>NC_140580.1:383460356-384689356 GCF_964204655.1 Triturus cristatus
TGAGTAGAAGAAAAAGTCTGTAAAAATGGCAATTTTGTTCACAATGAAGCTTAAAAAAGTAGTTATTCAACATGAGGCACAATCCAAATGACATTTTGAATAATTTTTTCTCAAGTACAAAAAATCAATTTTCTGATGAAAAACGATGGCACGTGACCTGTCGAACTTTCTACAGATGGTCAAAAATGGTAATTTATTAATATTTAATCTCTTGACTGTAAATGGCTATTGCATGTGCATAGTCACTTTTGAACTAAAATAAGTGTGTTTAGAGTCATTTTAATGCCTGAAATTGGTCAAAATAGAAGCTTCTGAGTAGGAGCAAAAGTCTGTAAAAATGGCAATTTCGGTCACAATGAAGCTTTAAAAAGTAGTTATTCAACATGAGGCACAATCCAAATCACATTTTGAATCATTTTTTCTACAGTCTAAAAAATCAATTTTCTGATGAAAAAGGATGACCCGTGACCTGTCGAACTTTCTTCAGATGGTCAAAAATGGTAATTTTTTAATATTTATTTTCTTGACTGTAAATGACTTTTGCATGTGAATTATCACTTTTGGAGCTAAAATAAGTGTTTTTAGAGTCATTTTAATGCCTGAAATTGGTCAAAACAGAAGCTTCTGAGTAGGAGAAAAAGTCTGTAAAAATGGCAATTTTGGTCACAGTGAGGCTTTAAAAAGTAGTTAGTCAACATGAGGCACAATCCAAATGACAATTTGAATCAATTTTTCTACAGTCCAAAAAATCTATTTTCTGATGAAAAACGATGACCCGTGACCTGTCGAACTTTCTCCAGATAGTCAAAAATGGTAATTTTTTTATATTTAATTTTTTGACTGTAAATGACAATTGCATGTGAATAGTCACTTTTGGAACTAAAATACGTGTGTTTAGAGTCATTTTAATGCCTGAAATTGTTCAAAATAGAAGCTTCTGAGTAGGAGAAAAAGTCTGTAAAAATGGCAATTTTGGTCACAATGAAGCTTTAAAAAGTAGTTATTCAACATGAGGCACAATCCAAATGACGTTTTGAATCATTTTTTCTACAGTCCAAAAAATAAATTTTCTGATGAAAAATGACGACCCGTGACCTGTCGAACTTTCTCCAGATGGTCAAAAATGGCAATTTTTTCATATTTAATTTTTTGACTGTAAATGACTATTGCATGTGAATTATGACTTTTGAAAATAAAATAAGTGTAGAGTCATTTTAATGCCTACAATTGGTCAAAACAGAAGCTTCTGAGTAGGAGAAAAAGTCTGTAAAAATGGTAATTTTGGTCACATTGAGGCTTTAAAAAGTAGTTACTCAACATGAGGCACAATCCAAATGACAATTTGAATCAATTTTTCTACAGTCCAAAAAATAAATTTTCTGATGAAAAACGATGACCCGTGACCTGTCGAACTTTCTCCAGATGGTCAAAAATTGAAATTTTTTCATATTTAATTTTTTTGACTGTAAATGACTATTGCATGTGAATTATCACTTTTGGAGCGAAAATAAGTGTTTTTAGAGTAATGTTAATGCCTGAAATTGGTCAAAATAGAAGCTTATGAGTAGTAAAAGTCTGTAAAAATGGCAATTTTGGTCACATTGAAGCTTTAAAAAGTAGTTATTCAACACGGGGCACAATCCAAATGACTTTTTGAATCAATTTTTCTACAGTCCAAAAAATCAATTTCTGATGAAAACGATGACCCGTGACCTGTCGAACTTTATTCAGATGGTCAAAAATGGTAATTTTTTAATATATATTTTCTTGACTGTAAATGACTTTTGCATGTGAATAGTCACTTTTGGAACTAAAATAAGTGTGTTTAGAGTCATTATAATGCCTGAAATTGGTCAAAATAGAAGCTTCTGAGTAGTAGAAAAAGTCTGTAAATACTGGCAATTTTGGTTACATTGAGGCTTTAAAAAGCAGTTATTCAACATGAGGCACAATCCAAATGACATTTTAAATCATTTTTTCTACAGTCCAAAAAATCAATTTTCTGATGAAAAACGATGACCCGTGTCCCGTCGAACTTTCTTCAGATAGTCAAAAATGGTAATTTTTTAATATTTAATTTCTTGACTGTAAATGACTATTGCATGTGAATAGTCACGTTTGGAACTAAAATAAGTGTGTTTAGAGTCATTTTAATGCCTGAAATTGTTCAAAATAGAAGCTTGTGAGTAGGAGTAAAAGTGTGTAAAAATGGCAATTTTGGTCACATTGAAGCTATAAAAAGTAGTTATTCAACACGGGGCACAATCCAAATGACTTTTTAAATCAATTTTTCTACAGTCCCAAAAAATTAATTTGCTGATGAAAAATGATGACCCGTGACCTGTCGAACTTTCTCCAGATGGTCAAAAATGGCAATTTTTTCATATTTAATTTTTTGACTGTAAATGACTTTTGCATGTGAATAATCACTTTTGGTACTAAAATAAGTGTCTTTAGAGTCATTTTAATGCCTGAAATTGGTCAAAATAGAAGCTTCTGAGTAGGAGTAAAAGTCTGTAAAAATGGCAATTTTGGTCACATTGAAGCTATAAAAAGTAGTTATTCAACACGGGGCACAATCCAAATGACTTTTTGAATCAATTTTTCTACAGTCCAAAAAAATTAATTTGCTGATGAAAAATGATGACCCGTGACCTGTCGAACTTTCTCCAGATAGTCAAAAATGGTAATTTTTTTATATTTAAGTTTTTTGACTGTAAATGACAATTGCATGTGAATAGTCACTTTTGGAACTAAAATACGTGTGTTTAGAGTCGTTTTAATGCCTGAAATTGTTCAAAATAGAAGCTTCTGAGTAGGAGAAAAAGTCTGTAAAAATGGCAATTTTGGTCACAGTGAAGCTTTAAAAAGTAGTTATTCAACATGAGGCACAATCCAAATGACATTTTGAATCATTTTTTCTACAGTCCAAAAAATACATTTTCTGATGAAAAATGATGACCCGTGACCTGTCAAACTTTCTCCAGATGGTCAAAAATGGTAATTTTGTAATATTTAATTTTTTGACTGTAAATGACTTTTGCATGTGAATAATGACTTTTGGTACTAAAATAAGTGTCTTTAGAGTCATTTTAATGCCTGAAATTGGTCAAAATAGACGCTTCTGAGTAGGAGAAAAAGTCTGTAAAAATGTCAATTTTGGTCACATTGAGGCTTTAAAAAGCAGTTTTTCAACATGAGGCACAATCCAAATGACATTTTGAATCAATTTTTCTAAAGTCCAAAAAATCTATTTTCTGATGAAAAACCATGACCCGTGACCTGTCGAATTTTCTTCAGATGGTCAAAAATGGTAATTTTTTTTATATTTAATTTCTTTACTGTAAATGACTCTTGCATGTGAATTATCACTTTTGGAACTAAAATAAGTGTGTTTAGAGTCATTTTAATGCCTGAAATTGGTCGAAATAGAAGCTTCTGAGTAGTAGAAAAAGTCTGTAAATACTAGCAATTTTGGTTACATTGAGGCTTTAAAAAGCAGTTATTCAACATGAGGCACAATCCAAATGACATTTTAAATCATTTTTTCTACAGTCCAAAAAATCAATTTTCTGATGAAAAACTATGACCCGTGACCCGTCGAACTTTCTTCAGATAGTCAAAAAACGTAATTTTTTAATATTTAATTTCTTGACTGTAAATGACTATAGCATGTTAATAGTCACTTTTGGAACTTAAATAAGTGTGTTAGAGTCATTTTAATGCCTGAAATTGGTCAAAATAGAACCTTCTGAGTAGGAGATAAAGTCTGTAAAAATGGTAATTTTGGTCAAATTAAGGCTTTAAAAAGTAGTTATTCAACATGAGGCACAATCCAAATTACATTTTGAATTAATTTTTCTACAGTCCAAAAAATCTATTTTCTGATGAAAAACGATGACCCGTGACCTGTCGAACTTTCCCCAGATGGTCAAAAATTGTAATTTTTAATACTTAATTTTTTGACTGTAAATGACTATTGCATGTGAATTATCACTTTTGGAACTAAAATAAGTGTGTTTAGAGTCATTTTAATGCCTGAAATTGGTCAAAATAGAAGCTTGTGAGTAGGAGTAAAAGTCTGTAAAAATGGCAATTTTGGTCACATTGAAGTTTTAAAAAGTAGTTATTCAACACAGGGCACAATCCAAATGACTTTTTGAATCAATTTTCCTACAGGCCAAAAAAATCAATTTTCTGATGAAAAATGATGACCCGTGACCTGTCGAACTTTCTCCAGATGGTCAAAAATGGTAATTTTTTAATCTTTAATTTTTTGACTGTAAATGACAATTGCATGTGCATAGTCACTTTTGGAACTAAAATAAGTGTGTTTAGAGTAATTTTAATGCCTGAAATTGGTCAAAATAGAAGCTCCTGAGTAGGAGAAAAAGTCTGTAAAAATGGCAATTTCGGTCACAATGAAGCTTTAAAAAGTAGTTATTCAACATGAGGCACAATCCAAATCACATTTTGAATCATTTTTTCTACAGTCTAAAAAATCAATTTTCTGATGAAAAACGATGACCCGTGACCTGTCGAACTTTCTTCAGATGGTCAAAAATGGTAATTTTTTAATATTTATTTTCTTTACTGTAAATGACTTTTGCATGTGAATTATCACTTTTGGAGCTAAAATAAGTGTTTTTAGAGTCATTTTAATGCCTGAAATTGGTCAAAATAGAAGCTTCTGAGTAGGAGAAAAAGTCTGTAAAAATGGCAATTTTGGTCACATTGAAGCTTTAAAAAGTAGTTATTCAACACGGGGCACAATCCAAATTACTTTTAGAATCAATTTTTCTACAGTCCAAAAAAATCAATTTTCTGATGAAAAAAATGATGACCCGTGACCTGTCGAACTTTCTCCAGATGGTCAAAAATGGCAATTTTTTCATATTTAATTTTTTTACTGTAAATGACTTTTGCATGTGAATAATCACTTTTGGTACTAAAATAAGTGTCTTTAGAGTCATTTTAATGCCTAAAATTGGTCAAAACAGAAGCTTCTGAGTAGGAGAAAAAGTCTGTAAAAATGGCAATTTTGGTCACATTGAGGCTTTAAAAAGTAGTTAGTCAACATGAGGCACAATCCAAATGACAATTTGAATCAATTTTTCTACAGTCCAAAAAATCTATTTTCTGATGAAAAATGATGACCCGTGACCTGTCGAACTTTCTCCAGATAGTCAAAAATGGTAATTTTTTTATATTTAATTTTTTGACTGTAAATGACAATTGCATGTGAATAGTCACTTTTGGAACTAAAATACGTGTGTTTAGAGTCATTTTAATGCCTGAAATTTTCAAAATAGAAGCTTCTGAGTAGGAGAAAAAGTCTGTAAAAATGGCAATTTTGGTCACAGTGAAGCTTTAAAAAGTAGTTATTCAACATGAGGCACAATCCAAATGACATTTTGAATCATTTTTTCTACAGTCCAAAAAATAAATTTTCTGATGAAAAATGATGACCCGTGACCTGTCGAACTTTCTCCAGATGGTCAAAAATGGCAATTTTTTAATATTTAATTTTTTGACTGTAAATGACTTTTGCATGTGAATAATGACTTTTGGTACTAAAATAAGTGTCTTTAGAGTCATTTTAATGCCTGAAATTGGTCAAAATAGACGCTTCTGAGTAGGAGAAAAAGTCTGTAAAAATGTCAATTTTGGTCACATTGAGGCTTTAAAAAGCAGTTTTTCAACATGAGGCACAATCCAAATGACATTTTGAATCAATTTTTCTAAAGTCCAAAAAATCTATTTTCTGATGAAAAACCATGACCCGTGACCTGTCGAATTTTCTTCAGATGGTCAAAAATGGTAATTTTTTTATATTTAATTTCTTTACTGTAAATGACTCTTGCATGTGAATTATCACTTTTGGAACTAAAATAAGTGTGTTTAGAGTCATTTTAATGCCTGAAATTGGTCGAAATAGAAGCTTCTGAGTAGTAGAAAAAGTCTGTAAATACTAGCAATTTTGGTTACATTGAGGCTTTAAAAAGCAGTTATTCAACATGAGGCACAATCCAAATGACATTTTAAATCATTTTTTCTACAGTCCAAAAAATCAATTTTCTGATGAAAAACGATGACCCGTGACCCGTCGAACTTTCTTCAGATAGTCAAAAAACGTAATTTTTTAATATTTAATTTCTTGACTGTAAATGACTATTGCATGTTAATAGTCACTATTGGAACTTAAATAAGTGTGTTAGAGTCATTTTAATGCCTGAAATTGGTCAAAATAGAACCTTCTGAGTAGGAGATAAAGTCTGTAAAAATTGTAATTTTGGTCAAATTAAGGCTTTAAAAAGTAGTTATTCAACATGAAGCACAATCCAAATTACATTTTGAATTAATTTTTCTACAGTCCAAAAAATCTATTTTGTGATGAAAATCGATGACCCGTGACCTGTCGAACTTTCCCCAGATGGTCAAAAATTGTAATTTTTAATACTTAATTTTTTGACTGTAAATGACTATTGCATGTGAATTATCACTTTTGGAACTAAAATAAGTGTGTTTAGAGTCATTTTAATGCCTGAAATTGGTCAAAATAGAAGCTTGTGAGTAGGAGTAAAAGTCTGTAAAAATGGCAATTTTGGTCACATTGAAGTTTTAAAAAGTAGTTATTCAACACAGGGCACAATCCAAATGACTTTTTGAATCAATTTTCCTACAGGCCAAAAAAAATCAATTTTCTGATGAAAAATGATGACCCGTGACCTGTCGAACTTTTTCCAGATGGTCAAAAATGGCAATTTTTTCATATTTAATTTTTGACTGTAAATGACTTTTGCATGTGAATTATCACTTTTGGAACTAAAATAAGTGTGTTTAGAGTCATTTTAATGCCTGAAATTGGTCGAAATAGAAGCTTCTGAGTAGTAGAAAAAGTCTGCAAAAATGGCAATTTTGGTCACATTGAGGCTTTAAAAAGTAGTTATTCAACATGAAGCACAATCCAAATGACATTTTGAATCAATTTTTCTACAGTCCAAAAAATAAATTTTCTGATGAAAAACGATAACCCGTGACCTGTCGATCTTTCTCCAGATGGTCAAAAATGGTAATTTTTTAATCTTTAATTTTTTGACTGTAAATGACAATTGCATGTGCATAGTCACTTTTGGTCCTAAAATAAGTGTGTTTAGAGTCATTTTAATGCCTGAAATTTGTCAAAATAGAAGCTTCTGAGTAGGAGAAAAAGTCTGTAAAAATGGCAATTTTGGTCACAATGAAGCTTAAAAAAGTAGTTATTCAACATGAGGCACAATCCAAATGACATTTTGAATAATTTTTTCTACAGTACAAAAAATCAATTTTCTGATGAAAAACGATGGCACGTGACCTGTCGAACTTTCTCCAGATGGTCAAAAATGGTAATTTATTAATATTTAATCTCATGACTGTAAATGACTATTGCATGTGCATAGTCACTTTTGGAACTAAAATAAGTGTGTTTAGAGTCATTTTAATGCCTGAAATTGGTCAAAATAGAAGCTTCTGAGTAGGAGCAAAAGTCTGTAAAAATGGCAATTTCGGTCACAATGAAGCTTTAAAAAGTAGTTATTCAACATGAGGCACAATCCAAATCACATTTTGAATCATTTTTTCTACAGTCTAAAAAATCAATTTTCTGATGAAAAAGGATGACCCGTGACCTGTCGAACTTTCTTCAGATGATCAAAAATGGTAATTTTTTAATATTTATTTTCTTGACTGTAAATGACTTTTGCATGTGAATTATCACTTTTGGAGCTAAAATAAGTGTTTTTAGAGTCATTTTAATGCCTGAAATTGGTCAAAACAGAAGCTTCTGAGTAGGAGAAAAAGTCTGTAAAAATGGCAATTTTGGTCACAGTGAGGCTTTAAAAGTAGTTAGTCAACATGAGGCACAATCCAAATGACAATTTGAATCAATTTTTCTACAGTCCAAAAAATCTATTTTCTGATGAAAAACGATGACCCGTGACCTGTCGAACTTTCACCAGATAGTCAAAAATGGTAATTTTTTTATATTTAATTTTTTGACTGTAAATGACAATTGCATGTGAATAGTCACTTTTGGAACTAAAATACGTCTGTTTAGAGTCATTTTAATGCCTGAAATTGTTCAAAATAGAAGCTTCTGAGTAGGAGAAAAAGTCTGTAAAAATGGCAATTTTGGTCACAATGAAGCTTTAAAAAGTAGTTATTCAACATGAGGCACAATCCAAATGACGTTTTGAATCATTTTTTCTACAGTCCAATAAATAAATTTTCTGATGAAAAATGACGACCCGTGACCTGTCGAACTTTCTCCAGATGGTCAAAAATGGCAATTTTTTCATATTTAATTTTTTGACTGTAAATGACTTTTGCATGTGAATAATGACTTTTGGTACTAAAATAAGTGTCTTTAGAGTCATTTTAATGCCTGAAATTGGTCAAAATAGACGCTTCTGAGTAGGAGAAAAAGTCTGTAAAAATGTCAATTTTGGTCACATTGAGGCTTTAAAAAGCAGTTTTTCAACATGAGGCACAATCCAAATGACATTTTGAATCAATTTTTCTACAGTCCAAAAAATCTATTTTCTGATGAAAAACCATGACCCGTGACCTGTCGAATTTTCTTCAGATGGTCAAAAATGGTAATTTTTTAATATTTAATTTCTTTACTGTAAATGACTCTTGCATGTGAATTATCACTTTTGGAACTAAAATAAGTGTGTTTAGAGTCATTTTAATGCCTGAAATTGGTCGAAATAGAAGCTTCTGAGTAGGAGAAAAAGTCTGTAAAAATTGCAATTTTGGTCACATCGAGGCTTTAAACAGCAGTTATTCAACATGAGGTACAATCCAAATTACATTTTGAATCAATTTTTCTACAGTCCAAAAAATCAATTTTCTGATGAAAAACGATGACCCGTGACCTGTTGAACTTTCTCCAGATGGTCAAAAATGGTAATTTTTTAATATTTAATTTTTTGACTGTAAATGACAATTGCATGTGAATAGTCACTTTTGGAACTAAAATAAGTGTGTTAGAGTCATTTTAATGCCTGAAATTGGTCAAAATAGAACCTTCTGAGTAGGAGATAAAGTCTGTAAAAATGGTAATTTTGGTCAAATTAAGGCTTTAAAAAGTAGTTATTCAACATGAGGCACAATCCAAATTACATTTTGAATTAATTTTTCTACAGTCCAAAAAATCTATTTTCTGATGAAAAACGATGACCCGTGACCTGTCGAACTTTCCCCAGATGGTCAAAAATTGTAATTTTTAATACTTAATTTTTTGACTGTAAATGACTATTGCATGTGAATTATCACTTTTGGAACTAAAAAAAGTGTGTTTAGAGTCATTTTAATGCCTGAAATTGGTCAAAATAGAAGCTGTGAGTAGGAGTAAAAGTCTGTAAAAATGGCAACTTTGGTCACATTGAAGTTTTAAAAAGTAGTTATTCAACACGGGGCACAATCCAAATGACTTTTTGAATCAATTTTCCTACAGGCCAAAAAAATCAATTTTCTGATGAAAAATGATGACCCGTCACCTGTCGAACTTTCTCCAGATGGTCAAAAATGGCAATTTTTTCATATTTAATTTTTGACTGTAAATGGCTTTTGCATGTGAATAATCACTTTTGGTACTAAAATAAGTGTCTTTAGAGTCATTTTAATGCCTGAAATTGGTCAAAATAGACGCTTCTGAGTAGGAGAAAAAGTCTGTAAAAATGGCAATTTTGGTCACATTGAGGCTTTAAAAAGCAGTTATTCAACATGAGGCTCAATCCAAATGACAATTTGAATCAATTTTTCTACAGTCCAATAAATAAATTTTCTGATGAAAAACGATAACCCGTGACCTGTCGATCTTTCTCCAGATGGTCAAAAATGGTAATTTTTTAATCTTTAATCTTTTGACTGTAAATGACAATTGCATGTGCATAGTCACTTTTGGTCCTAAAATAAGTGGGAAACTGACCGAATCCGCCACTTGCCGCCGCTGAGGGAGCCGCCTGGATACCGTCACGCCAGCGCTGCTGGCGCTACAGCCTTGGTCACTCTTCGCTGTTTGTCTCCCCCGCCGCCGCCATCACCATACTTGCGGCCGAGAGCGGGGGGAGACTACAGCTCCCAAGCACCCCTGCGGCTGCTGACGCCGCCAACGCGCCCGGAGGCACTTCAAAAACACGCGCCTTCCACTGAGGAGCTGGGAAACTGACCGAATCCGCCACTTGCCGCCGCTGAGGGAGCCGCCTGGATACCGTCACGCCAGCGTTGCTGGCGCTACAGCCTTGGTCACTCTTCGCTGTTTGTCTCCCCCGCCGCCACCATCACCATACTTGCGGCCGAGAGCGGGGGGAGACTACAGCTCCCAAGCACCCCTGTGGCTGCTGACGCCGCCAACGCGCCCGGAGGCGCTTCACAAACACGCGCCTTCCTCCGCGTCGCGGGACACGCGCGGGCGGCGCCGGGCTGAGGGCGGGCTGTCTGTGGCCGTCAGGGGCCAAAGGAGGCCGGGCCGGGCTATACCCCTTTCTTCCTAACCACAACCAGTCCAGGAGGATGCCCTCTCCAGGACCCTGCAAATCTACTGCCAGAGAAGGGGGCTGCAACGCAGGGACGTTGGACAAGTACTTCAAACCTACCAAAGAAGACGTAGGTAAGGAAAACTCATTGGAGAAACGCAGGGCCGAGCGGCGGCGCTCCATTGATTCCATGAAGAATACGCCCCTATCAGAGATCACCCCGTATCCCATTACCCAAGAGGATGGCACGCCCCCACTTAGTCCAAAACCTCTGACCCCTGAGGATTTCCCTCTCTTATTACGGGACATCCCCACTTCCCCTGAGTTGGTCCCTGGAAAACCTTTAGATATAACCCCTGCTGGGACTTGTCCTACTCCTGTTAATCTGGTTACTCAAACCCCACCTCCGCATGCAGCTAAGAAAAGCAAGCCTAAACAAAGAGTTGAGGTAGAGTTGCACAGGCCCCCACTGAGTAAACGCAGTAAAAAGTCAATGGGGGGCAGGGGGAAAGCCAAACTGTCACATCTAGATTTCGGCAAAAAACACACACTTGCCCCCCAACCTGGGAGGGATAATATGATTGTCCCCACTGCTCTTCTCTCAAAGGCCCCTAGTCCAACTAGAGCTACTATTCTAAACGCCCCAGTGGCTGACACACTTAACCCTTTTACAGCTATAGGGAGCATAGAATCGCTACTGCGTTCTCTTCTACAGCCCATTAGCGATAGTTTGATAAAAGTAGAGAGCAGGCTCACTTTATTGGAAACATCTCTTACTAATTTGAACACCTTAGTTAGTAAGCAATCCAGTAACACGGGACCTTATCCCTCCGCAGGAAACCTTACTAAAAAAGGAATTACGAAGGGCAATAACAAAGTCTCCCCACAGAGTGCGACTACTGCCCCTTCTTTGCAACCATTAATGGCTGTCTTAGACCAGGCACCGCGCTGCAATGCATCTAATAGGCCCAGAGAGACAAGGTACTCGGCCCCTCAAAGTTCCCATTCGGGGACTATTGACGGCAATCTAGAAGTTGGTGGCACCCCTCTACCCTCCCCTGGTCGGCCGGCTCCAAGTCCACGGAGACCAGACTTGCCGCCAGAGGCTAATAGCCTAACGGTGGTCCTAGCAGGCGTCCCCCGCTTAAGACTAGGGGAGAATGAAGATTACCAATCACTAAAATACAAGGTCATTAAATGGCTAAATTGGAATCGACCCTTACCGTCTCATTTTAACAATGAGATTATTATGGTAAGAAGGGTCCCCTGGTTAGGTAAAACTAGGAAATCAATAATAGGGGACTGTATCCTGACAAGCTTTAAGGACCCGGGCACTGTGCGGCACATTTGCAAAGGATTAAACAGGTCACTGGACTCTACTATCCAGACCATGCCAGTATCCTTTTTTTTCCCCCCTACCCATATGCATCATATTCCGACACAAGATGAGTGGGTGAGGGTGGATCAGAGACATAGACACAAGGATCATGTACAACGTCCAAGTCTTCAAGTGCAGGACAGGCCCTACTTCCATTTTAATCGCTTTAATTGCCTGAACAGTTTGGATGGGGTTGATTGACTCTCTAGTCACAAGCCAATGGCTTTGGATTGCGGTGTTTGCAGTTCTCCCAAGCTACCTGCCTCGACTGATGTTAAATTGGATGGGCCACTGAACAATCTGGCGGTCTTGGACAATTTATTGGCCTATAATGTTCCCAATGCCTTTGGAACTCCGATTGACCCATCACTGGTGGAGAATGACCACAGTAGACCTTTTGATTTACCGGCCCCTACTGCTGGTACTACGTCAGAACCCCAAATTTTAGTGGAGCCCGGAATTACACTTCTTAATTCTCCTGGTCCGGCACCTAACACCCCTGGATTTTTGAGGCTAATCTGTTGGAATATCGCTGGCCTCGCTAACAAACTGGAGGACTCGGACTGGGCAAATTACATCGAGTCGGGGGACATATGTATGTTCCAGGAGACCTGGGCCAGAGAGGAACATGGCCATCAAGGCTACATGTCATTCTCCATTCCAGCGAGATGGGAGGGCAAAGGCCGGCCGTCAGGAGGACTCACGACTTGGGTTGCATCCCATCTGGGTTGTGTGGCAACTCGGATGCCGACCAACTCTGAGGACATCCTTGCAATTTCTCTATTATGGCCCAACCAAGTTAAACTGGTGTTTATCAACATTTATTCCAGGCCAATGGGGAATGCAAAGGAATCGCCGACCATAGATGAACTCTCCAATTTTCTAACTGACCTATCGAGTGACTCATATTATGTCGTGGGAGGGGATTTTAATTCTCACTTTGAGCCACTCCCTGGTCTATTGGATGGGTTATCATCTGATGAAGAAGTTAAATGGGCAGTTCCTATGGTGGAAGCCCCACCTCCTAAGGCATGGACCCCTTTAGCGGTGCAAATCACAGCCCTCACCCTGAAGTTTGGACTCAGAGCTTGTAATGGGCGAATAAAATCTGACATACCCAGTAAAACCACCTACAACAGGCTGGGAAGAGAGTCCCGCCTGGATTATGTCTTGGCTCAAATAGTGAAGTGGCCGACAATCCAGGACTTCAGGGTGATGGAAAGGTCTGATAGTGACCACAATGCACTTGAGCTCGACCTTGTCCATCCTGGCCCCCAAGCTCCTCTGAATAATGTGGTAGAAAATACCCCTGCACTTCTCCTTGACAATAACCGCAGAAGGATCAGGTGGGAGCACTTGGCCACGAGCAAGAACAAACTCCCTAGGCTCTATGATGGGATAATTCCCATTTTGGAAACTGCAGGTTGCTTGGACGTCGAACCATTTAGTAAAGACTCCCAGGGTAAATTATTCAAAGCCCATGAGGATCTTATAAAAGCTGCGGCACCCCATCTCACTTGTAGCCCGCGAATGGCAAAAGGGGGGCGCCCAGGAAAAACACTATGGTACAACCTGGCCTGCAGAAGGGCAAAAACAGAGCTCCTCAAATTAATCAAGGAGGGTCTTGGTGGGGATACCCTAAAACAAAGCAGGCGAGCTTATAAGAAACTCACTGCCCACGCTAAGGCAGAATGGGAGGAAGAACAGTGGGAAAAACTCACTAAGGCACTAGCAACCCAAGACCATAGGTTGTTCTGGAGGATTGTGAATGGGGGGGCGGGGAACTTAAAATCGGCACTAGAGCCCAATATTGCTCCTGGGGTATGGCAGGCTCACTTTCAGACTCTATATAGCCCTGACTCGGAAGAATCCCCTGCTGCTGTTGAGGTAGGCCTCCGGGACTACGAAGGGGAGCTGATAACGCTTGGTGAAGTGATTGCTGCCATTTCAGGACTTGCCCCTGGAAAGGCGCCGGGACTGGACGGACTACCAGGGGATATGTTTAAGCAGGAACCTGTTGTATGGGCCCCTTATCTTACCGCCCTCTTCAATGGAGTTATTGGTGGTATGGAGATCCCTAGTACTTGGCTGGGGGCTGAGGTGGTCCCCATCTTTAAAAAGGGCTCTCCTCTCCTCCCAGCCAACTATAGACCAATCAGCTTGATCGACGTGGCGCAGAAGCTGTTTGGTAGGGTGATGTTGAATAGGCTACAGGACTGGATTGAGGAGGTGGGAGCCCTTAGCCCTTACCAGGCGGGATTCAGGAGGGGGGTATCCACAGTGGACCAGGTTTTTAGATTGAATCTGGTCTACTGGCGGGTAGCGAAAATCGAGGGCGGTAGTTTGTACACAATTTTTGTGGACTTACGTGCCGCTTTTGATTTGGTGCCCCGGGGGAAACTCTGGAGCATCTTGGCAGAGATGGGCGTCCCCCCGGACATCCTCTTGATCTTACAGAGATTGCATCACAACAACTATGCCCGAGTGAGGTGTGGGAGGGCGGGGGAACTGACCGACAGATTCCCCGTTGACCGGGGGGTAAGGCAGGGCTGTGTATTGGCACCGACCCTGTTCTGCCTCTTTGTCAACGGGGTAATCGCCCATTTGAATGCCACTGAATACACTGACGCCCCGAAATTGAATGGCAGCAGGGTGCCCGCAATTATGTTTGCGGACGACACCCTGCTGCTATCCAAAACCCCCATGGGTATTCAGAGGATTCTTGACTCCTTCGTGGCCTTCTGTAGCGATAGGGGGCTCGAAATCAACGCGGCAAAAACCAAATATATGGTTCTGAACCCGAGGCAAAAACTTCGCCCAAATCCGCAATTGGGTGTTGGACGGCTGGAGAGAGTGACTACTTTTGAATACCTTGGTGTGACCATCAACGAGACCATGACCTGGGGATCCCACCAGAGCAGGGCAAGCCTCAAACTCACGCAGATCACTGGGGGTATTGCTCGTATGATGAAGGGTTCATCATATCGTCCATTGGGGGCATTGATCCAGATATACAAAGCCCAGGCTCGGGGAGCAATAATGTATGGGGCGGAAATATGGGGCCACACATCTTGTAAGAGTCTGTCATTAGTGGAAAACAAGTTTATTAGACAGATAGCCGCACTCCCTCGCAGTACTCCGCTCCTCCCCTTGAGGCTAGATCTGGGCCTACGACCATTAGCTGACGAAATAGGCCTGAGACCTCTAGCACTTTGGCGTAGGTTGTGGAGCAGTACTGATCTAGTAGAATATAGGGCGGAATTGGCTGAACTTTTGAAAGAACCAATGGCGCTCAGTATTCCCTGGCTCAAAAACATCCAAGCCATTTGTGTGGGAATAGGGCTCACTGACCTATGGAATGACCCGGCGAGAGCCGCACCGAAAATATCCAAAAGGTCCCTGGCTAAGGTTTACCATGAATATAAAATAAACAGGGCTCAAGCTACCCAGACAGAAGGGTCCCTAGCTTCTGTGTTCATGCAGAGCAAGGATGTCTATAGACTGGAGAGGGTGCTGGATTCCATCTCCCCCGCACTCACCAGGAAGCTGTTTCTCCAATGGAGATACAGCACATTGCCGTTCAGATTTTTTACAAGTACCTGGTCATCGGATTCCACCCAAAAGCAGTGCCCGGCTTGTGACGCCATGGAAGAAACTGATTTGCACGTGGTTTTCTTCTGCCCTGCATATAAAATAGCACGAAAATACTGGCTCCTCCCGTTGATAAGGAACATGGGTTGCAGGGAATACGCACCAATGTACAGAATCTTAAAAACTGACCTCTCTGGCCCAATTGTTTTCGCAGTAGCAAAATTTTTGACCAATGTTTGGCACACGCGCAACCGGATTTTAAAGGCGTTAGGACCCCTATAAATGTTTTTACTTCTCATCAGAGATCGAATATGTATATTGTACTCTTGATTGTTTTCACTTTGATAACTGTTGTTTAATAACTTTTTATCTCAAATTCTGAATTATTTATGTATTTTATGCTTGTATATATTTTACCTGTGCTTTTATGGTCATCTGACCGAAATAAAGCTATCAAAGAAAAAGAAGAAGTGTGTTTAGAGTCATTTTAATGCCTGAAATTGGTCAAAATAGAAGCTTCTGAGTAGGAGAAAAAGTCTGTAAAAATGGCAATTTTGGTCACAATGAAGCTTAAAAAAGTAGTTATTCAACATGAGGCACAATCCAAATGACATTTTGAATCATTTTTTCTACAGTACAAAAAATCAATTTTCTGATGAAAAACGATGGCACGTGACCTGTCGAACTTTCTCCAGATGGTCAAAAAAGGTAATTTTTTAATATTTAATTTCTTGACTGTAAATGACTATTGCATGTGAATAGTCACTTTTGGAACTAACATAAGTGTGTTTAGAGTCATTTTAATGCCTGAAATTGGTCAAAATAGAAGCTTCTGAGTAGGAGAAAAAGTCTGTAAATACTGGCAATTTTGGTCACATTGAGGCTTTAAAAAGCAGTTATTCAACATGAGGCACAATCCAAATGACATTTTGAATCAATTTTTCTACACTTCAAAAAATCAATTTTCTGATGAAAAACGATGACCCGTGACCTGTCGAACTTTCCCCAGACGGTCAAAAATGGTAATTTTTTCATATTTAATTTTTTGACTGTAAATGACTATTGCATGTGAATTATCACTTTTGGAACTAAAATAAGTGTTTTTAGAGTCATTTTAATGCCTGAAATTGGTCAAAATAGAAGCTTCTGAGTTGGAGAAAAAGTCTGTAAAAATGGCAATTTTGGTCACAATGAAGCTTTAAAAAGTAGTTATTCAACATGAGGCGCAATCCAAGTGACATTTTGAATCATTTTTTCTACAGTCCAAAAAATCAATTTTCTGATGAAAAACGATGACCCGTGACCTGTCGAACTTTCTTCAGATGGTCAAAAATGGTAATTTTTTAATATTTAATTTCTTGACTGTAAATGACTATTGCATGTGAATTATCACTTTTGGAACCAAAATAAGTGTGTTTAGAGACATTTTAATGCCTGAAATTTGTTGAAATAGAAGCTTCTGAGTAGTAGTAAAAGTCTGTAAAAATGGCAATTTTGGTCACATTGAGGCTTTAAAAGTAGTTATTCAACATGAAGCACAATCCAAATGACATTTTGAATCAATTTTTCTACAGTCCAAAAAAGAAATTTTCTGATGAAAAACGATGAACCGTGACCTGTCGATCTTTCTCCAGATGGTCAAAAATGGTAATTTTTTAATCTTTAATTTTTTGACTGTAAATGACAATTGCATGTGCATAGTCACTTTTGGAACTAAAATAAGTGTGTTTAGAGTCATTTTAATGCCTGAAATTGGTCAAAATAGAAGCTTCTGAGTAGGAGAAAAAAGTCTGTAAAAATGGCAATTTCTGTCACAAAGAAGCTTTAAAAAGTAGTTATTCAACATGAGGCACAATCCAAATGACATTTTGAATCATTTTTTCTACAGTCCAAAAAATCAATTTTCTGATGAAAAACGATGACCCGTGACCTGTTGAACTTTCTTCAGATGGTCAAAAATGGTAATTTTTTTATATTTATTTTCTTGACTGTAAATGACTTTTGCATGTGAATTATCACTTTTGGAACTAAAATAAGTGTGTTTAGAGTCATTTTAATGCCTGAAATTGGTCGAAGTAGAAGCTTCTGAGTAGTAGAAAAAGTCTGCAAAAATGGCAATTTTGGTCACATTGAGGCTTTAAAAAGTAGTTATTCAACATGAAGCACAATCCAAATGACATTTTGAATCAATTTTTCTACAGTCCAAAAAATAATTTTCTGATGAAAAACGATGACCCGTGACCTGTCAAACTTTCTCCAGATGGTCAAAAATGGTAATTTTTTAATAATTAATTTCTTTACTGTAAATGACTATTGCATGTGAATTATCACTTTTGGGACTAAAATAAGTGTTTTTAGAGTCATTTTAATGCCTGAAATTGGTCAAAATAGAAGCTTCTGAGTAGGAGAAAAAGTCTGTAAAAATGGCAGTTTTGGTCACAATGAAGCTTTAAAAAGCAGTTATTCAACATGAAGCACAATCCAAATGACATTTTGAATCAATTTTTCTACAGTCCAAAAAATAAATTTTATGATGAAAAACGATGACCCGTGACCTGTCAAACTTTCTCCAGATGGTCAAAAATGGTAATTTTTTCATATTTAATTTTTTGACTGTAAATGACTATTGCATGTGAATTATCACTTTTGGAACTAAAATAAGTGTTTTTAGAGTCATTTTAATGCCTGAAATTGGTCAAAATAGAAGCTTGTGAGTAGGACTAAAAGTCTGTAAAAATGGCAATTTTGGTCACATTGAAGTTTTAAAAAGTAGTTATTCAACACGGGGCACAATCCAAATGACTTTTTGAATCAATTTTTCTACAGTCCAAAAAAATCAATTTTCTGATGAAAAATGATGACCCGTGACCTGTCGAACTTTCTCCAGATGGTCAAAAATGGCAATTTTTTCATATTTAATTTTTTGACTGTAAATGACTATTGCATGTGAATTATCACTTTTGGTACTAAAATAAGTGTCTTTAGAGTCATTTTAATTCCTGAAATTGGTCAAAATAGACGCTTCTGAGTAGGAGAAAAAGTCTGTAAAAATGGCAATTTTGGTCACATTGAGGCTTTAAAACGCAGTTATTCAACATGAGGCACAATCCAAATGACAATTTGAATCAATTTTTCTACAGTCCAATAAATAAGTTTTCTGATGAAAAACGATAACCCGTGACCTGTCGATCTTTCTCCAGATGGTCAAAAATGGTAATTTTTTAATCTTTAATTTTTTGACTGTAAATGACAATTGCATGTGCATAGTCACTTTTGGAACTAAAATAAGTGTGTTTAGAGTCATTTTAATGCCTGAAATTGGTCAAAATAGAAGCTTCTGAGCAGGAGAAAAAGTCTGTAAAAATGGCAATTTTGGTCACAATGAAGCTTTAAAAAGTAGTTATTCAACATGAGGCACAATCCAAATGACATTTTGAATAATTTTTTCTACAGTACAAAAAATCAATTTTCTGATGAAAAACTTTGGCACGTGACCTGTCGAACTTTCTCCAGATGGTCAAAAATGGTAATTATTTAATATTTAATTTCTTGACTGTAAATGACTATTGCATGTGAATAGTCACTTTTGGAACTAACATAAATGTGTTTAGAGTCATTTTAATGCCTGAAATTGGTCAAAATAGAAGCTTGTGAGTAGGAGTAAAATGCTGTAAAAATGACAATTTTGGTCACATTGAAGCTTTAAAAAGTAGTTATTCAGCACGGGGCACAATCCAAATGACTTTTTGAATCAATTTTTCTACAGTCCAAAAAATAAATTTTCTGATGAAAAACGATGACCCGTGACCTGTCGAACTTTATTCAGAAGGTCAAAAATGGTAATTTTTTAATATTTAATTTCTTGACTGTAAATGACCATTGCATGTGAATAGTCACTTTTGGAACTAACATAAGTGTGTTTAGAGTCATTTTAATGCCTGAAATTGGTCAAAATAGAAGCTTCTGAGTAGGAGAAAAAGTCTGTAAATACTGGCAATTTTGGTCACATTGAGGCTTTAAAAAGCAGTTATTCAACATGAGGCACAATCCAAATGACATTTTGAATCAATTTTTCTACACTTCAAAAAATCAATTTTCTTATGAAAAACGATGACCCGTGACCTGTCGAACTTTCCCCAGACGGTCAAAAATTGTAAGTTTTTAATACTTAATTTTTTGACTGTAAATGGCTTTTGCATGTGAATTATCACTTTTGGAACTAAAATAAGTGTGTTTAAAGTCATTTTAATGCCTGAAATTGGTCAAAATAGAAGCTTGTGAGTAGGAGTAAAAGTCTGTAAAAATGGCAATTTGGTCACATTGAAGCTATAAAAAGTAGTTATTCAACACGGGGCACAATCCAAATGACTTTTTGAATCAATTTTTCTACAGTCCAAAAAAATCAATTTGCTGATGAAAAATGAAGACCCGTGACCTGTCGAACTTTCTCCAGATGGTCAAAAATGGCAATTTTTTCATATTTAATTTTTTGACTGTAAATGACTTTTGCATGTGAATAATCACTTTTGGTACTAAAATAAGTGTCTTTAGAGTCATTTTAATGCCTGAAATTGGTCGAAATAGAAGCTTCTGAGTAGTAAAAAAAGTCTGCAAAAATGGCAATTTTGGTCACATTGAGGCTTTAAAAAGCAGTTATTCAACATGAGGCACAATCCAAATAACAATTTGAATCAATTTTTCTACAGTCCAAAAAATAAATTTTCTGATAAAAAACGATAACCCGTGACCTGTCGATCTTTCTCCAGATGGCCAAAAATGGTAATTTTTTAATATTTAATTTCTTGACTGTAAATGACTATTGCATGTGAATTATCACTTTTGAAAATAAAATAGGTGTGTTTAGAGTCATTTTAATGCCTAAAATTGGTCAAAACAGAAGCTTCTGAGTAGGAGAAAAAGTCTGTAAAAATGGCAATTTTGGTCACATTGAGGCTTTAAAAAGTAGTTACTCAACATGAGGCACAATCCAAATGACAATTTGAATCAATTTTTCTACAGTCCAAAAAATAAATTTTCTGATGAAAAACGATGACCCGTGACCTGTCGAACTTTCTCCAGATGGTCAAAAATGGTAATTTTTTCATATTTAATTTTATGACTATAAATGACTATTGCATGTGAATTATCACTTTTGGAGCTAAAATAAGTGTATTTAGAGTCATTTTAATGCCTGAAATTGATCAAAATAGAAGCTTCTGAGTAGGAGAAAAAGACTGTAAAAATGGCAATTTTGGTCACATTGAAGCTTTAAAAAGTAGTTATTCAACACGGGACACAATCCAAATGACTTTTTGAATCAATTTTTCTACAGTCCAAAAAAATCAATTTTCTGATGAATAAAATGATGACCCGTGACCTGTCGAACTTTCTCCAGATGGTCAAAAATGGCAATTTTTTCATATTTAATTTTTTGACTGTAAATGACTATTGCATGTGAATTATCACTTTTGGTACTAAAATAAGTGTCTTTAGAGTCATTTTAATTCCTGAAATTGGTCAAAATAGACGCTTCTGAGTAGAAGAAAAAGTCTGTAAAAATGGCAATTTTGGTCACATTGAGGCTTTAAAACGCAGTTATTCAACATGAGGCACAATCCAAATGACAATTTGAATCAATTTTTCTACAGTCCAATAAATAAGTTTTCTGATGAAAAACGATAACCCGTGACCTGTCGATCTTTCTCCAGATGGTCAAAAATGGTAATTTTTTAATCTTTAATTTTTTGACTGTAAATGATAATTGCATGTGCATAGTCACTTTTGGAACTAAAATAAGTGTGTTTAGAGTCATTTTAATGCCTGAAATTGGTCAAAATAGAAGCTTCTGAGCAGGAGAAAAAGTCTGTAAAAATGGCAATTTTGGTCACAATGAAGCTTTAAAAAGTAGTTATTCAACATGAGGCACAATCCAAATGACATTTTGAATAATTTTTTCTACAGTACAAAAAATCAATTTTCTGATGAAAAACTTTGGCACGTGACCTGTCGAACTTTCTCCAGATGGTCAAAAATGGTAATTTTTTAATATTTAATTTCTTGACTGTAAATGACTATTGCATGTGAATAGTCACTTTTGGAACTAACATAAATGTGTTTAGAGTCATTTTAATGCCTGAAATTGGTCAAAATAGAAGCTTGTGAGTAGGAGTAAAATGCTGTAAAAATGGCAATTTTGGTCACATTGAAGCTTTAAAAAGTAGTTATTCAGCACGGGGCACAATCCAAATGACTTTTTGAATCAATTTTTCTACAGTCCAAAAAATAAATTTTCTGATGAAAAACGATGACCCGTGACCTGTCGAACTTTATTCAGAAGGTCAAAAATGGTAATTTTTTAATATTTAATTTCTTGACTGTAAATGACCATTGCATGTGAATAGTCACTTTTGGAACTAACATAAGTGTGTTTAGAGTCATTTTAATGCCTGAAATTGGTCAAAATAGAAGCTTCTGAGTAGGAGAAAAAGTCTGTAAATACTGGCAATTTTGGTCACATTGAGGCTTTAAAAAGCAGTTATTCAACATGAGGCACAATCCAAATGACATTTTGAATCAATTTTTCTACACTTCAAAAAATCAATTTTCTTATGAAAAACGATGACCCGTGACCTGTCGAACTTTCCCCAGACGGTCAAAAATTGTAAGTTTTTAATACTTAATTTTTTGACTGTAAATGGCTTTTGCATGTGAATTATCACTTTTGGAACTAAAATAAGTGTGTTTAAAGTCATTTTAATGCCTGAAATTGGTCAAAATAGAAGCTTGTGAGTAGGAGTAAAAGTCTGTAAAAATGGCAATTTGGTCACATTGAAGCTATAAAAAGTAGTTATTCAACACGGGGCACAATCCAAATGACTTTTTGAATCAATTTTTCTACAGTCCAAAAAAATCAATTTGCTGATGAAAAATGAAGACCCGTGACCTGTCGAACTTTCTCCAGATGGTCAAAAATGGCAATTTTTTCATATTTAATTTTTTGACTGTAAATGACTTTTACATGTGAATAATCACTTTTGGTACTAAAATAAGTGTCTTTAGAGTCATTTTAATGCCTGAAATTGGTCGAAATAGAAGCTTCTGAGTAGTAAAAAAAGTCTGCAAAAATGGCAATTTTGGTCACATTGAGGCTTTAAAAAGCAGTTATTCAACATGAGGCACAATCCAAATAACAATTTGAATCAATTTTTCTACAGTCCAAAAAATAAATTTTCTGATAAAAAACGATAACCCGTGACCTGTCGATCTTTCTCCAGATGGCCAAAAATGGTAATTTTTTAATATTTAATTTCTTGACTGTAAATGACTATTGCATGTGAATTATCACTTTTGAAAATAAAATAGGTGTGTTTAGAGTCATTTTAATGCCTAAAATTGGTCAAAACAGAAGCTTCTGAGTAGGAGAAAAAGTCTGTAAAAATGGCAATTTTGGTCACATTGAGGCTTTAAAAAGTAGTTACTCAACATGAGGCACAATCCAAATGACAATTTGAATCAATTTTTCTACAGTCCAAAAAATAAATTTTCTGATGAAAAACGATGACCCGTGACCTGTCGAACTTTCTCCAGATGGTCAAAAATGGTAATTTTTTCATATTTAATTTTATGACTATAAATGACTATTGCATGTGAATTATCACTTTTGGAGCTAAAATAAGTGTATTTAGAGGCATTTTAATGCCTGAAATTGATCAAAATAGAAGCTTCTGAGTAGGAGAAAAAGACTGTAAAAATGGCAATTTTGGTCACATTGAAGCTTTAAAAAGTAGTTATTCAACACGGGACACAATCCAAATGACTTTTTGAATCAATTTTTCTACAGTCCAAAAAAATCAATTTTCTGATGAATAAAATGATGACCCGTGACCTGTCGAACTTTCTCCAGATGGTCAAAAATGGCAATTTTTTCATATTTAATTTTTTGACTGTAAATGACTTTTGCGTGTGAATAATCACTTTTGGTACTGAAATAAGTGTCTTTAGAGTCATTTTAATGCCTGAAATTGGTCGAAATAGAAGTTTCTGAGTAGTAAAAAAAAGTCTGCAAAAATGGCAATTTTGGTCACATTGAGGCTTTAAAAAGCAGTTATTCAACATGAGGCACAATCCAAATGACATTTTGAATTAATTTTTCTACACTTCAAAAAATCTATTTTCTGATGAAAAACGATGACCCCGTGACCTGTCGAACTTTCTCCAGATGGTCAAAAATTGTAATTTTTTCATATTTAATTTTTTGACTGTAAATGACTATTGCATGTGAATTATCACTTTTGGAACTAAAATAAGTGTGTTTAGAGTAATTTTATTGCCTGAAATTGGTCAAAATAGAAGCTTATGAGTAGGAGTAAAAGTCTGTAAAAATGGCAATTTTGTTCACATTGAAGCTTTAAAAAGTAGTTATTCAACACGGGGCACAATTCAAATGACTTTTTGAATCAATTTTTCTACAGTCCAAAAAATCAATTTTCTGATGAAAAACGATGACCGTGACCTGTCGAACTTTATTCAGATGGTCAAAAATAGTAATTTTTTAATATTTATTTTCTTGACTGTAAATGATTTTTGCATGTGAATTATCACTTTTGGAACTAAAATAAGTGTGTTTAGAGTCATTTTAATGCCTGAAATTGGTCGAAATAGAAGCTTCTGAGTAGTAGAAAAAGACTGTAAATACTGGCAATTTTGGTTACATTGAGGCTTTAAAAAGCAGTTATTCAACATGAGGCACAGTCCAAATGACATTTTAAATCATTTTTTCTACAGTCCAAAAAATCAATTTTCTGATGAAAAACGATGACCCGTGACCTGTCGAACTTTCTCCAGATGGTCAAAAATTTTAATTTTTTCATATTTAATTTTTTGACTGTAAATGACTATTGCATGTGAATAATCACTTTTGGTACTAAAATAAGTGTCTTTAGAGTCATTTTAATGCCTGAAATTGGTCAAAATAGACGCTTCTGAGTAGGAGAAAAAGTCTGTAAAAATGGCAATTTTGGTCACATTGAGGCTTTAAAAAGCAGTTATTCAACACGAGGCACAATCCAAATGACAATTTGAATCAATTTTTCTACAGTCCAATAAATAAATTTTCTGATGAAAAACGATAACCCGTGACCTGTCGATCTTTCTCCAGATGGTCAAAAATGGTAATTTTTTAATCTTTAAGTTTTTTGACTGTAAATGACAATTGCATGTGCATAGTCACTTTTGGTCCTAAAATAAGTGTGTTTAGAGTCATTTTAATGCCTGAAATTTGTCAAAATAGAAGCTTCTGAGTAGGAGAAAAAGTCTGTAAAAATGGCAATTTTGGTCACAATGAAGCTTTAAAAAGTAGTTATTCAACATGAGGCACAATCCAAATGACATTTTGAATAATTTTTTCTACAGTACAAAAAATAAATTTTCTGATGAAAAACGATGACCCGTGACCTGTCGATCTTTCTCCAGATGGTCAAAAATGGTAATTTATTAATATTTAATTTCTTGACTGTAAATGACTATTGCATGTGCATAGTCACTTTTGGAACTAAAATAAGTGTGTTTAGAGTCATTTTAATGCCTGAAATTGGTCAAAATAGAAGCTTCTGAGTAGGAGCAAAAGTCTGTAAAAATGGCAATTTCGGTCACAATGAAGCTTTAAAAAGTAGTTATTCAACATGAGGCACAATCCAAATCACATTTTGAATCATTTTTTCTACAGTCTAAAAAATCAATTTTCTGATGAAAAACGATGACCCGTGACCTGTCGAACTTTCTTCAGATGGTCAAAAATGGTAATTTTTTAATATTTATTTTCTTGACTGTAAATGACTTTTGCATGTGAATTATCACTTTTGGAGCTAAAATAAGTGTTTTTAGAGTCATTTTAATGCCTGAAATTGGTCAAAACAGAAGCTTCTGAGTAGGAGAAAAAGTCTGTAAAAATGGCAATTTTGGTCACAGTGAGGCTTTAAAAAGTAGTTAGTCAACATGAGGCACAATCCCAATGACAATTTGAATCAATTTTTCTACAGTCCAAAAAATCTATTTTCTGATGAAAAACGATGACCCGTGACCTGTAGAACTTTCTCCAGATAGTCAAAAATGGTAATTTTTTTATATTTAATTTTTTGACTGTAAATGACAATTGCATGTGAATAGTCACTTTTGGAACTAAAATACGTGTGTTTAGAGTCATTTTAATGCCTGAAATTGTTCAAAATAGAAGCTTCTGAGTAGGAGAAAAAGTCTGTAAAAATGGCAATTTTGGTCACAATGAAGCTTTAAAAAGTAGTTATTCAACATGAGGCACAATCCAAATGACATTTTGAATCATTTTTTCTACAGTCCAAAAAATAAATTTTCTGATGAAAAATGACGACCCGTGACCTGTCGAACTTTCTCCAGATGGTCAAAAATGGCAATTTTTTAATATTTAATTTTTTGACTGTAAATGACTTTTGCATGTGAATAATGACTTTTGGTACTAAAATAAGTGTCTTTAGAGTCATTTTAATGCCTGAAATTGGTCAAAATAGACGCTTCTGAGTAGGAGAAAAAGTCTGTAAAAATGTCAATTTTGGTCACATTGAGGCTTTAAAAAGCAGTTTTTCAACATGAGGCACAATCCAAATGACATTTTGAATCAATTTTTCTACAGTCCAAAAAATCTATTTTCTGATGAAAAACCATGACCCGTGACCTGTCGAATTTTCTTCAGATGGTCAAAAATGGTAATTTTTTTATATTTAATTTCTTTACTGTAAATGACTCTTGCATGTGAATTATCACTTTTGGAACTAAAATAAGTGTGTTTATAGTCATTTTAATGCCTGAAATTGGTCGAAATAGAAGCTTCTGAGTAGGAGAAAAAGTCTGTAAAAATTGCAATTTTGGTCACATCGAGGCTTTAAAAGGCAGTTATTCAACATGAGGTACAATCCAAATTACATTTTGAATCAATTTTTCTACAGTCCAAAAAATCAATTTTCTGATGAAAAACGATGACCCGTGACCTGTTGAACTTTCTCCAGATGGTCAAAAATGGTAATTTTTTAATATTTAATTTTTTGACTGTAAATGACAATTGCATGTGAATAGTCACTTTTGGAACTAAAATAAGTGTGTTAGAGTCATTTTAATGCCTGAAATTGGTCGAAATAGAAGCTTCTGAGTAGTAGAAAAAGTCTGTAAAAATGGTAATTTTGGTCAAATTAAGGCTTTAAAAAGTAGTTATTCAACATGAGGCACAATCCAAATTACATTTTGAATTAATTTTTCTACAGTCCAAAAAATCTATTTTCTGATGAAAAACGATGACCCGTGACCTGTCGAACTTTCCCCAGATGGTCAAAAATTGTAATTTTTAATACTTAATTTTTTGACTGTAAATGACTATTGCATGTGAATTATCACTTTTGGAACTAAAATAAGTGTGTTTATAGTCATTTTAATGCCTGAAATTGGTCAAAATAGAAGCTGTGAGTAGGAGTAAAAGTCTGTAAAAATGGCAATTTTGGTCACATTGAAGTTTTAAAAAGTAGTTATTCAACACGGGGCACAATCCAAATGACTTTTTGAATCAATTTTCCTACAGGCCAAAAAAATCAATTTTCTGATGAAAAATGATGACCCGTGACCTGTCGAGCTTTCTCCAGATGGTCAAAAATGGCAATTTTTTCATATTTAATTTTTGACTGTAAATGACTTTTGCATGTGAATAATCACTTTTGGTACTAAAATAAGTGTCTTTAGAGTCATTTTAATGCCTGAAATTGGTCAAAATAGACGCTTCTGAGTCGGAGAAAAAGTCTGTAAAAATGGCAATTTTGGTCACATTGAGGCTTTAAAAAGCAGTTATTCAACATGAGGCTCAATCCAAATGACAATTTGAATCAATTTTTCTACAGTCCAATAAATAAATTTTCTGATGAAAAATGATAACCCGTGACCTGTCGATCTTTCTCCAGATGGTCAAAAATGGTAATTTTTTAATCTTTAATTTTTTGACTGTAAATGACAATTGCATGTGCATAGTCACTTTTGGTCCTAAAATAAGTGTGTTTAGAGTCATTTTAATGCCTGAAATTGGTCAAAATAGAAGCTTCTGAGTAGGAGAAAAAGTCTGTAAAAATGGCAATTTTGGTCACAATGAAGCTTAAAAAAGTAGTTATTCAACATGAGGCACAATCCAAATGACATTTTGAATCATTTTTTCTACAGTACAAAAAATCAATTTTCTGATGAAAAACGATGGCACGTGACCTGTCGAACTTTCTCCAGATGGTCAAAAATGGTAATTTTTTAATATTTAATTTCTTGACTGTAAATGACTATTGCATGTGAATAGTCACTTTTGGAACTAACATAAGTGTGTTTAGAGTCATTTTAATGCCTGAAATTGGTCAAAATAGAAGCTTCTGAGTAGGAGAAAAAGTCTGTAAATACTGGCAAATTTGGTCACATTGAGGCTTTAAAAAGCAGTTATTCAACATGAGGCACAATCAAAATGACATTTTGAATCAATTTTTCTACACTTCAAAAAATCAATTTTCTGATGAAAAACGATGACCCGTGACCTGTCGAACTTTCCCCAGACGGTCAAAAATTGTAAGTTTTTAATACTTAATTTTTTGACTGTAAATGACTATTGCATGTGAATTATCACTTTTGGAACTAAAATAGGTGTGTTTAGAGTCATTTTAATGCCTGAAATTGGTCAAAATAGCTGGTGAGTAGGAGTAAAAGTCTGTAAAAATGGCAATTTTGGTCACATTGAAGCTTTAAAAAGTAGTTATTCAACACGGGGCACAATCCAAATGACTTTTTGAATCAATTTTTCTACAGTCCAAAAAATCAATTTTCTGATGAAAAACGATGACCCGTGACCTGTCGAACTTTATTCAGATGGTCAAAAATGGTAATTTTTAAATATTTATTTTCTTGACTGTAAATGACTTTTGCATGTGAATTATCACTTTTGGAACTAAAATAAGTGTGTTTAGAGTCATTTTAACGCCTGAAATTGGTCGAAATAGAAGCTTCTGAGTAGTAGAAAAAGTCTTTAAATACTGGCAATTTTGGTTACATTGAGGCTTTAAAAAGTAGTTATTCAACATGAAGCACAATCCAAATGACATTTTGAATCAATTTTTCTAAAGTCCAAAAAATAAATTTTCTGATGAAAAACAATGACCCGTGACCTGTCAAACTTTCTCCAGATGGTCAAAAATGGTAATTTTTTCATATTTAATTTTTTGACTGTAAATGACTATTGCATGTTAATTATCACTTTTGGAACTAAAATAAGTGTTTTTAGAGTCATTTTAATGCCTGAAATTGGTCAAAATAGAAGCTTCTGAGTTGGAGAAAAAGTCTGTAAAAATGGCAATTTTGGTCACAATGAAGCTTTAAAAAGTAGTAATTCAACATGAGGCACAATCCAAGTGACATTTTGAATCATTTTTTCTACAGTCCAAAAAATCAATTTTCTGATGAAAAACGATGACCCGTGACCTGTCGAACTTTCTTCAGATGGTCAAAAATGGTAATTTTTTAATATTTAATTTCTTGACTGTAAATGACTATTGCATGTGAATTATCACTTTTGGAACTAAAATAAGTGTGTTTAGACTCACAGGAGGCTATCTGACGCTTTCTCTGCGATACCTATGTGTAGATGTGTATGCACAGTTGGTGTTAGTTCACAATGTACCAAGCGTCATGCACTTAGACTAATAGCCAAGAAATAATTACCACACCTAAGACTAGATGTCAATCAAAATACACATTTCAGTGAAAAATGTTGACCTCAGATACATATCACAGCAGTCAGGTCATTGCTAGACATGTTTTAAAGGTTTGGTGGCACAGCAATTAGAGTGCAGTAGTGTAAACTTCACTAGTGTCTGTGATTGTTCATGAAAAGCAGGCAGGACATACTCACCAACTCAAAACTAAAAAAGCCTAGATTTAGGTTTGTGAGAACAATCATATTTTTCATTTGTACACACAATAGGATCATGCAATGCATCATATGTGGGACACCACACACACACAGCATATCACAATGTAAATTGTGTATACTACTGTCACAAGGTGGACACTGTCATGTTGTCATGTCTGCATTCTACAAACAAATACATACACAAACCATTTACTATGTAGAAGTTCCATAAAATGCAGTTGTCCACTTAAGTGTAGCCCACAAAGATCCCCTAGAAAATCACATATCAAAGCTAAGTGTATGTGGCTGTTTCATTTCACGGTGGAGTCATTCCTTGGAAATTGCTTTATCCAAGACTTGAAACACACACCATCGTTCCAGTCTCACATCACACAGATTGCACACTGGGTCACACTGTCCTGTACTGCAGTTACTAGACGAAGGTTGTTCTTGGAATGCACCAACAATGCATTTGGACTGTGATCAACCCTAAGAGGCAAAAAGGAGTTGTTTGTTTTCCTGTTGGTCTTAGCCTCCGAATCAGTGTGTTATTTGCCCCTCGAAGTTAGGTCATCTTGGGAGTGTTTCAGTTAGATGCTCTTTCACCAGAAAAATGTGCATACAGCCATGGAATATCACAAACTCACAACATTTACAAAAGCGTTTGCCCTTGCAACTGGTATTTCAAAGGATGCGGTGGGTGCATCAAAACCAAATCGGACACAGCCGTAGGCTGTTAGTGTTATGATGACAGGTGCGGGTTACGGATTGTGTCCGCATCACATGTAAACCGATGCGGTAACCTGCAATTGATGATATATCAAAGTCACTCGCGTCCGATGATATTTTTTGTACTGTGCGTTAGTCTGTAAGCATTGAAATGCATTAGATGGATTTGGAAAATGCGACCGACGCAGACCTATCGCTTTAGCCGCATGGAATGAAGACCACCTATGTTGTTTAGATATAAGTCTTTTGGTTCCCTAGAGAGAGTGCTTTTGCCTGCACTAACTGCTTTATTCTAGGACCTCCCTATCTCTTTGCTGCTGTCCACATCATCTGGGAGCTACAATGGCACGCTGTGGAAAGCGCAGAGCCCCAGAATTCAGAGCTGAGGAGAACAAAATGATGCTGGACACGCTCCTGCCTCTCTACAGCCAGCTCTATGGCAAACCAGAGGAGCAGGTGAGTGATGATCAGACAGCATTGTCAGTTAACATGTGCAATAACCATGCACTGCTGGCATTAGGAATCTTATAGACAAGCATGTAAAACAGTTTTTAAACATTTTCAAAGTGTGTCTTTTAGAAATGGGATTTCTGGTTAGCTAAGGCTTGCGCCTCAGCCAGCCAGAAACCACCACTCTTGTCAGGGCAAGGAAGTTACACGCTGAAGATAACCCCTGCTCACCCCCTTGGTAGCTTGGCACGAGCAGTCAGGCTTATCCCAGAGGCAATGTGTAAAGCGTTTGCGCAACACACACACAGCAGCAACACACTAGGCACACCACAAAAGGAACTCCACACAAGGTTATATATAAAAATAGCCTTTGTATTATCATAAACACATTAGAATAGTAATCACACAATCTACACTGTGCCAACTGGCACTAGGCAATATTTACAGGTGATTATATACACATGACAGAGCCAATGGGGCCACTGTCAGAACCATCACAAAGCACAAATAGTAAATGTAGAACACAATCAGTAATTACTGGGAAAACACTTTACTCAGCAGTATATCCTGCAACATAAATCATATTATGCAATCAGTATCACATTAGGCGTAAAACACATTATGCGCCAACCTCATAAGCCTAAACAAATTAGGTAATAATATCCTCACCCGCTTCAACACATTATGCAATAACCTCACAAGCATAAACATAGTATGCAATAACCTCATAAGCAGAAATCACATTAGGCAATAACCTCATACGCCTAAACCTCAGATTAGGGAATAACCTCCTAAACATAAACACAGTTTGCAAATAACCTCATAAATATAAATCACAATAGAGGCATAAATCAGGGTGCATAAATCACATTTTCTAGGCACCTCATAAATCACATTAGGGCCTGGCGCCCTCTCTATCCAACACTGTCCCCCCTGGCCAACTGGCCTTCTCATAGGGCTCAAATGCCCTCTGTCCAAAATGTCAGGGCTGGCTGCCAATGCAGCAGAATCCCAAAAGTGTGCAATTGTGCTGGCCTAAACGTTTCAGCTGCCACTAATTGCTATGCAGCTGTGCAGAAAAATGTGGGCAGTGGCACTCACTGTGCCCTCTGGGTCCCCACTGGGACTCTCTAAACAAATGTGCCCAATTGTCGCAGCTGCCCTCTATCAGGCGGGGCAGCTGTGAAAAATGGCCTGAGTCCCACTCTGGAACTCTTAAAATAACTATGCCCCAACGTTGAAGCTGCCCACTGTCAGGCGGGGCAGCAGTGACAATATTCCAAATGAGGCCTGGGCACAATAATGACCTCATGAGCCCCACTCTGGGACTCTGTAAAACAAATGGCCCCCAATCGTAGGAGCGGCCCGCTTTTCTGCGGGTCCGCTCAGAACTAAGAACTGCCAATGTATCGAGTCGAGCCCCACTCACCGGGCTCCTGGGCAGGACTCCTCCAGTCTCCTCTCTTCCTGGGAGGGCTCCTGACAGCCTGAGGAGCCTGTGAGGCTCCCCCTGCACTCTGCCTTCATCCAGTCCCTCTTCGGGGGCACGGGACTATGCAGGGGAGCCAGCGAGGCTCTGGAAGGCCTTCCCCGATGGGCAGGACTTCCTCTCCTTGCTCCGCCGGCCTCCAAGGCCCCGCCCACAGTCAGGCAAGGCTGCCTGACTTCCTGGGCCGAACTGGGCTGCGGCGGTGACTTCTTTTTGGCGATGTAGTGCGGGGTGGGCACCCGACTTACAGTAAAGCATAAAGCGGGGTCAGCACCCGCTCGAGCATCACCAATGTGGGGTGGGCACACGCCTTAAAGGTACCGATGTGGGGTAGGCTCCCGCTCGGTTTTCACGCAGGTATGCGGGGTGGGCACCTGTGAAAGGCACCACAATGTGGGGTGGGCACCCGCCTCGTAAATATTCATAAAACAGGGTAGGCTCCTGCTGGGCAATAAATTCCAATGCAAATGCAGGGGAATCCCCACGTCGGGATTCCCTCTAAAAGGGCTACAGCTCCGCGCTGCGAAGCACAAGCTCTTCCTCCTGGGACAATTAACAGAAAAGTGCTCACGGGGCGCAAGAGTCCCTCAGGGTCCATGGGGCATAGCTGGGCCCAGGAAGGCCAGCACACAGGGCCCTCCAGCAGGGAGGCGAGCCCCTGTGGTGGCTCCTACTGGGCCTTCAGCAGCAGCAATTCCCCAACAAATAGAAGAAGAGCACACCATCATGGGGTCACAGCCCCTATATTTATATTGCAATTTCCTTTGTCTGCAGTCCAGGGCTTTGAGGAAACTAGATGCAACTGGTTCAGGGGGGAATTGGAGCACTTTGTTTACAAGGCTCCTCTTACCCTTTGTCAGGTGGGGGCTCGGTTATCAGACACACCACGGGTGACGGAGCCAGCATTGTACAGGCTAGGCACATACCTATTCAGGGTCAGGGGATTACTCCTCCCACTACTCCCAATGCAGATGTCCCATTCAGCCTAGTGCTGACTCACCCTGCGCCTCCTGGAGCCACACACACCTCCCAGCCCCTGTCACTCAAAAGCTAGACGTGCAATTCACATCAGGAAGGCAGACACATAGCACACAGAAATGCCAACTTCTAAAAGTGGCATTTCTAAAATAGTTATAATAAATATGCACACACCATTGCGCAGCATTTATTATTACAATTCCAAATATACTAAACTTGACCACGCTGCTCCTCTCATATCAGGAATTACCACTGAAACACTTAGTAGGAAATCCCCAATGCATTCCTATGGGAGGGCAGCCCCACAGTAGTGAGAAACCAAAATGACTGTTTGTCACTACGAGGACATGTCACACACTTAAGGTACATGTCCTATCTTTTACCTACAATGCACCCTGCCCATAGGGCTAGCTAGGGCCTACCTTAGGGGTGACTGACTTGTAGTAAAAGGGGGGTCACAGACATAGCACACACTTTAGGTGCAACATCACAGCTGCAGTGACACTGCACTCAGAGGCACTGCAATGGCAGAGGTCTGAGATAGGTTTAAAAGGCTACTTTGGTGGGTGGCACAATCAGCGCTGCAAGCCCACCAGTAGCATTTAATTTACCAGTGCTGGGTATATGAGATACCACTTTACAAGGAACTGACATGTAAATTAAATAGGCCAAACAGGTGTAGACCAATCTTACCATAAGTAACACAGAGAGCACACGCACTCGCACATTACACTGGACAGCATTGCTAAAGTGCCCAGAGGCCTAAATCGACCAACACCATGTCAGAGAAAAGGCTAGGAGAAAGGCAAAAGGTTTAGGGATGACCCTGCAAAAAGGGCCACGTCCAACAGTGTCTATAACTGTTCTGGTCAAGTACACTGCTGTAGATGTGTATGTACTAGTTTCAACATCATATTACTTTTCTCATGGGAGGGAGTCTTCATTGAACATTGCTTAAGTCCACACAATACCACTTTGTTAACCTTTGGCCAGTGTGGGCAAGCTGCTCATGACCTATGTGTCCCTTTATTTGTATATGTACATGTTGCATGTAAACTAAGGGCCTGTCACCATGTCATCTTTACAGGTCAACTCCCATGAAGTTTGAAGTTTATTGGTTTATATAGCGCTGAATAACCCCAAAGGAATATCTCTGCGCTTGGACGGTAATTCTGAACAGTCAAATCATAGGGCTAGAAGAGGTGAGTTTTAAGAAGTTTCCTGAACTGCGAGAAGGTCGGACAGTAGCGAAGTTGAAGAGGCAGTTCATTCCAAAAAGCAGGGGCAAGGTGAGTGAAAGCTTTGCCACCACTGCGCACCTTTTTAATTCTAGGGGTGTAGAGTAGGAGTTTAGAACCTGATCTAAGAGATCGTGAGGGGGTGTACTTAGTTAGCTTGCAAGAAAGATAGGTCATTTAAGGCCTTGAAGATAGTGCAGCCTATCTTGAATTTCAGAAGGCCAAGCTATAGAGGACCATCACCCGGAAGGTGCGCTCTGTGGGGGTCACCCGTCAGCACAGTGTCCACTGGAGGAAACAGTGGCAGGACCTGAGAGGCTTGACCAAGAAGATCGCGAGAGTCCAGCTGGGCCTGTCTCCTATAGGCAAGAAGGGCGCGCACCGCACCCTGACCCCCCTAATGCTCTGCAGTGGTCTTCCCTGCCCTGGAAGGGCAGTTGAGAGGCAAACAGCAACAAGGATTGGGTGAGTATGTGCCTTGTTGCACAACATATTGACCCATGCATGTGCAAGGATATTAGCCTGCTGGCCCGTTTTCAAGCTGTAAGACACACAAAACTACTGCTCAGTGTCTAAAGATGCATATGCACAAGGAAAAGTAGACGAATGGTTAGGCTCCTTTCAACTGGGACATGTGAGGATACAATGCTCAGAGTATTGAAAGCAGTGCCATGCTCATGTAATCTGAATGCATGAGAACAACATGTACATGGAGATAACCTTCAGAACTATTGTAAGTGTTCAACATGTGTCAGCACATTGACAAATTGACTGTTCTCTGTGTGGTAACACCGACTCTATGAAGTGTGTTGATACTGGAGCACTCAGCTGTGAAATCCCATGTTATACATCCAGGTAGAAGGTTAAGTCTATGTTGAGGGCTTGGTAAGTACTGATTTGTCAGTGTGCCAAAGTCAGGTCCCAGCACTGGTTTCCAGTGTACTCAATTGTATCCCATGGGCACATTACTGCTTTGGTAACTCATGTCACTTGTCACACTGGCTTTTCACATGATTGGATGTCTGAGCCCATCTCTATTCCAAAGAGTCCATCCATGTTTCAGGCTCTGTACTAGTGACAACACATGCCATTCAGTATCTAACAAAGTAGGTCACTGGTGAAAACAGGGTTTTGATTGTAAGGGATTATGTCAGATACACATTCACAACGGTTCTCATTTGTGTAAATGCCCTTGACTGGTCAAACTTGATGCTTTTTAAACCATGCTTTGGTTGCATTACTGTTAGATTCAGAGATGTCACATGAGTATCATTTGGAAGTCATTTACCAAAGTGAGATGGAAAGCAATAGCATTTAAGCTGTACAAAGTGTGCACAAGGCCAAAAAGAAGGGATATTCAGACCTGGCCTTTACAAATGTGGACTTCTCCCGTCCTGACAAAATGGTACAAAGTGTTGAATACGGATTTACAAGTAAGATGTTCAGGACTAATAGTCTGTACAGACGATGCATCCAGATGTCCCATTGGCATAGTGATCCACATGAAGCATGGGGAAGATGCAGTCATTGGTCTTAGCAGTGTGCTGACCTGTGTTTACATGGGAAACTGATGAACTGTTTCCAATGTGGATACGATCTGCTTCATCTTTCTAACACTGTGCATAAATGACACAAGACTGTGGGTCATATACCTTTCACCCTAGCTATGTCTACTACCTTGGTGTCTCCACGATAAAAGTTAGACATGTGACCTGACAAACAACTTCTTCAGCTACTGGACAGATGAGCAAAATCAATATGATCTGTGTGACATGGCCCATGCAATTACTACACCACCTTGATGTATGACAAAAAAGGTATGTGACCTGTAACACTAGACATAATGGTTCCCAAATGGATGAATAGGGTTTGCAGGATTGATACCATGACTCTAAACCCTTTGTATTAGATCAGAGAGGTATGTTATGGCACAAGGTTGTCAGTACCGAAAAACAATATATCAGCTGAGGTTCACAAACAAAACATCGACACCCAAAACATCCCTATCCCACAATAGCGAGTCATAAATATAGATATAAAAAATATTGACATCCTATATTTATAAAAGTAAGTACAAAAATATCTAAGAAAAAATCAGATGACATAAATATAGATGTAAAAAATATTGTTATATATATATAAAAATAAAATAATAAATATATTAAATTATAAACTTAATAAAAACAAATAGATTTAATATACATCTTAACAAAAATAACAGATAAACGTAACTTAAAAAAGTCAAAACACATATATGATAATTATTATATATGTTTACTTTAAAACTATTAATTTAAATGTATTTTATAATTTTAAAAATATATAACAATGTAACAAATAAATATATATATGCATATACCAATAACATAACTTTTATGTTAAAAATCATTATATTATTAATTAAAACATTAAACTATTTAAAAATGTTTAAATATCCAACTTCAGTCAATGCAACAGTAGGGAAAGTGTTGGAAAGCGGAGTGGTAAAAATGACAATTCCCACTCCAGTGAGTGCAACAGTAGCGAAAGTGTTGGATAGCGGAGGGGTAAAAATTACTATTCCCACTCCAATGCATGCAACAATAGGGAAAATGTTGAATAGCGGAGGGGTAAAAATTACTATTCCACACTCCAATGAATGCATCAGTAGTTAAAGTGTTGGACAGCATAGGGCCAAAAATTACTATTCCCACTCCAATGAGTGCAACAGTAGTGAAAGTGTTGGATAGCGGAGTGATAAAAATTACTATTCCACCTCCAATGAGGGGAACAGTAGGGAAACTGTTGGATAGCGGAGGGGTTACAATTACTATTCTAACTTCAATGCATGCAGCAATAGGGAAAATGCTGAATAGCAGATGGGTAAAAATTACTATTCCCACTCCAAAGAGTGCAATAGTAGGGAAAGTGCTGGATAGCGGAGGGGTACAAATTACTATTCCCAATCCAATGAGTGCAACAGTAGCGAAAGTGTTGGATGGAGGAGGGATAAAAATTACTATTCCTACTCCAATAAAGGCAACAATAGGGAAAGTGTTGGAGAGCGGAGGGGTGAAAATTACTATTCCCACTCCAGTCAGTGCAACAGTAGCGAAAGTGTTGGATAGAGGAGGGATAAAATTACTATTCCTACTCCAATAAAGGCAACAATAGGGAAAGTGTTGGAGAGCGGAGGGGTGAAAATTACTATTCCCACTCCAGTCAGTGCAACAATAGGGAAAGTGTCGGATAGCGGAGGGTTAAAAATTACTATTCCCACTCTAGTGAGTATAACAGTAGGGAAAGTGTTAGATTGTGGAGGGATAAAAAATTCTATTCCCACAACAGTCATTTCAAAAATGAAAACCAAACAAAATATCAACAACAACAAAAAACATTTGTAAAACAAAATAAATTAAAAAAAATATGAATATGTTAAAAATTGAAATACAAATATATTTAATATAAAAATTAAAATAAAAACATATTGTAATGTTAAATACATATCACAAGTACCTAAAAATATTATATTAAATAAAATATAAAAATGTTTTTCAAACAAATATTTTTAGTTTATTTATAAACAAAAACATTACATACAGTTATTTTATTCACATCCTACCCTATACCACAACATAATTTACAACCCACATCTAAATTAAAAATAAAATGTTCATCCATAGTTAACATAAGTATTTATCAATTAAATATTATTAATTAAAAAACAAATGAAAACAAATAAAAATTAATTAACTTCCCACCCTTTACCCCTATAAACACCACAACACACATCTAAAATTAATTACACAAATCCCATATTTAATTTCCAATTAAATAATTAACATTAATTAAAAACTAAGTATTAATTAATTAAAAGTAAATTACTTCCCAGCCTTTACCCCTATAAATCCCAAAACCCACACCTAAAATTAAATAAACAATTTCCATATTTAATTTTCAATCAATTAATTAATAATAATTAGCAATTTATTATTAATGAATTAAAAATAAATTACTTCCCACCCTTTACCCCTACGAACCCCACAACCGGCACCTAAAATTAATTACACAATTTCAATATTTAATTTTTAATTAATTAATTAATAATAATTAACAACTAATTATTAAATAATTAATTAAATTAGTTCTCACCATATTCACCTATAAACTCACAACCCGCTACAGAGCTAAAAAATGGAAACGTTTATGCACATAAAATTTATAACTACTAAAAATGTAACACATATATTAAAAAACATAAACAATACTTATACAAAAAATACATCACATACATTTAAAATATATGCTAAAATATATAACACTTATTAAAAATCAATATTTTAAACAACTATATTTTTGCAAATTATATTACTGTCTTCTATATTTAAAAAAAAAGATTTTTCTTACCTTCAAATCGATATTCTTTACCACAATATTTTTAATGTTGATATTTCTCACTGATGATATTTAGGACTCAATATTTTTGTATTTTGTACTCGACATTGTGTCTGCACACCATCAGCTGATACATATTGATGTAGCAGACATTGGGATCTGAAATTTGAATTTGCTACACACAATGTAGCTGACATCATCATGTGTGAGAGTGCATAGGTTTACTTGTGTACTAACATGTGGGATTTACAGAATAGTATCAAAAACTTACCCCACAATTCCAAATTATGTAGTTGTGTAATCTTGGAAGTGTTGTGTTGAAACCCATGTGTCAAGTACATTTGGATGACTCATGTCATTTTACTTCTTGTTCATAGCATCAGAACTGGGCAGCAGAGGAGACAGCGCCACAGAACTTGGGGAAGCAGCAAACCAGACAGGTTCCAGTGCTGAGACCAAGCAAGAGGGAACCAGTGACACAGAGGGTGAAGGAAGCCTCATTAAGGGCACATCTGACGTCACCTCTGTCGACTCCATGACAAGCTCAAGCTCGAGTGAGGACTCCCATGTGGAGGTGGATGACCCAGGAACTGGATCCACTACCTCAGAGTCCACCACCATCTGTACCATCTCCACCCTCCCAGCTGCTCCCCAGCCAACTTTTTGTGGCTGCTCCCCTAGAAAGGGAGGCGTCTCCTTTGTACTAGGAATCTCACCCCTTGCCTCTGTCTCCCCTGCTGCCCTGAGTGTGGAGGCCAACGACATCCTGAGGGAGATCTCTGTCGGGCAGACTGCAGGGCTGAGTGTCCTCCAGGTGCATACCATTCATCTTAAACAAATGGTATCATTCCTGGAGGGAATTCACTCAGACATGTCTGCCCTACAGAGATCCAATCAGGCTCTGGCCTCCACACTGTCCCACCCCCTCCTGCCTCTTCCCCATCCACAGTACAGACTACCCTTCCTGACCCAAGCACACGCAAACTTAAGCATGCATCCACCTCAACATCCACACGCAGCACACAAGCACACAGACATAAGGGCAAACACACACGCACGCACACTCACAAGACCGACATCTCACTGACCACCACAGACATGCCACCAGACACTACACCAGCATCCACAGACATGCTGCAGACCTCACAACACACAGCCTCCACAACCCCTATACTTGCCTCTCTTCATACTCACTCTGCCTAGAAACCACCCCTCATTGCCCTTGAATTCTTCCCTACCCAAACCTACAAATCCCCTCCCAAAAAGAAGAAAACCACCCTGGTGCCTCTACCCTTTAATTTAGACCCACCCGCCCACCGCTAAAAAAATCACCCCCACATCTCCCACCAAAAGGAAATCCCCCCGGTCAAAGAATTCCCAACCCCCTAAGGAAACCCAGACTTCTACATCCCAGCCCAGTACCTGCAACCCCAAGAAACCCTGCCCAAAGAAACCAACTGCCCTCCCTATTTCCTTGCAGACCCTTACCCATTACGGGATCCCCAAACTTGTCAAGCCCAGCCCACCCCCCATCTAGCCATCCCACTGCAGTTGTCCCACCCTCTTTCCATCTGACCCTACCACTGCAGTTGACCAACCCACTTCCTGATTCCATCCCTCTCAAATTCCAACCCAGTCCTCCCTAGTCTTTTCTCTTTGAAGCCTGGGCTTCCCCCTAGATGCCCCTCCCATGGGAGGTGACCCTTTGCAGGACTAGTTAGGCAAGATCTGATGGGCATGATGTTTGTGGCCCATGAAACCATGGAACCTCTTTGGACTGGCAATTGGCATTTTCCATCATTGTTTATAGTCCCCTTCATTGTGCAGAAAACCAAATGTCTCATCAATACGCCTGGATACATATGGACTTTGACTACATGGTAGTGACTTTGGACACACCAATGTACACAAAGTAATGATAAAATTGTTGTATGTGACTTGAAAGTGGTGGACCCATGTCTGTGCCTTCTAAAGATCTGGTAGACTAGTGGCAATGACAACCTTGCCACAGGTAGCAAGCCGCTCTAGGCCAGTTCCCTTCAAGGATGTGGACCCATATGATGCATTTCCTGTGCCCATGGTTAGTGTAAGGTAGGTATTGTTATGACAGTGTCCCAACCCTGTTGTCCTCCAGGACTGCACTTTCTGCAGATGTTCCTGTTAGGCAAGGTGTCTGTGGTCTGTATTGTCCATGTCTTTAAAATTAGATGTCAGTCAGATGTTGCTTATTCTACTTGTTTTGCATTATTTCAAGCTTTATGTTGTTCCTTCAATGAAACCTACTCTGTATTCTGGTTTGACAAGGGTTTGTTAATATTTAGTCATAGGGATGTGAACCATGAGCACGTGTCTACCTTTTCCACGAAACTAAGCAACTTGCTAATGCATTTCTCATATGGGCACTAGTTCTTTATTTTGTCGTTTAAGGCATATGATGATTCTGTATTGGGACATGACTAGGGGTGGGCAGAATTTGCTAAATTAACTTTCGCAAATTATCGCAAAAATGCAAAAAATCTCCGCAAACACGCCGGAAATATCGCGAAGACGCAGAAGTTTTTTTCCCGCCTGTTCGCGGTATTTTTTGCGTGATCGCGGGTCGCCAACTTACCCATGCGGTTGCTCACAGGCGCGGCCATCTTGTTTTCACTTGTCCCGCCCTCTAGCGATGCTTACTTCCTGTTCCGGGTCGCGCAATGCATGTTCGCGCCCGTTCGAGGTAGATATTTCCTGTTCGCGACCGCTTTTACTTGATCCCGTTGCTTTTTGCTTGCTCGGGGAGAAAATATCACGCGAACTTGCGCACGTGGTCGCAATGGGCGCGGCCATCTTGTTTTTCACTCTATTGCATGGTTCTGGGGCCTGATTTTCAATCCTCTCCAAATCTTTTCAATCCTTTGTTTCAACCCACTTTTTTTTCCATATTTCTTATTTATTATTTCTCTTACTATTTTCCAGCTTCTATATTTTTGTTTTTTGTCTCCTTTTTTTGTTTTTTAGCTACTTTTTCTGTTTCTAGTGCCTGCTATTATTTATTTCCTTTACTTCTTTAATTTTATTACCTTTTCTTACCCCAGAACCATGTCTAAGGGTAGGGCTGGTCGCCGCCGCAGCCAGAGCCGCGACCGCCCACAAGGGGTGCAGGCACGGGCCTTATTTGGGGAGGTGGAGTTGGCTGCACTAATTTTATTTTTGTAGCGCCACCTCCCCTCAACCCTGGCAGTAGGTGGCAGGCCTGGGTCTGGGTACGGCCTCCGGGAGCGTTGGCAGTGGTGGGGGAAGGTGCGCCAGGCAGTGTCGCGCTCCTCTGGTGTCCGGCGCACCCAGGCGCAGCTGACGCACCAGTGGTCCGACATCCTGGACCGTGAGCAGGACCTGCTGGACCTGCTAGGAGTGGAGGTCCCGGGGCTTGGTGAGTACCTATTTAATTATTACTACTTTGTGTCTGTTCTTCTGCTCTGTGTTATATATATTCCGAATATCTTTTTTTTCTTCCAACCAGCTAGAATGTTGCTGCTTACATTCCAGGTTAATTACGTTTAAAAGTCTTCTGTGATTTTTTATGACACAGGTGCTCTTCTGCGCTACTACTAATCTTACTCGTTTGCAACTTTGCGCTTGCGCTCTCTTAGTGTGATTCTGTATGAGTTTATTTTAGAGAAATTAAGTTACGTAATGCTAAAGTGACTCTAGTCCACTCCTTACTTTGTCCTGTCACTAATAGATAGGGGCGGATTGATACTTAGGTTTAGGTACTTTGTATGAGTTTCTAATTTGTTAGTGGTATGCGTTATGCCCCCTCAGTTACGTGACGTGCTGCTAGTACGACTATGGCAGTCTTTATTAGAACCTTTTCTAGTTTGTTCAATGAGTGGTGGTAATTGGATTAGCACTAGCAGAACATCAGTATCAATCAATCAACCCAAAATTTGGTGTATACAAAAAATGTAGTCATGTATCCTCCATTTGACCATATGCATTGTTGAGGAATAAAAGAAGTGGAAATGCATACTTAATGTACAATTGGCATGCCTGGAATAGGTGGGCTAGGTTGGGTGGTACGTCATACTTAGGTTTAGTTGTAACTTAGTATTCTGGAATCAGAATGGAAGACAGGATTACTGTTGATAAATAGTAACTTAAGTAGTCGATCCGCGAATCCCCCAATACTACTTGTTGACCAGATGAGATCGGTCAATTTAGTTATTGCAATTGTTGTTTACATAAGTGTTTTTTGACCGTTGTTGAAAAATATTGTATTTGTTTGACACCATCCATCAATGTTTGTCTCTTTCTTATATCTTTCCTGTTCATCAGCACCCAGGGGCAGACAGACAGGGAGTCGGGGTTCGGCGGGACAACAGTCCGAACAGCACCAGGAGGACACCAATAAGGGCTCCTCTGCTGGCCCCAGTAAGTCTTCTTGTTTTTAATAATATTTCTTATTCCATTACTTTTACTGCACCACATTTTTCACGAACTATTGTTTCAGTTTCCAAATGCTGTTTTTTTACCAACAATTATCCTTCGATCTGTACGGTTTCAAAAATCTTATCCCTGCCTCTGCTATGATGACTCTCAGACAGTACTACTACTACTACTACAGTCTGTCTGTACTGTAGTAGCTATTCTTGCCCAGTTGGCCAGTGCCATTCTTTATGTGAAAGGTTGTAATATAAAACTCATATTCACCAGTAGCTCTAGCCATTGAGTCCAATCCTTTGAGTCGTCGTCTTGTACTACTTCTAGTCTTATTGTTCTTGAGTCTTTGTTAATCTTGAGGCTTTGAAAATTCACAGCAACAAAAGCCCCACCAGATTTATTACTATTTTGATATGATAGCCTATAGGACATACTACTACTGTTGTAGGCATCTTGCACATACACAGACCTTTGCACAAGAAAATAGGATGTTGGTGATGGTAGGTTGGACCTTCCTCACACACCACAATCAGAAATTCAGCACCCACCACAATTCCACTGCTCAACTATAGTACTGTCTTGTCATAACTATTAGGTGTCCGAACCCTTTCCCCAAGATACCCAACAAGTAGACAACCCAGAACATAACACACCCAACCTCTCAGTCGTGGAAGCAATGCACATGCACACCCTTACTTTAATTTGCTCACTCGTGTAAGTTAGTTCACACCAAATACCACCACGTCTATGTAAGTTCAAAATGTTTATTTTGAATTGAGAAGCTCTGTACATTGTTTTATTATAAAATGCTGCACCAACTGGAAAATCAATAACATTAAAACAATAAACATTGTTACACTTATACAGTGTATAAATGAAGATGTGAGTGAAAGGACCCCTCACCTTAGGAGAACCTAGTACTGGTAGTTGTTGCATCATTCAGAAGCTCTGCAAAGCTCTGGTTCGTAGAAGGGAATCTTCCGTCTGTAATGCGAAAAATGAAATAGTGTGCGTTAGTATATTGCAACTTGCAAGCATTTCTCAGCCGTGCCAAAAAGTGTAGCATTTATGGATAAGCAATATGGACTAGTAACTAACAGTACACCAGTACTTCCTAAAAAAGTGGCTTGTTAATGTTTTTGTTGACCGCTTGTACGCAGCGCGTAGACTAGACAGTAGCAGTGTGAGGCAGGTCATGTGGGCTCAAAGGTGTCTTATACAAGAAGCTGCAAGGTAACGTCACATGTGCAAAAATAAAAGACACAAAGATAAAATGGTAGCATGGCTCGGGCTAATTAAGCAAAGGCTACAATAATGACCATATATAACTATTAGTGTCTACTCTACTACTACCTGATTTGTACTAGTGATGTATGTTAGTATTAACTCATTTTTCAACCTTGCTACTGATCAATAGGGGAGGTGTATATGACGCCTAATCAATGTGTAATGTTTTCTAGGCGCACTACCGAACACCATTGCCGGGGCCAGCGAAGGCGACACGGAGGGCGAGGATGCGGCAGTTGCTGCAGATAGCAACGGAGCGGTATGGGGAGTGGCAGCACCAGTGGCGGGCGGTGGTAAGTTAGATTCATAATCCTTAACTATTTTTGAACACTGACAGTACACTCACTGCAAGGGTGTACTGTATGTATATTTATACTTTACTGTTGAGAATTGCAGAGTATGCTTGGAGGCCCCCATGGAGGGTACCTACCTATGCTATGGTACCCCCCCTGCCTTTCAAAGCAAAACGTGACAGGCTCCGTGCGGGGCCCATCATGTTGTGCTTGGAAAAGCAGCACAACATGTATTTTTAGCATTGCTTTCGGCACCGCCAACCAGAATGTAAAAAAAAACAGGATGCGCCCGCCACTGTGCCGGGCGCATCATCCTAATTAATTGTCCCCACGGGACCCCCACCCTTTTTAGCATGGTGGGCAGACAAAGTCCGGCCGCCATCCGATGTCATAAGTAAGTATGAGCTGTTGGGGACGTTTGAAGAGTGAACTAGAAGACTACAATCCCTTTAATTTGCATAGGAGCGGGAGTATTGAGTAACCAATGGCCTCATCTATCTGATTTCAACTCCGCTTTGAAAGTTTTATGGAGAAGAGCACCTGGTGCACTGTTCAACTAAAAAGTGAAAGACGGGTGGAAGTAAGAAGGACGGGCGAGATTTAAAATGTTATGTACTACTGTGCTTTATAGTGATACTCTACCATGCCACTATGTGTATAAATAATTAACTTGTCTTACTGTTTTTCTAAGAGTATATTTTACAATTGTCTTGTTTTTTTCTTTTTGATACACAGCTACTCCTATACTAAACCGCAAGGAGTTGGCCGCCAAGGCACGGCACTGGAAGCTGGAGGCAATCCAGCGGGAATACCGGCGGCTGGTGGTCTTAGCCGAGGAGGAGACTGCGGCAGCAATTCAAGCCTCCTCCAGTGCCCCGGGCCCCAGCCACCGCCCTCCAGCGGTACGGCGCCACCGTCTGGCGGCTGCCCGCCGCCACCGTAGTGCCATCTCCGGTGCCCCCCCCACTGTGGCTGCAACTGCCGCGCCCTAAGACGCCGCGTCGCCCGTCTAGAGCACCAAATGCGTGTCCTCCTTGAGTCCCGCCCCACACCTTAGTCCCTGTCATTAAGTTCTGCCCCTTTTTTAATTCTTGTTTGGGTGGGTGGGAACTTGTTTGGGCGTTGGGTTTGGGATTTTTTCTTTATGGACTTTTTCTCCTATGGACAATTGGACATTGGTTGGGATTAGGGAGGGGGTGGGTCAGCTTTTGTGGGTTTAGTTTATTTTTGTTAGGGAAAATTAAATATATTTTTCTATTTTACATGCAATGTTAATGTTTTGTAGGTGGGGTAACTGTTTTACATCACACCGTTTCCTTGCTGGTGCATGGCCGCCCATAGCCTGTGGTTGATTTAAATAATTGGCTGACTGTGTAAGACTCAAACAGATAGATGGGACACACCTCACTGATTGACTTATCCTTCTAGTACTTTCAGTCTGTCCTCTAGTCTATGCATTCTTTATCTGGACTGGTGTGTGAAAATGAAATCATTGACAACATGTCCATTATTAATTCTGCCTCCCCCAAACTTCTCTCTTACCCGTGCTTGATGTTTATGTCCAACTGTGGCACAGCAATGGCTGCATGTTGAAGATGGTTTCCTTTTTCTAACATGCCATGATTGGGGTGGTGGTAGTATAGTAGTAGTAGACACTGGCAGGGCGACAGTATTTGCAAAAAAAGAAAATGAGACAGTCAATCGCCTTTGAGAGACTGTTAGAGGAGTAGTAGAAAGAAGTACAGTACAGAACTTACCGAGCAACAATAATATGCTCAAATATTAGACAACAAAACATAATGGTGGTTGGGATAGCCTACTAGACAGAGTTACAAACTATAGTTGTGTCAAATCACTTGACTAGGCCTACAGCCTAACAGTTAGTGCTGTATATGAGGAATGACAACAAACAAATCCAATAAATGCCGGCAATTCATGCTGAGGTATATGTTCCTTTGTTAAATAAAATAACCTAAAATATCCTACTCATGGGTGGGCAAGCAGAAGAAGATCATCGCTCTGCCTTGAAATTGAAGTACTGTTGCTTTCGCCACATGCGCCCCAGCAAGTGTGTGATTAAGTATTGGTGTACATTTAATTTAGTCACACCTCGACAATAAGTCACACAGCCCGGTTAGGGTTTGTTGAATGGATGGGAAGGGGGTTTTTGGGAAAGGTTTGACATAGAAAAACAGTATGCATGGACAAACAAATGACAATCATTGAAGCCTACCATATCCATATGTTAAGGGAGAAAAAGGAAATGCATACATGATGATGAGAGACCCGGATTATATACACTTCTAGTTCTTGTTCTGTTGTTCCGGCCTTAAGACTTTTACAGATAGTAAATAGAAATTTTAAATATTGGTAGGGAAGAATCGTAGACAGAGAGCAAACCTAATGATGATAATAACAACTTCAAGAACACATTTTTGTAAAGATTGTATACAAAATATCAATCAAATTATTTAAAAGAAGATAAAAGTGGATGCTGTTACTGTGTTATCCTGGTAAAAAATGTGGACTGGATTTGCATCTCAGCATTCCTCTTGGTCCTCCTCTCGTCCATCAATCTTTGGTGTGTCGCCTCGCCACTCGCCACTGCCCGGCTGGAAACAAAAATGTTGATTTATTGGTAAGGTAAGTGTGCATTGTAATGTTTTCCAAAGTATAGGGCAAGGCCCAGTCTGTAATTGTAGATGGAAAACCAAAGGGAATATTGAGAAACAAATTTGAAACAAATGCACAAGTTATGGTGTAGTGCAACAAGAACACTTTCGGAGGTGGCATGTATGCATCATCTCTACTCTAGTCTGTTTCCAGCATTGACCTTCAACAATAACAGAGAGAGCAGGCCCACAGTGCTTAGCAGTAGCACATCCTACGTTAAGACTTTAGAGTACTTCTTCTTTTTTTTTTTTTTAAAGAGTTGGACAAAGGCAAAGCACATTATCCATTCCAAACATAGCATTTTACAGTTTAAGTTAGTAAATCAATGCACCGCAGTCATCCCACCGCTACACTCTATTCCACTTCTACAGACATTTGGGTCTGCTGTGGTTGTTGTTGACGTGTTTACCTTTAGGCTTTTAAGTTTATGCCACTCATGAAACGTCCTCCTGACTTCATCATCATCTCCGATACTTTTACTGACTGACTGTGAAGATCGCCCTGCAGTAGAAGTAAAATTGTTATTACACAACAAGAGTAGAAATATTATTGACTTGAGTCAGTCTTTAGTGTGTACAGAAAGATAGATTACTAGTACACTTTGACTTCACTTTGTGCACAACAAACAAACAACGAAAACACAAAGACCAATCGCTCAGAGTCAGGTGTCCAATGCATGCCATTAATTGTCATTACCTGTTCCTTCTCATTTTAAGTTAACGGGCCGTCTATTTCGCCATCATCATGATGGGCGGTGCTGTTGTGTCATCATACTCATTGCGCAGATATAGTGAGTCCCCTTCCTGTATTGAATTAAAAGCAATTTCTTATTTGCAAGAAGGGGAAAATTGAATTCACCTTGAGTTAAGTTTAGTGTGTTCTGTAAAAAGTTGATTAGTGGCAGTGCACAATTACATAAATTCATGCACAACAAACACAACAAAATCATTCAGTCTGCGACTCTGCGTCCAATGCATGGCATCAATCATTACCTGTTCCATCTTATTTTCAGTTAATTGCCAGTCTCTCTCGGCTCTTAAAAGGAGGATAGCTATATTAGTCATCTGATTCATGCTCCACTTCTTTTGGCAGGACTAGGAAAGTTTGATTTTTTTCTTGTAGTACTATTTTACCATCATCCAATCATCATTCATGTGGGCAATGGATTTGGGTGGGAGATTCAGTATGATGGAGCGGAGGAGCTGGATTCGGAGGACTGTACTGTCAAATTGCAGACACCTGAAAATTGTATATTAAATAAGAAGAGTATAAGACGGTGGTAATGGATTTGTTGTGATTCACAAGTTTGTAACCAGAACGACAGACACACAAACAACGGTGGGAAAAAAGGGAGGAAGACAGTAAGTGCAAGCCTAATTGTCAGGGAAGTATAGCTCGTCCTCAAACTCTGGGGGGTCAGCCAGTAGTAGGTAATCATCATGTGACACACTACTTCCGTCACCTGAGCCGCTGTCCTCATCTGCCTCCATTGCTTCATGTATTGTGTAATTCGGTGATATGAAGTGCTGATTCATTTTGATCATTGTTAACCTCTCCACGTTTTTGGGCGAGAGACTGGTCCTTCTCAATGTTACAATGGAACCAGCAGCACTGAAAAGACGTTCGGAAGAGACACTTGCGACAGGGCAAGCCAGATAGCTTATCGCCAGCCTGCTGAGCTGTGGCCATTCAGACCTTTTCCTATACCAATACTGCAATGGGTTTTGATCAATGTACACCTCTGTTGGGTCATCCAGATAGGCCTGGACCATTCCGCTCAATGTTCAGGGTTGCTGCTGGTAAGCTTTTGTGCTGTTTTTCCTGTGCATCAGCACTGTGCTTATTAATGCCTAACTTTACATACCAATCGTGTAATGATTGTACTCGGCCTAATGATCCAGCTATTGTTTCTGTGGTCGATAGTGATGGTGAGTGTTTTGATCCAAACGCACTGCCCTCAGCCGACGAAGTTGCACTTGATCCTGCATGGCCTGCTTCAGTACTTCTTGTGGGTTGATCTTGCGGGCTTTTAATTAGCAGCCGTTCATTTTCCAACTTACTGGCTGCTTCAGCTATACAACTTTTGTAGTGGGCAACATCAATCTCGGAAAAAGCAAAAAATGTCTTCAGTCCAAGTTTGGCACGTGGATACAGAATTGTGGCACAAATGTAATGTTCTTGTGACAAAAAATTTATTTTGTATCCTTACATTTTCAGCTAAGCGCCAGGATAAGCTCTCCACCAAGTCATGGGCTTGCCTTTTGTCCTCTACACCTTTGTATGATTCAGACACATTATTCAGCTGATGCTCTAGCATTTGCAATAATGGGATAGCTTGGCCCATTGTACAGTCCTCCTTGCTGACTTCACGTGTGAAGACCTCAAAAGGACACAGCATCTCAGTCAGGCATTTAATTAGGCTTCATTGATCCATCTCAAGGTTCATGCCTTTAACAGTAGCATCCCCACTTCTGTTCCAGACATATTCATGGAGTGACCTGTACTGCTCATACAGACGATCAAGCATGTAATACGTTGAGTTCCAACGTGTTACCACCTCCTGGATGAGTGCCTTGACTGGCATCCTATGTTCACGTTGGATGATCCTCAGCTGCTTCCGAGCTTTAAAAGAATGGCTGAAATGAGTGCATATTCTTTGGCAGGTGGCCAGTAAATTGCTGACTATGGGTTCTTTTTTCAGAAAGTCTTGAACTATAATGTTTATGCAGTGCGCCAAACACGGAACCCTGAAATAGGAACCAAGTTCCATGGCCTTAAGTACATTACTGCCATTGTCTGTGGCAACAAAACCAATACCAAGCCCTCTTGGCCGCAGCCATTCCAAAACCTTGCTGCGAAACTCGTGTAAAATGTTTTCAGCCGTATGAGATTTCTCCATGGCGAACATGGCTACAGTTGCATGTTTCCGAGTACCATCAAAAATCGCAGCTGTGTCAACAGCACCTCATGCAGATAGCTTATCTCTAACCCCCACAAAAGAGATTCAGTGTGCAGTGATGCACATGTACTCTGTGGCTTGGCAACTGGTCCACATGTCTGTTGTCAGGTGGATATTGTGCACAGCACTCTGCTGCAAAGCTTGTCCAACCAATTCCAGCACATCATGATGTAGTGCTGGAACAGCAATTCTTGCGAAATAGGACCATCTGGGAACCTTCCATTTAGGGTAGATGGCAGACACAAATTCGAAGAAACCCACCCCTTCCACAAATGAAAAAGGAAGAAGGTCCAGCGCTAACATTTTGGCCAGCTTCGCATTGTACAATCGTGCCGTTGGGTGGTTGCGTTGGAACTGCCCCTCCAACCTAAACATGCTCTCAATGGTAGGCTGGATTACTTTCCTTTGTGGTGCTGTTTTCATTAACCCACTAAGGCTCAACGACACAGATTGTCTCATTGCGGTACTCGGTCGCCTTGGTGTCTCACTCTCAACCTGACTCAGAGTATGGCTCTTACTGCGGTGCCACTCTGATGTTACTGAGGAGGATGTGGGCGTTCCCACTACACTACTGGGGACAGGGCTAGAAATGCCTCCCTCTTCTTCACCTGCCACCGCAATAATATCGCTCCCTGATTCATCCTGACCAACTTCAATGGGTTGAGTTTTTCTACTTTCTTTTAACTTAAGTAGGTGATCCTCCCACACGATAGTGTGGTGTATTCTGAGATGACTTGCTTGTTCTCCGGTACCATAGTTTGTACCAAGCTTACCGCGCCGAACACCTTGCCGACAAATTGAGCATATAGCAACGTTCTCCTCCTTGGCGCTAACAGAAAAGAAGTCCCAAACTGGGGAGGAGAACTTTCTGGCACTGCTGGATGTGCCACTTTCAACACCGGATGAACTTGAGGGGGTGCTTGAAAATATGTGACCCTGTGCACCTAGACTGTGACTTTTACTACCACTACCTACTGAGATGGTTGAGCTGGATGTAGGTCCTTATCGGGCCTTGGAAAATATGGCAGCTGGAGGTAGTGGTGGTGTAACCTGTGTTGGTGATATCCATGCTACATCCCGCTCAGTAGCAGCCTTTCTGGATAGGGTAAGAATGTTGGTCTCCAATCCCTTTGGGGCGGGAGTAATGTGCGTGATGACTGGCTCGTCTTCATCAACATCATCATCACCCCCCTCTTCTACATCTACCTCCATAACTCTAAGTTTTTCTGGGAGCTTCCTTTTCAGAAGCATGGTCTTGTGGCGTATATCACTCTCAGACTGAGCTTGTGGGAGCCAAGTGGCATCACAATCATCAGAAGCGGGGCTTGAAGAAGAAGATGATGGACTAAGCCTCCTTTTCCTTGCTGGTGGTCTGGAAGACAATAGATATTCTGAAACAGTGGTTTGACTTTGCTCCACTTTGTCTGCAAGGAAGCTCGATTTCCTGAAATGCCCCTACGTCAGGAGCAACAACTACTATGGTGGGCTGATGCGGCCGCTGCTGTTCTTGTTGCGGCTGCTGCTGTTCTTGTTGCGGCTGCTGCTGTTCTTGTTGCAGCCGCTGCTGTTCTTGTTGCAGCTGCTGCTGTTCTTGTTGCGGCTGCTGCTGTTATTGTTGCGGCTGCTGCTGTTTTTGTTGCGGCTGCTGCTGTTCTTGTTGCGGCTGCACAATGATCTGCTGAGTTTGCACCTGCGTTGAACTTGATTATGTACTTTGCGGTAATGACATTTCTTCAACATCGCTGCTCGTTAGTAGACTGGCTACCTCTGCAACACTAAAGCCCTTGGGCCTAGGTTGGTGGAGTTGGACCGCTGTGCTGCTCACAGCTTGGTTCCCGGACAACACTGCTGCAGGCGTAACTTTTTTGGTGCCAAAAAAAACTTTGGCCGGCACACCACCAGTCTTGATTAATGGCACTTCCTTTTTCTGTTCCTTCTTCTCACCGGCAACTTTCTTGGTACTGGACCTGGTACCTTTCTTTGGGGCCATCTTCTTCAGATGTCAGGCAGGATGCAGATGCACAACAAGTTCTAGTCACACGTGGACGTGATGCGCAGCAGGACTTCTGTCTGGCTGGCAGTACAACGGGTAGCCGGGTGATGCTGATGACACCTCCTCCTCTGTCTTTTGTGCACCTGAAAGCAAATAAGCCGGGAGAAGAACATCAGTGAAATGTTGCATTTGTTGTTGTGGTTCAGTTACTTAGTACTGTAATAGTGCAAACAAAAGATAGTCTAGCCATTTATGACTTTTTTTTTTAAACTAGGGCTATGTTATACTACTGTGTACAGTCACACACTACACTCTCAGGAAGGATAGGAAAGTTAATAATAACCACCAAAATACAAATGTAATGGAAGTGGGGTGGACCCTATTTGCCATTAAATTATTTGAGCATCTCAGCATCCATGGAGCTGCTGATGGCAAAGGGGGTGGATGGATGGAAGCAGTTAGCCAAATAGCCAATAGGAAAACCATGCAGGCCTATGGCAAAAGCAGGACACTAATAACTCCCAGTCCAAACACAAAAAAAGGCCACCACCCACATGGACACTCACAAATCACAAACAAGCCGGGGGCCTGGGAAACACCAGGAGCTGACAAAAGGCCTATAAAAGCCAGGTAAAGGATGCATGCTAAAGCACACTGCTCTGCCTTTTTAATGAAACAAAATGGAAAAACGAACATTCACAGGCCCCAAAAAGGTCTGCAGGGTGAATGCATTGCACACCAACACACCAGACACATACAACAAAAGCATGTCTTTAAGATAACCAACATCAGAAAGGCCACCCCAAAAAAGCACACTTCCCCAACTCAATCCAATGCCATCCATGCCCTAAATGATGTCTAAATTCAACAGACCACACAGAAAACACTTGATTAATAAAGATGTGGCTACCTGCTCTGATCCTAGTGGATGAAAAAGCAGGCCTGTTGGCAGACAAGGCCAGGCAAGCTTGCAGGCCTAGGCTTCAAAATGGCCACCAGCCACATGGCCAGGCCCAACAACATCAGAAAGGCCACCCCAAAGAAACACACTTCCCCAACTCAATCCAATGCCATCCATGCCCTAAATGATGTCTAAATTCTACAGAAAACACTTGATTAATAAAGCCGTGGCTACCTGCTCTGATCCTAGTGGATGAAAGCAGGCCTGTTGGCAGACAAGGCCAGGCAAGCTTGCAGGCCTAGGCCACCAGCCACATGGCCAGGCCCAACAAGCTCAGAAAGCCCACCCCAAAAAAAACACACTTCCCCAACTCAATCTAATACCATCCATGCCCTAAATGATGTCTAAATTCAACAGACCACACAGAAAACACTTGATTAATAAAGCTGTGGCTACCTGCTCTGATCCTGGTGGATGAAAGCAGGCCTGTTGGCAGACAAGGCCAGGCAAGCTTGCAGGCCTAGGCTTCAAAATGGCCACCAGCCACATGCCAGGCCCAACAACATCAGAAAGGCCACCCCAAAAAAATACACTTCCCCAACTCAATCCAATGCCATCCATGCCCTAAATAATGCTTGAAAATGAAATACATTAAAAAAACACCAAAGGAACAGTTGCTTCATCATGCACACACCCATGAGGCCATGCCCATGACTAGCTCGGGCCTACTACTGACTACTACTACCCACAAAATTTTCAAAAAAAGGAATGATTATAGTTACCAAAAATAAATTGTAGTTATAACAACTGCAATGCCCACAATCAAACAGACACAACAACCACTTACTTGTAAAATATCCTATTAAAAAAATCTTCAAATCCAATTGCAATGATGCAGCAAAAGAGTGATCTTTCCAGCTCAAAATCCAAAGGCAGAATGAGCAGGAGATGGACAAAGCACTGGGAGGAGCCTGCTGGACAGGAACAGGAAGTTGGAGATTCTGTGTCACTTCCTCCCTCTCCCCACCTTTTTAAAAAAGGACTCCTTGCACAAAAAAGGACAGCCAAATGTCAATCTGAGGAGTTGTTTTCATCCAAAATCATCATTTGCAGAAGGTTTCATGCTGCTAGAGCTGATATTCTTCTCCAAATAAAAATTTTTACATGTTCGAGTTCTCGAGCTTCACATTCCTTCCGCCGGATGTCCATGGCGTGTCGAAAATGACATGATCGCGTTCTCTCGCTCCCTATCGCGTTGGATATGACGTGTTCGGGGTCTCTTTCTCCTTTTCGCGTTCGATTAGACGTGCCCGCGTCCTCAAGCTCTCGCTCGCGGTGTAGAATGACGTGTTCGAGATCTCAATCTTCTCATACTCGCGCGGTGCATGATCGCGAGAAGAATAACGTGATCGCGCGACAAATGACATGATCGCGCGACAAGGCGAGCACGAACTGTTGCGAGACAGCGCAAAATGGCTACCAACAATCCAATATCTCGTGGAGAACGCGACCGGGTCGGGAAAACTTGTCAGCGAACGCGGGGATTCAGGTAAGGCGATCGCACGCACGCGAGAATGTATTTTTTTACAGCGCGAGCAAGAAACAAATTATCGCTAAGCTGCGGAATGCGGACATTTTGACATTATCGCGCTTTCCGCGGATCGCGAAAATGCCAAATTATCGCAATTTCCGCGAACGGAACGGAATTTTGGCCCAGGCCTAGACATGACATGCATAACATTATAAGTAAGATGGAAGACAGTGTGTATTTGCCAAAGGCTGTGATAGTCATATCAGTTAGGTGACACACATGAGACCTAGCTCTATCGGGATTAGTAGTTGTCACAATACTGTGCTTGTTGTGTCCAATATATGTCATCTACTTGTTCAGGGACAATGCTGGGTGCTGCATGGTCTTTGTGTGTCATTTATGTTTCATACATTTAGCCAAAGCCTATTCATTTCCTTTTTTTAATTTTATTTTTTTATTAGCCGATAAAGTCAACATACATTTGTATTTCGGTCATTAGAACAAAAAAAACCAATATAATCTGAGATGGAGCAATGCACATTTTACGTCACCCTATATTTTTAGCATATTTCACAGAGTTATAATCATGTCAGGAATAAAGAAAAAGAAGTCGAAAAAACAGAGGAAGAATTTAGATATGAATCAGGGCATATTAACATATAGGTTAAAAGAGATCGAAATGATTGTAGAAACGCTACTAGTGCCCCCCAGATCTCAGTACCTAACTTACGTTTCTGAGATCCCTTGAGAGTATGTTCTAGGTTACATATAGAATAAAGTCTGCCCCTCCACAGTTCAAAGGATGGTGGCTCTTTCTCCCTCCATAATGATGCCATACATAATCTAGCCTCCGCAATGAATATAAAGTACCTAAATTCATACATTCCCTGTGTGGCTAATGATTCTTCCACCACTCCTAGCATCATCCTAGTGGATGTAATCCCTATCGCACCCCTGTCACCTCTGTCAAAAAGATCTCCATCTTATTTATTAACTGTCTCAGGTCTGGACATTCAAAAAACACGTGGAGACTATAAACTTGATCTATCGCACAACGGGTGCATTTACTTTCATTTTGACCCCCCCACCGAGCAATTTTGGCAGGCGTATGGTACAAATCATATACAGTTTTATAATGTTGCGACTTGAGACTGGCAGAAACCAAAAGCTTTTCTGACAATGCTATTGACTGTTGTAAAGCATTCCCTGACTGATTTAATCTATTATTCCATTTGAAATAGTGTTTTTCAAGATCGTCCCCTTGCAATTCCATGAGATTCTGATATAAGATACCGATCCTCCCATGCTTCCTAATTGTTTCCAACAAATTACTTTTTATAGCCAGGTTCGATACATCTACTCTCTTTTGTAAATAGTCACAAATTTGTAAATATTTTAAATAATCGGTTTTGGGGAGATCATATTCAGATATTAACAAGGCGTATGTCTTGATGCCACTACAATCAATTAAATCTCCCAACGTCCTTAGTTCTTTCAGTCTCCATCTGGCCATAACATTATCAGAAAAGATAAGAGGGGTAGTGCTAAGGATGAAGTGGGTGTATAAAAATTCAACTTACCAAGCGTCACATATTTCCTAATCTGTATCCACACTTTATAAAAAGCTTGGAGCACCTTAAAACAAGTTTTTTTTATAATAGCTAGTGTTAGATTTGGGGGTCTCTAGTTTGAAGAGGTAGGTACCTTTGACAAATAGGGACCCTTGCGTCTAGTCAGAGTAAGGGGGTACACTCCTAAAATAACCCCTGCTCACCCCCTTGGTAGCTTGGCACTAGCAGACAGGCTCATCTCAGAGGCAGTGTGTAAAGCATTTGTGAACACATACAGTAACTCAGTGACGACAATACAGATGCACACCACACAAGTTTTATATCAAAACTAAGTATTCTTTATATAGACTCATCACAAGTCCACAAATGACAAAAATTAACAATACTGTACTTAAAATGGTAGAATTAGCTTAGTTCTCTTTAGATGTTAAAATGCACTACTTTGAGTTCAATGTACCTTAAGATGCGTAACGCAATACAACAAAAGTGTTGCAGGGAAGGTGATGGGTCGGTTCCTTACACGCAAGAACGGTGATGCGTCAGGTCCCTACTACTTCGTAGGGGATGCGTCGGTTCTTCTCTGCGAGGGGAGGTGATGCGTCGGTTTCTTACTGCGCCTCTGGGGCCCTGCGACAAGCTTCATGATGATGCGGCGGCATCTGATGCAACGTCGATCCTCTTCCCTGGCGATGCGAGGTGCTTTTTCATTGTGAAGCGACAGCGGCAGTGCGGCCTCTCTGCCTTCAGAGAACAAAGAGACTGTGCTGACTCACCCTGCCTCCTGGAATCCCCCAGCCCCTGTTACTCAAACTCCAGACAAGGAATACACAGCCTAGCAGAGGCAGGTTTGGCTGGTTAGACAAGAAAATACCTACTTTCTAAAAGTGGTATTTTCAAACACAGAATGTGAAAACCACCTTCACTAAAAGATGTATTTTATCATTCTGAGTTCAGGCATACTAAATTCGAATTTCTACCATGTTCCCTGAGTCAGTTAGGATTATAAGATGTAATAATCAAACTGCCCATTCTGGCCTATGGGGAACAGGTAGCCTTGCAATAGTGAAAAACGAAAATGGTTGTAATTCACTATTAGGACATGCCACACACACCAGGGCATGTCCTACTTTATACTTACAATACACCCTGCCCTTGGGCCTACCATAGGGGTGTCTTATATGAAGAAAAGGGAAGGTTTAGGGACTGGCAAGTGGGTGCACTTGCCCAATCAGCATGGCAGTACTAGATTGCACACAGGCTCTGCAATGGCAAGCCTTAGACACACTTTAACAGGCTGCTTCTATGGGTGGCGCAACCAGTGCTGCAAGCCCACTAGCAGCATTTGGATAACCAGCCCTGGGCACTCCTGGTGCACTGTACTAGGGTCTGACAGGTAAACCAAAACAGCCAATCATGGAATCACTAATCCATACATCAATTTACCATAGGGAGTACTTGCACTGTGGCACATGATAGCAGTGGCACAGTGCCCAAAGCATCTAACACCAGCAAAAACACGAGGCAACAGCAAAAAATGGATGGGAGACCCACGCCAAGGTACCAGGTCTAACAGCTAGGCTCCAAATTTAAAAAGAAATCCTCTCCGTTCTCGATCCCAATACCACCTGAAAAATATTTGGAGATTCTTCCACCTTTCCCTCTTTTTCCCCAACCAAAAGAATGCCCATTTGCTGCAACATGTATACCCAATAATAGAACAAAAAATTTGGAAAAGCCCACCCCCCTCGAGATCGAGGCAGGGTCATATACCTCATTGCTCGCCGGGGTTTACCTTGCGCCCACAGGAAACTACCACAGATAGATTGTAATTTTTGAAGTTGCTTCACCGTGAGTTCCAGGGGAACACACCTAAAATAGTACATCACTTTGGGCAGAATACCCATTTTTAAAACATTGCATCTCCTGACTATTGATAAATGAAGGCAATTTGATAATATCATTTTATTCAAACACGCATTGATGCGGATCCCCAAGTATGTGGCTTCCTCTGTAACCCTGGAGTCGTTACTACAAACTTCCTCAGTGCAGATTATTTGCGTTTTTGTTGTATTTAATTTGAATCCAGATCCTTCCCCAAATTCAGCCACTGGTTGTTCAATCTCTTACATTGTTTGGATTGGATCCGGTGAAATAACTGCAATATCATCTGCGTATGCTAGTGTAGTTATCTCCAGCCCGGGTCTCGCTATCACATTATTTAACCTGTGTTCCAGTAGATTCAAAAACGGATTAATATATAGGGCAAATACTATAGGGGAGCAGGGACATCCTTGTCGGGTGCCTCTTGATATTGTAACAAGGTTAGACTCCAACCCCTGCGCGCATATTTTTGGATTAGGTGAATGGTACATAGTCTGTAGAGCTTGTAAAAAACCCGAACCAAAGCCTTGCAATTGCATCGTTCCCCATAAAAACTCCCATGAGACACGGTTAAACGCTTTCTCCGCATAGAGTAGCACCACACCGCTTGGAAATTTCAGTATATTTGCGACATCCAGTGTGTTGACTACCCGGCTAACGTGATCGACCGTGCCTCTTCCTGGAATAAAACCATGTTGCCGAACAGAAACTATGGGGGTTAACACTCGAGAAAGTCGCGTTGCCAATATTTTTGCGTATATCTTCCCATCGCAGCTTAGGAGCGATATGGGTCAGTACGATCCCGACAGCAAAGAGAAAGAGAAAAAAGAGAAATTCCTCCTGGCATTTTAATTGTTAATAATAGTGGGTTATGATACGAGGTGATTCTCGGAAAAACCTGTATTTGTGCTTCCAATAAAAGTGTTTTAGTAACCAAAAAATAATCAAGTCTTGCTAACTTCTGATGTGGACAAGAAAAGTGAGTATATCCGGGATCTAAGTAATTTAATCTGGGCCAAGCATCCTCCAACCCATGCTCATATAAGATTTGCTGTAATGCCTTATAAATCTTAGGTTTTGGACCTGTATATTTTTCCCATAGAGGCCCTTAGTAGCTTCTTCCAACTGAATATTAAGATCCCCACAAAGTATCAAAGGAGATGCCCAAGAAGCTAATTCAGTATTCAAATATTCTAATATTTGAGCTTCGTCATGATTCGATCTATATACCGAGCATATTGTAAAATTTTTACTAGCTACAGCAAATTTAACAATTGCCCAGCACCCATATTTATCCACAAGGTATTTCCCTACCATTAAGTTATTTTTTTGGGCCGAGATGGCCTCTGGTTGTAGTCCCTTGTGACGTACAAGCCAATAACTCATACCCTAGTTCTATGAGTACCTTATATTTAGCCCAAGAGATGTGGGTCTCCTGGAGACATATCACATCAGGAGACATATTTTTAATCTCCTGTGCAACCCGTTGACTTTTATTCCTCTCATTAAGACCCTGGTCATTAAACGAACATATCGATACCGCCCTCTCTCCCAGCATACCAAATAACTTCTTCTCATTTGCATAATTTCATTTATTGGCTTTTGTACCCCATTTTTGAAACCCTGCGCCCCTCCAGCGGCCACCCACCCCCTGCTACCCCACCCTTCCCCACCCCTTGGTCTCTTCTGCCAGTAGAGACTCTTGCCCACCCAACCATGGAGGCTACAAGACCCAAGTCTTGGGTGATGGAGAACCCTGTCCCAGCGCTGACCGCCCCCCCGCAATTCCCCCACCGATGTGCTGCTAAATCAACACTCAACAAGTATTTACAGAGAAAAAAGAAGGGTAAGATAAAAAGAGTCCAGAACCTGCACTTATGCTGACACTTATACTATACATACTTATAAAGTTTTATAAAGTTTTTCTTTATTTTTCCCCGTACAATAAGTGTATACCATGAATACATAATTAAGAATATCGTTCTATTGCAATTTCGGACTTCAAACTTCAAAACTAGGGTACAATATTCTGGAGATACTCTTTAGCCTTCATTGCAGATGTAAAACATCTAGTGCTATCCTTGTATATAACCTTATGTTTGGCAGGACTCAATAGAAATACTTGGGCACCCTTGACTTGAAAGGGGGAAATTAACTGCCGAAGTTGCCACCTCTTTCCCACTGTTTTACGACAGTAATCAGGGCGCACAAAAAACTCAAACCCGTTCCCCCTTCTCTTCCTATCTGGCCTAGCCAGATCATACAAAGCCTGTCTAGATAGAAAATTAGATAGAGCAATAAGAATTGCTCTAGGTTGAACAGGTTTGCTGGCCTCATGGTTAGTCTTTTGATGAAGAGGGAACCGATGGGCCCGTTGCACCTCGTTATCCCAAGTCCACTGTGTCAGTTCCGGAAAGGCTTCTGTGAGGAGCTCTACCACGAATTTCCGTGGGTCGGACCTCTCTCTTCCTTTAGGAATTCCTAGAATTCTTAAGTTGTTTCGCCATAGTCTGTTTTCCATATCTTCGAGTTTCCAGGCCATGTCCCTGCGCTGTACTGTTAAGTCCTTTGTTACTGCCTTCTGGGCAATCATCTGATCCTCAAGGGTAGAAATCCGGTTCTCAGATTCTACTATGCGTTCAGCAAATTCAGACCAAGACTTGACCACCCGTCTAAGTGAATTTTGCAGCTTTCAGCACATCCCCTGCGTTTTCTGACTCTCAGCCCGGGTTTCCTCTCTATGTGACATTATTGTCTCGTAGATGATGGCCAAAGAGATTTCTTCCGTGCCGTACAATGAATTATGCTGGTCTCGTCACAGCCCCTCTGATGACAGGGGTTGTATCTCATTAGTTAAGGGTGCAACCCCATCCTCCTCTCTGGGCATTGCTGCTGTTTTTTTTCCGTATTGTGTCTAAACCAGGTGTCCTAGTCCAAATCCCCGGAGTCACATCTTGATGAATACTACTAGTCTCACTCCATTGCCCACCGGGGTAGCTGGAAGGACATTCAGATAACTGTATAGATTCATCCCCTGATGAATTAGAATGATCAGAGAGTGAAAAAAAAAGGTTCACCCAAGTCCATTTAGTGTAGAACATGGGATTTGCTCTGATCTACCAATTTACTCACAGGTTGCACATCACAGGTTTTTGCGTCCATCTCTGGGTTGCCACGTCTATTCCTGCCACATTTGTACCATGTTCTAGCCCCTCCAAAATACGGTTAGCAGTACTCTCCACACCTGGCCAGTCATGAACCGTTGGGGTATAAATATCCCCATGATCTCCTTGCCCTTGTCCGTTTATGGCTGCTTGCCCATTACAATCATAGAGATCTGTGCCCCCCTTGCTCACCTCATCCTGGAGTACATCTACAACTGACTCCTTCATCACAGTCCCGATCCCTTCTGAGTTGTGGTTCTTGCCTTTCATGCCAGTAAGGAAGATAGCAGGCTTTCTTTGCTGGCCCTGTGGATCAAGTATTCCCAGGTTGCAGGTTACTTCCTGAGTCTATTGTAGCCTCTCCCTGTCTTTGTTTCTTTTGGGCACTTTCTGTCAGCTTCCACGATGCTGCAGCGGCGTCTCCACCGCGCTGCTTCACTCCTCAGGAACCTTTCGGGGGCATCTCCGCTTTCGCAGCCCCAAGCCAGCTCTTTGAAACTGTGCACTGAACTCCTTTCGACAGGGACCACAGCAGGCGCAAAAGTTGAATCCGGGGTCCAAGCAACGGCGAGCACCGGTAGGTAAATATGCTCCAGAGCATCGAAGATCTTCTTACGGGTCTCACTGTACACCGTTACTCTCCCCTAATCAGCATCCATATCAGTTCAGTCACATCTCAGACCACATCGGATTAAAGGAGGTTCGGAGGGGTGTTGCAGGAGACGGTCAGTTACGGGAGTTCACTCAGCCACAGTGGTGGCCGCCATCTTGCCTCGCTCCACAAGCCTATTCATTTCCAAGGATATTTTTTTCTGTACATCTAATTGACCTGTTGATAGATAGTGACCGCTCTGTAGGGAATTTCTTGGTATCCCATAATGTCACTTCGAGAGAAGAAATGCCAAATGTTAATATGTGCAGCTGGTGCAGTTCAGAACATAAAATCTCCCCCTGCTTCCACGGTCGGAATGATTTCTCAGTCACACGCACATACATACATCACACGCTGGTGGTGCCCATAACACCAACATTCATTCTCATCACACTATCCGTGCCTTACAGAGGAGATATCCCGAACTACAGCTATTCACTTTGGATAGAGGAAACACATCTATTGACTTACCCTAACAGTTCCTCCATCAGGAGGTCGACTAGATCATTTAGTTAATTTAGAATTTGATGAAAATCACTTTAACTCTTATATTAATCAATAACATATTACAAGAAATAATAACCCGACACAGTTCTTCAAATAATGATTTTTCTTTATCTAATTAAATTGCAGGTTAAATCCTAACAATTCCATATTATCTTTTGTCATATTTACCTATTCTGGCTATTTGTTGTTTTCTAAGTCAGCACCAGTCCTCAGTGAGTTCATCTGAATCCTAAAGTCCCGTCCTCTTCCGTCAGCATAAGATCTCCTAGCGAAGAGCAGCATAAAGTGTAGCATCGATCAGCTAGGGTCAAGAGCGCGTTCTCTCTAGGCTGTAGCGGCAATTTCCCTCTCTAGACTACTAATATTTATACCAAACTTTCATATAACAGTAACATTTTTCTTTATTTCCAGGCCCCTGATTGGCTGAATTCAGCCACGTCCCAATACTTTAAGAAACATTCTCCAAATTTCACATACGGATGATGAATAAACTAGGCGCATGGGAAAGGCTGTTCCCAGGTCAGGAAAGTGTCAGTCTATTGTGAATAGGTGGCTTTTGGTTCCCAAATGGCAACAATTGCTCCATGTTCAGGGACATTGGCATCTCGCCCAGGGTAGTCTACATGGACCTGGTTCGATAGTTCATGGAAAGGCCACCCTCTCCATTGCTCAATTTATGAAGTCATGTATTTTGGATAGGATTCAGTCGGCAGCCATCTTTTAGTAGGCCGAAATAGTCAACTTTAAGTAAAGAAACACAAAATTGTAATTAATACATAGAAATGATTAAAACAGTGTTATTCCCTTACTAATACCCTTATGTGTATGCATTTATCTAGCCATATGCAACATTTAAAGCCGTTAATGCTGGTTTATTTAAGCGCAAATCACATTAACACTACTTAAGTCAAACATATAAATTTAATATGCGTACAAATTTAGTTCACTTATTATTTTAGCCATGCAAATGCATTCCCACGTGTATTCTCTTGGTTAATAAGGTTGATTAAATAATATCACATCACTCAATTATTCATCAGAATTAAATATTATTAATTTTAATATAACATATATAAATGGATTGGGTATACCAAAAATTTTAATTTTACCGCTCCATCAATCCCCCCTTTGGTGATTTTATCACCACAAAAACCCACAAAAATTCAATTTATTTCCCCTTTTACAGAATGTTTTCTTGCTCAATTAGAATTCTGTTTCCCTTTCGTCTTCTCTTTTTGTTTTGTCATACATACCCTCCTTCCACTCTTCCAATTCTATTTCATTGAGATCTTTTTCTGGTTTCTTTTCCCTCTTTTTGTAAATTTCTCCTTTAACCTTCTTTTTATGTCTTCTATATCTACAACACATACATCCTAATCTAAGTATTAATAATGCGAAAATCACACAGGTTAATGGAAATAATATTTTCCCTATTATAGTACTACCTAATTTACCTAAGAAAGCTTTAATAGCAGCCATTTTATTGCTATTTCTAGTCCAGATACTTTCAACCTCCAGTGGTTTTATTTCATCATGCAATTCTGTAATATTCTTGATATAGATTTTTAGATCTCTGCTTTCGTCAGGAATGTAAGTGCAACAATGTTGAACTTTCAGCATTCCACAGACTCCACCCTCTTTTGCCAATAAGGTATCAAGGGCAAGTCGATTTTGCATAATCATAGCACGCATGGCAACCAGCTCAGTGTTTACCAAGAGAAATCCTCCAGCGGTGCTTGTTGACAAGCGATCCACTATGGTTGACAATTTCCGAATATTATTTGCATTCCAAGATATTCCCACTGCCGGTAACAAGGCTCCAAAAATATCACCTACAATTTCTAACCAGGTTTCTCTTCTGCTACGCATTAGTAGGTTATTTAGTCCACTATTTTCTACTCTATCCATGTGAAAGTTCTTTGGAAAGACCAGGCCAACATAACATGTGCCATACCAATGGTCGGGCAACCTGTAGTAAGCCTTGTTCCCACAAATATAGTACAGTCCAGGGAAAACTGGATCTTCTCCACTTCTAAATCCCCATCCGGATGCAATGAAATATGTATCATGACACTCACTTGTCCCTATATAAATATAATCATATTGGGATCTTTCCCTCATGATGCATAATTTGCCTTTCTGGGGTGAGTCTATAGCTATTGTTGGTCTAACTCCACCCGGTGTCTCCTTTTTCCCATCTATTTCCCAAATGTTTTCCCCTTCCTTATGTCCCTCTGCATTCTTGTGTATTTTCAATCTCCTCTCTTCAACCATATCCAAAAATGTTTTCTCTTCTGTTTTCAAACTGCAAGTTAAATTTTTATTACAAATATATTCTAGAGTTAGTCCTTTAGTTTCTATAAAAATTTCTCCTAATACATCAGCATCTTTAGCTGGATTTAATTCTTTATTCATGGGCAATCGTCCAAGAATATTATCTATATTAGACAAATTATACTCTAATTTTCCTACTTGATAAAATATACTAGTTAAAACGCTGCATGTTATTCCATAAGTTGCTGGGAGGTGACGATAAGTCACCCCTTCTGAAACAGATGCAGGTAATTGCATACAAACGTAGCAATCCCTTACGTCCATTGTTTTTACATATTCATACAATAATTTTGAAAAAACATCACTAGAAAAATCAGTTATTGACCTATCTTGATGCATATGCTCTGTGCTTGTTCTAACTGGTATTACTTTTTGCGAGCTTTTCACTATGTTAGTCATATTCTCAGTATGTCCTGCTAGTGTATCTAAAGTTACTTTGAAAGAGATCAAAAGAGAGAGTACGCTCCAAAGAAGCATTAAAAGTCCTGTACAACAACAACATGTCTTGCACCATCTTCTCATGAAGGTACATCTACTCTTGTTATCATCTATGTAAGCCATCTTGTTAGAATTAACCGTGTCTTTTGACTTAGCCTCTTCTACTCCTCCTCTTGTAGCTTTCCTACAAGATCTAAGACCTTATCAGGTGATCCAAATACTTCAATTTCTTATTCAATCCTGTGTATTCCTACAAGGATCGATTTAAATTACTCAGCTTGGCCTTTCGTCGTTTTTCACTTCTTTCTCGTCATCCACATACAGAGTTTCCTGATCTTCCGCTTCTTCTCCGATGTCAGATAAGATAACTCTCAGGATTTCCCCTGTTTCTTCTTCTTTTATCAATGTCAGCAAAGTCTCCTCTGGATTTTCTTGACTATCTGCCTCTTCCCTTTGTTCAGGCAGTGCCACGTACGTCCATTCAGGTGACTTATATTTCTGATTTGGTTTTCTGGATCGTTTGTTAGCTTCTGACACTTCTGTTTCTCCCTCTTTTTCTGTATGCTGACTGGTTACTTCATTCACTTGTTCAGCCTCTGAGGGTTTGACTCGTGTCAATCGATATCTCAGCTTCTTAATTTTGTTTGGCCAAAGATCTCCTTTAGCATTTCTTCTTGGTTTGCCGTCTTTACTGTTTCTTTCCTCAATCCAAGTTCTCTTTCTCAGAACTCGACCCTCTGGAATTTCAGTTTCACTGTCCTCAGATTCTGTCTCGTTTGACTTTTCTTTTTCAGTAATCTCCTTTTCCACCTCCTGAGTTGGCCCTACTTCTGTCCCTCCTCGGGTCTCTGGCACGCAATTTTCCTGCTGACTACTTGTCCCTTCACCTGGCTGGGTGTTGCAGTTCCCTACACCTCCTCGGGGTTTTTCCGCAATCTGTCCCTCTCTTTCTGTGACTGTCCCTTCTTCTCCTTCTAATATTTTCTCAGGTGGAACGTCTTCTACTCTCTCATTTGGTGTAAATGTTACTTCTGACTGGACATTCTTTTCTTTTCTTCTTTCTGTGTTCAACATTGGCGTTTTGCTCATCTCCAGAATCTGAACCATCTGAAATCTGCAATCTTTTCCTCAGAATTTCTTCTCTGGGAGTCTGAACTAGTCTTGGCTCATTTTCCCCATTTCAGGATTTTCTTTTGACTTTATATTCTCATTGCTTGACTCATCACTTGATTCTGATTCATCAAAGTATTCTTTTCCAATGCCGTCTGCTGGATTTGGAACTCTCTAAGTGTGACTTGCATGTATCCAGTTTTTCAGTCCTGCACACTTCATAGCAGTTGTTGTGGTCAAGATGACCTGTCTTGGCCTTCCCCACCTTGGAACCTGGCAATTTCTTCTTCTGTGGACTTTTATCCTCACCCAGTCCCCTGGGCTCAAATCATGGGCTGTTTTCTTTTCAAGTGTGGTGGCATCCGCTCCAACCTGGTGAAACACAGAATGAACTGCTTTACAGTAATCCAAAATCATGTCATCAGTTATAGTCATCAGCTTGTTGACTGTTACAAACACGTGTCTCATGGCGCGTCCCATGATGATCTTGTGTGGACTCAAACCTGTAGTTCTGTCTGGAGTAGACCTAATGGTCATCAAAACCAGAGGCAAGACATCAGGCCATTTAATACCTGTGGCTAAACACATTTTCCCTATTCTGTTTTTGATAGTACCATTCATTTGCCCGACCACACCAGAAGCCTCTGGTCGGTAGGCAAAATGCAGTTTTTGTTGTACACCCAATGCTTCACAAATCAATTTCATGATCTCATTGTAGAAATGTCCTCCTCTGTCTGATTCTATGGTTATTGGGAACCCGTACCTTGGGATGAATTCCCTCAACAATAGCTTGGTCACTGTGATTCCATCATTTCTTCTGGTCGGGTATGCTTCCACCCACCTAGAGAACAGACAAACTACCACCAAAACATACCTCAGTTTGTTAAAAAGGGGCATTTCAATGAAATCCACTTGCATTCTGGTGAAAGGTCCTCCCTCCCGGCCTATGGTGCCTAGACTCACCACAGTTTCCCTTCCAGGGTTGTACTGCTGACATGTCAGGCATCTCTGACAGAGACTTTCTGCTATCAACCTGAATTTTGGATTGTACCAGGTCTGCTTAAAAGCCCTGATCATGGCATCCCTTCCCAGATGTCCTTGACCATGATACATCCGTGCCATGGTTGACATCATGCTATCAGGCATTACTGGTCTTCCATCCCGATAGACCCACACATGATCCTTTTCCCTGGGTGCACAACCTGCTTTTACCCACTGCCTCATTTCCTCATCAACTGCCTCATCCTGCAACTGCCTCACTTCATCCCATGTTCCCACAACGTTAGTAAACATTATGGAGCAAGAAGACATTTCCCTTTCTTTTGACCGATTAATTGAGTATTTGTTTCGGGCACAATACTGAGCCATGTCGTTTGCAAAACGGTTTCCGGTAGTGATGTAATCACTACCTTGTCCATGAGCAGCACATTTTACCACAGCCAGTTCTTTGGGCATTTGTATTGCCTCAAGCAATTTTCCAACCACTTCTGCATTCCTTATGGGAGTTCCACTTGAGGTCAGGAAACCTCTTTGCAGCCATAATTGGCCGAAGTCGTGGACAACTCCGAAGCCATACTGGCTATCAGTCATCACAGTCACTCTCGCATTCCTCCCAATTTTGCATGCCTTGGTTAATGCCACTATTTCTGCTACTTGAGCGGATTTAACTCCTTTCAAGGGCGATGCTTCTATAACCGCTGAGACTGTGCATACTGCATAGGCTGCGCTCAACACTCCTTCATCCGTTCTCAAACAGGATCCATCCACAAAAAACACATAATCACTTTCTGGCAGTGGCAGATCTCTTATATCAGGTCGAGGTTTTGTGCAGTAGTCAAGCACATCCAGACAATCATGATCAACCTCTTCTCTTATCTCCATTCTCTCTGCATCAGGCAAAAGTGTAGCTGGATTCACATTCACACATCTTTCCAGACTCACATTGGTTGCACCTAGAATGACCTTTTCATATTTAGTCAGCCGACTATGTGACATGAACTGTGTTCGACTTCTTGTTAAAAGGATCGCCACACTATGGAGTACAAACACTCTTACTGAATACCCCATCACGATTCCCTCACTCTGCTCTAGGCTTCGACATGTAGCCGCTACTGCTTTCAGACATCCTGGCAGACCTATCACCACTGGATCTAACATTGACAAGAAATATGCCACTGGTCTCCTTTGCCTTCCATGTTTCTGTATTAACACTGAAAGTGCGCATCCGTTTCACTCACTACAGTATAGTTCAAACTCCTTTTCATAGTCTGGCATACCCAGCGCAGGGGCTTCACAAAGACTGTTCTTCAACTGTTTAAATGCTGCCAATTCTTCTTTGTGTTTGATAGGAAACAAGGGAACCCCAATATACGAACCTGGGGTGGTACAATGTGAAGAGAGACACAATGGTTCTAAATGGCCTAAAAGGTCCAGGATGGGAAAACCTTAAAAAGGTAAACGTTTAAATAAAGGTTTTTAAATTAATTTTGAAAAGAGAGAGCGATAGTTAATATAGAACAGGGACAAGAAGGTCAAGGTATAATAGATATTTATTATACAATGAAGTAAATTCAGATGCTCACATATTCAGTGACAGTAAGCGTGACAAAAAAAGTGAAAGTGAACTTTAAAAGAAGACATCGCATTGACAACAGGAGTTGAACCACTTTCTTTTAGACTTAATATGAGGGGTTCATGTTGTGAGCGGTCGACGACGTTTCGAACTCAGTTAGTTGAGTTCATCTTCAGGACAAAAATGAGCATCTATAATTGTCAGTGTAGATACAAGGTAGAATATTAGTTTTACTGATCACGAGAGAATCAAGTGCAAATTACTGCATCAAAGTAGAGCCCTTTGTCATAGCAGGAGGCTTGAGAAACGTTCTTAAATCATTTAAACCATTTAGCCGGGACCTCAGGGATTCAGGTGCCGGGCGGATTTAGTAATTAGTCCGATCGAAATGCAATGAATGCGAGCCTCCCGGTAAACAAGTCCTGTTCAAGTGCTGCTAGCTTCTTCTTTGTTCAGTTCAAGGGGGTCTTTTACCTCACTTTTCGTCAATTTGACCAATGGCTTGGCAATCAGGGAAAAGTTACTTATCCACTGACGACAGTAACCAACCATTCCTAGGAACATTCTCACCTCTCTTTGGGTCATTGGAGCTCTCATTCCTCTAATAATTCTGATTCTGTCTATGGTTACTTTTCTCAGCCCTTTTTCGATAGTATGACCCAAGTATGTCACTTCCTTCTTGCAGTATTGTAATTTTGTTGGAGATACCTTCAGTCCTCCATCTGCCAAATGATTTAACAAAGCTATGGTGTCTGTTTCACAGGCCTCACGTGTCTTTGACGCCACCAATAGGTCGTCAATGTACTGGACCAAAACTGAACTCTCAGGCATAGTAAGACTTTCCAGGGATTTCTTTAACAGCTGATTGAAAATGGAGGGGCTCTCTGTGTACCCCTGTGGGATTCGGCACCATGCCAAAATGCGGTCTCCAAACCGAAATGCAAAAAGCGACTAGCTGTCATGATGCAACAGTATGGAAAAGAAAGCATGACACAAATCGATTGCTGTGTACCATTCTGCATCATGTGGAATCTGATACAAAATTACTGAGGGATTTGGAACAATGGGACAACATGAGATGACAATCTTGTTAATCTTTCTCAAATCTTGCACAATCCTGAATTTCCCACTCGGCTTTTTCAGTCCCATGATAGGCGAATTACATGGACTGCTCATTATCTCCCTCAACACTCCTTGCTGGATCATTTTCTCAATCAAAGGGGTTACTCCTGCTAATATTTCAGGTGTTAGTCTGTATTGTGGAATGTTTGGGTAAACTGCTCATTCCTTTACAGCGATTCTCACTGGGTCTACGTTTCTCATCAGGCCTACATCTTCTCCAGTGAAATCCCAGACTGCTGCTTTCACTGTTTGTTTAAATTCTGGGGGCAATTCATCTGGATTGAATACTGCATAGGTTCCAGCAACCTCACACTCTCGGTTAGCTATGGTCATTTTATACAGAACATCTTCATCTGGTGTTTCAAAGGCTATTCCGTCTGGTGTACAGAATATGGTGCAATTCATCTTGCACAACAAATCCCTACCTAGTAAATTCACAGGACTGGTGTCACACACCACAAATCGATGCATGTCTGAAAATTTTCCTATTCTGATCTTTACAGGATCAGTAAGGTACGTTTTAATCTGGGTGTTAGACACACCAACTACTTGGATTGTTTCATCCAAAAGAGGAAGATTTTTCACATCTGCTGATCTGACAGTGGATCGTGCAGCTCCAGTGTCTACTAGAAAAGTAATGATTTCATCATTAACTTTCCCATCCACAAATGGTCCTGTCTGATCTATTTCTAGAGATGCGCCAAGTACGCACCCTGCTTCCTCTTTTCGGCACCGTCAATAAATCTCTTCTGGCTCACTTTCGTCATTTTGCAGCCAATACTGTGACACAGTGCTCGCACGTTGTGGTTTGTTTACCTGTTCTTCATTGTAGAATCCCGTCTCCTTACTATACTTCTGTGTGCTCCGGCTCTGTGATAAGGGCGGTTTAGGCACCTGATTCTGTGGATTAACAGCCTTCTGCTGTTGCGGCGGTGGGCCACTCCCCTCACACGGCACCTGTGGATTCAATGACGGATTTTCATTGTTAGTACCTGGTGGATATTTACACTCGGATTTCCAGTGCCCTAATCTTCCGCAATTGTGACAGGGGAACTTCTTCTTGGCTTCTTCTATATTACCCTTTCCTTTTCCTGGGCCAAATCTTGATTTAATGCCTGGATTATTAGCTTGTTCTACCAGCTGAGCTTCCTGTCTCTCTGCAACCTTCACTTGAGCCCACATTGCCTTTTCTTTTAGTTTTCGCTGCTTTGCCTCAATCTCATCACTAAAGTATTTAGCATGCCTCAGGATCTCATCTATTTTCTTGCTCTGCCAGTCCACGGTGTGATGCTTAATCATATACCCAATCTCGGGACACAGACCATACACAAAATGACTCAGGTCCTTTTCTCCCAGACTGTCATCCCCACTAAACTGTTTGAAAGCTAAAATTAGCCTCTCATAGTATGCGTGGACTGACTCTTTCACTTCCTGGTGTGTTCGATCTATTTTAACCCAGTCAGTTTCTTTTGGAGGAACTTTGTTTTTCAAGAATACCATGACCTGTTCATATTTCTTCATTACCTCTGGATCTGGGGCTCCTGTTTTGGGATCTCTCGGGTATTCTTTGGTTGGCCAATCTATGACTATCTTACATTCTGCCCACAAGTCTGCTGGCACTATTATATCAAACAGACTATTCAGATCAATCCACAGCACTTTTGACAATTTCACAAATCTGTCTACCTGTCTGTACCACTCGACCGGCTTTTCCCGTAATCGAGGGAAGTCATTTGTAAATGACAAAATGTCCTGTCTGGTCCATGGGACATGCACATATCCCCCTCCTGGAATCTCTCTCATAGGGAACTCCATCACCACCTTCTCCTTTTCTCTCACAGGAAACGCTGGAAATGTTCTGTCTGAGGTGTCATCCCGCTTCCTATACCACCTGCTCTTCCATTTGTCCACATCTCCCCATTTCCTCAATACCGTGATTATGTCACTAATCTGCCCTATTCGTCCTGCAGCGTTCAGATTCTCAATGTCTTTTTCTGTGAAATCCACTCAGTATGGCTTCTGTAAAGCTTTTACCTTATCCATATCAATTCCCATTTCACTCGCTATTTCTGCTAGTCTGTCATGTAAATTCTTCGCTCTCCAAGTGACACTTTTGCACAAGAACAGTAATTCCTCATCTTGGTAGTTTTTCAGCTTTTCTGTGGGGATGGTCCCTACAATCAACTCTTCTAACACCATCCGTAATTTCGCCACATCAACGGTATGAGATTCCTTTTCTTTATCCTGCAAGCCTTTCAGCCATTCATTCAATTCTTCAGTAGTTATGCTCACTGATTTCTCTACATTCCCTGGTTCTGTCAATCTCTGTGGTTCTAATATTGATCCTCCTACCATTCTGCTTCTCTTGGCAGTATCAGGACAATAAAATGGGTTCTTTGACACATGCAATTCCCCTTTACCCATAGTATGTCCCCAGGAATTCTCTTTTGCTCTCATCAGGGGCTGTTCTTCCTGTCTATTGTTCACATACGGGACTGTTAGTCCGTGCTCACTGTCTTTCTGCTTCTCAAAAATAGGCATAACAGGACCTTTGGTCACAGGGACTGTAACTGCTTCTAGATTTTTCGTCAATTCTCTTATTTTCTCTGTCAGTTCTAATGTGGTTTTTGCTAGTTCCTTAGAATTTTCACTCTCTGCCCTATTTTCCTTTCCCTTTTCCTTAAGAGAATTTCTTCTTTTTACTTCTGGAGTCACAACTTCTGTTTTAATGATTCTCAGAGTCTCCCTCACTGGTGTGTCTGTAGTTGGCGTTTCTGGTTCCTGCCTGTACGGAGGTGGGCTTTTGAAAAACATATCGTCTAGGACATCATCATCGGTCTCGTTGGCCCCATACCTCCGGGTTTCTACATGATTTTTCCTTTCTAGGCATTTCCTTCCTCCACTTTCTCCTTCTGTTCTAACGGGAAACAGTCCTTCAGTCATACTAGCATCTCGCCACCTTCTCATTCGATCACAATGAGTTTCGCGATCGTTTGGCCGTCCGAACATGTACCGGTACCTACTGCCATTTCTCTGTTTCTCTCGCTCATGCATCTCATCTTCCCACTCTGTCAGTGCCTCAAACTGCGTAGGCCTAGGTCGTGGATCTAAGCTCATCATCCTCTCCTGTAAGTTTCTCAATATTGCCAAATTAAAGGACCCATCCTCTGGAAACGCTAGAACTCCGTCTTCCTTTGTATATTTTGCCCAATTGTCTAACCAGATGCAAGTATGGTACCCATATTTCGCAACCATGAAGGATGCAGGGGTTTTCGCTGGGGGAAGTAACTGTCCTTCCCTTGTCACAATCTCTTTGTCTTTCACAAACCAATTCCTCATTTTACTAAATAAAGATTCTTTCTTCCTTTCAGGTGAATGATAATACATTTTCCTTTCTTTCGTGAACCCTTTAATCCTTCTTGCAACAGTTCGATCTTTAGTCCAATAGCAACGCGACTCTTGTTCCTGCACCAATCCCGGCGCGTCTACGTCACTGTGACAATTTCCAATCCTTGCACGACTCACACTAACGCACCAATCCTGGAGCGTCTACGTCACTGTCACAACCTCCAATCCTAACGCGGCTCACACTAACGCACCAATCCTGGAGCGTCTACGTCACTGACTAGCTGTCCAATGCCAGCGCGGTCCTCCTGACGTCAACAGTCGCTGCAGCAGCTCCTGCTCCTGCCTCCTGTCTACAGTCTACCCCTCCTTTACCAAACTACTCGGTAGACTTTGTTTCGATTTTACAATACTTGTTAGTTACAACATACAAACATCTCCATTGTCTGCTCCGCTAACCACAGGAGAGCAAAAGACCTTTCCCACGAGAATTCTGTCCTCCCGAGAGCAGCGCTTACCCCTGCCCTACTACAGAATCATTACGTCCGTTGGCAAAGTAGCACATCCCTCTACTTCACCCTTCTTTCAAGCATCAATTAACTGTTTTCTCCGGAATTAAAACACATAGCTGGAAACGCAATGCTCCTGAGAGATAAAACCAGAGCTTCGCAATCAATCCGAATGCTATTTTCATTCACGCTCTTTCACGCAAGAAAATATAGTTCATTCACACAGAATCCTGCTTTCCAGAGGACAGCGAACAGTCTGTCCTACTACAGAATTAACATACATTAACGAATGAGCGCTTACCTCTACTTCGTCCTTCTAACAAGCTCAGAGAACACCTGCTACCTTTTCAGTGATAAGCGTTATCGGCATACCAATTGGTTTCCTGGTACCTAAGACCAAAATTTCACAGGTACTCTTCACTATCATACGCACTTCTTTTACACAGAAAAATTACCAATGGTAACACTCGGCAATGCTACCGAATCGAACCCAGACAATGCGCCGTGCAACTTCAATTGTTACACATTTCTCCCGTGTACCTACGGGCAATCCCCAATTCCGCGTTTCCCCAGAGCAGCACTTACCTTTGCTCTGTTACAGAACTGTTACCAATTCCCGACTTCCTACCTCCCAGAAGCCGTACAGACGACATAAAACTTAAGACGACTTCAACATATAGTGTTAGTACATATATCAATACCAATCAATAATCGATAAGCTATATACAAGCCAAATCATCAAACCAAAACAATAAAAACCATCATCTTGCTACCAGAAATACTGGTGCAGTTCAGAACACAAAATCTCCCCCTGCTTCCACGGACAGAATGATTTCTCAGTCACACGCACATACATACATCACACGCTGGTGGGGCCCATAACACCAACATTCATTCTCATCACACTATCCGTGCCTTACAGAGGAGATATCCCGATCCCGAACTACAGCTATTCACTTTGGATAGAGGAAACACATCTATTGACTTACCCTAACAGTTCCTCCATCCGGAGGTCGACTAGATCATTTAGTTGATTTAAAATTTGATGAGAATCACTTTAACTCTTATATTAATCAATAACATATTACAAGAAATAATCACCCGACACAGTTCTTCAAATAATGATTTTTCTTTATCTAATTAAATTGCAGGTTAAATCCTAACAATGCCATATTATCTTTTGTCATATTTACCTACTCTGGCTATTTGTCGTTTTCTAAGTCAGCACCAGTCCTCAGTGAGTTCATCTGAATCCTAAAGTCCCGTCCTCTTCCGTCAGCATAACATCTCCTAGCGAAGAGCAGCATAAAGTGTAGCATCGATCAGCTAGGGTCAAGAGCGCGTTCTCTCTAGGCTGTAGCGGCAATTTCCCTCTCTAGACTACTAATATTTATACCAAACTTTCATATAACAGTAACATTTTTCTTTATTTCCAGGCCCCTGATTGGCTGAATTCAATACTTTAAGAAACATTCTCCAAATTTCACATACGGATGATGAATAAACTAGGCGCATGGGAAAGGCTGTTCCCAGGTCAGGAAAGTATCAGTCTATTGTGAATAGGTGGCTTTTGGTTCCCTTTAGTGGGCTGTTACTGTTATGAGCTACAGGCGGACAGACCCCTGCCCTGAGTTTTTCAGCCATGGTGCATGGGGTGATGCAAGATCAACACATAACACCCCTCACCTGGGACTCTTAGCAATGGGCTGAGATGTCAATGTGTTTGGCACAAACAACCCTTCAGTTTACAGACCCGAATGAGAATGTTTAATCTGAGTTTCTTTTCATGCCAAACTTGACTTGCTGTCACCCCTAACTCAGCCTACACAATGCATCATCATCATTATGGAATGTGGCCACATCACTTGATGGTGCTATGGATGTGACCCCAACCAGCCCCTGCCTGGAAGAAAATCGGGGAATCCTATGGTACACTCCCACAACTGAAGTCTAACAACCAAGATGGTATTGTAGCACATTGGCCACTTCTCATCAGGGATGAAGGCAGAGTGAGAAGAGTAGAGAATGGATGCAATTTAGAATTTTTGTACACTTTTCCACTGACAATTGTTTTGTCTGTTCAAGCTAGAACTATACAATTTAACCCACACATGATTTGTAGTCGAGCATATGATATATGTGTATGTTGTCATTTTTGTATAAATGACAATAGAGTACTTTTGAGATAGGCTTGATGCTGTCGCAGATCACACAGAGATGAACTTGGAGTGTTGTTATGTCTAGCAGATTGCCCTGTGCTACATGTGGTCACCCGAGTGGACTGTGAGTGCACAGAAGTGTTGGGTACCAATCAGCTGTGCAGGTGCTATAGGAGCCTGTGTTACACCAAAATACTAAATTGACAAAGAGGGGAGGAGGTGAATGTCTTGCTGTGAGGCCTAGCTGCATATGTGTTTCGAAAGGTTGATGTTGTATGAGCTGAGCTAGCTAAACAAGTGTAGAGTTGAGGGAGACTTGTGTTTCCATTTTGGAAATGGAGTGGAGACTCTGATGTAATAGGGGCAGTTCAAATAGCAAATGTTATGAGAGTGGAAGGGAAGAGTTAAGGTCAAAGGCTGTTCTTGGATAGGATACGTGAAGTATCCCCATTATTACAATGTGATTTTTTTTAAAGGCTGGTGCTGTGGAGATAAGAGTGTGGGACCTTGTAAAACTGGTTAAAGTTTGGACACGGTATGCTAGAAATAGGTAGATGTGATTGAGGTAGAACCAGCTAGACAAGGTTGGAGGCTGGCGGGAGATGGGAGATGCACTCTGTGCAGAAGTCAATGGAGGTATGAAGCATGGAACTGAGATGTGGATGTGACATAGCCACAATGAGAGGTTAAAGTTTTTATTTGTAACAAAGTGGATAGGTGTATGTCAAGGGTATACACCAGTAAGTGAGGGTGCTGGATGTAGGGATGCGAGGTGTTGGCCAGTAGATGTAGGTTGTGTTTGAATCTGGGGATTCACTAGTTTGTCAAATTACTATTAGTAGTCCTTAAGCAGAGTAGGGTGAGTGAATGGTGAGAGGCAAATGAATGAGGACAGAATTATTGAGCAATGTAAATGTTTGGGTGAGAGTTATGGTGAGGTATTAGGTGAGAATGTCAAAGTTAGATACAATGCTGCACCTTGTGAAAAAAGTGCAGTCCAAGCCATTATGAGGGGCAAACTGAGGATGAGAGGTGTATTTGACATGATACATGTAATGTCTGCTGAGGAGGTGATGAACAAAGTACATTGTGTACATAGCATGAATGGGAGAGGTGTTGTGTACATGGTGATGAAGAGTGGTGCTGTGAATGTATGTGTATGGATGTAAAAGGGGCCGCACCAGAATGAGAATGTGAGAGTCTGGGTGGAAGAGTCAGAGTACAAGGGTGAAGCTTGGAGGGCAGAAATGATTTTAAGGAGAGCAGCACCAGAGGGTGATTGTGAAGAGCTTGTGTATGATGGATAGGTTGAGAGATGATCATGTACTTTGAGGTGGATGTGAGAGGGGTCAGACCAGCACAAGTAGAGATTATGCAGGCCAAGAGGTAATGTGGAAATGTACACATGGAGATAATAGGTGAATGTAAGTATGCTAAAACATGTGTCAGATGAAGTTTAGGATGTAGTATGTGTTAGCTGCAGCTTGCTGTCTGCCACTGATTATTCATGACAGATTGTTGACATGGCCGCTAGGAGAACACTAGCATATGCAAAACATATTGACATCACAGGACACATTCCCTCCATCTAGCCTTGCCTTGTCTGAGTTTTGTGTGGGCATAACTGCCAAGTTATCCTTTGTAGGTAGATGATGTGCTCAGTATTCCCCTTGGACACTGCCCTGGGATGGATTTGTTTACTTTCATGAGGCAGAAACATTGAATGTCAGTCAATCGATTAGAGGGCCATAGCCCCCCCCCCAAGTAAAAACTATAGGATGTGTGTTGGCTGGCCCACCTGAGTGCAGACTTCTCCAGAAACGCCTACCTACACTTCCCAATACACTACACACACATGGGTACTCATGACATTCTGACTTTGAATGTCAGAGATATGGGGACACAAGGGAGAGACACGCATTTTGATGATATATCTGGATGTGCTGGGAAAAAAACATTGCACCATTACAAGAGACACATGTGACATCCAAACATTAAACCAAGTTCCAGAAGTGTTTGCAGAGGCAATATTTGTGCATATTTAATTTTGGTTTGGCAAGGGTAGCCCTTGTGTGGGTCCATACGGGGGTCACATTTAGCAAATTAGACACTGCCATGAAGCCTGAAGGTGATAAGTCTTTGTAGAGGGTCTCCTTGATGTTTTCCAAGATGATGGGGCAGTATTTCTGTGCCGAATGTGGACAAACCAGAATTCATCCAACACTGATCCCTCATCCTCACAAGGTGTACCCATATCCCATGGCTTGAGGCTGGCAATGTCAATTGTGTCCAAGAGCCACAGATTAACCGCCCCCACCCCCCAGTATTGCCTCTGGTGTTGGCAGTGTGCCTTACACAATGGACTGGTCACTGGTCCTTCGACACTGTTAGTGGATCCTACGTCCTGAGACCCATGAGTACTCCTACTACTCTGCAGTACCCAATTTGCACGTTCTGAATGGAATTATTTGTTAGCAGCTCACACTATAGCCTGAGGAGCTAGATGCTGAATACCTTTGGATAACATTTTCAGAACATAACCCAATACACATACACATTGGGTGTGGTGTGAAGCACCCTCAGTCCACAAATGCTGACTGCATCCTATGTTGTTGTTGGCCCATGGATTTTGCTCATTACTGAGGGATTCTGTGTCCAAATATTTCACTGACAACTGGGACACAACCACTTCTTGGTTGTTGGAGTGGGAAAGACTGAAAGCAGTACTGAGTGGTGGGGGCTAGGGCCAATTTCCACATGGCTTTGCTATAAACAGAGGCACCACTAGGTTAGCAGGAGACTGCAGTCAACGTGCAGACTGGGATGTTACCCACACTGACAGTTGCTCAAATACACCACACTCATCTAATTGAGCAACGGCATTGCTTTTACTTGGCAACATGACAAGCTAGAATGCACACAGAGGGAGATAAGTCAGGGCAACTCCGTCCTGTCTCATCTGTTGCTTAACAACAACCCAGCAGATGATGATGATTATGGATCACCTCCTACAGATGCACACTGATCAGGTAGCCATCCATGAATCCTTCACAGTGTATTATTGTGGCCCATACATTCCCCCCTATTCTGAACGCAAGATAGACGTTTCCTGATTCATGACTGGATTGAATATACCTGTACTTGATCTGGCAGCATGTGTAGTGATCAACAACCTGTTGGCTTGTACCAGAGATACCCAGAGTGATTATGCGCACTGCCACATTGACAGCCTCCTGTCCAGGCTCTACAGGCCTATTAGCTTGTACTTGCCCACAAGTGACTGTAGCTCTCTCCGGCCACCTTGAGTGAATGGAGACACCACAATGTATGCGGAGATCTTTTTTGTGTTCATTATTAAAACCCAACAGTGATCTGGCCGAATCGATGGCCTACAATCCATTGTCCCTGCTTGCAAGGGTTTTTTAATCCTTAGTATGGTGGTGGTGCCTCACCTGCTGTTACACACAAGGCATCTAGTGCATGGTGTCCAAAAGGTTTCTATCCCTGATGGATCCACGAAGCTTAATATTCATAGCCAAAATAGGGTGCTGTAGCTGGCCCAGGGGAGGTGTCCCTACATAGCCTGCTTAGTGCAGGAATTGGTGAAGGCATTCAATACCATTGATTGGATAGACATGTTTACCACTTTGTCAAAACTGGACATTGCATGGAAGCTGCAACAACACATAGGTGTTTTCTATACCAAGCCAACTGCCCAAGGCAAGTGTCACAATCTTTTATATTGGGCAGGGGGACTCGCCAAGGCTGTCCCCTTTCCATACTACTCTTTGCTCTGACTGTGTAGCTGGTACTTTTTCAGGTATGGTAAGCATGGGGATTTCCACTATGCAATGAAGTACATGTAGTATCCATTGATGCAGACGACTTGCTGCTCGATATTCAGTCTATCTGCTGGGACATTCCAGATATTTCTGTGAGACAATCAGATTTGCAGTGTATAGAGTTTAGATGTTAACTAGGCTAAGTGTTGTGTTTTTGCGTGGAGTATCCTCCACAAGATATGATGGCGGGTGATCAGAGGGTGATGTGTGAGCTTTGTGTGTTTTAGTACTTAGGGATCTGTAACTTTCATAATGCAAACTATCTCATTATGTAAATCTTAGCAGGGCCATATCCTCCTTACATACACAAATGGCTTTTTGTATCACTCTCCCAGTTACACGCCAAGGATGTATTTCACTTTCCAAAATGCTCCCCTTCATTTTGTATTTTTTGCCATCACCTAGTGGTGGCTGTGCTTCATGCCACCTCAATGGGAGTTGGACACCATGCTGCAAGGGTTGATCTGCAATAGTGACATGGTAAGTGTGGCTCTGTGTCGGCTGCATCTGCCCGTGTGAAGGCTGTCCAGTGTGTGCATTTTTTATGGAATGTTATGTGACAGGACAGCTGCAATGGCTGGTGTGATGATTGGCTGTGAGGTAGTTGTACAAAGTGTGCATGCTCACAACATGTAGGGCACAGGAGATGGCAGGATCAATGTTGCTCCCTAGTGTGCAGTTCCCCTGTGGAGCTGACCGCCTGGTGAAAGTGGGTTATTTGAGCTAAAAGGGCCTGGGTCTAATGAGGTACATGATCCCATACCCAACTTTTTCATAGAGGCATTGTTGGGAAGGACTGAGAACGTGGATAGACACAGGATTGAGCTCATGGGGACGTATTCAGGGTCCGGGAGCACATTACCTTTGGCCAGTTGCAGAAAGACCCTGACATTCCATGGGGCCATTTCTTGGCACATGGCACACTGATAGCTTAGATGGGACACATGTGTAGAGTCCCAAACACTGAATCAGCCCATCGCCCCCTGACCCACGCGCTGCACATCATGGGTGGAGTTCGTAGACTAGTGATGTTATTTGTTGATGTGTTTGAACACATGAAGAATGACCCACTGTCACCTGCTTGCTGGCTATGGGACACTGCTATTTTACAAGCCCTCCACAGATGAGGAGTGGGAATACACCAGGCACTACCGATGTACAGTATCTTGTGATGCCAAACTCTAGTCCATTCAATTTGACATCTGGCACAGGGCATGTCTTACCTCTGTTGTCTGACCCAGAACGTTTGTGTCCTGACCTTTGTGCACATAATGTAATACACCTATTTTGAATTTGATTTATATGTTCTGGACATGGCTGTTAGCTGAAAACCTGTGGATTGGAGTTACAGATGTACTTGGCCCAGTGAGGGGTTGGTTCAACCTCCTTCCATACAAGTGGATGCAGAGAGGGATATTCACTCAGATTATGCTTTTAAAGGTATTCAAAGAAAGGATGGATTTGTAAATGATCATCAAACACCAGGCCATTGACATGCACTGTTAGGCCACTGCAGTCCCAACACTGCACACTTTTGCGCAGCTACTCACTAATTGTGTAGGGCTGAGGCAACTGTGCTGTGCATGGAGTGAGCCAGGTGCCTCCGCAGAATTGCAATAGCTAAGCTGTGGGACAACTTGTCACAGGACTTACAGTACGCACAGGAAGAGGCACTGGATGGGTGAATGACTTTGAAAGGCCAGGCTCACGTACATGTAGTCATGGACCTAGCAGAGGTGGTCCTAACGTGGCTAGATGAGGCAGCTGCTCTGTCATGTGAGGCAGACTGGCGGCCTGGGCATTTCCTCCTTCATTCACGTGTTGGGGTGTCTCTCAGAATTCACATATGCTACAATGTCAACTGTTGACTATGGCTATTGGCTATGGCCTCATGGTTTTGATCTGTCTAGCACTGAGACACCTTCGGGTATTGCACGCTCTACAAAATTATTTCATTCATTCATTTTATACTAAAGGCCACTGTCTCACCCCCCAGGTGTGTACTGTGAGGTATGTGGAATGCTGACCTTCTAAATGCCCATGATCCCTCTGTATTCATCTATCTTGTTATGGTTATCATGTTCCATTTTTGCCATATGCTTCTGTTGTGGTATGCTTGACTTAATGATGAATGTTTGGTATGCCCATCTCAACAGATATGCATTGCCTGCTTAATGTAAGATGATTTACGTCCATCCCAATTTGCGTCCAGGACAAGACAATGAGCTGATAGTAAGGGTTTTGTTTGGATGTTGTAATTTCTAGTGACTCATTTGCAGGAACATGCATTAAGCCATATGACAGCAAACACAATTCCCTGTCTCTTTTTTGTGTATGTAAGAAATTGTCTTAGTTTTGAGATGAGTGTCTTCCTTCCCCAAGGTTTTGGCTGATGAGCCATCCTTTATGTACCTGCAGATTTGAAGCATGCTCTCTGTGGACTGTTATCACTTTGGACCATTTTTAGTATTGTAACTCCAAGTGGGATATTTTGATACCATGTCCTGTCTGTACAGGTAGGTATCCTAGCTCATGCCCCACAGGCTGGCCTCAGTGAACAGTGGTGGAGGAATGGTACGGGTCCAGCAGGGGCGTGTAAACCTTGGATGGCAAAGCCCACTTGGCGCAAAGATTGTAGTGTCCCAATGTATTTGAGTGAGGTGTGCATGCAAGCAGACCTGGGTGCATGCTAGGGATTGTATTTAAGGGATTCATATGTCTGAGTCCTGCTCTGGATCTGTACTGGATCATTAGCATGTTGTTATTCCTTACACATCCAACATCCCATGCTGGTTGCGACTCCCTATGATGACCTGGCTATGTGCCCTGAGGCGAGACTGAGAGAATGGAGAATGGAGGCATTGGTGTCTGCATGCTCGGACACTGCTGTACTCATCAGGACACAGGATGTGGGACTGCGCGATTGGGCTGATGGGGGCGTGGCAGGCCAGGTTGGACTATATTAGTCAATTTGGTGTTTTGAGTCATGTGTTGATCTGTCAACAATTGGTGCATCAGGTAATGTGATGTGTGAGATTGTAAACAAGCTAGGCCTAACTTTTCCATGTGATTGGGTGGATGTATTGTATTGCTACTTGGTAGATCTGCCATATATTTAGAAATCATTTGCATATGGGGTTTATACATGTTGTTGGTTAATTTCAAGTTATACAGACTAGACAAGGTGCTTCTTGCTATGGTGTTTAAAAAATGGCTAGGTGATTATAGCAAATGATGTCACTTTCTGCAATGTGACTTCCTATGACATGAGATCTTGTGGTATTTAAAAGCGTTTTAAATATTTGGGTTCTGCCCGGGGAAATGATGCATGGAGGTGCCGCCCTGGTGCCAGTGCATATGTTTCTGTGGACATACTTTGTGAGTGCATTGATGTTCTGTTGCCCTGTAATATTTTTTTGTGTGCTGTGGTGTACTCGTCCATTCATTTAGGTATCCATACATATATGTATCTATGGGCATTCCTGTTCCAGTGTAAAATGTGTGTTTCTCGCAATATTTGCCGATCAGACTGTAGATACCTGATGATGACATTCCCTCATTTGCCCTGTCAACATGCTACAGAACACTTTCTACTCTATTGACTTTCGCTGGGTAGTTACGTAAATTTGTAAGGGTAGGTGTCTTACTTACCGGCAGCGATGACTGCGTCGGTTGGGGTTGTAATATTCATCAACGATGTATAGTAGAGGGATGACATGTGCAATGGACTCTATAGGTGCACAGCAGTGGTTGCAGGAAGTGTGTTGTGCCAATATTCAGAGTTGAAATACTCCCCTTTCGCCTGCTCTGACGAGGTGGTTGGACTGTCAGAATCAGCATGTAGGAAATACGCATCATAATCGGGCGGGCTGTTCCGGCTCTGAAGTCGCTCTAAACTGCTCCATTCAGCATTTCCGAAGGCTTTGCAGAGTCCACCAACAGGCCTTGAGGTACTTCCGACTGCCATCGTAATCGGCCCCTCAGTTTTACATCAAACACACTACACATTTTAAAACTATAATGCCTGTGCTAAAAAAAATTAATACAGTAATAGTTAATATCAGATCTGAAAGTGTGGCAAAAAAATGGAACCTTCTGCATTTGGCTTGCAATCAATGTCTGACGACCTTGCCCATCTTTTGGGCCAACCTTTGCTAGGAACAGGGACAGGACCCATTAATCAAACGTTAGTAAAGGGGATGCTCGTAAAAGGTCGATTTGGGGTAAAGAATGTTCACCATTCAAATGACCAGCTTTTGGAGCACAATCTGCACATTGTACTTGCTGAGACATGGCTGACTGAGGACAGTTCTACACCATTACTTAAAACAAGCATTGGCAATTTCAATAGGTCTGGCTTTAAAGGAATGTTGTATAGTATTTAAAATGATTACAAGTAGAGAGCACGTAGATATATATATATATATTTGTGTGGAAGCAAAGATCTATAAAGTGATATTGGTGTAGTTTAAAATGTCAGGTGAAAGTTACTTTGCCAGACCAGAATAAAAATTGATGTAGGTGAATAACTGCACTCCTCCCAACTGTTCTGCTGCCAGCATAAATTATCAAGTTATCTTAGACACGTTAATAGTTTTCAAATGCCACATGCATACAACTAAACATTTAAGCTTAGACAGCTGGATTAATAAACAAAATGATCACAGATACGTGAGGGCAAGCACTTTTTTGTGGAAGCACACAACTTCTGCCCCTCCAAACAAGTACTCCTGGCTCCCAACATGTGTGCAGAGACAAGGACCCTCTCTAGTGATGCTCACATAATTGTCTGGTGACAGTTGCACTATAAATCCAGACCATACAAATTACCGCCAAGGGCCAAAATGACTAAATCTGTTTCCCGAACATCTCTTGAGCTCGTAGATTAATGTGTTGATTTTTCCCACCTGCTCCTGAATGGTATATTGTTGCCTCAAAGCTCCTAGCAGTGACTGTGACAGTGTAGCAGTACTAATCTCACTTTCAACTGTAGATACAAATAAGGTAAATTGCTGTACTGACTTTGGACTGTCTTCCGGAAATGTCTGCCCTATGCATAATAGATGTGAAGTAACTCATCCCTCCGCTATCTAAGGTATTTTCTTTGGACTACCATCTCAGTATTACCTTTACGTTTCTCTTGGCGTTTGACTAAATGATTAAGTAATCCAGATCTATATTGTTTGTCAAGTCACATAAATTTCCAAACATATGGTTGCATTGCCTAAAAGTATCCAGCAAATACTTTGAAAACTTCCCAGATCAGCCATTGTTAGAAATTGGATTTCTGGTTGACTAAGGCTTGCGCCAAAGCCAGGCAGAAACCACCACTCTAGTCAGGGCAAGGGAGTTACACACTGAAGATAACCCCTGCTCACCCCCTTGGTAGCTTGGCACGAGCAGTCAGGCTTATCTCAGAGGCAATGTGTAAAGCGTTTGCGCAACACACACACACAGCAGCAGCAACCTAGGCACACCACAAACGAAACTCCACACAAGGTTATATTAAAAATAGCCTTTGTATTATCATAAACACATTAGAAACATAATCACACATATACACAGTGCCAACTGGCACCAGGTAGAAATTTACAGGAGATTATATACACATGACAGGGCCAATTGGGCCACCATCAGAACCCTCTGAAAAGGTAAGTAAGTATAAAACACAACCAGTAATTTCTGGTACACTAATGAACTAAGCATTAACACATGGCATAAAATACATTAGGCCCAAACCTCACCAGCATAACACATTATGGCATAGGCCTCCCAAGCATAAATCATAGTATGCAATCACCTTAGGCCTAATCATATTACGCAATATCACATTAGGCCTAAATCAGCAGTGCACCACAGTACACTACTACCAGGTGCATACATCACCCAACTGTCCCCAGGCCAATCTGGCCTTCCACTGGGGCTCAAATTCCCCTTGTCCAAATAGTCAGGACTGGGCTGCCAATGCAGCAAAATCAAAGTGCGCATACTGCGCTGGTCTAAATTGCGGTGCAGCTGTGAAAATAAATCAGCCCTGGCACTACTGTGCCTCTCCAGCCCCACTGGGACTAACTAAGATCAAAAAGGCCCCTGCGTTGCAGCAGTCTGCTCTCCTGCGGGACCGCTGAGCAATTAGATCAGGCACCACAGTACCTTGAGTCCCCCACTGGGTCTCCTCAACAAAAACTGCCCCACGTTGCAGCTGCCAGTGCTTGCGGCGCAGCTGTGCAAGGAAACCGACACTGGCACTACTGTGCCCCCTGGACCCTCACCGGGGCCCTAAAAACACTGTGCCCCATGTTGGAGTGGCCCACTCTCCTGCGGGACTGCTCAGGAAGCCTGGGAACATCAACAGGGTACATAGTAAAACCCACTCACCGGGGCTGCTCAGGACTCCTCTTGCTGCTCTCCGGGCAGGTCTTCTGGTACCGTCACTCCAGTGAGCCCACAAAGCTCTGGCTGCCTCTAGACTGCACACGGGGCTCCCCTAACCACATGGGAGCACCTGCCTCGACTTCGGTGCAGTGCTGCCTGTCTCCCTTTGCCCGGTCCCCCTTCCTGGGACCAGGACTTAGGCGGAAACCCTGTGACACTCTGGATGGCTTCCCCAAGGCAGGGGAAAGTGGAAATGGAGCCCGCGAGGCTCCGATCAGCTGCCTCAGCAGGCCCCACCCACAGTCAGGCGTGGGTGCCTGTCTTCCGTTTTTGTTGCTCCTCTCGGTGGTTTGGGACGCGGCAGTGATTTCTCTGCCAAAATGCAGGGTGGGCACCTGCGAACAGCTGCAATATATGGGGTGGGCACCCGCTGGCAACAAATAAGCGTAAATGCAGGGTGAGCATCCGCTAGAGCACCCAAAAGCGGGGTGGGCACCCGCTGAGCTCAGAAAAATGCGGGGTAGGCTCCCGCTCAATTCCCACGTCGGGTCACAGCTCAGGGCTGCAAGTTAAAAGTAGAAGCACTCCTCTAGGAGCTAGGTCCTGGGTAAAGGTCAGGGGGCACAAGGCTGGGCTCAGGCAGGCCAGCACACAGGGCCCTTCAGTAGGGAGGCAGTCCCTCATGGCAGTCCCTCCTGGAGCCCAGCAGCAGCAGCCCCCAATGTCATAGGAACAACAACCTTCATAGTACATTTTCCTTTGCAGTACAGGGCTTCAGGAGAACCAGATGCAACTGATTCAGGGGGATTTGGAGCACTCTGTTGACAGGGCTCCTCTTCTCCATTGTTAGGTGGGGGCTCATCATCAGACACACCACAGGGGGGCGGAGCCAGCTTTCACTAGGGCAGGCACAATCCTGTTCAGGGACCAGGGACTTCTCCTCCCACCTTCCAAATGCATATGTCCCATTCAGCCTAGTGCTAACTCACCCTGCCCCTCCTGGAGCCACACACACCTCACCAGCCCCTGTCACCCAAAAGCCAGACATGCAATTCACATCAGGCAGGCAGACACGTAGCACACAGAAATGCCAACTTCTAAAAGTGGCATTTCTAAAATAGTTATAATAAATCTGCAAACACCATTGCGTAGCATTTATTATTACTATTTCAAACATACCAAACTTGACCACGCTGCTCCTCTCATATCAGGAATTACCACTGAAACACTTATCAGGGAATCCCCAATGCATTACTATGGGAGGGCAGCCCCACAGTAGTGAGAAATCAAAATGGCTGTTTGTCACTACCAGGACATGTCACACACTTAAGGTACATGTTCTATCTTTTACCTACAATGCACCCTGCCCATAGAGCTAGCTAGGGCCTACCTTAGGGGTAACTGACATGTAGTAAAAGGGGGGTCACAGACATGGCACACACTTTAGATGCCACATCACAGCGGCAGTAACACTGCGCCCACAGGCCCTGCAATGGCAGAGACCTGAGATAGGTTTGAAAGGCTACTTTGGTGGGTGGCGCTACCAGCGATGCAAACCCACCAGTAGCATTTAATTTACCAGCCCTAGGTATATGGGATACCGCTTTACAAGGGACTGACAGGTAAATTAAATGGGCCAAACAGGTGTAGACCAACCTTACCATATTTAACACAGAGAGCACACACACTTTACACTGGACAGCAGTGCTAAAATGCCCAGAGTCCTAAAACCCCAAAACCATGTCAGAAAAAAGGCTAGGAGAAATGCAAAAAGTTTCCGGATGACCCTGAAAAAAGGACCAAGTCCAACAGCCATCAATCATGAACTCCTTCACCAAATGCCCCTTTTAAGGCTCTGTATCGCATGCTAAAAGTTCAGCTAAAACATGTAGTTAGAATATCCAAGTACATTCTATGTTACCAAGTAACATTATCACAATACACCTCTCTAATTTAGGGGCTAATCACGATGCCGTAGGAAACGGTCAGGGCTGTTCCTACGGCATCGTAATCTCCTGTTTGGATTAATTTCCGACCGACCCATTTTGATGGAGTCGGTCGGAAATGAATCCAATCTGGATTTACGAATGAATTACGACAGGCTCGGCGAGCCCGTCTGCCATTCGGAAAGCCTCCTGTAATCCCATGGGTGGCTCTTTCTGCCCGAGGGATTACAATGTCAGATTCCAACAGCCTTTCTTTGCCGGCCTTTCCAGCATAGAAACGCTGTGGGAAGTCAGCTTTGGGTGCAACCTACAGGGCCCTCATGGGTGCAAGGCCTCCGGATAGTGGCCGAGGGGGCACCTATGATGCCCCCATGTTGATCCCTGCACCCGGTGACAAGCACCTTAAGGTGCCTGCCATGGGGTACAGGGATGAGCTACAACTCAGCTCTTTACAATGAGAGCATGCATTCCAGTCGGAATGCATGCTCCCATTGTACAGAATAGGAGTGAGACTGTTCAGTGTTCAATCATATCCTACTTCAGGTTTGGGATCGCCGACAGGATGTCAGTCGGTCCCAGTTGCAGATTGATGTCGGACAGACTCAGGTCCATCTGACATCGAAATAGGCCCCTTAATGTTACATTTTTTGCATCTACATCCGCTATCTACATCACCCACTGTTACTAGAGGATTTTCATTGGTTTGACAGAAACGAAAAGAAAACACTTCAATCTTCAAACCTCCTGGTTGTAATCAATCTCTTCTTCACTCTGCAATATTCATCGCCTCTCTGCTTTTTTTCAATTTACTTTGGTCTTTCGTCTCCCACCACATCACCAGTATACTTTTGACGCATACAGTACCATCATCCACTTCCATATAACTCCTACCACTCCTTTGTATCTTTATCAGTTCTGATTATTTTAACTCATTCCTAAGTCTAATTTATTCAGCCTCATTACAAATCACGCACATTTGCGTGCAGCCATCTTCATTAGAAGTAGTGCACCTTAGACGCAGCTGCATGGGAGTCTACACAGGCGGATATTTGACATAGTGCAGTCATCTCAAAAGGAGGCAATCCAGAAGCATAGGCTAACAGGTTAGCTGCCTGATCAAGACTTTGAGAGACAGTTTAACACCCTTTAAATAAACAGAGTACTTAAGACTGTCGACTTGACAGACATCAGTAGGCACACTTGTCGACAAACTGTTGGTCCACCCATCCCTAAATCAGGTGGGAGGACCGAGAGTTTGACCGAGAGGGTGCACTGTTACAATGGAGTACCCTCTCCCAAAAACTCTAAATTAGCCCCTAAATTATGCTAGTTAAATCTTAACTTCAAAGTAGACATCACTCTGCACCTCCTTAACCCAACTTCTGAGGGAACTGCACAAGCATGCAAACAGAAATACCCCTGGAGCATAACTGTAGAAGCCTGACTGCAGAGTAAGAGCTAAAAAAAACATGTACTCAATTCTACTGACGTCTCAAACAATTGAATAAACACATGTAGAAATAAACACACACACACACATGCACACACACAGCCCCACCTCTAAACACATCTTCAAGAAGGAAGGATGGAGCTATAGACTAAATAAACAGCCTGCCATTATATTTGGCCTAAGTGGTCCCTGGTAATGCTGGTGAGTGGCATGTTCAAACCTAAGAGCTGCTTCCACGAGAGAAACCACTGTGATTAAATGCAGGTCTGCTCGCCGGTCCTTTTAATCAGGGATATTGAATTTCCCATTATTGCCAAAGTGAGCCTGTGTCTGATTTAGTGATATTTTCAGAGAGGCAATAACTTGCCACAGTTTTCCGTGACAAAAACGAAAGATCAGTAACACATTCACCTGTCTATCTGTGGTTGGTTTACAATAGTTCAATTACAAGAATTTGAGGCCTTTCAGTAATAGCTGCATAGTCTGTTAAAGATGCCAAGCTAGTCTGTTTTAATAAAAAGCAGAAGGGACAAGTTGGGATGGGAATGTACATTACATGGTAAACAGGCATGCCCCCCCCCCCCCCGCCCGTATCAAATTGGTATCCTGACTTTTATTTTGGCCATGTCGTCATGCTAATCTAGTGTGTACGCAGACCCTAGCCTGCCCCTGGCAATGAATAGTCTAGAACCTGGTCTGTGACCCGGAAGAGTTCTCCAAGCATTCCCTCATAGAGGGTATTGAACTGCGAACAATGCCCTAGGTGTATCACATAGATCAGCGGTGGCAACGTACTGGGTTCTTTTAATCATTAGTATGACCAGTCCTTTTTCTCTGTGTCAAGGAGAACCAAGCATGTTGGCTCTTTTTTGGTGAAATTCCATTTTAATGTGAAACCTAGAACATTGAGCTGATATTCTAGGAACGCATATGTGCCAGGTGCCATTAAAGCGTAGCACATCTATGGAAGTAGGTATCTTTGTGTTGTGTTAGTCTGAGTACTGTGGCCAGTGGGATCCATTTTGAATGGCCCTGGTTTAGCATATGACAGCATGCAGTGTGAGGACAATGTCTCCCAGAAAACTACACTTGAAATCCTGTTCTGAAACTCCTGTCCAAAAGTATTGTATTTAAAAATTGGGATCCAAACAATCATTCTTTATTCCAGATCCAAGTTATGATGGAAGGGAGTGCCCTGCAGCGTACTCGAAAGACTGCTGTGTGACCATGGCTCGTGTCAGCGTTACAACTGATCTCCCAGATGTGAGTTTCTGCCTAGCATCTACTCTTTCATCCTTAAATCGTGAACTCCCTCAGACTTAGTGTTTCATTGCATTTGGGGCTGAAAGAAGACCGAGAGACATGCTGCCAGGGCGCTCAAGGCATCCTGCTCTTCTGCTTCAGACATGCTATCCTCCTGCACCCAAGTCCCTCTGTGCTTTGTTGTCTCTGACTGGCAATCAGGACATTTGGTGTCCCAGGGGGGAAAAGGCCCCTAAAGCAGAACAGCCCAGAAGAAAACAGGTTGGTTGGCCAATCCCTACTATTGTGCCTGACCTCTGCTTTAGAATGTCACCACAAAGGAATGCATAGCAAGCAGACTCTCCCAGATATTTTAAGCATGCCTATTTCAAAATGCAAAACCCTTATTACCTCGTTCCTATTAGTTTAAGGCAGTATATGAATGAGTATGCGTAAACTGCAGTGCAGCGATTATGTGCTGCAAAAACTAAATTATGTGCTGCAAAATTTCCATTTGTGTGGCAAATAAATGTGCTAATCTATGCAGCAATATCCTGGGAGGTCTGAAATACTATAAAAAAAAATGTATGGATTTTCCATCGACGTGACCCATAGTATACACTGTTACTTTGGTCCTGGTTTCATCTGAAATTCGACCCGCTGCATGGGCTGTACACTTATTTTGTAGGCATTGTCACTGTTGCTGGACATACAGCACATTTTGACCATTGTTTCTGTATCTTTGGCTACACCTGACAACCAGAATAAGTCTTTGATCCTTCTTTTAGTTCTGTTTTGACCAATGTGCCTCGAAGTGCAGCCTCAATGATTTTCTTTTTCACGCTCTTAGGACGAATCAACTTATTGCCTTTTCAAATGCCCCATTTATCTACTCTCAACTCTTGCTTGATTCAACTGCATCGTTTGTATCATTTGTCACATCCAGGTGACCAATCTCTGATCCAGCTACTGAAAGTTCTCATCATCTTCTACAACTTGCCTCCATAGCTCTCCAGAGAATGCTTCATCACCTACGTACACACTTGCTGCCCATCAATTATCCTCTTCCTGTTCTACACTTTCACTATCATTTGTTCCCACATTTGTCCTGATCTTTGACAGGGACTCAGCCACATCTTTGTTTTTCCAGCCACGTAATGTAATATAAATTTAAACTCCTCAAGATTTGATGTCCATTTTTCAATTCTCAGCAAACTAACCAAGACCCTTTAGTGTTCAAAAGATGTATTAAAGGTTTAGGGTCCAAGCAAACCCTGAAAGGCAAACCACACAAATATGTTCTTAAAAGTTTGTTAGCTTAATATAGAGCCAGCGCTTCTCAATTACTGCATCTCAGTTTCACTTAGGGTGTTCGATGCATGTGCTATTACAACTTATTGCCCATTTACTACTTGACTTAATGCTGCCCACAAACCGTAAGCACCGTGATGGCCGTGATCTTACACTTCAAATCAAGCAACCAAAGTGGGGCTGCTTTTGTAATATCTTTTTTCATATGGTCAAATATGTACTCTTTATTCACACTTCACATTTATTCTTAAAGTTATACGTACACATGTATAACCATGTATTTGATGTGCACATTATATGCTTACTTAAATTAGCCTAGCTACAGGCATCAGTTGAAATGCATTTTGCTTTGCCAGCATGCTTTCTTTTTTCCGAGCAGGTTTATTATCACGGTTTTGATAGCTAGAGAAAGGCTTATTGTCTGTAGTAGGCTGCAGATAGAGAGGCATGGAGGTAAAACTTGGCAGTGAAAGTAGCGAAACAATGGTTGAAAGAGGCCTTCTGTTCATCATGTACCAGGATGGCAAGATGTTCAAGGCTGAGAGCTGCAGTCTTAGTTTGACACCTTGAGAGAATGGAGCGATGTTGCAGATACACTAAATGCCCCAGTCGCCGGCTGCCTGCCGCACAATGGCACGCAGACCAATCACAGCGCTGCATCGCAGCGTTGTGATTGGTTTAGGGGAGCCAATCACAGCGCTGCATTGCAGTGTTGTGATTGGCTCAGGGAAACCTGGCTGCTTCCTGTTCAGCGGACGAGAGACAGTGTGGGACAGAGCGGCAAGGACGTAAGTGAATTTTTCTTTTTTTTACAATTATACCTACTTACCCCCCCTCAAACACCAACCCAGATCTGTGCTGGCCACTACTACACCTTGGGTCTTATATTTTATTTAAACCTCGAAGTAGACTGTGTCCACTCCTACATCTGAATAACTGTTCATCTCAACATTTCATTTTCAGGAATAGATCACTTGGAGTGTATAGTTACGCGTGAATAGCCCTGAGCAGTCATCTGTGTGACGAAATACGTGTCAGCTGTGGCTGTGTATTGTAACAACGCTTACTTTACATGCTGAATACTTCATGTCAATACAATAAACAGAATTGGACTATACTTACTGGAATCCTCCCTTTTATGGAATTGATACATGCTCAATTGGACTTCGTCATGAGTGCTTTGCTATCTACTTATGCTTGGTTTGATTGGCCCCTGGTTGTGTGAAATGAGATAAGGATGATTCTAAATCTCCTGTTACTTTTAAATTGGTGCTATCACAGTTAGAGTTACCAGAAATTCCATTTAGACTTTGAGAGGTACAGATCTCTCCGCTTTCCCAATTCTTGCAAGTGTGAAGCTCTATGGTAAACACCTTTTTTCCTTTTGCTAAGACTTCTATTGAAGTCTGATCATACTGACACATTCTATGCTCCCGAACAGAGACTTTTAATAGATAACCCTATAATCGACCTATGTTGAGAAGAGAGAAGACCTCGACGGGCCCTCGAGGCAAGATGGCGACCGCTACTCTAGCGGTGTGAACTGCCTACCGTCTCGCTCCCAGAGCTTTTGACCCGATGAGAGTTGATACCGACGGATGAGCAGCTGACCACCCGATTTTTTTCGTTGGTTATCGACGCGAGGCATGAAGCAGTGTGTAGTATCGCCGGCACGATCCTGCTGTCTCCGTTTGAATTTTTGATTCTGCTTAGTGCCATTGGCTCCACCTCTGTGTTCCGGAGTTTTCCTTTGTGGATTTTGGCTCGACTTTCCGCCTGCTGACCTAACTCTGCCTCGCAGCACTAGGATTGTCTGCATTTGTTCCTGCTGCTGTTTATGTGGCCTCTCATCATCCGTTTACCTCGGTTGCGTGATTTCACCCGGCATCTCTCGGTCTGTTGGGCAAGACAGTTAGCGCTCTGCTCCGCATACACCATGCCGCCGAAAGCCTCTAATCAGCCGGTGAAGTCTCTTAATACACGCAGCGGCAAGAACAAGAACAAGACTACTCAAAATGCCGGGACAGAGGAGTTGGAGGCTAGTAATCGAAGCTCTGCTACACCTGGTGAGTCCATATCTCTATCACCATTTTTGTTGGCAAAAAAAGGAAGTGTGGGAAAGGCTCCTAATCAAACTGTCCCTGCATTATTCAATAAACAAGCTGCTAAAAACGCTACAAACTCGAGCGTAATGGTACAGTCTCCTTCCATAGCACCTGTGGATATCTCCTCAAACTCTGTTTTTGATCCTATTCAAGTGCCATCAGGTTCTCCCGATTCCGTGTGTGCCGTTGGATCACTATCGCATAGCACTCTGGGAGTTGTAGTTCCAATCAAGCCTGTACCCTCACTGATTAATATTGTTGGAGATGAGGAGGCTCTGAATCTTAATATTACTACAAATGCTCAGACTATCTCTCGGACTACATCTGCTCAGCCTCTACCAGCGTCTATCGAAACTTTGTCTCATGAATCTATCCTGGAGTCTACTGAAATTTTTTTTTCTATGTCAGACCTCACATCTGATGAAAGTATGGATAAGGATTGGGCTGATTATCCAGAAAATAGCACCTCGGGCGAGGAGACAGGTGCTAGTGAGTCCTCACCCGTCTCTAGTGTCACAGTGAAGAAGCATAAGTCCAGGGCCAAGAGAACACCTCCAATTCGGAATAAGTCTAATGACACAGGAGACTCTTTATCTATTCAAGTTAAACCTCCAAGTGATTTTTTTATTCGTGAAGAGCCGGAGCCGGAGCCTGAGTCCGATCTTTGCCCGGAAATAACTCTTTCTGTGATATATCAAACTATGCTAGCTCATCGGTCAGATACTAAGATGGAGATTGCTCGTACACAAGGCACATGTCAAAAAGTTAAAAACGCCGTCCGTCGCATCTCCAAAATCTGTACTGACATGACGGCCAGAGTTCTTGAAGCTGAAACCAGGATATCTTCTCTTGAAGATGAAGTTGCTATACAAAAAAAAGAGCTCGCAGTCGTCAAAGCACAACGGGATGACGTCAGCTTCAAGCTTGCCGAGATCGAAAATCAATCTCGGAGAAATAACCTACGTGTGCTTGGGGTTCCTGAGAATTTAGGTGGTTCAGACATTCGAAAATTCATTTGTGATCTCTTTTCGGAGGCATTCCCCGAACTTACATCTTGGAATTGGCCTCTGATTATTGAACGTGCTCATCGTTTTCCGTTTCAAATCAAATCCAGACCAAAAGAAGGAGACTATCCGAGAGCTATTCTGGAGAGATTTAATAACTTCCTGGCAAGAGAGGCTATCTCTGATCTCGCCAGACCAGACAAAAAACGCTCCGCTAAGGGCTGTTGTTTTTTTGTTCGGCCGGATTTTTGTCAGTCCACTGTCACTAAGCGTTGGCAATTAAGACAATTAATGGCTGGTTTTCAAGAAAAAGGTGCTACGGTTTACTTACAAAATCCAGCCAAACTCAAAGTCATTTTCAAAAATCAAACCAGATTTTTTGTTTCTGAAATTATTGCAAAAGACTATCTTGACTCTCTTTGATTAATGTCTACTTTCAAAAGTATGACTTTCAAATATTAGAGTTTTGCTCTAGTAATTTTGGGCTGACTTCCCCGGCTGGTTTAAACTCATCTCTGAATTGTAATTCTCTCCCCTCCTTTTTTCTTTTTTTTTCTCTTTTCGGGTCATTTGGGAGCGGGGCAGGAGGGCACTCACTGACCCCAGGGATTGGCTATCCCTGTGCCTCATATGGTGGGTGGGGGTGGGGGTGGGGGGTGGTGTCGGGGTGAGGGGAAGGTTCTAGGGGTGGGTTTGGGGGGGGGTGGCGGTGGTGGTGGTGGTGGTGGGGGTGTAATTCAACTTCAGTCCAATTTGAGCAAATCACAATGAAAATGTTCTGCTGCTCGCAAGCTATTGTATGTTTCTCAGATTGTTTTTTTAATGCCTCAAAATTAGGGACAATAATTATCTTCTTTGTCAACCCGGCTCGAATTCAATTATACTCAGAGCTTTGCTCGATAAAGTCTAGCCTCCTAATCTTTTCCTTATGCTTTAAATTCTAATGGATAAGATAATTAATATCTGTACTTTTAATGTTAATGGTCTCAATGATGTGAAAAAGCGCGGCATCTTGTCCAAAATGATTCACCTGCTCCAAATAGATATACTCTGTCTCCAAGAGACGCATCTATCATGGGAGAAAAGAGACTTGCTAAAGAGCCTAGGGCTGGAACTTGTAGTGTCATCTAGGCAGACTGGTATCAAACGGGGTGTTGCCATACTCATGCGTAGGAATCTTGGTATATCAATTAAGACTGCTGCTGACAAATGGGGCCGTTGGGCCATGGCAGAACTCTTAATTTCTCAGAACAGGTTTTTGATCTATTCAGTTTATGGCCCTAACCTCGACGATTCTGAGCTTTTTAATTATCTCAATCACGAACTCGCCCTGTGCAGTTTGCCTATTATTTTCTGTGGGGATTTAAACATTCATATTGACGCTGCCCTCAACATTAGACAAAATTTAAAGTATAAAGGTTTAAAGCCACGGTCCTTCAAGGCTCTACGATCTTTGGTCTTAGACAATGCTTTATCTGATGCTTGGCACACTCTCCATCCAGATGAGTATGGCTATACCTTCTTTTCTGCTCCCCACAAGAAACATGTTCGGATTGATTATTTTTTTTTATCTCAGTTCTTTTTGGGGAAAATTGCGGTAGAAATTCTACCTAGGCTGTTGTCGGATCACAATCCCCTCTGTTTAAAATTTAGTATCCCATCAACCGAACAAGGGTACAGATCAATCTGGACCTTTCAACGGAATTTACTCTTACAACCAGATTATTTCCAATTTATGTCTAAAGTCATCCGGGATTTTTTTGAATTTAATAATCATTCAGCCTCAGTCCCAGTAGTTTGGGACACATTTAAATCTGTGGTACGGGGAGAGACACTAAAATATTCTAATTTTCAATCAAAGGAAAAGCGTAACAAATTCAAAAGGGATTGTGACATGGTTTTATCTGCAGAGACTCGGCTAGCTGAATGTATTAAACTTAATCGTGACATAGAGGAATCCCAATTGGATCTATCAATTAAACGTAGCTTTGTTTATACTCATATTGCTGATCAAGTAGCTCTACTCCATAATCAACATCGCATTGAAAGCTACGAACTGAGTGAACAAACGGGGAAAATCTTAGCAATCAGACTACGTCAAAAAGCTACTGTAAATGAGATTCTCAAAATTCAAGATCTTCATGGAGTTTTTAAAACCTCTAAAGAAGACATACTTGCCGCTTTCAATGAATTTTACCAATTGCTTTATCACCAATCGGATAGTGTTCCGGATCTCGATATAAAACAATATCTTGAAAAGATCCAAATTACAGGAATGTCACTAGAACATGCGGAGTGCCTCAGCACCCCAGTCACTTGGGACGAGATTGAACTCGCTATTGCTGGCCTGGCGACTGGGAAAGCTATGGGCCCTGACTCCATTCCTCTAGAATTTTACCGAGTATTTAGAGGTATCTTAAAACCAGAATTAATGAAGATTTTTTCTTCAGCCTTCGCTGGTAATCCACCTCCTTCATGGTCCATTGCAACCATTGTAATTTTCTTAAAAAAAGGTAAGAATAGCGAAGAATTAGGCTCATATCGTCCTATCTCCCTGATTCCCACCGATAGTAAAATTTATTCAAAGATATTAGCTAACAGATTGAATTCATTCATGCCTACTCTCGTCTCTATTAGACAACATGGTTTTATTTTGACGAGAGACACTACAGATCACGTTAAAAAAATAATTGCCTTATTAGACTGGGCTCAGACATCTGAATCTCCTGTTGCGGTGGCCCTGTTGGACGCAGAAAAAGCGTTCAACAGGGTCTCCTGGGAGTTTCTCTGGTCTACCATGCTCTGGATGGGCTTCCCTATTTCATATATTAATGCCGTCAAAGCCCTTTATGTCCAGCCTAAAGCTACCATCAGATTAACCAACTCTGTCTCGAAGGGCTTTCCGATAACAAGAGGGACTAGACAAGGTTGTCCTTGTTCTCCCTTGTTGTTCGCCCTTTATCTAGAACCATATCTCCGTAACTTATCCCTCGCGACAGATATTATACCTGTCAAAATTAATACCCATTCATTTAAAACCTTTGCCTATGCAGACGATGTCGCCATCACCACCGTCGATATTGGCCGTGCATTACCAAAAATTATATCTCTGGCAGAAGAATTCGGCTCGCTATCTGGCTACAAATTAAATGTCGCCAAAACCCAATTGATCCATTCTGGCTTCGGTCGACCTAAAGAAATGGTCTTCAATTTAGAAGCCCAATATCTGGGAATAACGATTTCATCCAAAGTGGATGATATTGTACACTTAAATATTGAGCCCGTCTTGAATTCATCTAATAAAACCTTAGAGAGACTCAGTAATCTCCATTTCTCTCTTTTTGGCCGCGTTAATATCATTAAAATGTTAATTTTACCAAAATGTTTGTATTTATTTCGCACCATACCGCTTTTGTTTCAGGCACACTATTTCACAAGAATTGATAGAATGATATCTAGATTCTTGTGGGGGTATCATCGCTCTCGCCGCGCGTTAAAATTGTGTTTTTTGCCAAGGCTGAAAGGGGGGTGGGGTGTACCTAATTTTCATCTGTACTATTGGGTCATTTGTTTAAGATCTATGAGGGTACTCCTCTTCACGGACACTATTACCGAGGAATCTATTTATCCTTCTGTTTATGAATTACTTTTAGGTAAGGCCGCCCCACAATGCTTAGTCAAAGTCATTGAACCCAGCTACTACAAAAAGACCAAATTTAAGATTATTTTAGCTTGTTTTACAATTTGGCGACAATTTAGGAATACAATTTTACGCTTAGCTGAAATCACTCATTATTTTCCAATTATTAATAACACAGCCCTGCCTCTGATATTTCATGATCAAATTATCAGAATTTGGTTTCTCTCTGGAATACAGACTCTAGGTGATCTATATGAAAAAGCTCAATTTCTCTCATTTTCGGTTCTTCGAGCTAAATATTGCTTACCACAGCATCACTTCTTCAAGTATCTCCAGATTCGTAGCTTTTTAGAATCAAAAGGACTTCTCATTAACTCATCTATGCATCGTCATAAGATCTTAGAAACTATTAAGAAAACAAAAAAAATAGGCACAATTTATCAAAAGATCATTAATCACTCCGAAGATGATTTACTCTCTGTAGAGAGTAAATGGCAAAGGAGGCTAGATATACTAAAGGTCGATATAGGTAGATCCATCGAAATATCCATGAAGGTACTTTTCAATGGATCCCTTCAAAGCCAGCATTATATGTCTGTCTTCGATCTTTATTATTCCCCGGCTAAGCTCGCCAAGTGGAAGGTCAGCGGCGATTCTAGATGCAATCGCTGTAAGGAGGTGGATGCGGACTCTATCCATATGTTTTTCAAATGCGAAAAATTACTTCGTTATATCACAGATATAGAATTTTTTATTAATAATAATCTACGGATTCTCGTAAAACTTTCTCCTGAGTTGGTAATTTTTGGTGTTCAAGTAGATCAACTTGGGAAAAGACCTTTCCCTGAAGATGCATTTTTGTTCATCTGCATGTCCGTTTTCCGTTTTTGTATCACTTCTCGATGGATTGACAAGGAACCTCCGACCTTTCATCATTGGCAATGCAAGCTAATCTCTATTTATCATTTAGAATTGGCTATGTATAAACTTAAGGGGATAAGGAAAAAAAAACAAGGTCTGAAAATCTGGGTCCCAGTCACTAAATGGATCTGAGGGATCTACTCCATTTCTTTTATGTGCCTTTTTTTTTTTTTTTTTTTTTCTTCTTCTAAATTCATTTATATCATGCTTGCTTGTTTGTTTCACTGCTCATTGCCCGACTGTTTGTTGTAAATAAAAACTGTAAATAAATAAAAAAAAAAAAAAAAAGAGAAGAGAGAAGACAAGTTTCTCTATGGAACAACCTGTTTGCTTTGATTTGTGTCTATACAATTTTGGCTATCGCAATTCGCTATGTTATTTTATTGCGCCTTAACCAACTGAGATATTTCAGTTTACCTATTGTATTGCTGCATTTATTGAACTTACTTTTGGTTTGCATTGATACTGGATTGATTGGAAATCCAAAATAAAACTGTCTAATCTTTATTCGATTTGAAAACAAATCATAAAAGCATATAGATAACAGTACATTCAATCAAATCTATCAGAAGATAAATGATTATTATTCTTACTCGGCATACAACAAATAACCATAATAGGTACATTACATAAAACAATTGCTCAAACCGCAAAAACAAACTATAAGAGGGTTGCCGCGTGCATGATTAAAACTATTTTTATGTGCAATTGATATTCCTCCTGGATCATTACCTATAAATACCAATCCTTCCCCCTATAATGAACGTTAGAAAAAGTTGAAGCTAGAGGCATGAATGATCTATTACGACCATTGGCCCTAGATTATACGAGGGCATGGCCAAAATGCTTCTGGACTTCAGTCCCCCTTCGTCGTTCTTAGCTTTAAAGCAGCTCTTAAAATGTTGGACACGCAAAAAAGTGTAAAAACATCTGACGACAATTTTAAAAATAATAAAGCTATTTGTGCCTGCCTAAATCTAGCTTTTCTTAACAGGCCCTTCAAGAACATTTTTCTAGGAAAGGCGTAATACGGGCACAGAAGAACTAGATGCAGGGTATCCTGTGGAGACCTATTGTCGCAGCCACAGGGCCCTCTCTCATCTGGGTTCATAATAAAACCTGCCGGCACCGCCAATAAATGATGAAAACAATTTAATCTGAAATACATGATTAAAAATCTGTCATGTGCGCTCGTCAGTAGTGTTAAATATGTTTCTATACCCTGGGTTGTTTTAACTAAGATGTGATCTCTCACAGTGTGTTTAGGGAGTTCAGTGGCTTCATGTTGCGCCGTGGTAAACTTCATATACAAATCTTTAATAACAGCCTTGTCCTGAGTTATTATTTTGTTCAGTTTAGTAAATAAGTCTGCATGCCCTAAATTAGAAAAAGAATCCCTGACATATTTCATCCAGGGAATTTTCAACCCGTGATCTAGTGAAAGAGAATCCTGGATTACCAGCCTTGTCAGACCCGCCTCTGCATTTGTCCAAACCTTCAGCCAGCATAGGAGGGGCTTAACAGCGACCTAGTCAGAAATGTAATTGATCCCCAATTCTTCATTCACACTAAATGCCGAGGTAATATGAGGGACCTTTAGTAGACTTCTCAGATATCTATTCTCTTCCCTTTGCAGGTTATTAACCTTTGCAAATCCCCACATCTCACTTCCATATAAAACCTTTAAGCGGCAGATTGAATTATATAACTTTAAAATCATGCCTGGAGTCCAACATCCCAACCTTCTTGCAAAGCTTGTAATGGAACCTGTGGATCTATTCATGGCCAATCACTTCTCCGCCAGTAAATGTTTATGGGCTCATTTATGAGCCCCTGCGTCACTTTTGCGTCACCGGTGTGTCACAAAAAGTGACGCACCGGTGGCGTAAAACATGTGCCATGTTGCGCCATATTTACGAAGGGACACATCTAGGTAGATGCGTCACTTCGTAAACCCCTGCGCTACATTATACCTGCACCAGGTATGATGTATGCAGGGTGGGCGTACCCCCGCAAGAAAGGGTCGTAGGAGTGGCGCAGCGAAATCTATGAGATTTCGTTGTGCCACTTCTAGGACGCCAATGCATCAAAACCTTACGCCTGCCTCATGACAGGCATAAGGGTGACGCAGGCCCTTTCACATGGGGCTTGCCCCATGGAAAAGGAACATTGCTGGAGTTGCGTGAGGGTTCGACACAACTCCAGCAATGCGCCACTTTTTGCGCCGACAGATATGTCAGTTAAACTGACGTATCTGTCCTTCCTTGCGACATGATGCGTCATATTATATATGATGCATCATTGGTGTCGCAAGGAGGGCGCACTGAGAAGTGACGCATCGCTGCTTTCATGCAGCGATGCATCACTTCTCATAAATGAGGCCCTTAAAATTTAGATGGCCATCAAAAAACATGCCCAAATAAGCAAAAGCTGGAACTTTGCCTAGGTTGTGAGAGACTATGGTGTAATTTTAGGATTTACTTGGCTTCTACCCCATTTCCATTACATACGATTTTGAAAGATTGGGAGACATGTCCAGGTTTTCCATAAACTTCACAAATCCATTAATTAAAAGCTGCAGGCCATTTGGGATGCGGGCGGAGAGCACCGCGTCGTCTGCGTAAAGCAGGACCGGAACTGCTCTTGCACCTATTCTCGGCGGATCTGCTTTAATGGCGCTCAAGGTGGAATCTAGGCCGTTAATATAGAAAGTAAACAGAAACGGTGCTAATATGCATCCTTGTCTGACCCCACTTATGCATTTAAAAAAAGTCTGTTACCTTCCCCTCCTGTGTGTTTCTGACAGCAGCTGTAGTGTTAGTGATTGAAGAATATTTATTATTACCGGGTCCACCTCAAGTTCATCCATGATTACCCACAGTTTGCGACGATTCACACAGTCAAAGGCAGCAGTGAGGTCCATAAAGGCTAAGTATAACGCCCCTGGCTTGGCTACTGTGGATTTTGCAGTGATCAGATACAAGTTAAGGCATTGGTCTATGGTGGACTTCCCTGGGCGGAACCCATATTGGGCATCTGTAATAATGTGATTGTCCTCTGCCCAGTCCATCAGCCTGTTCAGGATCACCAGCCCCAAGACCTTCGCTGAAACATCTATCAAGGATATGGGGCGATAACAGTGTGGACTATTACTGTCCCCTTTCTTTAAGATTGGCACAATGATGGCAGAGGACCAAGATGTTGGCATTACTGAAGTTATAGCGGCATTTAGTACCCTGGTTAAGAGTGGGGCCCAGACCTCCGTGTTACTGCGACAGAGGTCTGGTGGGATCCCATCTGGTCCCGATGCCTTATTCCTCATCAGGCCCTCAATTCCTAGACTCACTTTGTCCAAGGAGAGGGTCACAAGATTGGTATTTGATATTGATATTGGAGTCTGTAGCTCGTTCCGGCTATACGAGTGATTATACAATCCCTGGAAGTGTAGCTGCCATTGGTCAGGGCGAATGTTGTTACTTAGTCCCGGCTTGTTCGAGTCCGTGAAGCATGAGTTATTAATCACTCTCCAAAAGCGGGCAGAGTCTTTCAATTCCACCGCGTCGATGAGCTCCTCCCAGACTGTGCGCTGGAGTTGGCCCTTTCGTCCCTTAACTGCTTGCTTATAACTTAAAAGGCAAGCCGCCACCCGCTCCCTATCCCTTGGAGTCTGCTTAAGTGCTGCTTTTAACTTTCTTAAAGCCTCCGAGCATTGATTATCAAACCAACTGGGAGCGCCCCCACTGGGCACATGTGTTGTGGGCTGCAGCAAGCTATCCACCAGATTTGCAATATTCCTAAAGGCCTCTATTACCTCTGCCCCTTCCACGCCTAAATCTAAGCATTTCAGTATTTCCTGGGAGCCCCTGTCAAATAAGGAAATATTAAAAGCGACGGTGTCTATCTTTGCCCATCTCAGCCTTCTGCCTTGGTCCGTCACCACAATCGAGGAGAGCCCCCTGCTTGGGTATTTAATGCTGGTGGCTGGGACTGGCCAGCAAGCACTAAAGTGTGTGGGTTATGATACCTGAATGCGCTGTGTTGAATGTTAAAATTGGATACATCTCATTTCAGTGATGGGGAAACAAAAATATAATCAATAAACGAGCGACAACCTCTCCCTTTGAATGGAGGGTGAGCCGGCCTGCCCTTATTATTAGCAATCATATCCAACGTGTGGGTTAACCCATGGGTGTATAAGAGACCAGTCAGTTCCCACCCCGCCTCCGTGTGCTCCAGATGTGGTCCCATGCTTAGTGGGCAGCATGACCAGTCTCCCTGCGCCACCCTCAAGTATGGGCACAAATGGCAGTTAAAATCATCTACTAAAATAAGTTGTGATTGGGCCAACCCTTTCTCCCGTGTATGCACCAGCCATGTGTTTAGTTCTTGGAGACTGCTGAAACCTTGCGCGTTTGAAATTCCATTATAAAAATGTATTAACATTGCCCTAAAGATGTTATTCGAGAATTGTAATCCCTGGGCAACATTTGAGTCATATGCCAAATTCTTCCAACTGTCCTGTATTTTCAGATCTATGAACATATTCAGGCCCCCCTTCTGCTCTGCCTGAAACTGATCTGACTGCTGGGCAGAGGAAGATTTTGTAACCTTCAATGAATAAATGATTGCCTGTCTCCCAGGTTTCCTTTAGGCAAATTATGCAGAACTCCCTTATGCAGGTGAGCCACTGCTCGTCCCCAAGTTTACTCCACAATCCTGCTATGTTCCACGAGATAATTTTTATGTCTCCCCCACTGCTCATTGCAGCAGAATCAGAAAACCCGATACTACTCTGCAGAGTAGCAGGTCTAGCTATTTGAGATGTCCACGAAGTGCCTTACTCCCTGCGATCCAATTGGGGCTTGTGATGTTATCCTTGTATGGAGGTCCTCGCTCCTCTCCACTAAGTCCGTATTAGCCAAGAGAGTATCACTGAATCTCTCCCCTCCCTCCCTGTGGTTTAGTCAACCAATATCATTAAAGTCCATCAGAGGCGCAAATGTGTTGGTTACCCCACGGGCCTACCACCCCACCCAGGTACCTGCTCTTGTCCTACGTAACCTTGTGTGAAATTAAAACCTGGCGATGGTCTATAAAAGAAGCCCAGAGGGAGAGGTTTGATACCAGGGTTTACAGCAAATAGCCCAGCTGAGTGCAAGAGTATCGCTAATTCAGGGTATCTAAGCGTAACAATTACGCAATCTCCTGGGAAAGCTTTCCTCGAATTACCAATCCAGGAGGTCCTCCTGGCCATAAGAATGTGCCGATGCTCTTGAATATAAAAATGTGGGTACTTGCACATTCAGTGCGCCACTTTGTTAATTAACTGCACAGTGAACTCCTCTTGTGTGTCATTGTTCCCTGGCACTCCTGTCATAACCACTGTATAAGATCTATTACTGGCGGCTCGCTGCTGCTGGGGGCAACTAACCTATATTCCCTTCTTGATTGGCTTTGAGATGCGCTAACCTCCCTTGGTACCTTTTGACGATTCTCTGGTTGCACCTTCTCAGGCCCTGCCTCCGCTGCCCTTGTTTCCCTTGCTCCCTGGGCCCTGGACTGAGCATTGGGGCGTGTTACTACAGGATTGAGTTGCGGGGTATAATTTACCGTGTCAGCCCGGCTATCTGTTTGATGCTCAGAACCCATTAATAGTAATGAAGTTGTAATACCTGGGGCTGGGCCTCCCGCCTGCAGCGCCCTCTGTGCCACAAGTGTTACTGATGAAACCGGTAATGGAGGAACAGGACAATTACATCGACAAACCCCTGTGGTAGATGAATTTGGTGGGGCACAATTTAACTGGTCAAACAGTGAAAGTTTCTCCTCGATTGCCCGCAATTGACATGATAAGGGATCCAATAAGACAGACACCAATGTCTTGAGCCTTCTCCAATGATCATTATTACAGTCAGAAGTCTAGACTAGAGAGTGTACCCTGCAACATGGCATTCTGTGATGGCCCTTGTCTGCCTTCCGGGGCCATGTGTTCTTTAATGGGCAACTTAGGGGGAGGCAGCTTTGGTCTGGGCTTTTGGGGTGACTCGATTAGTCCGTTTTGTTGGCAGTTCTTTATTTAAAGTCCGTCCTGCCGCGCTGCCCCATGGGCTAGCCCTTAGGTGCTTTTTGAATCTGGTGGTAACCTCTCTGGAAGTGGGATTTAATACTGTGAGTGCTCCACTAGAGGCCGGAGGTGCAAGAGGCACAGCGGGCAGGACCTCTGGGGATCGGTGCGCCACCGGCACTATCGGCGCTCGACTCCCTGCCAGGACCAGCTCCGATAAGATAGAGTTAGTTAGATCAGTTGATTCGGCGTCAGCATCAATCAGTTCTAATGCTGTATCCGCTGACCTCCCCCAGGTCTGTCCTTAATTGTTTGGTCGTCATATGAACACCCAGCAGCTGATTGGGTGGCTGCGGGGGAACTAGCCCTACTTATGCCACCCAATGAAGATCTTTTATCTATCCCAAGAGTGTCCAAAGAGAGTCTTTTTTCCGTTAGCTCTATCTCATGTGTCAGCACCGATTCCGCCTGTGTTAGAAAGGCATCAAGGGTCCCCACAAGGCCCCCCCCGAGGACATGAGGGCATCCTTATGTTTAATCCGTTTGGTATTATAGTCTAATGGATAAAAACGGTCTATATAAAAGAAACGATAGCTCAGCTGTCAGAGTCCTACACCACAAGTCCGGTGTCGGAGGGTAGGCTCAGCCCAGCCTCTTCCAGGCTCTGACGGGCGCGGACGGGCCCACCCTTTGCCCGGGCACGCCCGCGCACGTCCCACGCTGCGGGAGCCCGCGGCTGACTTTCAAGTGCCTCCTGGCGCATTGTTTGGCTGTGCGGGATGGCGGCTCCTGCCTCGAGAAGAACCAGACAAACAGCGGCTGAGGGCGGGACCTGCGCCGCAGGAACCTGCGGCTGACTTTCAAGTGCCTCCTAGCGCTTTGATTGGCTGTGTGGGATGGCGGCTCCTGCCGTGAGAAGAACCAGGCAAACAGCGGCTGACGGCGGGACCCGCGCTGCAGGAGCCCACAGTTGACTTTCAAAAGCCTCCTGGTGCTTTGATTTGCTGTGCGGGATGGCGGCTCCTGCCATGAGAAGAACCAGGCAAACAGCGGCTGACAGTGGGACCCGCACTGCGGAAGCCTGTGGCTGACTTTCAAGCACCTCCTAGCGCTTTGATTGGCCGTGCGGGATGGCGGCTCCTGCCGCGAGAAGAACCAGGCAAACAGCGGCTGACGCCAGGAGCATATTTATCAATTTCTGGTCCTTACTGTGGAGTCACATTGGCTTCACCAGTTGGGAATGTACTTTTGATGCCTTCTCCCTTTTAATGCTACATGTCAGCTAGCAAAGGTCCATATGACCAATGGGGAGAAATCTTTGATGACTTGACTAAGAGATTATGTTGTAAGGCCTAGTGCTCCATCACCCTGCACTTTGGGCACCCATGTAGGTGGTTTGGATTCCGGACTGTGATTAATTTAATTCAAGGATTCCAAGCTGGGAATCTTAAAGTTGTTGCCTATTATGTTGTGTGTCGAACCCCATCAATCTCCAAACAAGAGGCAACACTGCATGAAAGCTTCGCAGAGAAGCCATCAGACAACAGCTCCTTCGGCAACTGCTCTACAAATTCAAAATCAAAATAGCCCATGGATGACATTCAGTGACAGCAGTTCTTTTCAAGGTCATCTCTAAAGTTGGTGGGTGGTAATTCATCAGGATGGTGCAAGTAATGCCCTCTGCCACCCTTACTGACTGAATAATGTCAGCAAACACCAAAACAGGCCCGTACTGCTCCCAGTAAGTATGGAATCAGTCATCATTTTGTTTTTATTTCAACTTTGCACCCATAAACCTAATGGTCTCTAGATGTATATAGCAAAGTAGCATATTTTTTGTAATCAAAGGTAAATACATTATATGAGAGCATGACAGTTCATCGTGTCACATTGAGTCCTTTTGTTGATATTCTACTTCAGTGGTACTTAACCTGTGGTCCAGAGACCCCTGGGGGTTCGCGAGGCCTCTTCAGGGGATCCATAAAGGTTTTGCAAAATTAAATATAATTCACATTAATAAGTGAAAATTCAAAAAGTATATAGAAATAAAGAAGCAAAATGTAAAATGTGAAAACGTTTCCAAATTTGATTGTGAAACAAACTAAATATTCCAATATTTGGACATATGTTTGGCATATACATGTTTCAATATATTTGTGAATTGTTTTGACGTTCAAACCATAGAAATTGATTAGGCCGGGGGTCCCCAGCTTCCAGTAATGGCTCAGTGGGTGTCCCCAGATTCCAGTAATGATTTCATAGAGGTCCACAGCAGTCAAAAGGTTAAGAACTGCTGTTCCACTTCAATCATTACCCACTCAAATTGGATAGTTGATGATGTCTTTCTCAGCTGGGCATTGAAAAGCAGGCCTTCCAAGTCTCCTATAGGTATTCTACTCATCAAACATTTTAAGAACCTAGGGACAGATGTAAAAAAAGAAAAAATACTGAACATTGAACTTTAAGAAAGAGCTTCTATGGAATCTTTAAGTATTAGATTAGGCAGTCCAGTATCCTGTAGTGGAATTGATCTTTCACAGCACAGCTCCATAGGGTAGCTGCTACTGTCCCTGTGCACTGCTGCTGACCCGGAGGTCAGGAGTTTGATGCCCCCCTCCGCCCGCAGGCTCCTGGTGGTCCAGTTGCAGAGTATCACTGGTCTGCTGCTTGACTGCCCTCCTGTCTCCCTTTCTGCTTTATCTGTCTCTCTGGCTATTTTTCTCTTTCGCTTTTATTCTGTCCTTTGGCTTGCATTTTTCCTTTTCACTCTTTAACCTGGTGTCCTCCCTCACAGCCCCTGCAATCCCCTGCAGCCCCACCCTCCTCTTTTGTCCCTATCCCGCTCCCCTCATTGTCCCACCACCCGATGTCCAGCCCCTTCCGCAGCACTACTTAGTGGTGGTCACTGCTCCTGGACCCCACCAAGCGCCAGAGGCCCTGGTTCTTAGACTTTCCACCGCTACGACGCCAGCACCCTCTTTGCCCTCAATCATCACCGCCTGGCATCTAGCGTCACCGAAGAAGACCCAGGGACCCTTCACCTGCCAGAACTGCAGCCACACCTATACCGCACCTTTACCCGCACCAGCACGTCAGCTCCTCTCGCCGTCCAGACTACCAACAATGCACCCAACCAACCCAACTGCATCCTCCTCAACATGCGGTCCCTCCACAAACATGCCCTAGAATTCTGGGACCTCGTCAATGCCACCTCCCCTGACATCGCTTTCCTCACGGAAACATGGACTAACCCCTGCTCCGGACCAGACATCGCCCTTGCCATCCCAATCCCCGATGCCTACAAAATCACCCACAAGGACGTGCCTGATCGCCCAATAGGAGGCAATAATTTAGCATACTCCTACGATGCAAACCCTAACTTAAATGTCTAGGGTATGAATTTATGGTTTGCCCAAAAAAAAAACTTCTGGATGATCTAACCCCTTTACCAGGTTAGTAAGAATGTAGGACCCAGTCTTGGTCATGAACTGGACACCTCTCACAGAGATGTCAGTCAGCTGCTAGGTTAAAGCTTCATCATGCAGGGACCGCTTTAGAAGTGTCTCCTTTGATGGTATTTGGTGATCAGGCTGCTATTGTTTACATTCCGCAGATAGCTGTGTCGCCATATGAATATAATAACAAACATATTTTTATTGCGCCCTTGAGGGCCTTGCACATAATGCCAAGGGACTGTGATAGTCTTCTGACAAAGATCTTTGTGTTAACAAGGTCGGTGTTCCTTTGAAGCTAACACAAGAGTCAAAAATGCAAATGTGTGTTAAAAGTCGATGTGACAATGGGTAGGCAACTGTAGGAAAGAACTATGTACAAGTAAATTGGCACTATTTCCTACCAGGCCTAACTCAGGCACATGACAGGTCAACATGTTTGGCAGAGATTAATACCACTGTGTTAGGGCCGGTATTTCACCATGAATTACCACCATTGCACCAGGACCAGCATGTTGGCAGGGATAACCACCATTGTAGCAGGGCGAGCATGTTGCCAGGGATTACTACCATTTTCCAGAGGCTCAAGAGGGTTCTTACAATTGAAAGCTCTCTACAAGACATGGGTATATCATCATGTGAGACTCCCTCCAGAGACAACCAGAGATGTTGATTAATGTCTAATGTTCCTCCACTATTTACTAAAACTATAATTGACCAGATGGGTGATCTCCCGGCTGAATTGCCTCAAAGGCCTATGATCTTGTGGAGAGGGGACTTTAACAGAATATTAAATAGTGGACTGACTAGCAGGGACTGTGTATGACAGGCACACACAGAAACAGACTATTTAGGGACTGGAATATCTCTTTGGGGTTAAAGGATGTCTAACAATGTTGGCAGAGAGTCCCACTAAACGTTTTCATGGCTAGATAATTTCTTTTTCCCAGCAGAGGACAAGCATCAGGTGTTAGAAATATGTATTCTTGCTAGAGACATCTCAGACTACTCCTGAGTGGAGATGCAGGTAGGTCACAAAACCAAGGGAACGAGAATAGGCAGGTGGTTGAATGTGTGGTAGCTGATAGACGAAGACTTTGCTGACTTATTCTGGGAGGAGGCAGAATAACATTTTCAGCTGAATGGGAGTTTGGTTCAGTGTAGGTGCACCCTGTGGTACGTCTTTAAGGCAGTGATCAGGGGCAAGAAAATCGGCTATTTAAGATATAGGAAGCATGACAGAAAGACTTTAACTTTGAAGTTAAATGCCCAACTATTAGAGCTTGAGTGAGAATACATCACTATTGGTGATGTGGAGTTGCTCCAATAAATTAATATGAAACAGTTATCAGTGAAATAGTTGCTGCAAGGTCAATTTGGATGGCAGCCCAACAGACAATATGAGTAAAAAGACAAGCCACACATTGTTCTATTGGCTTACTATGCCTGAGGTGGCAGATACCAAACACAGCAAAACAAATGAGACATAGGAAGGTTAAAAATGGGGAGTACTCAGATTCTGGGAGACCCTATAAACCTTGGTAAAATCTTTAAATGGTCAAAGTAGGACCCTACTCAAAATACTTGGCAATCACTTTAAAAATGTGACAGATATGGCCTCACACACCTCTCTGTATGACATGCTTAATCATTGGCCATTCTACCCCGCCATTGCGTTCTATACTTTCGGGTCGGGTCACCAAAGACGCCAGGCCCCCTGGGCTTTTTACACGATATATTTGCTCTAGAGGAGCTCTTCTGGAGCTGCGCAGTGACGGTAAGCCTATTGCCTGTCACACCCATGAGTGCAATAAAGACTTACGCAGTTACAAATCTCAATTGTGCAACTTTGCTTTAATAAGGACATTCCCTCTCATCAAGAACAACATCTATGTCAGATACTCCCTGCTGTGAAAACTAAGAGGCAAAACACAGGGAATGCAATTTCCTGTGTAGTGCTATACACTAGGTCCCGAATTAAAAGCAAACATGATTTTGCTGATTTTATACTACAACATAAACCTGATATTATATTTCTGACGGAGACCCAGACAGATAACTCCTCAGACCCGGATCTTAAAATTGCCATTCTGGAGGGCTTCAACATTGAAAGAGTTGACCAAGCAGATAAAAGGAGTGGGGGAATTGTGATAGATTATTGCAAATTCATGAAAGCAATCTTCCAGCTAGAATATGAATCACTTAGATTCAATTTAAAAATGAATAATAAATATTCCTTTAAGGGCATTCTTGTTTATTGACCACCAAGCCCCAGGGACAATTTTATTCAAAAGATACAGGATTACATGGAATCCTGTGTTGACTTCCCAAATTTTACAGTTATGGTGATTTTAATTTCCATTTAGAGCTTACAAACAACTCAGACTCTGATCATCTGGTGGATAACTTTAATAGTTTCAATCTTATGCAGATCATAAAAGAACCCACTCAGCAGGCCAATCATACTCTTGATGGAGTATATTAACAATCAGGATTGGAGTTTGGAATAGGTCTTGCCAATAGTATTGTCTGACCATAATGCCATTTTTCTTTCACTTAATGTCCCCCATAATATGGGCCCCTGCACAAATATATCCAGAACCTTTAAATACAGTCCCTGGAAGAACCTCAATGTTGAGGAGTTAAATGGTATTCTTTCCAATTTGAACCCAGTTTCAGATAACATCGTGGAAACTGCTGCAGTGAATTATACACATTGGTTAGAATCCACAGTTCTTCGATTAATACCAGAAAAACTAATAAAGAGCTATTGAAAACAATTTGCCCCTTGGTACTCATAAGAATTAAAAGCTTTTAAATTGAAATGTAGACTCCAAGAGTGCAGATGGATGAAAGATTGTTGCCCGGAATGAAAAACTAAATGCAAACTGCTTCCTGTGGAGTATAATGCTTTCAGAAACAAGGGAAACCCAAGGATTATAAGGAACCAAGGGTGCAAGTATTTTCAAAGGAACAAAGATCCCTTACTCATTGGATAATACAATATAAACACAGAAGTACAATGAAGTCTATGTAAAAATGTCCAAATGGACAATGACAAATGTTAAGTTACAAATCAATAGCACATTAGGAGAGGGGGGAAACAATCACAAAGGAAGTCAGAAAACTTCCAACCTCAAGCATTATTTTATGTGACGACAATTAGAACTTAATAGTTATGTTACAAATAATTCTTAAGTACTCATGCACATATAAAAAATATAAATCAACACTCTTGGTCATGGTACTGCCCATTGTCCTGAGTAAACCTTTGTTCCTGTGGATTATAAGGCACTATTCTTTGCACTTAAGTCCAAGGGCCTTATCTCCACAAAGTAACACAGCGTGGTGCCGCAAGCCATTTGGCTGCACTGAGTTACTTTGGAAGCAAAGAGTTGTGTCATATCTGCAACGATATGACGGATCCCTTTGCTCTCCCCTGCGATGGACCACAATGGGTTTCCATGTGCCGACGCAGGCACCCATGCACCACGGTGCAAGGATGCCTGCGTTGCCTGGATGATTGTTTTTGTGCAGGAAGAAATACGCATAGACAGAGGAAAGAACAAGGAGAAATTAAAGCATTTCTCCTCGTTGCACCTCTCTATGCCTCCCCAGGGGATTTGCAGCATTCTGTCACATTTCCAGGTTTACGATTTCTCATAAATCTGGAAATGTGGCAGAAGCCATGGGTGCTGTGTGAAAAATACCCACAGCAACACCCATGGCATGCCCCTTTCTTTCATGCAAAGTGCTGTATTTACCAGGACACAAAAAGCCACACAGGGTTACTTTACATGGCCTTGTAAATATGGGGCAGCAAGATGCGCCACTGCTGTGTCACAAAAAGCCAGGCACCGGTGATGCAAGAGGCTTGTAAATACGCCCCAAATACTTTACTGTAAGGAAACGTTCAGCTAAAGATACCACCAGAGAACTATTCAAAACTGTTAAATCCTTTTCTAATTTTAGTAACGGCAGCACTTTTAACCCTTACCAATTTTTTGGCAATAAGTTGGCAGAGTTCTTTCAGGCCAAAGTGCATCTTATCTTCCAGGATTTCATTCAAAATCAGAAGACCTTTTGTGCAGTAGGTGATTTGGCCCCCTTAGAGGAGGTGGACACTCAACAGTCTTACAATGACCCAGACCCAGAAAATAGTATATTTACAAAATAAAAAGTGATCAATCTCATTAACTCCACCAAGTCTGGGGCTCCTTCGGATCCCTGCCCCTCTCAGGTCTTACATGAGATCTCTAGATCAGTAACTGGTTCGCTTATGGATCTTCTAAATAATATATTGACCGCAGGAAAGTACCTGACTATCTGGAAAAAAGCCTCTATTCTTCCTTTGGTGGAAAACCGTAATTGGATCCGCAAGATGTGAGAAGTTACAGGCCTATATCTCGCCTTCCCCTTGCTGCCAAGATATTAGCGAGAGCTATGAATAAGGAAATTCTATCTTTTTTAGACGCTAACCAGCTTTGTGATTCCTCACAGTACGGTTTCAGAGCAAACCACTGTACTGAGTCGGCTCTGGAAGCAGCCTTTGAAGAACTGAGAAATGTGGCTGAAAAAGGCCAGAAAGGCGACATTGATTTTACTAGACCAATCTGCTGCTTTTGCTATGGTCCAGCATTCACCCCTCCTAAATCAGCTCCAGTCGCTGGTCTTTAGGTATCCAGCACTGGCCGTGCTGAGCTTGTTACAATGAGATAGGAAACAGAAGGTGCAGCTGGGAGATTTCATCCCGGACCCCTTCTCCCTTCCTTGTGGGGTGCCTTAGGGGTCTTCCTTTAGTCCCACACTTTTCAATATCTATGTTCCTCCTCTGGTCAATCTCATGTGTAATTTTGGTTTTGCTGTTTTTTCCTATGCCGATGACACATAAATTGTGGTGTTTCTTTCAGCTGATGTTGAAGAGGAGGCAAAAAAATTCCGTACCTGCATGTCTCACATTGCAAATTGGATGCAAAGAAACTGCTTGAAGCTAAACTCAGATAAAACCAAGGACTTGCTTTTTGGGAATCATTCCACCTTCTGGAACTCGTCGTGGTGGCCATTGGACCTTGGCTACAATCCTTCTCGTGCTCAAAAAGCTAGAAATTTGGGAGTAATCTTTGACACCAAACTGCGCTTCTCAGAGCAAATAAATCAAATCACCTCTTCATGCTTTTTCTTGCTCAGGACTTTAAAGAAGATCTTGCTGTCCATTCCTGGTGGCGTTCGTCATCTCAAAGATAAACTATTGCAATGCCTTGTACCTGGGCACTCATAGGCATCTGGTTAAAAAACTTCAATCTCTACAAAATGTAGCTTCTAGACTGCTTCTGAAAATTCACAAGTTTACTCCCATCTCTCAATTGTTGCAGGTTTTACACTGGCTCCCAGTTAGGAACAGGATCAAATTTAAGGCACTATGTCTAATTTATAAGGCTCTTCACTGGACTGGACCAAAATATTTTCAGAAAGTTTTCCCCTGGCACTCCCCTAGCTGGAACCTTAGATCTAGTTCAGCCAGAATGTTAACAGTCCCCAGAATAAACAAAGCTACATAGGGTGGCAGGACTTTCTCTTTCTGTGCTAGTAAACTTTGCAACTCTCTGCCTCTAACTTTGTGCTCCCAATCCAACCTGCTGCAGTTTAGGAAGCAGCTAAAAATCCGGCTTTTTGTTTAATCACTCAATTAATCTTAGTCACCTGCTCTGCCTGTTTTGACTTTCTGGTGATAAACCACTGGTGCAAAGACACCTTCGGGTAATTACACAATTTACAAAATAGATTCCATTATCATCACAATCGGATAATGGGAGCCTTTATGGATAAAAGTTGGGGTGGGATCTACACAAAAAGATAAAGATGAAAAATCACAGGAACCCTCACTAAGGGGACACTTTTACTTAATTGTGAGAGTGACCGGATGGTTAAAGGTTTGAGCGATGCCTTGGAGTTGTCAATACTCCTGCATGTAGTAGGTCCAAAGGTTTCAGCCAATTTGCCCCCACATGGGGTCTGCGGCTTTCTTCAGTACCAGACATCCCTATTCCTTAGATTCTTAGATCACACATCTTTACAACTGAAGCAGGCACACACACTTCATATCCATTGGTATAAGTTTTTTCTCGTGCTAAATAGAGACATGCTTACTCAAGGTATATTTGAAGGGGTCTCTGTACTAAAATAGAGACAACCTCATAGAGGAGGTAAGTGAGGGTGGCCTTGTAGTCACACATTCATCAACAGTTACACCCTGCAGATTCACCTATAGCAGAGTCTACTCTAGGAGGAGGAAATTTGGAAACCTAACATTTTTGACCTTCCTATGTCTCGTTCGCCTTGCTGCGTTGTATACTATGTTGGGAAGGATTCAGATGTAGTTAGCCCACTTTTCCCTCTCGGTCCTCTGATCCCCATGAAGATGGGAGGCCATTTGCTTAAATGAGGTGGCAGATAGGCAGGTGGTGGGGATCAGAAACTCACATAATGATCGGGTTTCTGTGTTGTTGCAAATTGCAGTAGTTTTTTCTTAATACTACCAGAACAAAAAGGAAGCCGGACAAAGTCTAGGACAATATGGGTTGTGTTGTATATGTAATGTGATCATAATTCCATTGGGATCACAACCGATTAGTCTTTGATTTAGCGACTTTCTTTCTTGAGTAGGAATTATTTCCCTCTTGGTTCTTTTTCCCAATTTCTTTGTTTTTATGAATTTTCCAATTATGTACTGATATTGAATATTATTGTTGTTTTTTTACATTATGTGTTATCTATTCATATGTAAAAAACTTTTATGATATTATTTGTTTATATGTTTGAAAAATTGTCTTCATTGTCTTTTAACCAATGTGCACAACTGCTCGCTTTATGTGACACTATTGTGATTTATTTTAATAAATTCCTCATTTTGTAGCATATTTGCTTCGTTGATGCCGATTCATACCCTGCTATGTGTTTAAAGTTATGTGTGATTGAATGAGTGTTGGTTCATATAGATCCAAGGGAGATCTTTCTCTTTTTGACTGACGGTCTTGCTTGGCACCCCTCTCCCTTGGCTCAGGGGTCCCTCTCGCTCTTTTTGAAATATTTGAAGGGGTCTCTGTACTAAAATAGAGACAACCTCATAGAGGAGGTAAGTGAGGGTGGCCTTGTAGTCACACATTCATCAACAGTTACACCCTGCAGATTCACCTATAGCAGAGTCTACTCTAGGAGGAGGAAATTTGGAAACCTAACATTTTTGACCTTCCTATGTCTCGTTCGCCTTGCTGCGTTGTATACTATGTTGGGAAGGATTCAGATGTAGTTAGCCCACTTTTCCCTCTCGGTCCTCTGATCCCCATGAAGATGGGAGGCCATTTGCTTAAATGAGGTGGCAGATAGGCAGGTGGTGGGGATCAGAAACTCACATAATGATCGGGTTTCTGTGTTGTTGCAAATTGCAGTCGTTTTTTCTTAATACTACCAGCAGCTATAGGCACCAGCTTCCTGGGAGTTAACATGGGCCCTGCACAATTTAATCTGTAACCTTCTGATTCTTCAGCTTAGTAATGCTGAGACAGAGGAGCTTGAATTGGAACTTGCACCAGATGCACAGTCACAGAGCATGGTAACCATACAGTGAGAGAAAACACCCAGCTGTAATTAGTTCTCACTTACATTTTTAAGAAAGTATCTAACATGATTGCCCCATCTCTGGTATATGTTCTGTGATCTGACAGAGTATTTGACTCTCCTGGATGATTTTTGTTCAGCATTGATCATCGTAATAACAAAGCGAGCACTGCCCACCTCGCAGGTGTGCTTCCCACTGCCTGATCACTCTCATTAGTAGAAGACACATATTCTTTTCAAAGCCATGGCCAGTATGCTAGTGAGGGTTGTCAGGTCACTATACCAAAATGGATTCATGCCATACTGGACTACCAGACACAATCTCTAGCATGTTAAAAATGGTTGATGCTAGAAGCCTCTTATGTCCTCTCACCCTCTTGCTAGTCAACATTGAGAAGGCCTTCAACATGGTGCAATGGGGGGGGGCGTGGCAAACTTGTGAAGATGGCAGACGCGTGAGCGCTGAGCTACATGTCAGCACAGCACTTATCCTGTGCAAATGGTGGATACAGTGTGACCAGATTCGCCGGTCATGGTGGCCCTGACGTGGGAGATTGGGGTGAAGCACGTGAGACGAAAGCGGGCGCCCAGACCCCACCGCTGGCGAGAGGCGGTTGGGTGCAGTGACGAGGCCAGGACCCCCAACCTTGAGTGCTGGGATGTGACGGAGCCTGCTCGGGTCTCCCATCTATGGGAGCGATGTGTCTGTGGAGCTCGGACTTGGAGTGCCCGGCCCACAGTGAAAAGGCATGCCTGGGCCTCGCCTTGAGGCAGAAAAGGACCGGAATGCCCAGACCGATGGCCGGATCGACGAAGTGGAGCGGTTAAGCCTGGGGCGCTGGCCCGAGCACTGAGGTGCAGCGGAGCCGAATAGAGCTGCCTGGCAGAGATTGTGGAGTGGAGCGGTCGAGTCCCCGGCAGACAGGAATGGAGGCGCCAAGATGGGGGAGCTCCTGGGAATGAGGAGGGGGAGAATGCTGGCCAGCCCTGGAGAGATGGCGGCGCTGAAGCCTTCCCTGGGGCAGTGATGCAGCAGCGTGGCGGCTGGAGCCGGCGCTGCCCCTGGGCTGAGGCGACCCGAGGGGACTAGAGTCAGATCGTGTGACTTGGGGGTTGCATAGGACTTTGTGATAACTGGGGGGCCCATCAGAGTGCTGCAGCGGCCTTTTGGCCCAGGCCTGGTGGACTCCGGGAGATTGGGGCGTTTCCCCCAGAGCGGAGCGATGTGAGTTAGACCTGCGGGGGAGGCCTGCACGCCGTCAGTTACGAGCCGTGGCATGGACTGCTGGCCACACTCGGGGCACAGAGAAGGGACAGAGGCACATTGAGGTGGGGCCGGATGGTGGGACTCACCTGTGGTGGCTCAGCAGATCTGGGGTGAGTGCCCGGCGATGACACAGCAGTGAGGCTCATGACCTGGAGAGGGGCCCAGGAACAACGCTTACTCTGGAGAGTGGAGCAATCTTTAGTGGACAGTAGCTTCGCTTTCGGACAATGTGGGTAACGGCCACCATGGATAGGTAGGTCCTACATCCCACGTGGACTGTGCCCTAAGGAACGACTGCCCACCACACAAGAGATACCTCAGGGCCTGGTGAGCAATCACTGTTGACGGCTGCTGGGTCAGGGACTGGGCCCCCACTCCGCCTCCATCTGGGAAGATGGGAAAGCCACAGGGGAAACATGCCGGGACCACCTCAGACCACGAAGGGGACCAGACCGATCAAGCTCAGGGTAGCCCTGAGCCTCAGGCGAGGCCAGACCCCATCCAATTGCAGCTCTCCCAGATACTGGAAGCCATCTCGGACACGAAAACCACTCTCCATCAAGACATAAGCACAGTATCAGTGGGGATTTGGCCTCCTTCGAGTCGAATAGCAGAAACTCAATGAGAGGGTGAAAGCAGTGAAATCCAGATGTGAGGAGCTAGCACCTGGCCACAAAGCCCTCTCCCAGCAGGTGGCAGAAGTGACGGACAGGGTCCGGACCCTGGAATGACGGGGTGAAGATGGGGAGGGTCGTAACCGTCACACCAATCTGCGTATTCTAGGCCTACTGGAAGGGATTGAAAAAGACGACATGGTGCCATACCTGGAGCCATGGCTTCGGGAGGTGGTGGCCCTAGGGAGAGCTGACACAGTTCTTCACGCTGGAAAGAGCACACTGTGTGCCTGCCCGTCCGGTGGCGCTGGACTGTCCCCCCGAGACCGGTGGTAGCCAGGCTGCTGCAGTACAGGGACAGGGGCATCTTCCTACAGAGGGCCTGCATGAGTGGCCCCTTACTGGTCAACAACGCCAAGATCTCCATGTTCCAGGACTACACGCTGGAGGTCGAGATGAAACGGGCCTCATACTATGAGGTCAAAAAGGCAATCCGTGAAGAGGGGATCTAGTACTCGCTCATGTTTTAGGCCAGACTCTGCATTGTGGTGGACAGAAAGACCCACTTCTGCAACACCCCCCAGGTGGCTTGTGTCTGGCTTAAGGCCTATCGCACCGGGCGGCCAGACCCGGCGCTGAAACCACAGCGGACGCCGAGAGACCGTAGATCAGAGAAAAGATCACAAAGACAGTCACAGCGTATCAGGACGAAGAAACCCACCTCCTCGCAGAAGGAGCTGGAACGAGCAGCGGCGCTGCAGGCAGTGGACTCCCCGTCAGACCAGGGTTCGAGGTCTACAAAGGCAACAGGGTTTCGAGTCAGACTCCTCAGGCAAAAGTAGCCTGGAGCTTCCAGTTGTGACCTCACACACGGCAGATGGCATTATCTAGTAAGGGAGGCCAGACTGAGCGACTTTGAGACTGGGCCGATGCAGGAGGTCTTGCACCACTGTTCATGGTGACTTGTTTGCTGCAGCTTACGATGGACTTGTTAAGTTGGCGGAGCCGCGACCCCCTGGAGGTCTTCACCACATTTGGTTTGGACCTTCATTGCTTGATTTTCGTAAAGGTGGAGTTTGGGCAGATGACCGTTGCCAGAATGCCCTGGGGCCGGGGAGTTGTTTTATGTTTGGGGATGTTACAGTCCATCAGTCATATTTCTCATGTGGGCGGGGGTACACTGATACTGGAGCTTGTTGTCTTGGGGTGGAAATGGGCTTGCGGAGAGGGGCTGGTGTCAGACCACACTGAACGGCAAAGGCACACCATGATGTGAAAATAGTTACCTGGAAAATTAGAGGTATGGGATCCATGGCTAAGCGCTATAACAATTATAATTACTTACAGTGCCAGGGAGTGCAGATTGTCCTGTTGCAGGAAACTCATTTGACACAAGAAGAGGAGGGTCGTTTGAGGAGACGGTGGAAGGGACAGGTTTACGCCACTGGCTACTCTGCATTTTGCCGGAGGGTGCGCCTGGGGGTTCCCTTTGAAATGGCCCATACCTTGACGGAAGCTGAAGGAAGGTATGTGTTAGTTGTGGGACGACTGCTAGGTCGGAAAATGACCATTTGCTGCTGCTACGCCCCCAATCACGGCCAATTGGCTTACTTGTCATCCCTCTTGGCACACATAGCGGACATAGTGATGGGGCAGATGGTGGTGGGGGAGATTTTGACTGTGTAGCGGATGTACACTTGGACCGCTCTCATCCCCCCTTGGCGGGAGCACAGACGCACAGGATGGCAGCAGGATTGCGGGAGCTGATGACACATTGGGACGTGCATGACATGTGGCACTTATAGCACAGTGGGAACAGGGAGTATTCTTACTACTTGGACTTACATCACCTCCATTCTAGGATTGATGCATTTTGGTGCTCAAAAACAATTGTCGCCCTCGCTCACTCTACCGAATACCTGGGCTGCACATACTCGGACCACAGCCCCTTGCTGTTGACTCTCTGCCCCCAGTGGCACAGGCCTCCGATACCTGTGTGGCGACTTAGTCCTGCAGCCCTGGACGATGAGCCATTTGCGGACTCACTGCATATGACAGTGGACGCATACTTTACTGAGAATGCGGATACTGCATCTATGGCCCTAGTTGAATGGGAGGCTTTCAAGGTGGTGGTGCAGAGAGACTGTATGGGGCAGACCATTGGGATACAGAGGGAACTTCATAAAGAGCTTGCGGAGATTGAGGGGGACTTGCGAACCCTCGATAATATGCAGGGGCCAGATCCCCGAACCCGCGAGCAATTGCTGGTCAAGAGCAAGAAGCATGATGAGGTTTTGGACAGGCTCTGAGCGCAGGATTTTAGAGCATATATGGACAGGGTCCAGAGTGAGGAGGGAAAGCGGGGCAGCTATTAGCGTGGTTTATTAGGCTTGAGTCTCGGGGATACCCTATTACCTAGATTAGCATGACAGAAGATAGGACTGAGTATGATCAAGATAAGATTAACGGGTCCTTTAAGACATATTACGAATCAGTGTACCTGGCGCCGCCTGACCTGTTGCTGTAGGAGATTTTCACCTTCCTGGCCCCTTTGGACCTGACGGAGGTTGAGGGCGATGCTGTGGACTAACTGGGGGGTCCGATCAACCTTCAGGAGGTCAGGGGAGCCATAACCCTGCTGGCTGGTGGCAAATCACCCAGCCCAAATGGCCTGCCTGCCGAGTTTTACATGAAGTATGGTACTGAGCTGGCCCCTCATCTGGTAACCATGTATAATGAAGCCCTTCATTGGGCCATTTGCCTCATCCACATGCTCCGCTACTGTGATACCACTCCCCAAGACTGATTGTTTGGAGGCCGGAGTGCGGAACTTTAGAACGTTATCTATGCTTAACACTAATTTTAAGCTACTTAGTAAAATATTAGTGCTTTGACTGCTTACCCACATGACTCATCTGATTCACCCGTACCAGAACGGGTTTGTCCCCTCCCGCATTGCGTAGTTTAATTTGCGTTGGCTGTATTTGGTCCTGTACTACTCTGAGGCGAAAGTCCTGCACCGGGCTGCGCTCTCTCAGTAGACCTGGAGAAAGTGTTAGATAAGGTCAACTGGGACTTTCTTTTGGAGGTAATGTGGAAGATAGGGCTGAGTATGGGCTGGCTGGAGTGGGCCCAGCTGTTGTACACATCCCAAAGGCGTGGATCAAGATGGGAGGTACCATTTCTTTGGAATATGCAACAACCTGCCAATTGTCCCCACTGCTGGTCGCACTGGCAGTGGAACCACTATTGGCACTTTTTCGCGCGGGAGGTGAGGGACTGAGGATACTAATGAATGGGAGAACATACACAATTTCCCAGTACACTGATGATCTGCTCATTTACCTAAATGATGTTGCCAGGGGGGGTACACTCTGCTTTTGCATTGCTGGAGGGGTTTGGCAGCCTGTCCGGCTTATGGGTGAACCACCGCAATATGCATTTGTTCCCGGCGACCGGTCCCTCCCCTAGACATGAGGATCTCCCTGACGAGCATAAGTGGACATAGGCTTCCTTTTGGTATTTGCGTATTCAGGTCTTCCACTCCCTGGAGGATATGAAGGAGGGTAACTTGGGAAAGGCAGTGCGCTCACTGTGTTCCAGTGTGGCCTTTTGGAGCTCGTTGAGGTTACCCTTGATGGCCATGATCTCCGTGACAAAGATGGTCATGCTGCCCCGCTTACTGTACTTCTTTGCTAATCTACCCGGGCTGGTTTAAGCCACTGGACGCGCTAGTACGCTACCTTATTTGAATGGACAGAAGATGCAGGGTCCCACTGCAGACACTGCTGCATCCTATGGGGGAATGGAGGATTGGGGGGCCAGATTCTGAATTCCACCAGCTGGCTGCACAATTGCAGTGGCTGGCGCAGGGGTTAGAAGGGGTAAACCAGGAAGGCTTCTCAGGGTAATATAACAAAGAACTTGGCAAAGAAGCTGAAATATGAAAAGACATCTTTATTAAACTCAAATGAGTGAGACTACGTCACACAGAAGCCTTAGCAACTGAATGAGGCAGTCTGAAGAAGGGTCTTAGCTCAGACCTTTTATACCATTTATTATGCCCTAGGCATGCAAGGGAGTTGTACCAGTCACATTCCTAAACAAATGAAAAAGCTAGAGAGGCAACAGGTGAGTAGCCTTTGGGGTTTTAGCAGGATATGGGCAAAGCATTATAATTACAGGGTTTCATAAAGGTTACAGTTGGCAAAGGTAAAAAGACCGGACAAAACCAACATTCTTCTTTAGACAAGCTGGACAAACCCATAATAAAAATGGTCACCTCCCCATCGTAAATAGACCATAAAAACAGGAACAGAAACAGATAGGAATAGGATAAGGCATGTTTGTGTGTAATAAATATTTTCAATGTCCTGTGCTCTGATCCTTAATCTTGATCAGCTAAAGGGCAGGTACTGGCTTGGCAAGGTCGGCCTCAGGCAATAGAGTCAGCTTTCGCCAGGTCATGCAGGAGTCAGCACAAACCCAAGCTAAGGTTAATGTGTACTAAATACTTGTTCAGCCACAGTCAGGGCCTATGTAAAGGGCAACCACAAAATGGCTGCCATGCACAAAATGGAACCCAAGGGTTCAGAACAAAACCTTCAACACAGTGAATCCATTGGTGTAACATGACGCAAACGCTCGTATTTGCTGAACTTCACTGTTTACGGTTTTCTGTTACCAAAATCATAACAGAATTATGACATTTAAAACACAGGTTCAGAATTCACGGAACCACAGACCCTCCTTTTGCCCTTACATAGGCAATCACTCAGTCTATAGTTGCAACTGTGCCCAAAGTCCGTTATAAGCCTCTTTGGAAGGATTCTATTGTCCATCAAATCTGCTTCCATTGTCTTCTTCCGCGCTGGGCCTCTCAATTTAGGCCTCTTCGTGAGAAAAGTACTGCTTAGTTGGAGTGCCCTCCTGGCAAACACCCACAGCTCACTCGAAAGTCTCAATGTCTTAAAGCAATGCACCAGTGTCTCTCCTCTGTGGCAGACACTACAAACAATGTGCTCTTCATTGATCAAGGGCACAAATCATCTTGTGCAGACCCAAGCACTATTAATTGGGAAATAGCTCAAGCTCAGCAGCACTTTCAGACTCCAACACTCATTATTTAGTGTCAGAGGACGCTCAAGCTGCTCTTTCATGGACACCACAATATAGTGCCATTTTCCAAACTTGAAATCTCCGGTGCACTGCCCTTCTTCCGTTGGAGCAAAGAAAAGGGGGTGTGTGGCCAAAACTCAGGCCAAGGGGCTCAAGGGATTGCACACTGCCAGAGGTTACCAGCACATGAAAGGTAGAGAAATGAAGCCTCAAACCAGCTCTGCCATCAACAACAGGAATCCTTCTCTTTAGCTCTTTTACACTGAAACTTTGGTTTTGTGATGTCCAACGCCGTCTGATGGAGCAAGTACGATACCATGCGCTGGCGATCGCTGTCCAGCTTTGCTACTTTCTGGGTGCTGAGACTGTAGGGCCAAGACGTCCGTCTTTCATCTGTAGCTGTCACTGATGGGAATTAGGCTTAAATCAATGTTCTGCAGGTTATTATGACTTGATACCCGCAGAATCTAGTGACGTAGGAAATGTGACACACTTGTTAGTTTCCTTCAATTTAGTACAAAAACAGTTCATGGTTTTTAACAAGGGGACTGCAAGCAGGTGGTCTGCAATCTTCAAAGGAGTAGCCATACACCATGGGCATAGAATACAAAGACAAAGGCAGAAGGGCAAAACAGGGTCTCTAGCATCTTCAATTGGGTTCTCTCCATTATTCTCTGCCATCTATAGCTACATGAGAATTCTATCTGAATGGATTTCCTCACACAGTGGCATTGTCTAATGGGGTAAACACATATTTTCCTCAATGATTAAGTCTAGGTGTTCCTCCTCATCTTAGAACATCTCAATATAGAAATCACATGATACAGATTATCAGGGACATGTATAAACCTTCCTTTAAAAACTGTGCATCAGGTGCACACAGGCTAATAGTCAAATGTGCAAACAAAAAGACAAGAACTAGAGGGTCCTGACATTTGCATGATTAGGACACATCTGATCCCACCAAAAATTAAAGCAGCAGGAACAGAAGGGAACTGAAAACCAAATTAAAATAGACATTGAAAATTCGTCATGTTCAAAAAAGGTAAACATAAGATATCTCCTATTGAGATGGAAAACTTGTCTTACTATAATATTGAGTCAGTTAACCAGTCTATCACTACCCTGACAGTCAGGCTGGAAAACATTGAAGTAGGCCTAAGGAAAATTCTTGCAAACCAGTCTGGTCATACAAAAGGAAGTTATACATAACATGGGGGTCCCTGGTACATCACTGCAGTCTGGAAGTGTGAACCTGAACAATACACCTACAATGATAAATGGGCTGACTGGTGAAAGGAATACGGAAAAGGGAAATGGAACTAGGACACAACTAAAATCCCCAATAACTAAGCATGATGCGGCATTGGTCAGGGGAGAAGTAACAAAAGAAAAAAATCTATAGGAAGAACAAAAAAATGATTTGGGTGATAGTCAGGCATGTGACACAACACCAAGAGTACGGGTGATACACAAAGGCCAAAGTTACACAAATTTTAACTCTACCGCTGGCGACTACACCATATACGGTAATCCTAGCTAATGTTCCAGTTCCTTCTTCAGGGAAAAATGAAAACCTGGTTTTCTTTTAAGGAACAAAAACCATATGCTACTTAGGAAACAGAACATCATTAACTAATGTAATATAGAAATTAGGCCACCTTGAGTCACAGATCTATAATTTCATCCTTAGGTCCAATCAAGGATACATAAATGTAAGGCTGCCTGTTCCTTTAAGGGAAGGGGCAGTAACGTGACTAACTGCAGGTGACACACTTTGATCCTGTAGATCTCTTTTAGTTTTCTGTAATACCATTATAGCCAATTTAGACATGCACTGGTAAAGTGCTGCCTGTCTTCCTCACAGTATGAAAACCATATCTGTGAAATTTATTATTATACCAAATCCACCCAACTGTTATGTAACGATACATATCGTCATACGCATCCCTTCACAACACAGGGGAACTTGTAATAGTATAAAAGCAACAACATAAAACAAAACACACAAAAATAAAAAAAATGCACAAATAAAAAAAATGCACATGTCAAGCCATCAGATATACTCGCTGTATATCAAGCACAAGAAGCATAGACAAAACAATAGCATATGTGAATAAGCGGTGACACACAACACCATGTCATGTACTTTATGCACTGTAAACCTGCAGCCCAAAACCCAATATTTGGGCCTATTTAATTTGTCAGGTTTAAAATCCTTACCCTCCTTTTGATAGTAGATCACCAGGCAATGGAAATCTGCTGTCAAATATAACTTTACTGTTTCTCTTCTAACATACAGGACCAGCAAGAACAATTCATGATAGGACCAAATACACAAAAATAAATTTCCATTACTTAACTGTTACCCTCTTGTCAGTCACCTTGCAACATCAAGCCACCTTAGTTTTACCTTTCTAAAAGTAAAAATTGTTACACTGACACTCCATATTATTTTGGCACCTTCAATTTCTACTGTGAAAAATAATTCTTAATTGGCAAATCGTTCTCACTTAGGCATGTAGCCTTCAAAATTTTAGAAAAGGGCTGCATCTTATTTTCTGTCTAAGACTTAATGCAACACTTCGTTTTCTGTCAAATAAAAGCAACTAGCAGGCATTATTATTATTTTTTTTTTAGAGCGGAGACACAAATGTATCAGTTCTGCAGAGCATTTAACATGATGTTGGGACTTTCAAAGAAACCCTTTTTTTTATATTTTCTCTTTGGAATTAAGTTCTTTAATTGTATTGATGTTCTTATGGAGAAACCAGAAACCCCACCTTTAGAGGCCCGTTTAGAAAGGTCATTCTGCATTCCACAGAGACAAGGCCCTAATTTAAAAGGTCACAAATGTCAACATGACAGCCTTCTCCATTGTTTACAGGGAAACAAAAGATAGCATCCCAGCACGGCTTGAGCCAGCCTCTGCAGCTCCCAGCTTCTGCCACTCTGAATCTGTCAAAGACAGTAGGCCTTCTTAATTCCTCCTAACCTGCAATAATTCACTGTATTTTGAAAAATAATTTCTCCTTTTTAGGCGCTAAAAATTATCTCTACTCCCAGTTTATTAAACTACATTTACTGTGAATATATCACAAAACCTAATAACACACATACCAGTTTTTAGATTAAATGCTTGTTGCAATGGTACTTATTTCATCAACCTTAAATGGATCTCACTGGGCCATTAAAAAAACAAAAAACAAACCCCAAATGGGAACAATCCTGCAAATTTGTATTATACCTAAATGTATGCATTTACTAAAACCTGAGACACTTTAAAAGCTACTCTGAATGAAAGAAAATGCAGTTTAAACAGTGCTTTTACCCAAAATCGACTTTGATATTTTAGGCATTAAAAAATGAATATCCTACAATTTTCTTGCATAATATGCATTACCAGAAGGTCTATTACACAACCCATGAGTCAGCCATTGAAAATATTAACTTATACTTTAAAGAAATGAGCTTGTTTGCTCCTGCGCCAAGGGAAAATTGCACATACAAATGTCATTTTAGCGGTGCAACATAACTTAAATTAAATTTTAACGCTAGGAGGTCATAGTATAGGTATTAAGCTTTATAAATATTAAAAAAAGATTTTTGAAAGGCACTTATTTTTTAAATAATTTTTCCACAATTAATAATTTTCTTTAAAAAAAAAAATGTTCTTCTAAAAAACCCAATTATTCGTTTTTGTGATAATTCCACATATAAAAGCAAGCTGCATCCCTTGCCTATCATTTTTGGACACATTAACTCACAAGACTAAGCGCATAAGCCTAACTTGAAACGCGTCACATTTTTGCGCCACTTTCATTTAAAAGGACGGTTATGCAAAATTCCACCCGTGTTTAACTGGGAAAGTGCTGGCTGAATGAACATTCCTATCAAATATACTGCAGCTGAAAAGTTTGCCTGTGAACATCTAATACAATGCATCTAAGGAAAATGCTGTAAATTTATTTATTTATTTTCAAAAATAGATAATTTCGTTTTTGGGGCCTTATGTATATCTATTGAATGTGTTTTCTAATTTTATCCTTTAAGCATTTAACGGCAGTTTTGTATATGTGCACAATTGCTCATTCTATAAATTAAAGAGCAACATATAGCTATTTTAGCACATCACATGGTTCATTTCTGGATTTTTTCTAAGTTTCTACTTAATATTAATTAACCAACATTTTACTTAACAGACTGAAAACATCAAGAAGACCCACAAACACACATTGAGCTCATTTCAGACATAAACAGAAAGGGGTCAAACACTCAGGACACACAATACAGCGCGCTTTAGCCATTTTTCCTAAATTGCGCCGTCGCAATTTACTCACAGAACCGTTTGCAGATACTAGTTGTAAGTCATATTTACAAGAGAAAAGAAAACTTTTCTCAATAGTGTTCCAAAAACTGCAAAAACAGCCTTACAGACCTTTATTTCCAAGAATAGCGGACCCATACTTTATTAAACGTGATGGGGCCCACGCCGTGTTTAGAATAGAGCTCATAAGTTGGAGTTCCCATCGGAGGTATCAGACATGAATCCTCCAATCGGGAATCCCTGTTGCAACAAAAACCAAACCAAGTACCAAATTTGCTACGATTAGGCATCTTCGCTCACTAACCGAGCTTCAAACTTCAAGGGGCTATCTCTATCGATACACTCGCAAATGTACGAGACCCTCGGCTTTTGAAAATTGCAATCTTCAAATAAAACTAAGGACCAATACTAAGAACCAAGAACCAAAAACTAAGAACCAAAGGACCAAAGAACTAAGGACTGGGAGCGACCCACTTATACTTCAACTAAAGCAGATGGAGAAAAAGTCTCTTCATTACCTGCCTACACAAATTGCAATTCGCGTATACAAACCTATACAAACCTATCAAAGCTATACCAAACAAATAGTTGTCCAAATTCTAACTGCCAAGTTCTAACTGCCAAGTTCTAAATGACCTAACAGTCCTTTTGTTTTAAAAATACTTACGCCAAAAAGGTTCTCAGTCAGGAGTGACATCTTTTGGAGAGTCAAAGTCAGAAAGATCAGAGATATACTGAGCCGCAGAGACAAAGAATCCCCCAGAACCTCTGAGCACAGAGTACCTGCTTAGTGGATTTCTGTCCTGTTCTCCCCAGTAGATTTCTGTCCCCTGACAAGATCGCTCCTCCAGATAGCCACTTCTGATGATGCCTCCGTTGTTGGGCGCATCTGTAGTACTTGAAATTTTCATTCTCAGGGTAATATAACAAAGAACTTGGCAAAGAAGCTGAAATATGAAAATACATCTTTATTAAACTCAAATGAGTGAGACTACGTCACACAGAAGCCTTAGCAACTGAATGAGGCAGTCTGAAGAATGGTCTTAGCTCAGACCTTTTATACCATTTATTATGCCCTAGGCATGCAAGGGAGTTGTACCATTCACATTCCTAAACAAATGAAAAAGATAGAGAGGCAACAGGTGAGTAGCCTTTGGGGTTTTAGCAGGATATGGGCAAAGCATTATAATTACAGGGTTTCATAAAGGTTACAGTTGGCAAAGGTAAAAAGACCGGACAAAACCAACATTCTTCTTTAGACAAGCTGGACAAACCCATAATAAAAATGGTCACCTCCCCATCGTAAATAGACCATAAAAACAGGAACAGAAACAGATAGGAATAGGATAAGGCATGTTTGTGTGTAATAAATATTTTCAATGTCCTGTGCTCTGATCCTTAATCTTGATCAGCTAAAGGGCAGGAACTGGCTTGGCAAGGTCGGCCTCAGGCAATAGAGTCAGCTTTCGCCAGGTCATGCAGGAGTCAGCACAAACCCAAGCTAAGGTTAATGTGTCCTAAATACTTGTTCAGCCACAGTCAGGGCCTATGTAAAGGGCAACCACAAAATGGCTGCCATGCACAAAATGGAACCCTAGGGTTCAGAACACAACCTTCAAATACACAGTGAATCCATTGGTGTAACATGACGCAAACACTCGTATTTGCTGAACTTCACTGTTTACGGTTTGCTGTTACCAAAATCATAACAGAATTATGACATTTAAAACACAGGTTCAGAATTCACGGAACCACAGGCACACACCTAACAGAACCAGGACAGCACCCTCGCTTATTGTTGGCCAAATTACTGAACAACAGCCACACAGATGCCCTATGCATCGACTTTGCAAGACACCGCCTACCTGTGCTGGAGGAGGTGCATGTTCCGACCTCCGGTAGGTCCAAGATATACGCCGGTGCTGCCACTGATAGGGCTCTCTCATGGAGAGGCCCAGGTGATTGGGGCAGAGCAACTGTCTGCTTGGACTGAGGCAGGGATCGACACGCCCGGGGACTGTTTCCAGGACAAGTGCCTGCTTCCATTTGCAGAGCTAGTGGAGGGCTTTGGATTGCCTTCTGGACAGTTCCTCTTGTACAAGCAGCTGGTGAGGACTTTCGAACGATTGTGGGGTGCGGGCCGGGAGGAGCCGGTGACCCATGAGGTTCTTCACTCCGTGATTACACTGGGCACAGCCAGGGATCAAATTAAGTGGTTTTATGCACACTTCTGGAGGCATCCTTGTCCCCATTGTTAGATCTATGGGGGAAATGGGGGAGGTGTCTTAACAGAACACTCACTGATGTTGAGTGGGGTCTTGTTTTAGGATCTCACAAGGTCTCCCGTAATTCCTGCCAGAAATATTTACAGTTTAACTATGTCCACATGACATATATGTCCCTGCACTATATACAGGCTGCATTTGGAGGTGAGCCCAGGGAGTGCCCAAAGTTTCGGTAATTGGATGCAGACTTTCTCCACATGACGTGGAGCTGCACGACTGTACAACTTTTTTGGGAGGCAGTGGTGACTAGACTTAACGACACACTGGGCCACGCATATCCAATCGATAGAGGTCTGTCTCTTGGGGCTATTTCCAAGACCGCCTAAGCATGTGTGACCATTAAGAGGCTTATTCTCAAAGATGTATATATACAAATATAGACACATGTATATTTACTCATGTGCCTCTACAACTTTTTGCTATCCACTGTTTCCAAGTATAGATTAAATTAGGTGTTCAGTACCATACTTCCGCCCCCTCAAATCATAGGGTGGAACCTCATTCAACTGGATATATGTGTGTATAGTTAAATATTTGAGACTTTGCATGCGTAGGTAGAGATCTCAACTACTGTGGTTGAAAATGTTAAAGTTTATTATTCTTTAAAAAAAAAAAAAAAAAAGCTAATATTTTAATGTAAAATATATATGAAAAATAACTTTAAAAATTTATTTTTAACCTAGAACTAATCAACTAATCACATTGGATGTAACATCCCATTAACTCATCAAATACAATGCACTGTAAATAACTAAAATATTAATTTAAATTTAATTTTTATTTTTATTTACTATGTAGTACATTTGGTTTTAATTATGTATTCATTAATTTAAATGGTTTTATATTTTTTTAATAAAAGTTTAAAATGATCATTTTTCGGCAGAGCGGGGTAGGTTCTACGACCACCTTGGGCATCAAAAACGAGGCTACCACGCCATCCCAAGAGGCTCGCCACGCACCGACTGGAGCGGTACTAGTTTAATTTTTAGGCCACTCCTTTGCGAAAGTGTTAGATTCTTCCACACTTTCATAGGGCAGATTTGACTAGGTACATACACATAAATATGAGACCCTGTCATACACCCTCACAATTGTAGATAGTTTGCACCACACTGGTCCTGATGAATTGCCGCTGGATCCTCCTGACCATTAGGCGAGAAACATGTTGACCATCTGAGTTGAGCGATGTGAGTCCTTGACCCAATGTGTCCAGACTACCGCCACTCACACTGTTTTTAATAGGGTGGTTTACTGACCCAATAAACTCGTTTTTCAGACTAATCAACCCTTTTTATATACACTCACCAACATCTACACCTACCTGGCCCTCACTTGCACTCATCTTTCGGCATGGAACAAAAGATCTCCGACAAAGAGCCCCTTCTAAGGGTGCCCGTTGGGGAATGCAGCGCCGACCCGACAAGGAGCAAAACCCAGATGATGAAGCATGACACCTAGCTTGCTGGGTGTGTGAGGGTTTTAGTTCCACCCTTGTGGTTCCCCCCCCTACCACATGTACTTCTCATGCTTTGTTAGATACCATTTTTCACTTTATCTCCTTCCTGGGGTAGAGTGTGTACCTCACAGAATCACCCCTGACCAGGAGGAACAGCATACTCTGTCTTTTTTAAGTCATTTCAGGGCTTGTATGCTGGACCTCGTTAAATATAGCCCACCCCTTCCTTTCCTTGTTTAGAGGTGGTCTTCTGTGCTGCCATGGCCCCTCCTACCTTCCCTGTGTGGTCAGCTAGCTGCCCCTGACCCCCTCCCTCCTTCCCTCCATGGTCTGTGTGTGTGCCATCATAGTCTCACTGTTGTTCTCTATGGTGTGTCTTGTTTCAAGTGCCCATCCTGCCTGACCTCCATGGTCATCTTGCTGCTACTGCCCTGCCCCTCTTGCCCCCAGCCCTCTGTTTCCATGTGCAGTAGTTCCCACACAACACACATTTTAAAAACAATAAAGTTCCTAATACCTACCTTCTCTGAACAGTTAGCTTGCTGCCCCATCCACCTCCTCCCTATCCTTTGTTGTCTGAATCCACGGACTAGCCTCCACCCTCCTGCCATGCATGGTCTGATGTGCTTCCACTGCCCTCCATTTAGCATGATGTAAAAGTCTACTCCTCCTGCCCTCCATTGCCCAATTCTATGGCCCATCATTGACCTCCTGCTTAGCCTCTGTGCTTAGCTTGCTACCCCTATTCTCCTTCCCCTTGCCCTCCGATGTCTTTGTGCATGCCCCTGCTCAATCCTTTTTGCCCACCATGTTCCTTGGACCTGCTACTCCTATCTACTCTGAGTTTTCTGTTGAGCTGCCACTCACCTCCCACCTGCATAGCATTGTCAGATGACTGTAACCTGTCCCTGCCACCTCCACCCTGCCTGTCCACATGCCATGCCCCTATCCCCTTCCTCCTGTCCTCCATGGTCCATTTTACTGCCAAACCCTTCTGCCCTCCCTGGTCTGTTGTGCTGCAACTGCTCCTCCTGCCTGCCCCGCACGGTCTGTTGTGAGGCCCCTTACCCTGAACTCTCTTGTCTGTGCCCAGGTCCTGACCCTCCCTTCTATCCTCCATGGTCCTTTGTGCATGCCCCTGCACCCTCCTTTTTGCCCATCATAGCCATTGTGCTGCCACTAACCCTCCCGCATGCCATGCATGGTCTTCTGTGCTGCCATGGCCCCTCCTACCTTCCCTGTGTGGTCAGCTAGCTGCCCCTGACCCCCTCCCTCCTTCCCTCCATGGTCTGTGTGTGTGCCATCATAGTCTCACTGTTGTTCTCTATGGTGTGTCTTGTTTCAAGTGCCCATCCTGCCTGACCTCCATGGTCATCTTGCTGCTACTGCCCTGCCCCTCTTGCCCCCAGCCCTCTGTTTCCATGTGCAGTAGTTCCCACACAACACACATTTTAAAAACAATAAAGTTCCTAATACCTACCTTCTCTGAACAGTTAGCTTGCTGCCCCATCCACCTCCTCCCTATCCTTTGTTGTCTGAATCCACGGACTAGCCTCCACCCTCCTGCCATGCATGGTCTGATGTGCTTCCACTGCCCTCCATTTAGCATGATGTAAAAGTCTACTCCTCCTGCCCTCCATTGCCCAATTCTATGGCCCATCATTGACCTCCTGCTTAGCCTCTGTGCTTAGCTTGCTACCCCTATTCTCCTTCCCCTTGCCCTCCGATGTCTTTGTGCATGCCCCTGCTCAATCCTTTTTGCCCACCATGTTCCTTGGACCTGCTACTCCTATCTACTCTGAGTTTTCTGTTGAGCTGCCACTCACCTCCCACCTGCATAGCATTGTCAGATGACTGTAACCTGTCCCTGCCACCTCCACCCTGCCTGTCCACATGCCATGCCCCTATCCCCTTCCTCCTGTCCTCCATGGTCCATTTTACTGCCAAACCCTTCTGCCCTCCCTGGTCTGTTGTGCTGCAACTGCTCCTCCTGCCTGCCCCGCACGGTCTGTTGTGAGGCCCCTTACCCTGAACTCTCTTGTCTGTGCCCAGGTCCTGACCCTCCCTTCTATCCTCCATGGTCCTTTGTGCATGCCCCTGCACCCTCCTTTTTGCCCATCATAGCCATTGTGCTGCCACTAACCCTCCCGCATGCCATGCATGGTCTTCTGTGCTGCCATGGCCCCTCCTACCTTCCCTGTGTGGTCAGCTAGCTGCCCCTGACCCCCTCCCTCCTTCCCTCCATGGTCTGTGTGTGTGCCATCATAGTCTCACTGTTGCTCTCCATGGTGTGTCTTGTTTCAAGTGCCCATCCTGCCTGACCTCCATGGTCATCTTGCTGCTCCTGCCCTGCCCCCTTACCCCCAGCCCTCTGTTTCCATGTGCAGACCCCTATTCCCTCCCTCCTGGCTTGTCTGTTCCCTTGTAATGCCCCTGATCCGTCCCTCCTGCCCTTTATGGTCTGTTATGCTGCAGCTTTCTCTCCTGTCTGTCCATTATGGTCAGCTAGCTACCATTGCATCTTTCCCCTCTGTTCTCTGTTGTCCATGTGCATGGTCCTGTCCCCTCCCTATTGCTTTCTATGGATTGTTGTGCTGCACTCCTGTCCCACATGCCCTGTGTGGTGTATTGTGCTGCTGCAAACCCTGATGCCTGCCCTGTAGGGTCAGTTTGGTGCACCTCTCCATGTCCCTCCTGTCCTCTGTTATCCGAGTCCATGTCCCTACCACAATTCCTCCTGCCTACCATGATCCAATGTACCATACGTGCAAACATTTTTAACTTGGTAAGAGGGAGATTTAAAAAAAAAACTGGGGTATTGATTTTACCCTTTGAGTTACATTGAAAAGAGGAGATTGTAAACAGGAGACAGATTAAATAAAGCCCATTTGAGCTTAAAAACATTGGACGTTTCCTGGCTGAAACGTGTCTGTTGGCATGTATGGTTGTACTACCACTGCCTCTTCCTTCTGCCCACAATTGTCTATTATATTGCCACAGCCTCTCTTGCCACTCCTGTATTGTTGTTTTGCTGCCCCTGTCCCCCTTTCCACTGCCCTCCAAAATCTGTTGTGCTGCCACTGCCCTTCTTGCCTGCCCAGTGTGGTCAAATTGTTGCCTCTGCACTCTCCTACCTGCCTTCAATTTTCAGAGTCTGTGCCCCTGGCCTCTGCCTCTCAACAGTATCCCAATGAACAACTAGATTGCTGACATTCTATATTTATTACAAAAGTGTGGAACGCCTGACGTCATCTTGATGTAATCAAAACTGTAATACCTAGAGCATTTCCTTTAGAAATTACATATATGAGAGGGTCTTATTTGCATCAACATTATGGTTAGTGCTCTAAAAAACTAAAATGAGGACATATTTTCTGAGTTTTCAAATAGCGACAAAGAACTTTTAAATTATTTGTAATCTTTATTTTTTTTATCCAGTTGACCACTTGATTAAATGTTGCACCTAGGCGAGAGGATGTGGTGTTACTTCCAGAGCTGCAGACTTTGCAACTGGGGAATCAGATTGGAGTTTCTGCTTCAGCTCAACATTCTGTGATTCTGGTCAAATCACTTAATTTCCCCATGTCTACAAGCAAAATGAATTTGATCTTGCGTGATGCAACCAATGCTCATGTAAAGCACTCCAATACCTGACAAGTCTGCACTATATAAAACTGCAAATACCCAAAAAATAAGTGTTTTGCACACTTCTGTCATTGGGCTACATGTGGGCTACATCTGGTTGATATTTGGGCTACATTTGGGCTCTTTTGTCTCCGGTGGCCATCTTGGGAGATTTATTTGTTATGAAGTTTCCTAATTTCCTCATTTACTGCAGTCTCCTCAGTAGGAAATACTTTCAGTTTTTTACTTTGGTTCCATCAAGAAGACATTCAGATGTGTCACACATTTGCCATAAATTCTGAATGTTAGCACTCTAGTTGGTCATTAAATCACTGTAGTAAAGCTACTGCTCACCAGGGAAGTCTGCTGCTGGTATTCAAAGTGCATGTTTCAGTCTGCATGTCAGAATTATTTTATGAAATAGAAGAGGATTTGAGAAGTCAAAATGTGGCCTATTTTTCTTTCTGCAGCACTAATCATAATTTCTATGGCAAAATGACCCCCATCATTTTGTTCCTTTGTAAATTAAATGTTTTAAGTTTTACCACTTTATTCCAATCAAGATGACTTCAGGTGTGCCATACTTTTGTCATAAGTAAGACTGTTAGCGCTCTAGTTGTTCTTTAGAATACTCTGGGAAGCTGCAGTAGAACACAAAGGAATCAACTGACAGTCTCTGCCCTTGTTGGATGTACATGTTTTACTGAGAATTTCAGACTTCATTCTCACATGACTGAGAAAGATAATGTGAATTCACAGAAAATATGCTCTCAGTTTAGCTTATGGATCACCTTCCAAACCTCTGTGGGAAAAGCATGAGAAAATAGTTTTCTCTCAAACATGATTCATGATATCACAGCAGAAGGCTTTTTCACATGGTAAAATCACCTTAGAACACACCACAATTCCTAAAATGAGTATGGTACCATCAACAAATGATTTATAACGTAACTGAAGTCTTAAAACCTTCTATTAACTGCAATGCTTTTTAATGAGGTGCTATCATGTATATTGGTCCCAAGAATAGCAATGGTCTTACTCTTCTGTTGGTCTGTGTTTGTTTTAGCACATCTCTCCCTACACCTTCTCCCATTCCAGCCTCTTCCACGGGCACTGGCACCTCTCACATTTACTACTAAAACATAAACCTAGACATGCAGAGATCTCTGCTATGATGGTGGAGAGCTCCGCACAGAAAAGGAGAAGTGGAGGTCTCAGCTCATAGGTTTGGTAATAGCATTTCGTAGTGTGAGTAGCCCTACTGTAATACAAATGTATGTACTAAAAACCTAGTTGTATTACAGACCTGATTGCTAATTGTTGTTTATCCGCCTCATGCTGGATTTGATCTGCAAAAATCCTGAGGCCCTTCACAGAGGCTAGAGGAGTATTGCAGGTACACAGGGCCCTTGTATTTAATGTTCTGGATCTCTACATTAGTTTGAGAGTGCTCAGAATGCAAGTTGGGGGAATTACAAGAGGAGGAATGGATGGAAGTCAAGAGAAACACAAGGGAGGGGGTAATTTAAGTAAGGCTTCATCTGACCCAATTTAAATACCTGCACAGGATATACATTATGCCAGAACACCTAAGAGAGATGTGCAGATGCTATCACCAGAAAGTATTGGACACCTTGCACATGCGGAGGACTTCCTCCATATAGTCCGGGGCTGTCAGATCATTCACAGTAGGGGTTGGCGCTGATTTACATTACTTTTAGGCAACTTTCTTGCTCAAAACAAGTTTTGCACTGGAAAGTTAATAACTAAAAAAACATTTTGTGTTGGTTTGCATTACTTTTGTGATGCAAACACAGTTCAAAATGTTTCTAAATCAGCCCAATGAATATAACATGAATTTTTGTAATGTAGTATATGTGCAAAATAATTAGATAGAAACATGCTTCCAGTCAGAAAACTTTATTTCGCCAACACAATGTAGGCATAAAAAGTATACTACATATAAAAACAATTCACAACATTACAACACACATAAAAAGGTCATTACTTTAAAAATACAGATATAAATTCATGTTCATTTCCACAATAGTAAAATCATTTCATTTTGTAGGAATATAATTTCAGATGGTTATTGATCTCTTTTTTAGTGCCAATAAAAAAAGGATGCTAAAGAGAAACAGATAAAAGGATCAGGTAGTAGCTGAAGATAATAAAGTGCTACACAACACTGTTTAAAATTCATTTTTCGCATAATAGGGATAATAAAACGCTTCCTTTCATTTTAATAACATTTACAGAAAAACAAAAAATGTATATCATCTTGCAGATTGATTATCACAGGTACAAAATGGGAGTTCAGAGACAACATAAACATTGCGAGGAGTACCCAGCATTAACGGAATATAATTTAATCGAAACCTCACCAAGACATACCTATGTTGCAGATTAGTAATGAAGGTTAGGTATGTTCTATATGGGTTCGTTAGATCTATGGTCGGGCACGCCAGGTAAGATTTAACTGTTGGGAGATTAATATTTTTATTCTCCCTTCTTATCTGGCGATTCAAAAGCAGTCGAGTTTTTAGGTCAATTTTGGAAATAGTACTGCAGTTAGAAGGTTCCAAAAAGAGGTACTGAACGTCAGCCGCCTTCAATGTTATTTCAACATAAGTTAGCCAAGCAATATTACCTACTCCATCTAGTTTCAAGACATCTTTGATGATCTCTCTTGTCAAGGCTAGGGACTTCTTTCGCCATATTGAGTGCCACATTAGGATAGGGGCCATTGCAATTGTATCAGTTAAATAAGGGGCACCTAATTCCATGTGACACTTGTAGTTAGCACATGACTGTGGTAACTAAAGGATCCTTTTTAGGAAATTGTCTTCAATAATCTGCAGTTTTGTGCAGTCTTTCATACCCCAGACAGCTGCCCCATAGGTAGCGGTAGATAAAGTCTTGGCTTGGTACACTGTTTTTATTAGGTCTATTGGTTTTAAACCAGTTTTTTTGATAAACTTAGTTAGAGCCCCAATGTTTTTTGCCATCTAAGTTCCTCTATTAGTGATCATCTTTTGCCATTTTGTTTGAGAGTCAAACATAATCCCTAAATAATTAAAAGAATCGACAACCCCCATTTTTCCCTCTTCAGTAATGATTTGCGGATAATTTCGATGTTTTGAGCCTGTTACTAAAATAAATGACTTTGAGTAATTCACTTTTATGCTTAAATTACACATAAATTGTGTATAATCCTGAACTAGACGACACAATTTATTACTAGTACGAGCTAAGAGTACAGCGTCGTCTGCATATAATAAAATTGGCACTTGTGCTGAGTTAATATAAGGGATATCTGGTGTAGAGCCCAACAATGCAGATTCCACACCATTAGTATAGAGTGAAATAAGAAGGGGCAAGAACGCACCCCTGCCTCATGCCTCTTGCAATTTTAAATGGCCTTGTGCTCTCAGCATTCCTCCCATAGCGAACACAGGCTGAACCATCTGTATACAGGTCACGAATTATAATAATAATCTTCAGGTCAATACCCATCTCCTCCATGATCTGCCACAGCCTAGGCTGTGCCACACAGTCAAAGGCTGCGGACAGATCCATGAAGGTTAAATGAGGATGACCTTTTTTTGCAGCCGTGTATTTTGCCATAATTAGACTCAGGTTCAGGTACTCATCTACCGTGCCCTTCCCTTTTCTAAAGCCAAATTGGCATGGGATAATATTGTTCTTTTCCAGTGCCCAGTCCTCTAATCTGTTTAAAATCAATTTACCCATTAGCTTTGCAGTAGAATCTATTAGGGAGATAGGTCCATAATTTTTCGGGATCGCCCTATCCCCTTTTTTATATATGGGAACGATTACAGTTGTTTTCCAAGATGGCGGTGCTTTTGATTGAGCAATTTTATTAAAAATATTTGTTAAAAGTGGAGCTCATAGATCTTGATTGTCTAGGAATAAATCTATAGGAACTTCATCCGGTCCTGGAGCCTTTGCTCATTTACATTGATTTAGAGCATGTTTTATTTCAATGAGTGTAAAGCTGACATGAGGCTCACCATCTCCAAAACATGGGGAAAAGATTGAAGGGTTGTCATATCATCCGTTCCAAAGAGGGCTTCAAAATGTGTCACCCATGCCTCTTGGTCAACATTATTATCTGTAGTCTTAGCCTGCTCATGCTTTAAAAATGGAGCATTAATCAAAAACCAGAAAGCTTGTGAACTTTTTTGTATAGCAGCCTTTTGCAAGTTTTCCCAGCACTCTTCTTTTAAGAACCTCAGCCTAGTGGTCCTTGCATTTTTGTAGGCTTGACGCAAGCCTTTTACCAGTAATGTATCTCGCGGCCTGGCCTTCAAAGCTACATGCAGACTCTTAAGGGTTTTATCACAATTGTTATCGAACCAACTACATTTTTTAAGTTGGCCATTCCGAATCACAAGGGTTAAATTATTTTTAACATCGGTTAAAATCAAATCAAAATCCAGGAGCATTTTGTCATGCAAATCCAAGTCTAGGCAGCGGGTTATTTCCCCATAGCGTTTAGAGACTAAATTTGCCCAAAAACTTCCTGTGTCCACTTTTTCCCACTTTAAAACGATACCGTTCTCTCTTGCTGTCACAGGATTTATAGGGAGTTTATAAGGACACTCAATTTCCTTAGTATTTTGGATACAGAAAGTTACTGCAGCATGGTCACTAAATGAGTATAACGAGATCTTAAAATGAGAGAAAAGGCCTATCATTGCATCAGAGACCAAAACATAATCCAGGGTAGAAGACGTAAAGTGATTTAAAAAAATACATTCAAACTGACCAGTTAAGGTATCAACAACATTTAAAAAGGCAAGATTATTTATCATTACTAATCTGTTTAAGGTATTACCATATTCAGTATGACAAAAATGGGGGACACAGTCTCCTTCCTCATCCTGTATTCCACAAGTTAATGTATTAAGCTTATCACAAGGGTGAGCATTAAAATACCCTAGCCACATTATATTACAGGGTTTACTGGATTTATCCTGTAACTTGTAACATCTCTTTCCAGCGTAGCCAACAACGCTGCTTGGTTACTTCCAAAATTATTATTATAGTAATTAATAAGAAGCCAGCAATAATCCAGAGAATATTCAATTAAAATAATATGATAATAAGTTGAATCATTCAGAAATGCCTTCACTTTAAACGGTAAAATATTAGAGAACAATGTCAGAATACCGCCCTTAGCCCGACCAGCAGGTGAGGGAGCAGCTGCAGTATAAAAGGAGCGATACCCATTCAAATATATACAGGTCTCTTGGAGGCACACTATATCACTGGAAGTCAACAAAGAAAGCCAATCATTATTAGTCCTTTTTTGGTTATAACCAGCGATGTTCCAAGACATAACCGATATGAAACCGGTAGAGTTCCCTCGAAATGTCGGGCACTGAGACAAGTTAAAAATGTTTTTGCGCCTGACTAAGGTGACTGGAGAAGTGACCAAAGTGGTAGTGGACAAAGGGGACCTTTTATGCAAATTTAAAGAAACATGCTGCAATGTGAGGAATTCTTCTGCTTAGATCAATGGATTTCAATAAATTTAAAGATGGTAAAGAGGTATCATTTGTTACTACAATACATTAATCTTGGTACATGTTGTGCTTTCACATCTAAAAGAAAAAGAGTATTTGAATCCCTATGAGAAAAAGAACAAATTGTGTCAGGAGTTGAGGTAAGGTAAGGATTTACAGCAAAACATTGATACCCACTTTCTATTTATCAAATGATCTTGAAGAAATACTACAGCTCAAGGCCACATTTGTTTACAGAACTGAACTTATCTTTGGGTGAACCCAGAATAAAATAGTAATTTGGTTAGTGTAATCATGAAGTATGATATAAAACCAGTGACTGCACAGTTCGATGGCTAAATAGTCTCAGATATTCTGTGACCAACTGTAGTGTGGCCTTTGTTGGGTTAATCTGACTAATAGATGCATATTTACTTTCAAGGAAGAATTACAAACCCCATCGCCCCTGTATGCTTCTATATGTAGTTATTAATTAGTACCTAGAATCTAAAGAATCCTCTTGTTAAGGAAGAATATGATCATTTAATTGCAGCCAAAACATTCACACATGATGATATTTTATTCTTAGGCATAAACAGAAACAATTATCAAATGTCAAAGCTGACTTGCAAACATCAGACACATTGTACTTTGTGGATTCATGAAACAGCAGTCACTAATATAAATGATTAGTGCACATTTCAGTGTCTTTAACGTGTTACTGTGCGTTTCTTGATTTCGCTGAAATTGAAATGATTGAGCTGAAATACTGTTGCTTTCAAGTAGCAATTATTGTCCCTACTTTCATTATCTTACAGTGCATGAATGTTTTCCGAGCTGATCTCATTAATTGCAATTGCCCAGGAGTATAACTCTTCACTGTCTTCTATATTTCAATAAGCTTTTGTATGGCTGCTTGTTTTACTAATATGGTAAAAAGGTTGTTTTGTTAATGTCCACAAGATTTAAAAACAATAAAATACATGGAAACATTTCATCTTAGAAAACCTTAACGGTGATGAAAAAAGAAAATGTGGCCATTTATTAAACAAACATTACTATGTATGAAGAATAAATATTTGTGTTACAATATAAAATGAAATAACAATATATAAAGTTGGACTGTATAAGAAAGGTGATAATATTGTTCAACTTCCAGAATTGTATGCGGTTTACTAAGTGGTTTTCAGGTTGTAGTATTTTTTAAAGGGCCCTACTCATAAATACATCTTACACTCGACACAATCCATCCAGTTCCTATTGCATCTTTCCTTTCATTGTCCTCTGATAGTTTGTGGTGTGGTGATGATCTTTGTGCATAATGCAAAATGCATCGTATGAAGTGAGGCTGCCACTGTTTTGTTGTTAAGGCTTTGTATTAATTTGTGATGATTTTATGAATATGGGATTGATTTTGATTTCGGTGGTCGGGTTACTCGTCACAGGGGTAATGGTTATCCCTTATACTGAAATAAATAATCACTTAGGATATTATGGGATTTATATTTCGGCGAATGGGATATGCATCACCGTTGTGACAGAGTAACCCGTCTGCCAAATTCTAAATCAGGCCCTATGTCTTGTATAGATGTTTAATTCTGGTACAGAATGGCTTTCAGAATGAACAATTTAAAGTCCGAAGGATGACATTTATAAGGACAAAAATGAAAACCTTTGCACATTTTCATTTGAAAATGCCTCAATTCCAGTCTTGTATCTTCACTTTACGACAGATACTGTCCTTGTGCTTTGCAGAGTGGTTTGCACAATATAGCATTTTGTGAAATTAAAGTTGATGTTACTGTAGTTAGAAGTCCACTTTTAAAGCAATTGCATCTAAAATGTACAACTATCGGGCAAAATCTGACAATTGCAGATTGAAATTAAGAAACTCTATAGCGATCCCAAGGCTGTACAGCATGTTGTTAATTACAACTGTATTAACAATGTGTTTTTTTAACAAATAGCACCAGAGACAGATTATATACTCAATGCATAGTTAAGTAGATAAGTCAAATTATGAAATCAAATTATTTTACATAAATCACAAACCATTTGATCTAACAATGCAAAATATATAGCTAGCCACTTTTGCTTTATTGTACAAATTCTTTAAATAATAGACATACTTAACAAAAAGTCACAGAACCTATTAAAGTTTGAAATAAATAAGCATTTCCTCAAAGTCCTATTTTACAGAGAACTATAATCCTAGCAGAATCCATGTGGAATATAGTGCACTGTAAAATGAAGCTCTAATTTGGTTTTCTGTGTTTGCTTTTCTGTGATGTAACATAAAATTGACATTTGGAAATGTTTTCGATCACAATCTGCTTAACTGTTTTTAGCTCAGCTCTGCTATCACAGAAGACAAGAATCATATACAAAAACAACAGAAAAGGATGACCCTAAATTCATTTTCATTTTAGAGACGACTTTTGTGTGTTGGAAAATATTTGAGTAAAAGTGCAGCTCACTATTTAAGATTGTTTATACTTGCATGTTGGTATGCTAAATGATGTTGAATCAGATTACTCATGGTCAAATCTATTTTGACTGTACAAGCTTCTTATAACATAACATGATAACATATTAAAAAATTACATTAAAAAAATACAAAGTAGAGGCTGAGCACAATCTTTAAAAATTATTGATTTAGAGACTGAATACATAGCTCAAAGAAGCTTTCCAAAAATGAATTTGGGTACAGTAGGACAGCCCTTTTGTAGCCATAACAAAGTTTAACCTTTTCCTCAAAGTTTTCCAAGAGTGTTTAAGGCAAAGACTTCTGCCCAATACAAAAAGCCTGCTGCCCTGCCACGCACCTCATATGCCCTGCTCTATTTCAAAAGAAAAAAATGTAGCTACATAGAATGAAATCTAATAGAACAGATACCTGTGAAAATGGAAGCACAGTATAAACATAGCACTAATATAAGTAAAACGTAATCAACTAAGAGAAAAGTAATCATTTATCTAATCATAAATTCAGTACATACTGAATGTGGAGCTCCAATCAGTCAAGAATCGTTTATTAGAAAGTAAGTTAACATTAGATTTGATTTGAAAATTCATCAGGACATAAAATAATGGAACCAAAGAAAGAAATAAAGATATGTTGAAAAGTACTCTGTGTAGTATTTTGTGACTTATGTTTGGGGCTGTTTTTTTAACTTGCTTAAATGAACTATATAATTCCACTTATTGCATTAAGATAAGTTTTGTTAGTAACCCTGTTGGAACAAAAATACTTGCAGATATTTATAATGCCATCCAAAAATATCAAGACAATGAAATAATGGAAATAATTTGCATCTGTTACTACATAAAATACCGACTGTAATCACTAAACCAAAAGCAATCACCCATAGGAAGCCAACAATATTTTAAGGTATATCAGGCATAATTAATCTGGATGCACAAAGTGATGGAGATGCAAAAGTCATAATATGTTGGGCAATAAGCAGACAATCAGTATCTTGGACTGGAACAAAGTCTCAAATGCCAAGCTGCCTCATTGAGAAGCATTTTCCCTGTCAAAAAGAAGAAAGCCTGTTTTTTTTAAACAAGAATCACTGTCCTTAGGCTTACTCTACGATCAAGTCACATGAAGGGAATGCTCAAATAAAGGGAGCATAGAATGTAAACATTGTGCAAACAGAGATGAGCGCTTTAATATTAGTTTAAAAGTATAGGACCAGCTTACAGATGGAACACAAACACAATTCAAAGGAAAACTCCCTGAACACAAGACACATAACTTTTGAAAAATTAGGGACCGAGAAAGCTGAAAGAAATGACTGCTTTTTGCCATATATCCATTAAAGACTATTTTAGCCTGGAAAATGCTATCATATACCAAAAATATTGAACTAACATACATATGGGAAATAATGATGATAATGTATTTATGGTCACAAACAAATGATTGAACAAACTAAAGGACAGATGTATCAACAGACTAGGTGCAAAAAGATGTGGCAAATTCCGCACCAACTTTATGTGACCAGTTTTTAATTTAGTGAGGCATTACCAAACAACCTGCCTAATGAAAATAAATTAGGCAGTCACTTTTTGTAACAATCTGTGATTGGCTACAAACATAGGCATAGTAGCCTTCAACAGTGGACCACTATCCGTGTGTAACATTCTCAGATGAGATTTATTTTGTAGCAGTATATGTTCCGTAAACTAACCAAACCAAAAAGGTTTTCTGGTTGAGAAAACATCTAGGGGAGCAGACAGTGGTCGCCCGGACCACAGCCTACTCCCCCTGAGGCTGACGTGTCAGTAACCAATGAATGGTTTGAGAGAGCAATAGTAGTTCTAAACTACTGATCTATACAATACTGGATCACATTTAGGAATACCCCTTCCTAACTGTGATTCTAAATAAATTAGTACACCCATTTTGCGAAAGTGGGAAATGGATTTCAAATTTTCAAAACAGGTTTCGTACATACAATTGGCAAAATAATTGGTTTAACTATGTGCATTCTGTCTGCACTAACACCAATACCAACCAAAACACAACCATGAGTGCAGAAGATACATTAAGGATAAACTTTGATTTAGATGCTATCATAAACTCTAGGATCCTATTTCACAGAATCAGTGTCTGCATTTACACCAGCAAAAATGCAACTTACTGCAGGCAGCCATTGACCTTACAATATTCAAGTATTGACAAACGTAATTTACACTGGTTTTTAATTTCCATCTATGATTTTCTTTTCCCATGCTTTTTTCAACTTTACGACGGTTGATTTGATGGAAATATAAATGTTACAAGGAGGCATAAAACAGTAAAGAGGGGTGCACATGGCCAGAGCAGCAACATTTAGAAGCTTTTTATAGTGTGGTGGAAAGGCCCTTTGATACAGTAGCACAATTGATGAGTGTCAATTGAGCAAGGTTGGTGGTGTGTAATTGGCAGAAGGGAAAGGAATGAGCAGGTATGTGTGTGAGAGAGAAAGAGTGTGTGTGTGTTTGTTGGTGTGTGTACGAATCATTCTTTAACCTCTTGTCGCTGTGAAAAAGCTTGTTCTGCTTTAAACTCACTTTAAATGTAAACAGTTTTAAAAGATGGTACCCATGTTTTGTGAGGGCTGACCATTTACCAATAGAAACCTACTAAACCCATTATTCAGTTTCTTCTCCACCATTACCTCATTTGTGAAAGGTACCACTGTACAGTAATTCTGAGTGGCATGCTGAACATATTGGAACATAGATCCATCCCAAAGTGCTTGTAGTGTACTGTTTAAACTTTCTTCTTTTGGCAAGTAAACAAATTCACTGTTTCCTGTGTCTAGAAACTGGCATTGGTAGAGGGGTTCACTTCTCAATGCATTATGTAAATTGTACTGAATATAAAATTTCTTTTGACCGTGTGTTAAAAATGATTTCAAAGTCACCCTAAGATAGGAAAAGGCTTCATCCCATTTAGTTTAAAACGTTTTGGGACATATTATCTAGGAAGTGGCGGTGAGAGGCGTTAGCCTCCTTGGCTTAACGCCTCTCATGGCCACTTCAGAAATGCCTGGCTGCTCCATATTATCAAGGATATTGTGCAGCCTGGCGTTTCGCCCTGCGATGGCGCTAAGTCTCACAACTTAACGCCAACGCAGGCACCCTTACACCAGAGTGCAATGGTGTCTGCGAGCAGGGTGGTTTGTTTATGTACAGGAAGGTGTCCCTTCCTGTACATAAATAAACCTAAAATGCCATTTTGTAACTTACATGTATGCTGCTTCATTCAGGACACATGTAAGTTACAAAATGGCATTTTAAAAAAAGGTTAATGTACAGGAAGGGACACCTTCCTGTACATAAACAAACCTTGGCATTTTGTTTTTTCCACGTGTGCTGCACAAGCAAAAACGAGGAGAAATTAATAATTTCTCCTCATTTCGCAACCTTAAGACCCGGATTTTCCTGATCTTAAGTTTTGCGCTGCCACCTATTATCGCCTCTCTTAATAATAGGTGGCAGCGTCAAAGTGAATGGGTGTTGCGGTGGAACGCCCACCGCAACACCCACTGCACGCCCCTTTCACGCTAAGTTTAGCGTGAAAGGCACTATTACCATGGCAGCGTTAAGCCACTTGCGGGGCTTTTAGCCACTTTATGTGGTTTAACACTGCCTTGGTAATCGGGCGCTGACCCTATCGCCATCACAACATCACAAAAAGTGATGTTGTGGTGGTGATAGGAGCTTGGTAATATGCCCCTTTATTTTTTTAAATACCAGCAGCTGTAAGTACCAGTCTATGCTTAATTTTCTTTTATACCCAAGATTTTTTTTTTCAATATGAGTTCTATATCATAACTAATCTACATTGATTAAAAACATTGGGGGTTTTCTGGTTAAAAACGTCTATAGAGCCTGGTACAGAAATCAATCCTTCATTTTAACCACTATTCCTATGAGAAAATCAGTATTTTAACATGAGATGCAATTTGCAGAAACAAAATGCGTCTTATGTTTAAAGACAGGCTATACCCTTAAAAATTCACTTGTATGAGAATTTTTCTGCATTAATATGTTTCTAAAAAATTATTTTAGAAAAAATGCATTTTTGTATAGCACGTCCTACGACACACTTCAACCATTTCTAAGAGGTGTAGGTAACAGTTAATATTATCCATTTTAATGCTTCACAATTTACTGGCCTCATGAAGATGGAAGCATGAGTCTGCCTTGCCAAGTTTCAGTCTTGTAATCTTCAGATCAATGCAGAAATCAGTTGTGTTTCTTGCCATCCGAAGAAGGAATTTAAAAAACGCAGGAGTAAGTCTGTATGAATGTGAAGAATAGAAGGGCCCACCCTCATATTTCATGTCTTATGGGTGGAAGATGGTAAAAGTGATTTATCCAGAGCCAAACATTTTACTTTAGGGAAAATATTTCATAAGCCACTGCCAGGTGTCATTTGGGATGAACTTCTAAAGAAAATTATATTGTTCTATTCAATCATGAAATCCACATTTATCTTTCAAGGCAATACATTTCTTTCTCCATAATGTTATTTGACTTCCCTGAAAAACATAGTTCAATAATCATGCAAGCGTATGATGTGCATCATCTGAAAGAAATTACTAGAAGTTTGATACCATCAAATGGTAACTTATTTGATTAAAGCTTCATCTGACATATGAACTTTATTCATGATAGAATATGTATATTTTAGTAATTTTATATTGAAAGTGTTTAAAAAAATAACTAACAAATCAAGTAAAGTACAGCGTAATTATTTGGATTTGTGATGCTGATTAGGTGGAGGTATGTCTTTCAACATGAACACAGTTATATATTTTAATGATACAATTTTTGGGGGAGTATCTAAATAATTTTATATCGAATGAGCTTTAATAAAACATGAAACTTGAAGGATAGTTCGTTTTAGGCCTGACCCTGTAAAAAGAAACAATTTGAAGTATGTTTCATTATTGTCTGGCCATCATATTCTTGACATTAATTTCGTTTTACAAGCCACTTTTCTACCACAAAGAACTGTAATATATGTTGTCATTATGGCACACGTCATAGACACATGTAATTACTTCTAAAATGTTGGGGCATATTATCAAGACCGGCGATAAAATTATCGCCGTTTCGGCGATAATGGGCTTGCTAATATGCGTTATAGAATTCCAATAGAAGCCCAAGTTAGATGTGCAGGAAATCTAACCTGGGCTTCTATTGGAATTCTTTAACGCATACTAGCAAGCCCATTATCGCCGTTTTAGTCGCCGGTCTTGCTAATATGCACCCTAATATCTTAGTAGCAATCACCAGAGAAATCTAGCAGGGGACGGTAGACAATGATGATGTACTGTTATAATAAATTTGTCACTACAGGTATATTTCATAGAAGCACAAATAATATCCATTGCATTTGAGGTCTGCCTAATATTGTTCCATATTTAGGGTATTGATTGCAGTATGATATTGAGGAAGCAGTAGTCACATTTTTAGATTTAAATCTTGTTTTCAAAAGTATCCTAAAATTTTACAAATGTATTACTTCATTTTGACATTTCTAAAGCCAACCACTTTCAAAACCAGTTGCTTTCGAAGCTAGTTAAGAAACAGAACATCTGACCTTCAAGGAAAGCTGATTATTGATCTTTTTGCCAGGAACTAGTTGTATTTGACAATGTAAACATGATTCAACTTCATAATGGGTTCAAAATTTTACATTTTTCAAACCAAATAATGTTTTACTCACTCTGCTAAGGAAGCAAGTAATGAGCAACAATGAGTGATTTCAGACAAAAATACAGGTCTACGTTATGCCGCAAGAAAAAACCCAATACATTTTGCCACTCTGAATTTAACTAGAATTACAACTAACATGAGCACCGGAAAGTTATCAATATCACACGTACATTGGTGTTTAGCATTATTAAACCTCTGATTTAGGGTTTGAGAGATGGAGATGTGTCCTTGGGGATGACAGAGGACATTACCTCCACCATCCTTATAGTGCCTTTCAATGAACTAAACATTTATTGGACAGCTGTTGTCGTCCACTAAACGTTTTATATTTTTTATTATTGTTTTTTTCCTGTCCCTCGCTGCCCTACTTGTTCTGCCAGTGACGGACGGGAAACAAAAGACATTACACATCCACTCTAAATATGATGGGTGGTGTAATGTCTTTCTTCCAACAGCCCATACTTCATCAGGCATTAGGAGGAAGTATTACATCGATGGAGCACAAAAAGTGGTTTTGTCAACAGAATTCTTAAGGTCTGCACATCTCTAACTGAGACAGGTGGACAAAGAATTTGGGGGCATATTAACAAGAAATTGCAATAATGCTCGCAAAGCGCGCTTAGCGCTGTTTCTCCTATCGCTGGATTTCATCACAGAGTCAGCGCGGTATTGCCAACGTGTTTCCCAAAGGCGATATGAAATCCAGCTATAGCGGCGATAAGCACCAATATTGCTGGAAATACAGCGATAATTTATGAGCGCAAGTGAAAAGCTTGTTAATATGGGAGTGTGGACTTAACATGTCAAACCACCTCCCATATTAAACATGCTTAAGTCAAGTTTTGAGCAGACGTTTGGATCCGGTGAATACCACCGTTAGCGGTAGTTTAGATATTGCTCATCAAGTCCAGGGCCGCCTTGTAAATACAGTGCTGTTGTGGTAGCGCCCTCTTCCATGTTATATTTTCATAGGAACGCCTACTTTGCCTCTGAGAACGCCTACTTTGCATCTCATTGGAGATGGAAGGCATTAGGAATCCGGCTGCTAACATGCGCTAATGCATGTTAGTGCCGCCCAGTAAATAGGGCGATGCAATTTTCGCCGCTTTTTTGGCTTTTAAAGCCAAAAAAGCGGCAAAAAGGCCCTTGATAATATGCCCCTTGGCTGGACAGAGTACTTTCATCCTGTTTGCAACAGAGTACATTGTCAGCAAAACTCTAAGCCAGGCCCTAAATTGTGTATTAAATCGAAAGCATAGGACCCAGCACGTAACCTAAAATTCCAAATTGAACTACATTTTCAATGAAAATCCTTGGATTGTGCTATTTTGAAGTAAATTACTTTTTTTTTTTAAAGTTATAGTTTTAAACGTCAGTGCCTTTCTAATAGAAAACATCTGGATTATTTCTTTCATATAGTAGAGTAGCACTTATTTGTTGATACTTCTCACAGGACAAAGGAGAAACATAACACTTATTTTCAACAAAACAAAACCATATATGTTCACTTACGTCAACAGGTGACAACCAGTGGCAAATCCATCTCTTATGCTTAGGTAATATGGTATTATTCCATAATTTAGAACAATAGCTCAACATTCTTTCTCATTCTTAATATATACATTTCTAAAGGTGCAGAGGCACATGTGGCTACATGTAGATTATTTGGTTTAGTAGCCATTGCCACTTTGTGATATGTTAAATTACAATAATCAGGTGACAAAGGAAACCTTTTTATGCAGCTTCATTGACATTTCAACATTTCAGCATGTAATAAAATGCTGATTTCTCACAATGGCATTTACTGAAATGCTACATAATGAGAAAAAAATCTGACTTGCCACCAGCACTTGCTTGCTTGCACAGTTGAGGCCAATATTGAAATTCAAAATTGGTCCTGATTATATTTTTATATATGGTAAATGTCAGTTTTGTAATCCAAGTCAGACTATCTGTATGTTCTTAATCATAGTATGGTATGTATTGGATTCTGAACTGGGAGCTACACTATTTATACTGTAAAAATTATTGGGAAATGTGATACAGTAGTATGCAAAGCATCTTGAATATTTGAATTTTGCATTAACATGCATTGCTCTGCTTCACAAGGTGTAAAATGAAGAAATGGTACAAAATCATATACATTATTTTTGCACTGGTCCAAAACTTCATAAAATGTCCCACAGTCACATGTCCCAAGTTTCACATTTGTAAGTTTCTAAATACTCATTCATAAAACACACAAATACAATGAGAGTCATAGGTTTTGTGTATTAGTTATATTAAAGTGTTGGCAATTTCATTTTGTAAAAAAGATATATCACTCAGACACTTCAGAGGTTTAATTCTTGTGATATATTTTGGAAGCAAGTTAGAAAAATAGCTTTTTTGCAATATCCCCATCAGTAGCATTGCATATTGGTTAGTATATTGCAAAATATAGCCAGAGACCATTATTTAAGGCATGTGGCACTTGTTTAAGTGACAAGTTATAAAAGTTTAAAATTAAGCAATTACAAAATATTTCACAAGTAATAATTCAAAATGCAAACATTTCAAAATACAGATTGGCAGTGCAGTATTGCATTACTTATTGAGTACAAATACCACAGGATAATGTTGTACTTCATGTGCAATGATCCTCAGGCTTGACTATGCCACTGAGTAAGGAGCTGGCTTCTGAACACACCATGGCTCTTGGCTGGTGAAGGTTTTACCACCTACATGTTACTGAAATTGAACAATCTGTAGGTAATATATGCTAGTTGATAAAGATATCCACTAAATGTTTCAATAAGGCAGAGCAAGCAGGCTCTCATCGTCAACCTCAAAAGGCCTGTTCATATGTTCAAAAGTATTGGGTAAAATATGAAGCTGTGGCGAGCCCACAAAAGTGGAATGCTCATTTGTGAATTTTAGGCTCCTGTTTCAGCATGCATCAGGTCTCCATTAGTCCAGGATTTTTGCTTTGGACCACTATCTGTATCAATTGAGTTAGGTTGTGCTTTCTTAAGTTTTTTCACCAATCTGGCACTACATAGCAGCATTGAACTAAGTATCATTGAAAATCCACTGAGAAGAAATACCCCAGTATAGCTTTGAGTTGTGTCCAGCAGCCATCCTGTTGGAAAAAAAATATTTCTGTTAGTAAAAAGTTTTCACAGTGAGTGTACACTTTACTGAAAAGAGGCAAACTATGTATGGGATTAAAGTACTCCCTGCCGTACATTATAAGGATATTGCAAGTCATCAAGGAGTTCCGTGACCACATAGAGGAGTGAGGCTGAAGGCCAAATTCTGTTATAAGTACATGGAACTGGGAGGGTTCTTTCAATATCGTTATAATGCACAGCAGAGGGTACTGTAGTTCTTGTAGTAAATGATCACAAAATCACCCTTCCAAAAAAATGCTTAATTCCTTGGTGTGTTTCTCTTATAAAGTGATACGATTACGCAGACCTAAAAAATAAAAGCAGCGTAGAATTAAACACACCAAAATTGAGTTAGATATTTGTTGCAAAAAGATATTAGAACCAGTTTAACATAAGTCAGATTTTTTTTAAATGCTGTAGGTCAGAATGTTTAGAAACATGCAGAGAGATTCTATCTTTCCTATACAGTGCAAAAGCATGTTGACAATTCGCTTTTCTGATCGCCACACATTTGAAAAAAAGAGCAGGAAGTAAAAGCCCTTCCCCATTTTCTTTGTTTAAACTTCAACTTTCATTATGCTCTGTGACCTGCCTTTCACCTTGGCTGCTGCCTTATGCCATCCCCTTTCCCACAAACCACTTAAAACCTTAGTGCATAGCTCTTTCAGAAAGAGAGAGCCTGTTTGTAAACATGAAGCATAAGCATAGAACCTCTAGTGCAAAATTAAACACATTAAAAACGTGTTAGATATTTGTTGCAAAAAGATATTAGAAACAGTTGAATGCGTATGAGTTAAAAAAAAAAAGGTAGGGTAACTCAGAATATTCAGAAAGATTCTAACTTTTCTATAATTAACTAAGTAATGCAAAAATAATCACGTTCTTTCCGCTATTCACTGTAAGCTAAACAAATAGAGCGAAGAAAGAAAGGCAAGGTATAATATTCACTGCTTTAAACAGCTGCTCGCTGACCTATCTGCCTTTCAACTTGACTGCCGGTTCTGTCAGGAGGCATTGTGACATCATAACTCGACTGCAATAACTTATTCCAGTTGAGTTCTGAAGTCTTATCTTTATAAAGGTTGGCTGAGTGCGTCACTCTTTGCCGATTAGAAAAAAAAATTAGAGACGTGCATTTATTCAGGGATTACAGAATCCTATGTATTATTGAGAAATTAGAGACTGACTTTTATACAGGGATGGCAGGTTCCCATTTATTATATTGGTAATAACAGTGAAATGGTCAATAGCACTCTCGGTTCATGACAGTAACAATGACAACTCGCTACATAAATGGCACAATGAAAGATCTATTTATTACTCAGGATAGGTACTATTTGGTTGATCTAATACTATCCCTACACATTTATGTTTTGATTTCTGCTAATTAGAGATATATGTCAATACAGAGTGGAAGACGGGGCAATTCAGTATCATCACTGAATTGCTGGAGTAAAAAGGGCCACCATGCATTCCTTACATAGAGTCATTCAGTACAAGAGCCCTATATCAAACTTTTATACAAACATAGTGCAGATCTCTTAATTCCACCGCTTTAGAACTAGAAAGTCAGAAGGACACGCGAAAAGCAGTTGAGAAAGAGAGAGAGAAAATGGGGGTGAGGGTACAACTTATTAATAGTGTGATTTCTATGCCAACCCTCATTCTCTTCATCACCAGGTCGTCACTCATGAAGTGGTGTCGAGGGGGGAGGGGGGTGAGTCTCACCTTGTGTTCGCAATGTGAGATAGGTCTGCAAAGGGCCCCATATATCTCTGGATCACGTGTGGATAGGCATTAGGTTCCAGTAGGCTGTCAGTTGACCCTGCAAAAATGCTGCATTCCGGAGCCAGTCCTCCCCGCAGGGGAACGTGCGGCGGCCCCAGAACATCGCTAAACATCTCTTACCTAGCAGCAGGAGTAGCATGATTAGTTTCCTGTTATCTAAGGGGACATTCCCCACATACCCCAGTAACGCAGTCAAGGGGGAACACTCTAATTGCAGATCTACAATTTCATCAATTGCATCAAAGACAGCACTCCAGTAGTGACTAAAGCTGGGGCATTCCCACAACATGTGCAGGAAATTCGCACAGGGAGCCATGCATATCAAGCAGCAAGCATTTTCAATCAAGCCTGCCCTGAGCAGCCATTCCGGCGTCCGATACAATCTATGCAGAAATTTTAAATGAATCAGGGGCAGCCTATAGTTATGGGATAGTTCTCTGGCCTGAGCGCAGCAAAAGGTCAACTTTTCATCTGATAGTGGTGTGCCCAGCTGGACCTTCCACTCATGTCTCGCCATAGGTACTCGTGCCAGTGCCGTATGTTGTATCTCTGCATAGAGCCACGCTATCAGTTTACAGGGAGAGGGATTCTTCAGAAAGTTTTCCAGTACCTGCAGCGTGGGAGGTGCAATTGAAAATGAGGCAAAGCTAGGACACAGGGCGGGATGAAGCTGATATTAGGTAAATCTGTCCAACTCATTGAGCTCTACTCAATTTAGTGCCTGCTGCAGCGTGATGAATACTCCCTCCGGAAATGCATCTCCCATCCTGGTAAGCTGAAGTCTCCTCAGTCTATCGCAGGGCACCCGTGACACGAGAAAAGGGCAATGTAGGGTGTTTACTTAATGGTATGGTCGAGCCAGCTTCCTATAGAGGACTGTGTGCAGCTGGTGCTGTGCCTTTTAGTCCTGCTCCGGACTGTGTGCCCAATAAACTGCGTAGGGTACACCCAATGGAATTGTGCCTGTGCACAGCTGTAATACAATTCCGTGCCCCATGCATATGGTCCAGACTGTTCGAAAGGGAGCCTCAAAGTTTGCCCAGAGGCCCTGGGCTGTTTCCCAGCCAATGCTAATGATATCAAGTTCGAATGCAGCCTACGTCTAAAGCTGCTGTTAAGAGGGAGGAGGAGATTGTTGAATAGGTAAAGAAATTTGGGTAAGACAATCATCTTAGTAATGGCCAGGCACCCCTGCTAAAGACAGCGGGAATCGTGTCCACCGTCAAATATGATTCTCCATTCAGTCCATCAGGCGCCCATAATTAACCTTCCAGAGAACGTCAGTGTCTCCGCTCAGCCATATGCTGAGGTAAGGCACCAGGCCATCTGTCCAGCAGAAGGGGAATTCCCATCGAAACTACTCTGTGAACCCAGTAAGTGGTAAAAACACTGATTTTGTCCAATTAATGCATATGTCCAACAATCTACCAAATTTTATAAATTCCCTAATTAATGGGTCTAGCCTCACTGCTTGGCATTTCAAATATAATGTAATGTCATCCGCATATAAGGAAAAAAGAATCACCTGGGGTGTGAAAGATAAGCCACGGTGGGCATGGTGTTGCCTTAGGCAGTTCGGGCTGGACTGTTCCCATGAGGCACAGGGTCAGACTGATTTGCATATGGCCATCTCTGAACTGGGGTGGCAGAGTGGGCTAAAGAACGGTGATGGATCAAACCCAGATCTTTTGACTGGGTGTGAGTGTTTGATTGGTTCTGATGCTCCGTCCATCACCACCCCCTTTTGTACCGCTTTGTTCGCCATAAGTTGGCAGGGTATGCTCAGACGTTGAGTCCCTTGCTCACTTTGCCACTGGATTCAAGCAAGCCTGGCTGAAGACGGCTGAAATGCCAGAAACCGGTCCTAGGAAGCTTGTTTCTGGTCCACGGAAGGCATGGCTTGGCAGTTCGGGGTGGACTGTTCCCATGAGGCACAGGGTCAGACTGATTTGTATATGGCCATGTCTGAACTGGGGTGGCAGAGTGGGCTAAAGAACAGTGATGGATCAAACCCAGATCTGTTGACTGGGTGTGAGTGTTTGATTGGTTCTGATGCCCCGTCCATCGCCACCCCCTTTTGTACTGCCAAGGGCTCCTTGGCCAAAGCAAAGAGAATAGGGTAAAGTGGGCATCTCTGCCTCGTCCCCCAGGAGACCTGAAACGGGGGGTGATCACCCCATTAATCCGGAGCCTCACAGAAAGCTTTGTGCAGAGGAGGCAGGTCAGTGGCATAAATTTAAGGCTTATCCCCAGACGTTTCAGCAGCATGAATAAGTACAGCCATTCAAGAGAATCCAATACCTTAGCGGGTCCAGGAAAATGGCATCCGCCTTCAACTCCGTGTCTATCTCCTGAAGCGTGGCAATAAAAGTGCTCAAGTTATGTGTTGTGGCTCTGCCTGGGATGAAACTGAACTGGTCTCTTCGCATTACAGCAGGGGGAGGAGTTGACTCCCCATACATGTTGAGATGTGGAGCCGGTATTGCTGCAAATTCCTTGTTGAACGCAGCCGACAGGCCATCTAACCTGGGAGCTTTATCACCTGGGATATCTATAATTGCCTGGATCACCTCCTCCTCCGTCAAAGGTTCATCTAAAAAACATCAGTGTCCATCCCCTGGCCAGAGCATCTAAATCGAATTAAAGATGGCCTCCAAATCCAGAGGGGCCTGCAGCTGTTTCAGGTCGTAAAGGGAAGAAAATAAATAGATCATTTCAGCCTGCACTGCCTCCTGACCCACAGCTGTCCCATTCTCGAATGTGCGGAGTTCCACGATAAAATCACTTGCCCAGGGTTTCCTAAGTAGACTATCAAGGGCCTTGCCCACCCAGTCCCCCTCACCGTACCTCCTATCACTCACCTCTTGGCCTAGGTAGTGGGATCCTCTTAGAGCTTCCTCTTCAAAGTTCCCGATCTTGCCTCTATTGCAACTTAACACTTCTGCATTGTTGGTGGCAAATTATTCACTCTCTAAGCCCTGTATCTCTGCTTCAATGCGTCATAAATCATTACTGAGTGAGCGCAGGACACCTGCCTGTTTCGCTATGTATTCCCCCCTTAAGACATTTGGAACGCCTCCCACAGTATCGAATAGGACTCAACCGTGCCGGAATTCATTCAAAGTATTCCACTATTACAGTCCGAATGGTCTCTTAGAACACCTGGTGTCGCAAAGCTCCAGGCGGTAGCCACCATCTAAACGCACGGCTTCGGCATTCCAGAAGGGAGAGCTCAGTCAGCACCCGCGAGTGGTCCTAGAGGGTTCAAGGGAAATGAATAGCAATGGAAACCCAAGTCTCCACATCTCTGCATCTCAGGAAGCGATCCATTTTGGGAGACGCGCGAGCGCGCGATTCAAGATGGCCGCCACCCGGTGAGCTCCTCCGCGTTTTCGCCCGTTTTTTCAATTAAAACGACGATTCTCTGTCAGAATTGTGCTTAAAAGGAGGTCGCTGCTAACACTATAGGCTTACCAGCATTGTGAAGCGTTTTCAGGCCGTTTTGATCGTGGGAAGTCGTGTTTCTGGCTCCCTGGTTCCTGCTCCGAGCTCTGCATTGAGGTACTGCCTGGTTAGTCTGTCAGGGGGGCGGAGCATACTTCAGGAAAGGGCCTGGCTTGGGCCTAGCCACTCCCCTAGCCCAGTTTAGCTGCTGCACCAGTATTTTTGAGGATTGCTTTGCATCTTTTCGCTCTTTTTACTCATAATTTCTTCATTTTTATTCAAATTTCATTATTTTTCTCAAAAATGGATAATAAAAATCCCCTCAACAATAAAAGAAAACAGCAGATTTCACCGCCCCCAATAAAATCAAAAGTGGTGGAGTCATCTGAACCTTCTTTAATTTTGGAGGAAATTCAGGCTCTTCGTGCGAATACAGAAACTATTGCGACTGAAATAAAAAATGTACGAAAGGAAATGGCGAGTATGTCGATGAAAATCTCAGACAACTCAATTAAAATACAGGACAATAAAGTTAAAGTCGACGCTTTTACTCCACTTGTGGCGAAAATATCTCCTCTGTGCTCACAACTTTTGGACATGGAAAATCGCAATAGACAATACAACCTTCGCATATTTAATTTACCAGAAGAGGTTGAGGGTTCTAACTGTCGACTATACTTAGAGAACTTAATTCCTGGTCTTTTAAACGTCAAATTTCCAGAAAAATTTGAAATTGATAAGGCTCACAGAATTCCTTCACGTCGCAATCCTCAACATACCAAGCCTAGACAAATGATATTTAAAGTTCTCCGTCATCATCATTTGGTTATGATCAGAAAAGCAGCTAGAGAAATTCCTTCATTGTTGGTCAATGGTCACAAAATCTTTATTCATCAAGATTTTGCCAAGGAAACTGTTGCAACGCGTAAGGGTTTTACTGACCTTCGCCCACGATTGAGAAGCCTTGGATACCAATATGGCCTTTTTGACCCTTCAACTATGCGCATTTGGAAAGATAATTTTTCAAAATCCTTTCAGCGTCCTGAAGATCTGCGACAATTTCTGGATCTACAAATACAGCAAACTATGGACACTCAGGGTCCTACCACTTGATTTTTTCCTGTATGATCTTCTTTGACAGAGTTATATAACTCATAATATTTTGGGCTCCAGCGGTTCTGGCCATGCTTGTAAAGCGTGTGTGCGTCCCAATGTTCATATTTATGTATTTTGTTTGTCTTTTTTGCTATATTTTATTTCTTCCATTCCCTTTTGTGTGTTCTGGAGCTACTTTCTTCTTCACATTTGTGTCTTTTTCTGACCTTCTTCTTTCTAATCCTTCTCTCCTTTTTATTTTGTCATGGCTAATATTAAAGTAGTGTCATTGAATGTTAAAGGTTTACGCCATCCTGTGAAACGTACAAAAATTTTGGATTATTTGGGTAGTTGCAAAGCTGATTTTTGTTTTATACAAGAAACTCATATAGATGATAAAATTTTAAACTATATGAAGAAAAAATGGGTTGACAATATTGTTTCTTCTCCTGCTAATGGCAAAAAAAATGGTGTAGCTATATTATGTGCGAAAAAAGCGCATTGCCAAGTTTTGAGCAAAATTACAGATACGGATGGCAGATATTTAATTGTTAAGGTTAAAGTTCATGATTCTATCTTATTTTTATTAAATGTTTATGGCCCTACTGCTGATGACCCTGTTTTCTGGTCTACTCTTTCAACGGAGGTTGTAAAAATTGGTAATGTACCTTTAATTGTTGCAGGTGATTTTAATGTCATATCTGATCCTTTATTAGATAGATTATCTAGTACTAAATTCCACCCCCCTAAGGTTTATTTTGCTTTTAGATTATTTCTTCAAACCACAAAGTTAGTTGATATTTGGCGTTTACACTTCCCTACAGAAAAATGTTTTACTTTTTTTTCTAGCCCACATAATTCTCATTCTAGGATCGATTACATATTAGTTTCGAAGCAGCTGATCAACTGTGTTAGTAACCCTAGGATTGGCAACATTGACGTCTCTGACCATGCTATGGTTTCTTGTATTTTAAATTTAAATTCCACCTTTACTAACCAGCCTAGATGGAGAATGAATTCTGGTATAGCTCTCAATGAACTTAATAAACCAAAGCTCCTCTCTGCCATTCATGATTTTTTTCAATTTAATCCTGAAGGTACTACCTCATTGGTTAATAGATGGGATGCTTTTAAAGCTTATATTAGAGGGGTTACTATTTCTATTATGGCTCACGAAAATAAGATTTTTAATGCCAGTATTAAAAAGCTAGAAAAGCAAATAGCGGAAAATGAACGACTTTTTATTTCGTCTAATGACCCTCAATATAGAAGTAAGTTGCAAAAACTTCGATATGAATTTAATACAATTCTTAGTAAAAGAGCTGGCGTTCAGATTTCTAAGGCCAAAGCTAAATTTAGTTTTAATGCAAACAGATCTGGTAGATTGTTAGCGAATTACTTGCGTATCAAAAAAGATAAAACTCAAATCACTTCTATTCACGGATCCAATGGTAAAAATGCTATATCTCATAAAGATATTGTGAATGAATTTTTGGATTTTTACTCCAAGTTATATGATAAACCTGATTTTCATAATGACTCTTTAGTTGATTCTTTTTTATCTTCATGTGGTCTACCTAAAATCTCTCCATCAGATAAAATGGAGCTTGACTCTCCAATTACTAAGGATGAAATTTTAGTCGCTATAAAATCTCTTAAAAAAAACAAATCTCCGGGTCCTGATGGTATCCCGGCGGAGTTTTATAAAGAGTTTCAATCCCATCTTTTACCCTTATTATTTCAACTTTTTACAACATTTGGCTTTCCGGGAATTACTTCAGGATCCTTTACTGAAGCTTTAATTATCGTTCTTCCCAAACCTGATAAAGACCCCACCCTTGTATCTAATTATCGCCCTATCTCTTTAATTAATCAGGATTGTAAATTATATGCCAAAATATTAGCCACACGATTATCCCCTGTACTAGATTCTATTATACATTCGGATCAATCTGGTTTTATGAAAAATAGACACTCTGCAAATAATACGAGAACTCTATTACATGTCATTGAACAGGGTCATACGTTAACTACTCCTGCAGGAATTATGGCTCTGGATGCTGAGAAAGCATTTGATAAATTGCATTGGCAATTTTTGTTTCATGCTTTATCATCATTTAACTTTGGTGATAATTTTATTCGTATGATTTCAGCTCTATATTGTGCTCCTACTGCTCGTCTTTTTATTAATGGCCAAGTTTCAAATCAATTTTCCCTATTTAGAGGTACTAGACAAGGATGTCCCCTTTCCCCGCTATTGTTTTTAATTGGCATTGAACCCTTCCTTACAGCTATAAGAAAATGTGATAACATTAAAGGAATTATTATTAATGAGATTATTATTAAAACTTTAGCGTATGCTGATGATGTACTTTTGTTTATTAATGACCCCTTATCCTCATTTCCTTCTTTATTAGAGATTATAACAAAATATTCTATGGTGTCTGGTTACAAATTAAACACTAATAAAACTGAATTTTTCCCTTTAAACATTTATTGTACTCCTGATATGACACCTATGAATGAAATTGTTTGGCAAAAGACTAAATTAAAATATCTTGGTATTTTATTTTCCTCATCCATAAAATCTACAATGACTTTAAACTGTAATTTTGTCTTAGATTATATTAAAGATAAAACGTCTAAATGGGCATCACTACATCTTTCCTGGTGGGGTAGACTGGAATCTATTAAAATGAATATTGCTCCAAAAAATGTTTATACTCTTTCCATGATTCCTACTCAGTTCCCATTAAAATTTTATAAAGATATTGATAAACTTCTCTCCAAATTTCTTTGGAATAACAAATCACCTTGCATTAGTTATAAAAAATTAAAAACATCTAAATGTAATGCTGGATTTGGTATCCCAGATTTTTTTCTTTATCACAAAGCTTTTATTTTAAAACAAAGTGCCATATGGTTTATTCATTCTCCTTTACATAATCCACCTTCTTGGCTCCAAATTGAAAAATCTATTGTAAAGCCGTTCCCATTACTAACTCTGGTAACTATGTCTAACAACTCCTCATTTTTTCATAAATCTATCATTCTCAAATCCACTAAAATGGTTTTTAATGATCTAGATTCCATTTTTCTATACCCCATGTATAACACTGTTGAATTATCATTATGGTATAGCAATATCATTAAATTCAATAGGAACATTAGATTTTGGTTTTCATGGATTAAAGCGGGTATTTTTTATCTTGGAGACATTTATTCCAATAATGCCTTTATACCGTTTGAGGATCTACAAACAAGGTTTGGTTTAACTCAATCTGATCTTATTAAATATGGATATTTAATTAATTCAATTTTAGATTCCTTTCCGCAAGCTATTCCGACTAGTGTTACAGCTGACCTATCCGTGTATATTCAAACTATATCGTTGAAAGCTAATGGTGTTTACATTTTATATAAAAAATTATCTAACTCTCTAGGAAGTAACATAACGATGATTGCAACCTTCTGGAATAATGAACTTTCACTTACATTGTCTAATGATTCATGGGAAATTATATGGATTAGAAATATTTCTGGTTGGTTACCTGTCTCACTTTATCAAACCAATTCCTATATTTTATTTAATTCTTTATGGACTCCATTACGTTTATTTCAGGCTAAACTCCTTCAGGATGACACTTGTTGGCATTGTAAATTACATCCTGGTTCGTTACGACATATGCTTTTTGATTGTCCTTTAATTGCAAAATTCTGGAAAGAAGTTTGGGATGTTATTAAGAAGTTGTTAAATATCCAGGAAGACTTATCTTATAAAATGTTAATTTGCAAATCAGTTACATTATCACAATCTCTAAGTAATCTTGAATGTAGGCTTTTTGATTTTTTGATTTCTGCTGCGTTAAAATCTATTACCTTTTGTTGGAAAGATGTTTCTAAGTTATCAGTTCATGCTTGGTGGTCTTGGGTTATCTTTACAAGAAGAGGTGCTCAATTATCTTTGTCTGGGGTTAATCATAATCCTATTTCCTATCATTCTTTTTGGATTCCTGTTGATATCTATTTTGCATCTTAGGGGTATATTTATGTATTGTAATGCTGTTTACGATTTTTATATTATTTACTATGTCATAGTAGCTCTATTTATTGCTTACACAATAATTTGGTATTAGATGTTTCCCTTCCCCCCCTCCTTTTAAGTTTATAAGAATATGACTATTTTCTTTTCTATTGAAATGAATTCGATAATGTTTTTATACGCATTGTATTAGATATTTTAGTTTATTATTACTCTTTTTTTGTATGTTTATGTTGTTGCTGTTCATTGTAAAATTTCAATAAAATATTTTGAACACAAGGAAGCGATCCATTTATCAATCAATGACAAAGATGGGCCAGCAGAATGTTTCCTCCTCCCTGTCTCCATTACTATTCCTTCAGACATCCACTAATTAATTGTCTGCTATTAAGGAGTGGAGTTGCACTGCCACTCTAGGGTGTGGGTGCCGGAGCCCACCCGACCTACCTTTTTGTGGGGTAAAGAACCCCAAAGTAGAGCACCGGGGCCCAGGGTATCGATAAATCGCAAAATCTCTTTAAAAAGGCCAGGGTCATCGACGTTAGGGCCATATGGTGCACAGTGTTTTTCCTCTTTCTATGTGAACTGCACAATGCAGCACATATAGAAAGAGGAAGAAACGTGGAGAAAAAAGAGATTTCTTCTTGTCATGCCTCACCTTGCATGGCGTTGCGTGGCTGGATAAATCTGACTTTGTTGTTGCATCACCCTTGGGCCCCCTTGCGTGGCGCAATGGCGACACACCAACAATAATAAATATGCTCCTTAATTACCAAGGTATTTAGAGCTAATTAGGCAAGAAGGAGACTATGGCATTGCTAAGGATAGTCTTTGAAGGAATGGGATGGGGAGAAACAGACAGAATGACAGCGCTGAGAGCTGTAAAGAAAGAGGAGGCTTATCAGCCGCGGCCCGTGGAGGGTGTTCTGTGGGGTGGAAAGGCGGGGCGGGGGAGGGGCAGGGTGGGGGGTACTAAAAACCGGAATATGGATAATTGGAGGTAAGTAAACAATTAAATAAATAAAACGAATTTCGTAGCGCGCGCTGCATCGCAATTTGCGGTGCAGGGCGCGCTACGAAATTCGTTTTATTTATTTAATTGTTTACTTACCTCCAATTATCCATATTCCGGTTTTTAGTACCCCCCACGCTGCCCCTCCCCCGCCCCGCCTTTCCGCCCCATGAAACTCCCTCCACAGGCCTCGGCTGAGGCTTATGCTATATGTAAGGTGTTGAGGAACAGAAGGGAAAGGTAGAGATGAAGATGAGAAGCAAACAGAACATTATATCTTCTGATTCACTTGTCAGGATCATACAGAGAGCGTGAATCGGCAAACCATGAGCCCTGTCATAAAAAGACCCAAAGGAAAATTATGTGACATGGAGCTGTTTCAGCACAGGATGTTCCTTCAGTATAGTTTGTGTTTAACAGGAGTCTCTCCTCCCAGTTGCGGCGCATGAGATGGAACACGGTGCTTCTTGAAACCTTTTTCAGAGATCTACTTAGGAACTGTCACAATGAGATTGACATGTTTAAATGTTACTGCTGCTGCTTCTTTTATTGTGAACCCCTTTAATGTTATTTGTTGTAGCATGTGTTCCATGTTAACAAGCAAGAGTAACAGCAAAATCAGGAAACCCTTCAAATTATTTGAGTCCAACTGTACTAGAGTGCATCGCACGCAGTCAAAGCTACTCCTTGAGTCTGTAAATTGGTTTCTATGTGCTGTGTCTATATGAGCGCTATAGAGGAGTGAAAGAGGTCACTGAGAGAAGAAGCATGGGAACAGCTGTTGACTGCAAGTCATCTTAAGGATAGTGCGAGGTTTTGGGAAATTGTTAATGACCCTCTTTTTAGGACAAGCTTTAGAACCTGCTCTGCAGTCTACCATTCCACCTAGGATATGGGTCGAACACATCAAATCTATCATATATAGATATGCCCACTCCGTCAACCGCTGTTGGTTCAAATGATAATGCACTAACCCCTGTTAGTTTTACCTTAGACGAGGTCCATAATGCTATCCATGTGTTTTTGTAAATAAGGCTGCTAGTTCTGATGGGGTTCCGCTTGAGGTATTTAAGTCAACAAATGATATTTGGGCCCCTCTCTTAACTCTATTTTTAAACTCAGCTGTGAAAGTGTACATTCCTGATGCCTGGTCCAATTCTGTGGCTCTCCCTGTCTTCAATAAAGGTAACCATGTAGATCCTAAGTGGTATAGGCCCATTCATTGATTAATTCTACAGCCAAGATTGTTGGTGGCATCTTATTGAATAGATTTGTGGACTGGGCCATGAAACAGAATGTCTATTCTAACATAGAGAACGGTTTCCGTCCGGGCCTAGGTACAACTGACCAGGGCCTTAATCTGTATTTGTTTATTGCACAATATACTTTTGCTATGAAAGGGGATTTACCTATTGCATTTATGGATCTTAGTACAGCTTATGACAGTGACAATATGGATAAACTTTGGGTTATCTTGTTGGAGATTGGGGCTGATCCCCAGTTTGTTTTCTTTTTGTGTGGCCTTCATTTCAATCTGTCAGCTTCAGTGAGATTTAGAGATGGGGTTAATGCACTGAGCCCTTTAAGCATAACAGTGGGGGTTCCCAAGGTTGTATGCTGGTCCCATTTCCGCTTACATTATATATTAATAGTCTTCAAAAGTCGCTGGTTGAAGTTGGTAGAGACATGCCTAAATTAGTCCTCATGTGACCCCTATAATACTGTATGCAGAGGACACCGTACTTATTTCACAAACCGCCTTTGGTCTAGATGTTTTGCTTAACCGATTTGTGAAATTTATTGATAGGTTTAAGTACCAATTGTACCAAGTCCCACATTATTGTGATTGGTCCACGGTCCCCCAAGTCTAGATCGTACTGTGTCAAAGGCAATTCCTTTAGTCCAGTCCCTGTATTCCCTTTTTAGGGAGTCCTGTTTAATTCCTCTCTATCCTGGTCTCTTTTGGTAATGGCCAGAGGACATTTGTTTTCTAGGAGCATTGCTGCTGTGTTTAATTTTGCCTCTAGGATGGGTCACAAGGCCATTAAGGCCATTACTGATATCCAAAGAGTCAAATGTATTGCTATAGCTCCTTATGGTAGTGATCTCTGAGGAAGTTTTTTCTGAAAGTTCTCGAAAATATGTTTTTAAGAACACTCCTCTCCCTACCTCCATTACTATTCAAGAGGAATTAGGGATTGATTGTCTAAAGGATATGTTGATGCCACGGCCCTTACTCCTCTGGATCTAGGCGTTGGTACACCCTTTTAGCATTTTAATCACTTAATAGTAAAAGACTGTTTGGCTCTTGACCGAGCGACCACTATAACATGGATTAGCAATATTAAGGTCTGTTTTACCAAATTGGGCAATATGCCTGATTACCACTTGATTCTGTTTACATTAAACTTAAAACACCATTTGTTAACAGTTTTGCAAGGTTATTCATTTGGTTCCACACCCATTCCAAGAAGTTGTAATAATATTTCAGCCCAGGACATGTTGCACTTTGTCATGTTTTGCATTTTTTCACAAAATGATTAAGAACGTCTTTATTCATTCCACTGCTTACTGATAAGCATTTTGCAAAAGTCCATCCTGTACTATTATACTTAATGTTATTATCGGATGTGTTTACTTGTTTTACTTTAGCTATTTTTTTATATGGTGCTGTTTGCCGGAGAAAGTGTTTATTTACTACATGATGTGATGTTAGAATTATTTGGGCCTGATTTTGGTTTGATGATGTCAAATAGATTTTTTGGATGGTTTGTGTTCTGGTCCAATTGCATTCAACAAATGAGGCTTTTGCTTTAAAGATTTTGTTTTTATATAGTCTCATTGATCGCCGAAGTGATAGGAGATTCAAATGTGACTATTTTTGTCTCTATCTGCATTCCTTTGGACAAAGATGTCTTCTGTCTCCTTTTAGTTCCAGGGAAAACCATTGATATGAACTCTTAATGATTTTCCTCTTGGGCTTTGGGTAAGCTAGCTCTCCCATTAGGTTTGCCATGGTGAAACTGTACCATTAGTTAAAACCATTGCTGAGTGACCTTGTGTTGAAATCAGTAGATGAGCAGCAATTTTCACTGTGAGGTCTTACGGGTTTATCTACCATCTGTCTCTGATCCATTGTTTAGGTCTAAGTGACTGGCCTTTTGATCACATTTTCATTGAGGGCAGGGAGAAATGGCTGACGTTGTGGCCAGAAAAGTCGGTCAAAATATACGGACTGTTTCCTCCGCCATCTGGTCACTAACATCAGATCCTACATTAAAGATACGAAATATCTGCTAAATCTCCTGAACGAAGTTGAATATGACACTTCCAGAGAAACCATGCTATGTCTCAATGTAGAGGCTCTATACATCAGCATACCACATGAGGAAAGCCTAGGAGTAAATCTGTTCAAAGGATAGAATACCTCTACATGAGCTGGTTCGAAGAAGAGAACATCTGGAATAATAACCCCTATCTAAACCTGATTGTCCTATAGCACCGCTACATAGATGATATCCTGGTAAAATGGCACAGCGATGAGAACAGCACAGAGATATTCAAAGGATGGTTGAACCAACAAAACCCTTACCTTATGATTCACTATGACCACCAACAGGAATAAGATCTCCTTCCTGATGTTAACATTTTGGCAAAGAACGGTAAACTTAAAAGTACCCTGTACACGAAACCCACAAATCGTAACAGTTAGCTCCATTTTCACAGTGCCCACCCTGAGCACTTACAGAGAATCTCTCTGTGGAGTAATTCCTCAGAATTAGAAGAAACTGTTCTGACCTACGCAGCTTCAAAGATGAATCTGAGAATCTCACAAGAAAACTAAAATAAATATAATACCCAAACAAGATCATTGAACAAGCACAAAAAAGAGCCTGCAACACCCCATGGGCGGCACTGCTGGAAACCAATACCAAACAGGAACCCAAATCCCTTACATGAGTAAGCACATATAATTCGTCCTCGAATGACATAAAAAGAATAATATATAATAATTGGCGCATCCTCACTTCTACCCAATTGTTTTTAAGAAGCCTAGGGGACATACTGGTACACTGAAACACATGGAAAGGTCCACCAGAAAAGCAAACTACCCTTTGGGGCCTACCACAAGTGACAGGGCATTTTCCCTGTGGCTCTTGTTTAGTGGGATCACTGACTACACAAACAAATCAAATCGACCCCGGCCTACCAACACCATGGGAACAGAGAAACCACACAAATTGCAACAGTACTAACATGATCTACATGATCACCTGACTATGTGGTTACCGCTACGTGGGAATGACCATTAGAAAAAATCAAAATAAGAATTAATGAACACAGAACTACTAAATGTTGTAAAAAAATCTACGAAACTAACAGCACATTTTGTAGAGAAAGCACACACTGATCAAGATGTAAGATGGACTTTCATATAGAAATCAAACTACAAAACAGGAGTGGCACGTAAGTTACTGGAAAAAGAACAACTCTGGGTGTACAGATTAAACACGCATGTATCAGGATTCAATTATGAGATTCCATGGAATCAACTAACCTCACTATAGTACCGGAAAAATATGAACACCAAATCGAACCATAACCACAAAAATTATCACCTCATGGTTACGTGAATGATCAATAGACTGACAAAATTGCAGATATATATGCTACATCAACCTCTCAAACACCACGCACCCCACCCCGGCCATATGGATCCAGTTGACAATTTTTTCAAAAAAAATGAAGCCCTGCAAGGGTGATAATAATAATATTAGGCTTTGCAGATGACCAGAAGTCTTTTTTGATATATAAAATAGATTATTTTTCCAATGTTTTGATTTGATCATCAAAACGAGTTGTCTATTAACACCATAAAACATGAGAATAGTAGAGGCCAAAACCTTTGTACTAGAAAAGGAATATATGCAGAAATATGCAGGGAATTGTGTTACAGAAAACATGATCAATACGAATCACCAAGAAACGCCGTGGATACGTTATTGGGACAAAAAGAACCACAAGTCCCATGACTCCCCTGGTTTAGGGTTGTTACACGTGTCGGCGGATTGCCCTGGCAACCACCGTAAACCAATGTCGCAGTAATTAGATATGACAGAATAATGCTCCCCCCGGGTGTCGTGTGCACGACTAACGTTGAACATCTGCAACCAAAACGGCTTATAAAATCACATGCTCTACCGTGTTTGAAATTCACAATCCGGGGCGAACGGAATCGATTAGGTGAAAAGGCAGGGTAGGACCCTTGGCAAAGTAAGTCTTGCTGTTGCTCTTTTAGGCCACACAAAATTTTAGCTGCGCTGACATTTCCCCAAAAGACGCCATATTTACGCTAATGCTTTAAAAAAATGCTGTAACACCAAAGAGTTTGACTACAGGGCACCCCTTTTCCTTTCTCTTCAGAGAACAAGAAACCCAGAAAAATTGTGTGAGTGTATGGATGTATGAGCTATTAACAATGATATTGTAGTCATGCTTGAAATGATGAAGTGAGGGTATGCCTAATAGTCTACTTGTTTTCTCTCATGGTTTTCAAAATATGACATAAGAAAAACAAATATATAGCTCTCGCATAAGACATGAGGTTGGTGGCACAAATGAATATGCCACCTTACCATGCATGCTTTTTTTCTGCATGCAATTACATTGCGATTGTTACAACAACCGCGTTGTAACAACACATGCCTTTACTCCGCAAGTCGGAATAACGACTTGCTCTAGCAGGTGCGCTGTATGTTGGAATAGTATAATTTACTATTCCAAATCCAGTCTGTGCAACAGAAGGGAAGGTGTTGGATTTTAAATCCAACTCCTTCTGACCCCGCCGCAAGTCATTGTTCCGACTTGCGGAGTAATGGCATGCGTTCTTACAACGCAGTTGTTGTAACAACTGCGTTGTAATTGCATGCGGTGTTCCGGATTTGCGGTAAACTATGTTTACTGGCACAAGATGGTCACAAATAACTTTTAAGGTTACTAAGAATAATATAACGCAAAAGATGCGTGTGCCACAAATTTCTCCTCCTAAACTGAGGGGAACGATGTCTTGAGTCATACAGAAGGGGACTTGAGGGTAATCGCCGCATAGAAGTACTCCCTGATTAAAAGACGTGAGGTGAACTTAAAAGTATCATTTTCACAACTAAGATAGCATGCACTGGGTATGCATGCCACGAACAAAAAATTACAGTGTAATTGGAAATGACACAGTAGATGTCATAAAATAAATTTTATGACGACCGTAACCAAAAATTAAATGGCTATCTTAAAATTACAGGTAGGATTCCAAAAGTTAAAATAGGCAAGTATATTCACTGACCAAGCATGCACTAGCTTGCATGCATCACGTACACAAAAAAGCGTAATGAGCTAAGAAACTGGGGAGGTGAGTTTGGTCACTCCGATGAAAGCCCCGGACATCCTTATGCCTTCAGAGTAAGGATGAAACATGTTGGACACTATAGGGTCATAGGACCATTTTATCCTAATCACCCCTTGCAAATTTTAGTTTTATCATTACCGACCACTCTGCCAATAAAGGGATACCTACCTTGAGGTATTCAAGTGAATTTTAATCTGTAGTTAAGCCCCCTGGTCTTTGTCTTTCAAGAGCTCCATGGAAGACAGTTGAGTCCATCCAGACCTTTAAGAGTCAGGAATGAACTCGATGATGAAGCATGGCACTACTAGAGGATCTGAGGGTTATTCAAAGAAAAGGAAGTCTTTCCTTTTCCTCATTTAGAAATGTGGTGTCTTAGGGAGGACTACCAAACCCCAGCACACTAAATCTGGAACTTTAGGTGGGATACTTGTGATTTGTGTGTACATGTAGCTAGTTTGGAAAAGTCAACATGTTGTATGGAGTTGATAGAGATGCTCTCTATCTTGCCGATCACAAGGTGGCTCCCTTTTTATGCATCGGTTCAATGCAGAATTGTGAAATGCTGTTTTTGTTAGGGAGGATGTTCAGCAGAATTCCCAAATGATCTGTTTTATTCTTCCAGTGTGAGCTAAAATCAACAACAAGCTAATGATTTGTGAAGCAAGGGTGTGAGAAGTTGGCCTCGTATATGCTGTCCACTAGTTAAAGTGGGCACCCTGTACCAGTCCAAACAACCCTTATGGTGATTAAGTCAAAGATAACCTTTATTGAAAGCTATCCTAGTGGTAGCTATGGAGAGCAGCCTTCAGGGTAAGTCTTGAAGGAATGTTAAGCACCTTGTTTTACCAGAATGCAATCTTATAGTATTGGTTAAATGAAAGGGAAACCCCACAGTAGTTATAAAAATATGTATTTATTATCTATAACACTCTCTAGTATCCTCTACATGAGGATAGAACACGAATCAAATAATACAGTTGCAAAGAATCAATCGCAAGTAGCACAACACAAAGTGGGTTCCAGGGGGAGGCCAAACCATATACTAAAATAAGTGGTATAAGAACCGCGACTCAGGACTAGACTTGGTCTGGAGGTGTAGAATTGCTGGGACCCCAAGGAACCACCAAAGGTGAGTGAATCGGGACCCCACGGAGGACGGGTGCAGAGTGAGAACACAACCCCGTGCTCCGTACAATTCAATGGGAAAGTCGTGATTGGAAAATTAGAGATTAACGACCCTGCCCAGCAGATTACGAAGGCAACCCTTGGAATTTAAGAGTTTGAAAAGCAACCCCACCCATGGATACCTTTGTACCAGAGTTACCTATCCCTGAGGAGCCGGGTGCATAGGTACGGAGTGGCGTCGGAAACCCTTGTCGTTTTCAATGGATGTCAACAAACTAATGCTGCTGCTGGAAGTACGACAAGTGTCTGGTGAAATACAAACGTGGATTCAAGATGAGAAGAACCTGAAAGCAGAGGGACAGAGTCCGGGTCACTTTGGAGTGACCAGGGACTCGGTAGATGAATGCCCACCAATGTCGGGTGTTTTAGGTGTGTTGACAGTGATCTTGACTCCTCAGCTGCGAGGACCCAGAGACGTCTAGGATGACCAGGTGCTGGAGGTGAGGTGCCCCACAAAGGATGTTGAATGCTGAGGGGTCAGTGTTGGCAGGAGCACCAACAAACCTTGGCAGTGGCAAACAATGTAGATGGTCAAAATCGATGTTGATCTGGCCCAGCAAGGACCAGGAGACTCACCACAGCAAGGGGAGTCAGGACAGATCTGGAGCAACCAGGGGAGCCCAAATAAAGCAAAGTTGACCCTCAAGTGGACCCACAGGCCAAAGGCACAGGAGTGGTGAGGGGATCTCAGGCGGTTTCACAGGATACCAGCTAGCAGGGCACAGAGTGTGAGGATGCCGGAGTCCTTCTCAGAAAAGATGCGCTGGGGTCAGGGCAACAAATGCCCCAGTGCACGGAATTGTTGCACGGCAACAAGCATGTGCAGTTGCAAATGAACGCGGTGCACAGGGGTATGGGTATACGGTCCACATGAGGGATATCCACCTTAAACTTATTGAGAGGGCAACTCAACCTCGGGGACCTTCAGAAACCCACCTCCTGTGTTGCTGGAGACTTCGGAGTCCGCAGGATCTCTGGAGCAGCAAACCGGTCAGATGCATTATGGTGCCTGTGTTTGTAGGGGAGTGACTCCTTCACCCCAAGGGAGATTCTTCTATTGTCTTGGAGGTCCACAGGGTCCAGCATGGAGCCTGTATGGAACACGGACAGAGACGAGACTGGAGACGGCAAGGGAAGACGAAGTCGATCCCAAGGGAGGTCCAGCGAAGTCCAGTGTGTCCAGACGGTCGAAGTGTAGTGGTATCTTCTTGCAGAATCTTGTCCACGTAAAATCTAATGTCCTGTAGCCAGGTAACCCATTTTATACTAGGGGAAAGGGTTGGACAGGTTCTAGGGACCCTCCTAGGGGAGGGACAGGCCAGAGGGGTGGCTACACCCATGTCCTTTGTTCAGTTTCATGCCAGAGCCGGAGCAAATGGCTCCCAGAACTGGTTTGAGCTGGACTATACATAGGGTCACCAAATGTGCCCCATGTGCAGACTTTCTGGCACGGAGACCGTGCACCCACCCAGCTCCAATACACTAATTCCTGTCTGGGAGGTGGTCACACCACTGTGTGACAGAATACCTATTGTCCGACCTTCCGCTGCGCGAGCTTGGCTCAGCAACAGGAGGGCAGACTCATGTCAGGCAGGCAGCATCCATTTTGTGCTGTAAGGTTCGAGAAAGTTGGTACTGGTAGACTTAGGTACTCCGAGACCCTTGGTTCTGAGGGGAGGAATCATACCTTTGACACCAAACATAACATACTTTGTTGCAGTCGTTTTTGAAATAGCATTTACCAGGAGGTTATAATGCACCTCTACCTATATGTCTGGCAGTATCATGTACAGCCCTGGAGAATGGTCTCCGAAGACTGCGGAGGGGCCCTGCTCATGCAGAAGCACCCTTTGCCGGATGCATACAAAAGGGGCGCTGGGACATCCGCGTAGCGGGAGCCCGCAGCGGGCACGCCGGCGGCGCGCCAAAGGCGCGCCAAGGGCAAGTCCGTCTGCGCCTGACCGCGTCCGGAGCGCGCCCAGCGCCAGGACCCCTGCCTCTCCACAGGCTTATCTCTTCTGTAGAGGAGATCTTATGGCTCTTCATAAGGCCCTATGCAGGCCCCACGATAGGGATTTATCCAATGAGGCTACAGACAATTGGGCCTGTACAAAATGTTCATACCAGAATAGGTGGCACCGAGAGGAGGTGGGTCCAAACAACTTGCTGGATACGAGGCGCATAGCCTGTGTAGAGAACAACGGTAGACATAACTTGCACACAGCGACCAGAACCAATCGGCCCCAAACTCTAAGCTGTATCCTTCTAAATGTCCAATCCCTACATAAAAACAGGTATCAAATTGCGGACCTGATTGAGAGCTGTTCACCAGATATAATTTTTTTAACTGAGACCTGGACGGACAGTACATCCGGTCCAGATTGGAACACTGCTTTACCAAGTGGCTATGTGTTCACCTCACAAGACAGAATAGGCAAGAGGGGCGGTGGGATAGCGGTTGCCCATTTATCACATCTAAAACTACGAGTGGAAACACACCTAGATCTCCCCGCGGAAGCACTTTACTTCACTATCTATTTAGGAAACTCTTTCAAGTTTCAAGGTCTACTAGTCTATCGACCACTCGGGCCTAAGTCCATTTTCCCTTCAAGGCTCATGAATCATCTTGAATCCCGGATGGATCCCCATCCTTTTATTCTCTTGGGTGACTTCAACTACCACTTGGAACTTACTAATCAGCCGGAGGTAGCCTTGTTGCTTGAAAATTTGGCAGCATTAGGCTTCAACCAAGTAGTCAAGGGTCCTACGCATAAATTGGGCCACACTCTAGATGGCATCTGTATGAATAATATGGACCTGGAGATTGTCAACATCACGGCTCTTCCTTGGTCTGACCATAGTGCAGTTCATTTTAATTTTAGGGCAGGATCACTAGTTTTCCCCCCCTGCCCTAAACCGGCGAAGGAAAAAATCAGACCATGGTCGCAGGTGAATGCGGACAATTTAACCGTTGCGCTGGGACGCTCACGGCCTATTCATAGTAGGGATAACTCTGAGGCGGCACTGCTCTTTAATAAATGGCTGGCGGCCGCGGTCGAGGAAGTAGCACCGGAGAAGTTGCTTGGCACGAGGAGAACCAAACCATCCGCTCCATGGTATAATAGGGAACTTAAGGCCCTGAAGTGCACATGTAGGAGGGCTGAGCGCCTTTGGAGAGTGGACTACAGTATCGATGGTAAAGTCAGCTACAATCGGGCCCTATTAGCATATAGAGATGCAATAATTGTAGCTAAAAGTGCTTTCTACGCGATTAAGATCAGGGAAGCCGGGAATTCGGCTAAGGAGCTTTTTTAGACAATAACCGCTCTTTCTAAGCCACCTCAGGACAACACTTATTGGCCAGACCAGGAAACATGTCAAAAGCTTGCCGTGTACTTTCAGGATAAGGTGCAGGTAATCTACAAGGACTTTATAAGTCTGGACCCTGGTTCGGAGAGTCGTGGGCAGTGGTTGACAACCAGTACTAAGAGCCATCCTGGCCTTAGGAATCTCTCCCCTATTACAAGAGAGGAAACGTGTAGACTGGTTATTTTAACTAAATCAGGTTCACCCAAGGATCCCTGCCCCCCCTTCAATTATGCATCTTGCTGCAGATTTGATTGCAGGAGAACTATCCTCTCTAATCAATCAAGTAATCGAGTCCGGTAGCTACCCTTTAAGATGGAAAACTGCAACAATCAGACCGCTTTTTAAAAAACCTACACTGGACCCCCACATACTAAAGAATTACCTCCCAATTGCCGCACTGCCTATTGCAGCCAAAATTTTGGAGAGGGAGCTAAATCGATCATTGACAGAATACCTAAGCTCCCACAATTTGCTTGACTCATCTTAGCACGGTTCCCGTGCACAAGTCTACGGAGTCAGCACTTCTTGTGGCAGCAGAGGAAATTCGCAGTATAGTGGATAGGGGAGGCAAGGCAATCCTCATGATGTTGGACCTGTCGGCTGCCTTCGACACCGTAAACCATGCGGTGCTGATCCAAAGGCTTCAGGAAATTGGCATTCAGGGGCCCGCACTGTCCCTTCTCTCTTCTTTTCTGGAAGGTAGGGAGCAAAGTCTGCTGTGGGACGGGTTACAGTCGGAGAGCTTCCATCTGCCATGTGGTGTTCAGCAGGGTTCAGCGCTGTCACCTACGCTGTTTAATATTTATGTGACTCCTCTGACCAAGCTCATTAGGAAGCATGGCTTCACAATAGTCTCCTATGCTGATGGTTCCCAGCTCATAATTTCCGCGGTTAAACAACCTAATGACATGGCTTTTAAATTCCATAGCTGCCTGTCTGAAATTATGAGCTGGATGCGGGAGAGCTTCTTGAAGATCAATACCGAGAAGACGGAGATTATTGAGTTTGGCCAGGGGAGTCCCCTGTGGAACGGATCATGGTGGCCGGTTGGGGCTGGGGAGTGTCTCTGCTCCGTGCCCAAAGTAAGAAATCTGGGCGTGCTGTTCGACAACCAGCTAAACTTTTCAGCGCATGTTAACAGCCTTGCATCATCTTGTTCCTTTTTAATAAGGACTCTGCGTAAGATTTTCCCTTTCATCAAACCAGATCTGCGTAAGTCCGTTGTAGTCGCCCTTGTGCTGTCCAGATTGGACTATTGCAACGCCTCATTGTTAGGGATAAATAAGACGCAGGTAAAGAGGTTGCAGACTCTCCAGAATGCGGCGGCGAGGCTACTACTGGACGTCCCAAGAGATCAATCTATCTCAGGGGGAATTAAGACATTACATTGGCTCCCTGTTCAACAACGTATAGACTTCAAGTCTATATGCCTAGTACATAAGGCTGTCTTCGGTGGGGGAGCCAAGGATGTTCAGAAATTACTTATCCCCTATACTTCTGGCCGTGTGCTAAGGTCTAGCACTCAGAGTCTTATCAAGATCAATCGAATGAGGAAAGTCAGATGGGGCGGTAGAGCTTTCTCAGTCCGTGCTGCTGGACTTTGGAATAAGCTTCCCTGTTCCTTAAAACTAACAGAAAATCATCAGGCTTTTAGAAAACTGTTAAAGACATGGCTCTTTCAAGAGGATCGTATTTGAGGATTATGTCTCCCTCTGTGCTTACCAGCGCCAAGACGCTTCGGCATTCGTGCGCTATATAAAACCCTATCCTATCCTATCCTATCCTAAAACCCAGCTCCCTGCCTTAAGGATGGTTAAGGCCTACTATAGATGTGACTGATAAGGTTTTAAGTGTAGTGATATATATAGATATAGTGAACCTATATCTTTCGCAAGTGGGGCAAGCACTAGCTTACACAGGCTGCAGTAGTAGACATGAGGTTCCATTTTGCATGGCCTCTCATGGGTGGAATAATACATGCTTCGTCCCAGGGGAGGCCTCTGGGGTACCTATGCCCTGGGTACATGTGTACCATATACTAGAGACTGATAAGGGTACCCCAGTATCCAATCTGGAGTTGTACCAAAGTACATACATGTCAATTTAAAGGAGAAAGCAGATAGGCTGGGGTCCTGAATAGCAGGATCCCAACCAGACTAGTCAAAACAGTAGGAGCAAAAAGCAAATAGTGGGGTGTTAGACCCGGCCTCGTGGCATGGCCATCCCTGTCCCCGCACCACATATCCTGACCCATGCACCTCATGAAGCCCCCGAGCACACGGCCTAGCCGATCCTTCCCACCAGAACACACACACACCCGACCCGGACTTCCCCGTCCGTGGCCTTCCTCCTTTCGGCCACACCGGGCCCGCGTGCCCACTTCATGCACCATGATGGCCGCCCGGCCCCAGCGCGACCCTGGCCTAGAGGCGCCACTCCGGCTAGAGGACATCGCGCTCCCATTGGGATGAGAGAGGGAGGAGCAGTTTCCATCGCACCTCTGAGCTCCCCTGGGAAGGTGGGTTTCGATCGGCCCTCCGGCCTCCCCGAGGGCTTGCTCCACGCCTGCTGGGTGTCTGGGGCTCCTCCCGATCCGGCCCTGAAAGGATCAAAAGACTATGGCAGAAAACCCCGACAAGCGACCCCCAGGTGACAAGACCCCTGCCTGCACAGACTCCGGACATCAAAGAGGGGTCAACCTATAACAAGGGGTGCTCTGGGACTATCCGGCAGATTCGCCTGTGGAAACACCTGAGCCCTGCTGAGTGACTCGCGGCTCCCTGAAGATCGTAAGACCTCCGAACTTGTGCTTGAGCCCTGCTGAGTGACTCGCGGCTCCCTGAAGATTGTAAGACCTCCGAACTTGTGCTTGAGCCCTGCTGAGTGACTCGCGGCTCCCTGAAGATCGTAAGACCTCCGAACTTGTGCTTGAGCCCTGCTGAGTGGCTCGCGGCTCCCCGAAAGATCGTAAGACCTCCGAACTTATGCTTGAGCCCTGCTGAGTGACTCGCGGCTCCCCCAGACTCTCCTGGTCCCGCCGGACCCCGACGACGACAAGCGTATCCCCCAGCTCGAGGATTGTGAGCTGTGCGCCGGGTACGCCCCTGCATTTGATCCATATCCCCAAAGACTGTCCCGCTACCTCCTACCCCCCTGAGACTCTGTGAGCCATGCTCTACTTGTATATATTGGCCTTGCTGATCATAAAGATCCTACGACTCCGATTTGATAAAGATTTGTTCTTAAGAACTCACGGTGTGGCGTCTCTTTGTCGTGTGGTGCCGAGTGTACGATCCTAGATACGAGATTCCTCCCCTGAGGAGTCTCCCGCCAGTGCCCGGCTACGATACCTCGAGGGTTGGTCTCAAGATAGTCAGGGCCCCCTCCGGGCTCCTCTGAGGTCGCCTTCTAACATGGGGTAACCATAAGAAGCAGATCCTACTTTCCTACAAAGGGCTTAGCTTGAGTTGCACTCCATTAATTAATCAAACAAAATCTGATTGTCTCTGGGGGTGGGAGATGACGTAAATCTTGTGGGGGGTCAAATTAATGCCCTTTAGTTCACCACCTAGTTATTCAAATGAGAAATAGTTCCTGATTTCAAGAAATCAGAGTTGGATAGATTTTCAGTTGATGGCAGCGACTCTGCCAACCTGTGGAACATCACAGTCCTGACGGAGGGTGCCATTGTCAAGAGGGACCATTCCGTCATAAAGAGGGGATAAATGTTCAATGTGCCATGTTTCTTTCAGGAAATTGATGTTGGAGTTGTAGATTAGTTATGAAGCATGCACTTCAGGTTTTTAAGTGCTAGACTGGGCTATAAATTGTTGGGTTGGGTCGAGATGATGTCTCGGGAGGGATTTATTTCTTAGAACTTTTGATTACCTGGCTGTTGGATGCTTGAGTGCGCTGCAGAGGAACACTCTGGTTTGTAGAATTTAAATTGGGAAGAAGATCATTGGCAGAACCTGAAGTGTGCAGCACGACTGAAAGACTCATCTTCGTTTTGGGATCTTATAAACATCAGCGCAAGGGGTGGGGCAGACCCAATTCCAAATCACATAACTGGGCGCCAGTGGTTTGATCATTTCTCCGGTCTATACTCTTCCGAAGATGAACTTTCTCCGGAAGAACTGGGACCAGCCCCCGAGCCTTTAGTTTCTTCAGGGGGGGGGGCCAGTTTAGTCTCAGTGAGATTCAATCAGCAATAAAAATGATAGCGCCGGGTAAGGCAGCCGGACCAGATGGTCTCCCTGGAGACCTTCTTCTTTATGACCGAGAACTCTGGGCTGAGTTTATTTTACAAACTTTGAATAATATAGTAATAGGACGCCCAGTACCAGATTCTTGGAAGGGGGCTGAGGTGGTGGCCATCTTCAAAAAGGCGATAGAGAGGACCCTGCCAACTACAGGCCAATTAGTTTAATTGACGTGATCCAAAAAGTGGTAGGCAGGGTCCTTCTAACCAGGATTAAGGCTTGGATCGATGAAGATGGCATTTTGTCACATTTCCAGGCTGGATTCAGGCAAGGGGTTGGAACTATTGACCAGGTTTTCAAATTTTGTACAATTTACTGGAAATCTGTCGTTATCGAAAAGGGTAGCCTCTATCTGGCTTTCATCGACCTCAAAACAGCTTTCGTCCTGGTACCTCGGTTAAAGTTATGGCAAGTCCTGGCCAATCTGGGCATTCCCCCCCTAATTTTGGACCTTCTTAAACGGCTTCACGAAGGTAATTTTGCAAAAGTCAGGTGGGGGCATCAGGGCCAGTTGACAGAGAGAATAGCAGTTAGGAGAGGGGTCCGACAGGGCTGTGTTCTAGCGCCGACCCTGTTCTCTCTCTTTATTAATGGGGTGGCAGACTATTTGAGAGATGACGGGTCGACGCCCCAGCCTTGAGCGGGAAAAATCGCCCTCTCTGCTTTTTGAAGACGACACGCTGCTGATCTCAAAGAGCCCTATGGGTCTCCAGAAACTTCTGTCCCGCTTTACCGAGTTTTGCAATATCAGGGGCCTGAAGATTAACACATCAAAGACAAAGCTAATGGCCATGTCCCCGTCCAAAAGATTCAGGACAGCCTTTGATTACCTTGGGGTGAGGGTCAATAACAAGCTGAAATGGGCACCTCACATATCCAAAATGCTCCTGAACCATAAACGAGCCGCAGGAGCTATAGCTAGACATCAGAGGCTATCATACAGCCGGCCAATAAATGCAGCAACCAAGGTTTATCAGGGGAAGGCCCTATCAGCAACTCTCTACGGGGCGGAACTATGGGGTTTTGAAAATCTAACAGAGTTGACTAAATCTGAAAATAAGTTCTTTAGAGACATAGTCTCGCTTCCTCTGTCTACTCCATTAGTTCCTCTTCTTAGTGACCTTGGTAGACACTCCATAGAAGATGTGGCTAGGCTGCGCCCCCTATTGTACTGGGTGAGGCTTAGAAGGTCCCCGGACCTAAGCCAGTACGCCGCCGCTTTGAATGATATATTACACCTTGGAGCTTGCCATAAGATACCGTGGGTATCTAATCTACAAAAATTGGTGCTAGAGCTAGGTTTGGGTGAGTACTGGGAGAATCAGCAACCACCTCCCAAACCCATTGTGAAAAAATGTTATTGGGACTGGGTCATTGCTGCTACTCTGAGGTCCCAAAGAGGCATCCTCACCGAAAAATTTCTAGATGCTAAACCTGCTCCCAGTTTGGAGGCGTTTCTGGACCTCATTGAATCTCCCAGCGATAGGTCACTCTACCTCAAACTAAGGTATGGCACATTACCATTATATGACTTTCAAACAGGGTGGAGAGGTGGGCAGGAGGATGATATAGGTTGCCCAGGCTGTGCTTCCCCCACAGAATCTATCGGCCACTTCCTGTTTGCCTGCCGGGCCTATAAACAAGTGCGATCCAGGTGGCTGAAACCCGTATGCGCCAACCTGGGCTGCAGGTCGCACTGGGTGGCCCTGCGTATCTTAACTCACGAGACGACAGTCCCCAGTGTTATTTGCGGGACTGCTAAGTTCTTGGGGGGGCCTGGAGGATAAGGCAGAGGCTCCTCAAGAAGCACCAATCATTGAGAAGAACATCATCTCTTTTACCCCTGCCCTAGTCCCTAGTCTGTTAGCAATACCATCTATAGGCCCACTCCTCCCCCTTCTTACGGCACCCCTTTTTTATAAAATATGTTTCTCTTTGGGGATAATGAACTACGATGTATTGGATATTGTCAAAAAATGTATGTGTATATATAGGGAACCTATTGTTGTAGTGGGTTCTTTTTTAAAAAAGACTTTTATAATGTTTTATACATTTATGATATTTTTACATATCGAATAAAGTTACTACAACAAGAATTTATATAAATTGTTAATGTTGATGTTGAGGTATAGATGGCTATTAAGGAGACATATATTTGCGGATTAGGAAGGAGGAAATGAGAGGGAGGAGCTGTTGGACTTTAGCAGTTATCAAGTCTGCAGGCATAGAGTTGACGATGGTTAGTGGTGAATCAAGATTGGTGCAGATGTTCTCAATGGTGCACTGGATGTGGAATGGGATAAGAGCCTCAGCCGAGTAAATTAAGCAGGTAGAGTAATAGTTGGGGTTTGATGGTTCTCTTATATCTGGCTAAGTATTGGCTTCTGTGGCGGGTGGTGAGGGCATTGTAGGAAAAGGGAGAGAGTAGGGGTCTGATTTGCAAGGGTGGTTCACACTGTGGCTAAGTGATATAATGGTGGCCCTTTGGATCAGTAGGGGGAAAATGGTCATTGGAGGAAGTAGTGGAAGAAGAGTGATTGGAACTGAAGATAATGGTTGGGATAGGCTTGCAGGGGACAAGAGAGGAAATAACAGAGAAAGCAGGGGGAGCAGTGTGAGAAGTGTTTAAGTTGTGTGTGGTAGTACTACTAGGAGGAGGGGTAGATTATATGATGAACAGGCAATTCTGGAGATGGGGAGCTAATTAGGTGGGTAACTGATGTAGTTGACTGTGGGTGGGTCACAGTACAAGGGGGTGTTCAGGCTGTGAGTGGTAGTGTTAGGAGATACAGTGCTGATAGTTGGGATGAGGGGGGATTGGGTAATGGGATGCCACTTCAGAGGGTATCTGGTATCAGTCAATGCAAGTGGGTCCTTTTGAAGGTGTATTGACCTGGACCTGTGTGTTACTTTGAAGTTTATGACTAGGAATAGTGCTTTTGATGTAGTGAAGGTTGACAAATTTTAGATCTATTTTTTGCAGGTTGAAGTCTGAGGCTTGGATCATTATATTGCCATTGTTGTAGAGGGAGATTAAGAGTTCTGTTTTGAGACTGACTGATGGGCTAATTTCATGTTTCCAGCCAAAGGGGTTCCAGAGGAGTGAGTTACATTTAGGTGGTTGAGGAAGAAGTTTGTCTGTCCAGCAAGTTTGTGGGAGTAGAAGGTAAGGTTGATCTTTAAGCATCCTTTTTTTAATACAGAAATGTTGGTCAAGGTTGAGGGTTTCTGGAAATTCCTTGAAATGTCTGTACTTGAAGTTCTTAGCAGCATTTTTTGAGCGATTAAAGGGGGGCCTGCTCTGGCGAGGGCGGGGTCTGTGTTGGAGATTAAGTAGGTAGACATCACAATGTGACCATTGAGGGCATCTAGGGGAAGAGGTATGTGGGGGAAAGAGGGAGTTGGGATTACCATAAAGGTAGTGTGGCAGAGTGCAGTTTTCAATTTGCATGAGAGCAGTTTTCAATTTGCATAAGAGATTAATAAAGTTGAGGATACAATGAATAGCATCTTCAAGTGGCCTTTGTGAAGAGTGATGGTAATAGGAGGTAGCAAGAGCAGTAGGTGGGGGCAGAGCTGGAGATCGGAGGACCTGGAGGGCAGAGGGGGGGGCAGATGTTAAAGAAGTATCAGTATTGAGGGAGAGGTGTAACAAAAGCAGTATATAATAAGTCCAAAGTAATTGAAGATAACAGGGGAGATGGTGTTATTATGCTGTCAGTGTTTGAGTTTTGATCTAATTCACTAGGATCAGCGGATCTGCGTGGGAGTGAGCTAGATCCTGGAGAATATAATGGGCAAATGTATGACTGGGCTATTAAAGTAAGTTGGGCTTATCTGTGGTCAGTGCATAAGAGGGTGGTTGATCTGATTGTTAGAGTCTGGGCTCAGTTTGTCATGTTTTTCATCCTCTTTTAGTGTTCCTTTAGAGCAGCTAGAGAAAAAATTTAATTATGGAGCCAGAAGGTTTTGTTATGGTAATCGGTGGGATTGGCCTGGTTTCTAGGGTTGGTTGGGTTATTTAAACAATGGTGGTGGGTGAATCTGAGGTCTAGGGAGCAAAGATTGCCACCACCTCACCTTTCCCAGTGCAAAAAAGAAGGGGTCTTTATAACAGCTAAGTGGGCAAGGGCTTCCAGAGGTAGGTCTTAATGGCAAATCGCAATGCAGTGCTGCACAAATTAAGGATGGTAGCTACTGGGTGAGGTGCCAACCTGGCTGCACACCCCCAGGTGGAATGAAGTGGCACAACTTAACAGCCTAATGCTGAGGGGAGGAACAGCCATGTGTTGCATCAGGTGAGAAGGGCTAAGAAGTAGCCCACTGCAGGGGATGTGGGGGATGATGTCAAGATAAATCCATGAAGGTCACATACCTAAGGGTCCTGCCAGCAGCAACTAGCACCTATGGGAAGGAGTAATAGAGCAGAGCTGTCCCTTTAAGGGAAGCAGAGGGTCACAGGTTATCGGCTAGATTTGGGCTCCAACTTCCTCCAGCAGTGTCTTTGAGCAGCTGGCCAGATCTTTGAGCGTTTATGGTGGCCTCTAGTACAGGTTCCCTATGTGGTAGATGGAGTTTCTGCACAGTGTTCGCGGTGGTGGGAAAATGTTGTTCCCAGCCCTCCGAGCTCACAGACAACACTCCATCCTGCCAGCCATCTTGTGTTCCATGCTGTGATGCGGGATGGCATTTGGAGGTGGTCAGACAAATCGATTTTAATGTGTGATGTGCTTTAAGGCTCATTTGGGCATGAATGATTAGGTAAAATATGGTTCCTTTATTGAGGGTGAATTTTTAGATGAATTACAGTCAGTTGTTCACAACTAACAATGAATAAAGGGTTTGGACCCCTTTGTCACAGTGGTCAGTCATACCAAAAAATGTTACAATCTCCTAAAGAAGACAATCATCAGCTATGAGTAGCCGGTTCACTAAGTTCATGACCAAATATTTCATAAAATCCGGTTGTTCCCAGGTGAATAATATATAAGGCTGTGACAGATGTTGTTTTTGAAGATGGAGATACTGACCTGCAAGCATTCAATTGAAGGGCATTTGATATATTGTATGCATTCACATTTAAGTATTTTTTGTGGATTCTCATCACACATACTTTGCCTTATTTTCACTATGATGTCTAAATCTGGCATATCCTTTGCAGTGGATAATATCAATAAATGGTTTTGGTCTTAAAGAGTATATCTGGTATTTGAACTAATAGATCACAGAGGTAGAGGGTGCATTGACCTCTGCAAAGTAACAATCAATTAATGTAGTATGAATTATAATTCATTTGTGTTGGTTTTATGCATTGTTTAGTGGTTTAGATATACTTGAACAGGGGTGAGATTGTAGAGGCAGAACCCCTATCTGGGTGTCATGGATGTATCTATTTTTGGGGTGTTGTGTCATTGAGGTAGTCATCTTTGTGTTCTGACGTCTGGGAGTAGAGGTCTACCATACATACTGGACTGCTCTTTCTTTTGGAGCTGTAGCTAGTATTGTGAGGCTGCAATGAATGTGAAGTTTGAGTGATAAATGGACTGAGGCTGCCATTCATGTTGAGGTGCTGATCCCGGATCGTATGCAAGCCCCTATTTCTGCTGGAACTGAAATTACAATCCAAGTAGAAAGTACTCATATCTGGGTGCTTTGCCTGCATGATTTGCGGAAGTACAACTGACTCAATTTGTTCTGACAATTAGCACACATTCACTGTTTCATCACCTTTGAACAGGTAATACCAAGTGCTATTCGCAGGTCATTCCCCTTTCTGAACTGGGTAAATTAGAATGGGGCACAAATTGTGCACCTGGTAAATAACAAAAAACCATCCTATCAGCATTTACTGGGTACATAGTTTGTAGTTCTCAGAGGCAGTTATTGATTCAAATCTTAATGACACAGGTTTGAGTGAGAGAAGAGAGACGGTGATAACACCCCAGAATAGGTGCTACTCTTTGATAATCTCTGTATCTGCTAGATTGATGGATCATTAGATTGTGAATGGGAGCTGACATTTCTGATGTATTGTATGGTAACGAAAGGGCAATTGGTTCAATATAATTTTGACGTTGGTGGTTGCGTAATTAGGGAGGAATGATTGGGAAAATACAACTTACAATTCCAGTCACATATGTTCTGGGTTCCCATGACGAAGTCATATTTAGATGAAAATGTTGATGTTGGAGGACAATTGGTTCAAGTTGATGCATAAAAGGGTAATCATATCATTGGTTGAAGGGGCAGTGTAACTGTTGATTTATTGGATGTGATTATGTTTTCAGGTTTACTTTAGTGACTGTCTTTTTCTTACTCATTGGAGGGCAGGCTATATGCCTTATGATTACAGGCTGAGGTTAAGGTTTGTGTGCTTCACTTGTGGGTTTGGAATTGATTCATCTATGATCATGAGAGAGGTTCAGAGGTAACTATAGATGAATGGTTGAATTTAGAGTTTCCCTAGGTAGTGCAAGGTTGTGTCTGCTTGAGTTGAGGTGGATGAGTGAGAATAGAGGTTTTTGTAGTAGGGACATGCAGATGAGTGATAAAAATGTTGCTAGGGGGTTTGATCTTGAAAGTGTGTTCATAAATGGGCCTTGAGTGATTAGTGGAAGGGTTGATATGTTTGGATATGAGCTTGAGTTCATTAAAGATAGTTGTGAATATATCTGGCGATATTATTAAGGGTGGGCGTAGTGGGCGTAGTGGGGCTACGTGAAGCAGCGCATAGTGTGCCCAAATCTACGCACACTACGTGCTTCGCGTAGCCCCCACTACGCGCAACCCGCCTCCCGCCTGCCCTCCCGCCTGCCCTCCCGCCTGCCCTCCTTTTAAATCAAACCTGCATTTTAAAATAAATACCAAGTAAAGAAACTTACCTGGAGCGTCGCGTCTCCAGGGCTCCCTCTTCATTATTTCCGACGTCTTCTAACAAATGCGCATGCGCGGGTGGCGGCGGCAGGCAGCTACGCTTCGCCCTGGGTGTGCGTAGCGCTAGCCTGCTTCGCCTACTTCGAAAACTGCGAAGCAGGCAGCGCTACGTACACTACGTGGGCGAAGCGTAGTGTCTCGCCCAGGGTTAGATATTATGTTATGGTGTCAGTAGATGTATAGATTTACTACTCCTAGCTCCACATTTACATATCTTGAAGATAAATAATTATATCACCAATGTGTGTGTGTATATATATATATATATATATATATCTTAAAGCTCCCAGCCGCGGGAGATGCACCACCCGAGAATTTGGGGCCACGGAGCTCAGTATCACTGAGTTTCAATGTGGAGGCATCCATGGAGGATTGACAAGCCAGATGTGCGAGTGGAGGCCCATTGGTGGGCTTGAAATGTTTCAGACAGCGGCACATAACTGAGGCACGCACCACAAGACCCACAAACCAATGCGGACTCATTTGAGTCGCCCATTGGAGGGCACATATTTCAAAGTGGGAGGTGTGGCCGCTATGCCAAAATGACTGTCGCAACTCTGAAGAGTGCGATGAGCACAAAACGCATCAGGCGTGAATCGACAGACATGCTGTAAACTGGATCCGCCCGCCAATCCGGCTTTTACCTCATGAAGGTGGCTGCAGTAGATGTCAGAGTGTGTCTCCACAGGTGGGAACCTTGGAGCTTTGATATTGATATATGTATATATATATTACCTACTGGCAGTAGTTATAGTTAGGACCTTGTTTCTATTCAAAAAGCATTTGTTCTTTGGCCAATATGTTTGGCACCATTTGACGAATCTTCGCAAACTTTTTTTAAAAAAAAGGTTTGCTCAGTTCAGCTCCTGTCTTGAAAGTTTTGGGGTGATTCGTCGAGCAGGGGCCAAGAAAAAAGAGGGTCCCAAAACGCATTTTCTCCATGTTAATTTCCATAGGAAACTTTAGACAAAGCTCCAGCCTGAGCTGCTGAATGGAATTACACCAAATTTGGCAAAAATGTAGGTCTTGGTTCAGAAAGCATTCTTTTTTTAAATGATGTAAATCTGTTTAGTAGTTCCTGAGGAATTCAAAAATAAAAAAATATTGATATCTGTTGGCCGAGGAGGGTTTGCTAACCCTCCCGAGCACGAGCTTCATTTTAAATGGCTGTCAATGCTCCAAACCAAGAAGTGTTGGCAGCCATCTTGTGACTCTGTAAAACCGAGTCACAAGAAAAAAGGTTAAAAAAAAGGTTAAAAATGAAGAAAAGGGGGCTGGTTAGAGAAACCCTGACCCCCTAGCCATGCTCCCAATGCCAAAAGAAGCTTTTATTTTTTTTTGGCGGGATTCACGGACCTCAGGACTAAAGTGGACTTCAACCCCCGAGCAGCAGTGCACCAGGAGGTGCGTTTGCAGAGTGTTGTAAAAAGGGGGCGTGGCCTCAGCCCACTCTTAGCAATCCACCTGTGTGTGGTTTAGTGGAGGTACCTGGTGGGCTAGTAGGCCTACAGGGACCCTCAGGAATCAAGTGGACTTAATACCCCAACTCAGAACACGCCAGGAGGCGCGTTTGCAGAGTGGTGGAGAAAGGGGGCATGGCCTGTGTCCACCTGTCAGCAATCCCACTATCTGGGGCATACTGGTGGTATCAGGTAGGCTAGTTGGCCCCTAACAACCCCCAGCAATGAATGGGACTTTAATACCCCTCCAAGAGTGTGCCAGGAAGTGCATTTGCAGAGTTGTGGAGAATGGGGGCGTGGCCTGCTATGAGAACTTAGCATTCCTGCTGTGTGGGACTTACTGGATGCAATAGGAGGGGTAGTTGGCCCCCAAGGCTGACCTTGGGGGCCAACTACCCCTCCTGTTACCTCCAGTAAGTCCCCAACAGTGAGATTGCTAAGAGGTCTTCAGAGGCCACACTCACCTTTTTACACCACTCTGCAAATGTGCATCCTGGCACAGTCTTGGTTGGGGGATGAAGTTTACTTTACTCCTGAGGGACTTTGGCGGCCAAGTAGGCCTCCTGTTACCTCCTATAGGTCCTATGCAGCGGAATTTCTGAGCGCTGGTCGGAGGCCTAGGCCCTTTCTGCACCACTCTGCAAATGCGACTGCTTCGTTATAGTTAGAAATTAGCATGTAAAAAACCTTAGAAATTCACTGAAAAACCATAGGGGCATATTCCAAGGAGTTATCGCCGAGTTATCGGCACTTTATCTCAGCCAAAGTCACGATAAACTTATCGCCCCATTCACAAGCTGGTGCAAACAGCTGACTTCACCAGTTTACCTGAGATAGCAGTTGCAAAAAACATCGCCACAGATGAGCCTGGCAACTAGCACTGATGAGATGCAGAGTAGGCGTTCCAGAGCAAAAAGCTGCGAGAAGACCACACCGCAACATTTTCAACGACCAGCCAGACTGGCGATAAGATCACAAAACATGCGATAAAGTGCCTTAGCAGCAGGATTTTAACACCTTCTCTTACCTGGTATAAAGTCGGACGACAACCGGCACCAGACAAGGGAGCACAGCCCACATGAAGAACAACAGATGCCCAGGAGCAACTGAACATGCAGCCCGGAGCCCGAATAGGGCAACAACACCCACCACCACCACCCCCAGGACCCCTCCCCTTACCCTACCTTGCCCTACCCTTGGGCACCCTCGACCCCCCCCTTTGGACAAAATAGTGCACATCAACTCCACAAAATCATGAACCAAACAATTTGCCTGACGTCGCACAATCACAACACCTAACATACATGTGTGGTCAGAAAATGGAGAACCATACATTCATCTTCGAATATCCAAATAATTTGTTTATTACAGAATAAACCCAAAACAACAATTCTGAAGAGTCATGACGGATCTTTTCAGGACATTCTGTAAGTCACAGCCTTAAAGACAAAAATCTAGAAAAGAAGGTGTGTCATGGGCTCATCAAAGTACAGAGAGAGAGAGCAAAAGAGAGATAGAGATGAAGAGGGAAAGAGGGAGAAAGAGAGGGAGAGAGAGAGAGAGAGGGAGAGGGAGAGAGAAAGAGTGACAGAGAGAGTGAGAGAGAGAGAAATAGAGCGAGAGAGAGAGGGAGAGAGAAAGAGTGACAGAGAGAGAGAGAAAGAGAGGGAGAGAGAGAGAGGGAGAGAAAGAGAGAGAGAGAGAGGGAGAGATGGAGATGGAGATGGAGAGAGGGAGAGGGAGAGGGAGAGGGAGAGGGAGAGGGAGAGGGAGAGGGAGAGGGAGAGGGAGAGGGAGAGAGGGAGAGGGAGAGGGAGATATATATATATATATGTGTATATATATATATATATTCACTTAAAAAACCATAGGTTTCACACATGTTATAGTTAGCTGGACATTTCACTCGTAAAAAAACAATGAAATTCCCCCGTTATAGTTAGTGCAGGCAACTATAACTCACGCGACCGCAATCCTCTGCTGATGACGTCTGATATTACATCACTGTATTTAGACACCTATTTACCCATGTCTTCTTCCATTAATCTTTAGCTATACATATATTACAAATATTTATTTTTCATAAAGACCCCAAGCAATTAAAGCACCAACACCCGCACAAGAGTTGGGTTTTTTACGTGTAGAACATTTAATGAGCCTACGTCCAAGGCCACAACAACGAGAGTTCACAACAAACAGAACTCTAAATCAAAGAGCAGACGGAGAAAAGACAGGAGATGGCGAAAACGCTCAACAACAGTTTGCAAAACCGACATACAGACAGAACAGACGAAGATAATCGATATTACAGAGTCTGATAACACAGTTATAAATCTTTCAACTATGGCGTTATCGACAATGGAGGAAAAAGTTCTAAGTCTTGGCCTATCCTTCTGTAAACCCACAAACTTTGACTACACACAGACCAGGATAGACCTTTACCATTTCACGAGAAATTTGAAATTACGGAAACATTTCTTCACTATGAAGAACAAAAAGAATGTACAAGCGGAAGATAACCTATTACCAATGGCATTAGATGTGGCTGATATGACGACTCTGAGAGATATGGTAGAGTTGGAATATAATGAAGGAATTGATCAAGTGAGCGTGAGCCAAGCTGCAGACAGAGCGGATTTGGACATTTCCGCAACTCTCCGAACGCCATTTAAACCTAAATCGGTTTTCAATCCAATGATGCCAAGAGACAACATTGACATTTTCTCTGATAAAGTGATTACTGATCTAAAGAAACTGGCAATCAGTAGCAGCAATGAATTTCAACACAACTTAAACAAACAGGCCATACAATACGCAACGGTTATGCAAAAAATTAAGGAACGGACTGACATTGTTATACGTTGGTCAGACAAGGGAGGTAATGTGGTGTTGTGGCCAATCGAAATGTATAATCGAGAAGCTTTGTCACAACTCTTGGATAAGAACTGTTACACCCGCATAACAGCCACGAATATAATCAGTATCAAGGAGAGATACCACGGCTGCTTATATGACTGGAGAGGAAAAGGTCTAATTGAAAAACGATTATCCCATTACTCCGCAACTTTACCTACTTCCTAAAGTCCACAAGAATGCAGAATGCCCACCGGGAAGGCCCATCATTTCTGCCATTGGAAGCCTTTTTGAAAACACCAGCAAATACATAGACTTTTTTCTTCAACCGTTTGTGCAAACATTACCTGCATACTTAAAGGACACTGGAGATTTTTTGAAGAAGATTTTCGATTGTAATTGGCAAAGAGATCTTGTTTTCATGACATTAGACGTTCAAAGCCTTTACACAAGTATTAGACACAGAGATGGCTTGAATGCAGTGAAACACTACCTTAGCACAAGAAACATTGGTCTCCATCAACACACTTTCATGTTGCTAAATATGATTGAATGGTGTCTAGAAAACAATATTTTCATATTTGACAGACTTCTGTACAAACAACTACAAGGTACAGCGATGGGTACTTGCTTCGCCCCCAGCTATGCTAATTTGCATATGGGCTGGTGGGAGGAGCAAGTACTCATGCAAGAATTCTCTACACAAATGTCACAAAATGTAGTGCTATACCAGCGCTACATAGATGACATTTTTATTTTATGGAGAGGTGCTGAACAGGAAGCCATTGATTTTGCCACCAAACTTAATGTAAATGATCTTAACTTGAAGTTTACCTGTACTACCAGTACTACATCTATAGTATTTCTTGATTTAGAGCTTTATATCAGTGAAAACAAAGTACAGTCTCGTACATTCAGGAAGGCTACATCGGGGAATGCGATTTTACACGCTCAGAGTTTCCATCCAACTAAACTAATAGAAAGCATTCCCTATGCTGAATGTCTACGTATGAAACGTAATTGTAGTACCACAGAGAGCTTACACGTCTCCACACAGAACTTATGTACAAGACTCAGCAAGAGAGGTTACAGAGCACAAACCTTGAATAAAGCCAAACAAAAGTGTACAAGCACAACTAGAGAAAATTTGATCTTCAAAAAGTCAGAAGCAAAGTTGGTCCAGGAAGTTCAAACCCCTAGATTAGTTACAGGGTACAACTTGTATCATAACAATCTAAGAAGAATCTTGTATAGACACTGGCCGTTAGTCCAATGTGACCCCGTCATAGGCCCCTCATGTACTAAGTTGCCTCAAATAACATTCAGACGGGCTAAGTCTATGAAAAGTGAATTGGTTGTCAATGCCCCTACAAGTGAGAAAGGTAGTAGTTGGCTAAAAGCACAAAAGGGATTCTTTAAATGTACAAAATGCAAAGCTTGTAGACATGGAGAAAACACTACATCAGTCTCCACCCCCCTAAGGAAAACTCTGTTTGAAATTCGTGACCACTACACATGCAAGACAGATTTTGCGGTGTATGTGCTACGATGTACATGCAACAAAATGTACGTGGGTAGCACAATTCACCCCGTAAGTGTAAGGATACTACAACACCTAAGGGCAATTAATAATGATGGCCCGACATATAAACACAATACACGAAGGGAGATCAGAAGATCTTAAATACTTTGTCATTGACAGTGTGAAAAAGAATGTCAGGGGAGGTAATAGGCAATCGTTGCTATGGAAATTAGAATCCAAGTATATAATTTCATTGGATTGCAAAATTCCTAATGGTATGAACGCAGACGAAGCATTGAGTACACATTTGTAATCCCCTAGTGCAGCATAAATACATACTTGTCCTATTAATCGCTTTATGTTGTAAAATCGCTGTTCGCTTTGAGATCCCTGTGATAATTCTCAGAATGTGTAACAATTTTCTTTTGCTCCAAAACCCCCCCCCTCTTTTCTTTATTTTTCTGACTATAGCCTCTTTAGCCTACTTTCAGTTTTCTGTATTTTGTGTATATTAGAATATTAGACTCACGTAATTAGGCCAACTGTTCCCATTACATTATTTGTAATAATTTTGTTTCATTTAATTCAATTGATCACTGCCCACTTGGGCTTAATGGTCTGAACGTACTGAAGGCAATATACCAAATTCAATTATTTTCCTAAAAATAATCTAACAATTGATTGCAGTTGACCTATTTTGACACATGACAACAATGTGTAATTTAAGTTTTCAATTTTTTCTTTGTTTTTTACGAGAGTCAACCATCAGTCTTTCACTTACCTTAAAGAACTCTTTTATGTCCTTTACTAACCTTGTGTCACCAAGGCAACCACTTGGGCTTGTTATGAGGGTTGAAAACTGAGATAGGACTGTAATTGGAAAAAATTGGGCAAGTGAGCAAGGCGGACCCGTCCGCCGAAACGCGTCTTGGTGTTGGAGCATTGTTGATGGAATAAACATCTTTGAAATCATCCCACGGTGTCAGTGCCTGTTCTTAACGGAGACAAGCAGGATTGGACTTAATATATATATATATATTCACTTAAAAAACCATAGGTTTCACACATGTTATAGTTAGCTGGACATTTCACTCGTAAAAAACCAATGAAATTCCCCCGTTATAGTTAGTGCAGGCAACTATAACTCACGCGACCGCAATCCTCAGCTGATGACGTCTGATATTACATCACTGTATTTAGACACCTATTTACCCATGTCTTCTTCCATTAATCTTTAGCTATACATATATTACAATTATGTATTTTTCATAAAGACACATATGTCATCAGTGATGTAATATCTGACGTCATCAGCAGAGGATTGCGGTCGCGTGAGTTATAGTTGCCTGCACTAACTATAACGGGGGAATTTCATTGGTTTTTTACGAGTGAAATGTCCAGCTAACTATAACATGTGTGAAACCTATGGTTTTTTAAGTGAATTTGCAAGGTTTTTTAAATGCTAATTCGTAACTATAACGTGTGTGAAACCTATGGTTTTTTCAGTGAATTTGTAAGTTTTTTTAAATGCTAAGTTATGTATTTATACATTTTTTTTCCAGGTTTTTCACCTCCCTGGGGGGTCCTTCTGTGACCCCCTGACCAAGGCTAGGGGGTCAGGAGCTGTCCACTCTGCCCCCTTTTCACGTTCTCCACCTTTTTTTTTCACCCCCTCAGACTGCGAGAGACAAAATGGCGGCCGACACTTCCTGGTTTCGAACGATTCGAATGTTTACCGACATCTAACAACCAATCAGAATTGCGCTCGCACACGGCAGGGTGTGCGCACAGTGCGCGCACGGTGAGTGTGTATAGATATTGAAATGCTTTTAAATGCTATTTTCTCAGGAAATACTGAACAGATTTACACCAGACCTGCAAAAGGCACTTCCTTGACCTTATGGCTACCTCTCTGCCAAATTTCACGTAATTCTGTTCAGCCGTTCGGGCTGTAGCTGCGACTAAAGGTCCTATGGAAAAATGCATGGGGAAAACGTGTTTTGGGACCCCCCCTTTTTCTCGGCCCCCGCTTGACGAATCACCCCAAGACTTTCAGGGTAGGAGCTGAACGGAGCGCCCCATTTGTTTTGAAAATTTTGCGAGGATTCGTCAACCGGCGCCAAAGTTATTAAAAATAGAATTTTGAGATTTCCTATGGAAACTAGGTTGTTACTATAACTATCTACTGGCGACCGCCAGTAGATAATATATATATATATATATATATATATATATATATATATATATATATATATATATATGACACTGTGGACCCAGGGCTCACCTGCTGCCACCGGTGTGTCTCCAACCACGCGCCGGTATACACTGCAGTCCCCCAGGTCCCTTATCTGAAACAGTTTCCAGAGACATGAATGGCAGAGTCCATACAGTTGCACACGCCATAATCGCTTGCCCACCCCTGCGCATACAGGCTGCTGCACCCCAGCCCGTCCCGCCGCCCAGCATGGATTGCCAGCCCCTGCGCATAAAGGCCTCACTGCTCACCTTCCGCCACTGGCGTGTCTCTGAGAGGGCCCACCACGTGCCGGTGGGAGGTCCAAGCCTGGGACCCGCGACCATGGCACCCTCCACATCATGCAGCCCCACACCGCGGGCCAACAGGTCACACACTTGATTCTGGGTCTTGATTTTGCAATGGCAGAGATCATATCAGTACACACGGCCTCATCGCAGGCTGCACAGCCGCTCAGCTCTTGAGGTGCCACTAACTCTGTGAACCGCGATACAACGCTACGTGGTGGTAGGCCCACACTGCCCGCTGGCTCAGGCCTACACTGAGTTTCAGCAGGGCTCACACTAATCATTACCAGTTCAGACCGGCAGAAAGGGGCATCATCGCAGGCTGCACACCCGCTCAACACTTTAGGTGCCCCTACCTCAGTGCACGGAAAGACACCATCCCGTGGCGGTGTGCTTGTGCCTGCCGTAGTGTATCCAGTGCCACCAAGTCTGTGCACCGCAAGCCATGGACCCTTTATGATTGAGTCTTGTGGTGCGGACACCATCATGTCACCCCCGGCACAGGGCAATGTGAGGTGGCAGGGCCCTAGGCCCTCATGCATAAATGATAACCACACGGAGACACCCAGTTAGAGAGTGAAAATGGCATCCAGCACGTGCGCCAGGCCCTTTTAATTGACAGGGTCACATGTCCTGTGACAGCTGTGCTGGATGGGTATCATGTGGGTGTAAACCAGCCGTGAGGAAGTGGCTGTGGCATGCTGACAACTAGAATTGTGAGCAGCAGATCCCTACAAGGAAGACCTGGGACATGTAGCGTTGTCGCCCCCCCCTGTGAGCGTTAGCGGAGTGGGCTGGCCTGGCGTATGCCTGTCCAGAGCAAGGGTGTGAACAATGACCTCGGGGCTCTGGGCGTGGTTCCGTCCTGGGCCGAACAATGAAGTAACTAATGCGTGTGTCTCCGTTGTAGTGTTGGCACCACCCAGACCGCAATCGGCAATATATCACCCTGTGACCTGAGTCCCACAACATGAGCAACATGGACGTAAGGGGGAATCACTGACCCTACATTCATCCATACTTCCACACTTGAAAGATCATAGACATGACACATCTGTGTGAATATGAATGTTTATTGCACATTCAATGGATTGTTGAAGCTGGAGCAGAACAGGGCCATGCAAACCCCACTTTACATTGTTGGCCCGTGGAGGGCCAGCCAGAGTCCCTCAGGGAATGACAAGTACATCAGAAGAGGAGGAGTTCAGTCCACAGTCTAATAGCTGTGTCATTGGTGACCAAACAGAATATGGCAGTCCATGTCGAGGTCCAAGGTGAGTGTCGCAGAGTGCATCGGGGACAGTGGAAGTTGATGATGCAGAAGGTAGAACCAAGCAGAAACAGGCCATATGGCGGAGATGAATGTTACTGCATCCTTCTGCCCACGGAGGCAGATTCATCAGCATCTTCGTCCTCTGCTGTTGCATGTGCCCCACATGTGGGTGGTGGTGTTCTGTCTACAGCACTGTGTGGCAGTGGCACCTCAGGGGCTGAAGGTGGAATGTCTGCCGCACTGTGTGGCACTGACACATCAGGGGCCGGAGATGTGGATGGAGTGGTAGCAGCAGCATGCATCAGCGGCAGGCCTTGTGGCAGCAATGCCATGAGGAGGGTCTTTAGGGCATTGAGGGACCCAGCTACCTCTTGCTGGTGTGCAGCCGTGGCAGCTGCTTTTTCAACCTGCATCCGCTCCATGTTCTCCATGATCCTCCGCATGTGTCCCAACTCCCGGCAGAGATCGCTGGAGCCACTCTGACTAGACAGTCGTTCTTGGCTCAGAGTCAGGACTCTGGCGATGTCAGCCATGGTTCGTTGGAGAGCATGGAGCAGACTGTGGGTGTTCGTTAGGGACTATGAGTTGTCCCTGATGGGACTTATACACCCACGTATGGCGTCTAGTTTGGCTGCCATGCGGTCGAACCCCACCTGCACCTGTACAGCCAGCTTCTCCTGGCACCCCAACACACGGCGTTGGAAGACCATGTGTTCGTCATGGGGGTCTTGGAAGGCCGCCGTGGTGGTGGGTGCTGCTTGCTATGTGTTCTGTGCAGGGGATGGGTTCTCCTCATAACAGCTGGGCTGCCCTGCTCCTGGAAGTGGGCTGCGTAGGGTCTCCACGAGCTGTTGGAGGGCATCAGAGTCAAAGGTGTGGTGGTCCTCTTCGCATTTGGTGTTTCAGCGCGCGCAATGAATTTTGTTTTATTTATTTATTTACTTACATTACTCCAGTCGGCTGTGAGCTGGAGTTTACTAACCCCACTATGCCCCTCCCCCACCCCACCGCCCGCGGCATTCCCTCCATGAGCTGCTACCGCAGAGTCCCCCCAGAAAAATGTTGGTAATAACCAAAGGGTCTCATCATCACAGGACCCCATCCTGGTTGGGAACACCCATCGGAACAACCAAAAGCTGGGTCAGGGGGTCACAAATCAATTAAAACCACTCACAACAGATAGGGGTAGATCATTACAAGGAAATGTGCATATAAATGGCAGAGTGCACAACTCACAGAATGAGCGGGGTGCAAAAGATGTACTAAATTTACCCCCGGAATGTACATGGTATTCTTTGATTTTGAAAGGGGCTCCCCGTTTGGTCCATGGGCAGCAAGAAACTTGTCAAATTCTTGTGTATAAATCAGCTCATTGGTGCTCTAAGACAATTTTGCTGAAGATAAATTGGTCTGAAAATAGAATTATGGCCAGTTGAGTGAGCTGGCTGGGTTATACGTCCAAACTTGGGGAAGGGGATTGTGTTGTACTCAATTTTAGTAATGCATGGTGTGCCCGTTTTGCCCTGACGCACTTTAGAGATTTACCTGGTGATCTGATAGAGGTTCTCCCGTTGTGTTTCTTCTATCCTCCACACCATGAATCCATTGCAAGAAACCCATCCGCATGGCTGGGTTCTAGTACCCATCCCCTTACACAGCTTCCTCTATTTAGTCATCTAAACCGCTTTGATGTCCTCTCTGGGCTGTCTGAAATAGACTGACTAACTGGCTGCTCTAGGCAACCAGTTGCTATGATGGGAACGGGCCTGTACCACAATGCTCAAGGAAGAAGATTCCTTATAGATGAACCCAGTAATACGGGTTCAGTGAAATTATTAGAATTCTCCACTCCCACAGTAAGTATTATTAGGGAGACCCGAGAAAAACCCCAAAATTATCCACTGCACCTTAACTTAATCACAAATGATACCATGGGTATGGAGGAGCCGGTCCTGCCAATCATCACAGAGGAATAAGCTATAAATAATTAAACTGGGGAACTGGCAATTAAGGGTCATGTCAAATCTCTACTTAAAATTATCTCATGGAACATAGCAGGAATTTGTCCCAAATTTACTGATGACGTATGGCTAAATTATGTCAGAGGTTTTGATATTATTTGCCTTCAAGAGAAGTGGTATAAGGAAGATATCCTGCTGAATGGTTATTGTTCTTACACGATCCACGCTACACCCTTGTTAGCAGGAAGGGCGAAAGGAGACTTGGTACTGCTAATTTCAGTTAAATATGAGGCCATAAAAATTACTGTTGTGGGTACATCTTCTTGGTTTCAATTAATCCTGATCTCCAATATGTTACAGGTCAAGCTACTAGTAGTAAACTGGTATTGTAATATTTTTAATTCAAATAACTGCCAGGCTACTGAGGGTCTGCAAGCGGAAATTAATAATACCTCTGAGAAATGACAACAGTTATGCATCCTTTGGGTGGGTGGTTTCAATTGTTCTTCCTGCCCCAAAAGCTCTAATGAAGCTTGTGGGCTGCTTAATATTGAAGGGCAGCCCCTTCTGCATTTTATTCACACCCCTCAGGGTGAAGCCCAAAACGCTATTTTTATGGAGAATGTTTTGGGCCTCGTTAATGATTTATCTAGTAATTCTGTAACACAGTGCCCTACTTATGTTGGAGGAGGTAGTTTTATTGATTTTATATTTATTTCATGGAAGTTCTTGCCTCTTATTAGAGACTTTGAGGTGGAGCCTAATAATGCTAGCAATCACAACCCCCTCATAACGTCCCTCAGCACAACAGCTCAGATGGGGAAAGTAGACAACTGCCCGATTCGTGGTAATCCCAATAAAGGGGTAAGACTTAATTGGAACAAAGTAAACTCCTTTGAATTTGAGGCAAAAACTGTCATAAATAATTAGGATTCGATCATGCAGTATTTAGATCATGACTTGCCCCCAGCTGAGATTATTCGTGAATTCAAACGGATTTGCTAAAAATCTGACCAAGTCGATTAAGGTCAGGGATCTCCCAGAGAAAAGGTGGTTTAAGGCGGAATGCTCACAAGCCCAAAATACTTTAAAATTCGCTCTCCATGTTAACCCTCATTATAGGGCTCAAACTAAAAATGCTAGGAAGACTTAGAAAAGTATAGTTGAGCAGAGGAAAGAGGAATTGAGGTGTATAGCGTGGGATGATTTGGTGGGAGCCAGTTCCCTTGAGGATTCTAAAAGCTTTTGGGATATCATAAATCGTCATTTATTTACCGAAGAGGCAAGGAAGACAGATTCACTGATCCTGGGGGATGTCTGAGAAACTCACTTTATGGCTATATTTAATCCTAAGTGCTGCCAGCCTGAGGTAATCAGCGGGGATTTGCTCCTAGATTGAACATTCGCTTCTCTCTTAAGTGCATCAATTTCAGTAGCTGAGGTGGAGGAAGCCATAGCAAAAGGAATTAACATGAAAGCTCCAGGTTCGGATGGAGTGCCATTAGATCTTTTGAAAAGTAATCCTTATCTATGGGCTCCATTATTAACCAATGTTTTAAAAGCAGTGGTCATTAACCCTATCCCAGCAACTTGGAGGGAGGCGATCATGGTCCCTGTGTTCAAAAAAGGTCATAGAAGTGACCCAGCCTGCTATAGGCCAATCTCCCTTTTTGATGCCACAGCAAAGCTGTTGGGGAGGATAGTCCTTGCCTGACTCGAATAATGGGCAACCGATACAGAGCTTATGGCAAGAACACAGTACGGTTTTAGAAGAGAGATGGGCACCATGGAACAATGCCTCAACTTGTCACTGATTATTGGCAACTACTTGAGGGCCAGGAAGGGTTCTATCCACCTGGTCTTCATGGATTGTCCAGCGCTTTTGACACTGTAAATTGTGAGATGTGGGCACTTATGGGGAAAATGGGAGCCGAGGAGGCTTTGATCTCTCTTTTACGTAGGCTCCATGCATCCACCTCTGTTATTATAAGATATGGTCCACAGGGGGAAAAAATCAGGCCTACAGCCTCCACAGAAGGTGTCCGGCAGGGATGTATTTTAGCCCCTTTTCTTTTTTTAATTTATACTAATGGGCTAGAGACCTTTTTAATAGATAAAGAAATTGACTGTCCACGAATTGGGGGTACAGGGGTCCTGCTACTTTCATCTTCGAGCGACGCCTTATTAATGGCCCTGACAGCTAACGGCCTTCAAAAATTACTTAATGCGTTCACAGATTTTATGCTGGCACTTGATTTAAAAGTTAATTTTATTAAATCATGTAATATGGTGTGTGGCCCTAAAATGACCAAAACTAGGAAATTTTCTGTTGCAGATAAGAGGATTGATAAACTGTATAATTTTAATTATCTAGGGAATATCTTCAACAACAAGATGGCTTTTGAATCGCTTGTTACTGCAAGGGTGAAGCAAATGGGTAGAGTTGGTGAAGGAATTATTCGCTTTGCTTGAAAGCTGGACCATAAACCAGTGACTGAGCTGGTCACACTTTATAAAGCTAAATGTGTGCCTGTTGCAACATATGGAGCAGGTGTGTGGGGATACCATAACAGCCGCCAGTTACAGATTATGGAAAATACATTTATAGAGAGGTTACTGATGGCCCCAAATAGTGCCCGCATAATCCTTTGTCATCATGAATTGGGGCTTGACTTTGTAGAGGATGGTATAGATATTGTCCCCCTACTATTATGGGCCAAAATGTGACTGACTGAGGAGTTAGTGTTTTCCAGAGAGGTCATCAAAGATTGTACTAATCTTGATGGAGCACTAACTATCCCTTGGCTCAGTTTTGTAAGGGATGGCCTCTATAAGTTAAGTCTGGGAGACTATTTGGATTGTGTTATAATCTAGTAAGTGATTAATGCATCCTCTCTGATGCTGCCCTTTGCCTTGCTGCTCAGTCTATGTGATGTCATCAGAATGTTGAAAGTGTTTGAGTACTCTGTGTGGTGTGACGGTATTGTACCTGCAGTTTAGGGTGTGAGTTATGGTGATAGTATCCACTGTTTTTAGGTTTTTAAGAATGTATTTCTTTAACTTGCATTCTTTGTTCTTTATGATCATTATAAGGGGGAGATGTGTATTGTAATTTTGTTGTTTTATGCATCCTCCTTACTGTCATTTGTGTGTTTTACAATCTTCATGCATTTGATCGTTTATGATCATTATAGCAGGGGGGTGATGTATAGTTATTTTGTTGTTAATGCATCCTCCTTTGCTGAGTTGTGTGTTTTATCACCTTCACACATTTTGAATGTTTTCGATCACTATAAGGGGGAGATGTGTTGTAATGTATTAATTACTCAATGCACTCTCCCTACAGTAGTTCTCTGCCTTGCTGCTCAGCCTATGATGAGGTCATATAGATTGTTGAGTGTGTTTGTACTGGAAGAGAGAATCAGTTGGTGTGGAATGGCTGAGCAGCGAGGAGGCTGCACCTTGTGGGGCACTTTAAACGATCTGTCTAACATCTAGTAACCTGTAGCCAAGAAGTGATCTTATGAATAAAGCTGTGATCTTGTTCTACATCATTTGGCCTACTTATCATTCATCTTTACAACAGATTTCCCAGCTGGTATCCATGAAAATGCGAAAAATATCATAAAAGGGGCACACTCTACAGGGGCGAACAAACGCCGCTCTCAGCCCGAGGCAATAGGCGTCCCTCCCTTAGCCCATTTTCAACAGCAATTTTACGTAACATTCTCCATAAATGTACAGACATGATTTTATCTAACAAGCTTTTGTCTACTTGCCCTGAATTTTTTAGTGGCTTTCCCAAAACAATTGTGGTGGGTAGCTAAACTGGAGTCCTGCCCCTGTGATAATTTCACAGCTCAAAGCACTTTGCACTTTATGCTATTTTGCCCCCCTTTATAAAGAGCCAAGAGGAACATTTTTAGTTCCGATTTTAAAAGAAATCAGGCCATGTTCCTATATTGAAGGTTTTAACCACTTACACTCTTTGGCTACTTATGATATGTGCACTATGGTTTCCAACTACGTTAAAGTCGCAATGGCTATTAGGCAACGTTATTAGTTATTGTTAATTGAATCTGAATTGTGTAAATTTTTTAATTTTTTTTATATAAAATACAAGGTCTGGTGTATTTTTATGGAGGGAGCTGTATATTGTCATGGCACTAAGCGCTTTGTAATATAGAACGCATTTATATCAAAGATTGATTTTAATGATTGCATTGCTTTTTCTTTTTCCTTTTAATTAATTTGAATTGTATGGTAATTGTACCCCTTGTGCTGCTATGTAAATTGACCATTGGAATCGCAAACAGTAATGTTGATATTGATTTTATAAACTTTTATGGTTTTCTCCTGAAACCGAATACATTTCTTTTTGAAATTGAAATTGAGAGATTTGTCATACAAGGACCTACGTCGGTAAAGCTTCACACGGGCAGTGGTTCCGAAGGGGGCTGCAAGGTCGATGAGGAAAACCCTGGCAGCAGAGGCAATGCATCAGTTCTTCTCAGGTTTGTGAGGCACAGCAGAGGAGATGCATTGATTCTGTTATGTCCATAGATGAACTGACGGAGCACTTTCAGGCCCACTTTCAAGGGTCCAGGACTTGTGGGATACCACTTGGCAGGGTAGGACTCGAAGATGGCAGAGTCCAGGCATCTGGTTCAAGGTTGTTGGAGCCTTCTGTCCCTGAGGCTCTAGTCAGGAAGTCAGCCAACTAGCCCTTGGAGTCACTTTAGGATCCAGCGTTCAACAGATACAAGTCCAGTCCTTCTTACTCAGGCAGAGGCAGCAGATCAGCACAGAGGGGCAGCAATTCCTTCAGAGCAGCAGAGTGGCAGTCCTTTCAGCAGCCAGAAGTCCTTCTTCCTGGCAGAGTATCCACAGGACCAGAAGTTTACTGAAGAATTGGTATCTGAGGTCCATTGTGTATACCCAGTTCTGCCTTTGAAGTGGGGGATAAGCTTCTATAGATTTCTCTTTGAAGTCCCCAGGCATCCTGCTTTCCTTGCCCTGGCTTCAGACTAATGACAGGGGGTATGCAGTCCTTTGTGTGAAGGCAGGACATAGCCTATTAAAGGTTAAGTAGGGATGTGCCCAGGCTCTGCCCTCCCTTCCTGCTAGTGATGGCCCATCCACATACACTGGCTGCAATGACAGGCCTGAGACATGTTTAAAGGGCTACTTAAGTGGGTGGCACAATAAGTGGTACAGGCCCACCTGCAGCATTTCATTTACAGGCCCTGGGTACATGGGTATCATTTTACTATGACCTTATAAGTAAATTAAATATACTAATTGGGGATAGGCCAATGTTACTATTTTTTAAAGAGTGCACACATGCATATTAGCACTGGTAAAGTGCACAGTGTCCAAGGGCCAGCAAAAACAAGATCAGCAAAAATGGAGGAGGAAGGCAAAAAACTTGGGGAAAGACCAACCTAAGGCTGACAGGTCTAACAAAATCCATCAGACAATCTTGCCTTTGTTCCTAGCACACAACAAAATGGCAACAGGGTTGCTCTGAGGAGTTATTTTTTCTCTCTAAAAGACTACTTGACCTGCAAAACCTATGTTTTGACACCAAAATGAAGCATATAGGTCTCATGGTTCCTGAAATATGACATCATCACAGCAACACATCGGCCATTTTTAAAAATGTCATCCCAAAAAATTCACATGCATTAGCAATGTCTCCGTAAGCTAAATTACTTCTCTAATGATACAAAAACGCAATAGAAAATGAAAATCTCTGGAAACAAATTTCGTTACGGAGGTATATGAAGGGGCCAGATTAACATCTAATCTTATGGACAGTAACCAACTGACTCTTATAGATGCTGAAAGGAAGGCCTACATACCCCCACAGCATCCACTGCACCACTAAAGAGAGGACGAGCCTCTGCAGACTATTTAGAAGAGCATGCACCAGGATGTATTAGATACATTTTCAGATTATTGAGGTTAATAATATCAATCTACAAACATGATGATACAATAATTATAAGAAGGGAAATATAGAGGTACTATTCTTAACTTCACATCTACTTACCTTGCTGATATAATGCTTGAAAATTCTATATAGTCAGTTGATATAAAACAATCCTCGTATTTTGATAGAACACCATTCTGACAGTTTATAAAACTTGCTTTGTTGGAAGCAATTAATCACGTTTTGAAGAATACAAATAAATAATGTGCAGACATGTTAAAATATGAAGCAAACTAACCTGCTATAGGCGGGCTCACCAAATAAGGTATGGCATGAAGAAAGAAGATCACACCAAGAGCTGATGACAAGTAAGTGGTTCCTACAACATCAGCAGCCACAACAGGAATTAGTGCCACATAGGCCCCATCAAAGTAGCCAAAAGTCACTGAGAAAGGGACAAGCAGTGCAAAGCTTCGTAGAATTGGAAGAAAGAGGCACGACAGTCCATCGAGTCCCACAGCAATAAGATAGCAAATAAGTCGATACTTCTTTAGAAACCTGTGGAAGAAAAAATTAGCTGGATAGGCATTGTGGCTAATACTGACATTTATATCTACTATGGAGAAATGTAACTAAGGCACCAATGTGATACAGGCAAAGTAGAAATTTAAAATGTGATGGCATTAGAATGTATTTTCCATTCTGAGACAGCTACATATAATTGCTTTTAAAACAAAATGTGAAACTAGGACACTTGCTTTTATACCCTTTGTGTGAGCAAGTAAGGAAGGGGTCTTTGTTTATTGGTTTTAGAGACCAACCAACCCGAAACTACTATGAAGTCTTGTTTTTGCAAAACAAAGGAAAATGCTGACTGGACATCATGACATGAAGGCCAGTTGGCATTACTGTTTTGACAAAAATGATCTGGCCATGCATCTTTGCTAAAATAACCCTTACCATCCCTATGAAGTTCTCTACTTATGGCAGGATGCCCAACAGCATTTAATTGGAATTGGTGCTCCCCTGACGAGATTTAAATCTAAACCAGATGTAGGGGTATAAGTCATATCCTTTACGGGCTACGGGTACACAGTTTTGACTGGGCTCCCTTTAAACAGACTCGCCCGACTGAATGCAACACTCCATGCAACAGTGCACTACCTAAAACAAAACAAAATGTCTGACCATATTGCTCTTGTCTCTGAATTGCTGCTTAATGAGGCCCAATGCATACTTAGAACTTCATTACTTATGACCAACTCTCTCCGCCTTAACTCTCCTAAATACCTCACATAAAAACTGAGATTGACCTGAAATTCTAGATTACTCAGAAGCACAAACTCCTGCTCGACACTCCTCACTTCAAGAACATTGTATGCAAGCCAGATCCTTTCAAGAACACCCAAACAAACCCTACACATCATGAGATCTCAACTGTAATGATTTCAAGAACTTATTTAAAAGCCTGCTCACAAAGAAGTAATATGGCACCAGAATATCTTTGACTTATTTTGTGGGATTTCTCGCCCTCTGTTCATACATGTACTTAGACTGTTGACCTAAATCTAGATTTTGCTTGATGGCAACCATTTTGTACACTCCTATGTGCAAGAGAAATGTAGAGTTTTGGCTCACCGCCCACCCTATGTACTGGCTGAACAAAGGCATTTCAGTTTCGTTTTAATCTCTGCTACTGTCAGTGGGTGATAGCGGTATGCCAACCCTCATTTCTGCTGTCCATATTAATTTGTGCCAAATTAGAGTACAATCTATGCCAGTGGTTTCTTGACCCTAATCATAAACCAAACTACAATGGGAAGACAAACAGTAAATTAATGAGGATAGAGACACATTTTCACAGCCATTTCTAAGAACGGGTGTCTGTGGGGAGACGAAAAGCACTTAGAAATGTTTTCCATATACTGTGCTCTGTAAGTGTTTTTAACTGATTTCAAAGGCCCTATGTACACCAGATCCACTGCTCCACACACTCCTCACGGCCGCTGGAGCCTGCCCCCTTCTTTGTGAAGGAACAGTCATACGTTTGATATAAGTAGAAGAGCTACTTATGTCTTGGGTACGGTTAGCCTTGCAAGACCACTATGCAGTTACTTTTTAAATTCTCACCCATATTTCATATCACCTTTACCTACGGTAGCACAGAGAGTGCTGAGACACAAGCATTCATGCTGTCCAGCTACCTCTACATAGCTATGTAAAGGTAGCTGGACAAGAGAAACAAGAGAAAAAGTCCTCTGGCTTTTTCTGATCTTGTTTAAAATGTAATTATTCAAGAAAACACACATTTGCTAAGTTTTTTCCGTAGATTTACCGGGAATCAGATTCTGCTTTGCCTTCTAAACAAATTATTTCTGCCACACCTTTAAGCCCATCTGTTTATATATGTTCTATTAACACTAGAATGATTTGTTCACATGGTTGTCAACTTGCCTACAGCATAATCCACTGTTACCACTAACCCTGGGCGGACAACTATGCTACGCTCGCGTAGTTTGCGTGGTTTGTGCTACTTCGCGCTACGCGAATTGCACGTAGCACAGTGCAAAAATGCGCAGCGTAGCGTAGGTGGCATTTTTTGCTCGCTCGCGGTCCTCAACGTCAAGTTGGCGACCGCGAGCGAGCAAAATGACATCCCGGCGAGACTTTTTCCTCGTTCACGATCAGAAACTACCAGTCCGTGTTGAGAAAGCTGCCACTCGAGTAAAAATCTACTCGAGCGGCAGAAAACGACAGCTCGCACTGTGCAAGATGCCGTTTTCAATGATTGCACAGTGCGGAAAAGCATCCGGCACTGTGCAATCATCGCGAACAGCGCACTACGCAGTTCGCGTAGCTACGCATAGTGCTACTATGCGAACTACACCCAGGGTTAGTTACCACTCTCCCACATAGAGTTACATTCCCTTTTGTAGCACTTTTCACACACAGACACACAGACACAAACAAACACAAAGAAACACAGACAAAAACACACATAGACATACACATACACACTGTTTTTTAATACCAGTTGCTCTGGGTTGCCATCAGTTTACCACACTACTGTGGGACATTATCTATAAGCTCAACTTACCAGCTATGGCTACTGGCCATGTGTATCCTTAGCATGTTAAGGCACCTCAAGAAAAAATCATATCAACTCTGAGTGTATTTTTTAAGGCAGGCTAGATGATGGTATCATACTGGAAAGCACGCTTAGATGGTTTACGTGCTTGCAACAGAGAGCTGTTTCAAAAAATATGGTCACAAGTTAGACTAAAATATATCTTAGAGAGTTAAGTTGTTTGCGGCAGAACACTGAAAGAAACCTAAAGGGCATGTGTTTGAAAGCAAAAACCAGTGGCAGCTCGCACAGGTAACACTGTGGGGTGGTGAGGCTGAGCAGGGGCGGGTCTAGGTGGGGGTAGGGGAGTGTGATATACGACAGGAAAGTGGAGAGTATGAAAATAAATGAATAAACGCACTTACTTTGCGCTCGCAGCATCGCTGACTCGGCGATGCTGCGAGCGCAAAGTAAGTGTTTTTATTTATTTATTTTCTTACTCTCCACTTTTCCGTCGTATGTCACACTCCACTACCCTCCACCCAGACCCGCCCCCGTCTCACCGCCCCACAACATTACCTGTGCGAGACACCACTGCTACAAACATAGCTCAGTGTGTCCCATAAGTTTTTTCTGAAGCCTTTTTGCAACCTGCAGGTCAAACCTTCCATTTCGGGTACATACATCAGTGCAAAATATATGCTGCTACAAACATTTACATGTTACCAGCAAAGCATATGATTAAAGGCTTGTATGTCTTCCCAAAATTTAAATCTTTGGAGCTCACAGAATGTGTGCCATTCCATTTGGTAGTAATTTACACAAATTATTGAGCATCCACAGTCATCTGCAGGCATATGGTGGATTACGTGAACTGAATAAATATGTTACATTGCGCTGAAAATGTACCTATGTTTCTTTGCTGTCACTGAATACAAGGTGCATGCAAAGAGATATCTGTCAACAATCGAGGCTTCTGTCATTCTTCTGAGGCTTCTGTCATTCTGTCATTCTTTTATTAGCACACAAATGAACTTGCAAAAACTTTCCTTTTCTTTTGCAAAGCTGGGCCACTTGCTTTTTTTTGTTTCCTCTGATGGTTTGCTTACTTCCAGAAGAAGTGGCAGCATGTCCATCAGTGCAGACGTCTGGAGACCAACTGGGGAGAAAATATCTCACCTGAAAAGGCAGTACTGATTACCTGTGAAACAATAGATGCTGACCCATTCATCCTATCATTTCATAAATCACTCTAGCCTGAATGGTTGAGTAATAGAGACCTAGAGACAGAGCAAGAATGATACGAAGTGGCTCCTGCCAAGAGCCCGTGTGGCAACACTATTTACTGTTTAGAAGCAGTTAGCCTAATTTTCTCTGTCTCTCTGAATGAGATAGGGTGCTCCATAGTTGAGTGGGGGGAGGGGGGTGGAGAGGGTTCTGTTATTTTATTGTTTGTTGTGATTTTTGCGAGTTCGTAGTGGAACGGACTGTTGAGATGTCAGTCACTCACCGCAGGGATGTAGAGCATGGCTCACCTGAGAACTCTGATTTGACCAACAAACACGGTCAACATTTTATGAAACGACCATACAGGGTGAGGCTCTGAAACTGGTGGTGTGCGACCATCAGATGTGGCTATCGATAATTGTTGTCAAAATACGATGTAAGCTCTAGAATCCCATTGTATTGCTCCTACGTGCTTGGATATTATTGAATAAAATGTGTTTACAAAAAAAATGAGATAGGGTGCCCCAGGACTGGAGCATGGCTCGCCACGCTCTCCAAAGGAGATATTCCAGCATCTTACCTGGTTTTATTTTTAACCTGCAGTGAAGTTTGAGTGCCAGGAGCGGCATGCACACCCCCTGATTGATCTTCGGCACAGGGGAAAAGGTAGGCTGCGCACGCACACTTGCGCATCTTAGAGGGAATGTAGCCCCAAGATATAAATCAGCCCCTAAGTCCGAACATAGAAATCTTGTCCGGTCAAAAGCACAAAGTGTCCATGAGACGAGAGAACTTACCTAGATGCGAAATTGGAACTTTTCCTGCCCAAAACCAATAGCTTTAGATGGACCTCATCCAATGGCGTCTGACTTCAAGGGGACTTCTCTGGATACAGCCTGCCACCGTGCCCTGTTGGAGGATTTTAACTTTCATTTAAAAAACTAAGTCCTAAAGTAAAGTCTCATCGCTGTCAAGGTTTCAGATTGCTATGAGTGGCATTTTCATATTTGCAGTGTAATTATGAGTGACATTTCAACTGCTATAAGTGCCACTTTCTTGCAAGCAAACTCAAGCAATGAAGACGAGGGAAACATATAAATATTTGAAATTACACCCATTTGAACATGGAGAAGCTCTAAGATCTTAAAACTGCTACAAAGAACCAGAAGTGGAAGGGCACTAACCGGAGACAGACTTCTCAGTAACATGTTCTTACACTGCAGCCAGTGACTATGGGGCTTTGGTTCACTCGTGGTGTCAGTCCCTTGGTTCTGACACCACAGCCAGCACCTGCATCAACCATGCCAACACACCTGGCTCAAGTAGGAGGCTCATGAGTTTTAATGTATGTAGAGTGGTGCTAGTTGCTGAAAAGCAACATGAACAACAGGCAAGGTGGCGCCATGTGAATTCTCGTACGGGCACTGCCGGTGATGATTCGATAGGCTATGACAGGCCGGACACTGGTACGGCCTCTGGGGCAGCGCTGCACCTCGGCAAATTTGGCACTCCTGAGGCTTCTGTGGCAGGTTGAAGGAATGCCAGTGGGGTTGGCGGTGGATGAAGGGTGTGGAGCTTCGCGGCCCCGGAACCACATCTGCCGCTGCAGAGTGAGCCCAGGTGTTACTGTTGTTGCCAGCCCCGGTGGGCCGAGTTGGGATGGCTCTGTCGCACCGTGGTATTCATTACCACAGCGCAGCGAGCTCATCAGGCAGAAGCCACTAGTCCTAATTCAACTGCCGCCCGCTTGCTCCACTGGAGGCAGCATAGGCTACGTAACGACCTACTCGCCCTATAAATGTGAGTCTGACAGAACTCACACTGCAACCTCAATGTCACCGTATTAGCCATAGGTAGGCACTACTTGTTGTCACATCAGTGAAATATATGCCACGGCACTGCGTGGTGATTAAAACCAGTGCTACATTGTAGCATTAAGCAGCTCAACCAGCCCCCAATAATGCTGTTAAGCGCTTGATAGGCACAGGCGCTAATATGGGTGACTTGAATGATTTCAGTGCGGTGATGCAGACCACCGTACTGAAATGCATTAGTCGAAACTCCTGATGGGTGGTACTTGGCAGGGCTGAAGTCTTGAAGTGGCATGAGCTTGCTTGGTGCATCCAACCCATGCTTCATTGTTAAAAATTCAAATATCCAGTTCCCTTTATTGTATTGTTTTTGTTAATGTGCCATTTTGTTTATTACATCTGTCTTTACTTTTCTGAATTTAAATTTTATTTTTATTATGCTGTATTTTTTACTAATAATTCACTTTCTTACAGTGTTTAAGTAACCCTATAATCAGTGGTATATATATATATATATATATATATTCACAGAAAAAACCATAGGTTTCAGGCACGTTATAGTTAGGAATTAGCATTTAAAAAACCTCAGAAATTCACTGAAAAAACCATAGGTTTCAGGGGTGTTATAGTTATCTGGACTTTTCACTTGTACAAAACCATTGAAATTCCCCCGTTATAGTTAGTTCAGCTAACTATAACTCGCGCGCCAGCAATGCACTGCTGATGACGTCACATATTACAACACTCATGACATGGTCAGTGACATCACTCATGACATCACTGATGACATCTCAAATGACATCACTGATGACATCATCCTTGTGATAGAGTGGCAGACCTCCTCTCACCCTAATATAAACTTTGATACACACATTCAAAAATAGAGACTAAAATTTTCAAAACAATGGACATACCAATACCAGTTACAACAACCTCTTCAGTAATTCTAAGATCCACATACACATCCACTCATTCACCAACAGTCCTATACAGTCACTCATACATGTACTCACTCATCATATGTACTCATACACCTATACATCCTGTTACACAATGCCACTCATCCATAGAGTTACTCACACACATAGTCACTCATGCTAATAAAGAATCAAACATACATTTACTTACATATACAGTTCGGGGTCCCCCCCATGCTTGCTCCACGCACCAGCCCACGCAGCCCGGCTCCCTCCGGCCTCGGCCCCAGCGAAGCCCCGACATCGAGGCACCAAGATCTGGCTAGGGGGCACCGCATGGCCACTTCACCACTCCCGGAGGAGGAGAGTTTCGATGGGACCCCCCACCGTCCCTCAACACCTAGGTGCGATTGTCCTCCGGCCTCCCCGGGCCTGGCGCCTCTCCCACTGGGCGTCTGGCCTCTCCCAGCCCGGCCTCTCCGCCCCCCCAGGCGCAAGGGTCCGGACATCAAAGGGCTCCAGACCTATATCTGGGGCAACCCCGCAATGGGACAGTAGTTGTATCACGGAGTCAAGAGCCCTGCTGATGGAATCGCGGCTGACCCTACGGAGAAGAACTCTTGCTGACACTACCACGAGCCCTGCTGACTGCGTCGCGGCTCCACCTTATTGAGACAAGGAACCTCACGGAACATCGGAGCCCTGCTGACGCTGTCCCGGCCCAACCTCGCTGAAACCTCCACCAGAGCCCTGCTGACGTCGTCGCGGTTCGAGCTGAACTGAACCACCTTAAGAGCCCTGCTGACCTAGTCGCGACTCAAGCTCCACGAACTGATCGCCAGAGCCCTGCTGACGCCGTCGCGGCTCGACCACTCCGAGACCCGGAGTCCCTCCAGCTTGAGGATCAAGAACTGGGCCTAAGGTACCCTCGTACCCAGCTGCTACTACCTGGTAATCCCCTCAGCACAATGCAAACATGCACATACATGACACTGTTCAGGGATCCATCGTCTACAGCTGACATTAAATGACCATTCATCATCGTCCCCCTATTAAAGCAGTGCACTTTGTAATCCTCATGGTACATGTTCTTTGCAGCAGGCACATTAACCCTCTGTGCTACCTTTCCAGGAGTCAACCCTTCCACTAGACAAAACTCGGATCTCTCTCTAGGAAGAACATTAATCACCAAAGTTATCATGACATTTTTATTGTTTCTGAAAATTGCTGGAGGCCAGGAAGGAGGCAGCATTTTTTTTTTAAACCATAATATACTTGCAAACACTACGCACCCACCCGAAATAGGTACCCAGTGCGGTCACATCGTTCGCACTGCCCTAACCTGCTCAAGGTTAATGTGACTTCAGTGACAGAGTCACAGTGACTGGATCACTATTGTTCTAGGGTGTGCTGCTTCGTAGGCCTGCCCACAAGACTGGAGATGAACTTCAGTATGGATTGTGGTGGACAGGCCTTCAAGGTTAACTCACAATTGACAAGACTAGGGTACACCTGCTTGTGCTAAGACATCAAGCCTTCTAAGGTCTAGTGGGGCCTTCTAAGGTCTAGCATGGGAATGTGCTCCCTCAGTGGAGTGGTCTGGTGGACTGGTCATGAAGGCTGAACCCAGTTCCCCAGTTCCAAATTTGCCAGCTCTGGCCATATTGCCACATCCTCTCCCCCACTGAACACCATACTGCCCCACTGAGAGAAACTCGCACTGCCTTCAGCTACAACCTAATTGTGCCCGCTATAAACACTAGGATGTGGTTCAATTCAAAGTATGCACTTGATAAGAGTAATATGCTGCCTAAAAAAAAAAAGTAAAAGCAAAAACTCATAGGTGATGCAAAATTAAGTAAAGCATGTGAAATGTAAGCAGAAACAACATGGTTACCTTAACGATCTCTCACTCACTATTCAGAAATCAGCCAGTGGTTTTACCTGAAAAGTTAAGGACATGACTACAGGGCCCTGAAGGGAACCGTTTCAATGTCCATTGCTTTATATCCTTACAAAGCGTAAGCAGTATGGTTTAAAAAGACCACATCCATAAACACAGAGCCATGGTACACATTTTGTTTTCCAATCCACCCATCAACCAGGTATTGCAGTCCCTCCAGGAATGGTACACTTTCCCACCTGGGGACAACAATGCTGTTCACAGAAAGACTAGAAAACAAAAGTAGCGCTTCACTGGCAAACTCTGTAAAGTGAGGCTGATGTATTTGGATGTGAATAAAACCAATCTGGCCACTTTGCAACCACTCTGTCTTGCTTTATTTAGTTATGTATTTATTTTTCATATTTAAAACCTTCTATTTCTCTCCATCCCGCTGCACTTTGGAATAGTAAAATGTCAGAAAAAGGGCATTTTCCGCAAGAGTGTTTTTCTTTTTTGGATCCATTTCACAGGGAAGCAACTAAATGAAAGAAGGAAAGAGAGATTGTGAAGTTTGTGAACCGTTTCTTCAAGTTACGGTTTTCAGTAAGTGAGGATCAAGACAGAAAGAGAGGGAATAATAGGAAGAGAGGGGGGGACAGCTGCCAGCACAAAAAAGAAGAGGACATTGCCTGAGTCCTATTCCTTCTCTGCCCTTCCCCGAACGTCCACGTAAGCAAGCCGAGCCTTAGCTGAAGGCCTTTGTCCGCCCCCAAAATAATGCGGCATAGGGCGGACCGCCCCCACGGCCCCCCCTAGCTACGCCACTGTTTACTTGTTAATGAGGCTTTGTTGTTTTTTCACACCTCCTTGAGCCCCTGCATCTCCACTCTGACTATCGTTGGAAGAATAAGCCCCCCCCCCCGAAATGTTTTGTAGCCACCCCCGAAATGTGACTCTAGTTGCGCTTCTGCCACCCTCTCGTATCAAACTAGTGGGAACACATCTGAGGCCTTTATAGGCGCTGTGAGGAGATGGCATTCTTTCTCACTTTCCTTCAACCATATAGGTCAGATATAGCATTTACATCTACAAAGACTTAAAGCGTCTAACCTGAGTGAGAAATGAAATTGGTACATGGCATGCCTTATAGTTAAGGCTCCCTGTTTTGCCGTTATTACTGATTTTTACAGCTAAATACAGACAGAAAAACATTTTTTTCCTGTCTGTATTTATTTTGCAAATGTGGATAAAAACGGAAATATGGGTTGTTTTTGAGTAATTCTAAATGCTGTTCATCATGACTACCAAGCCAATTGCTGTGTGGATTGGACAAGCAAGGGGATAAAAAAAATAGGGATTTTAGTAAAGAGCCTTAAACAGCAGTAGATTTGCACAACCATGATACTAACATTTACATATTTTCTTACAAGTGCATATTTTACCATCTGAGTGTGTATATATCAATGAAACATGTGAGGCGTTGAGGCACGAGTGCACATTATTTGGTTTAATAAATGTAGAAATATACACATTTCAGCCTAATTTTTTCACAAAACATAAAATAAATATTGATAAATACAGGTTAAAATTAGCAGAAAATAAATATGGATAAATACAGACAGAAATGACCAAAATATAAATGCCATAAAACCAGGAGCCCTACTTATAGTTTACATAGGAAGTGGAATATAGGGCTCTGCAGTGCGGCACACGAGGTGGCACTGTCTATACGACAATATTGGTTCCCTTCACTTATATTCTGTGCAGCTGTGGTGTTTTTTCATGTGTACTTGTTTTTAACAAAATATATTTAACCATAAACAGGATGGGAGGGGTTAAATTTGTGCAGTAAGGTAAAATCACATAAAAGAGACTTCATGGCTATTAAGACAGTTATTTCCATGTCTAAAGTAAATGTTGTATGCAATTGTTGAGGCAGTAAATTGTGATTTTCTCATGTCCATTTTTGCTGTCCTGTACTGTGTTTATTAGTAGAGTTGCTCCAGATAACGTATTATTGGGCTTCATTTATTTTCACTGCCATGCATACATGGCTGCATACATGGCGTGGGCGAACGCACGCACACACACACACTTAGAAAGAGAGGGAGGGGAGGCAAGAGAGTCAGCAAGAATGCAAAGGGAGGGGAGAGAGAATAATACGCAAAAGAGCCTTGATCACCCCACCTCCCGACACCTCCTCCCACCCCTGGTGTATGTAGCGCATGTGGAACGAGAAGACATTTGCAAAATGTGACTTTTAGGACATTATTTTTTGTTGATCGGGGCTCAATATTCAGACAAGATCGCATTTAAGCTAACAAAAGAAAACGCTTAATTAGAATTATTCGAATCCACTAGGGGCAGTTTTTGTACAGCACAGTTAAATCCACTTAGCACTACATACACCTGACACAGTAACTTAATGTTTGTTTAATCTTTACAAGTAAACCAATGAAGAATTCTTGTTCTTCCCTTCCTTTCCGTGATTCCACCCGCTCTCCTCTACATCCCAGAGCTGAAATTATAACCAGTCTGCAAGATGGTACCTTACCAGTTGGTTTGATTGTCATTTGTGCCTATTAAATCAGTAGCTGCAACTTACTAGTTGTTTTGATTGATAATTGTGCCTATTAAACCAGTTTTTGCAACTGATGAATGCATGAAGTAGTGATAGAATGTCACATACTAGGTTAATCCACTTATTTTGCATTCTGAATTACGCTTTGGACGCTAAAATAGTTTTAGCTTTGCTTTTTCCACTGGAAGCACAACAGTATCACTTACTGCAATGTATATATCATGGAGCCTGGGACCATACATTAATTTAATTACTGTTTTTTATAGATTTTTCTTGCTCACAAAACGTTCTGTCCTGATGATGATTTCTACTTATTGAAATCGAAACACCGTCGACCCCCCTACAACAGGACATTCCTTATATTGTTGTACATTTTCATTTGGGCTTCTCTACTTTTTTGTTGTCAATGCGATGTATGATTTTCTAAGTCACATTCACTCACCACACCACGCTTGCTGTCAATTTTTTTGTGAGCACCTGAACTGTAATTTTATATTGCATAAGAATATCCAATAAATCTTGTTATTACTTAACTTTCTTGTGTCCCAGCCAGACAACTCTCTTATTCACTTTGCTGGTGCCATCTCCTAGAGTAAGACCTAGCCCCTAACTGCAATCCCTGAGGACATGGGGGACTTTGAAGTGACCCAAAGTAACTTCCCTAGAAACACCGGGACTTAAAAAATATTTGCACTTGCAAGGCTTTTGAAGCAGTCTACTGGACCTTGCCCCCATAGTGTCTGATTTCAATGCAACTTTCTTTGTTACAACTTCAGGCTTGCCCCACTGGGGGATTTTAGGCTTTATAAAAAAGATTAAGCCAGAAGGTAAAAACTTTGACTGTGACGAACCCGCATGATGTATCCCACCTGTGCTCCTAGGTCTTGGTCTACCACATTCATTGACTATGATTGGCACTTAGGGGTTTTGGTGCTATTTTTAATAAAAAGATAAAAAAAATTCACATCTTCAGTTCCCCTTATTGGATTTCTGACTTGTTTATTGTTTTGGCACTGCATAATTAGTTTACAAAATGCCCTCAGCTAAGCCGGTCTCCTCTGTACCATAGCTAACAGGGGGTTGAGCACAAGTGAGTTTAATGACTTTAGGGTTCACCATGACAAGTTAGTGGTCCTTCAGGTGGGCAATCGCCAATCCCAAACTATAAACATAATAAGAAAAAAATATTTGAACTGTTTTTAACTTAAATATATATATTTTTTTACTTTCCCCTTAATTTATCACAGGAGGATCCATAGTTGGGGTGAAGCTCTCTGTATGGTATAAAACGTTATCATAAATTAGTAAAAATATCTTTATGTTAAATATTATTTTAAATACATTTTTAAACTGCATTTTATATGTAGAACAAAATAAAAAAGCACTACAGCACTAACTTAATTTTTAAATTAAATCTTTATCAGTGGATGACCATGTGTGATGCTAGACTTATGGCTGGTTTTTTTTGGTAGTAGAAACTTACACCCATAAATTTGGCTAGTCCATTTTCAGGAGATGGAGACGTGTAAGTCTACTTTTCTGAGTAACTTTATGCTTGGATTTTGTGGATAGCCAAAAGTACTAAAGTTACTCAACAGTGTAAGAGTAAACTTACTCATGTAAATTATACACGAGTGTAAGTTACCTTTGTGAATTATCTCCCGTAAGAGAACACTTTAGGAGTAAACACATTATAAGATGTGCCTTATTCCTCTGTTTCATTTTCAGTTTTCACCTACACTGTGTATCTATTTTTTCATCAGTTAAGTGTATGGTTATCGCTTATTTGTAAGCTGAGTGTTGGGTTTTGTACATTTTAAAGGCAAATTTACTTGCAGAAATCTGTAATAACATATCCTTAGTCCCATGATATCCCTTTATGGTGGTTCAATTAAAAGGATTGTATGATACGACTAATGTAATGCTGCAGAATTGAACCTGGTGTATGCACAGAGTGCACCTTTGCTCACAGTTGTAGCATGCTGAGATAGGAGGTGAGTTTTAAATTAAACCTTTTTTTTGATTTATCAGTGTTCTAGTGGGTGGATACCACTGTCTATTGAGAAACCCCCAGCCAATAGTTTTCTGCACTATATCATGCAATGTTGCTTGTGTTGTCTCCTTAGCTGCTGCCTTTGTCCTTTCTTTTCATTCTTTCCTGATTACTCCTAGTACTTAACCCTAAAAGTGGGACTAAAGTGGTTAATGGACTCGTCTAGCCTAATTTGGCAGGATATTTGATAAACCTTGTTAATGTTAAAAATATGTTTTAATGCATTTAGGCCCTGATCACAATGGGTCCTGGTATCGTGTTTTGTATACAAGCTCCTATTTGTGCCCAAAATGGTATTACTAAGTAGGCATACATCACAGGTCTTTGCTTTCGCAATCTGCAGCAGGAAAAGACATGCATATCACTGGAACAAATTATGCAAACATTTTATTTTGTGCACCAGGGGCCATATTATACATAGCTTCTTGGGAGCACAATAGGCATTTGAGCCGCCCATGTTTTCGACCCTGGAGGCACTTTGGCACACGCAACACAAATGTGCAAAAAACACACAGCAATCCCAATTTTTCATTCCGTCATTTGCATGGAGACTTGCTGGGTCTGAACTGGGGTGGCGAAGTGAGCTAAACAACGATGATGGATTCAACCCAGATCTAATAGTGACTGGGGCTGAGTGTCTGAAAAGTTTCAGCGCTCTGTCCATCATCTCCTTGTGTTAGGTTTCTTTGCTCTAAGTTGGCAAGTTATGCCCAGATGTGGGTCCCTTACCCATTTTGCCACTGGATTCAAGCTAGTCTGACTGATGAGGGGTGTTACCCCGAAATCGGTCCCAGCATGCTTGTTTCCGGTCCAGGGAAGACCTGACTTGGTAGTTCGGGCTGGACCAAGACTGATTTGTATATGGCTGGGTCTGAACTGGGGTGGCGAATTGAGCTAAAGAACGATTATGAATTCAACCCAGATCTAATAGTGACTGGGGGCAAGTGTCTGAAAAGTTTCAGCACTCCATCCATCATCTCCTTGTGTTTGCACTGTGCAAAGAACAGCACACATATACCTTTGCTCCAACACTGCATTACAGACTCAGGTGCCCTGAGAGTGCACCACATATGAGATGGCAAACAGTCAGTACTGCCTCCCGAGGACACACTTTAGAGGATGGTATAGAAGTCACAGCCACCCCCCCACCGGCCTTCCTCCATAGGTGGGTGCAGTAAAAATGCTGCACAGGCCTTTGGGGGTATCCCAGCCCGGCTTAAAAATGAGTCTGAGACCACTGGAAATGAAAAACAGAATCACCATTTTATATTGTAGCTGTCTTTCACTCTAACCAGCTATTCCCCCTTCAACGGGATTGGGTGCATGTCCCTGTTCCCACCAGGTGCACACAATATAGGGTGCACCATGGCGCAGACAGGGAAAGTGTATGCTAACCATTATTTGGCTCCTGGTAATTGGTGAGATCATTCAAGAATTTACATCTCAGTATACACAAACTGTATTTAGATGCACATTGCACACCCATTTAATTGCACACCCCATGCTGTTACAAGTAAGCAAATGATTAATTCCCTGCATGTTTCTGCAGGCCAACCATGATCATGCCCAAAGCTTAGAGAACCCCAGGTAGGTCTGTATAAATAGCATCTCTTTTTTTCACATATTCGACCAAGGACATATTTTATGGATCCACTGTCATGCATTTTTGAGATATCATTTATACTTAAGCTGAGGCACACATTTCTGAAGGCTGAACTTTCCCTGAATTGATCCAACCAGATGTAATAGACACAAGAAAAACAGATGAAGGTAAAAGACGGAAGTCTCTCTATTCATGTGCTAATCAGCTAACCACACAGTTTTCACGCCACAAAAACCAGCAATGTTTTCTTATTTCTTTTTCTAAATTTACAGATGTATTCACATGCTTATAAAGCAAAGATAAATCAAATGCGCAACTCCATCCCTTTCACCAAAACTAATACGTGCACTATGCATGGTGAAAATTATTAGGTGGTCTTAGCGCTGAATCATATTTTAAGGTATTTAACGTTGGGCACCACATCAGAATAATGCAGTCTCCATTTTGTGGAACTAGAGACCAATTGCCAATACTTGGAACAACTGTACACTTTACATCAGGATCCGCATGTTTGTTTTGTTAATGAGATATAGCTTCACATAATAGTTTGAAATGTATTACTGACACCTACTTTATTCTTGGGGATTAGCAAATTTCATTGTAGTTTTTTTTCAAGTGCTGAGATGAGATGGGTCAGAGGTTTATTCAAACAAAACTCCAGGGCTTATTCACAAAAGCGATTTCAAGTAAATAAAGTACACTGCTCTAGCAGCCTTTTACACACTCTTACATGCCTTTGAGAACTGGACTCAAAACATCTACAATGGGAATAAATTAGCAGTATTTAAGAAACATTCACACAGATTAGTACAAACAAAAATTGCACTGCCCTCCTTACACTTTTACTAATAGGGAGTTGGATTTTTGGGCCGATTCCCGAGAAGCAATTAAAAGTGCTTAAAAGAGAACTCCAGGGGCTGTATTACAGAAAGTGCTCCAGGAGCACAACAGACATGTGCACCCGCTTTGTGTGCCCCAGGGGCATTTTGATATGCCAAAAGGGGCCGCAGATTCTTGTGTGGACCCTTCTGACATACTGATAACGCTTGTGCACATGTAGCGCCAGCACTATTTCAAGAGGGTATTCTCTTATGGGGTGTGGCCACATGCAAATAAGGTAATCTCTTTGCCCCTTGGCCCACAGCGTATTAAGGACGTGTGCACATAGGCAAAGAAAATGTCAGAAGGTGCAGTGAATGTGTCTGGCAAAAAGCTGACGCAGTCAGTGCACCCCCTGATGGCAGCCCTCTGGAGGGCGGAAAGGGGCCACATGGACCCCCCAGATATACCCTTGCAGGTGCACGTTTGCGGTTTGCCACACTGCACCTAATCAAAGATGCACTATGGTGGAAACAGGAAAAATTCACTCTATGTGTAAAAGGGCCCTGAAGTACTACTTCCCACAGTCATAAATGATTGTGTGAATCTGTTCCAGTGTGTCCCTTCAGTGTGTGCATATCATAATGCAGCTGATATGATGATGTGTTATTGTAAATTGTGCTTCATGTAGTGTGTGCACCCCTTAAATTTAGGAAATACTGCAAGTTGCATCACACAATTATTTTCAGCTTCACATCCACATTTTTGGGAGGTGAGAATTAACTTTGTGTTCGGAAATTTCATTTATCAGCAGAATAGAGCTACAAAAATGGTGAGAAAATGAGCCGTCCCTAAATGGTTCAGCAGACAGTACATGTCCTGGAATGACCCCAGGCGGCCAGACGTTCAACACTGTCTGATATCTTGTTTACACGGAGTCTGTGAGAGATCATTTCTCCTGGACTGGTAACAGTAGCAGAGATTGTATCTTCTCCATCCCTCCATTGGGGTTCTCTCCACTCATTTCCCTCAGACAACAGATGCCAGTTTAGATTTGTATCTCTCCTCACATTCCAAATCCCTAATCCCGAGTGTAGAGTGATAGTTTCCCGATGTATTTTGTAGGTACCTTGTTTGCTTTTTGTCTGGCAGTTCATAGTTCTGTCCAGCAGGTGGGGCAAGACACAAGGCACTAAATTAGTTTACACACTGGCAAATGACTTTTAAAAGTTGTCCGCCATTGTTGCACAGTTTGTAAAGACAAACAAATCAAACGTTTGTTTGAAAAAAACGGATTTCTAAGATTTTTTTGCAGTTGTGCATGACGCAAACTTGACCCGAAGGTGTCCGAGCACTTTACAGAGGCACCCCTTACATTACACAAGGACACTTTCATTTTTGTTTTTTAGGCACTGAGGGGCAGATTTACAAGGACTGGCGCATCCCTGCATATCAGCAGGGATGCGCCAGGTAAGATGCATCACGCAAGTTTACCCTTGCGCCACCACAGATGCGCCGCAAGGATAAACAGATGCGTGACGCATCTGATAGAGTAAGGGTGGTGCATTGCTGGAGTTGTGTCGCAAGAGCGACGCAACTCCAGCAATGCTCAGGGGCTGCCCATATCTAACATACTGCGTCACGCCTTACGCCTGCTTAAAGCAGGCGCAGTATTTTGACGCAGCGGCGTCGGAAAAGTGACTCAGTGAAATCTTGTAGATTTCACTGCATCACTTTTCTGAGGCTTTTTCCGACAGAACGCCCACCCTCCATACATTAAACCTGACGCAGGTTTAATGTGGCGCAGGGCTTTGCGTCACGTTGTAAATAAGGCACAACATGGCGCATGGTTTACGCCGCCGCTGCATCACAGAAGTGACGCAACGGCGGCGTAAATGTGTCGCAAGGGGCTTGTAAATCTGCCCCTGAGAGGTTAAGTGATTTACCCAAAAACACAGGATGTTGAGCTGACGCCGAGAATAGAACCTGGTTACCCAGTGGCAATGCCAGCGTTACGCCACATCCCCTCCCTCGGTTGTCCTCTCAGAGATACGGAATGAATGAATGAATGAATGAATGAATGAATGACCAACTTATAGAGTGCGAACAATTGCCCAATGGCGCCAAGATAGGAAGGCCGGAACTCAAATCGGCATACCTCTACAATTTTGTTGATTGAACTTTGAATGGTGGAATGTTCACGTGTTATTTGATTGGGAGTTCCTGTTTGGTTCATATTGGGGGCAAATAGCTCCCGTAGGCCTTGTGTACATTCAAACTTAAGTTTGAACTTAATCAGAAGAAAATTGAGTACTTTAACGTTTGGTTTTGTATGCTCTTTATTTTTCATGATAAGATCAACCTTTCAATTTTACTATTGTGCCAGTGTACATTATAATTGTAGTGGTACGGGTTCCAGATTTATAGAAAAGTCATGGAATGCAGCGCAGCAGCCAAAAATACTGCGTTCCATGACAGGAAGGGAGCAGGAGAACGCCATATCCACAGACATATGGCTCTCTCCATCCCTCTCCCTAGTGCCATCGCATATTTTAGCTGTTATGCGCTAGGCACACACCTTAGCGCCATTGTGCTAGTGTGTGTGCATGAGTCTACCTATGTTTTGTACTGGAAGGTTAGCTTTCCGGTACGAAATATTATGCTTAGACACACTTAAAAACTTTTCCTACTTTGCACAGTGCAGCACGCATGCAAAGGCGGAAAAGAAAGGATAAATAAAACAAATTCATCTTTTAACACCTCTTTTCAATTGGTATTAACTTTTGGCACTAAACCCTGTCTACTATTGCATGTAGATAAGGGTTTGTGTCAAATGGCATGGGTGGTTGCATGGGAACACCCATGTACAACCCATATATAACGGCCCCCTTGGCGCTAAGTAACGCAAAGCAGTGCTTCGCGCTGCTTTGCATTCATTTTAGGATACCTCCCAGCTCAAAACAAGTTTTGTGATGTAAAGTAAAGTAGGAGAAAAACATTTTGTGCTGGTTAGTGTCACTACTATGACGGTAACCCAATGCAAAATGTTTGTAAATTTACCCCCAGATTTGCCCTTACCAAGGAGGTGATGATATATCTCAGAGGTTATTTTCTGTGAAAGACAGGATCTCTAGAATCATCAGTAGTTTATTCTTGACCCTTACACTAATAGATATGTTTCAGAACATTTGCAGAGTTGGCTATCTCGTAATTTGGTTTTCAAAGCTGAGATAGAATTACTTATCATTAGCATGCACCTCGAACAGCATACCGTGCTTTTCAATCTGAACAGCAGTGTTAATATGACACATATCAGGAGGCCTTTGAACGTTCATCTCTACAGCATAAAATCTTACCGGTGAATGTTTAGTAGGTTTGTTCTTTTTTCCCCCAGTTTTATATAGCACAAACTTCACCCGAAGGTATCCGGTATCAGATCGCTTTGCATGAGCACCAGTTGCGTTATACAAGGAGAAATTCATTTTTGTTAGGCACGGGGAGATTAAAGACCAGATGTATGAACACATTTTCCCATAGACACAGAATGGGTAAAACTGTTTGATACATCTGGCCCGAAGTGATTTGCCCAGAATCACAGGAAGTTGTGCGCCGTAGCCAAGACTCGAACCCGGTTGCCCAGTTTTGATGGTGACTGCCCTAGCCATTAGGCCACATCCTCTCCCTTATTTTTGATATATTACATACTCCTAAAGCTGTCCAGGTAATTCCTTTCAAGGTTTATGCTATGATATGGAAGGCCTGAAGGAGGTCTATAGTTGAGTAACACATTAGGACCTGTACTGGCTTTCCTCAGGTGAGTGGTCTTGAGTACATGCTTCTTGAACTAAGGAGCTCCTTTTTGAGAATGGATAAATTCATGAGTTACATGAAGTTTTAGAATAAGAGTTAGGAATAATTCTTTAATGCATTATATGTGACTTCTTAATTATGATTCGATATTGTATGTAGTTGCAAACCATTGATTAGTTACTGACACCTTAAAGGAGGTGGATACTCAGTCACAAAAGGAAAGGTGTCCCCTTTAGACATCTTATCCTTTGTGAATGATGGTGGCATCCTAAGGAGGAGTAGATTTTGGTCCTGGGCATCACTGCCTACTCTCCCCTTATGTCTTTTCAAATACAAAACTTTGTTTTAAAGCTAAGGAGTTCCTTTAAGGAACGCAGGTTGCCCTTCATTGGTTACCTGTAAAGAGCAATTTTTGAACTGCTCTGTCTGACCTTTAAAGCGAGGTCTGCAGGATAAACTAGTTCCCTATCTTCCTCAAAGAAACCTCAGATCAAGTAACCAGCTTCCTCAATCACGACATGGTCGTTCCTTTTCGTACCTTGCTCTCCACCATTGGAATCAGCACCCCCTTCACGTCAGGGCATGCACTGCGTTTTCAGGCTTCAAAAGACATCTGAAGACCTGGCTCTTTCTACCTGACTTGCTTCCAGGCGCCGAGAGGCCCCTTTGATGACGAGTCGCTGCGCTTTATTAAGGTATTATAACATAACATAACACACACGTGCACACACACACACACACACACACACACACCCACACACACACACACACACACCCACACACACACATTGCAATCCCTTCCTCTACATAATGGCCCAAATGCAGAGTCCAACCCTTTGTGATGACAACAGGAGAATAACAAGAAAGGAGACAGAAAATCTTGAACACTTCTGGGGGACAGGAATGCAGAAGTATGCCAGGAGCTTGCCAGAACACAAGTGGAAAAGTATATAAAAAAAGACAAGCATTGGCATAGCCAATAGGTCTCGCTTTTGGGATCTAATAAATGCTTAGCCAGTTTAATAAGTGTGAGACTATTGGCCTTGCCAATGTCTTTAAGCTATGTTGTAGAGCATCGTGGGTGATGTGCAGCATGTTTAAAAGTTATAATAAAAATTTGTTATAAGCATTTCTGTTACACATCTCATTAGTGGCAACTACATAACTTTGCTGCTGGAGTTCTGCATGCTGAGGTGGCTTTTTAATATTTTGTGGAAGATCCTTAGTACCAGTGACAATAAGTTGCCCTTTTTAAAGTAAGCAACCACTTCGGCAGTTCTATGTCTTGAGTGTCATACTGTGACGGTGCAGTTAAGGGTAGTAATTCTTTTGTTTCTGTAACACCCAGTGGGAAGATTAGATTTTACAGCTGATATTAATTAATTTGGGCACAACTTGAATGCAGTCCATTTTCTCAAAATGCAAACTGGTATTTCTCAAGGTACACGATAGCTAAAGACAAGTCTCTATCACACAATTCACAAATGAATTGATGGAATCTCCATTGATGATGACCTGAGCAGCCAAAATATTAGTGGGCTGCACCCTTACAGTTATGAAGACCAGCAGCGGTTCGTGGAGGGAGTTCCGTGGGGCGGAAAGGCGGGGCGGGGGAGGGGCAGGGTGGGGGGTACTAAACACCGGAACATGGATAATTGGAGGTAAGTAAACTATTAAATAAATAAAACTAATTTCGTAGCGCGCCCTGCATCACAAAATGCAGTGCACTGCGCGCTAGAAATTTGTTTTATTTATTTAATTGTTTACTTACCTCCAATTATCCATATTCTGGTGTTTAGTACCCCCCACCCTGCCCCTCCCCCGCCCCGCCTTTCCGCCCCACGGAACTCCCTCCACGGACACCTGCTGATGAAGACCTAGATGACGAAGGGGCGGTACTACGAACATTTAAAGATCACTGACAGAAGTTAGGCAGAACCATAAAAGATGATTTTTTTATGTCTTTGGAGACAGCCAGATGCTGATACCCATGAAGTTATTGACTGCTAGAGCTAGACAGACCAAGGCCATTGTTCCCTCTTTTCCAAATAAGATGGTATCACCTAGAGTTGAGAGAGAACCGATTATTAGTTTTAGGATATTTTAAAAGTCCTGAGAGAGAGAGATCTGTTCCCAGGACCACAGCATTTTATTTCGGCTGTATCGGCAACCGGATGCCACTGAGTTGCATTTACATCATTTCAAATTTTCGTTATTAGTTATCTTTGAACGTGTTTGCAGCATCTAATTTGAACCAGTACATAAAGGACAGTACCTGTCAAAGATGCTCAACAGTCACACACTGATACGTTTCAGTCATATGCTTACCACTTTCAGAGATTGGCAGATGATGTGTTAATGATGTGTTGATTAAAACGGTGACCAAAGAGGGGGACTAACGGGCAGCGGAAAGATGCCTATTAGCGTTTAGGACCTGTCGGGTTTCGTCGCAATCGCAAAGATTAGAAAGCGAGTGGGAATGACAGGCAGACAGGTGACAGGCAAATACAAACAGTTGTTTGCCTGTGAGAGGATAGTGAGGTGATGGCATAGGCAGTGAGAAGTAGATGATGAGCGACTTGAAAGAGATGGACATTGATTAAGTGACACAGAGGGTTCAAGGGCCTCCTTCCTTGCGCGTCAATTTCTTCCCTGAACCCCTCCTTTCTTCTCCCAGTCTCCCCGACAATGAGCAGCTGTACCTCTAAACATGCCCATCTTCTCTGCTGGTCTTACTGTACAGGGGTCCCCAGCTCCACTGCCAAAGGCCCGGGCCCTGCAGCACCAAACGCCACCCGAAAGACACAACCAGTGAGACACAAATGGGGAGACACATGGTCACCCCCCAAACGCCGGTGCGAAGCAAAACCGCACTCCCACGGTAGAACAGTAGAAGCTAAAACAACGTAAGGGACAAGCTAATGAGCCATTTCATAAATCATCAGACACTAAACGGCCATTTTAAAGTTAAATGTATTCTTAATGCAGAACAAGAGAAAATACAGCTATGTATTTAAAAAGCAAATTTTTCACAATGCCCTAAAAAACTAACTATGCAAAAAGTTGCGATATCATTCACTAAACATTTGAAAGGATTAAACTCATAAATTTTAAAATATAACTGAAATGTGTTGTTGTTGTATACAGTATTTATGGTAATTGGTAGATGTCCAAGTTTAAAACGTTGGCACAGCTAGGATGGTGATGATGTCAACATGGCAGTGGGGAAGCTCTTGGCATGATGGGCCATGCAGTGCCTGCAACTCATGCTATTTTTGCGCTTAGTGCATTTAAAAGGAAAAAAGAACTACATATCCCGGAATTCAGTGGACCAGTATTTGAACTCCATGAACCAGTAAAAAGACAAGGAGCCGCCATGAGACGAGGACAATGGGGTGAATACAAAATCATTTTATGAGTAAACAAACAGCAATGCGGGGGTAGGTGGGGTAGGCCTGCAGCCACATGGGGGAAGGCGGGAGTGACCAATGATGCATTAAAATGCAAGCAGTTGGGGCCCCAAATCTGAAAACAGTTAAACAGTAACACAAGGAGGAACGAAAGAAAACTTTGTCCAAAAAAACAACAGATAAACAGCCTTACACCATACTTGGTCACTGCTCCATGGGAGGAATCAGAAGGAAGAAGCATTGGCATAGCCAATAGGTCTCGCCTTTGGGACCTTATAAGTGGACTACTGGTAACAACATTTGCAAAAAAAGACACTAGAGCAGTAGAGACCTACCTTTCTAGGCAAAGGAAAGACAATTCAAGCATACGGGAATACAGACTGAAATGACACAACCTAATCCCTGAGTGCAAGGAAGGATATGGACCCCCTGTCCGCTGTTTGAAGGTTGAAACACAGCAATAAACAGGGTTCAGTGGTGGGCCCCTCAGGCCTTTCTGCCCCAGTGCAACAACTCCACCATTGAAAGCTACGTACCTGGCATCACCCCATACGTGCCACGGTTTCTGCCAAGTTGTAATGAAACTTATTTAACATGCTGTTATCTCAAGATTAATAATTACTCTTATACTCAAAAATCCAAAAGCATGTCCTCTGGTGATGCCTAAAGTAAATTTCTAACTACACTGCTGATTGCAGATGGCACCCTCAAACTAGTGCCACGGGGAATCACAGGGCATGCTATGAGGGCACAAGGTGTGACAAGCTATCTGCGTACTTTGAGGGAAGTCAGGGGGTATAGGTGGTCATCTGACAACATTCGTCTACACGTATGCACTGGTTTAGTGATGGGGCTGAGTGAGACTCCCCTTCACAGTGTGAGGCCAGTGACGTGGGAGTCAGTCAGAACCCAGAGCTCCGTGTGATGTAGGATGTAAGAGGGAGCAAGGAATGGCCAGAGAGAGGGAGGGAGAATGGTGACACGTGAGGCGGAGGGAGGGAAGTGGGCGAAAAGTGGGCGAAAAGTGAGGGAGGGAATTGAGGCGGACAAAAATCGCTGGAAAATAAAAGGGGACCAGGTAGGAAAGAAGGGGGGTCGTGTTTGAAAGGGGGCGAGGGATAAGGAGGCTTAAAAGCAAAGGGCGAAGCATAGAGGTGAGGAGGGAAGAAGGTGTGAGGGGCAGGGAGCAGAGAGAAGCATGGAAGTTAAGTGAAGCAAGGAAGATAAGGATCAAAGAGCAGTGGGAGAAGTAAGATGAAGGCGTAATAAGAAAGTGGAGGGGCAAAAGGGGCATGGAGAAACAGAGGAAGTAAGTTCAAGGAGTAGGGAGCATGGAAGCAAACGAAGGAAGAAAGGCAACAACGTCTTAAATGCAGTCATGGGAGAGAAAGAAGGAACTAAGAAAGAGGGAAGTGGAAAAGCAGAGTGGAGAAATGGTGGAAAATAAGGGGGGGAAAGGCAGAGTGTGGGACGGGAGAAGATAAGTGTAAGTGGGGCGGGAAGAGATACGTCACGAACTGGAGGCAAGATGAGTGATGAGAGAAACTGCACGAGAAAGAGAAGAGGGATGTGGAGACGATGAAAGGAGGGAGAGAATAAGCAATGGAGAAGAATGAAGTGCTGAGGTAGAGAAACAAGTAACAGGCGAAAAACCCGAGCGCAAAATGGCAAACTACGGGAGACAAAATGAATCGGAGAAAGAGAAAAAGAGAAACGGGCGACAAAAGAGAGAGTAGGATGTAATTAAGTGGGATAATTAAGTCCTGATTTTACAGCCATGTTTCTCCTAATTCAATTATTCCCATACATATTGTGTATACATATTTATGCAATTTCAGATGTCACTGGGGCTCTCTTTGCCATATATCTCTGTTGGAATAAAGCATGTCGAAGAGTGGAGTGGAAGACCAGTGGATCCCACAGCGACGCCTATAGGCCGACCACTGCCAGTTGGCGAGGAGCCTCCATCCCGCCTCATTCATGTGACTCCGAGGCAGTGAGCACAGCCTTCACTTTGGACGCAGGGGGAGATTACCACAACTGCAATGCCTAAACAAGAAGACTGCGAGTGGTGCGCGCATACTTTAAGGAATGTCAGGAATGCAGCTGCCACCATGCGCGCCGCTGCTTGCTCCCGGAAGCAAAAAGCTATGGGAGTGAACATTTGCTAAAGATGTGGGACATGCGCAAGCCTTTAGCCATTTGCAGGCTACGAAAAATAAATGACACAGGCAACAACCAACCTAATGCGTGGGGGAAGTCCTAGTTACACGGAGAAGTTTGGAGTGCTCACAAGAAGCCTCCCAATAGGGCAGCGCATGCGCGCTGCACTAGGCTTGACCTAAAAAGGAGGAACAAAGAGAAGAACAGACCACTAGCAAGCAAGGATTTTTAAAGTACACTAAAAAACCATATGAAAAAGCAGTGGATGGGCTGTAAGCCCAAAGAGAATTATACTAAGGTATACAAGAGGTCTTGAACACTCGACCTAAAGAATCCTGGAAGCAAGCATTCTACAGTGATTCTCCAAGAACATAAAACTAGAACCATCTGCAACACAGGGCTCGCTCACGCAATTCAGAAGCAAAAGCCACATCTATTTAATGAACAACTCATACATCACCAATAGGCGTTCCTAGGAGTCTCCCAATCCAATAGAGACCCAATAAGATGCTATCTGTGTTCCTTTTTGACACCCCACCTTTACAATGGCAGTGTTCTCAATGACAAGGGGCTGCCATGAAATGAAGTCACAAGACACTACTTAACTTGCTTAAGGAGCAGGTAAGTTTAAAAAAAAGATTTTACCCTCACCCCCATCTTCCTGCCCCGCGTTGCCCCACCACCCAAAAATTGTGTTGATTTACAACTTTGGACCTGATTTTGAGTTTAGCAGACAAAGTAATTCATCACAAGGGTTGCGAATGGCATGAACCCAAGGGTTTGGTGGGCAGACAGTCAGATTTCCAATAGCGGATTAGGTCATCAGAGTAAGAGCATTATACTGCATGCCCTAATTAGAGTGGATGACCTGATATCCTTTTTTTCCTGTCCACTGCTGCTAGTCACAAAAGGAAAACAAAAATGGCCCCCACACCCAGGGAGAAAGACCACAGAGTGTGGACCCATTCGTTTTTTATTTTCCAGAAACAAATTTTGCTTTGAGAAATCTTCATTTATGTCCCATTTCAATAAGAAAATTTGGAATAGGTAATGATTATTGCACACAAATTCCCTATTTATCCATTTTATTTTTTATTGTATTTAATGGGAAACAGTCAGAACAACGCGGGCAGAGCCACGTATGTTCCAACATAGCAAGCACTACCACGCTTGCCTTAACCACGCATATGCCTTAACCATGCATATGCGTGGTTAAGACAGTGCGCGGTCTAGATGCTGCATGGAATGGGCGGAAGCAGGAAGGATCAGGAGAGGAGGCAGGACACGGTGAGGTAAGTGGGGCTGCGGGCGGGTCTAGGGCTTGCTTTTGAAAGGGGGTGATCGGGGCAGGGGGAGGGGGTTGGGGTAGTTTTAAGTCCTTGGTTTAGTGAGAGTCTTTTTTAGGAATGGGGCGGTTTTAGGGCTCAGAGCGGGGGAATCGGGTAATTTGTTTAATTGGGGCAGGTTTTAGGCCTTAGGGCAATGGAAGGGGGTGGGATAATTTTAGGGACAGTGCAGGGACTTAGGTCACGGTAGTGTATTTTAAGGGGCAGGGGGAGAGAAAGGGGTAGTTTTCAGGGCAGATTTAGGGCCTCAGGGCAGAGGGGGGCAGGTAGGGGGTTCATAATTTAGTGCTTAGAGTAGGGGAAGGCGGGTCAGAGTAGTGGCGAAGGTAACCACGCATACCCCCTTACCATTCATGCATTTCCATTGAAATTGCATGGTAACGACATGCGTGGTAAAGGAATGCTTGCTTAAGACGCATTTGTGGTTCGGGTTGCATGGTAGAGATATACGTGGTTTAGCCATCCATGCCTCTATCATACATATCATTCAGTGTACTCCTTTCACAAAGTGCTACATAAAATATTAGTGGTATGTTGTTTCTGAAGAGGGTAAAACCTTTTAAGACTAACAGAAGAAAAAAACATGTTTCGGTGATATAGCTATACACATCAGCTTTTGGAGCAACTTTATATTGATCCACAGGCTGACTGTGTTGCACTTTTCTTCCTCAACAATCTTAACAAAAGAAATGTATGAAGATGGTCTTTACCAAAGGGATTAAAGTCACCTTACCTTCTGTCCGTCAGCCATCCGAAAGTGATGTTCCCAACAATGTCAACCCCCCCGAGAATTGACATGAGGAAAGCAGCTTCTTGATTGCTCACGCCAATGCTTAGTGAATAAGGCACCAGGTAGACAAAAGGGGGGCTGCAGCCATATGCTAGAAATAGAAAGGAAACTGCTAATATTATAAAGTCTGGCATCGACAAAAAGTGGTACTCTTTTAGTGAGCAGTAGCATAGACTCTTATGATTACAGTCTTCAGGTAGAGGGGAACATGCCGAAGTCTGTTTTTCCTCTTTAAGATCTGGATCAGAAGAATATTGTTCCTTGAGAAGCTCTTGAGAGTTCCTGTTTTTTTCCTTGATTGCTATGGGTCGCATCAATGCCCCACAAACACACAGGTTGGAAACAAAACCTCCCATAATAAGTAATGCTCCACGCCAGGAATACTGTTCAATGAGGAGTTGCACCACTGGTGCTAGAACAAATGTACCGATTCCGCTCCCCGACATGGCAATCCCGTTTGCCAAGGCTCTTCGTTCATTGAAATACTTGCCAACCATAGCTATTGCGGGACTGTAACAAAGTGCAAATCCGAGTCCTGGCAAAGAAAACCAAAATATTAGACAGACGTGCATATATAACATCTATTGTGTTATCTTAACAAACAACAGACACAGTAAAGGTAGTATATGACAGGTGGCTCACTGTCGGCAAATTCTGATTACATTTCGCTGGCCAATATCCAATTCAAATTTCTGGTTCTGAATTTCTAGTATATATTCACGGCTAGGGACTTATAATTTGGAATTTGAGACAGGTTGAAGGATGCATAATATCAGGAATCTTTAACAAGGATAACAAGTTTATTTAGATATGATATCACATTACAGATATTGCTATGTGTAGGTATTGATATAATACTGCTGGAGGCAAAGGACACTAGTCAAGGTTTTGTAATAATGTATATTTTCAGGACAGCTCTGCATGTAAATTGGTCTAGTATTAGATTTACAACTTTTAACTTGATAATTTCAATGTGTTATATTAAGGTTATAGCGACCAGTTAAACATCGTTTTTGCAGTAAATCACATTTTTGTTTCATTTCCAATTAATTCTATAAATGTAAAGAATTAGCTAGTTCGCAAACGTTATAAATACTATACTAGACTTTTTCCAACAAAAAATGAAAAGTGGAATTTGTTTGGTTTGTTTTCACATTTTTTTGCTTTTTATTGAGCTCTCATACAACCTCTGGGGAGAGGATGTGGCCTAACGGCTAGGGACGTTGGCCTCGAAGCTGGGGATCCGGCTTAGAGTCTTGGCAGGCACACTCAACATCAGGTGATTCTCTGCAAATCACTTCATCTCCACGTTCCTAACAAAAAACAATTAATGTGTCCGTCTGTAACGCAACTGGTGCTCATGTAAAGTGTTCTGATACCTTCCGGTCTAGTTTGTGCAATATATATAAAAAAATATATATATATATTATATATATATATATATGAGCATTCAAGCAGATAGCCACCCGCAGTGCTCGCCAGATATGATCCAAGGCCAGTAGTCCCACAGCCAAATCCGAGGTCCTAAGGTGATTTTACCCAAAGAGGTATAATCACAGGACCCTACCAGGGTACAACATTCCACCTATGGGGTCCCATATACCCTGATTGCGAGAGTATCCCCTCTCCACCACTTTCCTTTCTATTTCACACATAAAGAGCACTGATCGTCACCACTCTGCCCATTCAGAGAGTTCTGGACGGGACCACCTGTAACAAATCCCTCTCCTTGCCAATAGAACTAATTCTCATTACTTGAGCTCTTTAGAGGCAGATGTGGTATGTCTCCACGAAACCTGTTGTATGGGTGAATTGACATGTGATGATTTTATCATTATAGATTGTAAAGCAAAAACCTTTAAAGAGGGGACATGCAAAGGGGGCATGTCCACTGTCTAACAAGATCCAATGGAGATATGGATGTTATAAATAGCTGAGTAACTTATTTTTGGCAGTAACTTTATCTAATTTTGATGGAAATCTGAGAACGTGCCCGCTAATGTTGATAAATGCTTATATGTCGCCAGAGGCCTCTTATGATGTTCTTTTAAGTGAGGTCTTTTCCTATGTTAAAAAAGCGTGTGATAAGGAGTTTCCCCGACATATAATTTTGGTAGGGGATCTGATCTGTAACATATCTAATTTTACTTCAGATAGGTTACGGGAGAAGGAAAAAGAGGAAGCCATGAAGATAGCACAAGCTCTTTTTACCCCAAAAATAAGAACTAACAAAAGTGGGAAATGGTTAGTGGCGGGGCTGAGAAAGGTTTATGGTGTCATAGCGAATGGGAGGTTACCTTCTGACTCTCCCACAGCTTATAAACATAAAACTCTAGGGAAGCACCTATTTTGGACTATGTGGTGTTAGGAAGTGCTCCCTTCTTTTTACTGGGTAACTTAAAGGTCTCAGACTCCTTTCTTAGTGATCATAAGCTTCTAGCTCTTCTTGTAAATGTTTAATATGTCACTGATTAGTTCTGGGGGGTTGGATAGTCTGTCCACTAGGGTTTGATAAGAAAACAGGGAGAAGTTATTGGGATTATAGGGCATTTGTAGGCCTTAGAGGTACCCTAGAGCCTTCTTTAAACAAGTTGCTCAGTTGTTCACTAAAAGAAACAGAACGTTTTAATACTCTTATGCAGCAATTAGCTGAAACTGTAAAAGAAACAAACCCAAAGGAAAGTCTGAGAAGGGTTCCCCATCTCCTTCTTTGGTTAAATCGTGAAATAAATGCTCTGGTCAGGGAACAATATCTGGATATTATCCCTGAAAGACATTTCAGGGTGTTGTTATTAAAAAGGAGGAGAAGCCGGTTAAAGGTTAGATTAAGAAAGTAGGAGGAAGATAGATTCTGGATAAAACGTAAGGAAGTAGACAAGGACTTTTTGGACCCTTGTTGTGGAGGGTTGTGGAGCTAGACTTAGATCCGTCCCTGTCGCTATTGAAAGAACTCAAATGGGCCAGTTTTATCCAGGGACTCTACGCAGCAAATGAGGGTGCTATCAAATATTTATATTAAAGGAAGATTCTGCTCTGTATGGTCCGTCCCCTGAAACAACAATTGAACTTGTAATTAGGGGAATGTGTATTTCTGCGGCAGTCAGACCCGATGAAATACCAATAACTGTTATAACACAAAATGGTCCTCTTTGGAGTAAACCTCTGCGCCTGGTTTTCAAATGTTGTTATGAAAGAAAAATGGTTTCCCTCTCTTGGAAGGGGAGTATCATAATTCCACTCTTTAAGAAAGGAGACTACCAGAAATCTATTGTCAGATCGCACTTCTTGACACGGTGGGTAAAGTCTTCACCAAATGCCTACTGATGCAGATTAGTAAATGGGCAAAAGTTCATGAAAGTATACCTATGGAGCAAACTGGGGTCAGGTTAAAGCATGGAATGATTGATAATATGACCGCCTTTCAGGTAATAAATGAAAAATATGTTTAAGTTATTGGGGGAAAGTTATACACAGCTTTTATTGACTTCTCCACAGCATTAGATAAAGTAGATCATCCTTTACTGTGGAGTAAGTTTTTAAATATGTGTATGTCGTGTACCCTTTTAGAGCTAGTTTGCACCCTTCATACTGATACTTGGTGTAGAGTTTTATTGGGTGGGGACAAGGGTTTATCGCAAGCTATCCCTGCTGCAAATGGGTTAAAACAAGGTAGCTTGCTTGCCCCCCTGCTCTTCCCCTATATATTTCCGACCTCTCTGATCATTTAGCCTGAAGTAAGGACATTGCCTGGATATTTGGGGGAAAGACGATTGTGTGCCTACTTTAGGCAGACAACTTTAAAAAATTGGATCTAACCCCTGAGGGATTAAATAGCCATCTGCAGCCATTCAAAATTTCGCTGAGGCCCACTACTTAACGATCAATGTATCCAAAAGCAAAATTATGTGAATGCATGGAAGGAAGAAGCCTAAATATGGAAACTTTGCATGGTCTCTAAGTGATCAAAAAATGGAAACCGTATAATCGTATATTTTTTGGGGGAAGATAGTGTGCGGAAACTACAAAGCCCATTTAGAAAATAATGTCTAAAGCCACTTCTCAGGCTAAATGTCTGGGCTCCCTTTATAGGGCAATCGTGAGAAGACATTTTGCACTTTTATTTGAGGTCTTTCACGCTAGGATTCCAGCCTCCCTTTTGTATGGTACAGAACCGATTGATATATCGAAATGGGGCTTTTTGAACACAGTGGAAGGTCGAATTCTTAGAAGCCTAACCTCAGTTAATCCGGCATTTTCTGTGACTGTCCTGAGGTTAGAATTTGGATTGAGAAGCACCCCGCAGAGGTAGTGCATTGGGCAGTGGGGCGACCATGGTACACTCAGGTTCTGGTTGCGAAAAGAAATTTGTAATATCATTAATCTATAGAAATGTTATGATTGCAATAGATTTGTTGCAATGTGACAAGTCTTTGATTTTTATGTGGACGCCGCACCAATTTAAGGCTATTTTGAAATAGGCCATGTGGTCAAAATGTTTTCGTATGGACAGGGAGGCCTGTATTCTAAGGAAGTGTTATCATCCGGATATTGATTCCTGGTTGATAAATGAAGCACAGGCTTGTATTTTGTGGAATGTGCCATATGAAGTGTGCCATTTTAGATACTGTTGAGGCAGGGCATGCTTCCTTTAAATCCCCTTCCGGCTAAATGGTACAGCTCATCAGCGATGTGCAACTTGTGCAAAAATGGTTCTCAAGATATTAACCATCTATTATTCATCAGTACTGCTTCTATATTATGTCGGCAGAAATGGCTGAGGCCAATATGTTTACTGTTATCTATCCTCTTAGCCTCAGCAGTATTACATTAAAATCACCTCATGAACGTCCTAATGAAATATTTTATAATAGAATTTTTAATTTTTTAAGTGTTTGCTAAAGTTATAGTGAGGTATATCAGTTTGTAGGATGTAGAGTTTCCTATGTGGGGGATATCTATCTTCTATGTATTAGTCTTTTATATTGTTCGATTGCATTTTTGTGGTATATAAATTATTTTCCTCTATATATATTTCCTAAATGCCTGCACTGATGGCACAAAAGTCTCTTTATGTTCTACTCTGCATAACATGCTGCTACTTGTTGGAATCTTGTCAAATGAATATTGTTTATGATTGTCAGTTTTCATGATGGGGTGGTATATTTTATTATGTGCAATCAATTTAAATTAGAATCATCCTATTTATATGTATGTAATTTTGTGATTTTATGTGGACATCTTCGGAGTTCTGTTATAATAAATAAAAATAAAATTGAAACTTTAAACTTGAGTAGTTCTCACCAGTGGAACTGGAAGTTTATGTCCCTTAAAAATGTGTTTGAAGAATAAAAGTAACCACATTAGGAACAAGCCGAAAACATTTGATGCACAAGAAGTGGTATTTGGTACTGTAAACATTTGGCTTGTTCTTAATGTGATTACTTTTATTTTTCAAACATATGATTATGGCACGTAAACTCCTAATTGCACTGGTGAGAACAAAATAGTTACTTACCTGTACGTGTAGTTTTACAGTATAGAGATGTTTCTAGATTCCACGGCTGGGCATTATTTTGCCATCTACTAGTTGGGCCCAGAATATTCCCTTTTCCTGATCTTTTTAGGTTTTGTTTTCATCACAGGCATTGTCACCCATTATTTGATGGTTTTCCTGTTCCCTCATGATCTCAAACATATGCCCCAAAACCCCTTGTGTGTGGTCATCTTCAGAAACTTTTTTTCCCTCTTGACGATCTTGAGTCCATGTTTATTTTGCCTTACTGCATACTGTGAGTATTGAAAATTTCCCTCCTGAAACTGTTTGGAAGGCACCTCACTTTGAGGAAGTGATAGGGTGACATGAGAATCAAGAAAATTCTTTAAACCCAAAAACTACACCTATAGGTATGTTGCCATTTCATTCTGCAGCATGAATCTTTTCCAGGTTCACATGTGTTTGTCTTTCCTGAATTGCTTAGTTCCATCCAGGTAGCATGTGACTGTTTTACGGACATCAAGCGTAGGCAAAGCTCTTTCTGCTTGTGCCATTGGCTAGTCGTAGAAACCTGGTAATTGAATGGATTGGTTTGCATGTAAAAACAATGTAACGGTTGGCTGGAACTGTGAATTAGTTTGCATGGCCACTCTATCCTTATGGATCTGCAAGTAAGCTTCCTGTGTGTTTAGTGCTTGACGTTCGCTTACTCTGTGTAGGAACTTTATTGCTATTAAGAATGCTTTTTTTAGGGTTAATTTGGTCGAAGCCTACCAGACAGTACAGCTGTCTGGTTTTCTAAAGACATCTCGGGGACATTCGGAAAGCTTCCCTGGGAATGCATTCCTCTCATTGCTCACCATTGGCTTTGTAACCTACATTTGCTTGCTTTCTATTTCCTGTCTATATTTGTTGTAGGCTGTCCTGCTTGAGTTTGTCCCTTGCGTGGATCATAGCTTATCTACTATATCCTTTCTAGTGCTCCCTTTCTGGAAACAGGCCATTAAATCTTGTTCTTAACTTGTCTAATTTGCTGTGCATTCAAGACGGAGGTCAAATGTCAGGCTCTGTCTTCTGAGGGAGCTTGACGTTTACTTTTGTTTCTCTGACTTCAAAGTGAGAGGACTAATGTGACAATCTTGCTATGAAAATTTCTTTTTTTTTCTAGAACTCACACAACAAAGTTTAAATGTCTGGAAATGCACTGTGCAGATATTTCAGAATGTATAAAAATTAGAAAAGCACAAATAAAGCAAATGTCTTTTAATTCTGAAGTGTGCTGGAAACAAATATTTTAATGCAATCAAAACAAATCAATACACTAGATGATGACTTTTCCACACATTATCGTTTGTGTGCTGTATACTTTTATCAGGAAAACTGTATGCTTGTGCAAATCTAATGGTCATTTCAATTGAAAATGTGTTGTCTGTAGTGGCAGTGCGCTACTCCACTTTACGCCACTCCACTCCACTCTACTCTCCACCACTCCACACCACTGCACTCTAGTCTGCACCACTCCACTCCACTCTATGCCACTCCACTCTATGCCATTCCACTCTATGGCACTGTACTCTACTGTACACCACTCCACTGTATACCACTGCACTCTAAGCCACTTCAGTCTGTGCCTCTCTACTCTACTGTGCACCACTCTACTTTATGACAATGTAGTCTACGCCATGCTGCACCACTGCACTCTGTGCCACTCCACTCTACGCCACTCTACTCTACTTCAATTTAACCTATTAGACAGACACACCTTAAAACAACCATTTGCAAAAGGAAGGCCCAGGACTGTAATCTCTGGGCCGTGTTGACATAAAGCCAAGTAGGGCAACCACGCCACTCAGGGCCATTAAGGACACCAACAATGCAATAGGTCTTACATTTATGAGAGTTTAAGCTATTGGCATTGTAAATGACAATGCCTTTTGTTTATGTTTTAAAAAAGAAAAAAAAAACAACATTGTCATTTACAATGTCAATAGCTCAAACTAATGTAAATGCGAGACCTATTGCATTGTAAATGCTTGTTTTTTTTAGCACCAGTTCACTAAGTTCTTCAAGATCGAGAAGGTTTTTTCACAGAGATTCCGCTCGGTGGGCAAAATCCTGTTCAAACCATGTGGGTGTGCAGTGTGTACACCTCCGAGGATACAGTCGCCGGCATCTCTTCCAATGAGCTGACACACAGCAGAAGGCACTGCATTGTTATCTGACTGACTGACTGACTGAGGGTATTTGTAGAGCGCACTTATGCCAAGGCGTCTTGGCGCTGGGTAGCAAGATCTGGGGGTTGCACCGAGGTTAGCCTTGTGTGAAGAGCCTGGTTTTTATAGCCTTCCTGAAGATGGATCGTGATGGCAGAAGTCGGAGCGAGACAGGGAGGGAGTTTCATAGTTTAGATGCCAAGAATGAAAAGCGTTTGCCTCCCCAACTAAACCCTCTTAGTCTTGGGAGGAAGGACCAGCCCGGCGTCCAAAGACCATAGACAACGCAACGGGATGTAGCGGGGGAATAATGATTGAACATCTTCAGCCCCGCCTCCGTAGAGGGCTTTGTGTACAAGGCAAAGGGCCTTGAACTCCACCCCTCGTCTAACCGGAAGCCAGTGAAGTAGTTTAATGCTGGCTGAGGTGGAGTGATGTTTAGGTAGATCATACAAAACTCGGGCTGCAGCATTTTGAAGTGACTGGAGTTTGTTGAGCTGTTTCACCCCCGCGCCCAAATAGAGTGCGTTGCAATAGTCTATCCTTGACAGAATAAGGGTGACAACCACTGTTTTCCTGAGGGAAAGCGGAATGAATGGGAGAATTTTGCGCAATATCTTGAGTGTGAAATAGCAGACAGAGACCACTTGGTTGATTTGAAGGGCACAGGTGAGCCCCCTATCGATAAGAAAACCGAGATTTCTGGACTTGGTGACCGGCAATGGACAGGTATCGGCTTCAGGAGGCCACCAACATTGGTTCCAGATAGAAGGTTTCTTACCAAACTCGAGGATCTCAGTTTTTTCGGTGTTAAGCTTTAAGAAGTTGACCATCATCCATGACATTACGGAGGAAAGACAGTCACGGAACCGCTCGGCTGACATACTGTCATTTTGTGTAACCGACACCAACAATTGTGTATCATCGGCATAGGACACGAGCACTAGGCCATGACTCTTGATCAATCTGGCCAGAGGTGTTACGTAGATGTTAAAGAGGGTGGGCGAAAGTGCCGAACCCTGGGGACTCCACCCAGGAGAGAGAACCGTTCCGATTTCAGACCTTCCCGGTGAATTAATTGTTCCCTGGAGTCGAGGAAGGAAGTGAGAAGGGACAGGTCCTTACCGCTGAATCCCACGGACTGCAGCCTCTTTAGTAGCACTGCATGGTTTACAGTGTCAAACGCTGCCGTGAGGTCTAGCAATATAAGGGCAACCCTGCCACCATCATCCAACACCCTTCGAATCTCTTCTGTTGCCATGATATGGGCAGATTGGGTGGAATGTTGAGCTCTGAACCCATGCTGGGTGGAATCCAGCAGGTTATTTTTCTCGAGGTGGGTAGTCAGATCCTGATTAATGGCTTTCTCCAGGATCTTGGAGGTCAGAGGCATACATGAGATGGGGCGATAGTTTTTCGCCTCCAGAGGTTCAAGAGACATTTTTTTTAATATAGGCCTAATACATGCCAATTTCCATCCTGCCGGAAAGGTCCGACTTTCGATGACTCTATTAAGCAAAGGAGTCAGTGCTGCACCAACCTCTTTCGCAGCTAGATGTAGAATATATGGGGGACACGGGTCAAGTGGGGATCCTGACTTAGTTAGAGAAAGTAGATCAACGTCAGACGTTATCTCAAAGTCTGTTTTGAAGTTTTGTGGTTATACTGAGTAAGCAGCTACCTACTTCATTAACATATCAATTCTCTTTATTTATTTTTTTAATTATTCTTTTTATTGAGAGTTCATAAAGACAAAATCAATGATACAGAACACATTTATAATAGAATTAATACGGTACAGGGCACGTTGGTGCAAAAACATTTTCAAATTGCATCAATTCGGAACTTGATTATAAAGTGCAGAGTGTAAAAATAAAAAGCATAATAAAGTTTCAACTATTCAGAACTTAATTGTAAAGTGCAAGGTGCATAAGAAGAAACAATCTAGCAGACTGTTAGTTAAGATGATATAGTTAAGAATAAATGCTGTCAGAAAATATGATAGAAAAGACTAGGTTTCGAACACACTCCAAAACTTCTCATATTTCTTAAGTGCCCCTGATCTCAGTGCATATTTCCCTTCCCTGCCCTGGATTCGTAGTAGTTTTGCCTTCCAAGCCTGAAAGGTTGGTACTTTATCGGTTTTCCAGGACTGCAAAATAAGGGATTTGGCTATTAGGGAGGCTATGAAAAGGGACTCATCATATGGAGTGTGGCTCATAAAGCAGCCTAGTACAGGAACTAAATCGTCAAACATTATAGTGACTTTAAGCTCCAGGGAGAGGTATTTTTCAATTTCCTTCCAGAATGGCTGAATTTTAAGACATTCCCAGACAATATGTTTCCAGTTCCCTTTCTCCTCACACCGGAAACATTTATCAGCAACTAGGGGGAAGATACTGTGGAGATAGGAGGGAGTTCTATAGATCAACCATTTATTATAAAATTGCATGCGTCTAAAATTAGCGCCGCGAAAAATTGTTTTATTAAATGTATTTATTTTATCCCATACATACTGGTTGATTTCAATATTTTCCCTCTTCGTCCACCTCTCAAGGATCCTACTGGAGGATTCCAGCCCTTTGTCCTCTTTTAATAATTTGATCCAAATACTCATCTTTTTTTAAATTTTATTATTCAAAGCTGTCGAGATAATTTCTTTGTGGTATCGATTTCCTATATCCAACTCTTAAAGCCTTGGATTTAGCATACAGAAAGACCAATTCAAGGTGGAATTAGAGAGATGTATCTGTCTGGAGATTTCATCCCATGACTTCCACCTATTTCCGGTAAGGAAGTCTTCAATCTTTACAAAGCCATTTTCTTTCCAGAGATTTATTGTTTTACTGTCCATACCTCCCTCTTCTCCCAAATTAAAGTTGTTCAAATCCGTTGTATTACTTATTCTAGGAATAGAGTAAAATTTAAAAAACTGAATTTTCTGTTTGAAAATCCACTGGAGGGATTTGTAACGAACTTTCTTTGGATCTTTCGTGGTTCTAATCGGGTCGGTTATTTTTACTTCGGACAGCATCTTCTTCATAAAAAAATTGTCTGCCTCGTTAGTGTCGGAGAAAAAAAACCTAAAACTGTGATGTGCAAAGGATGCAAGGTAATATTCTCTAATATTTGGAAGGGACAACCCTCCTTGTACAGAAGGAAGGTATAAAATGTTACATGCAAGCCTAGGAGTTATTTTGGCCCAGAGAAAAGAGGAAATCAGGGCATCCACTTTTTAAAAAAAAGAGACCTGAATTACACAAGGTACAGCATCGAATAAAAAATTAAAAAGAGGTAGAACCGACATTCGTATTAGTGCTGCTCGCCCCATTAAAGACAGGGGTAATAAATTCCAACGCTCTAAAAGAGACCCAACCTTTTTTAACAGAGGTGAAAAGATCAATGAAAACAGATCTTCCAGATTGTCCGATATGAATATTCCCAAATACCTCTTTGGGGATGGTTTATATATTTGCCTAAATTCTGGTATTAAAGTGTCTAAAGTACATTACGGAGGAAAGACAGTCACGGAACCGCTCGGCTGACATACTGTCATTTTGTGTAACCGACACCAACAATTGTGTATCATCGGCATAGGACACGAGCACTAGGCCATGACTCTTGATCAATCTGGCCAGAGGTGTTACGTAGATGTTAAAGAGGGTGGGCGAAAGTGCCGAACCCTGGGGACTCCACCCAGGAGAGAGAACCGTTCCGATTTCAGACCTTCCCGGTGAATTAATTGTTCCCTGGAGTCGAGGAAGGAAGTGAGAAGGAACAGGTCCTTCCGGCTGACTCCCACGGACTGCAGCCTCTTTAGTAGCACTGCATGGTTTACAGTGTCAAACGCTGCCGTGAGGTCTAGCAATATAAGGGCAACCCTGCCACCATCATCCAACACCCTTCGAATCTCTTCTGTTGCCATGATATGGGCAGATTGGGTGGAATGTTGAGCTCTGAACCCATGCTGGGCATCAGTTTACTAGAATAATTTCCGTCTTGTTAACATTAATTTTATAACCCCCTAGTTTTTGGAAAACCGAGAATATTTTTAACATTTTCAATTGGCTAGAGGGTTTAGAGTTTAAAAAAAGGGCAATATCATCGGCATATAATTTTATATTAGTCATGCCTGCTACTGGGACTGTTTCGGTCTGTATATTCCTAATCGCAATCGCCAAAGGTTCGATAAATAACGCAAATAGAATTGGTGACAGGGGACATCCCTGTCGCGTGCCTCTAGTGACCAGACATGTCCTGATATTAGAAATATTGATGATAATCTGTGCCCTAGAATTCACATATAGATGTTTTAAAATAATGATAAAAACCTCTGGGAAATTAAAACTGTGCAAAATAGCAAAAAGGCAGTCCCATGACACTAGATCGAAGGCCTTCTCCGCGTCTGATAGCCAGATTTGAGCCTTCACTTTATTTGATTTAAAAAAATCTTGTGCCTCCAATACAAACTTTGTATTTGAATAAAGATGCCTACCTGCAATAAAACCACACTGATCATTAGTTACCAGACATCCCACTATTTTATTCAATCGGTTTGCTAAAAGTTTTGTAAACATTTTATAGTCTGTATTCAGGAGACTTATGGGTCTATATGAATTTATATTCTCCTTGTCCTTTCCTTTTTTTTAAATGCTAACCACCACAGCTAAATGGAAAGAGTCTGGCGGGGAGCCTCCTTGGAGTAGGTCATTCAGTAAAAGTAAAAATTCTGTATGTGAGGTTCCTCCAAATTTAAAAAAAAATTCAATAGGAAGACCATCATCACCGTTAGCCTTACCGTTGGGGAGAGAACTAATCACCTCAACTAATTCTAACACTGAGAATTCCTCTGTGAGGTATTGTTTGCCCCCATCATCTGATTTCGGTATTGGCAATTGCTCTAAGAACTCCCCAATAGAATCAGATGAGGCCCCTTCAGTCGCTTGATAGACTCCTTCATAGTGTTTTAAAAACAACTCGCCAATAGAGGCTGTGGTCTTAGCATGCAATTTAGTAATGGGGTTGATTAATTGATCTATTCTATTGCGAGCCTGCTTTTCTTTGGCTTGCCAGGCCAAGAGCTTCCCGGTGTACTCGCTCTCCTCATAGATCCTCTGGGCATAGAGATTACTATTAGTTTCACCTAGGTCATAGTAAAAGTCCCTCATCCTGCTCTTAGCCTCGTAAAATTTTTGCCCAGAGTGAGTTGATCTAACCCTATAGTGTTCTTGGGTTGCCTCCGTGAGATCAGTTTGAAGTTTTATTTTCTCCTCCTTTCTTGCCTTCTGCTTTGGAATTTCTTTAGATGTTATTAACCCACGAAGAGTAGCCTTAAATGCATCCCAAATCGTATTTAATGGGGCAGTGCCTCTATTCTGTGCAAAAAACTGCTCGATAAATTCTTCAATGTCTGCACACCATTGAGGATCAAGGAGGTTAAGATTATTAAAAAAAACACCTTCTAGCAGGGCTTATATCTTGTAATCCCAGCTTTACCTCCATGGAGACTGCCGCATGATCGGAGAAAGCATTAGACAGATGTATATAATTATATAGCTCTAGAACATCAGAGGTTAAAAAAAAGTCTAATCTAGATGCAGAGTTATACTTTGCTGAGTGGCATGAATATTCTCGTTTAAGAGGATTAGAGAATCACCAATGATCCATGATATCAAGGTCTGATTTACAAGTTTGGATAGCCAAAGCGGTTTGGGGTTTATTTTGTCGACGATCTTTTTTGGAGGAGTCCAATGAAGGATTCTGAAGAAAATTAAAGTCTCCCCCCAAAATATTAACCCAGGGAGCCCTGTTATGGCATTCTTTAACTGTAAAATTGGCAAAGAATCATCTAAAATTGGTGCATACATTGTAGCGAGAATTATGTCTATATTATTTAATTTACCGTGTGCAATTGCCCATCTACCTCTATGGTCTGTGGCTGTACCAGCCAATGTAAAACCTGTTTTCCTATCAATATGCATACTCCTCTCTGTGCCAGCCCAGCTGAGGAAGATATCTTATGGCCGGCCCAGTTCTTCAAAATTTTATCTGAGTCATCCTGATCTCTATAATGGGTCTCTTGTAAATAGATAATGTCTGGGTTTAAATTTTTTAACCAACATTCGATAGCATTTTTTTTTACGAACATTGTTAAGACCATTTGTATTAAAAGAAACAAACTTCAACATACTATTAATTCTTTGAGAGGAGCATGATAAAACATGGAAAAAGGCAGCCGAAACAAATAAATAAAGCTAAAGGAATTTTAAACCTCAGCCTGTGCAGATGAGCATTAAGCAACATATATAGATAAATAATCATTCAAAAACTACAGCAAATAAGCTCTTTGTGCAAATAGGCAGATAAGGAGTGCAATTGTACACTGACAGCAGATCCTCACTTTGTGCAAATACGCAAATAAAGAGCAAGAACATCTCTCTGAGCAAATAGTCAAATGAGCAGTACGATTGTATGATACCAGCAAAAACCTTTCTTTGTGCAAATAGGCAAATAAGCAGTGCAATTATATGAAAATAGCAAAACCTCTCTTTGTGCAAAAAGGCAAATAAATAATACGGTTGAGCAACAATTTGCAGATGAGGAGCAAGAACCCTTCCTCTGTGCAAATAAACAAATAAACAGTGCAGTTATATAATAGCAACAAAGACCTCTCTTTGTGCAAATAGACAAGTCAGGAATGCGATTATGAAATAACAGCAAACCCTCTCTTTGTGCAAATAGACAAACCATAACGAAACGTATCAATCTAAATGGTAAAGCAGATGACCTTGTCCGTACCATAACTGTGATGAACTTAATATTAGAACAGATGATTCTTCAATATATAAACTCTCTATTTCCCCCCCCTGTAACACCCCCCTTCACCTCCCCTCCCCCCCCACCCTCCCCCTAGAGCGGACGGTACCCGCCCGTGTCCCACTTCCGTCCTTCTCTGATATTTCTTCTTTTGGATGCCATGTCATTGCATCCTTGTGTGCTTCCTGTCCCCGCCATAGGCCCACCATTTATATAAAAAAAATAAAAAAAATAAAATAAAATTAACTGTAAGCTATGCACCAAAACCTTCAAGGAATACCTGAGCTTCATTTAAGTTCGTAAAAATAAAAAACTTCCCTTTAGCCAGTACTTTAAGTTTTGATTGCTGCACAATCATAGCTTGGGCTCCCTTGCTTTTAAAAGAGTTAATCAGTTTAACGAAGTCCCTGCGTCTGTGAGCAGATGCTGCCGACATATCTGAAAAAATCCGAAAATTATTCGCACCATCGGCGTTGAATGATTTCTTAGAATATGCAGTATTTAAAATGTTCTCCTTTACCCTAAAATCAGAGAAATTAAGCAAAATTGTACGTGGATATTTCAGATTATTTGGTTTATACGCCGGGACTCTGTGCGCTCTTGTGATTGTTAAATCTCCTTGAAGCTCAGGTATGGCTTTTTTCAGAAGAGACTCTGACCACTTAACTACATCCATATCTTCCAGTCCCTCTGGTATGCCTACCAAGCGTAAGTTAGACCTCCTATTGTAATTTTCAAGGTCCTGCATTTTTTCCGCTAGCTGGGTTCTCTCTCTATTGGCCGCCAGAAAATCTTTCTGTATTGCCAATAGAGAGTCCTCTAAGGATGAAATCCGCGTTTCGGCTTCGGTGACTCTGAAGGGAAAATTCCCAAAACTTTCTTCCATTCTTGTAAGCCTGCTGTGCAGCTGAGAGATTTCCTGAGCCTGGGAGTTTTTAAAATCTCTTAATTCCTGAAGGATAGTTCCGAGCAATATTTCGATAGAGTTCGCTTTTGTGGCTTTCGAGAGGGAAACAGCCGATCCTCTTGAGAGACCTGAGATGCCTGTAGGCTTAGCTCTTGACTTGGAGCTTCCGTAATGTGCATGTGGCTGGGACTTATGAACAGCTGAGCCGGAGGGTGAGAGAGGATCGGGGGCAGTGCAGTGTGGGAAGAATTCCTATTTTCTGAAGTTGGTACTGTAGGGATTGCTTCTTCAAAGTCTTCAAGGCCTTCTTGGCCTGGTGCCACTCCCTGTACTGCCCCTACTATCTCAGATGTTACGAGGCTGGTTACGAGGCTGGTTAGAACCCCTCCGGCATTAAAAACACCTCGTTCCGACTTGTCGCTCCCCCCCTCTTGATTCGCCCCCCCTCGTAGAGGAGTGCTCGAGAGTTGCCCCTGTTGGAGAAGGGGTTTGGAGAAAAGAGGATATTGCCTAGGGGTTGACTGACTCCCAATCTCCCTAGCTGGCGGTAAATTATTGAGCACATTATCCACCCGGCCTGTCTTTATTCCTTTGTTCTTCCCATCGACCTCGCCTCTCGCCTCGCCTCTCTTTATTGATGTCGTAAGTACAGTTTCACAGTTGCTTTATTAACCTTCTTCCTTTCTCTAATGTACTTAAAAGTGCACCATTTTCTCACTCTTATTACAGGCTAGCAGTCGACTTGATTTATCTCCCTCCCGATGGAGCAGCTGACGGTATTCGAGGTGGACCAAGCAATTCAATCTGTCCCATATTTCTCCCATCCGAAGATGGGCTTCTAGTAGATGTTCCGCCACCTGGGGTCCATCTGGTGCAGACTTCTGTAACCCTGCTATTGTGTCATCTGCATGCATGAACTCTTTTTCTAGTTGCCGCTGTAATGGCCCTACCCGTCTGCAGTATTCCACTCATGTCACTATTTTTAATATTTCCCACTCCGTCTCTCATCTATCAGTGGATCCCCAGTTAATCTCGAAAAAGGTGTTTATTGCATCCCTGAGCTCCCCTCTAAGGACTTTGTCCTTTAACATTTGCAGGTGTAGCCTCCATAACGGAACCTTGACTCTGCCGCACCATGACCCCCACTCTAGTAGTACTGGGGCGTGGTCCGATAAATAGTGTCCTAACATCTGTATCTGGGCTGCCAGTACTGCAGCCTCACCGGAGAGCAAAAAAGTATCCAGCCTACTAAGGACCATGCGAGCCAGAGTGTAACAGGTATAACCTCCATCATCCAGGTGCATCATGCGACAGGTGTCTGAGTACCCTAGTCTGCCCATAACACCTCTCAGGGTCTCTGTCATGTTTGTTTTCATTGTAGCCCTGGGAGGGTGTCTAACTAGTGCAGCCTCTAGCACGCAGTTAAAGTCCCCAGCCCATATTGTAGGGGTGCCCGCGAAGGGCAGCAGCATAGCCTCCGAGTGCAGAAAAAAATCACAGTTGTCTATGTTGGGGGCATAGGTGTTCAATATGTATATTTCCTTAACATCTAGTTCTGCATGCACTCTTATTTATCTTCCCTCAATATCTGCTTCACTACCAAGAAGCCTAAATGGTACCTGCGGAGTCACCCATGTAATCACCCCACAGGAGTACGCAGAGTATGTTGCAGGGTACATCTAACCTCTCCATTTCTTGTGGAGCTTGGTCACCTCAGTCTCGGTCAGGTGTGTCTCTTGGAGCAGTGCTATGTATATGCCATGGCGGCGGTGGTATGTGTGCACCCTATTTCATTTAGTGAAGGAATTAAGTTCCTGCACATTCCACGTCACAATTTTAAACGGTGTCATCTATCCATTGATATCGCAACGTCGGAACCTTTTGCTTATGCTGCCTTTGCATCCAATAACTGCTCTTGAAACCGGAACATCCCCCTACCCCCGTCCCCCAGGTAAACACTAGGTGAACAATTCGTGCCTCCCCAGTCGTATGACTAATCCTAAACATACTGATATAACAACCAAATATAACGAATGACACATTAAAAAAAATATTACCCCCGTTCCACTCCCAAATACACTAACTCCTATGTCCTGAATTCCATGGCCATACCCCACTCATTTAATCTCAAATAATTGCTGGACGAGACAAGGAACCCGTTGAGGTAGTATTTCACCTCATTCGCACACTTTATTCCCTCCGCCGCACAATCAGTCATACTCTCACACCAACCCGCTCACATTCAAAAGAGAGAGATAGAAAATAACTAGGCAAAAAGAGCCTGCACATGAATACAGTAAAGAAGAAGGAGATGTGAAGAACAAAAGATAGATTGGGGGGGTTAGGAAGCATCCCCAGCCCACCTCGTATCTATACGTTTTATCCCTCTCGCCGTCTATTGTAGAGACCCCAGTACCATCCAGGCTCAGCTTAGCTTTCATGTCCATATTTCAGACTCTCTTGCCCATTTTGGCTCATTCCCCCTACCCACCACTTATCTTAATAGTTCATTCCGGGCTCCAGTAGCTGAGTGCCTATGGGTTATGGATCAACGGTTTGCGGCGTGTCTTCTACCATGTTTCCAGAGCTGGTGTCTTAGCCAGACGCAGTGACCACTTCCACTAGCCTTGGCTTTCTCCCATTCAGTTTGCATTTGTGCGAGGTCTATGTTGGGTGAGTGTCCCTCCTCCGAGCCTCATATGGTTCTCTCCATGGCGAGCGATCCATCCTGCCAAACTACTATCCACTGAGATGAACGACTGGGTCGCTTATTGGTCCACTGGCGCTTGTTGGGCTTGTTGTATACTCCGGTTCAAAGAGCTTGTCCATCTCGATGGCATGGGTCGCCCCTCCCCCTCCACCTCCAGCCAGTCTCACACTCCCTCAGGAGAAGTAAAAAAAATGTGAACGTCCTGCATGTAACACCTTAAGCTTTGCGGGATACAGCAGCATATACTGCAGCTGCATGTCTCTCAGTTTTTGCTTCATGCTACTGAACAACATCCTCTGCTGTTGAACTAATTTTGTGTAGTCTAGAAATATGCATATGGTGTGGTTCTCAAATGGGGGTCTCCCAGCTTTTGACCTCTCAGAGGATGCAGTCCCGGTCTCTATAGTTTAATATCTTTGCTATGAGGGTACGAGGAGGTGCGCCCTCTCAATTATAAACAGATCTGACAGGGGTGCCTCCTGCATGACTTTCTTGATCTAGTTTTCCAAAAACTGCTCTGAGGCTCTCCCCTCGGCGCCCTTCGGAAAGCATACAAATCGTAGCTTGCATCTCCATGAGCATCCTTCTGCATCTTCGGCTCTTTGCTCCAAAATCTTGGTCTTTGTTGTGAGGTCTGAGAGCGGTATTTTAAAAGGTTGTTAGCTCCGTTTGGATTTCCAAGACTTTTTGTTCTGTGGCAATGGAGCGTTCCGCTACCCTCTGCAAGTCCAACCTCAGCAGACCAACATCCAGCAACACAGGCTCTATTTTTGCCTGGACTACTGCACTAGAGGCCGCAATTGCAGCAAGGATCTTTGCTTCCATGGGGTCTTGTTGTGGGGCTTCAGCCATTCTTTGAGGGTCTTTAGGTGCTTCACTTCATGCTGTGTTCCCCTGCGTGGTAAACGGTTGATTCTCGTTTGTTGAGATCCCTTTTGTGGTCTGTCTTTCCTCATCATTTGGTGAGCTGTGTCTGCTTCTTCCAACTTCGAGGAGCTCTATGGGAGCTTTCCCTGTGGGTCTGTAGCCCCTGGGTTCTCCGGTGCCCGTGTGTAGAGCCTTGGGGAATCTGGGACTCCCTCCAATTTGTCTCCTAGAGGTACAGGGAGTGGGTACACCAACTGCATCTCAGCCCCGGAGGCGTGTCCATCCACCTCATGCCATCATGAGAGCCCCCAATCAGCTGTTAACTGTGCTACTGGACTGGTGTCTCCAGTCGGTAAGTCCCCCACTGGGAGCAACTGTCAGGCAATCCTCCCTAGCACCAGGCATTGTGTGCGATCAATCACCCATGCTGGCGCATTCTCTGTGGCCCATAGTGGTTGTTCATTGGAGCGGTTCAATTGCCAGCACTGCGCTCCATCATTTTAGACTCTTGTGCACAATGGTTAAATACCTGGCCCGTGGATGTTCTCCGTTTGGCACCCCAGCAAAACCACTGCCTTTCTATGGCGCTCGGGCCAGCGGGCTGTGGCTCTGCCCTCCTAGGGAACAGCAGTGGGCATTTTACCACTTACCAGTATTCCGCCTCAAGCTTTTTGCCCGGTTAGGGTTGGTTGGTGCAGGCATAGGGCTTCGGTATATTTTCACTCAGATCAACCCAGGCAGATTGGCTTGCTGGACAAGAGTCGCAGGTTCCTCACCTCTCCTGTGCCTCATGCTGGTCTCCCTGGTCGCCGGTACCTGCCTGCATAGCGTGTGTTTGTTGGAGGCACGCAGGGTGCAAGGCCTCTTTCCTGGGTGGCCTGTGTATGGGCATGCTGCCTTCTGTCCTTTTAGGCCATAAGCACAATGTATGAGTCCCTACAACCTAACCACGTGCACTGCTTCTCACCCATCCTCCACGCCTCTGCCGTGATCACCTCCGGTATGGTGTCTCCCCTGATCCCGTTCGTTGTGTCTGGTCCTCGGGGGTCCACCGTCAGCGTTATGTTATGTGAGGCCGCGCTGTGTAGACTTAGCAGTCAGGCAGGCGTTCATCAGTTCCTCCCGTCAGGCCTCCGCAGCATGACCACCGGCCCCGCACCACTAATCAAGGGTGAGGATTCCTGCCTGTTACAGACCACAGTTGGTGTCGCAGGCCAGGCACAACTCATACCAGTTCCTCTTCCCTTGCACTTTGCCTGGGATGCAGTTGTAGCCTCCCTGGTACCTGTTAGTTCGGGCAAGAGGGCAGGAAAATTGAAGGTATTTGGTGGGTCGGTGTGGAGCTCCATGGCCGCCATCTTGGTCACGCCCCCAGGTAAAAAGGTTAAGCCTTAAAACTGTTAATATTTTGGGCCTTGATATTAGTTCTGTGAAGGGGCCATTTGAATTACGATTGATGAACATTTATAATCGTCCCTCTAGTCTGAATCATGACTGAGAAACCCTACTGGATTTGGTAGATTCCCTGGAGAATTTAAATACTGGAAACTATCTTGTTATAGCTGGGGATTTTAATGCGACGTTCAAACGAGTAGACTTTATTCACAATCTTAAGCAAGAAGATGAAGAAAGGGGTGTTCCAAGATTGAAGAATTCCCCTTTAAAGAGAAGCTAGAGGACAGCCCTGCAGATAGCATCTATCTCTGTTATCACATCCATTACGTGTGTACAATGGGTGCACGATCTCCGATTAAAGGGCAAACCTTAGAAATAGGATCAACTATATATTGCTTGATCTAAATTTATGCCCCAACTTACAGGACATGAAAGTCATCAACAGAACAGGCAGTGACCATGATGCCCTAGCCCTTGAGCTGAAGAGCATTCCTTATAATATTCAATCCGTCTGCAAGTTGGATCCACCTATTTTATCTTCCGATTATGGTATGCAGTTAAAATAGCCCTGCTTACAATTGTATAAGGAAGTCCATGCTTGTACATATACTGATGATACTTCGTCTCTATGTTTACTTGGTAACCAAGCACAAACTGAATCGTCTATCATGCATATATATTTTGCTTACTTCCCAAAATCAACATTTTTATCTAACCTTTAAGGCACAAATTCCTGGACAGAAAGAGGCAGAATGGTTTAATAAGGATTGTAAGATAAAAAAGCACACATTGATGTCCACTGTGAAAAGCGGCTTTCGACCTGCCATAGTAGAAGGGAGAAAATTATATAATAGAACGCAATCACTTGCCAAGAAGAACTGGGAGAAGTAAACTGACGAGAACGTGTTAGATTCACAACAGTGAAAGACAGAGGGTCACTCTGGCATTTGCTCACCAAAGGGGTACCTTTCATTGTAAATGAAGATGATTTTTATATCCAACCACACATTTGGGAACAGCTTTATAACAAGTTAAACTCTACCAATGAAACAGGTGAATTACATTATCCTAGTAGGGAGGGTCTGACTGAAGCACAGGAATGGGGTAGTGGGTCGCTAGTTTCCTTCTCCATGACAGAGACAATAACAGCTATTGAATGTATGAAAAAGGGTAAAGTGCCAGGTTTGGATAGAATACCTGGAGACCTTTAAAGCTCTGAGATGACTGTATGGAGCTATATATTAAATATGATCTCTAAAGCTATAGCAAAGGGGGAAGAGGTACTAGGAACATAGAAGGGGGCTGAAATAATCCCTTTTTACAAAAAAGGCGACAAAGGTGATCCAGCAAATTATAGCCCCATTGGCCTGATAGATAATGCTCAGAGGATTTTTACCAAGAAGGGATTGGCAAAGATTCAAACTTGGACAACCAAGTTTTATCCGATTTAGAAGCAGGCTCCAGGTCAGAGACAAGCACTAAAGATCAGGTATTTAATTTTTTACTGATTGAGTGGAACAGGGTCCTGATTAAAAAGGGGCACTTATATGTAGTGTTTGTTGATTTAAGATCAGCTTTTGATTTAATTCCTCAAGAGAAACTGTGGGTTGTATTAAAGGAGATGGGGATGTTATTAGATTTGTTACATTTATTAATCTGCTTAAATAATGGAAATTATGCACAAGTGAGGTATTATAAAGAAGTCGAAAACGTGAGTAAGGTAAGAGATCTTCTTTATTCGTCTTCACACCACCACAGGTTCCAGGCAGCTGGAGGGCACTGTGGAATGTTGGCAAACAATTGCCAGGGAAGAACCAACTGGGACAGGGTAAGAGGGGGAAACGGAATGTACCAAGAGAAGAAATTACAGCACACCTCCCTGCATAGGGAGGAGAAGGAACAGAGAGGTATAGCAAGAAAGGAGGATATCAGGCGGAAAACGGAAGAGAGCGAAGAAGAGCTGAGGGGGAATAAGGAGGAGAAAGAAGATTTAAAGAGGAACAATTCAAATGCAAGAAAAAAAAATCACTTTGCACAATAGTCTCTAACCCACACCAGATTTAAACTGTGATCAACGTCACCTTCTAGTTTGTGAGGAATGATTCTGTCCATGCTCCAAGTATGTCCATTTTCTAGTTGGGCAACATTTTTCCCCACTCTGGATATTCTGCAAGGCTCAGAAAACCTGGACGCTTCTCTCCAGCATGGTTTGGGCAGGTCCACGCCGACCCATTCACTCTCTTTGAACACTTGGAACTTGACGCGCTTGGTTTGGTCATATCTGTCCTTGTATTTGATTTGGTGTTCGTCCCCCCTTCTGGAAATTTCTTTGCGGTTGACAACACATGCATCATTCCTTACCAAACCGGGAGGAGAAAGTTTTGTTTTTGGAACCCTTCCTTTGAGAGAGGTGAACGGGGAGATTCCTGTCACCCTATTGGGAGTGGAGCGATAAGCTCAAATTGTCTCCATTAAGGCAGATGTGGTCAGTGTCCCCATAACTTCTACCCTCTGGAGGCATTCTTTGAACATGCGGTTGATCCTCTCCACCAACCCATTTGTACGGGGAAAACACAAAGCTGATTTGTGATGAGTGATGCCCCTGTAAGACAGAAACTCTTTCATATTTTCGGACGTGAACTGCCCACCATTGTTTGTAACCAGGGTGTCAGGTATGCCCTCATCACAAAAAACGCCTTCCAAGAACTGTGTGAGAACTCTTGTGTCAATTTGATGAACACATTTATAAACCACCCAACAAGTGTGATAGTCCACTAGTACTAAGATGAAGCATTCATTCAAACGTTTTAGGTTGAGGGGACCTATTATGTCAAGAGCCAACTTGGACCATGGCCGGTCAGGAACGTCTACTGGAGAAAGTGGAGACTTGCGGGTTTGGTAAATCTTGTCACTGCGGATACAATACATACAATTTTCACTACGTTTTCAGTCATAGCATCCATGCCTGGCCACCAGTAGTCCAAGCGGATTTTTTTCTTGGTGAGACTGTGCCCTAAGTGTCCCATGTGAGCCAGTTCAACGATTTTCTCTCTTAGATTCTCCGGTGGGATAATTTTCTCCCCCGGCAAACAATACCTTCTTGTATATTTAATTCTAATCTTACACCCCAGTACTTACACAGAGTTGCTGGACTGTCACCTTTAGTAGCAGGCCAACCATTTATGATAAATTCTTTGATCCACCTAGCGATCCTGGGGGTGGTTCTAGTTGCCCCTTTCGTGGTAAATGCAAACATGAGAGGTTTGTGGTCGGTCTTTACTGTAAATGGAATGCTCCACAGAAACAACCGAAAGTGTTTGATCGCCCAAAAGCAAGCAGGTGCCTCTTTCTCCACTACAGAGTAGTTAAATTCTGCACCCTTGAGGGCACAGGAGGCAAATGCGACGATCTGTTCTTCACCTTCCACAATTTGGGTAAGACTAGATCCCAGACCTTTGTTGCTGGCATCGGTGCAAAGGATAGTAGGTTTGGTGGGGTCGAACCTACCCAGGGATGGGGCAGCAATGATACTTTCTTTTACAGTTACAAAAGCATCCTGACAGTCATCAGACCACACAAAAGGAGTTCTGGATTTGAGCAAATTCCGTAGGGGTTCAACTATGGAGGCATAATTTCTGACGAACTTAGAATAATATTCGGATAGGCCCAAAAATTATTTGAGATCTTGAAAACAACTAGGAGCCACATGGCTGCGAATAGCCTCCACCAGGTTGAGTTTGGGTTTGATACCATCCTGAGAAATGGTGTGCCCATGGTACTCAACCGATTCCACGCCTATGCAACATTTTTCCTCTTTGAGAGTGAGACCATCTTTTCCCAAATTAATTTAACACCATTCTTAGGGTGGTATTATGTTTCTCCAGATCCTTCCCATAGATGAGTATTTCATCCTGAAAGCAAAGGGTTCTGGGAAGGTCTTGCAGAACGTGCTGCATGATCCTTTGGAAGGCGGCAGCTGCAGATTCCAAACCAAATGGCATTTGAAGGAATTGGAATGCCGCCAGATGAGTCACAAAGGACGTGAGGTGAAGTGAATCAGGGATGGAGCTCTACCTGGTGGTAGGCTGAAGACAGGTCAAGAACGCTGAAACAACTCGCAACTTTGATAAGGGGGAGAACCTCATGAATGCGTGGAAGGGGGTGCCTGTTCGCCCAGATGTTCTCATTGAAGTCCCTGAGGTCAACACACAGCCTGATGTCTTTACTAGATGCTTTGGTGGTGAGAACGATAGGGGCCAGCCACTGTCAGCATTCAATGGGTTCAATTACGCCTAGGGACAATAATCTGTCGAGTTCCGGGTGAAGGGGGGTTTGCATAATGTGCCGTATTGGCCTTGCCTTGTGTGCCACCTGCTTGGCATTGGATTTTAACTTAATGGAGTGTTGGTAATTCCTAAGTAATCCCAGCCCATCGAAAAAGACTTTGGGGAAATCGTTGCACACCTCCATCCCCCCAACTGAGGGATCCACCAATAGGAGCTGATCAGGACTGTTGGGATCTAACTTGATGCCAAGTTCCCTTTGGTGTTTCACCCTAACAAGTTTGATCCCTTCTGGGTGATGTAAATCTTGCCCACAGGATTCCAGCCCTTAAACCCTATCTCCATGGTGGTCATGCCCAATAAGGGTATGGGATCCCCATTGTAACCCCCCGGTTGGATGTCAGGGGGAAGTATGTCTTCTTGCCAGGAGGGAAAAAGTTGGGAGAATACCTTGGCATCTACTAAGGTGAATGGGGAACAGGAATCTGCGAACACCGTTACAGGTTTATTGTCCGAGGTGATATTGCAAGAAGGAAATTTAGCAGAGTCGTCAGTATCTTTACGTTGAAAGACTAACTTGGTGTCAGAAGAGGATTCTTGCTCAATTGACAACACTGATTTGGAATGCTGTTCCCTGCAAACCCTGGTCAAGTGTCCCCAATTTTCCGCAATTATAGCACGTGACAGAACGGGCTTGGCACACAGGATTGTTCGCTAGATGGCTCGGGCTCTCACACCTGTAACACTTGAGCTTGGTACCGGAATAGGACATATTACAAGTCTTACTCTTTGTATCTTTGCCCACCTCATGTTTGCTTATAGCATTGACCTCAGTCGATTTGTCCCCCTCCCCTTTCATGGCAACAATGCAGTCAGCTGTGTGCCCAATCCCCACAGCTATGTCAACGGCTTCTTTCAGATCAGGATTGGCTACCAAAAGTCTCTCCTTAATCTTAGGGTTGTTGGTGCATCTAACCAACTGATCTCTGATGAGGGCCTCTTGCAAAGACTCAAATTCGCACGTGTTTGCTAGACCCTTTAAAGCAGCAATGAATGTTTTGACTTATCACTTTTACCTTGTGTCCTTGTAAAGAATTTATGCATTTCTAATACCACATTTATTTTCTTCCCAAAATGTTTTTCAAGTTTGTTAACTGCTACTGGGTAAACATTATCATCATTATCGCTATCACTTCCCTCTTCTACGGAGGCAGAGTTATTATCATATTCCTTACGGCCCACAATACCTAAGTTCTGCAGTAAGGTATGACGTTTGCATAATGGTGAAAAATGTTCCCCACCAATAGCAATAAGGTAGGACTCGAATACCTCAAACCCATGGCAATAAAGGTTCCCCCACCTCGTTTATGAAAGGTGGAGGTTGTGACATATTAGCTGTTGCCATGTTGTACATAAAGGGACAATGAGGAATGTGAGAAGGTAAACAACTGCCAAGCAATGCTAGGGAGGTACTTAGAATGAGAACAGCGAAACCAACAATAATGTTTAAGAAAAATGGAAGTTTCTGTGTCATCGTGCCCACTTTATTTCTGTCCTGGCCCGTCCCCCCCCCCTATTCCTGTGGATCGGTAGGGTCCTCCCGAGGGGAGCACATAAAGCTGCTTAGACTTTTGCTGCCTTGTGGGTTTGTTTGTAGTTTTTCATTAAAAAATGGAACCGCCATTTGGGGGGTCTGGACGGTGTGGCCGCAAACGCTTCCTTCGACTTCTGGGACCTTTACCACTTACCGCTTGTGTTTCATAACTGTGTTTTATGATCCCACTGTTTACTAGCGGTAAGGCCCATATTTGTATATCTATTGCATTCTGTAATAAAGGTTTCAAAAAAAAAAAAAAAGAAAAATGGAAGTTTGGTGAAGGTTCTCTAGATGGAAGCTGTGCCTGTCAGCGTGAAAAGGCAGGCAGCAAAAACTCAGGACAGTGACAATTCAATGAGTCAGGTTCCTGCTGTGACCATATAAAATGAAAAGCTGTGCCCAATCAGCGAAAGTACTAAACAGCACTTAATTACGAAGGCACCTCACAATGGAGTGATACTCCCACGCTGTGACTAACGCTGACACTGTGCCCCTCGGCGTGAGGTAGTGGGCATCACCAGTGGAAAAAAAGGCTCTCACGCAGTAAAAGGAGAACAGCTGTCACCGTCAGCGTGAGGAGACAGGCTGTAAAACCACAGGATAAGGAATTAACAGCGGAGTCAGGCTCCCACGCTGTGAAAGAATGCAGGCATCAGCTGTGTCCGTCAGCGTGAGGATACAGGCAGAAAACCACAGGAAGAGGGATTACAGCGGAATCAGGCTCCCACGCTGTGAAGGAATGTAGCCAACAGCTGTGCTTGTCAGCATGTAGGGAACAGGCAGAACAGTTGCGAAAACCTCCATAAGCCTGTTCCTTGAAGAGGACACACCCCCAGAGGAGTGGCTGAAGAGCATGAGGGAACTTCAGTACGTGCGGTGAGGCAACTCCCCACAGGAAAGAAGGCTGAGGAGTGTCTACCAGAAATCAAACTGCCAAAACCTTCTGAGGCGGCACCCCTAAAAATATGCAGCGTTAAAAGATTTGCGCTGCGAGGCGAAGCCAAGTGTGCCTCAAGCCCACCAGCAGAGCGATAGGCACAGAAGCGCAAGCCAGTCAGGATGGAAACCGCCCCCAGGGTGAGGCGTAGCAGTGGTGCAAACAAGGTAATGCTTGCTGGCTCCATGGCAGCTAGACCGGCAGGTGCACAGGACGCCTCCTCAGGTTACGGCCACTGTCCCCAGTAGATGAACAAGGAGTGCAAGACAGCCAGCAAAGCAAGATCCCAGTGAAGCGAGGCAGGAATGTCACCCAGAATATGGTAGCCGGCTCCGTGGGAGCCCAGGGCAGAAGTGCAAGGAAGGCAACCAGAGCGACCACTGTAGGAGGAAAGCAGGCCAGCGATGCATCAAAGAGTACGAGGGAAAATAGATGAGAGGAACTTCTTCACAGCTCAGCAGGCGTTAAGGTAACTGCCAAATCCCACGCAGAGGTTAACAAAATTGTAGTAGAAGAGTAAGCAGCCACAGTAGAGGGTGATGACGCAGCAGCAATAAGCAGGAGCAGGAGACCTGAGGTGACACTCAAGTTTGTACTTACAAAAAAGTTGCAGAAATCAATTATTTGACACTGGAAAAACGTTGGGGGGTGGTGCTGAACCGTCCCTACACGGTGAATTGTCGCTAGTGTTATAAAGAAGACGAAAATATGAGTAAAGTATGAGATCTTCTTCATTCGTCTTCACACCACCACAGGTTCCAGGTAGCTGGAGGGCACTGTGGAATATTGGCAAACAATCGCCAGGAAAGAACCAACTGGGACAGGGTAAGAGGGGGAAACAAAATGTACCAAGAGAAGAGATTACAACATGAGGTGAGGCAGGGAGGGCAAACTGACGGAAGGCATAGATATTTTTAGAGGGGTCTGACAGGGATGTGTCATAGTTCCAACATTGTTGGCTAATAGACACTCTATATGACTGCAAAGCCGACCCCCCCAAACTAGTGGGCCAATGAATCCCTGCCTTCTTCTTTGCAGATGATACACTGCTGCTATTAAAGACACCCATGGGATTACAAAATATCCTGAACCATTTTTCAAATGCTTGTGATAAATATGGCCTAGAAATGAATGTCCTCAAAACCAAATGTATTACTTTTTGGCTGCACAACACATTTACAGAGAAAGTGAGACTTGGACGTAGGAACCTGAAAAAGGTTAAAGATTTTGATTATCGTTACCACTAAACCACTGTGAAACTCTAATAGGGCACCCTTGTGCCAATGCCCTTGATATGTACCCTAGCAAGGGTGTATCTGCCCTGATTACACAAACACCGGACTCAGAAGCACTGTGGATCACCTTCTCCTACAGCCTGGTGCTCGATCCCTGACCTCCAGAGAATACACACTCCCAGTTGCATACCCTTCTGCCTTACCAGAATCCTCCCCTCCATTCTCGCTACTTAAATCTATACCTACTAGCGCTTCTTCTTCTTTTTCTTCTCTTTTCTCCATTTAACTTTCTTTAAACCGTCAGAATTACCATATGTGAACCTCCTCTTATCTGCTATGTGATACCTGGTATTTGTTCTTTGTATTAGTTCAACCTGTCGCTATTACCCATCCAGGACTTTCCCCACCCAACCTTGGTTCCCTGAATGTATCACATGTATTACTTTTCTCTTTCTTTTGTCCTGTTAATTGGTTGTAAAAATGCTCAATACATTTTTCTGAACTCAAACAAAGTTTTTAATTATCTGGGTGTAAGGTTAGGCAGCAATCCATCATGGTCTGCCCAAATTCTGATACAGCAGTTGCCCTTGCAACATGTTGAGGCGGCAATTGTAAAGAAACTAAATAGATCTAACTTCTGCCCAATTTCTACTGCACTAGAACCTTTTCAGGCTAGGAGGCTTGGTACAGCTCTTTATGGGGTAGAACTCTGAGGATTTGACCATACCAAAAGGCTGGAAAAAACTCAAAATAAGTTTATTAGATTGTTACTGATTATGACCACAGAGTACCCCACTTACACCGCTACACCTAGACCTAGGACTGAAGAATGTAATAAATTATGCTGCACTTGAACCTCTAGTTTATTGGGACAAGCTCAGGATGGGCAAGTCCCAGATCTCCTTCAAACAGGCAGTTGCCGAGGTCAAACAACTGGACAAAACAGGATTAATACCTTGGTTTAAGCATGTTAAGATGGGGCTCTATAAATTAGACAAAACAATATGAAATCCTTGGGTCTAAACTGCAAAATAGTGATGAAAAAGAGTGTGGTGAGCCACTGTTAACACCTAGTTCCTTTGAGGGCTACAATCCCCTCTCTGAGAGGGAGGAGCACAGGGATGTTTTGAGTGTCTACTCCAATAGGATATTTTAAATCCACATATGAAGAGAAATAGTGTGAGTGAGGATGCAGCACAAAGAAAGAGTTAATGTGAGGAAAGTGAAAACTAAAACTAGCTAATTAGCATAAAAAATTTAATTTATTCTGATACGCCCACTGCCAGGATTAAAAACAGTGCACCAGCAGTATGGATTTAAACCGCATTAGTGTGGTGGAAAATAGTGGTCAACATGTTTCAGCCTCAAGAGCCCAATCGTGAAGAGGGCTTTCGTCAGGACCTATAATGATGCTGCTGCTTGTGTGTTGGTGATTAAACAAAAAAAGGATACAGAACATAGACGCAATTTTAAGTTTGTCTGTTCCATGAGGAACTGTTGCCCTCAACTGCTGGGTAAAAGACCTCACCTCAACCTGGCGATAACTCAGAGCGGTGCCCCCTTCCCGAGCTGTCGCCAGGTTGAGGTGAGGTCTTATGCTCATTAGCTAGTTTTAGTTCTCACTTTCCTCACATTAACTCTTTCTTTGTGCTGCGCCCTCACTCACACTATTTCTGTAAAGGAGGGTCCTAGGGAAACTTTAAAGACCTGCAAAGTATTATATCCCCAATAATTGTAGCCAAAACAGTATGAAATCCTTGGGTCTGAACTGCAAAATAGTGATGAAAAAGAGTGTGGCGAGCCACTGTTAAGAGGTAACTGATTGGATCAACACAGAACCATTGGCTATCACCCACAGAACTAACTGTGGGCAATTCCCTTTACAGGACAAAATTCTTCACTCACCAAAGGTGACATGCTTCATCATATGGGATTCTCCTCTCAAAGGAAACACCTAGTTCCTTTGAGGGCTACAACCCCCTCTCTGAGAGGGAGGAGCTCAGGTATGTTTTGAGTGTCTACTCCAATAGGATATTCTAAATCCACATATGAAGACACATTTCTTTGTTTGTTAGGCTCTATAAATTAGGCCTGTACAAAGTCTGGGACAACCCTGAGAATCTGACCAAAGGAATGGTAGCTAAACTGAAGATTAGGTGCTGTGATTACATTTTGGGACACTGGTTGCTGTTATCAGCACATGGCACTTTAACAGGATATTTTACTGATTTTAAAGGCATTTTGGCTTTTGAACAAGTCACAGACCAGACATAACCCCATTAGCCAGAACTGTTTTTTTAAATTTAGAATCCATGGCAGGAGCAGGCACTGCAATGGGAACGCCATTACAGGTTCCTGCAGGGCATGGACTGTCAAGTCCATGCCCTGCAGGAACTGGGGGGTGCTTGCAGACAGGAGGGCACACCATGTGCCCCCCTGCATGCATCCCCTGGTGCAGAGGCAACAGTGAGCCATATTTCCTCTCCGCGATACAGCGATATATATATTTTCTGAGGGGATGGAGTCCATTTGTCTCGCTACGGTATGGAATTGTATCTTATACAAATGAAGGTAGTATTGGACAGGGCATTAGATATTCCCTAAAGTGGGAGTCTGAAAAGTCTGTGGACTGTTCTGAATGGCGTTTGGTAGCTAGTTATGTACAGGTTGACAGTTTACTTTAGGGTTGGGAAGAAGTTACTACAGGAACAGGTAATAAGGTTAAGATAGGAGATACTTAGGGCCAGATGTACGACCCTAGTAAATTGCGACTCGCAAATTGCGCTCGATTGTGAGTCGCAAATTGCGAGTCACAATTTGCTATGTAAAACAGTGTCAGAGACACTGATTGCAATTCCCAATGGGGTCGCAAAATGCCAGGCTCATTAATATTCATGAGCCACTCGCATTTTGCGACCTCATTAGGAATGGCTGGCCCTACCAGGGATGGTGGCCTGCTGGGCTCAGAAGACCATCATGTCTGTGACTGATTTTAAAGAAAGCAGCTATCTTTTTTTGAATGGGATGCATTTAAAAAATAAAACTGAAACGTTTTTGTTTCATTTTTGTAGGGCAGGCAGTGGTCCCTGGGGACCCCTTCCCATTTGCGAATGCATTATCACAAAATTGTGTTAGTACATGGCCATACCAATTTTAGCATGCGCAAATCGGTCTCTAACCCATTTGCGCATGCTAAAATTGGTTGTACATCTGGTCCCTTAGTTAGATCTTCAGAGAAGCAGCTAAGAGGTTCCAGGGTTTAAAGGTTCAACAGTTAATGAATGAGTTGGGGTTGTTAAATAGTTCCAAATAAAGGAGAAGGCTGGGGAAACATTAGGGGTGGGGGGAGGAGGATGAGTAGATGAAGCAATATATAGTTAGGTTTAATTTTGAGTGGCAAGGCTGATGGTTTTGTTTTTGTAGGTGCACCTATCTTCAATAAAGCAGCCTTTTTCACACTCTTTAGTGCCTCATTGTGTCCGTCTGTTCCTTTGCGGCCCAATGGGGCTTTGGGGGGGCAGCCGGACGCAAGTGAAGCTCGCACCCCTGGGTTTTTTTGGGCAGTTGGATCAGCCAGGAGGCAATTGGGCTTTCTTTGGGCTCTTTTTGGGCTGACGGGCAGGGGAAAAAACGGATGCAGCCAATCAAATTAGAAGGAGGATGCACCACAAAGAGCCAGATTAGGAAATAATGGCATTTAGATTTTGGTGGACAGAGTAACCCACCACCGAAATCTAAATCAAGCCCTCAATCAATTCATTTAGTTGTCCCCACCAGGAATGGAGAAATATTATCACCTCTTCTATATACCAGCCTCACAGATAAAAATGTAACTTCCACACCAGGTCACATACCGTGCGTAAGGGAAATTGAGTAATGCATCTACCTAGAGCTGTGCTGCATGGTCTCCTGAGTGTCTTCCACCTAAAATATAACCGGATCATTAGTGACTGGCCATAGAGATGTAACTCCTCAATATACTGCTGAGTTACTTAATAGTGAGGGTGTACTGTGGGAACTATTCCCACACAAAAAAGTACAAAACTGGCATACCGATCAAATACAGGTACAAGAGGGCTGCATTACCTGTGTTGAGTCAGAATGAGGTTCTCTATGTACTGGCGATGCAGTGATACCAGGTTGGAGATGGAGTGAGTGGGTGGGTGTGATGAGTTAGTGAGAACATTAGTGAATGAGTGAATACCTTGATAAAGTGCACTTTTCAGAATAAATTGGTTCTCAAACGTTGTCACCACATTCACACAAGACTGATCTAGGGAATGCAGTGTAGACTGGTCAAGGGAGTAATGGACTCTCTAGGAGTTTATAATCTTGTTTACAATCTTGCACTGAAGAAGCTCGTTCAGTAAAGATCCATATTTTGTTCTGAGTATGATGCTTGTACAAGATTATACATCTAAATATTCTCTTGAAGATATGTTGGTTCAGAGAGATATCAACCTTGGGATAACGACACCCAGCTGATGGATCGTGCAGAGCTTAAGAGAGTAACCCTAGTGTAACACTTGCTGTAGAGTCCATGCACTTCTTTGTGGTCCACCCCCCTCCCTTCACACCTTATGATGCTGGACCTTGCTGTTACTAGTGTTGAATTTGGGAGCCGCATACTGGAGAACTTAAGAGTCTTTACTGCTTTCTACACCACAGTGCACCATCTCCTCATGTTTCAGTTTCGCGTCCTGTCTACCTGAGGGAGATGGCATACAATGTGACCTTATTGGCCTCCAGGGCTATCAGACAAACCAGAGTGATTGCTCCTGTGCCACACACACCAAGAGAAGGTCAGCCCGTGAGCATCAGGATGATCTCAAACCAGCATGGCAATATTTAGTCTGGACACAGTTCGTCAATGGCAGCCGCAGCAGCACTCCATGTTAGTCTCCCTGGTGGCCGTGAGACCACTGCACAGACAGCATTGAGGTTTGAAGAGGATCCTTGTGCTCTGCGAAAGGCTGAAACTGCAGAGCACCGTTTTGGGGGCGGGAAAATCTGGAAGAGGCATCAAGCACAGACATAACTCATTATACTCTTCTTAATAATGCTCCTGCTATTGCTAGAACTGATGACATTCCCATATGTGAGACTAACCTTAGAGGTGTAGTTAATATTATGTAACAATAGGTAGGGGAAGACAAGGATCGATTGTGATCCAGTAGGGCATTAATTACCATTCACAAGAGAAGGGAATGGAAGGTCCGACCACAGTCGTAGCCCCAGATATGAAGGCAACAAAAGGAGATGACTGGGCTGTTCCTTGAGGAAGGAAGGAGGAAAGGATCACTAGGGAAAAAGGGTTAGTGCTCAATGGAGGACAACCCCTGAGTATCCAATTTGTTGGATATAATGGCCTCACACACCCTTGCGAGTGTCATGCTTCATCATCGGCAATGCTCCTCATTGGGCAGGCGGTGCAATGCCCAACGGGCTCACCTCAAAGAGGGGCTCTTTATCGGACATCTTTTGTCCAACTGCCTATGGGTGAAGTGGGGGTGAGGGGCCAGGACAGACTAGATAGTGTGGGTGAGGATAAAATGTGGCCTAAGGTACCGGAAAGCAATTTTTATTCTGGTGGTCCTCTGCCACAAGTAAAATCAAGAATAGCCGGTGCTCATGGGGACTATGGTTTCCCGGAGTGAACCAGGGCTAGAGTGCAAATGGTGTGGTCAACATGTTTCTCGCTTTTAGTACATTGACTGCGATTCTTCAGGACCTAGTAAAAAACTATAATCTACAAAACATGACCTAATGGTTAGTATCAGTTTAAATACAGCACATACGTTGTACTACCTGTATGACACTGCTCTTACCTAAGGGTTAGAGTTATAGGGTGTCAACAGTACCCGGTGGATCTGACATCAAGGGAGAAGCCATAAAGTTACAGGTTTCTACTGCTCGTGTCAGGGCCAGTCAAGCCTACCCATCTCACTGGGTCCGTGAGACCACTGCACAGACAGCATTGAGGTTTGAAGAGGATCCTTGTGCTCTGCGAAAGGCTGAAACTGCAGAGCACCGTTTTGGGGGCGGGAAAAGCAGTATAAACATCTGGAAGAGGCATCAAGCACGGACATAACTCATTATACTCTTCTTAATAATGCTCCTGGTATTGCTAGAACTGATGACTTTCCCATATGTGAGACTAACTTTAGAGGTGTAGTTAATATTATGGCATATACTGAAATGTTGGATAAGCAATAGCATTGAGGCAGGGAGACTTGTCTGTCTCTAACCCAGAATCAATTACCGATAGAGGCAACATTGTCCAATAATGTCACACATTAATTCAGTGCCACTACTCGTTTACAATGACTATCGCCACTAATGTTGATTCAAGCTGTCTGTAGTAATTACATAAATCCAAAAGTGTAATTCAGATTTGTTTATACTGAATTGGTATCCTCAGCACAGCAGTCCAGCTCACAGCGCTGCCTAACAGTAATCAGTCATACATAGAACTGTATGAATAAAGAATCTAAATCCTGTCTGGACATTCCAGCTCACATGCTAGCCAATATGAAAGGCCCTATTTAACTTCACTTAACTCTACATATCTCCCCCCTTATAAAACATGAAAACAAACTGTTCAATGAAATAAGATAAACGAGAAAAAGATTTGAAGAATATAACATAGGAAATCTCCTGGTAATACATGACATAAAATGATGATTACTTCATTACATTAGGTACTTTGCAAACATTTCCAACACTCGATACAGTCCCATTTTCTAGTACTACCACATTGCGTCTTACTTCAACTACTCTTAAGGGAACAGAGAATTTACTATCCCCTTTATTGACCACGCCACCTTTCTTAGTTACAACCCAATCTCCAACCACAATACTTGGCATTTTCACCCCTTTTCTCATATTGTAGTATTCTTCAGCAAGTCTTTGTCTTTGTGTGACATTAGCTTTGACAGCATGGTGGCCTATCCATAAACGATCCTTGACAACCAACCAAGAGGGATTATCTTTCCTACCTGGTTCTCTCCCTTTAAGAGATACAAAGGGAGAAATACCCATAACAGCATGAGGAGTAGTCCTATGTGCCCAGACTAGTTTCTTTAACTCTTCCTTCCAAGATAAATTATTTACTAATGATAATTGGATATTGTCCATTATTAGAAGATTAATCCTCTCTACCATTCCATTGGCTTGTGGTCTATGTAAAGCTACTCTCTCATGAGTAATTCCCCATTTTTCCATAAACTCCTTCATTTCACTTGATATAAATTGTACACCATTATCAGATACAATGGTTTTTGGTAGACCTTCTTCCATGAAAACCTCCTCTAAAAACCCCATCACAGTTTTAGTGTTGATGACATTCGTTGTTTTGTACACAAACCATTTTGTGTGATAATCAGCGAGTACAAAAATAAACCTGTTTGCACTACCCAATTTGTTTACAGGACCCAAGAAATCCATTGCTAATTTTTCCCATGGCCTAGCAGGTAACTCAACACACTTAAGTGGCGGTTCTCTCAATGTCTTTACTTTGTCGCTGTTAGCACATGCATAACAATGCTTAATCATTTCCTCAACCATGCTATCTAACTTTGGCCACCAATAAGTTTGTCTAATTCTTCTCTTCGTCATGCTTCTTCCAGGGTATCCTTCATGAGCTAGTTCAATAATTTGACTCCAAAGACTTATAGGAGGTACAATATGATCCCTTCTCATTATCTTGTCATCAATTATACTCAACTCATCCTTAATATTTAAATATTCTCTTATGTGTTCATCACAACTTACACTAGTTTCCCAACCATTCCTGATGTACTCCTTTATTCTTACTAACACTGGATCATTGTCCATAGCAACATACCACACATCTTTTCTCAATGCCACACATTCATGAATCTTACTTTCCTCATTGACTTCAGTTCCAAGATCATTAACTTCTGTAACTTCATTCTTCGTAGGTAGTCGTGATAAGCAATCTGCTACTACATTCTTAAGACCTTTCAAATATTCCATTTCAAAATTATACTCCAAAATAGACAGCATCCATCTAGAAATCCTAGGAGTAACTCCACCTTCTAAACCTCTTCCCCCTTTAAATAAATGTATCAGTGGTTTGTTTTCTGTCCTAACCTTAAATGGTAAACCCCATAGAAAGTATTTCAAATGCTTGATACCCCAACAGCATGCGAGGGCTTCTCTTTCTATTGTAGAATAACATTTTTCAGCCCCTTGCAGCCTCCTTGAAGCAAATCCAATAATTATTTCGTTACCTTCAACAATTTGGGTTAGCACTGCTCCTAATCCAACACCACTGGCATCTGTGGTCAAGTACGCTTTCCCATCTATTGCAAAAAGATTTCCACGAGTCCTTAATGAGGGATTAGGTTTGTTAAAAGGATTTTGCCACAAAATTATTCTAAAAAAAAGTGCTGTCCCGGTTGTGCACAAGGTGCGCAATGTGCCCCTTATGATGAGAGAATCCTTGCAGAAGGAATTGGACAAGCTGTTGAGTCAAGGTATAATTGAGCCGATAGAATCATCCGAATGGTTGGCTCCAATCGTTGTAGCTCCTAAGGAAGGTGGAAAACTTAGGCTATGCAGTGACTTGAGAGATTTAAATCGGAACATTTGGGTTGACAGACAACCACTCCCCAATATTTCAGAAATGTTGTCGGCTATGTCAGGAGGAAAGGTTTTTTCAGTTGTTGATATGACATCAGCATATCATCAAATCAATCTTCACACTGTCCATGTCAGATCCATAAGTACGATCACTCAAGGGAAGGGGGCTATGTATAAAGATGTAACAACTGTTTCAAGATAATGCGCTACAAGCGCTCAGGCACTTGAGACCTTTTTCTCACTTTCTGATTATTTTGATATTAATTTGGGCCCTGAAAATAGCTCAGACCATGAGAATGTCTGCTTAACAGAAAGACCCAATAGGTGCAGATGAGGACAATTACAACAGTTAGAACGGGAACTTTCCACCAACAATGTAACTGAAACCACAGATCCCCAGCTTTTGCCATTTGATCCGGTGGCCACCAATAATCTGAACCCACAGGAACAGCAATCTCATCTCTCTCTAGCCTCTTTGTAAAAACTTCCCTACCTGCATAGGGAGAATTATAATAACAACTATGCAGCACCTAAAGCTTCTCATCTTAAGAACTAAGGTGCTATCTATAAAATCTCCAAACATTCCATTCACTGGGCTCTCGAATTTCAGAGGATGAACAGCACATTTGAATCTTGATGCTATAGCACATAATTTGGATTACCTAACTTCCGAACATGACAAAGTATCTGAAGATCTTTTGCAGAAAACGGAGGGTTCCCAAAACTGAATGAGATCGAACAATGTGCGCGTTCTTGACATTCCGTTAGGGACAAAAGGTGATGACCCTCAACGATTCACTGATTCAATATACAGTTGATCCGGCAGGCATTTCCTGGTCTTGATGATTGGGACATTGACTTTCATATTCAATGGGATTACCGTTCTCCTTTCCATAAATTAAAATTAGCAGAAGGTGATCACTGCCCCTCACTCCATACAACTTAAAATTAATAAGTTCATCTTTAGGCAACAGCTCTACTAAATCTCCCGCCAAAGTGACCCATTTAAAGTGGATGATTTGGCTTTTTGTGTCCACTACATTTTTTGTCAGGCTAGTGTGACGCGGCATTGGCAGCTTTTATTCTTGATTCCTTCTTTTGAAGTGGTTATCACGCAAGCATTTTTTTTAGCATCAGCTAAACTTAAAGTTGTATTTAATAACTGCATATATTTCTATACTGTAAAGATGGCACATGAGAAAAGGAGAAAACTGATACAGGGAGTTGGAAGCAAGAGCAATGTCACTGGAACCACATTGGTTTAATGAGTAATCAGTTTAGATCAGGGATTAGCATTCTGTCCTGTAATATTAATGGCTTCAGGGCCTCAACTAATGTGTGTCACATAAAATCTCAATTGCATTACACAGAGATTTTCTGCCTTTAGGAAACTCATTAGACGAAAACAGGAATTGCACTTTTAGGTATATTTGGATATTAGGTAATTGATTTTTCCAAACATGATAATTTTTCTAAAGGGGTGGCTATTTCAACACGTAGCAAATCATGAGAATGTTTAAAGTCCTGATCTGATAGAAAAGGGTGCTGGGAAATTGTTATAATATGGAGAAGTGGAGGGTTCTTTACATTATGTTCAGAATATGGCACAAATTTTGATGATTCATCAAAGTTTCAACAGCTGCTCTTGGAATTAGCCATCTGGGATCGTGGTTTTATTGTCTGTGGCAATTTTAGTTTGACCCGATCCACAGATTGATCCCACTAATGAGACTAGTGGTAGATACATGCATCGCTCTGTAAAACACCTTATGCAAGCATATGGCGTGATTTAAATCTGACAATGTGTTAGATACTGTTCCCCTTAATTCACATATTATTCTGCTCCTCACAAGCATTATTGTAGGATAATCTGATTAACCTAAGAGTTAGCACCGTATAACACTCTCTTTTTATCAGACCATAATTCAGTCGTAGTATCTATTTCTGAGGAGTACTAATGGGATAAAATGGGTGTTGCTTCACAGAATATTTAGTCTTTCTGAAACTAGTGAGAGTATGAGGGTGGATTTCAAGACTATGAAGGCCTTCTACTCATATTTTACAGACTTATATCATGATTGCATAACTATGTCTTTGATGAACCACAATCTCGATCCAGTAGTTACTAATATAGTTACTGAATCTCAAAGGAGTATTCTAGAATCTCCTTGTACACTATAGGAGATCAGAAAAGCAATCAACCCCTGTCATGTGGAAAAATGATCAGTCCTGATGCAATTCTATCTGAGTTCTATAACACTTTGAGTGATATTCTTTATAACTGTAATCACTATTTCAGTTATTTTAAGAAGGTTTTATAGTACCTATATTTTGACAGTAAACCTTTGTAACTGTTTTCCTTAACAAAGTGGAAAGATCCATGGTTTTGCTCATTATCGACCTATGTTACTTACTAACTATGATAATTATATTTAAAAATTCTAGCCATTAATATGGCTCCAATAATTGGCAACGGGGTCACTGATATATAGCATGACTTTATTCGTCAACACAATACCATCACTCATATAAACTTGCCAACCACTGTTTTAGGTATCTTTGAAACTCCAGGTGCCTCAACTGGGATGACCATGCGATGGAGCAGAGTTTTTGTGAAATAAAACCTGCTCGAATTGAACCCCTCAGTGTGTCAAATACTAATCAAGAATGTGTGAAACTAATAATAATAAGATTAAAAGGGGAAAAATTAAAACTGCGCAAGCGCGTGCTGGGATATCAGGGTAGGCAGCAAAGTAGATGCACATAACTAATGTAGAATATAAGACAAAAGTCGAGAGTTTATTTCTCACTAATAAATAAGAAAAATGTGCAGCGCGTAGAGAAAGAGAGAATAAATGAAAATATTCAAAGTGTTTTTGAAGCTAAAGTTTGTAAAGTGAAAATTAATGCATGTGTTTGTCTTTCCTAGAAGTATAGTCTGCAGCTCTGCAGAGAAGGCCCGAGAGACATTTTAGAGTTAACATGGGATGTTTTAAAAATGTTGAAAGGGAAAATTGAATGCTGCAAGCTGTTCCTTGCATGCCACTGATGATGGTCAAGGTTGTGTGGAGGAAACAATGAATAAAACCAAAGCAGAACTTCCTCCAAGAGTGGGCATGAGGACATTTTCTTCCACAGTTCAATACTTTTGCCTGAATGAGGATTATGTGCAAGTCATGAAAGATAGATATGGAAGTTCTACTACTGAAGGCTGAATCACGTGTATTGTTCATAACAAAGACGATTTGAAATTGAAGTCATGACAAAAGTGGTGTGATTCAGACATCCCTTGTTTTAGCCAGTAAGATGTTTTTCTCTATGTGGGGTGGATAGACTAGGGGTTGGACTTTTGTGAGTTTAGAGTATAACTAGTTGCAGAAAGGGGGTGGGTGTGGGCGCATTTTTTACTTTACTTGCGAGAGGAGAGAGCTGTGTTGCTGTTTCCTAAATCTATTGGCTGGCTGCTGTTCTGCTGAACCTGACTCTTTAACTTTGCTCCTTAACTCTTATAAGGGGTCTTGCTTACTCTCTTAGTGTCATTGATCTAGTTTTATGAAATGATAATTCATATGTTGAAATCCAGATATTATTTGCCAAACCCTGATTAACTAAAGATTCATCACCAAGAAAGGCCAATTAGGATGAGCAAAACAGTAAGATTGGTTGAAACTCACCCGCGTATTAGGGTTTATGAATTGGGTCCAGATGATTAAAGAATTGTCAGTTCCTGAACACTGGATCAGTTTTTGGTAGCAGACTGATGGTTTAATTAATTGATTTGGCAAATTAATAGGTTAGAATAATAAGTTTGTTTATTACCATATTGTGCTATCGTTATATGTAGTCAAGAAGAAACGGGCACGGATTTGCCTAAGATCCCAGGATGTTATTAGCCTAATGGGCAGAGGAATAGTGTGGCACACACACTGAGAAGTGCGTTGTCTGCTGGTGTGATATTAGCAAAGACAGAGAGTGTTAATATTGCATAGGGAATTCTGAAGTTAGTATAGTGGAGATTTATTTGGGTACCTTTAGAAAGCACAGCTGAAGAAGTCCCGAGAATTTTTACTTGATTAAGAATGAGTTAGCGTTGGTCGATATTCCGGTAATAGTGACAGAATTTACTTTGTTTGATTTAATCTATCTCTTTTATAGTGGGGCAGGCAATGTATGATTATTTTAAGTTGTTTCTACTCCTATTTTACTTTGAAAAGGGTTTGTAATCTATTGCCGAAATATTTTGTAAAGGGAGGGTCAGTAGTAAGAGCTATACTGACGTCACTGAGTGCTGCGCTGGCATTGGTCAGCTAGTGTGAATCATCACAAAAGAGTGGTATTGGGCAGTGTGAATGAATAGTGAGTGAAGAAATATGGAAGCGTTTTTCCTTAGTTCATTTGAGTTTTAGCGTAGCGAAAGAATTAGAATTAAGTTATTTAAAATGATGAAAACTTTATTTAGAAAGGATGCGCATATAGTTATTAGAGAGTGAGTTCGTGTTCCACATCATAATATGCCTGCTTCTTTTATGTCATTAGAACGAAGATATCATACATGTACATGGTTGGAGAATTGGGTGAAGTATACGGAAGGAGATGGGAATATGGCAGTCCCAGAACATGGTACTTTTAATGTGAGGATTTTAGAGAATCTGAGATATCAGATGAATCAATTGAGACCAAATCCTAGACCTACGCAGTATGAGGCAATTGAGCAATGGGAACACAAAACGTATAAAAGAGAAAGAGACAGATCTGCAAACAAGTATAGAAATACCGTGAGTAGGTATTCAAAGGCAAAATGGGATGCTCAGATGAAAAGATGGAGGAAAGATGTAATTGCAGAAGGTGAAGGTTTATATCCTGTGGTTGTTGTTGAGGATCAGGCTGGAGGAAAATGTAAAGAGAAAAAGAAAAATGTAGAATGTACAGAACCAGATCCAAATGAAATTGATGATGAATTGCTAGATAAGATGTTGTTAAACAGACCTCCACCATATCAGGATGACCAGGAAAGAATTACTCCAAATGCTCCTTTAATTCAGATTGAGGTTTCTCAGCCTTAGCAAACTAGAAGTATAAATGAAATAAGTAAAGCAAAAGATGATTTGACACAAAGGATTACTGGATTACTAAATTGAATTTAAATGCAGAGGCTTTATCAGTTCCAGTAACAATTGGTCCTATAGTTCCATTGTATAGAGAGGGACAAAAGGTTTCACAAGTACATGCTTTGACAGTACCTGTTAATAATAATAGGGTTAATAATGGTGTTGGAGTAAATGACAAAGGAATGTTGATTGATACTACAGACAGATCTGTGGAAACCCCAAAGCGAAATGTACAGATAGAACCTAGAAGATTAGTGCAGAACGTGAGGGAAAATACTCCTACTCCAGGGGGTTCAGTAGGACCATCACCTGAGGAGTTAGATGAATGGATTAGAGGGATTGTGTCTAATAAAGTGAATACGAACATGGACGTGAGTAGCTTAAAAACACATTTTGAAGAAATGATTATGGGTACAATCAGCCCAGAAAGACTGAGTAAATATCAGGAAGAAGAGTTGTTGCTTTTGAGTAAAAATATTACAATGAGAGCAAAGAGTCTTCATGAGAGGTTTGCTGAAGTTGCACAAGCATATGGAGTTGACATTGAGAAATCAAAGGCTTTTGCAAAAGACGTATAGATTGGATTTCAGTGATAAAGATTTCGAGAGTTTGAATGTTTCTGGTAAAAGGTTACAGATTAAATAATTGATTAATACTTTGAAACAATGGGGTGAATTGGAACAATGGACAGGCAGATGGGCTAAGATGAAATAAGAAATGCTTGCAAATAAAGAAGCATCACCTATGTATCCTGTGAGGGAGACAGGGACAGGAACAATGATGACTCAGATGATATATCCAATGAGAGAGGTACCAGGAGGTGGATATGTTCACATCCCATGGTGAAGACAAGATATACTGTCTTTCACAAATGAGTTTCCTAGATTGAAGGAAAAACCTGTTGAATGGTACAAACAAGTAGAGAGGTTTGTAAAGGTTTCAAAGGTTTTGTAGAAAGATTTGGATGGGTTGGTTGATATTGTGGTTCTAGCTGATTTGTGTACTGCATGTAAGATTGCAATAGATTGGCCAAAAGAAGAATATCCAAGAGATGCAAAGACTGGAACCGCGTCAGATGAGGTGATGAAAAAGTATAATCAAGTAATTACTTACTTGAAGAGTAAGATTTCACCAAAGGAGACAGATTGGGTAAAAATTTACAGAATGACTCAGAAGACTGAAGAATCAGCACATGCTTATTATGAAAGGCTTTTAAAGGGGTTCAAACTGTATAGTGGTTTCAAAAGCATAACTGACAAAGATATGGGACATTTTGTATACAGGTTTGTGTTTGGTTTGAAACCAGGGATTTGTAATATGATTCAACAACTTTTGATTTGTTGGCAAAATAAGTGTGGATGAGATACTACGGTATGCGAAATATTGTAGTGATGATATTGAATCAAGACATAAGACGTTGAAAGAGAAATTGATGTGGGCTCAAACGAAAGCAGCACAGAAAAATGGAAATGTAGATTATTCTCAAATAGGTTTCCAAGGAAAAGGTCAGAATCAGAATATTCAAAATTGCCAAATTTCTAACATGGGAGGTGTCATGACAAATGGAGGTGCTCCTACTCAAGGAAAGGGTAGAGGTAGAGGTACTAAGGATGAAATGAAACACAAATATTTTTGTCATGAGTGTGGAAAATCTGGACACTGGACAAACGAGTGTAAGGTTTTCCTACGAAATAATGGAATGAACCAGAATTTTAATCAGCTGATAGAGAAGGAAGTTAATAGGAATCAACAGCAGCAAAACAGGTAGTTACACAAGTGCAGATACCACAAGCCCCGATGCCAGGTTATGTGAATGCTCAAGTACAAAAATACAGTGCAAATGTGGGTTTTCATACAGGAGAGCAAGTTGGTAATAATCAAAGTGGCCTCACAATTCTGGTTGCAGTGGCAGGAGAGTGATTCAGATACATCTCAATGTTGGTGCCTGAGGAGGGAGGAGGAGTGCGTGCTTGATGCATCCCTAGAGGTAGATCAGTGTGGTCCTTTAGTGGATGGAGAAGTTGAAGGTAATGTTGTTACTGGTGCTACCCATTCCACTGTAAGAACTGTGGAAATCCCAAACCTACCCCTCTCGGGAGATACTATCCAAGTTGATGGTGTTTCAAATCAGCTAATTAAAACTCCAGTGACAAAACCAATGAAGGTACACACTGGAGAGTTTAGGGATTTACATCGATTTGTGGTGTGTGATACAAGCCCAGTAAACCTATTAGGTAGGGACTTGTTGTGTACGATGAACTGCACCATCTATTGTACACCAGATGGCATTGCATTTCAAATGCCAGATGAGGATGTTGCTTTCAACGTGATGTTGTCAAGACAAGGGACAGAAGTGAATGATTTGTATCCTTTATTTACTGCGAAGGATTTGCCTGTTGAATTGAGAGATACAGTGATGATCGATGTGTGGGATTTTGCAGGGAAAGACATTGGATTGATGTGAGGAATTGATCCTATTCAAATTTCAGTCAAACAAGGTGCAGAATTTCCAAAAACACCACAGTAAAAAATGAGTCCTGAGACTATTGCAGGAGTGATGCCTGTAATAGAACAAATGATTGAACAAGGCATTTTGAGAGAGATACTAGGGAGTCCTTGTAATTCACCTATTATGGGGATTAAGAAACCGAGTGGGAAGTAAAGGATAGTTCAAGACCTGTGGAAATTGAATAAGATTGTGATACCCTGTTGTCCTATAGAGCCAAACCCAGCAGTGATTCTTTACCAAATTCCTTGTGATGAGGAATGGTTCACAGTGATTGATTTGTGCTAAGCGTTTTTCGCGATACCCTTGCATCCGGATAACCAATATATTTTTGCATTCCTGTTCGGAAACAGTGTTTTGGCATGGTGCCGAGTTCCTCAAGGCTATACAGAGAGTCCCTCAATTTTCAATCAGAGTTTGAAAACATGTCTGCAGTCATTGGTGATGCCAGAAGATTCGCTGTTGGTTCAGTATATAGATGATTTACTTGTTGCATCAAAAACGCGAGAAGCATGTGCAACAGATACAATTGCTCTACTGAACCATTTGGCAGTAGGTGGGCATACAGTATCACCAGCTAAATTGCAATTTTGTCAAAAAATGGTTCAATATTTGGGACCCAAAATTGAAAAAGGAGTCAGAAAATTATCACAAGATGATATAGCTGTGATCTTGAAAATAGGACCTCCCAGAACACAGTAGGAAGTTTGAATGTACTTGGGTATGGTTGGATACTGCAGACAGTGGATCAGTGGTTTTCACTGACAGCCAAGCCATTACAGAGATTGACACATAAAGACTTGATCGAACCAATTGAACTGGATGAAAAATGTATGAGGGCATTTGTAGAGTTGCAAGACAGCTTTTGTGGAGCACCTGCATTAGGAATGCCAGACTACAGTAAAGACTTTGCATTATTCTGTTGTGAATAAAAGATGGATGTGCACTTTCAGTCCTAACGCAAACACATGGAATGGCACGACGTCCAGTGGCATATTTCTCTGCTACTTTGGACTCACTGACTGCAGCATTATCAGGATGTTTGAAAGCAGTGGCTGCTTCCTGTGTGAGTTTGGAGCAGAGTGAATCGATTGTGATGGGACATCAATTGAGAGTGTATGTGCCACATTCTGATGAGATTTTGTTGACATGAACCAGAACACAAAATTTTACAAGCAGTCAATTGACAAGATATGAAAGAGTGATACTGGGAGCACAGAATGTGACTGTGACAAGATGTACAAATTTGAATCCAGCTACATTGTTACCAAGTCCAAATTGTGAAGAAGTGGTGGACGAAGCAGATCATGATTGTCTGGATGTGACTGAACTGTGTACGAAGCCAAGGCCAGATATAAAAGACACACCATTGCCAGAATCAGGTTGTGTGATATTTGTGGATGTATCTTGCTTGAGAGATGAGAGGGGCACTCGTTGTGCTTCCTATGCGGTTTGTAGAGTGGCTATGGTTCTTGAAGCATCGTGCTTAAAGAGGATACATTTAGAACAAATTTCTGAGCTGGTCGCTTTGACCGGAGCATGTATAATTGCCAACAATCTGAGACTAACCATATTCACTGATAGTCAATATGGTTTTGGGGTGGTCCATGATTTTGGACAGTTGTGGATGCAACATGGGTTTTTGACATCATCAGGTTCACCAATCCGGAATGGTAATAATGTGAGGGATTTGTTAGTTGCATTACAATTGCCCACAGAGACTGCAGTGGTTAAATGTTCAGCACATAAATCTTATGGGATGATCGGTAACCGGTATGCAGATCTGTGGAAACATGGGAAGAAGTTAGACAGTTGCAGGAAGAAGCTAGTGAGGAAGAAAATGAAACATGGATTAAAGCAGGTTGTACACGAAGAGCAGAGGATGAAGTGTGGGTGTACTAATAATGCCAGATAGCCTGCTATCACAGATGGCAAGCATGTATCATTGCTTAACAAATGTTGAAGGTGTTGAAGGAGATGCAATGATAAGGCTTTTTAAGCAGTCCTGGTTCAACCTAAAATTCAGAGTGATTGCAGAGAGTCTTTGCCAGAGGTGTATAACTGGCCAGCAGCAAAATGCAGGGAGAAAGACAGTTGTCAGTTGGGGATGAATTAGAAAGCAGCAGGACCATTTACCAGACTGCAAGCAGACTTTATAGAGTTACCCTCATGTAATGGTCTGAAATATGTGTTAGTTGTGGTTTGTTTGTTTTCTCACTGGGTAGAAGCATATCCAACAAGACAAAATGATAGCCTAACAGTTACTAAATTGCTACTAAGAGAGTTAATACCTAGGTTTGGATTTCCAGTTTCTTTAGAAACAGATAGAGGTACACATTTTAATAATGAAAGAATTTTGATGATTTGTGCCGCATTGCAAACTCAGCAAAAACTACATTGTGCCTATCGGCCACAAGCTTCAGGCGTGGTCGAGCAAATTAATGGCACTATTAAGTCAAGGCTCTCAAAAGTATGCGCATCCACAGCACTGAAATGGCTAGATGCTTTACCTTTGGTTTTGATGAGAAGTATTCATGAGAAAACGACTGGACTGTAACCTCATTAAGTGATTATGTGGACAGTGAGGAGGCAGGCATTAGTCCCAGCAAATCAACTGATGAATGTAACCAATGATCTTGTGCTTGATTATTGCAAAGGATTGGCTGATGTGGTGCGTTCTGTGTCGCATCAGGTTGGAGAAGTTGCAACACCAACACAGCAAGAACAAGCACATGACTTAGGTCCAGGAGAGTGGGTTCTGGTGAAGAAACATGTGAGAAAATTGTGTTTGGAACCACATTTGCATGGGCCATCCCAAGTGATAATGGTAACAACGACAGCAGTGAAGTGTGGTGGCTTACCGAATTGGATTCATGCAAGTCACACAAGAAGAGTCCCAAGTCCACTTGAAAGACCAGAAGAAGAAGAGCAAGAACAGGCTGAGAGTGAAGGAGGGCATGAGCCTGAGGATGAACAAAGTCAGACAGTCTGCTCCTTCTTGTCAATAAATGATCAAGTAAGATTGACACAGATGATTGTTGTGTCTATAAAAAACTCTATTAACTCTATTAATATATCTGTAAATATTTCCCAACTTTAGACATATCATTGAAAAAATCATTCAAGTTGAATCTTATACACCTAAAAGGTTTTATAATTGAGGCTTTCAGGAAATCCTGTCTTGCTCCTTATCAAATTTGCCCTCTGCTGACAAAATTTACATTTTTGTGAAATGTAATGAGAAACACAATTATTGTGGGCTGGTGTTTTGTGAAATGTCTATTCTGATTGGTGTTACAGTAATACCCTTGAATCAATAATTTTGGGTTTGTCTGACAAAGTCCCCTCTGAATACGCTGAAATTATATTTCTTATTATTCTAACTGCCAGAATATTTAATTGCTAGATCGTGGTTGGATATTCATCCCCCAAGTATCTCCTCTTGTAAGTCACAGTGTTTTGATATATGTGAATTGGAAATGTCGAACATTATTAATATCCCAGTGAAAACTATTAAACCAAATATGGGTTATTAATATTAACAGGATAGAGCCTCTAATTGGAACAGCATATTAAAATGCAATCCCCACTTCCTCTTTTCCTTTTATAAGAATTAATTAACTATACAATTTTTTCATATGCTGATATATGATAAAATACTGCATTTATATATTTATATATTATGCCTTTTACACCACTCAGGACACTGGACTATTGCCATTTGCACCTGCATATACATAAAAGATGAATGCACATTTATCTTTGCTTTTGTGATCCCTTTTGTGCAGGTTTTTTCTTGTAAGATATGTTGGTACAGTGCGACTATGGCATTTTGTCTAACATCGAAAGAATAATTGGCTTTGAAAGGCTACTAAACTTGCCTATGCTGTAAGTGGTGGTTGAATGATAATTTGGGCAAGCATGCACATGTATTCTGCCAGTGAATTTTGAAGTGTTTTAGTCTTTCATGCAGGTTACAAATTTTCGCAGTTTACTTTAACATAGGCAAGGTTTTCCTACATTTTGAAAGATAATATTCATTGAGTGAGATAGTTTTACTATCATCAAACCCTGTCAAACTACTAGGGGCCATATGTATGAAGCCAATTTGCGATCGCAAACTAGGCAGTGTGCAATGTATCACACAAAAACCCCCTCGCAAAATAAGGAATCGCAAATTTTGCGATTCCCTATTTTGCGATTGCATTTAAGGAATTGCAAATTGCGATTCCTTACATGCCATGTAAGAAGCACAAAAGAAAGTGCGATTTGGCCTTAAGGAATCGCAAATTACCACCAACTTCAAGTTGGTGGTAAATTGAGATTTCACTTAAAAATGCACAATTTTGCTTTGTTTAAAGTGCCATGTGGCGCACATACATGTCCTTAGGGCATGTATGTGTGTCACATGTGCACACATGCACATTTCAGGGGTGCAATAGGGTGTCCTTTTGACACCCTGGCACCCTTAATATTGCATTCTCAATTTGCGATTCTCTAATTTGTAATCGCGAATTGAGAATACCTTCCTATTCATTCCTATGGCCCTCCTAGCCCATAGGAATGAATGGGAAGGTATACCCATCTCAATTTGCAATTCGCAAATAAGGAATATGTGGGATTCACAAAATTATTAACATATCCCACATACATTGCATTTTGCGATTCTCAAATTGTGATTCGCGGAAAATTGCAATTTGAGAATCGCAAAACTCTATTTTGCTAAATATGGCCCAAAATTTATTTAGATCTTTTTCTGTAAGACTACATCTTGCAGACTTATGGCGAGATTTAGAATTCGGCAGACAGGTTATTCTGTCACAACAACAACGGATATCCCGTCCGCTGAAATCTATATCCCATAGGATATAATGGGATTTAGATTTTGACAGACGGGATATCTGTCACCGTTGTGACTGAGTAACCCATCCACTGAGTTCTAAATCACGCCTTATTCTGTGCATGATTGTATTGAGGCAGGAGAAAAAACACTTTTCTCCATTTTTTTAGGGTAAAGCCTACCAGACAGTGCAGATAACGACATCTTGGGACATTCGGAAAGTTTTCCCAGGAACACATTCCACCCATTGCTTACCATTGGCTTTGTGTTTTGTAACTCACATTTGCTTGCCTTCTAATTGCTGGCTTTACTTCTTTTAGGTTGCCCAGCTTGAAGTTTGTGCCTCCCATGAAGCATAGCCTATTTACTGTATTCTTCAACAAGTGCTCACTTTCTGTAAACAGGCCTTTGAATCTTGTTCTTATCTTGTCACATTTGCTGTGCATTCAAAGGCAAAGGTCAAATGTTGTGTTCTGTCTTATGAGGGAATTTGGTGTTTACTTTCCTTACTCTTACATTAAAGTGAGAGGATATATGTGACAATCCTGCTGGGTACCCATATGAGAAGAAAGTTTGCAGGATAGTTATTTTTTCTGGCACACAACAAAATGTAAATGTCTGTAAATAAACTGTGCAAATCTGTTAGAATATATCAGAATTAGGAAAGCACAAATGAAGCATATTTTTGTAATTCTGAAGTGTGGTGGAAACAAATATTTTAATATGATCAAAACAAATCAACACACTTGGTGATGCCGTAACCACACATTATTACTAGTGTGCTGTATAGTTTTATTAGTAAAACTGTATATCTGTGCAGATTTAATGGTCACTTCGACTGAAAATTTGTTGTCTGTATCTGTGATGGCAGTGCCATTCATACTCCACTCTATGCAATTCCACTCTTCGACACTCTGCTCCATTCTGCACCACTCTACTCGACACCACTCCACGATACTCCACTACCCTCTAGTCCACAACACTACGCCCTACTCTACACCACGCCACTCTTCGACACTCTATAGCACTATATAACAATCTACTCCACTACACTCTATGCCAATCCAATCTATTCGACTCCACTCTACGCCACTCCACTCTATGCTACTTCACTCCAAGCCACTCTCCTCTATGCCCAAACGTTTAGCCATGCTGAACAGCAGCCGTGCTGGTGTACAACATTGTTAAATCACATTGGCAAAGCCAATAACTCTTGCATAGGCTACTGGATTTGCCAATGCTGGTTTTCTTAGGTGCAATCATTCTGTGAGTATTGAATCAAGGACTAATTAACATAAATTCTCACAAAAAAACAGGGTTTTCATGGAAAAGAGGCAAAGGAAAACATCATGAAGCTTACAAAAAAGAACATATACAACTTCACCCGCCTCTATCTACAATAAGTCTAACCTTGCCATAGGCTCCCATTTTAGGACATGGCTAAAGCAAGAAAGTGTTTTTTTCATCTACTGTGCAGGAAGAGGTTGGAAATTCCAAACATTTAAAAGGGAAGAGGTACTTAAATTATATAAAACTCACACATCATACCTAGTTTGACACTTGTTTGGATTGGATAATAATGGTGAAAGATACAACGCAATAAAAAATCGCATCACCCTCAATAAAGTCCTGTGGTAATTTTTGAAAACAAACATAATTTTGGGGTTTAAAAAAAATAAAATGGTGACACATCCTAAGACCAGTGTGTACAACCTTTCTCTATATCCCAATAACATTTGGCATAATGGAAACAAAGGTTCAGCAATAAGCTGGATAATGGACTCATCAAGTGTCTTGAATAGTCTTCCCATATTTGAGGTACTATGCATTACCACGCAGCATTTTTGTCCCACACTTAAATTTAATTGCAGTGTCCTTTTTTTTGTAAAACGTATGTTTATTGGCATTTTAAAAAAGAAACCAACAGGATAAGGTTCACAATAGTCCGCAGATCCAAATTCAATCGTACAGCGCACAATGGTACAAAGGGGGAAGAAACCGTGCTGCACCTGGTCACCCCAACAAAGGTGCTAGTGAACAGAGCAATTCCATAAATAGTCCCAGGCACAGAAAATACAAAGTCTCTAAGTGTTCGTACGAGTCCCCGTGCATCAGGATCAGTTTATATACGGGCCCTCCAGCTAGGAGGGTGCTTCCAAAAGACTAACATCAAATCAACCCAACGTAAATAGAAAACCCCTTCCTTCCCTAACCCTCCCCCTCCCTCACATAACTCGATGGGTGGTGGAGATGCTATGTACAGGCAGAGTAGAGACAGCTGGGCACTAGAACTGGAACAGATGCATGGCCCTAATTGATGGCGGGCATACTGCTGAGGGCAGGCCCTTTGTGAGAAAGGGAACCAGGGGACCCCATCTGCATTTTTTACAGTTTTTATAATCATCGCGGAAGATGTCCGCCATCCGCTCCAAGCAGAGCAGTTTCCATAATCGTGAGTGCCAGAGAGAAAGGGACAGGGAAGACCTCTTCTTCCATGCTGCGGCAATGGCAATCTTCGCCATTCCTTTGCAGGTCCACATGATAACTTTATCGTCTCTAGTCTGGTGCTCATGGGCAGGATCCCGGAGGCCTAAAATAATTCCTTCCATAGTAGTTGGGATGGGTAACCCAGCATGGATTTAATCTGAGCTAAGATTTCTTCCCAGAAGGGGCGGATGGAGGGGCAGTCCCACCAAATATGTTGGAAATCCCCGAGAAACCCACACCCCCCCCAGCAGCGGTCAATTGTGTTCGGGAATATATGGTTGAGTTTGGCGGGAACGAGGTACAAATCCATGAGTGTTTTTAAGTGTGCTTTTCTAAGTTCAAGGGAGTGGTTAAATTTAGATATATCAGACCATAGGGCCTTCCATTCCCTATCTTGGATGTCGCGCTGCAAAAGCCCCTCCCACATGGTCATATAGCGTGGTTGGGCAGAATGCGTGGTAGATAACAGGTAGTTGTAAAGGAATGAAATAACGCCTCTCATGGAGCTCACTGTTCTGACATATTTCTCGAAGCCCGTTTTCTCCCTGGTGATGATCTCATAGACAAGAGGTGTGAGTGCCCAGTGCCGGAGTTGAAGATAGTGCTAATGTTCCTCAGGCCCAAGGTGAAAGTCCCTTCTGCAATTAGCGAAAGTGAGGAAATTGTAGTTGTGGCACAGGTGGTCTAGCATGAGGCATCCACCCTCTCGCCAGGCATCGAACGGTCCTTCGTGAAGAGCTGGCGGGAAGGCTGGGTTAAAGTAGATCGGGGTGTACAGAGAGGGGAATGTAGTCCATTCCGCAGTCCTCGCCACAAAATCCCAAAACTCAATACGGTACGGGTGGGGGTACTAATGTACACGTTCGCAGGGCGATCCTTCTTGGCCTTCCAAATTAAATCCCAAATTGTTCTGCCCGCCACTCCCCTATCCATATGGAGCCAGTGTTTCCCTGATTCCTTTTTAAACCACTCCGTCACTATGCGCAATTGGGCGGCCTTGTAGTAAAGCCCAATATCGGGTAGACCCACTCCGCCCCTAGCACGAGGGCGCCTCAGGATGTGAAAGGATAAACGCGCCTTCCCACGTTGCCATATGAATTGGGTGAGAAACGTCTTAACTTTGGTTAGACAAGTAGCCTCGAGCTCAATGGGTAAGGCCTGAAATAGATATAAAAGCTTGGGCAGCAGGGTCATCCTAATGGCGTGATTGCGACCCAGCCAAGAGATGAAGAAGGGCTTCCATCGCCGGAGATCTTTCTCAATCTGGCGAATGGCCGCCGGGAAGTTAGCTTTATATAGCCCTTCCACCCTGAGGGTCAGCTGGATCCCCAGGTATTGGAGAGAACAGTCAGTCCACCGCAGGGGGGTCAAAGATTGGAGGACACGGACTTCATCATCCGGTAACGTGAGGTTAAGGACATACGATTTGTCCAGGTTAGCCTTAAAACCCGCCGCCACCTCAAACTTGGCTAGTTCAGTTCCACCGCCAGTAGGGAATGCGCCAGATCTGCTAGGGAGAGGAGGACGTCGTCCGTGAACAGTGAAATTTTGTGGTCCTCACCCCCAAAGGGAATTCCCTTTATTGCCAGATTGTTTCTAATGGACATGGCGAAGGGCTCTATACTTAAGGCAAATAACAGGGGCGATAGAGGGCACCCCTACCGTGTGCACCTCGAGAGCTGGAAGGGAGCTGACGCAACGCCATTAACCGAAACCCTCGAGTGAGGGTGAGCGTAATTGTCCTGAATCATGCGAATTAATTTGTCTGCGAAGCCAAAGGATTTAAGAATGCGGAATAGGAAGGCCCAATCCACCCGATCAAACGCCTTCTCGGTGTCAAACCCCACCAAGACCGCTGGGATTGCCTTTTTGGTAGCTTTTTCAATAATAAGGATAGCGCGCCGAGTATTGTCATGGGTTTGCCTCCCCGGAATAAATCCCGACTGATCGGGGTGAATTAAGTCGGGCATTAATTCCTGAATATGCTTCGCCAGGATGGAAGAGTAGAGATTTGCATACAAATTAAGAAGCGCTATGGGCCGGTACGAGGCACATAGCTGAGCATTCTTCCCGGGTTTCGGGATCACCGTGATGATCGCATCGGCCATCGAAGGAGTTACCTCACCCAGGTCTGCTAGATGATTAAAAAGATTGGTGACATGGGGAATAATGTCAGCCGCGAATGTTTTATAAAAGTGGGCCGTAAGGCCGCCTGGTCCCGGGGCTTTGTGTAATTTAAGGGCTGTGATGATCTCGCCCACCTCCCAGTGGCGGTTCTTGCGTTGGGGCGGTGGGGCGTTGCCCCACTTAATTATTTGTTGTACATTTCGAGCGCGCCGCTTTAAATTAATAATACAATTTCAACTTTCAAAGTTGAAATTGTATTAATAATTTAAAGCGGCGCCCTCGCATCACTCGCGGCGTCACGTGACAACGACTCGGACTCAGTGTCCGTCAGGCAGGAGGCAGCATTGATTTTCATGATGAGTGCGCGGCCGCGCGCAATGTGCGTGTGGTGGCGTGCGCGTGTTGGGTTTGGCCGGCACAAGGTGACGGGGGGGGTGGCAAAAACAGCAGATCCCAGTAGGAGCAAAATAAGCGGCGAGTTTGCCTGCTCACGCCATGACGCCAATCCTACGACAGCAGCATCTGCGTCCGGATTGGCTGCTGCTGCAGCCGAGGGGTATGACCAGTTTTGAGTTACGAAGTTGTTGGAGTTCAGTTGGCACCGCAATCCGCAGGGGTGGGGGGGCCCGCCCAGCGCCTAACGTAGCAATGGCCAATCAGTATAATGGTTTATTATTAAGCCATGCAACTGATTGGCCATTGACAGTCCTTGTGCCGTTGCTGGGCAAATCGGCCACCTTCCCTCTCTCAGTCTCTCAGTAGTCGAGAGTCGAGCCTAGCCTGGCCAGCAGCAGTGACAGTCACAGCCACCATCAAAGTTGATCACGACGTGGAGCAGTTTCGTGGAAAACGAGGAATTAATTAAGGTACTTAAATAGAAGACATAGTTAATTAAACATGGCCGCAGAGCACAGCTGGGGTGTTTTACACATCAACAACAAGTGAACGTTTCTATTCTGTTAAATAAAGGGCGAAAGAAAAGTCTGAAAATATTGACTTCACCGGTCAGCCACTTACACATCCATGCACATTTACTATAAAATCGAATGCTGGAAACGAAAAAAATAAGAGATTAAAGTAGCTCCACCACCGGCCTTTCTTCCTCGAAGCACTTACCAGTGCACCAACCATGTTCCACTGAGCTTACATCTCAGTGTGTGCAGCGCCTCTGCTGTGGAGTGTGGGAGTATGGGGTTTATGGTGTTTTACGGGCCGAATGCCTCGAGGAAGGGGGGAGTAGTCTGCTGCCTGTGACCCTAAGGAGCAGGAGCTGGTGACAAGAGAGAAAGTTATGGGTAAAGTGTGGCTGTGGGGCGCAGGCCCTGCCTGAAGTTCAGGGCACTTCAGCCTGTTGTTCTTGCTTCAGCCAGACTCGCCCGAGCAGAACACGCAGGCCGGCGTGACCACAGCTCTTCCAGTCATTCCACTTGTGAAAAAGAAGCTATGATCACCTTCCTAAGTAACATCCCAGGAGCAGATCTGTGTAAAGCTGCTACTTTCATTCACTCTTTCATTCAATCCCAGCAAGATGCACGTGCCGTCCAAATGTACTTAAAATACTGTTTCACAAATGTCTCGCTTTGGCTCCCAAACTACTGTTAAAGATTAAGAAACGGCTTTTTAAAGTTTGTGCACAGCATGCTGAAAGCGGGAAACATTACTGCCCCTGTTTTTGCTTGCATGTATACAATCCAACTACCGATCAGTCGCTGTTATTGTGGTAGTCTTGTTTTACATAATCTAATTCTCTTGCTGTCTGCACATTGGGAGTAAAGCTATACTGTTTGCTATTCGCTATACTGCGTCCTAAAACGACAGACTGTAGCCACCCTTCGGCTGTTTGATAGTAGTGTTGTTAGTTGATTTTGCATCACTACAAATGTGAATTTGTGGTTGCTAGTGATTTGTGTTGCTGTGCTGTGTATGACACTTCTATTACAAGAGGCAGCTTTACTTCCAAGTTTAAGTAATAGTCAAGCGTTTTTTTTTAATGTTTAGAGTCACAGTAAGATTATTTTAAGCAAAGCAGTACCTTAGTGTGAAATTAATATCAAAATGTGCTTTCCTATTTCATCCTGAAAAATAATGATTTGAGTATTGCCTCTTCGAAAGATATTTTGATCTTTCTGTTTTTTGGCAGTGTTCACATTTCCACTGCCAGAAAGAGTGTTAAATCTTAGAGGTGCCGTGGAGAAATTGAACCTAGCCCGTGCGGATTTTGTTTTTGGGCATTTATGGGCACATTTCCCTTCTTTTTCAATCAATCAATCAATCAATCAATCAAAGCCATTTATAAAGCGCACTACTCACCCGGAGGGTCTCAAGGCGCTTGGGGGGGTGGGGGGGGGGGGGTGCCGCTACTGCTCGAACAGCCAGGTCTTGAGCTTCTTCCTGAAGGAGAGGTGGTCTTGGGTCAGGCGCAGGTCGGTCGGGAGGGAGTTCCAGGACTTGGCGGCCAGGTAGGAGAAGGACCTTCCTCCTGTTGTCGCTCTTCGGATGCGGGGGACGGCGGCGAGGGCGTGGCTGGTTGATCGGAGATGGCATTTGGGAGCGTAGAAGTTGAGGCGGTTGTTGAGGTAGCTCGGGCCTTGGTCGTGTAGGGCTTTGTGTGCGTGGGTGAGGAGACGGAAGGTGATTCTCTTGTTGACGGAGAGCCAGTGCAGGTCTCTCAGATGTGCGGAGATGTGGCTGCTTCGGGGGATGTCGAGGATGAGTCTGGCTGAGGCGTTCTGTATCCGCTGGAGTCTCTTCTGGAGCTTGGCGGTGGTTCCGGCGTAGAGGGCGTTGCCGTAGTCCAGTCGGCTGGTGACAAGGGCCTGGGTGACCGTCTTCCTGGTCTCGGTGGGGATCCACCGGAAGATCTTCCGAAGCATGCGCAGGATGTTGAAACAGGACAAGGAGACGGCGTTGACTTGTCTGGTCATGGAGAGGGAGGAGTCCAGGATGAAGCCCAGGTTTCGTGCGTGGTCTGTCGGTTTGGGTGCGGTGCCCAGGGCGGGGGGCCACCAGGAGTCGTCCCAGGCGGAGGGCGAGGAGCCCAAGATGAGGACTTCCGTCTTGTCTGAGTTCAGTTTCAGGCGGCTGGTCATCATCCACTCGGCTACGTCTTTCATCCCTTCGTGGAGGTTGGCTCTGGCGGCGGCGGGGTCGTTGGTCAGGGAGAGGATCAGCTGGGTGTCGTCTGCGTAGGAGATGATGTTGAGGTTGTGTTGGCGTGCGATGGCCGCAAGGGGGCTCATGTAGACGTTGAAGAGGGTGGGGCTCAGTGATGATCCTTGGGGGACGCCGCAGATGACTTCGGTGGCCTCTGACTTGTACGGTGGTAGGCGGACTCTCTGTGTCCTTCCGTCGAGGAAGGAGATGATCCATTCCAGTGCCTTCTCCTGGATTCCGACGTTGCTGAGGCGCTGCACTAGGGTGCGGTGGCAGACAGTGTCGAATGCCGCGGAGAGGTCTAGGAGGATGAGGGCCGCTGTTTCTCCGTTGTCCAGCAGGGCTCGGATGTCATCGGTGGCAGCGATGAGGGCGGTCTCGGTGCTGTGGTCGGCTCGGAAGCCAGACTGTGAGGGGTCGAGGGATCCATTCATCTCGAGGAAGGCGGCCAGCTGCTTGTTGACGGTCTTCTCGATGACTTTGGCTGGAAACGGGAGGAGCGAGATGGGGCGGTATTTCTTGAGTTCGGTGGGGTCCGCTGTTGGTTTCTTTAGTAGAGCGCTGAGTTCGGCGTGCTTCCAGCTCTCAGGGAAGGTGGCGGCGTCGAAGGAGGTGTTGATGATGTCCCGCAGGTGGGGTGCGATGACAGCGTCGGCCTTGTTGAATACGTGGTGAGGGCAGGGGTCGGTCGGAGATCCGGAGTGGATAGAGTTCATCGTGCGGATGGTGTCTTCTGTGTTGATCGGGGTCCAGGCGCTGAGGGTGGTGGTGGGGGGCGTTGGTGCGGTCGTGGGGGGCGTTGTTTGTGGGATGAAGCTGTTGTGTATGTCAGCGATCTTGTTGTGGAAGTAGGAGGCGAGGGAGTTGCAGAGGTCTTGCGACGGGGTGATGTCGTTGTTTCCGGCGTTGGGGTTGGAGAGCTCTTTCACGATGTTGAAGAGTTCCTTGCAGTTGTGTGCGTTGTTGTCCAGCCGGTCCTTGAATGCAGTTTTCTTGGTGGCGTGGATTAGTTGATGGTGCTTCCGGGTGGCAAGCTTGAGGGTGGTCATGTTGTCCGGGGTTGGCTCCCTTCTCCAGGCTTTCTCGAGGGCTCGGCAGTTCTTCTTGGAGCTCTTGAGTTCGTCGGTGAACCATGGGGCCTTCTTGCTGCCGGGTCTGCTGGGCGGGGTCCTCAGTGGGGCGAGTTCGTCCGCGCAGGTGCTGATCCACTTCGTGAGGTTGTCGGCGGCCTGGCTAGGGTTCGCTGAGCTGGCTGGAGGGTGCTGGCTCAGGGAAGCGGCGAGCTGGTCGGCTGTGATCTTGTTCCAGCTTCTTCGAGCATCCTGTTGCTGGTGGTGGTGGATCGTGGTTCTTCTGAAGGTGAAGTGGACGCAGCTGTGGTCCGTCCAGTGGAGTCCAGTGGCGTGGCTGAAGGCGATGTCTTTGCTGGATGAGAAGACGGCGTCGAGTGTGTGTCCGGCGAGGTGGGTGGGGGTGGACACCAGCTGCTTGAGTCCGAGGTTGGAGAGGTTGTCAAGCAGGGTGGTGGTGTTGCGGTCGTTGTTGTTCTCCAGGTGGAAGTTGATGTCCCCCAGGAGGATGTAGTCAGCGGAGGGGAGGGCGTGTGGGCTGATGAAGTCGGCGATGTCCTCGCTGAATGGTGTGCGTGGTCCCGGGGGTCGGTAGATCAGGGTGCCTCTGAGGGTGGTCTTGGGGTCGGTGTGGATCTGGAAGTGTAGGTGTTCGGCGGTAGTCAGGGTGTCGTCGGTGTTGGTCGTGATGCGGATGGTGTTCTTGTGGACGATGGCGATGCCTCCTCCAGTCTGGTTGTCGCGATCTCTCCGGGTGATCTTGTATCCCTCTGAGATGGCGATGGCGATGTCGGGCGCTGAGGAGTCGTTCATCCAGGTTTCCGTGAGGAAGGCAACGTCTGGAGATGTGGTGTCGAGGAGGTTCCAGAGTTCGATGGTGTGTCTGTGGACGGAGCGGGTGTTGAGCAGGATGCACTTGAGGTGGTTGCTGCTGGTGTTCGGCTTGGCGGGTGCTGGTGTGGGGCAGGTCCGGATGCAGGTGAACTTGCAGGTGAGGCAGCTGAAGGGTCCGTGGGTGCGTCTCAGGGTGGCTTGGTGGCATCCCGGGGTTCGGCCGGTGTTGAGTGTGTTGAGGGTGGCGGCGTCGTACGTCTGGCGGGTGGGCTGGGGTCCTCGGAGGCCAGGGGTTCGGGCGCTGGGCGCGGGCCAGGCACGGACGGGCGCAGACGGGCTTACCTTTGGCGCACCTTCGGCGCACAATCGGCGCGCCCGCTGCGCGTCAACGCTGCGCGTATGCACGGTCGCCATTTATGGCGAAGTGGGAGGGAGGGCGGAGCAGCTGGGAGGTGGGAGCGGGGAGGGCACAGAAGGTAAGGGGGCGTGGCCGCACGCAGGCGGCGGGAAGCGGGGAGCGGGAAACGGGTGGGGGGGCACAGAGAGCGGCGCTGATACAATGCAGGCACAAAAAAGGAAAAATCAAGGGCACAGAACAGAAGGGCAAAATTATACAGGCAGCACAGAATGAAGAGAACACACGCCAAATGTGACGGCGGTGGGCGGGGTCGACGGGGCGGGCTCAGCGAGGCTGAGGACAGTAGCGAGGGGACGCACACGCTACAGCTGGTGGCCGTGCGGCGCGGGGGTGTCCTGAGGTCAGGTCACATTCACCTGCGCTGCACGGTCGCCATTTATGGCCAAGTGGGAGGGAGGGCGGAGCAGCTGGGAGGTGGGAGCGGGGAGGGCACAGAAGGTAAGGGGGCGTGGCCGCACGCAGGCGGCGGGAAGCAGGGAGCGGGAAGCGGGTGGGGGGGCACAGAGAGCGGCGCTAACCAATGCAGGCACAAAAAAGGAAAAATCAAGGGCACAGAACAGAAGGGCAAAACGATGCAGGCAGCACAGAATGAAGAGAACACACGCCAAATGTGACGGCGGGGGGCGGGGTCGACGGGGCGGGCTCAGCGAGGCTGAGGACAGTAGCGAGGGGACGCACATGCTACAGCTGGTGGCCGTGCGGCGCGGGGGTGTCCTGAGGTCAGGTCACACTCACCTGCGCTGCACGGTCGCCATTTATGGCCAAGTGGGAGGGAGGGCGGAGCAGCTGGGAGGTGGGAGCGGGGAGGGCACAGAAGGTAAGGGGGCGTGGCCGCACGCAGGCGGCGGGAAGCGGGGAGCGGGAAGCGGGTGGGGGGGCACAGAGAGCGGCGCTAATACAATGCAGGCACAAAAAAGGAAAAATCAAGGGCACAGAACAGAAGGGCAAAACGATACAGGCAGCACAGAATGAAGAGAACACACGCCAAATGTGACGGCGGGGGGCGGGGTCGACGGGGCGGGCTCAGCGAGGCTGAGGACAGTAGCGAGGGGACGCACACGCTACAGCTGGTGGCCGTGCGGCGCGGGGGTGTCCTGAGGTCAGGTCACACTCACCTGCGCTGCACGGTCGCCATTTATGGCCAAGTGGGAGGGAGGGCGGAGCAGCTGGGAGGTGGGAGCGGGGAGGGCACAGAAGGTAAGGGGGCGTGGCTGCACGCAGGCGGCGGGAAGCGGGGAGCGGGAAGCAGGTGGGGGGGCACAGAGAGCGGCGCTAATACAATGCAGGCACAAAAAAGGAAAAATCAAGGGCACAGAACAGAAGGGCAAAACGATACAGGCAGCACAGAATGAAGAGAACACACGCCAAATGTGACGGCGGGGGGCGGGGTCGACGGGGCGGGCTCAGCGAGGCTGAGGACAGTAGCGAGGGGACACACACGCTACAGCTTGTGGCCGTGCGGCGCGGGGGTGTCCTGAGGTCAGGTTTTTCTGTGGTATCCTTATTTATGACCATGTGCTGTTCTAATCAGAAGCATACAAACACTGTACTCCTTCTCATAATCACTCACATTGTCTGTACATCTATATCTCTAAGGCCACGAATAACTCTGAAAGAATTGCATATCCAGAAATTAGACCTCTTGCAAATATTGTTCTTGGCACTACTTGACTGTTTGTGGGAATCGCATGTATCATAAAGCCAGCTATTTGATAATGTACTAAATTTAGATTTTGGTCTCTTAATTTGCGGTGCGTTTGAAAAACGGGATGGATGTAAAAAGAGGGTGCCTTACTATGCAGTAGGTCAGGAGAAGAGCAGCACGCACTCAGCATGCCTTAGGGATGAAGCAGCGCGTGGCACCTCCGTGCAGAAACATCGCCCGGCGCATCTCACTTCTTCAGAGCAGGCACCTGCCGTGTCTCTTGGCAGCACAGGCCACTAGGCCAGGTCCTCGTGTAGCGCACCGAAGCCCCCCCTTCAGATAGCGTGCATCCCCGAGTCACCGGTGCTGAGGCAGCCCAGCTGTGCCATGTCGAATCAGAGGTGGGAAACAGCCCCTGCCTTGGCCTCTGTGGCCCCTCCATTTCCGGACATCAGGCTGCAGACCGCTCTTTTTGGAGCACCCAGATGTGTGGACCAGGGAAACACTGGCTCTGCACTACCACTCGATTCTCCTTTGCCAGATTGACAAAATACCTTTCTGTAGCTTAAGGTTGGTGAAATAACATTTTCCCTACGGTAGCCACGTGAGAGATAATGATGATGCTCTTTCACTGGCAGCAGCAAGCCGAGATTGCTGGTGCAGAATAAAAATAATAATATGGGTTTGTCATATAATGCTTAATAGCAGAGGGGGAGCCCTATCTAACCGCTGTGACAGGTGTTGCAGGCTGAGATGTGGGGAGTGGCTATAGGTTGGCGTAGTGCTGGTCCAAGCTGATTACGACCAGCACTAGGTCTGCTTGAAGGAGTTGAGCAGCTTACACAGCAGATCTCTTGCTTACCACTGCAGAGTGACATTGCAGGTGGCATCCATTGGCAACAGCAGGGTAGTAACCAGCAGGTCTGCCATGGTCAGGCTAAGGATCAGTATGCAGATTTGCAATTTACGGGGCTTCCTCTGGATACTACATAGCACTGCAGTATGACTGGAATCTGTGGCCAGGAAGAAGCAGCAAGTGATGGCCACGCAGGTTTTGGAAGCAGAAGTGAAGGTTGACAGACATGGTGCATGGTTTGTTGTAAGCGAGCGCAGGCTAACACTTGACATGATGGTCTCTTAAACAATTTGGGATAAAGTGCTGCATAGACTGCTGTTTTCTCAAAAAACACACACCTTGATATATTTCAAGAGAAGGGCCAGATACATCTTTTGCTGCACAGTAGTGCTTTGCTATTCGAATGTGATAATTTGTTTATCTACATGTGGCAAATGTTAGTACCTAACATGTTATATCTTTTTGTTTAGATTTCGTGGGGGATGAAAGCCACATGCGTTTAAACCGCATTACACATTGGTATTTAAAGTAATCTAAGGGAGCATTTTTCAGAGGGGATAACGTACTGAAAGGGCTGGTGTGTGGTGGTCACTGGCGAGATGTGAAATGTTGTGCCTTTCCATTGTCACTTTTGTACTCCCAAGTGTGGCCAGTGATTATCTTGCATAATATATGGTACTGATTACAAAAATGGCAAAGAGGACCCCTTAACCCTCCTTGTGGTGGTCGGGCACACTCTCTAGGCTCGCTCGCCACCAGGCAGTCACCCCAAACTTTTACACCCCACCACTTTCAAATGTCACCAGCCACCACTGCCACCTCCTTCCTGGTGATCGGGCCGTGAGTTGATCATTCACTGCCGGAGAGATAAAGGGGGATCATAGGGTCCGTAGGTAGGCGTCCTGTAGGGACGGATCCTTGGGTTCAGCTGTGTATAGTGATGCGTAAAAGGCGCAAAAGAGCTCCGCTTTCTCCCCATCCGAGGTGATTGGTTCCCCATCCTCACCACGAAGACTCCCAATGTATTCCCTCTCCCTTTTCTCTCAGAGTTGCGGAGCCAAGTGTCTGCCTATTTTGTTCCCCTGCGCAAAAGAGGTGTGGCGTAGTTTGAGGAGGGTGTACTCAGCACTATTGTTGTATAAAGCCTTTAACTTGCCCCGAAGCGCTGTAAGGGGACGCAACGTAGCCCTAGAGGGGTTGTTTTTGTGTGCTAGCTCCACCTGCCCCAGTTCCCTCTCCAGTTCCTCCCGTTCCCGCGCCCTCTGCTTATTGAGGGTAGAGTTAAGCTCAATACATTTCCCCCATAGTACTGCTTTAAATGCATCTCAATTAGTGCTCGGGGAAGTGTCTTCTGATCTATTATTAGTGAAAAACTCTGTGATAGCTTCGCAAAGCTCAGTGCGAAGGACCCTGTCCCATGTCAAAGAGACTGGGAAATACCATCTAGGGGACAGGGAGGCAGCAGCCCCCAATGTAGGCCTATGGCTACGGGGCAGTGATCGGAGAGGGACATGGGAAAAATCGTAGCATTTCGGAGGGCTCCCACAAGGCCATGGCTGATAAAGATATAATCCAGCCGGGAATATGTGTGGTGGAAATGAGAATAGTATGTGTAGTCCCTGGTCAGAGGATGTTGTGTTCGCTAAGCGTCCCTAAGGCCGAAGTCGAGTATCCTCTGTTGTAGGTCAACTGTGATGGAGCCCGTGTCTGCTCTGTGGGAGTGAGTGCTATCGAGGTCAGTGTGCCATGTGAGGTTGAAATCCCCCATCAGAATAATTGGCCCCTCTGCAAACTGGTCGATTTTGTCGAGTAGCAGATTGAGGAAGCCTGTCTTGCCTGCATTGGGTGCATATGTCGCTACAAAGGTACAAAGTATGCCCCTCAGGGACTCCTTTACCAAGAGCAGCTTCCCCTCCCTGTCCGAGGGGACGTCTAATGGTTGAAAATTTGTAGATGCATGAAAAAGAGAGCCACCCCTCTGTGTTTAGTAGATGCTGAAGCTTGGTAGATAAGGGGATATTGTTTGTTTAAGCCTCATTTCATCCTCCCTTCTAAGGTGGGTCTCATGCAGCGCCACAATGTCCAAATGGTGGTCTGTAAGATATTTTCAGACCTTCTGCATCTTCTGCGGTGAGTTAAGGCCCCGAACATTCCACAAAGCAATTGTGACTACCATCTTAGCAACGGGGGTTTACCTCATCCTCTCTAGTCCGCCCACGTGCTCCACCCGCCATATCGCGAAAAGCCAGCTGACCCACACCCACCCTCCTTCCCGCAGCCCGGTTCAGCCGATCCACCTGCTCCAATGATGTAGCATCCCAGTCAAGATCACCCTATCCGTCTCCAACCACCACCCCCCCCGAAAATAAAAAAACAAAACAGCAAAACCCTTAACACAAATCGTAACAACATGAACATGTGTCCAAATGACGAACAAACTCTGACCATTGTGGTAGCAAACGGTCAGACTCGTTGGCGGATGGCATGGTCAGTATCCCATCCGCGCCCATCCCGGGATCCCTAAAGAGTCGTAGATTGCCTCATGAAGTGGTTCAGTGAATTTGGTCGGTGCTAGTCTTGTCGCAGATCAGAGGGGAGCGGAAGATGTTTGAAGGAGCAACTTTCCTCCTGTGAGTCGGATCTGCTGATGCGTGTCTGGGCAATGTTCCGTAGAGCCAGCAGAAAGCCAGGGTGACTGCGACTCTCCTCCGCCTCATCTGTGTTTCCCCCTGGAGCTCCTGGACCAGGGCGCCCGTGTGGGTCTGGGTCCATGAGAGCATTGAGAAGACCCGGGAGAGGGATCTAGATCTCCAGCAGGGAGACCCAGGAGTTTCAGACCTACCCTCAAATTTGTGACGTGGTGTTGTTTATTATTATATTCAAAGCTGAGGCCAAACGGGAATGTCCATCTATATCGAACTTTCTTGTCGCGCAGGCTGGTGGTAAGAGGCAAAAAGTGTTGCCTCCTCATCAGAGTCTTGATAGATACTGCATCTGTGGTTCTGAAAGGAGACCGCAGTGCACTTCCGAGCCACTAAGAGAACAGCCTCCGTCACCTTATAGGAGTGGAATTTTACCAGTACGTCTCTCGTGCGTGCCTGTCATCCCCCTGGCAGACCTCCAACTCGGTGCGCCCTGTCCAGCTTTATATTGAGGGTTTGAGGCTCAGTAGCTCTGCAAAGAGGCCTAGTAGGAAGGCCTCAAGATCGGCACCCTTCGCCCCCTCCTACAGGTCTCGGATCCGTAGGTTGTCCCGTCGTGCCCTGTTCTCGAGGTCCTCCGCCTTTAGTTGAGACTGGAGTAGTTGGTCCTGTAAGCCGTGCAACTTGTCCTGTAATTCGGAGGTGCGTTTATCGACTTCCTGGGTCTGTGACTCTAGGTCCACCACCCTGACGCCCACAGAGTCCACATCGTGCTGGAGGGAGGTCAGTCTTTCGTTAAGGTCGGACTTCAGTTGGTCAATGGAGTCCTTAAGGTCCTGACCTAGTTCTTTGCGGAGTTCCTGTTTAAAGTCGCGCAACGAGGACATGAGGTCCTCCTTTGTGAGTGACATGGCGTCGGGAGGAACGTCACGCTCCAGAGGCAGTTGTTTATCCACTTGTGGAAAACATTGGGAGACTTTGGGTGTCGATTTAGAAGGTGCCCTCTTAGGTGGCATAGAGGCAGGCCCAGTGATTGCTCCGCAGCCACCACACAACAGGGCTCCCGTTCCCCTCACCAAGGGCTGTGTATGCTCAGAGACACTGATTAACAAGGGCTCTCCCCACTCGTCGCCTTTCTACTCACTGAGGACAGTACGACCCTAACCTGTACATGGCGGGCACCCAAGAGGCAGGCGGAGGTTAGAGCCCCAAAGTCACGGCATCTGCTCCCCGTCGTCACAGCAGCAGGGCGCCTGGAGTGCTGGGCTGTCTTTTGTCTCCTCGCCACCCCAAGAGCATCCCCCCGTTCGCACCTCTCCACCTCAGCAAAGCAGATTAGGGCCCAGTGGCTGGTCACATGCTCTCTCCAGACAGAGTGGGGAGCGGAGAGGGTGGCGTGTCTCTCATGCGCATCGTGGTTGCCTCAAGTTCTCACTCCCAGCACACAGCCATATTGCGCCCCCCCGCCGCCTCCTCAGGGTATCCAGAAACAAGGGGTCTCCAGTCCACAGCAGGAAAAAACCCACAGAGGCTGCCACTGATGCGAGGGGATGGAGGTCTTAGTCACTAGCTTAGTGCTATGCCGCCATCTTGAGGTCAGGCATCAGGCACGAGGCACTGAGAGTTGACCGGAGCTCCCGCGGTGCTTCCCCAGGGTGGACAGGCATTGGCAAATCATCCCCTTACCGTTCTCCTCCACCCCCCGGACATCAAGGTAGGAGCCGCAGAGAGTTCTTCCCAAATGGCAGAAAGTGCAGCCCTTGCATCACACCGATGCGGTAGCTGCCCTCGCGGCGTGCTGTGAAAATGGTGATTGTCGCCGCAGGTGCCCGTTCAGGTGGCTGCCAGGGCAGGGAGCAGATCCCACGAGTCAGCAAGGAGCTGCAGGGGACCCCGCGCCCGGCCCGATCCTCCACAGGCCGTTCCCACGGGCGGCACCATTTTGTAGATATGTCCTCGTCTCCTCTCTGCCGCTCCGCTAAGTGCCATTACAGGTTGTTCACTGCCGCAGTGCCGGTTCCCCTCATGCACCGACCTTAGAACAATCGATTGGTGCCCTCAGAATCTAATGCACTGACATTCTTATTCATTTATGGTTGATGGTGCACACACATATTTAACATACACATTAACTTGCCCTGACTAGATCCGCTCTCTGCATAAAACACAATTTCCCATTTTTTGCTTGCATGTCTTTTTTTGCAGGTACATTCGCATGTTTTTTTAGTTTGAGAATAGCTACAGCACTGTAGTACTGATGGATAGAGAGAGCCTGAGAAAAGGAACTTGGCATGGAATATGTAGAGTCAGAGCGTCAACTTAAAGTTTCAATTTATTAATGCTACACAGAGTCGCAGGTAATCAAGGGCAATACCGTTCCCATGTATGGCCTGGGAGAAGTCGTTAATGTTTCAGCTCACAGCGTGATAATGGAAAGGGCAATGGAGACCCTGATGTTGTAAACAGTGGGGTGATACATTGGAGACTCTTGAGGAAATAACTGATGTTCACACTGTCTGAGATTACAGCACTTTCCTTTGGACTATGAGAGGTGTAGACCTCTATGCTTAATTCTCTTTGACTCTATGGTGAGCTTGGCTTAGGTTAACACTTATGCCCTCATCCCTAGAAGACTCTTGCTGAGTTTCTGAAATGCTGAAACCTTTCCGCACCTTCCAGCATTTTCCTATTGTTCTGCAATTCCCTGATTATTGAGATTCTTCTAGGGTTTGAACCATCCTCCTTAGTTTGGACTTTAATTTAGATGATTTAGACTTCACAAATGTATAGAATAGAGAACCAGAAACTCTTCTCTGAGCATCAAGTCTGTTATTGATCTTTTGTATTGCTGTGACTGAACTCCTTGGCTGCCTTATACTGGTATGCCTGAACTTCTTTAGGAGGTTGGGTTATCCTGTTGTAATTCTGTATCTTTACAGCATGGTAGTAAGATTTGTTTGTCTTAACCTGACTGCTAACTTGTAATAAACCTTAATAACTATAGACACTGCTTTAGTCCTTTTTGTGTAGCCAAATGGGTTGCACTGTTAATTAAAGTGATTGATTAACTGCTAACTCCCCTTACCCGTCAGTCGGTGAAAAAGGTCCACCGGATAACAATGGTTAGAGGATTGACCCAGCTCTCGATCAGATGCATGCACTCGATTTACAGTAACTGTAGTCACTATGTCATCAGGTTAATCCTTTACCAGGCTCAACATTCATTAAAAAGTGTTAATTGATCAAAAAACGAATTTTGATTGAACATTGAAACTGTTGTTGAACTGTATTAATTCATACAAGTCTGTAATTTAATTTGCCAATATTTTCTACAACACTTCTAAAATATCATGTTCAAAGTAAATGGCGTCAACAGTGAATTGTATATATATAAACAAAGGTCGAACATGTAAATATAATTTGTAAAGTATTTGTTGTCGCAAGCACATTGAAATGATTTGTAGTAGTGTTTGATGCTAAGTGGCGGAGTTCAGAGATTATGTCACCGTGGTGACCGTCTAAGCTTCACCGAGTTAATAAGGGCTGGCATGCAAGCATAATCATTTCTGTGTCAATTTGTTTTGATGAAATGAATTCGTTGAAATAATTTGAAGACAGAGGTTATTTAAATGCATGCCACAGAACATACACACTACTCACTGCAAAATCCATATAAATTCAAAGAAAGAAATTGTTTACGTTGATTCAAATCTAAGTAATTTCATGAAAAAAATGACAGTCAGTCTCGGTTGTTGGTGTGATTTAGTATTCAACAGTGGCCACCAAAGTGTGAGAAATTGCTTAAATTCAACCACTAATGCAGAAAAAAATAATATTTTCAGAAAATGCTGTAACTCTTAGATTTCCCCTGAACTAGCAGCTTTACTGCAAATTGTGAGAGGATTTCAGCAACACAACCAGAAATTTACCACAGATTTATGTTGGACACACAACTATTGCCATAAACAAGTTAAAGGGAGTGAAGAGGTGCTGTAGAGCATGGGCTTACTTTTCTCACTTTCCTCTGACACTGAATTTCACACAAACAATATAGCTGAACTTGATTAGATCAATCTAAGAATTCTCATGTCGACCTAAAGAGAAGAGAATCCTTTTGCTTTGAAGACCTCTCTCCCACCAGGAGTACCCCTTGGTGGTATGCTTCATCATAGAGTGCCACCCCATTCCATTGTGGAATGAGGTGTGCTACAACATGTTAGATGCACAGGAGCACTTTGTTGGAAGTGAGTGGGGGTAGGGTTATTATTTCAAGATACTTGCTTGATAGCCCTAACATTTTAATCTGGACGCCAGCTGTTATGATTAAAAACTGAAAATATTAGGAAGTCCCGGGGCTCTAGTTACCCCTACTCTACTTTATTTTAGGATCAACATTTTTCTGCTACTTATGTTCCCAAACGTTCGGGCTTTTGTTAGGACTGATTATGCTACCACAATCCACATCTGTTCTATAATGCTAAAGTAACTTGTAAATTTATCATTCAACACATCAAGCACACCTAAACCACCTACTTGGTGTCTGCAAATTGGTATATATTAAGGCACTTAATAGTGATGCATAGGTACACGGATGAGGGGCATGTCTGTGGTCACATGCACTCCAAGGTCTCCATCTGGTCTGCTTCCCTAAAATACCTCCGTCCGTGCCTGCATCTTGAACAGGATAGGAAGGAAGTCTATGATGCAGCATGCCACTAAGGGTTACCCTTGGTGGGGGAACGGTTGGTTAAAGCAAACAGAATCTCTTCTCCTTAGGTTGACGGGAGGATTTTTAGATTGACCTAATCAAGTTGGGCTCTATAGTTTGTCTAAACATCTATTGCCAAACAAGCATTAGAAAAACCTGTAGGTCTGGCGTTGGCAGCCATTCTTTTGGCTTTTTCAATTTTTTGTTATGGTTCTTGCAGAACATTATTGGTTGAAAAGCTGCTGTGCCTTCATCAAGCTAAAAAAAACATGCCTGAAAGGAAAAATTAATTTTGGTCTCAAAAAGCACACGTTGCCATAGTAGTCCCTGGCACTGGATAACTCGAGATAACTACTTTGTTTGTGGATGTACCCCTTGTGAAAGGCCAGAATGCCATCACTCACAGTGAAGTTAGCCAATGTCTGAAGTTATTTATTTATTTATTTTATAGTTTCATAGAGCGTGAACCAGACCTGTGAGGGTATCAGAGCGCTTTACAGTATTCAGGGTGGTGTACAAAGCGTTGGGAAGGGAGGGATTAATTGGGTAAAAATATGGATACATAATGCAAGAAAACACGCAGTCTAAAGTCCCGGCTACATGTGGGAAAGAAATTAAAGCAGGTAGATACATTATACAAGAGGGCACATAGTCTCAACTCTTGGGGGATGCCCAGGAGTGCAGGAATAGGTATCGTCCATTGAATGATAATAATGTAACATGTTCATTAGATGAGGTATTTACCCATTAAGAAGGTTTTGGTCTCCTTCTTAAAGTGTGCCAAGGACGGAAGTCTTCTGATGGCGGGTGGGAGAGAGTTTCAAATCCTTGGTGCGGCCCCAGTGAAGGCCCGATTGTAGGTTTTTTTCTTCCGGAAGCGTGCTGGTTGCAGCAGTAGGTCTTTGGCAGATCGGGAGTTTCTGGCTCCTCCTGATATCACGAGTTTTTGTGCGAGAAATGAAGGGGAGTTGTTATAAATGGCTTTGTGAGTAATGCAGGCCAGTTTAAATTGGAATCTGGCCTCTAGGGGAAGCCAGTTCAGAGCTTTGAGGTGGGGAGAGATGTGGTCAAATTTCTGGCGGCGGTGTTGAGGCAGGCTTTCAATGGGGCCAGAGATTTCTTGGGTGGCCCTGCAAGAGTAGAGCATCCATATTCTAGTCTGGAAATGACTACGGCTTGTACTGCCATTTTAAGGTCGGACACATCGAGGAAGGGTTTTAGGTTTCTTAGGTAACTCAGGTGGAATCTAGCTGTTTTGGCCATCGAGTTTATATAGCCGCGCATGTTCAGGCTGCCGTGCAGGGTTATTCCAAGGGATTTCGCTGAGTCAACAATGGTAGGAGGGCAGTTTAGTGCTGTGATGGTCTTGATCCACTCCTGGATGTCTGGATTGGGTTTGGGTGGGGAGATCAGAAGAAATTCAGTTTTATTTGCGTTGAGTTTAAGCTGGTTGGCGGTGAGCCAGTGGACTGTCAGCTTCAGGGCCAGAGATTTTTATGTAGATTTGTGTATCGTTGCCGTACATAAGGTAGGAGTGGGCTTCCCTGCTGCCCTCTACTGTATGCCCTGTAGTGGGCAAAAGCAAATGTGAATTAACCAACAGATCAATGGATGAAGAGGGCTGGCTGAAAGTCCCTACAAGCAGGTATATTGTACATATAATTTGAGTAAATTAAAAAGGTCTTGGCTAACACTAGACCTAACAAGGTCATGAGAAAACTTGAATTGATGTGGCCCTCATCTCCATCCGGAACTGTTTAAGGGTTTAGCACCTGCATTATTCAAGCAGCAACTGTATATGTGTCTCAAGCTTCCAGTGACACTTCACTAGCGTTCTGTACCATGAAGTCATCAATTTAAGTGGTAGGATTGAGTTGGATACTTTAAATTATGGATAATTTGCTGTTCCTTCAGTCTCTGTTACTTCTGAATTTGAACATTTTAATTAGGTTCCTATACGGATATCATACATAACGAAGCTGCTTTGCACTTCCTGAAATCTAATTCTAATATTTTTATCACAAATGCTATTAAAAAGAACATTGTTTTTCTTTCTGAAGCTGTATCTCCGTTGGTCAGTGCATTCCTCAAGGAGGTGTACATTAAGATGCCCTGAAGCAGGTGCAATCATAGGCCTCAGTCTACGTCATCACAAAATAATGGCCCCTAGAAAATAGTGCAGGTTTGCATTCACAACTGAGCCAGTTGTTCATTGCATCACTGTATTCAATTCATCAAAATAATTTAGCACAAGATACCTATCAGTGAACAGACATTTGCATCCTGTCTATGTCAGCAGCTGTTTAAAGCCCTAGGTGTGTGTGAGTGTAGGGTGAAGCAGCCCCTCCTTTTTGTTGCCTACAATTGACTACCCCACCCTACTTGACCACCTGCATGTGGCTTCTGCCCTAGAAAGATCAGGAAATACGTCACTGCACAGAGGGAGACAATGTGATCATCAGGCGTGAAGGGCTCAGATACTACATGCCACCAAAACATATATATAAAAAATGTTCAAATTAGCCCATTATGGTAAAAAGGGATTACGGAACCCAATATACTTCTTCCTAGCAGAAGAGAGCAACAAGAATGAGTGAATGTCAAGATAAGAGAGATTGAACAATAAGGCATTTGGAAGAGAATGAGTGTCAATTGAGGATACAGAAGATGAGATAGATGAAAGAACTTGAGAAGCAGATGACAATGAACAAAGTGACATTTGACTAACAGAGTCAGTAGTTGTTACACTTGAGTTATTCTGGACGTTGATCTGGGCTTCTTCAAAGTTGTTATCTGGCTCCACAATTTTTCAGTACATAGGTGTTGACAAGGAACACCACACAGTGTCCAGAAATAGGAAGAGCTGCGAGTGACTTAAGGACCATCCTGACAAACCATGGTCATGGATTTATGTTTCTCAGCAGTTACAGATGTGGGTTATTGAGTCATGTTGGCGGTTACTTCAGTAACTGACAAGGGCTAGGCTTCCTTGAGACAGATGCACAGGTGAGCCCAACATTTTCTATCAGTATTCAAGTTGACTTTGAAAACATCACCTTAGGGTTGCACTTCCAATGTTATTCGAGAATAAGGTTCCTTAGCAAGATATTGAATCTTTATGTGAATTTGACATGAGCTTAGGAAACTACATGCCCGTTGTAGTGTGGGGTGTACCATTGTAAATATAAAGGGTCTGGCATAGAGTCTCTGAGATGGAACTGCTTCTGACTTTGGAAACCTGAAGTAAATTTGTAAGAGTTGCCTTCAACTAATCCATTAGCTTGAGTCCTAGGATGTGTTATTTTTTTATATGTGAAACATACTCTGGCAGCAACTTCCTTGAACATGCCTCCAGAATAGGAGCTTACTTGATTAGAATGGAAAAGTAGGGAAGATCTTGTTGAAGGCTGGTATGACCAAGTCAGAAGTGTTGCTGGGGACCGCCCTGACCTTTGAAAAGCATGAACATGCATTGATGGCCAGGTTTTGCCTAGTTGTAATAGACCCAACATCTATTGTAGCATTGTTCACATTTTAGGTGGATGCTACAACATTTATAAAGGTATAGTAGAGTTGTTCTTACAACAAACAAAAATGAGTAGTATACCCAATAGACAGAGCCCTGTCTTAATGGTATTTGGAATGTGGAGCACAAGAAAGGAAATTTCTTTCTTAAAAAGACCCCTCACTCACCAACCTAGTTGGTGACATGCTTCATCATCGGGGTCCCACCCGGATAGCCGAATGCCATCCAGGTGTGCTGCGACATCTGATTACAGTGGAGCTGGTTTTTTTGATTGTGAAGGTGAATAGAAAAAAGGTGTTGGTTAAAAATTGGCCAAATTTAACCCATTCAAAATTATTTATTCTAGGGTAATTGGACAATGTTAAAAAGATTATTGCGATACCATGTTAGGTTAGATTGACCTACAGTATCTTTTGGTGGATAAATAGTGCAAAAAGGCGGTCTACATGTTTCAACCATCAGTTGTTACTACCAGGTTTTCGTCAGGACCAGTGACCGTGACCTGGGGGGTGTACACTCGCTAAGGTGTACCCTCCCCTTGGTCACTCAAAAACTAACCATCTACTCACGGTTAGGAGTCCCTTCATTCCATTTGTCGAAAGGGAAAAATTTGTGGAGATAAACACAAAATCTCAGAACATACATCTAGTAGCTGTAATAATTCTTCATTAAGGGATAAGTGCTCCGGTAATTTCAAAAAGATTGGTGAAGCGTGAGATAATCGTGCAACTCACAGTGTGCCTCCTTGGCTAAGAGGCAGTGGACTCTCATAATCACGCGCACCTGACAGTGACGATAAAGAGCCACTCACACAGAAAACATATCCACTCATCATACTCAATCGAGTGGGTGTCAGCGTACTCCACGAAGAGTAAAGAGTACCAATGCACCGGTGCAAACACAGGACCTATCGAAAAATATCCCGAGGTCCATGGTTATATCAAACCCACATGCATCCATACTTAGTGGTGGGTAAATAAACACTCTAACTCAATTAGGTGAGCGTGCCGCTTGACAATTCAAAATCGAGATCGCTAGCGTTGTTTATGTAGTAAGATTCGCAAACGTGTAAAAAACACACAAGTCAAGTTCAAATAGGGAAGAGAAGAGGAGCTTACTAAAAATGCGATGTTCGCGTGCCTCATGGGAGTCGGGGTCATGTGATTCGTTCTCTACACGATCTAGATAGAAGTAAGTGAAAGAGAGTCAATATACCCCCAAGGGCGTAGTCATAAACGGAGCACAGAGAACGGGGGCTCCCGCAATTAGCCTGGGTACTCACTGTGTGGAACCGATCACCCTACATTGTACCTAACAACAGGACCAGCCGCATCTCCCTGTAGGATCTGTTTACCGGAGCCGCAGCGTCTTGGATATTCAGCTGCTTCCGGATCACGTGGGTAAGGGGCATTGCTTTGCAGTCATGTGACCCGCTTTAGCACGTAATGGGGAGCCTTTGCTAACTGTGTTTTTTCTACGAACAATAAAGTTAAATAAACACGCTCCTGACAGTGCACATAATAACAGGAGCTAAGCATGCATTATTGATGTTCAGGAAGTGAACAGACAACGGTTCAAGCTAAATTATGATAAAACCAGGGAAATAATAAGAAATGGAGGTGGCAAAATTCGTATGTAACAAAGTCATTTCTGATCACATAATTAACGCGCTAGATATCCTATTCAAGGTGGTAAAAAAAAAAAAAACAGGCAATACATTCGCCTAGACCGACATTCCATCATCACATGACTCAGAAGTGAACATTCGTCAAAGCTGTCATTTTAGCAAGGTGTGTGAATCAGTCGCGTCCCACTGGAGAAGGGGGTGGCGAAATTAGTGTGTAACAAAATTATTTCTGATCACATAATTAACGTATTCGATATCCTATTCAAGATGGTAAAAAACACTGGAAACAGGCAATATATTCCCCTAGACAGACATTCCATCATCATCACACGACTCAAAAGTAAACACTCGTCAAAGATGTTGTTTTGGCAAAGTGCGTGAACCAGTGGTGTCCCACTTGGGGTCATATAAAAAAGGGAAGGAGACGAAACCATACCTATGGAAGGTTAATCATATGACATTCCTAAACAGAGTATATTTGTACAACTGGATCAGAATACCTTACGGAGTGAGGTATTATTTGGGTAGTACAGAGTTCCACTGAATATTTTCATTCAGGTCCTCAATGTGGGTTGATAACCGAAAAAATCCACCTTTGTTCCTTTTCAAAGAGCCTCTGTTGAACATTGGAACCCAAATTAATTTGTTCAATTATGGTCCATCGCATGTCATTGGTGGTATGGTTCTTTTCAAGAAAATGTTCAGTGAGCTTTGTTGTGGTCATTTGCACCTGATGGTACTGCGGTGCTCGCATATTCTCTGTTTGATCTTCCTACTGTTCATCCCCACATATTGGAGATTACAGAGGCACTTGATCAAGTAAACAACGTTGGTGCTGTTGCAGTTTGTATGGGTTCTTTGAGTCCATGTTTTACCTTGTTCCAGTGATAGTGTCTTTGTGTTACAGGTCAAGTGGCAAACGCTACAGTTACCACATGGATAATGCCCTACAATATCCGGTAGTCCCCATGTATTTAGTATAGGAGGATTTTCCTGCCTTGTTTCCTTAGAGCGTGTATTGACCAGGGAGTCTTTAAGGCTTCTTGCTTTTTTAAAAGAGAATAAAGGTTTTTCCTAATGTAGGTTGCCTGAATTGATAATTAACCAATATTTATTGATGGATTTTGTCATAAGGTTGGATGCTGAGTTGTATGTTGTCACACAGGTGAGAGGGATTTTCCCTTCAGGATGGCTTTTGTCCTCAAGGAGGGCTTCCCTAGGTTGATTGCGTGCTCGCTTTTGACACTTGTAGAGGATTCTTTCAGGGTAGCCTCTGCCAGATAATTTTATCGTCAGATCTCTTGCTTGGCTGCGGTAGTCCGTGACCTTGCTACAATTTCTACGCAGTCTCAAATACTGGCCATAAGGTAAGTTCTCCCTCAGGGGTCTGGGATGAAAACTCTCAAATCTGAGTAGGTTGTTTTTTGCGCTAGGTTTGTGTGGGTTCTGGTTTCTAGCAGGCCATTCTCCTTGATGATTACTACATCCAGGAAAATCATCATTTGAGGGTCCATGGTGGGAGTGAATCTGAGGTTATTGTCACAAGTGTTGATCCATATGGTGAATTCCCTAAGGGTTTCGACTGGTCCTTGCCAAATGGAAAGGACGTCGTCGATATATCTCTTCAAGAAAATGATGTTAGAGCGAAAGGGATTCTGATTGTTCAGTATGAATTTCATTTCAAAATCAAAAACATAGAGCCCCGCTACACTCGGAGCAAAGGTGCTCCCCATAGAAGTACCCCCTGTTTGAAGAAACAGGGTTCCCTCAAACTCAAAATTGTTTTTCTTCAAGGCCAATCTGGCACATTCTAAAACTAATGCTTTCGGTGTCCTGTACGTCCACGGGATCGCATCCAGGGCATTTTTCAGAACTTCCAGTGTATCGTCTTGTGGGATGCTGGTATATAGACTTTCAATGTCTAAACTTACTAGGATCGTATTTTCATCCACTGTCAGATCTTGAAGTAATTTGAGAAGGCTCTTTGTATCCTGAAGGTAAATGGAGGTGTCCTGAACCAGTTTTTTGAAGAAGAAGTCACAAAATCGTGACAGGGGTTCGAGAAGAGACCCGATCCCTGACACAATGGGTCTGCCTGGTGGAGGGATCTTGTCCTTGTGCATTTATGGAAGAGTATAAAAGTATGGGCTTCTGCCCTCGCTTTTGTTCAGAAAATCAGCTTCCTGTTTTGAAATGTGGCCCATAATTTCTGCGTGTTCCACCAGGGTTCTGATTTCTTGTCTTAGGTTGTCAGTGGGACAACGGTTGTTGACGGTTGTTCTTACACCCAGACTCTGCACATTTGACATTCATCTACTTTTTTCCACAAATTAATCTAGGGAATGGAGCCATAATGTATGTTGCAACAATCTCTTAGTAGCTTAATTGCCTTGATGTACTTTGTGTGCCAGATCAACCACATAGTCCTGATGTGTGTGAAGAATGACGAAATGAACATCAATTGTTAAGTCAGGTGAGTTCACTCTGACCATGGTAAAATGTCTTGAGATTTTCTTAATTTCAAAATACTCTGTTCATGCCTTTGTGGGTGTGCTCTGGACCCCCCAATATCTGTCTCTCAAGAAGGTCAGCCACTGCACACTGGGTAGTGTCATCTACTGGGTCTTGTCAATGTTTAATTTCCTTAGTGCTCAGGGTCATGATTGATTGATGAAGTATTGAAGGTATACCTCAGCCATTGATGAGTTTGCATTGATGAAAGGGACTCTGGAGCCAAAAAAAGCAGGGCTAACATCTTTGCCAGGATAATGAAGTATCTTAAACTTGTAGTCTTGCAGGCAAAGTTCCCACCTTTAAGATTCCCAGATATGCCCGAGAATGACTTGCCATACGGAAAAATATGTAAGTGCCTGCAGGCACACATAACTACACTTTTGTGCTTGCGAGTAGTTCATTTCTAAATTTCTGATGCTACGACTGGGATATGCAACTACCTGTTGTGGAGCTTTAGGATCAGTGTCCCTTCTGCCAGAATGATTCATAGGGGTCACAGAATTGATATAATCGACTAATTTGGAGTGTGAATAAGGATCAAAATATGCAAGGTACTAAGTTTCTCTGATTTTCACACAAATGCTTTCAAACACTGTTTGGCTTGTCTGAGATCATTTAAAGCACACAGTTTTTCATGAGATCTTGCAGTGGCACGCTGATAGATGCAAAATCAGGTATATACCAGAACCTGGAGCTTGCTAGTTTCAGAAATGAAAGAAGTGCTGAAATTCAGTCTGGCAGAGGGGCACGCCAAGGTGGAGACTTTGCGTCGATCAGGACAAATGCCTTTTTGCAAAACAGTTTGACCTTTGAATTTTGGTGGAGGCTGTTCTAAAGTAAAATTTTGCTTTGCTAAGTATGAAATGAGTGTCATGAAGGGCTTCTCGAACTTCAATTTGTTTTCCATTGTGTTTTTACTTTTATTAGCCAAAGATTAGGATATTGTTGTCATAGTTTAGGCAGTTGGGTATGTCTAGGATGACACATCCGATTTCTTCTTGAAATACCTTGGCAGTTCATAAAATACTAAAGGTAAGGTGTTTGTGCCCAAACAGACTGCAGTGAATGGCAAAGGTTGTGTTGTAACATGAACCTCCTTCTAGCTTCATCTGGTGGTATCCTTCATTTAATTTTAAATTGGAAAATTTGCAAGCTCCATTCAGTTGGTGAATAAAGTTTTGAATTCTCTGCATCAAGTTATCTCTCACAGTAAATGGCTAGGTTTGTTTCATGAATGTCCACGTAGATGCACACTTTACCTTATGCTTATTGTTTTGGTACCACAACAATGGGTGAGATTCATGGAGTTAGCCCTTCTACGGCTTGAGAGGATAACCAGTCCTGAAGAAATGCCATGATCACATGGACACTAATAGGCATGAAACATGTTGACCCACGTCCTTATTTAGAACATGCCAGAGTGGACCATTACATCCACTTCTTGGAATAATTGAAGGTTTTTGATCATAACATAGGAACCCAGCGATTAAATTAGTTTTATTGGGCTCCTATAGTTATTTTTACAGCACATTCCCTCCACTCTACTCACCACTTACACACACCCTTCTTATCACACTCCAGACTCATCAACGGCAAAAAGAAAAGAACTCCGGCAAAGAGTCACCCTGTGGTGCCCGTTGGGCATTGTAGCACCGGCTCAATGAGAAGCTGCCCGATGATGAAGCATGACACTTCTTGGGGTGTGTGAGGGCCCTTGCTCCTATATGGAGCACTCCCCTCTAGATTTTTAGTTAGTAAAAACCTCCTGTTCTCTATGGGAACTGCATATCTCCTGTTGAATAAGCCAGTATTTTGACTCATTACCTGGGCAATAATAATTTCAATATTCATCACGCGTGACAGGGTATGTTTGACAACCTTCACTGCAGGTCACTAAGTTGACAAGATGACCTCGGATTAGAATAATTGATCTTTAAGATTTTTATATCAATATTGTATGTAAAAAATGTTATTTCGGCCGTTCAGGCCATAAAAGTGCAAAAAACAAAAAAAACAATTCCCAAGTTTATACAACAATTACATTTTCATAGTTTATGCACAATTAAAAACATATACTACCAAGTTCAGTTTTTTAAAAAAAAGGAGCCGGACAATCAATAAATACACTTTAAAAATAGACAAGGGGTGCCTCCAGTTGATCCTCCCCTATAGATGCTTTAGAAGTCCTCTCCTAATATGCCACATGGCATTTAAAAACCGAGATACCGAGAATACAATTGGAGGATCAGTATCATATTTTAAAACTCTAAAAGCCTCGGCACAACAAATAAATCCTAAGTTTTTACATAATTGGGTTACCCAGCGTTTGCGGGGTAGCACATATGCCGGGCAGAAAAACAGCACATGCAGATCAGTTTCAGCCGTTAGTTTACAACTAGGGCACTCACTCGAATTCTCCTGAGCCCATGAACTAGTGTACTCTGCCAAAGGTAAATTCCCCCATCTAAATATCAATATTTGTTTTCAACATGTGTGACAAGATTTACAGTGTCTTTTCATTTCTATTGTACATTTCTGTTGATTATGTGCATTTGTACACCGGCATACAGTTCAGAACCTTGAAGAAGAGCAGTGGCTTGTGAGCCACAGGAAAATGTGTCAGCTGTCTGAAGAACCTCATCAGTGATGTCACTGACCATGTCATGAGTCATGTAATATGTGAGGTCATAAGCAGTGCATTGTGGGGACACGAGTAATAGTTAGCTCAGCTAACTATAACTGCTGAATTTCTCTGGTTTTGTATGAGTGAAACCTTACTCCAACTATAAGTCCCTGTAGCCTTTGTTTTTTCAGTGAATTTCAAAGGTTTTTTACAATTCTGCTGCCTAACTGTAACATCCATGTAACCTTTGTTTTTTTCAGTGAATTTCTAAGGTTTTTAAATGCTAGTTCCTAACTATAATGTGCCTATAACCTTTGTTTTGTTCAGTGAATTTCTATGTTCTTTAAATGCTAAATCCTAACTATAACCTCCTGTTACCTTTGTTTTTTTCAGTGAATTTCTGTGTTTTTCAAGTAGTAATGGGTTTTGCAGAGTGGTGGAGAAAGGCAGTGGGGCCTCTGACCAACTCTCAGGAATCCTGCTGTGTTGGACTTACAGAAAGTACCAGGAGGGCTTATTGGCCCCCAAGGTCCCTCAGCATCCAAGAGGACTTCATTTCCCAACCAGTAGTGTGCTTGCAGAGTGGTTGAGAAAGGGGATGGACCCCAAAGACCTCTTAGCAATCCTGCAGTGTGGAACTTACTGAAGGTAACAGGATGGGTAGTTGGCCCAGATGGACACCCTTGGAGGCCAACAACTCCTCCTAGTACATCCAGTAAGATAAGCCCCACACAGTGTGATTGCTTAGAGATCTTTAGATGCCACACCCCCTTTCTCCACCACACTGCAAAAGTGCCTCCTGGCACACTGATGGTTGGGGGATGAAGTCCCTTTGGTTCCAGAGGATCATTAAGGGCCCCCCTCCTGGGTCATTTTTGGCTCGGGGGTTCCATCCCGCCGGGCCAGCATGTAGTGTTGGTGCCATTGTCCCATACAGGACACCCACTTTTTAGAGGTTGCGGACCATGGGGGTGCCTTAAGGCCCCTGCGGCCCTTGCCGTCTCCCACCTCCTGCGGGTGCCAGCATTGCTTTAAACATAGGGAGCTGTGTAAAAGTCATTCTGCTCCACTTCTAGTCGGCAAAAGCGTTTTCTGCTCTTGCTTACTACAAGCTGAGCAGCGTTTGCTATGGCTTGGCGAGAGCGGTGCTCCCACCAAGCCATAGCAAACAGCAATGTCCCAGGGGTGGGCACCCCAGGACAATACACAAGCCGGCCCTGAGGGGTGGTCCCCAGGGCCATCTAAGGCTTCAGGCTGGAGGTTGTATGGCCCCCTCATTTGTTCTAATTTCCTGGGGAGGTGGTGGTCCCCAGGGGTCCACAACAGACCCCCTGCATATATATATATTATTTGAGCCTCAGGGAGGTGGTGGTCCCCGGAGCTCCAGGGGATCTAGCGGGCCCCCCGCAGGTCTATTACTAATTTCCCGGGGAGGTGGTGGCTCCAGGGGCTGTGGTGGGGGTCCATCTGCCCCTCCCACTCATTTTCTACCTTAAGCCCCGGGGAGGTGGCGGTCTCCAGGGCTGAGGGGGGGCAGCATAATTTAAGTTTCAAGCCCCGGGGAGGTTGCCCCCACTTCCATTATTGAAAAGCTCTTTGGAGGTGCCGGGCCCGGGGCTCTAGGGGAGGCCATAAGGGCCTACCCCACATCAGTTTACTTGGTTGTCCTGGGAAGGTGGTGGTCCCACATGGGCACTCCCCATATTATTATAAAATATGCCCTCAGGATTTGGCCCACTCGGAGGCTTAATAAAAAATACTTTTTTTTAAAAATGTTGCTGAGGATTTGTGTGTCCACCCGCAAATTCATAGCAAAAAGTTTTTAAAAATCCTTTGGGACCCACCACCATATATGGGGGGGTCATTGTATTCCTACTCTGCCCTCTTTTCATAATTTTTTACTGGGCCACTTGACCTCATACAAGACATTCTGACAGTTCAGCAGGAAACCTCTCATTGTGCTACTTGAAGTTGTGAACGTATGATGCCCCATAGGGAGAAGGGATTACTACATACATGTCAACCCTCCTGATTCAAGAGGGAGACTACCGATTTCAAGGCTTGTCTCTTGCCTCCCGATTCCTGCATTCAAAAACCCGATTCCTTGGAGAGCATAAGCAGGGACTGGTCTAGTGAGACTCATAGTATTTACTGCCAGTAACCTATTCCTGCAGGTCAGTGCACAACATTTATGTCACGCAATATAGCGATTTCTCTGTGCTCCTGACAGGTAAAGGAAAAAAAACATGTATCTGCCTTCTATTTGCATATTAAGCTCCTTCACCATTTTCTTATTTGTGAAGCTTTTAATGTCATTTGAAGCTTTTAACAACCACGGCTTTTATGTTATGCTTCTTTTAAGGTTATTTTTATACCCAAATAAAGTATACACTACATGTATCTGCATTTCTGATATCCCATCCTGCAGCAGCACGCTTTCAAGTCCCATACATGAAAACATACCCTATTCAGGCCTCGATTGTCTTTCTATGATCTCCCACTTTCCTCTTCTAAAATGTTGGCATATATGCTACTATGATGCCAAGTACGCATGAAAGTGGCCCCCTCTGTATTGACAGGATGGGAAGAGAAGTGAGGGTCATGAGTGAATGGGGGAGTAGAGGAGAAGGGGTGGGGGAGTATGTGGGACTGTTGATGTAGGAGTGATAGGTTGACCCATGTTACGTGAACTACTGAATCTGGACAGGAAAGACAATTTTCTCTGTGATGCTAGTTTAGATGTAGTTTTCCTTACAGAAACTTGGCTTCATAATGGATCCTTACCTGATGTTATTTAAGCATTCCCTGTCATCTTCGCTCTGATTGGGCTAAATAGACCTCACAGAACTGGCGGAGGTATCGCCATTATTTTTAAAAAGAGATATAAATGTAAAACAGAGGACCTCCAGATTACTAACCGTGAAGCCTTTTCTCTCTCTCCTTTACCCTTAAATTTACTTTCTCCGGGGCTCTTATCTATCATCCCCCTGGGTATCCCAGCGTCTAGTGTTCAGCTCTTCCTGACTTACTGGCTCCCCATATTTTGCAGTTAGCCAATTTTACTGTGCTTGGCAATATTAACCTACATCTTAAAGATGCCAATGATAACTTAGCTTCAGCTTTTATCGATGACTTGGGCTCTCTCAATCTTGCCCACCATAACTCTGCACCTACTCACATCGCAGGGCACCTTCTGGACCCTATTTTTTCTAACTGAAAAGCCTTGTCCGTGGTATCTCCTCTTCCATTCGGTTGGCCAGTTCACTTTGCAGTGCCTTTTAGTATCAGGGTCGCTTCCATCCTTCCTTCTCAGCCTGTGCGAAAACCTAGCTCCAGGAACTGGTCTAATCTCAACATGTCAGGGTTACATAAGCTGCTTCATAATACATTGCCCACCCTTATCTCCCAACCTGATCCAGACCAAATTTCCATCTATCAATGGCTTATAAAGGCCACTGATTCCATCCTGCTTCCTTCATCTAAATTGATGTGCAGAATGCATCCTCCTGCTCCTTGGTTCACTGAGTCCATCAGGCATGAAAAGAAACATTGTAAAAACCTAGAAAGACAATGGAGGAAATGCTATGCAACTGAGGCTAAGTCTAAATATGTGGCAGTGCTGAAAACATATCATGCTGATTAACCCTAGGCTTAGTGGGCGTAGTGGGGCTACGTGGAGCAGCGCGTAGTGTGGCAAAATCTACGCACGCTTGCGCGCTACGCGTAGCCCCACTACACGCCGCCCGCCTCCCGCCCGCCCTCATTTTAAAATACTTTAAAGAAAGTAAAAAGTAAATAAATGACCTTACCTGCAGTGCAGCGTCCCGGGGCTCCCTCTTCCTGCTTGCCGGCAACTTCTTCACACAAATGCGCATGCGCGGGTGTCCGGGTGGAGGGCAGCGGCGTGTGCATAGCGCTGCCTGCTACACCTACTTCGTAATCGGCGAAGCAGGCAGCGCTATGTGCTCTCCGTGGGCGAAGCGGAGCACGACGCCCAGCCTTAATGCTGATTGTAAATCGCACGCACTGCATAATGTACTGAGAAGATTACTAGTTCCCAAAATTGTCAGAATACTCTTTTTAAAGTAGCTAATGAGCTCCCAGCGGCTGGCAACACTCTGCCTCCATTTACTCTTTCTTAACATCAGTGTGACGAGTTAGCCATGTTCTTTCAGAGCAAAGTTGATACAATTCACAGTCAACTAGCTGTTGATGCTGCAGATGCTGGAGATCCTTACGCATTCGGCTGCCCTGTCAGAAGGTTACCAGGAAGTGTACCTGTCACCTAATCAGCCTGTGGAGTCCTCTAAAATTAGGTCCTGGTCTTCTTTGGACATGGCGACATAAAAAACTGAACTACTATCTATAAATTCCGGCTCCCCGTTAGATCCCCTTCTTTCTGCCAAACTCAGACTTTTAGATGATGCTGCCCTAACTGTTATTCTTAAACTTCTCCTCAATACTTCCTTGAGCAAAGGATATGTCCCTCAGAACTGGAAGCATGACCTTGTTCTCCCTTTGCTAAAAAAAAAGGCAATTTGGACCCCTTCTGTTGGTCAAACTTCCGTCCGATTTCTCTTTGTTCAGTTTTTTCCAAGATGTTAGAAAAGCATGTTAACACCAAACTGTCCTCATTTGCTGAGTCTCATCAGATGCTCCAGTTGTCGTGCGGCGTTTGATACAGTGTTGCACTCTATTCTGGCAGATAGACTTGAGGCCTTGGGCGTAGAAGGCTCGGCCTTGAGGTGGGTAACCTCCTTCTTAAATGATCGCACCTACTAGGTCGCCTCGGCCAATGTAAGATCTAAGTCATCAGCTCTGTTCTCAGGTTTCCCTCAGGGATCCATCTTGAGCGCACTGCTCTTCAACATTTATGTTTGTCCTTTGGCTGATGTTGTTGAGAAGCATGGAATCACTCTCTTCTCATATGCTGATTACACCCAGATTATCTTTTCGCTATCAGCTGCTCAACATCAAGATCCCTCCTTGGAGTTCTGGGGAGCCAATCATTGGCCGGAGTCACTTGAGCCTTTACCATCTCCAGCGATCAAGGTCAAGAATCTCGGCTTTATTATTGACAACAAGCTCTCCCTGAAACCACAGGTGTCCAATGTCACTGCCACCTGCTTCGCTGTTCTTAAGTGGGTCAAAAAGATCCTTTGGCTAATCCCTTTGCCCACCCAAAGAACCGTGATCCAAGCTCTGGTGATATCTAAATTGGATTACGGCAATGTACTGTACTTGGGCGCAGATAAATCCTTGATTCGTCATTTACAAATCATTAAGAATGAAGCAGCTCACCTACTCTTCCGGCTGCGGAGACATGCCTCGGCCTCCCCTCTGCTTCATGAACTGCATTGGCTTAAGATCGACAAGCACATTAAATTCAAGGCTTTGTGCTACATGTTCAGGGCCCGACATGTTATGTTATTTGCTTTTATAACATGCGCAGCTACTCCAAGGAGTGTCCCGGCACGATAATGGTTTGGCCCCCTCTTATATTCAAGATCTGGTGGCACCCTATGTGCCTACCGAACAGTTGAGGTTATCCAACATCTAACTGTTCGCAATGCCAAGGTATTGCCTTGCTCTGATGAAGGGATGCTCGTTTGCCTATCTGGACCAGAAACTCTAGAACTCGCTTTCGGTCTCTCTTAGGAACTGCCACTCTCTACTTACCTTTCGTAAGAATCTGAAGACAATGCTTTTACAACTGTGCGCTGCAGCTCACTCCTGCTGTCTATTCTGGCGCCGGGAGACCCCTTGGGGTAGCTGTACGCACTACAGATCTCATTTAATAATAATAATAATAACTATGAAGGTACTTACAACAAATTTTGTTTAGTAATATTACTAATAATAAAAAGTATGATGGTACTAAGTTCAGAAGAAGTTCCCCAAACCCTATGAAATATCTCCAGTTTGTGGATATGTATTTAGGTGGTGCATTCATGAAGTGCCACTGCATGCAATTATATGGGTCACTCCTTCCCCTCATGCTTGTAACCTGGCACCAGTGATGGAGAATGCATATTTAGGCCATTAACAGTAAAGTAGCTAGCCACTGGTGAGTTCAGAGTCTAAATCAGGTAGGTGGGATGTGTCATGTAAAAGATCTAAGTGGGATGAAGGGGCAATCATGCCTGACCATATGACATCACTTTAGCCTTTTTCGGTGTTTTCCTAATCATGTTCAACCTTGAGCGTACACCCAACTTGCTTAAGCCACCTGTGGCGCATGGCCTTTAACTGTGAGTATCAGCATTTGGTCGCAAGGACTGGCTAATGTCCAGGCCTTGAGCCAAATTCTGCTGATGTCATCCAATCTTGCCTGTGGGAATCCATAGGGGGCAACCATCTGCAGCATCTGGACTTTGGCTAGACCCTGCACCCAACACCTCTGCTTGGCAAAGCCTATTGCCAGGCCACTTGCTGGACCCCCCCCACCTGTGTGCAGCCAACCACCCACAGGTGCCCAGTCCCCCACTGCGGGCAGCCTTCAGCAATGTGCTGCGGTTGGTAGGCCCTGCACCCAACCCACTGCAGGTGGTCAACCCCGCTGCGCTTCACCTGCAGGCTGTAAATGTCGGTTGGCCACATGATCTTGTCTATGACCCTACAGTGGGTGCCACGCTTGGTACCACGCTAGCAATAAGTTGATCCTGGTAGCAGAGTGGCAAAATATTTATTTCCTTTTATTTGACTTCAGGGGGGTCTCTCTGGAACACCCCACATGCCTATGGCGGTTAAGGTGTGTCCATTCTGTCCCATATGCTTTTTTCCATTTTCTTTTCAAGGTTTGGGAAAAGATTCCTCAAATCCTGTAACTGCAGCTGCAACATTTTGTTCAGAGTTGCCACCAGTAACTCCGATTAATGGCTGGTGGGAGAAAAAGCTTGCACAGGCAATCAGAAGGGCCTATTTATATTTGAAAATGTTGGTAGCATGGGACTCCCGTGAGATCAACCATCCAGACATACCTAACGTTTTCTGAGCGTTAACCTCATTTTAAATGCTAATTTCCCGAGAATGGCAGAATGAATTTACACCAAACCACAAAAATGACACTGAAGTAATTCCATTCAGTAGGTATTTTGTATATCGATGAACTAAATTCCCTATCTAAAATTGCACTTTTAGGACCCCATCTTTCTTGGCCTCTACCTGTGGGATCAGCGCAAATCTTTCAATAAAGTAGCAGAGGTGGATGAACGTTTGCTTTGGGAAGTTTTGTGTCGACACCTCAATCAACGTCAAAGTTATTAGCTCGTAATACATGAACAGAAAAACACACAGACATATTTTTAAGGTTAGGACTCTTAAACCTAACTAACTTGTCAAGTAAAGTCATGCAGTATAAAAGACCGGAAAACTTACCTTGATGCAATGACTCCCAATCTTACTGCTGTGTTGTAATGGTAGCACACATCCCCTTTTGCTCTGATAAGTGCAGAAATAGATAATTTACCTTCTAAATTGTTATTTCCACCCAGATCTCCTGGGGGTGCACACGGGAAAAGAACCCACTTGATGAAGAGGCATTGTGTGATGCCCTACCAATGTCCCCACTTGGGAGGGGGCTTCTTTGTGCTATTATGGTGTGCACAAGTAACGCCCACATCAAGACTTATCTCTGGGAGACTTGCTAGTACCCGTTGGAAATACATCCAGGTGAAGACTAACAAACTGCTGAACATATTCTTGATTAGTTTTAGTGAGGCGTAACAAGATCTGTACACCTATTCAGCATTTTGAGCTCCATACTTGAGAACTGGGAAAGAAAAGCATAGGCATGGGTCAGGCCCTATTGCAATAAGTCCCTGCACATGAGGCAAAGTTGAACTCTGTGCCTCCTTATGGATCAGAGCACATTGGGGCATATTAGCAATAACATGCGATATTTATCGCAAAACGCGCTTAGCGCGTTTATTTTTATCGCTGCCTATCGCCGGATATTTTAGCAGAGAAAACATGCTATTAGCAACGTTTATCTCCACTGTGCTAAAATATCCAGCGATAGCGGCGAAATGCCTGAATATCGCTGGCAAGCCAGCGATATTCACGAATTAAAGCGATGGTGGACTTAGCCTGAAGATCCACCTCCCATTGAGAAATACAGGTAAGTCAGGATTCCAGCAGGTGTTAAATACCAGCGATAATCACGCTTAGCGTGATTTTTTTTATCGCTTCGCCTACGTTGATAATAGGCGATAGCTGTGTTAACGACTGCTTTCAGTCGCTACCAGTTTGGGTACGCCCACTTTGCATGTCATTAGCGATAAATATCACTGACATGCAAAGCGGGCCCCAAACCGGTCGCTATCGCCTGAAGCTGTTAGCGACAGCTGGATGATAGGCCGATAAAAAATTGCCGCTTTGGCGGAAAAAAGTGCCGCTTAATCGGCGACCAAGCCCTTGCTAATATGCCCCATTGTTCTTCTGGGTTTTATATAAAGGAGAGAGATAACCTTCCTCAGTAACCTTTCAATTTAAGTAATGAGGGCCTAACTCTTAGGACAGTGATTTGTACAGCTTGATGAGCCTGATGTCCATTCATTGTCAAGTATTTCACAGAACAAATATTACATATGAGCATTCGGGAAAAAAATTGTACTGCACAGTAGAAAAACCATAATATGAACCTAAAAATGAATACATATTAATACTTTTTGTGATCTCTGGATGCAACAAACCTCGTCAAAGAGATACAAAGACAGCAGAAAATGAAATTTTGCAATTACAGTATTCTAGCGAAAAAGGCTTATGAAGCTCTTAAGTACCTGTCATAACTCCCAGAGAAAGGTACAGGTACTCCAGGCTTGTGGCAAAGGAACTCAGGATTAATCCAGTAGAAGCAAGCAGTCCTCCTAACATGATTCCCACTTGACAGGAGAAATGATTACTCACATAACTGCCAAATGGAGCTGGAATACAAAAGAATACATATCTGCAAACAACAATATCATAAAATCTTCCTCTCGGAAATACGGTCCAAGGCGTATCAGATAAATATTTTTTAAATGACAAGGGAGATTATTCCAACAAAATAGAGCACAACCTTGGCACACCACAAACCTGGTGTAATGAATTGTAGTAAATGATTTCACAACATTTTCTTCTGGGCAAGGTCATGAATTAACCGACTGGAGAGAGGTTACATTTTTTTCAGTATGGTATGCTACTGTTGGTCTGTGCTGTGCTGTGCAGTGCTGTGTTTCTACCACATGTCTGAAACTAAGGGCCTGATTCAGGTCTTTGTAGATCACGTCCCACAGTCGCTTTTTTATTAGTCTTCCTGCCTACCGGCTTGGCGGTTCACCCTCTGTATTTAGAAGTTTGCGGGTCCATGGTCAAAAGACCACCACGGTTCTGCAACCTCTGTCAGGAATCTTTTTCCGCGTCAACAGAGTCATCGGCAGAAGTGGATGATGCCCGCCGAGCTGAATACGATGTGCCTTTCTGTTGAGGCAACTGTGGTAGGAAACCCTCCTACTTTTGGTTGGCAGAATCAACGGAAATGAGGTAAAAATATGAAATTTTTACCTCCTTCCGTTTCCGTTGAGTACCTCATTGCCCAGGTCCCTCCTTTGCTGCTCCGACTCCACCATGATGCCAAGCGACCCCATTGTTGCTCAGATCTAAGGAAGCTACTTGTACAATTTTCCAATTGCAGTAGCCTTGTGTATTTCTGCATTGCTCTGGCATGCAATATTTTTCTTAGGTGTAATGCAGTAGTGTTTATTTTCTAACTTATTATGGTAAATTAAACACATCTCTATTCACACTTAAAAAAAATATTTGTTGTTGTGGTGCTTGGGGTACTGTGCTAGTGGTGCCTGTTGGTGGGCATTTAATTGTGTTGTGTGAGTGGCATGCAATATGTGACACAATGGACATAGCACATTCCCTACATATGTTTTACATGCAAACATGACACGTATGTGTATTGGCACATTAATAAGTCGTACTTACCAGTCTCCACTCCACTGGGTACTCACTCCATCAGCAAACCACTGCTAGGACACTGCCATCACAACGGGAACATCAACATCGGCTTGGCGCAAATCCGCCAGCCTGAGGGAGTACTGTTAGCAAGCAGAGAAAGTCGCTGCTGGGGTGGACTACTGTCTATTACTGCAACATCTAAATCCAGCGGGCAGACGCTGTCAGCATGATGAAGTACTTGAAACCGCCGCGGGACAACAGTAGTCCCGCCAAGATCTAAATCAGGCCCTATGTTGCTCAGGCTGCTACTAGACTGGACTTCGTAAAGAAAAGGATCTATCCCAGAGTGCAAGGTGAGTATTTTGAAAGAAAGCTTGCGAAAAACAATTTGTTGGCAGTTAATTGAATCACCGATAGCATTTTAGTGCATTTCTTACAAAAACAATTTATGGAATTTATATTATCCTAATACACTGTCTTTATTGTACATGTAATTATTACAAGTGGAAAAATTAAGCTTTTAATTCCTGCAAGAAGTAGCATTCAGTGGAAAAATCAGAGTTGTCTGGATTAGATCTTTCTTGTCTCAATCTCTTCCTGTATTTTTCAGTCAAGAGGCAGAAGGCACTGCTAAAAACTAGAGCAATCCAGGTGAGGAGAACCTCCAAACATTTATGTTCACCCCAACGAGATATTTGAAGAATGTTTGAGTTGAGAATGCCAATATTGGATGTGGTGCCTAACATTCACATTTTCGGCCACTCCCTAAATTTTGTGAAGAGCACTAAAAAACTAAAGCGAATGCAAAAATGAACGAATTATCATAGTTCATTCACCCCTATGTTCTATTTTTCCAGAATTCTACATAAATAGAACAATCAATATACCACTTCTATTATCTTCCATAAAGCTTTTGCTATCAATCACAATTGACTGTTGGATGGATACCTTTGCCGTACCTACACACATGTTGAAATAATGACCACTTTTGGTCTCTCAGTACTTACCACAAAGCATTGTGGTACAATCAACAATGGAATGAATCCAAGCAGTTCGAGCATAATCCTCTCCAAAGTATGTTTGGAATTCCACAAAAAATATAGAAATACACCTAAAAAGAGACAAATAGAAAAAAATAAAATATAAAACAGTTTAGCAAAGTATTCTAAAGTCAATGTGGCCAGGCAAGTTCTTATATATTACTATAATAAACTGGCAACCTTTAAGGATGAATGTATCCACAAAAGATTGAAATAGTGTTTAATTGAAATAACGAAATTCTGCTAGTAAGCACTGCCTGTGAAAGTCATTTTGAAGTGCATGTAGGAAAGAGATGAGATGGAAGGAAGAGCTCAATAATATGACATTTGCACCCATGAAACTAATTCTCTTCTCTGCCTATACTAATAATCCAAAGAAGCCTTAACGTAGGGCCTCATTAGGATGGCGGACGGACTGGAGTCCGTCCGCGGTCCTGCTGTAAACCGGGACCGGCCACCATGCATGCAGCAGTCCCGCACACCGGATCAGGATGTGACCGCCACCGTGGCAGTCGGATCCTGCATCTTAACATTGCGGCGGTTGCCGCTGACAGCAGCACCCGCCGGAATGTGAAAATGCCATGTTGTGCATTTCCCAGCACTACGTGGCAGGCACCACACGGTGCCTGCCATATAGTGCCGTGAAATGTAGGTGGGTACCATGGGTACCCCCAAGTGCACCCTGGCCTTCCCCAACACAAGGGGGGCCCTCAACGGGCCTCCAAACCAATCCCCCCCCAGCCATTCCATGGCGGTTCCACCGCTATGTAAAGGCTGTCTCCAGCCTTCATCGTAATTTTGCGGACGGTGCCTGCTAGGCACCACCGTCATTTTACCGGTGAAGACCGCTCTGCCAGGCAATCCAGAGGATTGCCTGTGGTGGTATCCATGGCGGACGGTCTTTGCGACTGCCACACTCACGGTGAGATTCCCCCCACCATCCTAATTTGGCAGAAAGAAACTCGCGGTCGGCGTACGGAAGGACCGCCACCGCATGGCTAGCGGTGGCGGTCCTTCCGCCATCGTAATCGACCCCTTAGTGAGATCGGTTTTAATATAATGAGGATTTATTAAGAAAGACAACTTTTAAAAAACAGCTCATTGAAATTCATAAATGCTGAGGTTGCAGCAGAGCAGCCTATCAATGCAGCTTGATGTTAGAAAGAAGAGAGATAAATTATGGATAGAAGTCTTACCGAACTCCTTAGACTAAGTGGGTTACAATGACTATGATGGCTATGTCGGTGGACTGATATGAGATTTTTAATTGGTGAAAGGGAGGGTGGACATAAGAATTGGTGGGTTGATGGATAGGCACACATGCATACTGATGATTAATGGATTAACAGATGGGTTGCCAGATATGTAGATGGACAGACAGATGGAATGGAAGTTCTGACTTATGAAACATTTTCTACAACTTTATCACCTCTTGAAGGGTGATATAAACCTGCTGGAAAAGACTAAGGGGAATGGGGGTGCTTTTTGTCTAAGAAGGTCTTATACGAATTTGAAAGCTAGAGGCAATGTTTGGGGAGCTAGGTAGTTATTTCTCTGACTCTTGCTGGCATGCTTCCTTTGGGTACTGATAAGAGATGAGGAAATCTGAGCTTCCGCATATTTTATGGCCATACCTGCTGATTTAGTTTTCTTATTCTCTTCTTAATAGGCACTTAATTACAGGATAAGTAGATTTAAGCTGATACTTATAAAGATGAGCTAACCATCATTGATAGCTTCACAAAGATCACACTTAAGTACTCTGACCCTAAATAGACTGCACAACCAGCCACTCCTAACTTGAGAAGTTAAGCAACAGAGTATAATGTTTTCCTTAATCTTAAAAACACACCTATCTGCAAAATTGCCCTGGCACCTTGGGTAATAGTTTTAACTTTAATAATCCCTTGGCTCCTATAAGCAGCACACTCAGTACAAGCTGCACCCATGACCGCCCTCAATGTAAGATGCACCCTACAATCCCTTTATTGTGAGCATCCTTTAGTAGTGTGTACCTTGAGTGGTTAAGTAATACAAAGCATGAGAAAGTGGATTAAGGGGGATTGGCCTAGTTGTACACATTGGAAAACTCCTACTATGGAGTTCAGGTTTTCAGTAGACCAAGCAATGCTAATTTTAATTCAATTATAATAGTGCTTTTTCAGTGAAATATGGGAGGCACAACTAAAAAATGGAAGTGAGTGGATACAACATTCTCCGGCTTTAATGTAAATGTATTTTAATAAATGTGCTTTGGCCTAACTTAAATAAGACTACCAATTTACAGTTTTTTTTATATTATACAAGAACTACCAACAAGAAACTGTTTAGAGACACAAAAACAGACCATCTTCCTTAATCTCTCCAAATACTGTTTTATGTCCAGTCTGTCCATGTACAGGACAGTCAGGCATTTTTATTCTATCTGAAGTTCATTTCATCAATTCCCTAAAACCAAGGCAATGCTATCATTTTGCTCTTTGTTTACACCATCTATTCTGTAGAGATTGTGTCACAATATAAACATCATTTCAAAGCTGCAGATGCTTGTTAAAGCAACTGGTTCCCCAGGAATCTATTCTCCAAGAAGAACTATGGATAAACATTATACGTGTTACCTGTCATTTTTTATATCCAGTGAGAGGCAGCATAGGCTGTCCTTCAGGCATTATACCAAGCACTGACACAGATAAAGGTGATAATAGATAAGCCTCATCAGATATCTGACCACTGTTCACATTTTTGATCAACCCACATTACAGCCAGTATCAGCTGTAACGTTCATTCATGATGTGGGGAGTCTTGAGTGTGTAGTTTCATACACTGGCCCAGGAGTTATATGAGTCAGAAAACAGCTGCTACACTCAAGTTGTTCATTAGCAAGCTTCACACATAACCAAGGACGGCACTGAGTTTGTGAAACAATTTCATCTGCAAGTCCATGACAGCGGTGACCTGGATCTTGGAAAGTGACTTGCACTGGATGAGGACTGGGAGCAGTGACCAATCACCTGTCAACCTGCTGCACCGCTGGTGCTGCTAATAGCATCTCTGGCCATAACTGATGGGCACCAGCAAAATAGAGGGACTTTGTAACTGCTGATGGCATGGGTCGCTGTCCCAAGAGCATTTCATACAACCCCATGGCACCTCCTTACTCCTGAAAGTTCACACATGGAATAGCAATGCTCACCTCCTCATGGGCCCTTAGCAGTGTGTGTGTACGTCATTTCTGCCGTTGGCCTGCTGAGGCTCACCTCAGCACTCTCGGTCTCCTTACTGGTTCAACAAGGTTTAGCAACCACTACCCAGTCTTCAATATACCTTCCTCAGAGATGTGCCCCAGGCCTCTTCTTCAGCCATGTACTTCGCTGCATCAAAGTCACATTCAGGTGCAGAATGAAGCTGTATGCCTATTTTGTTCGAAATAGTACTGTCTGCAGCACATATACTAATTTTGATACCCTCCAAGTTTGTGCATGAACTGTAGACAGCAGACATGTGAAACTAGCACCCACCCATGTTTCCAACGTGTTCTGTCAGCAGCTGCTGCACCATGTCAGAGTGCTTAGTGTTACTGTAAATACTTTAGATAAGGCAACATGAGAGCATATATGGTTCCAGGTGCCACAGTTCTACATCACATTTTGTTCTCCAATCTTGCTCAATACACCTGGGATCAGATGAAAATGGCAATGTATATCCACACCTACATTTCAAGGAACTAGGGAAAAAGAAGCTCTGGGCTTGATCACTAGTGATATTTCTGTGTATAGCATCAACTCATGCCCATGCCTGCCTTCTTCGTCTGTTAGTACATTTCAAGCATTCTGGACATAATGGTGGTAATTACTGGCATAATGTGGGCATCCATGTCAAGGTGGGCCTACCCCAAGCACATGGTTGTCTCTGGCATAGTGAGGATAATTCCTTTTGGCACACTCTGGATAGTAATGCTATGATGACATACTGACATACGGCCTAACTTGGTATAACACCGGTGATTCTTAACATATTGTGGGCGCCTCTGGCATGACAGTCCCTGTCTGGCATATTTGTGCTGTCCCAGACATAATTGCTGGGATTAATTGAATAATTACAGTAACACCCCTCTTAATAGTGATATATCACACTTGGAGAACTTGTAGACTTATACATTCATACAGAGGTATACCATGATATAGAATGGTCACAATAAATACAATTGACTCTTATCCTTATAAGAACCCAGATCACAATATGTTGTATAAGTTCTTCATCCAAAGTCCAATATTGAACATATCATGATGTTTGTCCAAAGACAAGACCTTACATGCTGTCATAAATGAAGATTTGTTAAGTTCATTTCAAGAATTTGATTTTAAAATTCACAAGATCTTCTTTCCTAATTTTAGACAAACGTCATGATATGATCACTTTTGAATATTCGATGATGTACTTATGCAATAAATAGTGACCTGGGACATTATAGCAATAAATTGTATATATTGTTACCATATGTCAGACCCGTTCAGGAGGCCACGGTGCAGGCAGAAGCTACTGTCCCACAACCGTTAAGGTAAGGATCAGAGACCAGTACTTTATTGCACTGAAAGTATAGAATTCCACTACACATTCAATAGTGCACGAATACCAGAATTAAGGATGCACGTCTTTGTGATTTTAGGGGCCTCTGCCAAATAATCCTATTACCCCATCACTTATCTCCTCATGGGTCCCTCCCTTCTTTGGGGCGTCCTTTCTCAGGTTCAGAGTTTGAGGTAAGGTCTATAAGTGCAGCTCGTGCTCCCCCGACCCCATCCCCCATTTGTTCCAAGCACTCAGTTTCTTAGTTCTAGGCCCTCTCAGTCTCTCACCCAACTCATAGGTGCCGTGCTGGGCCTCCACCCTCCTGTGGAAGTGAGATCCCACTGGTAGCATAAAGCTTCCAATTGGTACACAGCACTCTTCCTGGAAGCCACTGGCCATGCAGCCACTTGAGGGTCAGGGCAGGAGTGGGGACTGGCTGTGGATCACACTTACTTAGGCACACCAGTGAGTACAAGACTCAGGGCACAGCTAACTACGATACTGGGTATTTGGTGCTTCTTCTTGAATGTGTTTAGGAACATAGGAGTATCATTTTTAAGGGACCATCGTGGAGCAGATTTTCAAGAGAATTCATACTTCTATGAGTCGCATACTCTTCTCTCATCTTTAATGTACGTAGGCTTAATTAATTTGGGGATTGATAAAATTCCCAGATGTACAACTGCAAAACTGTGGAAATTGTCAATTTCGGGGGGATATTACAACTTTGCCTAGTCAGTGTCCTGTGTTTTATTCAGAGGCACAAATTTACGGTCTGCAGAGAATTAAATTAGCATATTTTGTTCACATTTATTTTCTCCACCAGGACAACATGTTGCCCCTTAAAAACATGTGGTGTTTGGTCATTTGTTTTCAGCCTAATTACACAGTCACTAGAACACCTTTTCTACTATTGTTAGGTATGTAATTCCAGTGTGAAAAGCCCTTCTCAATGGTGTGACACACTCAAAGCTAGAACCTATGGACGCAGCTCTTTGCAAACCTCATTTAACCACCCATTTCCTATGGCAAAAGCTCCCAAAAAGTCAGCTAACTCGAGATGTTTTCCCAGTCACAAGTTAAATCTTACAATAAATATTAGCGTACAGCAATTCAGCACCTCACATCCATCATTTGTGGCCACACATGATCATTTTGTGCACTTAGGTGTGCAGTTAGGTAGGCACTTAGGTATGCATAAAGCCAAGACTGCTTGTTTCCAGTTTCAAATAAAACAGTCCTTATTTTTCATCATACCACACTTAGGATCTCATTACACATCTCATTTCACAGTTGAAGTACTGCCGTCCCAAAGCCCTCCTCGTAAGTTAGGCACGCTCACATTCAGCCGTCGGCTTCATTGAACGTTGTCACGAGTTGTACAAATCTTTCAGACTGTAACTCCTGTCAATATGTAATTGGAATGGGCAATATGTCATGTAGTGGCGGATGTAGTGAGCCATCCGGCCCTTCCCATAATTTGTAGCGCATTCACTCTCCTGGGCCGGGCGCGGACCAGGGGGTATAAATAAAGGGTGACGTCAGCGCTCGTGGCTGATGGCACGAACCAAGCTCCAGTGTGGACGTCCCTTTATTATCTGTGCCCAAAGAATAGGCCTTCCCAACCCCATATATTGTGTACCCCTCCCCATAGCAGCTGAGTGGCGACCTGTTTTGAACAGGTGCAGCAACGAGGCAGAGATTGCACCGGGATTAATGAGCGTGCATTCAAAATCTTTTCCTAGAGGGCAAGGCTGGCACCTGTGCTCCGGTCTACCGCCTATAGCAGAGATACTCAAAGTCCATCCCAGGGGCCGCACGCAGCCCTCCTGACCTAAGTACGTAGACAGGTGTCCGTGTGGCTGGTGGTGATAGCGGCATTACAGAGACTTGCAGACATGTTGTTCAGGGCTGCTCTCAGCTCGATGAGTGGTGGGGATGGATACCTTAAGTCTTGTGAATGTTTAGCGTGAGGTGGCCTCACGATCAACCGAAGTAGTGTTCAAAGAAGTAATTCAAAGAGCCCTAATGGGGTCGAGATTTAAGGATAGCAATGAAAGTACAGTTTTGGGAGGTAGTTGTGAGGGTAACCCAGGGGGAAATGTTCAGAGCTCAAAATAGAGCCAGGTAAATGAGTCTGTAAAAATAGAAACATTTGGAGTTCCTTAACTTCAGGGTATCGCGAGAAGTACCGTTAGGCATTGGAGTATTGCAAGACTCTCATCGGCAGAGAAATCACACAGTGCCATAATGATTGAGGGTCAGAAAGTGATAAACCGGGCCAGAGGCAACTGAATATGGGGAAGATGGAAGGAAGGAGCTAATTCAGATGGTCAGAGGGTTGGAAATGGGGATGTGCAATGTAAAGCGTGAACCGATGAATGTAGGCGATGGATGCACTCGAGAAAATCACAACTCTGGTTTCTGTATGTTCGGGGGCGGTCAGGGTTGTGGCCGGTTTCTAGAACCTTGGTTTGATTATTGCAGTTTTGCAATAGTTACCGCTCAGCATGTGCATTAAATTTGTATTTACAGTTCTCATAAGACATGGACAAGATGATATCCTCCTCACCAAAATTGACATATATTTCTCTTGGGACACTGTGAGTGGATCGAATCGCCTAGTAGGTGGCTTACACTGAAGGAAGTATCTCTACCTAGCCCCTCCTACACCACCCCCTAGGGAGGCAAGGATTTTGTGGACATCTGTTGTATTCCAGAACAGGTACCTCTTGCAGCATTAAACTTTATCACACATGGTAATTTTGCCTGGGCTTTTCTTGCTTAAAACTTGTTGTGATGTCCTCTTTGTTATGATTTACCTTGTACTTGTATGCGGTCCCTCTTACTCGTTCCCTCCCCTCCTTTCCTCTTCTATGGACTCTACCCGTTCTCCCACTCAGCACCAGCTTTATGAGCTGACCAACATTCAGTTAACAGGACAGTTAGGCAGTTTTCTTAGCCACTGTGATGTGGAGGCTGTTGTGGGATAAAGTCCCGTCAACGCTTACCTAGTCCTGTGTTTTACTTCAACTTATGGCAACGGACTGCTTGTCAGGGACAGCGTATCCAGCCTCCTCCCCAAGATCCTGTCTACCACGTCTGTTATTTCTCCTCAGGTCTGCCTATCTTCGCAGTGTCCTGGTGATTTGGTGAGCTGTGTAAGCTCCATGCTGTTGTCTGGTGAGGAGCAGTGATTCCTACGTCTGTTGTCCTGCAGTCCTGTTCCTTCATGTTCGCAGTCATAAAGTTGAGGCGAGGAGCAGTGAGAGCAGTGGGAAGCTCTGTGTACATTTCCTACTTGCCGTGAAGTGCGTTCACGTTCCTCTTTGGGACGGTATTTCTGTTACGCTCCTTTGGCCACTGGACAGCACGCTTGCCATATTGTCTGGTCTTGGAAGCCCGTCACACTGATGGGCACCACCTCTATTAAAACAAATTAGGGGAACAGCTGTTGTCCTGTCTGAATAATAATCTGTCATGCTGAAGATTAAAAACGAACCCAGAAATGAAACAAACTAATGGTAGTGAAATTATGCATGTAGTGAAAAGAAACCATGAGCCTGATTCTGAAGAGAGGGAGGGTGGCATAAGTAAAAAAAAAATGTGGACTCTTCAGGTAGGAAATTTTCTGAGGATAAGAGAGGTGAGAGACTTAAATATTTTTGTTGTGGAAATTACAATCACTTGGCCAACAACCCAAATTGACCTGCTCGACCCATTGTGTGCAGGAAATGTAACAAAAGGGGGCATTACATCAGATAGTGTAGAAATATAAGTACAGAAAGGAAAACATTTCCAACAATAGATAATGTTACTGACGGTATTGACAATTTGTTTGTCTTTCAAAAAGGACACATCTAGAATGGGTAATGATTATCCTAAATGTAACATATTACTGGATGGAATTGTATTCAATGTGTTTGTCAACTCGTGCTCTCCTTATTTTCTCATTGATTATGACATTTTAAGGAAAAGTTCCAGGGGAGAAATTACACCCTGATTCCCCAGATATAGAACCTGCTGGTTACAATAAGGACCCTATTCCCCTGGAAGGCATGTTATCTATGTAAATTGCGTTCAAGGATCGTTTAACGTAGAGGAAAGTTTATTTGACAAAAAGGGGATCCTGCTTGTTGAGGTGGGCCCACCAGAGAGATTTAGATATTGGACCCCAACAAGGTTGTACCAGTGTTTGCAGTGGATGAGGGCAACAAGGGTCTAAAGGCCATAAAAGTGATGAGTTATCAGAGGTGTTCAACGAAGAACTCTGTCACTTAAAAAAATTTCAACATAAAATTAAGGTGAAGGATAATGCCGTTCTTGCAATTCACAAAGTCTGTCCCATTCCTAACCCCATGCAAGCACCGTTGAGGGAGGAGTTAAATAAATTGGTTTCTCAAGGCATTATAGAGCCTATTGAGAGTTCCCGTGGCTTGTCCCGATTGTGGTCACTCAGAAATTGGGTGGTAGGGGGCTGCGTCTCTATGTGGACCTGAGAGACTTGAATGCAAACATTGGGGTAGACAGATTTCCCCTCCCTCGTATCAATTAAATGATTAGCATGATTGGGAAGGCAGAAAGTTTTAGTGTAATCAACGTATTGTCTGCTTACCACCGAATTGAATTACACCCAGATTCAAGATCACTCCCATCCTTTAAAACAGCTTTTGGAGCATAAAGATTTTGCTGCATGCCATTTGGCTTGGCATCGTCGGCTGCCAAACCCAAAATGGATCTTATTGAAGCTGTGAGAGAAGCTCCCCCTCCAAGAAATAAAGATGAGTTAAAGTCTTTTTTGGGATTGATAGAGTACATCACAAAATTCAGGAGGAATTTCGCAGATGTAACAGCCCCTTTGGGGAATTTGTTAAAGCAAGGTGTCCCTTTTCTGTGGGTGGATGTTTGTCAAGAATCATTTGTGGCTATCAAAGAAGCTATTACGAATGCTCCTTTCTTTGGCTGTTTTGATGCCTGACGTAAAACGATTTTGACCACAGATGCAAGTGGGATTGGAATCGGTGCAGCATTGTTGCAAATAGTTGATGGGAAGGAAATAGTTGTGGCTATTGCGTCCAGGGCTTTGAGGGAAGCTGATTGGAACTACTCCACAGTGGAAAGGGAAGCTTTGACCTGTGCGTGGACTATTGGTCATTTAAAAATGTTCCTGTGGGGTCTGCCTTTCACAGTGCGCAAAGACCACAAGCCCTTGGTGTTTTGGTTTTCAACCAAAGAAAAAGTCACCACGACCCCCAGGATTGCTAAGTGGCTACTGAGCCTAGAAGAGTTTAATTTCACCATGGAATATGTACCTGGTAACAGGAATTGGGTGGCAGATTGTCTCTCAAGGCAACCTTGCAAAGAAAGTGATGGTGCTGCTAATCCTGGGGATGGCGAGATCGTTGCACTACTGGAAGTTTCAGGAATTTCCAAGGAGAAGTGGGAGTTGGGAATGCAAGAAGATGAGATCCTGAAACAAGTCAAGGAAAAAATTATTCAAGGTTGGCCCATCAAACCTGGTAATTTAAGTGACGGTCTCAAAGACTATTGGGTTGTGTGACATTAATTAAGCATTATTAACAACAGAGTCATGAGAGGAGACAGGTTGGTTCCTCCTGAGAGATTGTGGGAAAGAATTACAGAGATTGCTCATGAGGGACATTTGGGCAGAAGCATTACAAAGACCAAAGTCAGACCCACCGATTGGTTCCCCAGAATGGATTCTGTTGTGGAGGAGAAGGTGAAAGATTGCTTGACATGTGCTATTAGTGACAAAACCAAGTCCACTAGGAAAGCACCCCTGTCCCCTGCTGTTGTCCCTTCCAAACCATGGGATAAGCTGGGTCTAGACATGATCGGACCTCTCAAGGTATCCAAGTGGGAGGGGACGTTTATGCTGGTGTTGGTGGATAATCACTCCCATTGGATAATGACGAAGGTCGTGAGTTGTTTCAATACGAGGTCCCTCATTGGTTTTCTCAAAGAGGTGTTCATGATGGAAGGTATTCCTAGCACTCTGATCACCGACAATGGGGTGCAATTTACATCTAATGAGATGTGTGAGTTCCTGATGAATTGGTCAATATGTCATTTCAAGACAGCTTTATATTGCCCTAGGGCAAACGGGCTGGTTGAAAGAGTTAATCGAATGATTAAGGAATGTTTACAGTCGTCCCTGATGTCTGGAAATCCTGCAGACTGGGCTCTTCAATGCATGCTGTGGTCCTATCACACAACACCTAATTTGGTTACCAATATCTCTCCATTCTTGGCATTAAAAGAGAGATAGCCTGGTACAAAGTTGTCACCTAACTGGTTGGGTGGAGGGGAACCCAGATGGGTGAAAAGGCATAAGATGATTCGGTTTAGGGAACTTCACCAAGATGGCTACAAAAGGAGATATGATGCCAGACATGGTACCAAAGAAGGCAGGTGAAAGGTGGGAGATGCTGTTCTTATGAAGTTACCTGTTTCTCGTCAGGGTGGTGGGAGCAAGTTTTCTAAGACCATGAAAGTGATCGAAGTGGGTAAGAATGTGGTTACCCTGGATGATGGGCGAACATGGAGCATGGACAGGTTGTCTGTGTGCCATCCCTCCCTGGTTAAGAATAATCACGTGAAGTTTCCACAGGGTGACTCTAGGTCATGTTATGATCGAATAAGTACGAGACCACACAGAGCTCTGGTGTGGCACAGAGATTACATCCCACATTAATTTGCATGGTTCTGTTTTGTGGGGGATACACATTGATGGAATTCTCACAAGTTCTCATAGCTTGCACACTCATTGGTTCTATTAAGTCAGAGTACACCTATGGTTCACAGGGTTATGTTATGGTGATTTGAGACTGTCAATTGTATTGCATGTACCACAGTAATGACTTTGTTAATTTGGGCTAACCTGTATTCTCTGTATTATAATCTTGTTTTGAAGGAGGGAGATGTGTTGTAATGTACTCTTTGTTATGATTTACCTTGTACCTGTATGCGGTACCTCTTACTCTTTTCCCCCTGCTTCCCTCCTCTTGGAATCTACCCTTTCTACCACTCTGCACCAGCCACGCGAGCTGACCAACATTTGAGTGCCAATTAACAGGACAGTTAGGCAGTTTTCTTAGCGACTGTGGTGTGGAGGCTCCGTGGTGTGGAGGCTGTTGTGGAATAAAGTCCAGCCAACCCTTACCTAGTACTGTGTTTTACTTCAGCAAAACTCTTGCTGGATCAGTGTCTGAGAGGTGTCTGGAAAAAAGTAAATGGGGTTGCCTTCCAGCTTCATTTAGCTCCTGTAACAGACAGTCTACAGTACACAATATTTGGTGTCCTCCTCTTTCAAAACTGTATTCTACTCTTCACCAGCAGAGTTTTCTATCCAAGCCTAAAAACACCTCTTCACACATCCAGTTAAATTTTGCTCAGACTTCTACACCATCCAGGGTTTCATATATGCATACAAATAAACCCATTGTTTCCAGGACTCCCAAGATATACAGGTTCTTGTCCCTGGCTGCATTCGTTCCTAGAGTGCCAGTCAATGGTCCATGACACTGGAGTGTTTATGCACTATCCCTAGTCCACCCTGAAGATCATTGATGCAATTTTGAGTTTGTTGTCTGGGAGTGTTTTCCCGGTTGTGGTACCCTGCTCCCTAATGCCATTCCAAACCCCTCTAATGTATCAGACTTGGAGTTCAGGTCAGGTGTGTTCTTTTTTTTAGTTTATGGAGAATCTTCATCATGCCAGGGGCATTGGGCCAAACGTCTTGAATGTAGATAGACGCCTGTTCCCATAGTCCTCATTTTGTGTGCCATGCATTCTCCTGGGAGAAAAGAAAAGTGACTTTATCCCCTCTTTCTGCTATCTCTTAGTGGGATTAAGCATGGTGTTAACTGTATTAAAATTCAAGAACCTGTTCTGAAATGGATGCCACTTACACTTGCACTGCTTGAGAAAATGATGGCCGCCACTCGGTACTGATACTGTGCTTCTCACCCACGCCAGCAGCAAGTGCTGTCTATGGTGTTCCTCTGCTCTGCTATTGGGTCTCACCTGCTCATCTGCCTGAGTCTCAGGACTAACCATGCGCCAGGTGCAGCCTGCATCACTTGCACCTCTTCTGTGCCAACCTGGAGCACGTTATCTCACCGGTCACACCTTCACATGGCACAGGGTTTCTACAAGCCCAGATATAGTCAGTTGATATGTAGGTATTGTACTAATCTGACTCAAAGCAGCATCAGTCAGCTCACTGGGGCATCAAATAGGGCAGACCTATGTCCAATAATCCAGTGCCCTTTGATTGCAATTTTGGCAACCTACCATGTTCAGTAAAGTTTTAATCCTTTTTTTGCAACAATAGAAAGGTAATTTATCATGCTAATATAATATTTATGGAGTCTCCACTCTTCTTGGTGGTATTATAATTACATGAAAGCCATGTTCAATCAAAGGACGGTGTTGTCCCTCTCTTAATCTGCTAATCAGACTCGCACACAGAAAAGCATTCGTGGCCTGATGATCTGGAACCACCTTCTAAAAAATCTAAGAAAGTAAGAAACCTTGGAATTACCATGGACTCCAAGTTATCAACGAATGTCCAAGGGGACAAATTAGCAAGGTCAAGTTTCATTACTATGAAATCTCTGAAATGCATAATCCCTCACCTGGGATTTCCACGCAAGGTCCAAGGTCCAAGCCACTATCTCTCTTGTACTGTCTAAACTAAATTACACCAATGGCCGCTACCACAACTGTGATAAGACTACAATGGATTCAGAACTCTGCTGCCAAACTTCTCCTACATGTAAAGCCACACGCTCACATCCCACCCGATTCAAGTGCCCTATATTGGTTACCGGCTGCCAGAAGATCCACATTCAAGCTGCTTTTTATCACCCACAAGTCAATAAATGGAATAGGACTGCTTTTCATCAGGAATAAAATCACCAAATATATATTTAACAAAGGAGCCTCCGCTCCAGATTGGCACCTCGCCTCAAAATCCCACCATACAAGAAGAAAAACATAGATGGCACATCTTTCTCTGTTCAAGCTGCCAAACTATGGAATTCATTAGCCCTAAACACAAGATCCACAGATAGCTATCTTATCTACTATTCAGGAGTTGGCTCTTTCCTACATAATAACCATACTCAAACAAAGCATATCTCTGTGTATATAATCATTTTATTTGATTATATGTATGTAACTGGATATGCATATTTTTATATACATATGAATAATAATATGTACTTAGGTATCTATATATTTATTGCTTTACTTCTACTGTTAAAAATAAAAAATAAAAAATATTGACACTCTCTACTGCACTATCCTATATTTCATCCTATACCTCTCTCAATATATCCTCTACTTCCACTCTCTGACTCATCCCAAACCTCATTCTACTACTATAATCTACTAAATAACCCTTTCTAGACTCTTCCCTCCTCTATCCTTCCTTGGATCACCCCAAACCTCATTTTACTACTACGATCTACCATACAACCCTACAAAATTCTTCCCTCACTTATCCCTCATTTGACTCACCCCAACACTCATTTTACCTCTATGATCTCCATAATCCTTTTCTAGGGAGTCTTCCCACCTCCATCTCTCCTTATACTCATCCCAAACCTCATCTTACTACTATTATCTCCCAATAAACACTTTCTAGACTCTTCCCTCTTCTATCCCCCCATTCTCCTTTTCAATCCAACTAACAGACTCACATGTCCACCACTCAAATTAACTCATATTTCACTATACTAATCCACCAATAATCCTTTCTGGGTTCATGAACAGCATGCTACTTGAGGAAAAGAGCGTTGACGCATTGTCAGGAGTAGTAAGCGCTATATAAATACAATCACAATTACAATTACAGTGTTCAACTGGGCACTGCTCACTGCCTCTTACTTTTCTTAACCATTAATTGTGTTACTTTATTCTGAGAAGCCAACAATAATGCTAACCTCATTTTAATCTTCAATCTACATATGTGTGCAAATGCATTTAGAAGTCAATTTAGAAATATTCAGTTGAACACATTTAAGACATAAGTAAAATTCAATATAAAAAAGATTTTTTTTCCAAGTCATTTATTTACTTTTGCTCTTAATGGAATTATTCATTTCAGATGTGAAATGTAAACTTACTATTTTAAGCTATTTACTCACATTTTAATGCAAACACCTCATCATCTCAGTCTAATCAAATGTGAGATAAGTAAATCCTCAAGCGTACCTTGTAACAGCTCGGGTGCAGACAGTAACAAGGAAGCAGCCTGCCACAATCATCCACCCCCAGCCTCCGTCAGGGGGAGAATTGTGTTCATCTTTCTTTGGCTGAGCCATAGTTGAGATGTTCTGGCTTATGAGTTTAGTAGACTTACGGTAAATGCTACAGTCGACATAAGGCTCATTCATTGAATGTTACCTTACGTAAGAGTTTAGCTTTAGCATCTAAGGACAAAATAAGGAAGAATTAATTTAAAACAACGAGTATGAAATCATGGAAGGCGATTCTCTCTATCTTCATATACATTGCTTTGTAGTTAACAACATATACTTTGAAAGTCTTAAAAATAGCTTTACAACAATTTCATAACATATCCTCCTAAAGAGCATTGTGAAAGTAGTTAACTGTAAAAAAGTGATAATATATGTGCATATTTATTTTGCATAGTACAGTATCAATTAAAGCAACATATCTTTAAGAAATGATTTAGTGAATGAATTAATAGATAATACATTTTGCATTTATTTAATTGACTACACAGAGGGGTTAGGTTTCTCGTTTGAGGACAGGTTTATGTTGCAGCTATTGAAAACATGCTATAAGAAAAAGGGAATAGATGAATGCAAATGGAAACTTACCACAAAACATTCTGATTTGCTATCAAGCAAGGAAATTAACACATAATCTATCACAAATAATACAGACATAAACGCTCTCTCTTACAATTAAATACACACTTGGGTTGAAACCTTCACAACCACACAGTTATATGCATTGCAAGAAGGCAAAAATGAAATTGACATGTCAAATAGTGCAAATGATGTTAATGAAATGTAAGTGATGATAAGAGGGCTAATGAAGTGTATTTTCTTACACACTCTTTACCAAACTCCTGTTATGCACATGGGTCAATGCTCCATGATGGATCTTTCCTCTCACTTCCTCTAGAGTAAATACTTTATTTTCCAGCTGATGTTTTTTCTACAATCCTCAAATTCTGGTATTTTATACTGTAGTCGTAAAGGCAAAAAACTGGACTCTCTAAGTCATGGTGACAGATTGAATGCATCAGCATTTGAAAAACACAAAAACGCAGCTTTTCATGTGCTCAGCCACCATGTGCCCAATATTCAACATCCAAACCAAACAAAAATTTCCTTTGTGGTTCAAATTCCCCCAGGCAAATTCCACATTTAAATATTGGCATCTTGGTAACTGTGTATATTCCAATATTTTAGGAGGCTAACTCTTAGGAACTATGGGCCAGATGTACGGCCCTGTTTAATGGTCGCAAACAGGAAATCGACCCATAACCCTAAAAAGGGTTATGGTATTTACAAACCCTATTTTGTGAGTTGGTAACCTATTACCGACTCGCAAAATATGATTTGCAACTTGCTATTTGGAAGGGGCGTGCCAAGTGTGTCCCTTCCTAATAGCGAGTCACAAGTACTATTATGGTCGCAAAACAATCATAGTTTCCACGTACTTCAAGTAGGTGGTAAGCCAGTCGCAAATGGGAAGGGATCCTCAGGGGAAAAATCGGATTGTAAAAACAAGTAGATGGCGTAGAACTAAAAATCTGCAAGACAAAGAGTCTTATAAACTAGCTCTGTCTAGATATCATCTCAATATTAGAGCTGAGTATAAAATGTTATCTCTAAATAAATTCAAAAGGCAGGAAATGCACCAAAAGTGCCCTCTAAAATCATTTGCAATTTTACGAGCCTCCAGACGTGTTTGCAGCCCTGCTTAGCGTAGCAGGAACTGTGTGACACTCTCGACACTTTTTTCCAGGAGTAAATTTCACAGATGTATTTAAATGTTAACTCCCCGTCCATTATAAAACCTTATGTTACCAGCAGTGTGTCTGACATGGGAGCAGTTGGGACTCCCACATTAATCCAGTTCAAACCATTCTCTCTGGTGGGCGCCCAGAGGTCTCTAGGCTCAGCAAAATCAGGCTCCCCCTAGATATCTGATTCAATCTTATGATGGACCCTGGCACAATTCCCTCTGAATAGAAAGCCACACCTGTTTTGCCGACCCTAAAGAAAGCTAATCTGGACCCAAACATCCTATCTAACTACTGTCCCATATCTCTGCTACGCCTTCTGACTAAATTGCTAGAAAGCCTAATCAATAACCAATTAACAGCCTATCTAGAAAACAATCAAATGCTGGATTCAGACTGGGCCGTAGCACTGAAATGGCCTGTTAGACCTGACATCCTTGGCGTGGGTTTTTCCCCTATCTTTTGCATCTAGTACCTGGATTTTTGATGCTGTTATGGATTTCGTTTTTGCTGGCTTAGATGCTTTGGACACTCTGCCACTGCTAATCAGTGCCAGAGTGTAAGTGCTCCCTGTGTAAAATGTCATATTGATTGGCATATTTGTATCACCATGAAGTCCCTAGTAAAGTGCACTGTGTGTGCCAGGGCTGGTGATGACAGATGCTACTAGTGGGCCTGCAGCGCTGATTGCGCCACCCACACGAGTAGCCCTAAAATGATGTCTCAGGCCTGCCACCGCAGGCCTGCCTGCAGTCCCCGGACTGCCATGTCACCCTGGTCAGTGGCCCCACTGACTAGGCCTAACCCTTCCCTTTTTGTGCACATCAGTCATCCCTCTGGAAGGCCCAAGGTACCCCCCTGGGCAGGGTGCAGTGTATGTAAGAGGTAGAGCATGTACTAGTGCAGGTACCATGCTCTGGTAGTGAACTGCGGCCATTTTGTGTGTTCACTGCTGCAAGGTTATCTTGCTCCATAGGCTAACATGGGGGAGGCTGGTGCCAATGGCTATCCACCTATCTTCTCATAGGAACAAGATAAGACATGAGTGTTTGATATCCCTGAGCTCAGCATTTAATAACACATCTTTTAGGAGAGGTTGTTTTTAAATCCTGAGTTGGAGCATAGTACTTTTTAGAGAGTAGCTGTTCTCTTGTCTGACCCTTCTGTGTGCCTGGGCATGCTTGTGGATTGACTGTCTGGCTTGAGAGTGACAGGGGCTGGGGATCCCCCAGGAGGTTGGCTGAGTCAGCCCTCTGCTGAATGGCGACATTTGCAAGTAGAGTGGAGGGAGGAGATAGCACCTGGGAATGAATAGGGCTGTGCCTGCCTGCCACACTGCTGGCTCCACCTCCTGCTGGGCGGCTGACGACTCTGCCCCTCACTCTGAAAAGAAAGCAGAAGCCAGGAAAACAAAGTGCTCCAGCAACACCCAGAACTGGATCAGACCGGGCTCAGGACCCACTTGCACAAAGACTTCAAAGACTTTTAGGGGTATAAGTACAAGACCCCTGACAACAGATTTTTAGATTCTACAATCAAGAGGAACCTCTGCCAGAAGAAGGACCGCTGAGGAACTAAAGGAAGATTGCCTTGCTGTGTGCTCTAAGGGCTGACCTGTTCTGCTGTTCGACTGAAGGAGAGAAGAAGGGCTTGCTGTGTGCTGTGCCCCTGCCTGCTTGTACTACCTAGACTTTGCTGTGTGCTGTGTCTGAAACTGAATCTCCAAGGGCCTGAGAAGAGCTGGCCTCCTGTCCTGGAACCCAGGGTCAAAAGGTTCCCAAGAAACTGAACTAAGCTATCAAGATTGTGCTGCACCGGCCTGGAGTGGGAAGTTGCCTGCAGCTGCTAAAATCCCTGTTGCCGTGAGGGTTTTGCACTGCCAGAGAGCCGCACATCGCCCCGCAATCTCGCCGTACCTTGCCGAGGCTCCCGAAGCGAAGATCGAACCCGCTGCCCTCTCATTGGTTGAGAGGATCGAGCCCCCTCACTAACGCCGCGCTGGGATTGGTCAGTGACCTCAGGACGTCCCGAGAAGCCGGCAGAGTGGTGCCCGAGTCATCTGCGTGACCGATCTTCATTGAAGGAGCAGCAAGTCTATCCAGCGTGCCCCCAGCTTGTTAACCCAAGAAGAGAAGGGCCGCACTGCCTTCCCGCCGCTCGTTGGATTGTCGAGAGCGGGCGGAAGGGCGGACGTGACCGGCCGGGGCTGTCAAGGAAAGATCTGCCCACGCTGAGGCTGCTGCATAACGCGCTGACTGGATAAAACAGCCCTGCTGTAATACCCCCCTACGATAGCGAGTAGAGACTTGAGACTGTTCTTAACCTAGAAGAAACTTCCTAGTAACCTAGTGCAACCATTAAGTTCGTGTGCAACATATCCTGTAAGCGATCATATTTTCCCCTGCTACACTATATAAAGATATATTTTTGATATATACCTGTGTGGTCTACCTTTGTGGTGTACGAGGGGGGGGTCATTGTGGGATTGAGTGCAAATACGTAACACATTGCCTTGGGGATAAGCCTGACTGCTCGAGCCAAGCTACCTAGAGGGTGAGCAGGGGTTATCTACCGTGTGTGTCCCTGTACCCTGACTAAAAGCAAGGGTCCCTATTTGGTCTAGGGTACTTACCTCTGCCAACTAGAGACCCCCAGATCTAACATGGCCCTACTGACAGTTACCGATTCTTTCAGACTCTCTCTGGACACAGGCACTCTTTCCATGCTAGTGTTGCTGGATCTCTCCTCAGCTTTTGATATGGTCTCTCATTCAAGACTGTTGAAGAGGATGCATGAAATTGGTGTTCGAGGGACTGCATTTAAATGGTTACATAATATCTCGGACGATAGATCCCAAACTATCACTTTTAGCTCCTATACCTCTTGTAAGATGCTTCTGGATAAAGGTGTACCACAAAACCCATGCTTGAGCCCCACCTTGTTCAACATATATGGAACCCCTTGCTAAGATCGTTGAGTTTTTTGACTTCTGAATTATATCCTATGCTGATGACATACAGCTGACCTTCACTTTTGATTCTGATTTAGATTTAAATAAAGATTGCTTTGCGAAAGGAATGTTAGCCATCTCCTATTGAATGACTTACCATTATTTGCAATTGAACGCAGACAAGAGCAAGATCATGCTATACGGCAAAGCCATCACCCTGTGGTCTAATGAGTGGTGGCCCTCTCAACTAGGATCAGTCCCATCTCCCAAACAAAATGTGAAATCCTTGGCATATAAAAATTGATCAAGCCCTCTCTATGAAAGATCATATCTTGGATACTATGGCCAGGTGCCACCATAATATGCGTCTCCTACGCAGAATATTCCCCTTTTTCCCACTCTCTGCAAGAAGAACATTAGTTCTATTAGCCTTGGTAGTGAGTTGACTAGACTACTGGAACGCTCTACTGGCTGCAACTAATGAGACACTTGTGGCTAAACTACAGGTGTTGCAACATAAGGCAGCAAGACTTACTCTCAATCTTCCACCGGGTACACCGTTGGCCCCTTCATTGAAGTCTCTGCACTGACTACCGGTAAAACAAGCATTTGCAATGCAATAGGTCTCGCATTTGTGAGAGTTTGAGCTATTGGTATTGTAAATGATATTTTTTTTTACTTTTTACTTTTTTGTTTGGCGTGGAGTGGATGTATGTTGTTTGTAGTGGAATTATGTTGTTTGAATTGGAATTGTTAGTTGTGAAATTGTGTTGGGTGAAATTGTGTGGTGTATAGTGTATTTATGTAATGGAATTATGTGGGATGGTGAATAGATTGGGGTGGGAGCTGTATGACTGTCCACATACCCCACATAGCTCTAGAGTCCCTATCTGTAATGTGCTATCCTTCCTTATTTTTTATTTTTTGAAAGTTTTATTATGTGCGTATATGGCCCAAGGGAATCGGAGCGCTATACAGTCCACAGAAGGTGACAACTATTACAAATGGTGATTAAGAAGAACGTATAGTTTCAAGTTGCATAAGGTCATAGCAAAGGAAATACAAGGGGGAAAGGCAGCAGATTAATCACCAGCAGGGGCATCCCACTGCCCTCTATACAATAAACAAGCAATCGGTTTGCATTGTAATATTTTTAGTGCTGTTTTTGTGTTAACGTTCATTGATACTGGCTGTTGTTCGAAGTCATAAGAGTGTACAGTGGGTTCTCTGTAGGCAAATATGCCTTGAAGATGTATGCACGCTGTGAAGCTGTAGTTCGGGACGAGTCTGAGATGGAAGAGCGTTCCTTGAAGAAGCCTCACCCGGGCTAGGAAACCGCCTGCAGCCAGGACATGCCCTTCCATAAAGCTGGAAAGGTAAATAAAGCGCTATGTAGAGGGCGTGGGGACCGAGGAACTTCAGCACAGCAGGCAGACTATGAGGAAGTGACCGAGCTGGGAAGGTTTGGAGGGCGGGAGCAGGCGGCATGGAGAACTGAACCATGCGCAGCTTTCGGTCTGAGTGATCAATTAAAACAAGTTGAATACAGCGAGCCACCATTATTAAAGGGAGAGCGCCTCTCTCTTGCTCAGCTGTGTCCTGTGCTACCCTCCACACAGCAGCACCAAGCAGCGAAGCGAAGAGGACTCCCCTGCAGCACTAGTCCAAAACAGATCAGGGGAGCACAGACTATCAACTAAAAGTGCCGGGGCAACCAAAGCTCTGGCATCCCAGAGGTCTGGAAGCAGGCAAAGTAGTAACTGGTGCAAATAAAGGATTTTTGGTGCGCATGAAGGAGGCACTTCAACAGCCTGCCTTTTTCAGTCCTTCCAATTCACATCCACTTCACACACACACTTGAGGCCATAACCAAAGGACCCTTTTTCCTGTGCTGCGTCTTGCACAACTGCATCTCAGTCATGCCTTCTATCTACATCGCATTGCTAATACCAACCGGGAACATAGGCTGGCCACGCTTCAAAATGAGGATGGCACGCTGCAAATAAAATAAACAAGCATTGGCCGTGCAGCCGTAAAAGTAATGTGCCCGCGTGGCCGTGAAAGCAAAAGTGATCGCGATCGAGGGAACGCACTCGGTGGTGGGGAGGGGGCGGAGCGAGGCATGCTGTAAGGATGCCACGAAGAAAGCCAGATGGCGGCTGTGCACGTGCTCGCGCGCCTGCCCGCAAGCTTGAGGCCAGCAAAAGCTTGTGGTCGGACTTTTAAAAGCCCACTTACTAAATGTCTCGCCAGTGCAGCACATGCACTGGCTCAGACAAGACCTAAAAAGGAGCATTTTTACGATCTGCTGGCCTACATATAAGGTCGTAAGGGGCAGTGGCCCAGCTAGCTTCAACAGAAAGTTAAATTATATGTACCCACCAGAAGTCCAAGATCCAAGGACAAAGCCCTGTTGTATGTCCCCCGCATCCGCCTGACTAGATGTGGTGGGAGAACCTTTTCTTACCTGGCCCCTGTCTATGGGAACAGACTCCCTGTGCATGTTCGTACCTGTCCAAATTATTGCCATTTTAGGAAATTGTTGAAACCCTCCCTTTTCCAATGAGACCTCTTCTGGTAAATGCTTGCCTGCTACTGTTTGCAGTGCTGAGATGCCCACAGGTGATTTGAGTGCTGTATTAAAAATGAATCAATATAACATACATAATTAACATAACATGTGGCATTAATGATCATGGTCTGCTTTGCAAAAAAATGTTCTCCATTTTGGTAAGCAAATGCAGGGATGGCTGTCTGCTGTGCTTTGAAGACCTCAAGGACGCCACTGTCAGCCATTCACAGGGGATTGCAAGTTGTGACTTGCCTAAGGCAGGCCATTTTGAACCCCCTGGCAAGTGTGAAATTTGTGATGTGATCTTTTACTGCTTAGGTTGCATTGAAAACTGCATTCCCATTCACAAACTAGTCGATGTGCAAATTCGACATATCTAGTTAGCGAATGGGAATGTAAAATGGAATGGCACATCTGGCCATAGATTACATAGGAAGTGTGCAACTAACACTTCACAATTCAGGGGTACAAGCATGCTTTTGCAAGCCTTTTTACACAAGTATATATGAAAGTCAGCATCGATTAACAAAAGCATTATTTGTTAACATAACACAATTGTCTAGAAATGCCAGGGAGAGGGATGGTGGTTGCTGAGTGGACTGGCCAAAATTTGACGCAAACCTTCATAGTGTTAATTCTAATAGAAACAGAAATGATGATAAAGATTACAGCTATGGATCAGGGAGGATACTGAAAGTAAATTTTTCTCTTGAACATAGAGATGATCACAAATTCTGGGGTGCAACAGGAAGGTGAATGCATAGGCTGAAAATGCTAGGATTTAAAGTTTCTGTTAATCAGGGTTCTATAAGTTGAACAGCAGCCTCATTCAGCTAGTGAGATTTTGCTATCGCCTTGAGATTTTTAAAGAAGAGGTGAGATAGGACTGGTTTTCGAGATGAATTTACACTGAAGATGAGGCAGGCTTGTTTGGATCTGAGTCTATCAGAAGCCTGTGTTGACCTATCAACACAGGGATGATGTAGTCAAATGTTTGCTATACTGAAAGTAGTCTTGTGCCTGGATGCAAAACGGCTGTGAGTTGGGACAGTGACTTTTGGAAGAGCAATCAGGATGCCATTTCCACAATACTAGCGCATAATTACAAAATCTTTTGCTGCTGAGCATATGTCCCTATGGAAACGAAAGGAACACATTTAGCTAAAAATATTGCATGCTATCTAGTATGTTTGGCACTGTTGTTTTGAGAACATGTTTATCTTCAACGGAGGAGAGCTTTATGGGAAGTGAGGAGTCTCAAGGAAGAGTAACTGGGGAAAAGCAGTGAGAACAAGAATGTAAAGATAACAAAAAAAAGTCTAAAACTAGTAATGGTGATAATACAAAGTGAGTAAATGACATAGAAAGGAACAGAGAGATCACAAGTCTGACTTGGAACAACATTCATGGAAGGAGAGGTTTCATGAGAAGAGGCATGACTATGAGTGTAAGATGATTTAAAGTTAGACTTTGAACTAGATCAGTGAAGCGAAGTATACTTTTGAATTCCTACAGCAACATAGTTACCCAGTGCTGACATGGTAATGCACTTTCACTGCTAACCATGCAGACTTGGTTGAAGACTAACTACCCAAATCAATGCATGCTTCAATTATGTTCCCAAAGCTCTAGTAATATTTAACAAACCACAGGATTAATAGATGTGTGTCTATAATGTCCTTGAATAGTCCATGTCAGCAGTAAAGTATATTTAGATATGGGCAGACGCTTAAAAAACATCTCAAAAGAGAACACTGGAAATTATGCCCAAAATGGCTGTCTGAGGCTCTGATTGAATGTTAGGTGACACTGGAAAAATGACCAAATTACTCATAAAATCCTCAGTTGGACGATTCATCGCCTGAGGAAACCATGTGCCAGAGGCATGATTTGGTAGATATAGTTCCTCTGGAGGAGGTTTTACTGGTAAAGATACCATAAATACAATGCTTTCCAGTTCCTCCTCAAATCGAAGAATGTCCTGTGAAAACCAACTATAAATCAAGCCCATACTCTGACATTTTGTTAAAAGACATAACTCGGATGCAATAATAGAGTGAAATTTGGTGCACACTGATGAGAAGGCTATGTAATCATGTTCCTATCAGGACCATGGCTGTATCTTGATTGCATTCATTTATTAAACACATTTAACGGTAAATGAATTTCTAAAATTGGTAACCAAAGGTTCGTCCCAAAGCGGCCACTGAATACAGACTTAGGAGCAAGATAGGTACCAGTGGGGGGTATGATGGAGAGCAAGTGCATGTCTTTGATTTTATATTCTGACAGAAAGTCATGTGAATTTACTAACAATAGCATTTTGACATAAGAGGGTATATTTACATTGTGTAATTGATGGTGCCTTGCACAGTTCTGCACTTCACAATGAATGCACATCAGTTTCACATTATCAACCTGAGTATAAAGTACAATACATAAAATATGCTAATGCAGGGCTTTTTGTGCTCATAAATAATTGTTTACTTCTGGAAATGTTCATAGGTATCTACAGAACACGGACAGATGTCCTCATAGATCTGTCCGTGTCCTGATCGCACTATATTGCTAACTGCACTTTTATTTTGAAACAATCCTTACCTTTTTCCATCTTCTGAACTGTGATGAATTGTTAAAGTGGCAAGTTTAGAGTATTTTAGGATTACTGTGGTGGAACAAACATGGCATACGACAAATGCATACGGTAAAAAAATCATTTGGGGTTTAGATTCATTACATTTTAGCAGCATTTTCTTCAGATAAATCGTTGAAATGGTGGTGAAAAAATATTACGTCGCATCCTTTTGGAAAAAGTGACACTACTGAGTCTAATGTATTTTTCTTTACTATGGATTTCAAATGCTTCTGCTTTTCCTTTAAGTATTTCGTTGCTGGAGAGAAATGTAGAAATGGCATGCAACCAATGCCATCAGTCACATCCGTGCAAAATATACACTTGTACACATTATACAAGGGACTTTTGAGTCACTAGAGTGTACTTACATGTTCACGTTGCGGTGTTTGGTTCACATTAAGCGTGGGGGTCTTTGATGGCTCTTAAACTCTCGGCTTTGCCCTCTGCTCCTTGGCAGTTCCCAGCTACAGCTGCCGTAGAGAAACTGACATTGATCCGTTTTCTTTGACAAGTAACCTGATGTGGGTGAAGGAAGCCAAGGGCAGCTAATAGTTGCATAGGAGACTTTTTGCAATAGTGGAGAGCATTCTTAGGACCCATTACTGTATTGTGAATTTGTGAACAAGGTGACAGGGCAGCTATCAACTGGACTAGACCTCATTATTGTGAAGATGAAGGGGGCCTGGGGTTGGTGAATGTGTCATGGTGCCATATTCACAATTAGGAACTGATGTCATCTTAAATTTCCCAATCCTTAATGGGTTCTAGCCGGACGAGCAACTCTTTAATATTATTTGCTGGAAGATCACCAGCATCGCCTCAAAATGTGCTGATGTGGATCGGTTGGAACATGTAAAAGAATATCATGTGATCATGCTCCAAGAAACCTAGGACATCAAGGAGAATGGGTGGGATGGTTTTTATAGTTTCTGTAGTCCCGCAGTCTCTTCTATTATGGGCACACCTGGGGGAGTGCAATTTGTTGGCCATTTTTGTATATTCGTCCCTGATGTTCAGGGTGGCCCCCATTCAATTTCTACCTTGTTTACTGTAATTGGAATTTTGAGGTGAAGCTTGTTTTGTAGTTTTAAATATTTGAATCTAATCGTAGTGGGGATTTCAACTTGAAGATTGGTTTTGCTGTCATGTTTAATAATCCTTTTCTTCCCAGTGATACGTCCCTGCTTCAGCCTCGAATAGATGTTGGAGTGGTCCACTGAGCAAGACCACTGACCTCGTCAGTGTGACTGCTCTCCCCCTGCGCAGCTCCACCAGTAAGTGCTGCCTGTGCCCTCTGAGCCCCCTGCGCCTCATCCTTGGGGGTCTAGTGGGACAGCACTCTGCTGTTCTGCCTCACTTGGCTTTTTCTGTGCCCTTTTTAGGTCGAGCCTAGAGTCAGAGCGCAAGCGCTGCTCTAGGGAAGATCTGGGGTAGTTCAGTATATGAGGGAAGCCCCGCCCACTGCCCCGCCCATCTTTTCATTGGCTTGAGTCATTGTCCTTCTAAATGCTGTCTTATGATTCATTATGAGGCTTGTTAGTCCCTCCCTATGACAGCTATGTCGTCATTTGTCACCTCCCTTGGTTACTGGCCCCTTTACTGCGAGTGTTACACAGTACATCGACTGTGAGCACTACTTTGTTGCTCCCATCTCCCCCCGCCCCCGACGGCACTCCTGCCGTCTATGCCTTCTTCCCCCCACCCTCCCTCCCTTTGTCCGTGCCCTGTCCCCCACCCTCCCTCCCTTTGTCCGTGACGCATTAGGTCTTGCAGGGCCTGCTTTAGGGCGGTGCGACCGGTGCCACCACACCGGGTGCTGGCTTCCTGTGGGCGCAGTGTTTGAAAGTTTAATATGCTTTTGAAGCACCTGCTGCAGCGTTTCTTTCCCCCAGCAATTACCAGGCCTCAAATTATCTTCCTGGAGAGAGATCAACATTTTGTATAGTTGAGGTTTTGACTTTTAGGTGAAGTCAGTGCAGAGGGTTAATATGCCTGCTGCAAATAACGAGTACCAAGTAGATTACAGAGTGCGTATGATGTAAACAGATCAGCAGGTTACTGCTTTCAAAAGAGACATCCTTTTGTTACTTGCAATTTATAACTTAAAGTCCTAATATAGGATAGTGAGCTATTAACTTTCATCCTAGAACTGCATACACACTGCAAAGTATACATTAGAGCATTGATTGATGTTGCAAAAAGGGTTAATTTGGCTAGAAATCGATTTTTATTTTTAAAGAAAACTCCCAACTATGCTGTTTCTTTTCCGACTCTAAGTTTGTGCTTCTCCACACCAAGCACTCTTAAATTATACTGCCTACCAGTATGGGTGACATGTGACTCCTACACTTTTAGTCCTTTGGCTTATGTATCATTTCCTATACACGGATTTACACACGTATGATTGATTGTCTCTCTGTAACGTGTGTATGATGCAAAGTGCTCGGACACCCTACACTAGTATGAGTGGTGCTGTATAACTATTTCAATGCATCTGAGAGGGTGTGGTTATGGAGACTTGGTCACTGTTAAAGGGTGCTAGTGAGAGAATTTGTGGTGGAGGTGGTCATTGGGGGGGCGCCAACAAACATTGTCACACAGGGTGCCACCAGCACTAAAGCCGGCCCTGAGGTCTTGTGTAAATGCGAGTCCTACTGCATTGCAAATGCTTGTTTCCTATTGTTAATTCTTGGACTGCCTTCGCAGGTTTGCATCTTACCTACTGCCACACTTGTTTGATTTCCGGAAGACCGTAAACTCCCTTTTTAGGTGACTTGATTAAACACAGTCATGTAGTATTTAAATGAAGTCTGTTCATGAGCTGCGCTAGCGCCCGAGCACAAAGAAATGGATTCTAACAGGGCAGAAGTTGTTCCAACAACCGAGTGAACAAGATGGGAGTCAGCTGCTCAACTTTTCATCTTCTTTCTAACCACACCCGCAACCGCCGCTTCCCGGCGCAGAAACCTCCAGGACACAACACAACTAAATATATTAAGGGCATGAAAAACGAGGTCACGCTGCCTACTACAGGGGACGGGCTCAGGCCCCCCACCCCTGCTCCCTGCCTGATCCGAATATTGTTTACTACAGTACATCATATCCACGACAGCTGTGAGCGGGGAAGTATTTCAAAAGGATACTTTTTTTCTTTTAAATAAACATAAGCTCCTCGGTCAGTCAGTCCCTTGGTTGCTACTGCTTTTTAGAGAGGTTCTCCCGGTCTAATAAATCAGCAGCAGGATTCGAAAGGTGTGCATTCTGAATAGTACATTCTAATCCTCTCTCGGTATTTACTCAAGTGCACCAAGAGAACATGGCACTGACAGCTGAAACAGATGCTCCGTGAGGCAGCCTGAGCACACCCATTGATGCGCAATCCTTCTGCACGTGCCATTTTGTCTATGTAGGGGTTTGCACATGAGGCAGAGGCGAGTGAAGTCTTGGTAAGTAAGGCATTAGATTCCCTAGGCCCTTATCCTGATCGCCAAGGTAATACTGAATCAGGATTGAGCTCCCTTGCAATGCGCATTTACTGGGTGCACAGTGCGCCACACCACACAATTCCCAGGCCTCCTGTAATCAGGGCTTAGATGTAACCTACTCAGTGGTACAGGAACACTTTTTAGAACAAGCCTGGGCAGCGCATGCACTGCTCTGCGAGGCAGGCCGGCTCTAGGGCGGTGTGATCGGTGCCACCGCGCCGGGCACTGACTTGAGGTGGGGGCGTCATTTTTATAAGTATAGTGGAAGTTTTGACTAATCCAAAGGTGGCCCAGAGGGTTAAAATGCCTGCTGCTAAGAACGTGTACCATGCAGATAACAACGTGCATGTAATGTAACTAGGTCAGTGGGTTACTGCTTCTGTAAGAGAGCTCCTTTTGTTACTTGTTGTTTGTAAGTCAAAATCGTAATATAGAACATTGAGCTATTAACTGTCATCAAAGAGCTGTGTGTAAACTGCAAGGTATGTGTTACAGTTATATGTTTTTTTGCCACATCTTTCATTATCCTAATCTTGCCAAAAAGGTTCATTTGGGTGGAAAACAATTCTTGTTATTAAAGAGAACCCCTAACAATGGTGTTACATCTTAAATTCTGAATTTGTGCTTTTCCAGAATAAGGAATCAAACTATTTTGCCTAGCAGTATCGATTACATGTTACTCCTACACTACACCTTGTACTCCTGTCTGATTTACCATTTCCTATACACCGATTTACACACATATGATTGTCTCTGTGCAATGTGTGTTTAATGTAAAGTGTTTGACACCTTACACTAGTATGAGTGGTGCTATAAAACTTAATGAATCCGAGAGAGAGTGGTTCTGGAGACTTGAGGGGCACTGTTAAAGGGTGGTGGTGAGGGAATCCGTGGCAGAGGTGGTCATTGGGGGGGCACCAACAGACATTATCGCACAGGGTGCCACCAGCGCTAACGCCGGTCCTGCTGCAAGGCATGCTGTATTGGAGTATAAACTTGAAGTCCCCCCCACTTTCCGCCCATATTTTTAATTGGTTTGTGTCAGAGGCGCAACTAGAGCCAAATTTTTGGGGGGGCTGAGCAAAAATTTCGGGGGGGGCTGAACTTTAAGCAATCGGCAGAGTGGAGCTGCAGGGGCTCTTAGAAGGGGAGAAACAACAGCGAGGCCTCATTAACATGCAAATGGTCTTTTAAAGACCTGTGAAGTGCTCGGGTGCGGCTGCTTTTTTGCCCGGGAAGCTGTCTCATCCCGGGCTGCCACACACGACGGGGGGGGCTGAAGCCCTGTGAGTCCACTGGGTGTTGCGCGCCTGGTTTGTGTCAATATCCATCGTAAATACTGACTTCTGATTCGTTAATAGGCTTGTTAATCTCTCCTTAGTACTGCCTTGTCTTCATTTGTAACCTGTAATCAAATGAGGGAGTTTACCCCAGGAAATGTGGATAAAACGAGACGAGCAAAATGGAGAAATGAGAAAAAAAGGAAAAAAATTATTCCTTTTTAGGTCTCGTCTGGCGTAGACTGCGCTGACATGCGCAGTCTCGCTGGTGAGATTTAATGAGTTAGGGTAGATTTTTCTAGTGGGCATTAAGCCCCGCCCCTCTTTTCTAATGGCTGGCGTCACCGTTTATGCTAAACGGTGGCCAGCCATTGGAAAAGAGCGTCTAGTGACGTACATTTTTCTCTTTTAGAGCCGTCCCAGTTGGACTGGCTCGGTTCCTTTACGTTTCTGGTAAAAGCTTTTCTTATCTTAATGGGGCCATGTGTTTCAAACATATGGCCCCATAAAGACAAGAAAGCTTTCGTAAAGGACGAAAGTGAAAGCGGACTGGGGAGCAGTGGGGGGTGAACGACGAATGCAAAACAAGCAATGCAGAAGAACAGGAATGAATGCTTGACTCTGGTGTCTTTACAGATATTTCATTTATGTGCACATCTCTCTTGGGTTGTGCAGGGTCAGATTGGGCCGGGACATAACGGGGCAGTGAGGGCAGCTAACGTTCCCCAAGCCCCTTAACCCGGCCGAGCGCTGGGCGCATCACGGCCTCTGCAGGTGCCTGTGCGGGAGGGAGGGCGGGTCATCGGAGGGACAGATCACTTGTTTTCTTTAAATCTGTTTGTTTTCCTTTTTTTCTTGGCTCAGAGCCAGGAGCGGGCTTCTTGAGTTTCAAAGAATGTAGACTTACCGTTCCCTGTCTCACCCCCACTTAAGGCTGTGGGCTCTTATACTGTCTAATTTTCCCGGTCCCAGAGGTAACCCCATCCTGCTGGCTGGGACAGGTGACCTTCAGGTCTGATGCAGATCCCCGCGGTCGGTGCATTAATGCACCGAGCTGCTCGACTGGCTGGCTTTCCACTCCCCATTGTGATGCCTCCTGGACGGCTGCACCTTCTCACTGCGCCTGGCTTTCCCTGACTGCAGTATGCCTGCTCAGGGCGTGGGCGAACGCTGCTAGGAGCCAAGCGGCGCAGGTGAGTGTGTGATCCCAGTGCCGTCATTCCACGTCTGGAGCCGGCTGCGGCTCGGCGCTGAGGACGCGGGCAGCCAGGACCCTAGCGCGTCCTTCCTGCTGCGCCCCAGGAGCGGACTAGGTGCTGCCAGAGTACACAGGTGGGTCCTGCGTCCTCTTTTTATAAGACGTCCACAGAGGGTGGTGGCGGCGGACCTACAGTGTGAACTGAGTACCCAAGGAGCCCTGGGATTCGTAGTGACCGAGCCAGACCTGACTCCACAGAAAGACGCCCTTTGATTGTCGTTTTGTCCCTATTAGTTTCCAACGGAACCATAAAACACAAAAAGAACGTGCCCTGATCCGTGTGGGCACCGGTTGAGCTGAATCCAGGTCCCTCATCTTGACCAATCTGCCGTTTTACTAGGAGAACAGCGCTGAGTTTATTTATTCGTTTTTAAACATTGAGTTTATTTCTCAGCCCGTGTACTTATTTTTTTATTACAGTTTAAGGGCATTGGCTTAAGAAAACGTACCCCCCTCCCCCCCACGGCTATCCAGTTCTGCTTGTATACAAGCAGCTCTGTGTTCGTGTTCGAGGTATTTGTGTAGCACTTAAAGACGGCGTTTCCAAGCGCTTGGAGATCAGGACCTGGAAGCTGGTGATAGATGAGTGATGCAACTGGGTGGCAAAACTGTGTAATGTGTAGATTTTGTACATATATAGTGCAGGTGTACAGGAGACATCAGAAACACTGGATGTGAATGGGTGCTTGTCCTCAGCATCTAAGTGCTATGAAGACAAAGGTAGGTAGTAAGGGTTAGGAATAAAAGGGTGCCCAAAGCGCATCAGTAGGGGGTAACCAGGCAGGATCTGAAGTGGTGCATACTGTGACAACTTTTTGGGGCAGCCTTAATGGACTATTTTGACATTTGCATGTTATGTACATGAACGTTTGAAAAACACTAATAAAAGCAAAGCTAAAAAGCTACCTATTTACAAACCTAATTGCTTTAACTTAAACGAGGGCGAGACCGATTGCATTTTCAATGCTTGTTAAAATACCCCTCACTCGCCAACCTAGTTGGTGACATGCTTCATCATTGGGGTACCACCCGAGCAGCCGAATGCTTCAACGCCTGATTACAGCAGAGCAGGTTTTTTGGTGACAGTGGTTGTTAGAAATGGGATTTTTGGTAGGCTAGGGCGCGGGCCAAAGCCAGGCAAAAACCCACCACTCTAGTCAGGATAAGGGAGTTACACGTCTAAAATAACCCCTGCTCACCCCCTTGGTAGCTTGGCACGAGCAGCCAGGCTTATCTTAGAGGCCGTGTGTAAAGCATTTGCACATAACCCACAGTAATACAGTGTACGCACTACAAAAGGACACCACACCAGTTTAGAAAAATATCACATTTTTATATAATTAAGACAAGACCAAAAACGATAACACAAAAATCCACAATACTATACTTAAAAGATCACAGTTCAAAAATACGTTGATTAAAAAGAGTTCCTTGTGTGGATAGCTCCGTCCGGGCTACCACGGCGTCGTGAACACACAAATCCAAAAACAAGTCTGGCTGACCGCAGGGTCGCAGGCCAGCTACGGTGTCGGGAAGATCCGCAAACAGTACCTTGCAGAGATGCAGGGCGATGGGGCCCTTGAAGTCACTCGCGTTGCAGGTCGAGCTTCTTTCTGATGGGATCAGGAGCCCTGGCACCAACAGGTGTCGGGTGCTGCGGTGCGAAGGACAGTGGTGCGGCATGCGGTGCACCCAGGTCGCGGTGTGAGCAGCAGCTCGGTGGCGGCATCAGATGGCGTCGTCAGCGAGACGGGTCGCGGTGCAAGATGGAGGCGGTGCTCGTCACAGTGCTAGCAGGTCACGGTGCAAGTAGTGGCGTTGTCATTGCTGAAGCGCTGTTATCGGTTGCCGAACTGGAGTCGATGACACTGGCGTCGGTGGGCCAAGGCTGCGGTGTGGGGTGAGGGCGGTGCATTGTGTAACTTACGAGCGATGGCCCCGAACCACGGTGCAAACAGCGGCATTGATCTCGGCGGGGAGTGGCAGCGTCACGAAGGCCACAGCGTTGTCGTGTAGCGATGCGGTGCAGAGTGCGGGCACACAGGTCACGGTGCGAGCAGCAGCTCAGTGATGGCGTCAGCAGGCGTCGTCGGTGAGACCAGGGTCGCGTTGCGGCATTGCGGCGGTGCCCTCTGCGGTGCCAAAGCAAGGCGTGAAGCAAGGCTGTGCAGAGTGCGGTGCCCACAGGTTACGTGCAAGCAGCGGCTCGGTGGTGGCGCCAACAGGTGTCGTCGGTGAGACCAAGGTTGCGGTGCGGGGTTGCGGCGGTGCCCTCTGTGATGCCTTCAGGACACGTAGACGTCGTTGAGTGGTGTTCTTCGGGTTGCAGCACAAAACACACAGTCCCCAGTGTTGCGGGTCAAAGAACCTGAAGTCTTTGCTGTTCCTGAGACTTTGTGAACAGGGGGCAAGCTCTACCTCAAGCCCTTGGAGAGTCTCACCAATTTGGTTGCAGAAAGTCCAGTCCAGCCTTTCACTGCCCACGACAGAAGCAGCCACTGCAGGTTAGCCCAGCAAAGCACGCAGCAAAGCAGTCATTCCTTTTAGCAGCTTCTCCGGCTCTTCTTCGGTGCAGTCTTCTTGATCCAGATGAGTTCTAAAGTTCAGGGGTCTGGGCCCCAGTATTTGTACACAAAAATCCTTTGATCTTCCAGGCAGAGGGTGTCTGTGTCTGGCCAGAACTAGTCGGGCCTCCTCTGGTGTGAATTCCTGGCAGGAGGTGGAGACGGCTTTGTGAGAGGCAGACCAGGTCCTTTGAGGTGCAAGGGAATCTCCTCCCTCTTCCCCCCATCGCAACCCAGGTCTATTTAGCCCTTTCCTGACCTACCTAGACTATCGGGAGCCACCCTGCTTCCTAGCCATCTGTCGTCCAAAACCCAGACAGGCAATCCACATTCCAGCAGAGGCACACGGGATGACCGAGCACAATAATACCCACTTTCTAAAAGTGGCCTTTATGAACTCAGAATGAAAATGGCACCCTCGCTAAAGGCTGCGTCTTTAGACGCTGAGTTCAGGCATACCAAACTTCATTCACTTATCCCTTTTTCGGGCTACGTACGTGGGTGGCACAATCCGTGCTGCAGGACCACGAGTAGCAGTCGACTCACAAGCCCCGGCACCTGCAGTGCCTTTTACTGGGGACTTGTTACAACAAACAAATGATGGACGGAATGCTGACAATGCAGACATTCTCCCCCAGTCAAGAGATCTGGGTTAAATCCATCGTTCCTTTGCCCACTACGCCACCCCAGTTTAGACATGGCCATATGCAAATCAGTCTTGACCCTGTGCCTCATGGGAACAGTCCAGCCCGAACTGCCAAGCCATGTCTTCCCTGGACCGGAATCAAGCATCCTAGGACCGGTTTCTGGCTATCAGCCGTCATCAGCCAGGATAGCTTGACTCCAGTGGCGTAGTGAGCACGGGTCCCACGTCTGAGAATACCCATCCCACTTAGGGCGAAAAGCGTTACAACAAACAAATGATGGACGGAATGCTGACAATGCAGACATTCTCCCCCAGTCAAGAGATCTGGGTTAAATCCATCATTCTTTTGCCCACTACGCCACCCCAGTTTAGACATGGCCATATGCAAATCAGTCTTGACCCTGTGCCTCATGGGAACAGTCCAGCCCGAACTGCCAAGCCATGTCTTCCCTGAACCGGAATCAAGCATCCTAGGACCGGTTTCTGGCTATCAGCCGTCATCAGCCAGGATAGCTTGACTCCAGTGGCGTAGTGAGCACGGGTCCCACGTCTGGGAATACCCATCCCACTTAGGGCGAAAAGCGTTACAACAAACAGATGATGGTCGGAATGCTGACAATGCAGACATTCTCCCCCAGTCAAGAGATGTGGGTTAAATCCATCGTTCTTTTGCCCACTACGCCACCCCAGTTTAGACATGGCCATATGCAAATCAGTCTTGACCCTGTGCCTCATGGGAACAGTCCAGCCCGAACTGCCAAGCCATGTCTTCCCTGGACCGGAATCAAGCATCCTAGGACCGGTTTCTGGCTATCAGCCGTCATCAGCCAGGATAGCTTGACTCCAGTGGCGTAGTGAGCATGGGTCCCACGTCTGGGAATACCCATCCCACTTAGGGCGAAAAGCGTTACAACAAACAAATGATGGACGGAATGCTGACAATGCATACATTCTCCCCCAGTCAAGAGATCTGGGTTAAATCCATCGTTCTTTTGCCCACTACACCACCCCAGTTTAGACATGGCCATATGCAAATCAGTCTTGACCCTGTGCCTCATGGGAACAGTCCAGCTCGAACTGCCAAGCCATGTCTTCCCTGGACCGGAATCAAGCATCATAGGACCGGTTTCTGGCTATCAGCCGTCATCAGCCAGGATAGCTTGACTCCAGTGGCGTAGTGAGCACGGGTCCCACGTCTGGGAATACCCAACCCACTTAGGGCGAAAAGCGTTACAACAAACAAATGATGGACAGAATGCTGACAATGCAGACATTCTCCCCCAGTCAAGAGATCTGGGTTAAATCCATCGTTCTTTTGCCCACTACGCCACCCCAGTTTAGACATGGCCATATGCAAATCAGTCTTGACCCTGTGCCTCATGGGACCAGTCCAGCCCGAACTACCAAGCCATGTCTTCCCTGGACCGGAATCAAGCATCCTAGGACCGGTTTCGCCCTAAGTGGGCTGGGTATTCCCAGACGTTGGACCCGTGCTCACTACGCCACTGGAGTCAAGCTATATTGGCTGATGACGGCTGATAGCCAGAAACCGGTCCTAGGATGCTTGATTCCGGTCCAGGGAAGACATGGCTTGGCAGTTCGGGCTGGACTGTTCCCATGAGGCACAGGGTCAAGGCTGATTTGCATATGGCCATGTCTAAACTGGGGTGGTGTAGTGGGCAAAAGAACGATGGATTTAACCCAGATCTCTTGACTGGGGGAGAATGTATGCATTGTCAGCATTCCGTCCATCATTTGTTTGTTGTAACACTTTTCGCCCTAAGTGGGATGGGTATTCCCAGACGTGGGACCCGTGCTCACTACGCCACTGGAGTCAAGCTATCCTGGCTGATGACGGCTGATAGCCAGAAACCGGTCCTAGGATGCTTGATTCCGGTCCAGGGAAGACATGGCTTGGCAGTTCGGGCTGGACTGTTCCCATGAGGCACAGGGTCAAGGCTGATTTGCATATGGCCATGTCTAAACTGGGGTGGTGTAGTGGGCAAAAGAACGATGGATTTAACCCAGATCTCTTGACTGGGGGAGAATGTATGCATTGTCAGCATTCCGTCCATCATTTGTTTGTTGTAACGCTTTTCGCCCTAAGTGGGATGGGTATTCCCAGACGTGGGACCCGTGCTCATTACGCCACTGGAGTCAAGCTATCCTGGCTGATGACGGCTGATAGCCAGAAACCGGTCCTAGGATGCTTGATTCCGGTCCAGGGAAGACATGGCTTGGCAGTTCGGGCTGGACTGTTCCCATGAGGCACAGGGTCAAGGCTGATTTGCATATGGCCATGTCTAAACTGGGGTGGTGTAGTGGGCAAAAGAACGATGGATTTAACCCAGATCTCTTGACTGGGGGAGAATGTATGCATTGTCAGCATTCCGTCCATCATTTGTTTGTTGTAACGCTTTTCGCCCTAAGTGGGATGGGTATTCCCAGACGTGGGTCCCGTGCTCACTACGCCACTGGAGTCAAGCTATCCTGGCTGATGATGGCTGATAGCCAGAAACCGGTCCTAGGATGCTTGATTCCGGTCCAGGGAAGACATGGCTTGGCAGTTCGGGCTGGACTGTTCCCATGAGGCACAGGGTCAAGGCTGATTTGCATATGGCCATGTCTACACTGGGGTGGTGTAGTGGGCAAAAGAACGATGGATTTAACCCAGATATCTTGACTGGGGGGGTATGTATGCATTGTCAGCATTCCGTCCATCATTTGTTTGTTGTAACGCTTTTCGCCCTAAGTGGGATGGGTATTCCCAGACGTGGGACCCGTGCTCACTACGCCACTGGAGTCAAGCTATCCTGGCTGATGACGGCTGATAGCCAGAAACCGGTCCTAGGATGCTTGATTCCGGTCCAGGGAAGACATGGCTTGGCAGTTCGGGCTGGACTGTTCCCATGAGGCACAGGGTCAAGGCTGATTTGCATATGGCCATGTCTAAACCGGGGTGGTGTAGTGGGCAAAAGAACAATGGATTTAACCCAGATCTCTTGACTGGGGGAGAATGTATGCATTGTCAGCATTCCGTCCATCATTTGTTTGTTGTAACGCTTTTTGCCCTAAGTGGGATGGGTATTCCCAGACGTGGGACCCGTGCTCACTACGCCACTGGAGTCAAGCTATCCTGGCTGATGACGGCTGATAGCCAGAAACCGGTCCTAGGATGCTTGATTCCGGTCCAGGGAAGATATGGCTTGGCAGTTCGGGCTGGACTGTTCCCATGAGGCACAGGGTCAAGGCTGATTTGCATATGGCCATGTCTAAACTGGGGTGGTGTAGTGGGCAAAAGAACGATGGATTTAACCCAGATCTCTTGACTGGGGGAGAATGTATGCATTGTCAGCATTCCGTCCATCATTTGTTTGTTGTAATGCTTTTCGCCCTAAGTGGGATGGTTATTCCCAGACGTGGGACCCGTGCTCACTACGCCACTGGAGTCAAGCTATCCTGGCTGATGACGGCTGATAGCCAGAAACCGGTCCTAGGATGCTTGATTCCGGTCCAGGGAAGACATGGCTTGGCAGTTCGGGCTGGACTGTTCCCATGAGGCACAGGGTCAAGGCTGATTTGCATATGGCCATGTCTAAACTGGGGTGGTGTAGTGGGCAAAAGAACGATGGATTTAACCCAGATCTCTTGACTGGGGGAGAATGTATGCATTGTCAGCATTCCGTCCATCATTTGTTTGTTGTAACGCTTTTACTGGGGACTGACAAGTACTTTGAACATCCAATCATAACACAAATTACCACAGGAGCACCAGCACTTTACCACTGATCAGCAGTGCAAAAAGCACGCAGAAACGTTATACCAGCCAAAACAGAGTCAAAACCGGGAGGGCAGAAAGCAAAAACTCGGGGGAAACACGCCAAAAGATGCCAAGTCTAACAGTGGTGCAAGCGAGTGAAACGTAAATAGTGGGTTAAAATTGTCTTTATTGTTCCTTAAATTTTGTCTTGCCCCATGGACCAACACCAACTCCATGCCTGACATCGCCACCACCATCCCCGACGGACACAAGATCACACGGAAAGACTGCCCCACCCACCCAGGAAAAGGCATCACCATTATCCACAAAAGCACCCTTTGCATGACAACCACCGGCCCGGACGATACTACAACCCCCATGGAGCATCTCCACTTCCAGATCCAGACCAAAATCCTAAAACGACACTGTGCGGAATCCTCATCTAGAGACCGCCTCGCCGCAGCGCTCCTTTTACCGACACAATCACTGACCTCATCGCATCCCATGCTCTCACCTCCACAGACTACATCCTACTCGGAGATGTAAACTTCCACCTGAACAACCATGACAACTCAAACACCACCACCATGCTAGAGAACCTCTCCAACATAGGACTGAAGGAACTTGTCACCGCCCCCATGCACACAGCGGGACACACACTTGACCCCTTCTTCACAGCAGGAAACAGCATCTCCTACAGCCACACCACGGAACTCCTCTGGACAGACCACCACAGCATCCACGGTACACAAGCACGCCCACCGCCTCCCAGTAGAAACTGGAACAAAGTCACTGAAGACCAGCTCACCTCGGCCCTCACCAGCACCCCACCACAGACAATGCAAGACGTCAATACCACAGCTCGCAACCTCCACCGCTGGATCAAGAACTGCAACACACTCACCCCCCTCAAGAAAGCCACAGGTCGACACATCAAGAAAGCAAGCTGGTTCACCCCTGCACTCCAAGAATCCAAGCGCTCCTGCCGATGACTCAAAAAGACATGGAGGAACAACAAAACTCCAGAAAAACCACCTACAGAGCAGCCACCGCAACACCCCACCAACTCATCAAATCCATAAAGAAGAATTTCCTCCAAGACAGAATTCTCACCAATGCCCACAACTCCAAGGAACTCTTCTCCATCATCAAGGAATTTACCAAGCCCAGCAGCGAAACAACGGACGTCCCACTCTCCAAAGACCTCTGCAACAGACTCAGCACCTTCTTTCAACTCAAGATTAGGATGATCTATGACAACTTTGATAACCAAGACCTCCGCACCACCCCAGCTCCCACCCACAGTGACGCCACCCAACAGGCCCTGCTCACGTGGACCTCACTCATGACTGAAGACACCATAAAGAGCATGAAGAGTATCCACTCTGTAGCACCCTCTGACCCCTGCACACCCCACATCTTCCACAGAGCCACCACGGCCATCGGACCCGAACTACACCAGAGGATCAACTGCTCCCTCGAAACAGCCACATTCCCTGATGACTGGAAACACACCGATGTCAACCCCCTCCTGAGGAAACCTGCTGCAGACCTGACGGACCTCAAGATCTTCAGGCCCATCTCCCTGCTTCCTTTCGCTGCCAAGGTCATCAAACAGGCTGTCAACACCCAGCTAGCAAACTTCATTGAAGACAACAATGTCCTGGACATCTTCCAATCCGGATCCTGCAGCAACCACAGCACTGAGACTGCCCACCTTGCTGACACCGACAACATCCACTCCCTCCTCGACCAGGGCCAATCAACATCATCCTGGACCTCTCGACCACCTTCAACACCGTCTCCCACCGCACACTAGCCACCAGATTCCATGACGCCGGCATCCACGGAAAGGCACCTGGCTGGATATGTTAATTTTTTACAGGCAGAACTCAGCGAGTCAGACTCCCGCCCTACCTCTCTGAACCAACAGAGAACATCTGCGGAGTGCCCCAGGAATCCTCCCTCAGCTCCTCCCTCTTCAACATCTACATGGCCCCCCTCGCAACCATCGTCAGAAACCACAGGCTCAACATCGTCTCCTATGCCGATGACATCCAGCTCATCCTCTCCCTCACCAAAGAACCCACCATCACCAGGTACAACTTCCAAGAAGGGATGAAAGGCGTTCCCACATGTATGAAGAAGAGCTGCCTGAAAATCAACTCAGAGAAAACAGAAGTCCTCATCCTTGGCTCCACCTCCTTTGAATGGGATGACACAGGGTGACCCCTGCCCTCAGAAACCCCCCCACCCCCACGGACCATGCACAAAACCTCTGCATCATACTAGACTCATCGCTCATGATAAACCGCCAGGTCAATGCCGTGCCTCCGCCTGCTTCAGCCCCCTCTGCATACTCTGAAAGACTTTGAGATGGATCCCACCTGAATCCAGAAAAACGGCACACACGCTCTCATCAGTAGCAGACTGGACTACGGCAATGCTCTCTATGCTGAAATCAACAAGAAACTACGTTGCAAACCCCACACCGTCCAAAATGCCGCGGCCAGACTGATCCTGGACAACCCCCATGATAATCACATCACCCAACACCTCCGCGATCTCCACTGGCTCCTCATCATAAGAAGAGTAATCTTCAAGCACCCAATAGACACCTCCGATCCACTGACCTCTCTCTGGCCTCCATCCCACGCATCCACAAAACCAGAACGGGAGGAAAGATCTTCTCCTACCTCGCAGCCAAGTTCTGGAATGACCTCCCACTCCACCTCCGGCAAGTCCCCACACTGCTCCAGTTCAGGAACGACCACAAGACCTGGCTCTTCGGATGACCCCAGCACTCAACAGGGCCACCCCCTTCCGTCCCCCCCAGAGACTCTCGCAGGTGAGTAACTTTGCCTGGGAACTAGTATCGACAATATATTTATTTCACTGCCCTTGCACCCTTTTGTAAATACTGGTAGAACACTGGAAAATGGCTACAGTGATCATAACCCTAACAATCTGGTCCTCTGTGCCCCAGTGCAAAGTAGCAAGGCCCCAATAGCGGGACAAATTGACCTCGCCACAGTAGATAAAGGTTTACGGTTCAAGTGGTGAGTCATTGACTTACAGCCTTTATTTAGTAACATGCTGAAGCAGAACTTGGTTTAAAAATGGAATGATTACTAACTGATTCCCAGCACAGACCAGATACAGTAGATGCTTTTGTAACTCTACGCCGCAATATTCATTACCTACTCATGATACCAAGTAGACAAGGAAAGATAATAAACCTGGGTGGTTTAACAGGCCATGCAGGGATGCCTATAGACACCTGAGGGCAGCCGTTAATAAAAACCCTAGGGTCACGGTAATTGTAACCATCCTTAGGGTTGAATACAAACAGGCCATTAAGGAAAGAAATCAGGCAAAAAGAAATAAAATATGGACCAGTTTAGTCAATGCTTGCAATGCCAATGATACAGGTGGATTTTGATGAATAGTCAACTCAGGTGATCCCTTAGGCAAGCTTTCAGATTACCTGGGGACTAATATCCAAGTAGATTTATGGTTTGCACACTTTAAATCTATATATGGCCTAGGCTCCCATGGCAAGAAGCAGCTCAGGATCCTCATCCTCTCTTAAAATTTGAATATGTAGAGGTCACAACCGCAATAGCCTATAGTCCCTCTGACAAAGCTCTTGGCCCTGATGAGTTCCCAATATACCTGTGCAAGTCTAGGCCCGAGTTCTCTGCGTCTCTCATCACAAACACTTTAAATTTGGCTATAAGTTCTAAGTTCAGACTATAGGGCGGGCCACAGTTGTCCTGGTTACAAGAAAATGAGCAGGCAGGACCATCAATGTTTTCAGCCCATCTCCCATTTGGAATTTGTGATCAAAACTGTTGGCTGCATAATCCTGCAGAGGATTCTGGCCTGCAGTGTGGCCTGTAGCATAATGTCACATGTCAAATATGGCTACAGGTAGATTTTCAGCAGTTCCTTAACCAAAAACTGCTTATTAACAAATACACAGTAGCCAAAAAGGGGGTGTTATAGCTCTCCTTCATGTATCTGAGTTCTACTTTTGCCCAGGTAAACTGGTCTAAGCTACGGGACATCATTGCAGGGATGCACTTGGAGCCAGACGTGATAGACGTGCGGTACGGATCTGAGGTGGAGTACACCGTGATGTTTGAGCTAGTTCACCAGGGATGTGTGTGGGCACCGTTTTTTTTCCTATTATACATTAGTGGCGTTAATTAATGTCTGTCTTCCTTAGGCAAAGACATGCCAACAGTTAAACAGCTCCCTGTACTGGTTTACTTTATGCTGATGATGCTGTGCTCTTGTTTCGATCACTTCTCGGCCGTAAGTGCGTGATTGATACCTACGCAGCCCATTTATGGACAGTCTTGATTTGGAAACAAACTTGACCAAAACGCACTACATGACCATAGGGGGCAGCCCATCCAAAATAAGACTGATCCATATTAAGGGCAAGTCTATGCCTATATTTTATTGATGATGAGGATAGATTTTATTATGTGTACTTTTATGGCTACATTTCTTAGCCAAACAAAGTTGTTTGGTGGAGTCTCAGACTTTACCATATGTGCTCAACGAAAATGAGAATGAGGACCATAGAGCCAGATAGGCAGTACATCATAATGGCATCCACTTCATCACCTCTAGTTTCAGAAGTTCCTTCCAATTGCTTCAGAATATATTTATGGAGACTAAAATAGATAAAACTTGGGTTCTGTCCAAGTGAAGCAATTTCTCATTGATGAATGAACAATTGAGATTGGGGTTTAAAATATGGCATGGATATTTTGTGAAAGTCAAATAGCTAGCCTTTTATTAATTGATCCACAGATCACAGCTCTTTATTTACACTGCTTTAACGGAAATGATCACTAGAGTGAAGAGGTGAGCAATTGCATCATCATTTAATATATTGTGGTTACTTAGGCTAGGAACAGATGCTCTTCATGAAGAAACATTATGGGCTGGCGTCATTGGGCCTGGGAGAAATGTAATTATAAACAGTGCATCTTGCCATATGGTCCTATGACCTCCTGTTAGAAATGGGGGGTCCTGTTGGCTGAGGTATGCACCTAGGCCAGGCAGGGACCACCGCTCTAGTCAGAGTAAGTGATATACACACTAAAAGATAACCTGTGATCACCTTCTGATACATTTTGCCACAGAGCAGTCAGGCTTATCTAAGGAGGCAATTTGTAAAGTATTTGTGCAACACACACACACAGTAACACAATGAATACACCACGAAAAGACACCCCAATTGTTATAAAAATAGATTATTATATTATAAACAAAATAAGACCAAAATGAAAAAATTGGATTAGTAGAGGTCAAGAGATTGAATTTTAAAGGAATAAATGCAGTAAAGTGTTTAGAAGCAAGTAGCACTAAAAGGATTATTTTAGGTCGCGCCGGAACTGGGCAAGTCAAAATTCGGGTGCGATGGAGGAGAAGGAAGGCAAAAGGTTTGGGGGTTACCATGCAAATAGGGCCATTTCAATCACCTACTAGCAGTGCTGTGAATGCTACTAGGAAGGCAAGAGGATCTCGGGAAGTAGTACTGTGAGGCACAAATGCAAATTATTAGTAGTCAACGCCAAAAGTAATGGGCAGTTCTGGGCTCTCCGTAGTCTTCACTTATTGAAAAGAAATCACAAGTGCATAACATGGATTATGAAGAGGAAAAAGCTGTAAAACTTGGAACACAAGTGGAAGAGGACCATGCACAATGGCGCTCACATTAGTTGTGTTCATCTGGCTGCTTGACATATACACTTTTTCTGAGTTTCTGCACCACTCATGATGTCAGGATTATCAGTGGGATGGCATCGGACAAGACTATCTAGGGAAGTGTAGGGGTGTAAGTTCTCTTGCAAATCAGTAACTGTCTAAAGGCTCTCCGAAAAAAAGATTGTGTTATACATCTCACATGGGAGCATAACAACGTGAATTGCCTGTTTAACGATAAATCTGGATTGGTGATAGCGTTGCTGTAGTAGCAGTCGTATTAGTAGTAGTAATAGTAGTAGTAGTAGTAGTTCATTGTTTTAATTAATAAAAACCACAACCATATAAATATATCCATGCAATAAAATACAAGATAAAACTTACATAGCAGCATACAAGCTAAAAAATTGCATAAAATAAAACTATAAATATCCTAAAGGAATTCATTGTCTCGAAGGAATAAATGTCTCATGATCTTCCATACATTGGAATCCTAAAGTGCCTGGGGCTCTTAATTTTACGTCTGCTCAGGTTCCTTACGTTGATAGAATACCTACTGCTCTTGTCTCCCCACTTGCCGTGCAAAAGGCCCTCTCTCCTGTGGTGCAGCATAATTTAAAAGTTAAGGGCGGTAGAAAGCATCATCTAAGGCACTTTGTGCAAAAAAAGATTTAACCCAACATCTCTGTGCTTAAGAAAGTCTAGCGTACTACGTTGCTGAGTTAAGTGGTGTTAGCGTTACATAACCAGCTGCAGAACGAGTTTGTTCGGTTTATTGAAGCTCTGGAGAAGCTGTCAAGCAAGCATTGCAGGAATGAAGGCTGAATTACTGCCTGCTATAGTCTGCTGCGGGCGACACATAATGAAAACTAAGAGTCAACACCACTTGAACTTCCTGTGCGTTCAGGAGCTGATTCTCGTTCTAAGCGCCTAGGGCAGGAGAGGGAAGGTGCAAGAGCCCAGTTTGGTTTCGGTAAATGTGAGCTGGCTGACATTTGTAGAACAAGCTTTATATGAAAATGGGAGACATTGAAATTCGTATTCTTTCCTCTTGAAGTAAGCCCTCAAGAACATAAAAAAAAGGAAGGTTTCCCAAATAATTAAAATGTTAAAACATATGTAAAGCATAGGCGGCCCGCGCAGATGATGTGTGCGAAATATGCTTAAAAACGATCCAGGTACAGTACTTGATGGTACCCTAATTTTGACACTTTCCAAGCAGCGATTAAGTAAAACTCTTTCCTTTAAATTGCGGTTCTCAGGATAAGCTATGAGGATAATGATCTCATGATCCCTGTGGATGTGTACTCAATGAATTCGCTCTTCATCACCAAACCTACAACACAAATCGTTAACTACTTTCTAAAGAAACCAAACACCTTTAATTTTTATTTTTTGAGGAAGCTGCAGTTAGCATGCCATGCTTTGAATGAAGAACTGAGCTGACTCCAAGGTACCCATCAGAAATGTCCCCGAGTTACCCCTACAAACTGAACCTTTAATAGTTGAAATGCGGAACTCCAAAACAGAGCCATGCTTCTTGCAGCTGGCAAACTCCACTAATTTTGAAATCCAGAAAGTTCCACCAGCCCCATCTGAGTGGGAGGAAGATTGATTACATATTGCTACAAAATGTCCAACGGCCCCTCCTCCTTTCACTAGGGCTTAGACAAGAAAAGCATCACCAGAGCAGTGTCTCTTCTTTACTCATGTGCATTTGGCTCTCCATTCTTCTGCACATCCTCCTATACGAATTCAAACAAGGCTGTTTTTTGTTGGACAATTCTTGCCATTATTTGGTGCCATCATATCCTTCTTTTAAAGGATGCCACATATTATACCCCATGGGATATTGTGCCTGTCCTTATGCCTTAACAATCGCTGCTATTCACACAAATCCCAAATCTGCTCAGCAGGGGCATTTTCCCGGTGGGCTGGAAGGGCGAGGCCTCATTTTTGACCTGTGGGGGCCGGCTTGGTGACTGGGGGCTGGTTTTGCAACAGTGCTGCAATATCGCCCCTCTGTAACAAAAGTGGCAGCGGTGACATTAGCACCCTGTCCCCTCCCCGGACCGGAGCTTCTCACTTGGTCGAGCGGAATTTTCAGGGCTAGTTTCTGCACGCAGTCCGGCCGTGCTGCTTGGGTACAACCTTATAGAAGCAGCCTCCAAAATTACTCCAGATCAAGCATGTAGGCCCCTCTAGGTGCACACATAGGGTTTCTCTAGAGGACAGATGCACGACTTAAGGGTCAAACAGTGCAGCAGCACCACCAATGCTTACTGGGCCTGTCTGAGGTTACGTCTGACCTACCTTTGGTCAGCTTCATGTATGAACGAGAACTCGTTAACCCTTCTGAAAGGCTTTCAATAATGTAGGCTGCATCCGAAAGAATCTCAACCACTCAAGGGCCTGCATTGTTGCAATGCATGCTCAGTAATAAACCATTTGCACTGCAATTGCATTCTAACAAATCAGTTATTTTGAAAAAATGGTTTTAAAATTATTTAAGATCCAAAAAAGAAGGGAGGTACCCCTTTTGTGTTTATAGGGACGAGGTATTTTAATGAACACAAAAGACAAAAGTTCCCAAGTTAAAGCGTATAAGCTGGGACAAAAGGCTTCTTACTGGGCCTATTGAGTCCTAAGAATAGTAGATCTTATTAGATAAATCTCTTTTGTCAGGGAGACCCACTATCTATAAAGAACTATTAAATGACTCTTATTTGCGATGACACAGTACAATCTACGGTTTCAAGAACATACTATAAAAACAATCACGGTTAAAACATCAATTTATTATATGACATATTCAGTAAAAACTATACGTGATCTTCCTCCCGCTATAGGGTACAATCTAATAAATTATTAAAAACATTTTTTAACAAAATTGATGTTTTAACCGTGATTGTTTTTATAGTATGTTCTTGAAACCGTAGATTGTACTGTGTCATCGCAAATAAGAGTCATTTAATAATTCTTTATAGATAGTGGGTCTCCCTGGCAAAAGAGATTTATCTAATAAGATCTACTATTCTTAGGACTCAATAGGCCCAATAAGAAGCCTTTTGTCCCAGCTTATACGCTTTAACTTGGGAACTTTTGTCTTTTAAAATTATTTAAAACATGGGAGCTGTTGCTTAGAATATGACCGCATCCTCTGAATTCAGAGACATCTTTAGTCTTGTCTTGCCATCATGGGCAATGTTGTCACACAAGGGAAGGAATCCAAACTGTACACAAAGTGGAGATAAATGCACACATGCAAACATGAAATGTGGAGTTATCTCAAATTCACCTCCACGGAAATAACTTCTGTCATTTCTAGAAATGGAAGGTCATGCTCCCTTACCTCGAGTATTGGTAACTAAACTTAGAATCATACGTTCTCTTCTTATTTTATGGCCTCTTGCCTCATCATAATGTACAACAGCATGCGATTCACAGAAGGCACTACAGTATTGGACACAAAAGTATAAAATCTGCTCGACAAGCAAGTTAAATAAGTCACTGCTGTAGTTAATGAATACTAGAAAATCGCCTTAAAATGTTAACCCAAAATGAATGTTTTTCAGAACGTTCATGCCTTTAGATAATTATCCATTAATTATTTATGCTTTAAAATGGAGAGGTCTTCATGACAGGGTAAAAAAGTGACTAAATAACTAAATCGAGAAAACAACATAAATAACTTTTTGCATTGCCCTTCGAACCCTACTTCTGCTTGCCTCTAAGGACTCTAATTAGCAGGCATTACTAATATAAAAACGAATAATAGTCAGTCTTGCCGATGTTCGAATCCGTGACCCAATGATCACCAGTTCCTTCATTGGCAAGTTGAATTCCCAGAAATAAGCTAGAGGTGAAGCAGTCTGGATTATTATAACAAAATTGCTCCTCTTAGTTTCAACAGATGGTTCCAAATCGGGTCTTCAATAATCTCAAGTAAATTACTATGGAAACCAGAAGAAAGCTCCATAAGCCAAGACTGGGAGGGTGGCCATCTCATGTGGTCGTGTCAGAGTTTTGAAGGAATTTTCCAATACTGACTTTTTAAATCAAGTAACTGCTTCCTCAGTAGGAGCGCTGCTTTAGTTTTAATCAATCAATCAATCAAACGTGCAAACTACAAGGTAGATTAGTGTTCTGTCCTAAATTTGGGTGGGAACATATTAGATGAACAAATACACAATGCTGCCGCTAAGTATGACGGGAACGACAAGGAGCCCGCAGGCATCAAGGAGCACATCGAATTTACAAGACCAAAACAGAAGACAAGTACCAGACTACATTACACAAAATAAGAAAAATCTCGACCTTTCTCATATTAGTCTTCTCTTCACATGCTATGTGTCACCAAAATAGAGGCAGTCGCGTCTGGACTGACTACTCTGCCACTATGTTTTTTTCCCAGTGGGATGAACACTAGGGCACTGCTTTCAGATCAAGACTGGTTGCTATGACCCAACCATGCCCACAGCTCTCCATTCTAGCTGCAGCCTGCTGCACGTTGGGGATGGCATGAACATGTTTTTCAAGGCTGGTCTTGGTTTCCAGTCCGGCTCTGGATACAGCACGAGCAGGATGTGCAAGAGGGCACAGGTGGAATTTTGGGAAAGAAAATATCAAAATCTGAACGATATTTTCAGGTTAAGTAAAAAATTATAGGGATAGAATGTTTCCAACTTAAAACAAATGAAAAACGCGATTGGGAGTCTGAGGATCAGTCTGGTGTCAATAGGTCAGTACTGTGACGAGGATGTCAGATGAGGAGGAAATGGGTAGCTTTTCCAGTTTCAAATGTTTGTAAATTATAGAAATATATGCAGTGGATTGCGTTATTTATAAGCTTAACTAGTTACTACTCACTATTCTTTGCTTCAGAGCAGCAGTATATCCTTCCATGGATGTCCTTTGATTTGTCAAATTACTGCCTATAAAGAAAAATATATTTTTGTAAATAATGGAACCAATATATTGCATATGAGTCGTAATTATTACAGAGAGTGATCAATCCATCACTGCATCATACGTTCAACTTTATATAAACTCTTTTTGACTTTCTTTAGTTTTATTGAGTTCGAAAAAATAAATTACAAAATTCATAGCAATAAGCATGTACATGTAAAGATCAAAACAAAAATGAAAGAAACAATTTAAGAAGTAGAAAAGACTATCAATTGTGTTCATAAAATGTATGCAGTTGCTTCAAAAGTGTTTTGGGTATGGATCAATTAAAGGACAAATAATAAACACCAACACGTCGAAACACCTGAAAGCATAATCAAGATACGACACATGATATGGGACCTTAGTCTGAAAAAAATACTGCCAGTGATAATTTCCCAGTCATTCAAGAGTACCAGCCAGCTACCTGAAAATTTCTTTAATAACAGAATTCTATATTGAAATTGGTCATATTACACTTTGCTAGTGAGCAATATCACCTGTGCTAATTACCACTGTAAATGTAAACTAATGCCAGGTAGTTCTTTCTTGGACTGTGAAAATAACACCAGCTAGAAATAAATACATGAATTGAAAGTTTTAAAAAACTGGTTAAAACCGCCCTCCACTTGTTAGCTGAGAATATAGTGAACATAACTAGTTTACACACCAATCTCTAATGACAGGCTAAATTGTTGGCACTTTTTCAGACCAGCTCTGAGCTGATCTTTTTTTCGGTGATAAATGCTACAATTATTAAGCTATTTGTTCTTGTAAAGAAAAGAAAATTGGGAAGGGATTTACTATTGGTTGTAAAGTAATCACTATTGGTATTTCCCACAGTATTCCGGCAGCAATAACAGTGTTTTTTGTACGCAATTGTTCATTTACACTTTCGGCAAGTGTGGCATCCCATGTCCATTAGTACTTTCATTTTACCACCAATGGATGCAAGCATTGGCAAAGTCAAAAGGTCTTGCCTTTCAGACATACTGGCTTTGTCAATCCCTTGTGATAGTTCAGTACATGCACAGTGCAGAAGAGCCAATACTGGGTGCTGTGGCAGAGAGAAGTAAAATGTGAGTGAGCAGGTCAATAGATCGAGAGGGCTGACCCAAAACCCAACTATGTATATATATATATATATATATATTCACTGAAAAAACCATAGGTTTCACACACGTTATAGTTAGGAATTAGCATTTAAAAAACCTTGCAAATTCACTTAAAAAACCATAGGTTTCACACATGTTATAGTTAGCTGGACATTTCACTCGTAAAAAACCAATGAAATTCCCCCGTTATAGTTACTGCAGGCAACTATAACTCACGCGACCGCAATCCTCTGCTGATGACGTCAGATATTACATCACTGTATTTTGACACTTATTTACCCATGCCTTCTTCCATTAATCTTTAGCTATACATATATTACAAATATTTATTTTTCATAAAGACACATATGTCATCAGTGATGTAATATCTGACGTCATCAGCAGAGGATTGCGGTGGCGTGAGTTATAGTTGCCTGCAGTAACTATAACGGGGGAATTTCATTGGTTTTTTACGAGTGAAATGTCCAGCTAACTATAACATGTGTGAAACCTATGGTTTTTTAAGTGAATTTGCAAGGTTTTTTAAATGCTAATTCGTAACTATAACGTGTGTGAAACCTATGTTTTTTTCAGTGAATTTGTACGGTTTTTTAAATGCTACGTTATGTATTTATTCAGTTTTTTTTTTTTCAGGTTTTTCACCGTGAGCGCACCGTGAAATGTTTCTTTTTTTTTTAAATCGCGAGGTGCGCGCACCCTGCGCGCACGGTGCGCTTCGCACACCGGGCGCGCTCTGTGTGCGCTCGGTGCGCTTCGCGCACCGAGCACCCACGGTTCGCAGTTCGTGCCATGCACGCAGGGTGCGCGCACCTCGCGATTTTTTAAAATAAATAATGTTGTTTTTTCCTCCCTTGGGGGTCCTTCTGTGACCCCCTGACCAAGGCTAGGGGGTCAGGAACTGTCCACTCTGCCCCCTTTTCACGTTCTCCACCTTTGTTTTTCACCCCCTCAGACTGCGAGAGACAAAATGGCGGCCGACACTTCCTGGTTTCGACCGATTCGAATGTTTACCGACATCTAACAACCAATTAGAATTGCGCTCGCGCTCGGCAGAGTGCGCGCACAGTGCGCGCACGGTGCTCAGTTATTGATATTGATATGCTTTTAAATGCTCTTTTCTCAGGAAATACTGAACAGATTTACACCAGACCTGCAAAAGGCACTTCCTTGACCTTATGGCTACCTCTCTGCCAAATTTCACGTAATTCTGTTCAGCCATTCGGGCTGTAGCTGTGTCTAAAGGTCCTATGGAAAATACCATGGGGAAAACGCGTTTTGGGACCCCCCTTTTTTCTCGGCCCCCGCTTGACGAATCACCCCGAGACTTTCAGGGTAGGAGCTGAGCGGAGCGCCCCATTAGTTTTGAAAATTTCGCGAGGATTCGTCAACCGGCGCCAAAGTTATTCAAAATAGAATTTTGAGATTTCCTATGGAAACTAGGTTGTAACTATAACTATCTACTGGCGACCGCCAGTAGATAATATATATATATATATATATATATATATATATCAAACCTCCAAAGTTTGCCTATGAAGAGAGGCCCCCAAAAGGTGAGTGTTCATAAAGCTTTTAATTTGATGGCCGAAGACAGGCAAATCAGCAAAGTGACAAACACAGATTCGAAAGTCCATCCGACGCGTTTCGTGCCCTGCAGCACTTCTTCCTGGGATCCGGGCTTTCAATTGGCGATATGCTGCAGCGTTGTGTTGGCTTCACAATTAAACAATTCATACCCCGCCCAGGTGGGCGTGGCCACCCGCTTGGCCTGTTGGTCTTTGTGGTGCCTTGTGTTGCTACCGTGAGTTGCGCAGCTTTTCACCTTTCTCAGTAAAATCCCCAGTGGGTTGTGATGGCAGACTGTCGTTTGCAAGCCGTTCACATCCTCCATCAGCTTAACCTTTTCCTAAAGCCGTAACGACGATTGGCGTCTCGGCAGGGCTGCACCCAAGGCACAGCGGGGCTCTTCTCGCGGCTCAAGCGGTGCCGCTAACATCAAACCTCCAAAGTTTGCCTGTGAAGAGAGGCCCCCAAAAGGTGAGTGTTCATAAAGCTTTTAATTTGATGGCCGAAGACAGGCAAATCAGCAAAGTGACAAACACAGATTCGAAAGTCCATCCGACGCGTTTCGTGCCCTGCAGCACTTCTTCCTGGGATCCGGGCTTTCAATTGGCGATATGCTGCAGCGTTGTGTTGGCTCCACAATTAAACAATTCATACCCCGCCCAGGTGGGCGTGGCCACCCGCGTGGCGGCCTGTTGGTCTTTGTGGTGCCTTGTGTTACTACCGTGAGTTGCGCAGCTTTTCACCTTTCTCAGTAAAATCCCCAGTGGGTTGTGATGGCAGACTGTCGTTTGCAAGCCGTTCACATCCTCCATCAGCTTAACCTTTTCCTTAAGCCGGAACGACGATTGGCGTCTCGGCAGGGCTGCACCCAAGGCACAGCGGGGCACTTCTCGCGGCTCAGGCTGTGCCGCTAACATCAAACCTCAAAAGTTTGCCTGTGAAGAGAGGCCCCCAAAAGGTGAGTGTTCATAAAGCTTTTAATTTGATGGCCGAAGACAGGCAAATCAGCAAAGTGACAAACACAGATTTGAAAGTCCATCCGACGCGTTTCCTGCCCTGCAGCACTTCTTCCTGGGATCCGGGCTTTCAATTGGCGATATGCTGCAGCGTTGTGTTGGATCCACAATTAAACAATTCATACCCCGCCCAGGTGGGTGTGGCCACCCGCGTGGCCTGTTCGTCTTTGTGGTGCCATGTGTTGCTACCGTGAGATGCGCAGCTTTTCACCTTTCTCAGTAAAATCCCCAGTGGGTTGTGATGGCAGACTGTTGTTTGCAAGCCGTTCACATCCTCCATCAGCTTAACCTTTTCCTTAAGCCGGAACGACGATTGGCGTCTCGGCAGGTCTGCACCCAAGGCACAGCGGGGCTCTTCTCGCGGCTCAGGCGGTGCCGCTAACATCAAACCTCCAAAGTTTGCCTGTGAAGAGAGGCCCCCAAAAGGTGAGTGTTCATAAAGCTTTTAATTTGATGGCCGAAGACAGGCAAATCAGCAAAGTGACAAACACAGATTCGAAAGTCCATCCGACGCGTTTCGTGCCCTGCAGCACTTCTTCCTGGGATCCGGGCTTTCAATTGGCGATATGCTGCAGCGTTGTGTTGGCTCCACAATTAAACAATTCATACCCCGCCCAGGTGGGCGTGGCCACCCGCGTGGCCTGTTGGTCTTTGTGGTGCCTTGTGTTGCTACCGTGAGTTGCGCAGCTTTTCACCTTTCTCAGTAAAATCCCCAGTGGGTTGTGATGGCAGACTGTCGTTTGCAAGGCGTTCACATCCTCCATCAGCTTAACCTTTTCCTTAAGCCGGAACGACAATTGGCGTCTCGGCAGGGCTGCACCCAAGGCACAGCGGGGCTCTTCTCGCGGCTCAGGCGGTGCCGCTAACATCAAACCTCCAAAGTTTGCCTGTGAAGAGAGGCCCCCAAAAGGTGAGTGTTCATAAAGCTTTTAATTTGATGGCCGAAGACAGGCAAATCAGCAAAGTGACAAACACAGATCCGAAAGTCCATCCGACGCGTTTCGTGCCCTGCAGCACTTCTTCCTGGGATCCGGGCTTTCAATTGGCGATATGCTGCAGCGTTGTGTTGGCTCCACAATTAAACAATTCATACCCCGCCCAGGTGGGCGTGGCCACCCGCTTGGCCTGTTGGTCTTTGTGGTGCCTTGTTTTGCTACCGTGAGTTGCGCAGCTTTTCACCTTTCTCAGTAAAATCCCCAGTGGGTTGTGATGGCAGACTGTCGTTTGCAAGCCGTTCACATCCTCCATCAGCTTAACCTTTTCCTTAAGCCGGAACGACGATTGGCGTCTCGGCAGGGCTGCACCCAAGGCACAGCGGGGCTCTTCTCGCGGCTCAGGCGGTGCCGCTAACATCAAACCTCCAAAGTTTGCCTGTGAAGAGAGGCCCCCAAAAGGTGAGTGTTCATAAAGCTTTTAATTTGATGGCCGAAGACAGGCAAATCAGCAAAGTGACAAACACAGATTCGAAAGTCCATCCGACGCGTTTCGTGCCCTGCAGCACTTCTTCCTGGGATCCGGGCTTTCAATTGGCGATATGCTGCAGCGTTGTGTTGGCTCCACAATTAAACAATTCATACCCCGCCCAGGTGGGCGTGGCCACCCGCGTGGCCTGTTGGTCTTTGTGGTGCCTTGTGTTGCTACCGTGAGCTGCGCAGCTTTTCACCTTTCTCAGTAAAATCCCCAGTGGGTTGTGATGGCAGACTGTCGTTTGCAAGCCGTTCACATCCTCCATCAGCTTAACCTTTTCCTTAAGCCGGAACGACGATTGGCGTCTCGGCAGGGCTGCACCCAAGGCACAGCGGGGCTCTTCTCGCGGCTCAGGCGGTGCCGCTAACATCAAACCTCTAAAGTTTGCCTGTGAAGAGAGGCCCCCAAAAGGTGAGTGTTCATAAAGCTTTTAATTTGATGGCCGAAGACAGGCAAATCAGCAAAGTGACAAACACAGATTCGAAAGTCCATCCGACGCGTTTCGTGCCCTGCAGCACTTCTTCCTGGGATCCGGGCTTTCAATTGGCGATATGCTGCAGCGTTGTGTTGGCTCCACAATTAAATAATTCATACCCCGCCCAGGTGGGCGTGGCCACCCGCGTGGCCTGTTGGTCTTTGTGGTGCCTTGTGTTGCTACCGTGAGTTGCGCAGCTTTTCACCTTTCTCAGTAAAATCCCCAGTGGGTTGTGATGGCAGACTGTCGTTTGCAAGCCGTTCACATCCTCCATCAGCTTAACCTTTTCCTTAAGCCGGAACGACGATTGGCGTCTCAGCAGGGCTGCACCCAAGGCACAGCGGGGTTCTTCTCGCGGCTCAGGCGGTGCCGCTAACATCAAACCATCGAAGCACATCGAATTTACAAGACCAAAACAGAAGACAAGTACCAGACTACCTTACACAAAATAAGAAAAATCTCGACCTTTCTCATATTAGTCTTCTCTTCACATGCTATGTGTCACCAAAATAGAGGCAGTCGCGTCGGGACTGACTACTCTGCCACTATGTTTTTTTCCCAGTGGGATGAACACTAGGGCACTGCTTTCAGATCAAGACTGGTTGCTATGACCCAACCATGCCCACATCTCTCCATTCTAGCTGCAGCCTGCTGCACGTTGGGGATGGTATGAACATGTTTTTCAAGGCTGGTCTTGGTTTCCAGTCCGGCTCTGGATACAGCACGAGCAGGATGTGCAAGAGGGCACAGGTGGAATTTTGGGAGAGAAAATATCAAAATCTGAACGATATTTTCAGGTTAAGTAAAAAAATATGGGGATAGAATTTTTCCAACTTAAAACAAATGAAAAACGCGATTGGGAGTCTGAGAATCAGTCTGGTGTCAATATGTCAGTACTGTGACGAGGATGTCAGATGAGGAGGAAATGGGTAGCTTTTCCAGTTTCAAATGTTTGTAAATTATAGAAATATATGCAGTGGATTGCATTATTTATAAGCTTAACTAGTTACTACTCACTATTCTTTGCTTCAGAGCAGCAGTATATCCTTCCATGGATGTTCTTTGATTTGTCAAATTACTGCCTATAAAGAAAAATATATTTTTGTAAATAATGGAACCAATATATTGCATATCAGTCGTAAGTATTACCGAGAGTGATCAATCCATCACTGCATCATACGTTCAACTTTATATAAACTCTTTTTGACTTTCTTTATTTTTATCGAGTTCGAAAAAATAAATTACATAATTCATAGCAATAAGCATGTACATGTAAAGATCAAAACAAAAATGAAAGAAACAATTTAAGAAGTAGAAAAGACTATCAATTGTGTTCATAAAATATCTGCAGTTGCTTCAAAAGAGTTTTGGGTATGGATCAATTAAAGGACAAATAATAAACACCAAAACGTCGAAACACCTGAAAGCATAATCAAGATACGACACATGATATGGGACCTTAGTCTGAAAAAAATACTGCCAGTGATAATTTCCCAGTCATTCAAGAGTACCAGCCAGCTACCTGAAAATTTCTTTAATAACAGAATTCTATATTGAAATTGGTCATATTACACTTTGCTAGTGAGCAATATCACCTGTGCTAATTATCACTGAAAATGTAAACTAATGCCAGGTAGTTCTTTCTTGGACTGTGAAAATAACACCAGCTAGAAATAAATACATGAATTGAAATTTTTAAAAATCTGGTTAAAACCGTCCTCCACTTGTTAGCTAAGAATATAGTGAACATAACTAGTTTACACACCAATCTCTAATGACAGGCTAAATTGTTGGCACTTTTTCAGACCAGCTCTGAGCTGATCTTTTTTTCGGTGATAAATGCTACAATTATTAAGCTATTTGTTCTTGTAAAGAAAAAAAAATTGGGAAGGGATTTACTATTGGTTGTAAAGTATTCACTATTGGTATTTCCCACAGTATTCCGGCAGCAATAACAGTGTTTTTTGTACGCAATTGTTCATTTTCACTTTCGGCAAGTGTGGCATCCCATGTCCATTAGTACTTTCATTTTACCACCAATGGATGCAAGCATTGGCAAAGTCAAAAGGTCTTGCCTTTCAGACAAACTGGCTTTGTCAATCCCTTGTGATAGTTCAGTACATGCACAGTGCAGAAGAGCCAATACTGGGTGCTGTGGCAGAGAGAAGTAAAATGTGAGTGAGCAGGTCAATAGATCAAGAGGGCTGACCCAAAACCCAACTATGTATATATATGTAGATATATATATATATATATATATATATATATATATATATATATATATATATATATATATATATATATATATATGTATATATATATTCACTGAAAAAACCATAGGTTTCACACATGTTATAGTTAGCTGGACATTTTACTGATAAAAAACCAATGAAATTCCACCGTTATAGTTACTGTAGGCAACTATAACTCACGCGACCGCAATCCTCTGCTGATGCTAATACTGTATTTAGACACTTATTTGCCCATGTCTTCTTCCATTAAATTTTAGCTATACATATATTACAAATATTTTTTTTTCATAAAGACACATATGTCATCAGCAGAGGATTACGGTTGCGTGAGTTATAGTTGCCTACAGTAACTATAACGGTGGAATTTCATTGGTTTTTTATCAGTAAAATGTCCAGCTAACTATAACATGTGTGAAACCTATGGTTTTTTCAGTGAATTTGCAAGGTTTTTTAAATGCTAATTCCTAACTATAACGTGTGTGAAACCTATGGTTTTTTCAGTGAATTTGTACGGTTTTTTAAATGCTAAGTTACTTTACGCCATTTGTGGCGTGCGCGCCCACTTAACGCAGTTCGTTCCGTGCGCGCAGGGTGCGCTTCGCGCACCGTGCGCGCACAGTGAGCACGCGGTGCGCTTCGCGCACCGCGTGCCCACGTTACGCTAGATGGGCCATGAACGCACGATGCGCTTCGCGCACCGTGCGCACATGGAGGACATATGATGAGCATCGTTGTGACAGGTAAAATATATGTTTTGTTTAGCTCTAATAATCCATGCACAAAAGGTGCCCTTCGGGCACCTTTTGCACACGGGGTGGGGAGAATGTGGATATTTTTTTTCTTTTTTATTATTTCTTACCGTACGCGTACGGTAAGCGTAATCGGCGAAATTTTCGAAAAAATTTAAATTGCCTTTTTTCACTTGGGGGATCGTTGGGGACTCCCTCGACATGTCTAGGTGCTTGGGAGCTGTGTAAACAGCCCCTTTACATGTTTTTGCACTTGGTTTTTCAACCCCCTGTCAGAGTGCGAGAGAGAAAATGGCGGCCGCCGCTTCCTGGTTTCGACCGATTCGAATGTTTACTAAGATCTAAGGGCCAATCAGAATCGCGCTCGCGCACGCCACCGTACGCGTACGGTAAGCGCACCGTAAGCGCACCGTACGCTGGCTCAGATATATATATTGATTTAAAGGCTATTTTCTCAGAATCTACTGAACAGATTTACACCAAACCTACAAAAGGCACTTCCTTGACCTGAGGACTACCTCTCTGCCAAATTTCTAGTAATTCTGTTCAGCCGTTCGGGCTGTAGCTGTGTCTAAATGTCCTATGGAAAAATGCATGGGAAAAACGCGTTTTGGGACCCCCCTTTTATCTCAGCCCCCGCTTGACGAATCCCCCCGAGACTTTCAGGGTAGGAGCGGAGCGTAGCGCCCCACCTATTTTGAAAAATTCGCGATGATTCGTCGACCGGCGCCAAAGTTATTCAAAATAGAATGTTGCGGTTTTCCTATGGAAACAGGGTCCTAACTATAACTACCTACTGGCGACCGCCAGTAGGTAATATATATATATATATATATATTACCTGAAAAAAAACATAGGTTTCAGGGGTGTTATAGTTAGCTGGACTTTTCACTTGTACAAAACCATTGAAATTCCCTCGTTATAGTTAGTTCAGCTAACTATAACTCGCGCGCCCGCAATGCACTGCTGATGACGTCACATATTACATCACTCATGACATGGTCAGTGACATCACTCATGACATCACTGATGACATCTCAAATGACATCACTGATGACATCATCCAGTGAATGTCTGTTTTTCTGAAAATTAAATATGTTTTATATATGTCTATCTCAAGGTAGTTGGAAGAATAAATGGGTATATAAGTGTCTAAATGGATGATTTGTTTTTGAAAAATTGATTGTGTAACTGACTGATTAAGTGTATCATAGTGAATACATGGCTTAGTGAGTAATGTTTAAATACCCAACGGGGCAGCAACGCCCACCTGGGTGTACTTTGGATAACCTGGGGTCCTTACAAGCATATTGACTGCATCTACAACAATGCAATGCCTGACGACGCCCATTGGGGCGGGACCTTAATTCAAATAAAATGGTTTCCTTACAACAGAAGCTGCCTCCGTGTTTGTCTGCACCAGTGATCAAGGGCTCACCGCCCGAAACGCGATTGGTGAATCGAGTGATATGAGCGAGAGCAGCGACTTTGTCACCGCCGGGGATGTGAGTGCGGTAACTCTTCTCTGTGTGACATCTCCTATATGGGCAACCTTGGTTTAATGTTATGCGGCCAGTCCGGTCGCGGAGATGTCCCGCCGCTAATTTTAGCGGATCCTGGCGTTTTAACACAGCGCCGTGTGGAATTGAGGAGGCCTCATCTTCGGGGGATATTGGTGCCAAAGGAACTGCATTGAGCACATCTCCATACCCGCAACGGGGCAGCAACGCCCACCTGGGTGTACTTTGGATAACCTGGGGTCCTTACAAGCATATTGACTGCATCTACCACAATGCAATGCCTGACGACGCCCATTGGGGCGGGACCTTAATTCAAATAAAATGGTTTCCTTACAACAGAAGCTGCCTCCGTGTTTGTCTGCACCAGTGATCAAGGGCTCACCGCCCGAAACGCGTTTGGTGAATCGAGGGATATGAGCGAGAGCAGCGACTTTGTCACCGCCGGGGATGTGAGTGCGGTAACTCTTCTCTGTGTGACATCTCCTATATGGGCAACCTTGGTTTAATATATATATATATATATATATTACCTACTGGCGGTCGCCAGTAGGTAGTTATAGTTAGGACCCCTTTTCCATAGGAAAACCTCAACATTCTATTTTGAATAACTTTGGCGCCGGTCGACGAATCCTCGCGAATTTCTCAAAATAGGTGGGGCGCTACGCTCCGCTCCTACCCTGAAAGTCTCGGGGGGATTCGTCAAGCGGGGGCTGAGATAAAAGGGGGGTCCCAAAACGCGTTTTTCCCATGCATTTTTCCATAGGACCTTTAGAACGAGCTACAGCCCGAACGGCTGAACAGAATTACTAGAAATTTGGCAGAGAGGTAGTCCCTAGGTCAAGGAAGTGCCTTTTGTAGGTTTGGTGTAAATCTGTTCAGTAGATTCTGAGAAAATAGCCTTTAAATCAATATATATATCTGAGCCCGCTTACGGTACGCTTACCGTACGCTTACCGTAAGCGTACGGTGGCGTGCGCGAGCGCGATTCTGATTGGCTCTTAGATCTTAGTAAACATTCGAATCGGCCAAAACCAGGAAGCGGCGTCCGCCATTTTGTCTCTCGCATTGAGAGTTATTTCTCAAACTTGATGCCCAAAAACATGTTACGGGGCATTTTTGACAACTCCCTCCCACACAGTCATGTTGAGGGAGTCCCCAAACATCCCCCAAGAGCAAAAACGGTTTTATTTTTTTTTCGGCAATTTCGCCGAGTACGCTTACCGTACGCTTACCGTAAGCGTACGGTAAAAAAAATAAAATAAAAAAAACACTATCCACACTTACCCCACCCCCTGTGCTTTTGGTGGCCGGAGGCCACCAAATGTACAGGGCTTATTAATAGGTAAAAAAAACTAAATTTTGGCAACATGAAATTATAAAATCGAAATAAAAAAAACACTATCCACATTGACCCCACCCCCTGTGCTTTTGGTGGCCGAAGGCCACCAAATGTACAGGGCTTATTAAAGTTGATAAAAACCGTGCACGGAACGAACTGCGTTAAGTGGGCGCGCACGCCTCGAATGGCGTAAAGTAACTTAGCATTAAAAAAACCGTACAAATTCACTGAAAAAACCATAGGTTTCACACACGTTATAGTTAGGAATTAGCATTTAAAAAACCTTGCAAATTCACTGAAAAAACCATAGGTTTCACACATGTTATAGTTAGCGGAAATTTTACTGATAAAAAAACCAGTGAAATTGCCCCGTTATAGTTAGTGCTGGCAACTATAACTCACGCGACCGCAATCTTCTGCTGATGACATATGTGTCTTTATGAAAAAAAAATATTTGTAATATATGTATAGCTAAAAATGTATGGAAGAAGACATGGGCAAATAAGTGTCTAAATACAGTATTAGCATCAGCAGAGGATTGCGGTCGCGTGAGTTATAGTTGCCAGCACTAACTATAACGGGGCAATTTCACTGGTTTTTTTATCCGTAAAATTTCCGCTAACTATAACATGTGTGAAACCTATGGTTTTTTCAGTGAATATATATATATATATTACCTGAAAAAAACATAGGTTTCAGGGGTGTTATAGTTAGCTGGACTTTTCACTTGTACAAAACCATTGAAATTCCCCCGTTATAGTTAGTTCAGCTAACTATAACTCGCGCGCCCGCAATGCACTGCTGATGACGTCACATATTACATCACTCATGACATGGTCAGTGACATCACTCATGACATCACTGATGACATCTCAAATGACATCACTGATGACATCATCCAGTGAATGTCTGTTTTTCTGAAAATTAAATATGTTTTATATATGTATATCTCAAGGTCGATGGAAGAATAAATGGGTATATAAGTGTCTAAATGGATGATTTGTTTTTGAAAAATTGATTGTGTAACTGACTGATTAAGTGTATCATAGTGAATACATGGCTTAGTGAGTAATGTTTAAATATGTAAATATCTGTATCAGTCTCTCACTTTGTGTATAAGTGGCTGCATGGGTTGGTGAGTAGCTACATGGGTGTCTATATAGGTTATTAGTTGGTTTTTTGAGTATCAGTCTGAGTGTCTGCATGGTTCAGTGGGGGGTATTACGTAGTGCATAGGTGCATGCTTGAGTGACTCACTGTTTGTATGTGTTGAAGACAGCATGTGTGCAGGACTGTATGGGTGGATGAGTGTGTGTATGGGTGTGTTAGTGAGTGAGTGAATGACTGTCTCAATAGTGTCTTTATGAGTAACTACATATGTTTTAAACTAGTATATGTGACTATTGGTGTATATAAGTGAGTATATGTGAGAGTGAGAGATTAAAAGAGTTCCTGTATGAATAAGTATGTGTTTCTATAAGTGATTGTTTAAAAGACTAAGTATGTGTAAGTTTCCATAGAAGTAAGTGTGGTGGTGTGTGTATAACTGTATATGCAAGTAAATGTATGTTTGATTCTTTATTAGCATGAGTGACTATGTGTGTGAGTAACTCTATGGATGAGTGGCATTGTGTAACAGGATGTATAGGTGTATGAGTACATATGATGAGTGAGTACATGTATGAGTGACTGTATAGGACTGTTGGTGAATGAGTGGATGTGTATGTGGATCTTAGAATTACTGAAGAGGTTGTTGTAACTGGTATTGGTATGTCCATTGTTTTGAAAATTTTAGTCTCTATTTTTGAATGTGTGTATCAAAGGTTATATTAGGGTGAGAGGAGGTCTGCCACTCTATCACAAGGATGATGTCATCAGTGATGTCATCAGTGATGTCATTTGAGATGTCATCAGTGATGTCATGAGTGATGTCACTGACCATGTCATGAGTGATGTAATATGTGACGTCATCAGCAGTGCATTGCGGGCGCGCGAGTTATAGTTAGCTGAACTAACTATAACGGGGGAATTTCAATGGTTTTGTACAAGTGAAAAGTCCAGCTAACTATAACACCCCTGAAACCTATGTTTTTTTCAGTGAATTTCTGAGGTTTTTTAAATGCTAATTCCTAATTATAACGTGCCTGAAACCTATGGTTTTTTCTGTGAATTTCAAAGGTTTTTTAAATGCTAATTTCTAACTATGCCTACAGAGATAGGACATGTGAAGAAAGAAGAAAAAATGCACAGAAAGAAAAAAAAGAAGTGCAGAAAGAAGCAACAGAAGTCCTCAAAGACGAAGAAAAGTGCAGGAAGAAGGATAACGTGCAGAAAGAACAAAAAGAAGAGCAGAAAGAATCCTTGTTGCAAAATCATCCTGTACCCTCAACTTTTTCAGACGGATACTGGTGGTAACTGAGTCTGACTAACCAGTCCTAGAGCCAGTGCTATGTTAAAAGACACTTAGAATACAGTGAAAACACCTACATACACTAGGGAACATTATGCGTTGGGGTCCCCCTGTGATTAGCATGACCTCCTCTGTAAGCCCCTAGTATATAATAGGGCAGGGGGATTAAAACTACCTCTTAAAACAGGCCACAGGGCGTTTTTGCACACGTTAACTCAGGCCCCGTCCCCTCCCTTCACCACTGTGTAAACACGCCCTGTGTCCGTTTTTAGTTGGGAGATTAAGTTCATTTGAATCCTGAGGGTCCCTAGGGTCCAACTAGCCCACTTGGTACCTCCAGTAAGTGCCACAGAGCTGCGTTGCAGAGAGGTGTAAAAAGTGGGACAGCCTGGACCACCTCTCTGCAATGCAGCTCAGTGGCGCTTACTGGAAGCACTTGGTGGGCTAGTTAGCCCCCAGGGGCCCTCAGTATTGAAGGGAAATTATATCCCCAATTTAAAATGTGCCATAGTGCGTGTTTGCACACGTCACCTCAGGCCCCGTCCCCTCCCTTCACCACTGTGTAAACGCGCCCTGTGGCTGTTCTAAGTTGAGAGACTAAGTCCCCTTGAATCCTAAGGGTCCCTAGGGTCAAACTAGACCACTAGGTACCTCCAGTAAGCGCCACAGAGCTGTGTTTCAGAGAGGTGTAAAAAGGGGCTTGGCCTCAGAACACCTGTCTGCAGCGCAGCTCCCTGGTGCATACTGGAGATGCCTGTTGGGCTAGTTGGCCCTCAGGGACCCTCAGTATTGAAGAGGAATTAATTCCCCAACTTACAACTCGCCAGGGGGCACGTTTGCAGAGTGCTGCAAGGAGGGGGCGTGGCCTCCGGCACGATGCCAGTCTTTTATTTATTTTAATTTTTTAAGAAGGGGGGCTGTGTGGTTCCCCTTCTTATTCTAATTTATTGGCCCTGATGACCCCATCCCCCAGGGCCTGTCTCCTAATTATAATTTTTTGACCCCAATCCCCAGGGCCGGCCACTGTTTTTTATTATTTTTAAAAAATATATATTTATAGACACACCTAGGACATGCTGGACAAACTGTACGTACCTATCACCATGATGATTTGAGTGATATTCATTAAAAGGCGACTATGCATACAATGAATACACGTGGAATGTATTTACACCACTAGTGAAGCTCTGACATGTCTGATGCCCTACCGTGCCTAATCCCGGTAGACACCCTTGTCGTTTATTTATACAAACATGGGTAGCTATTGACGGGCACATTTAATACACATGCACACCAAGCCATTCAAAGAGGATTCGATAAAAATTTGACCAAAACTATGTAAGAAACCCCCCTCACGGTTAATAAAACACACATCCACTGCCGGATGTGTAATACTTTTTTTATTACTCTCTGGAAAGGGGACGAACATCACTTGAGAGTCACAGCGTGCTCCTGGCAGAGCCCAATGCTGTGTTACACCCACCATTGCCTGGCGAGTGCCACACACCTCTGTGTTGTATTCCACCAGCTAGTGCATATGCTATGACACTCTCTAGCCCATGTGCACTATAACACCACCCCGTGAATATGTCATGCCACACTTGTCTTCGCACGGGTTATATTGCCCCATCTAACGTGCCTTCCTCGATGCCTATGTTATAACGCACAGCGCTATGCCATACATATTACAATCTGGGATCCATATCTTTGTCACAGTGCATATGCAACGTTACACTCCCCAGCACATATTTTATATTACAACTTTAGAGACTAGTTAGGTTACACAACACTGCCCTGTGCATATTACACTCCAAGGCGCACATCGCATAGCACGCGCTAGTGCCTGTGCTATCTCGCGCTCTCCAATGAATCTGTCATTGCGCACAATGTATTGCATATTATATTTCACGCCCGGTTCATCTTATATCACACTTTTTGGTGCATAGTTTATACCATACACTATATCCAGTTTTCATTTTCAATCGTGCTCTCAGGACTATGTTCTATATAACACTGTGTTCACCTACCCTTTTCACGGGCATTACATTTTGCGATAGGGGGTGGAGGGTCAGGGGGTGTTTCTGCCAAGTGAGCCCGGAGTCACAGTCACAAACGTCCTCTTCTTCCTGAATAAAAGTGAGATTATGCTGCATACTTGTTCATATTTTAAGTAGTTCGCACAGACACACGTTTTAAAAACAATAAAGTTCCTAATACCCGCCTTCTCTGAACAGTTAGCTTGCTGCCCCATCCCCCTCCTCCCTATCCTCTGTTGTGTGAATCCATGGACTAGCCTCCTCCCGCCTGCCATGCATGGTCTGATGTGCTGCAACTGCCCTCAATTTAGTATGATGTACCAGTCCCCTCCTCCTGCCCTCCATTGCCCAATTCTATGCCCCATCATTGACCTCCTGCTTAAACTCTGTGCTTAGCTTGCTGCCCCTATTCTCCTTCCCCCTGCCCTCCGATGTCTTTGTGCATGCCCCTGCTCCATTCTTTTTGCCCACCATGTTCCATGGACCTGCCACTCCTATCTACTCTGAGTGTTCTGTTGAGCTGCCACTCCCCTCCCACCTGCCTAGCATTGTCAGATGACTGTAACCTGTCCCTGCCACCTCCACATTCCATGCCCATATCCCCTTCCTCCTGTCCTCCATGGTCCATTTTACTGCCACACCCTTCTGCCCTTCCTGGTCTGTTGTGCTGCAACTGCTCCTCCTGTCTGCCCCGTGTGGTCTGTTGTGAGGCCCCTTCCTCTGAACTCTCTTGTCTGTGCCCAGGTCCTGACCCTCCCTTCTATCCTCCATAGTCCTTTGTGCATGCCCCTGCACCCTCCTTCTTGCTCATCATAGCCATCGTGCTGCCACTAACCCTCCCGCTTGCCATGCATGGTCTTCTGTGCTGCCACGGCCCCTCGCAACTTCCCTGTGTGGTCAGCTAGCTGCCCCTGACCCCCTCCCACCTTCCCTTCATCGTCTGTGTGTTTGCCATCATAGTCTCACTGTTGCTGTCCATGGTGTGTCTCCCTTCCAGTGCCCATCCTGCCTGACCTCCATGGTCATCTTGCTGCTGCAGCCCTGCCCCCTTGCCCCCAGCCCTCTATTTCCATGTGCAGACCCCTATTCCCTCCCTCCTGGCTTGTCTGCTCCATTGTAATGCCCCTGATCCATCCCTCCTGCCCTTTATGGTCTGTTATGCTGCAGTTTTCTCTTCTGTCTGTCCATTATGGTCAGCTAGCTACCATTGCCTCTTTCCCCTCTGTTCTCTGTTGTCCATGTGCATGGTCCTGTCCCCTCCCTATTGCTTTCTATGGATTGTTGTGCTGCACTTCCGTCCCGCATGCCCTGTGTGGTGTATTGTGCTGCTGCAAACCCTGATGCCTGTCCTGTAGGGTCAGTTTGGTGCACCTCTCCATGTCCCTCCTGTCCTCTGTTATTCGAGTCCATGTCTCTACCCCAATTCCTCCTGCCTCCCATGATCCAATGTACCATACTTGCGAACATTTTGAACTTGGTAAGAGGGAGATTTTGAAAAAAAACTGGCGTATTGATTTTCCCCTTTGAGTTACATTGAAAAAGAGGAGATTGTAGACAGGAGACAGATCAAATAAAGCCCATTTGTTTTTAAAAAAAAAAAAAATTTATTGTCAGCTTGAAAACACAGACAGTTTATATAATCTTGTTGAGTAACATAGAATCAATTACATATATTACAGTCATGATTTCCCTTATGTTTAACAGCACTTAGAAAGCAAAAAGACGAGCCGATATTACATTAGCAATATTACTTAAAATAGAGCAAAGTCAGATTAAATTTATATGAACCAGTTGTATACCACTTAGTCTTCCAACCATTGTGTAAATGGGGCCCATATTTGGGTGCCCCTTTCCCGTCTTCTACTGCCCCCCCTTGAAAGAACGGCTGACTCCAACCTGTGGAGGGCTAAGATCCTTGCTCTCCAGATCATAAAAGTTGGGGCGGCAGGATTTATCCATTCTGATGTAATACATAATCTGATTTGCGACATTGCAATATATATTAGAGCAGTGACATGACTCGTTCTATTCATTGATATATCGGTTTCACAACCCATTATAACTAATTCAGCTGATAAAACCAAGGGGATTTTGAGGCTGTCAGTAATAAATGTTTGAACTTCTTGGAGAAATTGGGCCAATTTGGGACAGGAAAAAAACATATGGACATCATCAGCCGCTATTATGCCACATCTAGGACAGCTGCGGCCACCCCTACCGCCCCATTTATAAATTTTGGCTGGGGTATAGTAAAGGTCATATAGGGCCATATAACTTTGGGAGCGCAAACTCCCAGAAATTAGAACCTTAGCAGAAAGTTCTAAGGCCTGAGCTATGTCAATATCCGTCTTACAAAATTTGGCTTCCAATTTAGCTTTAGATTTCAGTATGTCATCAGGAAGAACTGAAAGTAGATTTCTGTAAATTAGTCCAATTCGTGAGTTTTTAAAAATTAGATCCATAAGTGTATTCCTGCAGAATAATGTTGGGGTATTAGATAGAAGTTTAGAGAGGCAACTGCGGACCTGCAGGTATTTAAAAAAATGATGGGTGTCTAGTGCAAACTTTTCTTTAAAAAAAAGAAAAGTGGCCATATTCCCTTCATATGCCAGATCCCCTACTATCTTAATACCTAAACCCTGCCAAACCATTGTGACGTTATCTTGGAAGATTGAAGGGAGCAATCTGGCTGCTGACAAGGGGGTATAGAAGTTAATGTTAGTGATTGGCCATCTACCTCGGACCTTCCTCCATATTGAGTACATGGAGATAATAACTTTAAACTTGGTCTTTTTATAGTAGCTGGGTTCGAGTATTGACGTTAGTATCCCCTTGGCAGCATGTCCTAGCCCGATCTCAAAGATAGATGGTGACCTACATGGTGGAAGATTTGCTCTATCCCCAAACAATGGAACAGCAAGATATTGAATAAACGCTAACCAGCTGTATAGAAGCAGATTAGGAACAGACCACCCCCCTCTTTCCAATGGAAGCTGCATCCATTTTGCGGCCCTGCATGACTGGCGATAACCCCATAAAAACCTATTGCAGCATCTTTCTGCACGAATAATGCTGAACTGAGCAAATTCTAGGGGAATAGTCCTGAATAAATACAGAAATTTCGGGAGTATCAGCATCTTTAAGACATTGCGCCTGCCAAACAGGGACAGATGCAGCTTATCTAATCTACACAGTGTAAGATTAACTTGATCAATAATGGGTGAAATATTCTTATCAGGCAGACTATCAATTGCGGCTGTTATTTCTATCCCTAGATAACGAGCGCTGTGAACCACCGGTGCAGTAGAGGGGCCCATTGCCGCCGTTTGAACTACCTGGGTTTTCTGGGCATTAAGTTTATAGCCCGAGTACTGGCCGTAGTATTTAGCTGCCGCTTTTATTGCTGGGAATGCGGTGAACACATCCGAAGTAACCACTATAATGTCATCTGCATACGCTAAAGCTTTAAAATCAACTGTATGGTTTTTAACCAAAGCTATATTTGGCAGAGTTCAAGTTTACTCAGAAATGGATCAATATATAGAGCAAACAAGAGGGGCGAACACGGACAACCTTGTCGAGTACCCCTACTGATTGCAAAAGAACTTGAACCCTTTCCAGATATAGATATAGTTGCACGAGGTGTTATATATAAAGACTGCAGAGCATGAATAAAATTGGCACAGACCCCCTTCCAATGTAAGACCTGCCAGAGAAACCCCCAGGCAACCCTGTTGAACGCCTTTTTGGCGTCCAACAGGATTGCCCCAAGGGGGGAACCCGAGGCCTGGGCCCAGTCTAACAGTGCTATAACACGGCGGACGTGATCCGTCGTGTCCCTGCCAGGGATAAATCCATGTTGCCGAATGGAAACTAGTGGAGTTATCACCCGTGCCAGTCTCGTTGCCAAAATTTTTGCAAATATTTTGTTGTCGGTGTTGATTAATGATATCGGACGAAATGAAGCAGGATCCAACTCTGGTTTGTCCTTCTTCTTAAAAAGAATTATAGTTGTGTTGCACCAAGAATCTGGTATATGACCTAGTTGTGCCTCTCTTAATATTTTCAAAAAATCCTCGCGAATCTCCAGCCAGAATATTTTGTAAAATTCCAGCGGAATCCCGTCCGGTCCTGCAGCTTTGCCATTTGCCAATGCATTCAGTGCAGTTTCCACCTCGACCCATTCTATAGGTGCCGCCAGGACAACGTTTTCTTGATCTGAAACTCTAAGAGTATTGAGATCTGATAGAAAGGTAATGATGTCATGATCTATATCCCGGTCCCTGATTTCTTCCATATATAATGATTTGTAGAACTCAAGAAAAACAGACAAGACAGATTCTGGACTATCCTGAATATTTCCGTGACTATCCTGTATCTTAGCAATACGGTTAGCCGTAGCTCGTTATTGTAGTCGTTTGGCAAGGACCTTACCTGACTGTTCACCAAACTCAAACATCGTTGAGCGATACTGAAGGTATTTGGCTGCAAGGTCCTGTCCAAAGAACTCAAGTAAAGAAGCTCTAATAATGGCTACCTGAGTTTGACTATAAGATATATCACGACCTTCCCTAATCGCATTGACAAGCTGAATTTCTGCAGGGCATAGAGCCTGTATCCTAAACTTAGTCTGGTCTTGAGCTTTTTTTTGATGGAAAAATGAGAAACTCTTGGTTTCGCCACGAATTGCAGCTTTCAATGTGTCCCAGACAATTCTGCAGGAGGCTGAATCCCTATTGATGTTTAAGAATTCGTGCAGCCAGGGCCTCATATGATCTAAATATGCCTGATCTGTCAAAAGCTTTCTCTCGAAAGTCCATGCTTTAATGGGTTTGACAATTCCATTCAGAGTAAGGGTGATGACCACCGAATTGTGGTCTGAGATAATACGGGGTAGGATTGAAATCGAGGTGTGATCTTGATACTGATCAGAAAGAAAAAAATAATCGAGTCGCACCATTTTCCTATGTGGAGCAGAAAAAAAGGTGTAACCGTCTAAGTTTTTAAAGTGATGGTGCCATAGATCAGTCAAGGAATGTTCCTGGACTAATGCTTGTAATGACCTAAACACTCTCGGTTTCTTACCTAAATACCTTCCCTGGCTGTCACAGATATTAAAATCAGCTGCAAGATTTATGTTGAAGTCACCGCAAAGGCATAGAGGTTGAGGCCACAATGCTAACTCAACATTTAAATAGTCTAGGACTTCCGGCTCATCAAAATTAGAGCTATAAACTGAACAGATAGTAAATGAGGTGCCACTAATTAGAAGCTCGGCAATAACCCAGCGCCCCGCATTATCTTGTGATGTTCTAACACAGGATCCCACCCCACGCTTCAATAGAATTGCCACGCCTCTTATCATCGAGGACTGTCGAGAGCACCCAATCAAGTCAAAACCAGGAATTTTTAAACAGTCACGACTGTTCCAGGGCACATGAGTTTCCTGTAAACATATAACTTCTAGGTGCAATTGATGAACAATGCTTGAGAATAAAGCTCTTTTCTTGCCGTTATTGAGGCCACAGATATTCCAGGATGCTATTCGTATTCTAGCCAACACCATTTTGACACGCTGCTATATAGCCCAAAGTCATGACTGTAATAGAATAAAGTTTAACATAGTGAGAACCCAAGGTATTTTGTTTTCCAAGCTTCTTTTTTTTTTCCCCCCCGTGCCTCCCACCCCCCCTCGCCCACCCCCAGTGCCCCCCCACCCCTCACCCCTACCTCCCCAGCCCCCCTGCGGAGCACCCTCCCAACACCCATAGAAACCCCCCATGCAAGGCAATAGGACCGTGGTCCAGTAGATGGAGAAGCCGGTATAGGCCGTGAGGCCCCCCCCTCCAGATGTTGCCGCTAACTACTACATGATTAAGAAGGCAGTGCAGAAGAAAGAAAAAAATAGACAAACTTAAGTACTGTATCACTACACCCAATATAGTGCATTGCCTTCAATCATAAACATCAAACACCAACACAAACAAGTATGTCACATCTGGTAACTTAACAACCTAAATATTCTTACTGACTAGATTGAATCTAAAAAAATTTTGGCCTGCACTTCTGATTCAAAATATTTTGTCTGAGCTTGATAAGTGACCTTGAGTTTGGCGGGGAAAAGCAAAAAGACCTGTGCTCCTTTCACTTGAAAAGGAGCAATAAGCTGACGGAGCTGCCACCTCCGTTCTACTGTAGCTGGACAAAAATCAGGACGTACAAAAAACTGACACCCCTTAGCTGATCTTTGTCTGTCGGGCCTTGCTAAGTCAAAAATCTGCTCTCTAGCTAGAAAATTGTGCAAGCATATCAGAATAGCACGAGGTCTATCTGATGTTTGGCCCGAGCTTTTCTTCGGCTTAAAGGGAAAGCGATGAGCGCGTTGGATCTCTACGCGCCAGTCCCACTCTTTAACCTCCGGGAATGCCTCGGTGAATAGTTCAATGACAAATTGGCGGATGTCCGTGCCTTCTTTACCCTCGGGGACCCCCAAAACTCTTAAGTTGTTTCTTCGGGCACGATTTTCAATATCAGACAACTTCCATTGGATGTCATCCCGTTGGGATTGAATTGCAGCTAGGCTAGATTTTTGGTTTACTAAGTCATCCTCAATTGATGAAATCTGAGTCTCTGCCTCGGTAACCCTAGCAGCAATATCTGCGCATGATTTGATCACTCTTCGTAGCGAGTTTTGGACCCTGCGACATGCCCCTTGTGCCCTTGCGCTCTCTTGTCTGGTTTCCTCACGATGTGCCATAATCGTTTGGTAAATTATTGACAAAGTCATCTCACCAGGGGGAGGGTGTAGATTATTATCAGAATTAGGGCCCGGGCCCTGTATAACGAAGTCTTGGACGTTAAATTGATCCTTCGACTGTCCTGAAAATGAATAGTCCCATGCCAGAGAGCCTGTGTTACTGCCGAGCTCTTGTGGCACCTTGCGTACTGTGGAAAGGTCCCTTATTCCATCCGCAGGATTCAGGACTTCATTGAGGCGCCAGTCTCCTGATACACTATCCTCGTCATCGGTCCAATCTTTGTCCAGTGCATCATCAGCAACTGAGGATCCTGTGCGGTCAGATAGTGAGTAAAAGTTATCGCCATCCGTGTCAGCCTCTTTGTTTGAAAGTTTAGAAGATATAGTAGATATAGTATCACTCTGTTGGATTATAGGAAGCGGATGCATAGCCGTCAAAGGTGCGATTGCAGACGAATCCATAGAGACTACATCTCCCAGCATGCTGCTGGGCTGCAAGTTTACTCCAGACACAGTTTGAACATTTGTGAGGCCACCGCCCGCATTCTCAGAGTTATTCCCTATGTTGATCCGAGGCAACACGTCTGTGGAACTCACATTATTGCTCCCCCCCTTAGGAGACAGGGATTCACCCATTGAGGGAGAGGCGGTCTGATCCTTACCGGATTGTCTCGTTACGGCAGTGACCAGCGATAGAATCTCGGCATCAGCAGCATCAGCAGGGCTCCGCGGCGTTTCATGAGAGAGGGCTTGACGCGGTTTGAACATCGCGGGAACCGGAGGTAAGCCTGCGTTCAGAGGCCTGACAGCTGCACCGTCTGAGCGCTTACTCTTAGAAAGCGGCGAAGCTTGCGAAGTTTGCTTTGATGTGTGAGGCACAGATGATGGTGGCGCTGCGGCTCTTCCAGCTTTTTGGGGATTTCTATTTTTCGGTGGCATCGTGGCGTTACAGCCCCCCAAACTGGTAACCAATTTGTAATGATAGAAACACAGAAGCCGTTGAGGGGATTTGGTGGTACGATCTAGCCCCGTTAAGCTGTGACCCAGAAAGCCGTGAGCCGAAAATATACGTTGTATAACAGTCTTGCAAAGCAGCCACTGAATCATCGCAGACATCCGCTTCTGTTCGTCCAGGAAGATGTAAGTCACACTACATCGCTAGCGGTTCATCCAGAGAGGGAGTTGGTACCGGCTTACTCGGCCAGAATGACGGCCGCCATCTTGCCCCCAAATAACAGTATCCTAATGAAAAACTAGATTGCTAACATTCTATATTTATTACAAAAGTGTGGAACGCCTGACGTCATCTTGATGTAATCAAAACTGTAATACCTAGAGCATTTCCTTTAGAAATTACATATATGAGAGGGTCTTATTTGCATCAAAATTATGGTTAGTGCTCTAAAAAACTAAAATGAGGACATATTTTCTGAGTTTTCAAATAGCGACAAAGCACTTTTAAATTATTTGTTATCTTTATGTTTTTTATCCAGTTGACCACTTGATTAAATGTTGCACTTAGGGGAGAGGATGTGGTGTTACTTCCTGAGATGCAGACTTTGCAACTGGGGAAACAGGTTGGAGTTTCTGCTTCAGCTCGACATTCTGTGATTCTGGTCAAATCACTTAATCTCCCCATGTCTACAACCAAAATGAATTTGTTCTTGTGTGATGTAACCAATGCTCATGTAAAGCACTCCAATACCTGACAAGTCTGCACTATAAAAAACTGCAAAAACACAAAAAATAAAAAGTGTTTTGCACACTTATTTCATTGGGCTACATCTGGGCTACTTCTGGGTGATATTTGTGCTGCATTTGGGCTCTTTTTTCTCTGGTGGCCATCTTGGGAGATTTATTTGTTATGAAGTTTCCTAATTTACTCATTTACTGCAGTCTGCTCAGTAGGAAATGCTTTCAGTTTTTTACTTTGATTCCATCAAGAAGGTATTCAGATATGTCACACATTTTCCATAAATTCTGAATGTTAGCACTCTAGTCGCTCATTAGATCACTGTAGTAAAGCTACTGCTCACCAGGGAAGTCTGCTGCTGGTATTAAAAGTGCATGTTTCAGTCTGCATGTCAGAATTGTTTTATGAAATAGAAGAGGATTTGAGAAGTCACTCAAAATGTGCCCTAATTTTCCTTTCTGCAGCACTAATCATACTTTCTATGGCAAAATTAACCCCCTCATTTTGTTCCTTTTTAAATTAAATGTTTTAAGCGTTACCACATTATTCCAATCAAGATGGCTTCAGGTGTGCAATACGTTTGTCATAAGTAGGACTGTTAGTGCTCTAGTTGTTCTTTAGAACATTCTGAGAAGCTGCAGTAGAACACAAAGGAATCAACTGACAGTGTCTGCCCTTGTTGGATGTACATGTTTTACTGAGAATGTCAGACTTCATTCTCACATGACTGAGAAAGATAATGTGAATTTACAGAAAATATGCTCTCAGTTTAGCTTATAGATCACCTTCCAAACCTCTGTGGGAAAATCATGAGAAAATAGTTTTCTCTCAAACATGATTCATGATATCACAGCAGAAGGCTTTTTCACTTGGTAAAATCACCATAGAACACACCACAATTCCCTAAAATGAGTATGGTACCATCAACCAATGATTTATAATGTAACTAAAGTCTTAAAACCTTAACTGCAATGCTTTTTAATGAGGTGCTATCATGTATATTATTCCCAAGATGGCTGCCAACACTTCTTGGATGAAGTGCTGACAGACAATCAGATCTCACGGTGAGATGTGTGGTTAGGCTCCGCCCAGATATATATGTGATTTTACTTTTGATTTTCTCAGGAACTACTGAACAGATTGACACCATATATGCAAAAGGCACATGCCTGACCTGAGGACTACCTCTTTGCCAAATTTCAAGTAATTCTGTTCAGCCGTTCGGGCTGTACCTTGGACTAAAGGTCCCTATGGAAAATGCATGGGGAAAACGCGTTTTGGGACCCCCCTTTTTTTCTCGGCCCCCGCTTGACGACACCCCCCGAGACTTTCAAAATAGGAGCGGTGTTGTCTCAGGATGTCGTTTCCTAAATCATGATGTTCCTTGTTACAACTTCTGTTCCTTTTGTGGCCATGATCATGCATCCTTTGTGGTTTGCTAAAATTAAATGGGTCTGGTACTTCCATCCCAGGTGTCTGTCTTTTAGGAACAGTAAGTCACCCTTCTTAATCCCAATGTCCTTGGCCCATTGGGCCATTGTGGTATGGTGGCTGGTTTGGGCTCTTCTCTTCTGGCTGTCAGCCATCTTGAGTTTCTTCAGTGTCCATTTTTGCTGTTGTAATCTCCTCCCGAACATAAGAGATGTTGAGATGCATTGAGTGACCCTCTGATCTACGATTATCCTGAGCGTCTTCGTCATGGTACACATAAACCTCTTGATGTCTCTGTGCACCTAAGGCCATCAAAGTATTAGGCACCAAGGAGGGGCCTACTGTCGAAACACACAGTCATCGGTGGGCCAAAGACTCCAATCGTTTTATCCATCTTTGGCCTCATGTGTCAAAACCATGTGGACTGGTCTAATTCAACTACTGGAAACTTTGAGTAGGTATCCATGAATACTAAGGTAAGTCGGCCAACAGGAAAACTCCCAAAGTCAATGCTGATTAGCATCCAAGGTATTGTGCTAGGGCATTCTGTGATAACTGGGTCTGGCCTATCAGCCTCCCTGTTCAGTTGATATGGCCTCCAGGATGTCTATCTGGGCGTTCATGCTGGGAAACCAAAGCTTTTTCCCCTGAGACTTGCTATTGTCTTTGCCATGCCATGGTGTCCTTGGTGGGCCAGGGTCACCACCAGCTTCTGCATTGATCCGGGAACTACCGTCCTCCATTCACAAAAGATGAAGCTGTCACTGGTCATTTTCAGTTCTCATCGTACTCTCCAGAGTTGCTCAAGGGTGTTGTGAGCTCCCTGGTTGAGTGAAGAAAGTTTGCTCGTAAAGTGACCCATTTGTTCTGTTGTATGACCTCCCTTGTTTCCCCTAGGCTGCTTTTCTGCAGCAAGGTGGGGGGGAAGTCTTCTAAAGACAGTGCACAGCAGCATAGGGTCAAAGAGATCAGGAAAACAATCTGTTCTGTCGCATGTTTGCAGGGAGCAGCAATACTGGCTTGGCTTCTGGGGTGTTTGAAGAGGAAGTCAGCAAGATTCTTCGCTCTCAGCCGGTAACTGATGCTAAATTTGTACTGCTGTAGAGTAACAACCCATTTACCGATGCAGGAAGGAGGGTGGCTGGGTTATTTACTAGACATGTGTGTTTGTGATCTGTAACTACTTTGAACTGGCAGCCTACGGGGCAGAGGTGGAAATGGGCGCAACCCCCTTTGATGGCCGGGGCCTCGCTTTCAATTTAGGCATATCTGGTTTCCACATCTGATAATGCTTGACTTGCAAAAGCCAAAGGCATCTAGCTGTCTTTCTTCTGTTGTACTAGGACTTTTCCTAGACCCATCGGGTTGGCATCGATAATCAACTGTGTTTCCAAGGCAGGTTCAAAATACACCATAGTCACATCATAGAGGAGCATGCATTTGGTATTTTGAAATGCGGTCTGCTGAGTATCTTCCCACTCCCACTGGGGGTGAGTCTTTGTGAGAGCACTCAAAGGACCTTTGAGGGTGGCCAGGTTCAGAATGAATCACCTGAAGTAATTCACCATTGCAAAAAAACTTCTCACTTCAGTGACCGATGTTGGAGCAGGGCAATTCTGGATGACTTTAGATTAGTCCACACTAATTGCATCTGCCAAGAATATGAAGCAAAATAATTTGGCTAACACTGGTCAAACATGAAGCATTTGGTTTTGCTGAAGATGAAGCTGCACTAGCTCCATTGTCAGGAAAACAGTTTGGTGGACCGGACGCCTGATACCTGGAAGGGAAGACATCTCTGTCCGCACAGTAGTAATGTACCAGTATTGCTAGAGGGATCAAGATTGCAGTGCTAATGTGATTGCTGTAGGTATAACCCCTCTGCTCTGATGCCAGCAGCTATCACTCTCTCACTGTGGAAGACATCTGCCAGTTGTCAATCATCATTCTTGGCAATCAGTGATCATCCAATGTTTTGTCACAAACGCATGGATACATTTGCTAGCTAGAGGCTTGGAGAGGACCACCCCTTTAACAAGCACATGTGAAAATGACAATGCTCCTTTTGATTATGATGTTTTAGTATTTGTGCTCCTACAGCTTGCTACTTTGAGCAGCGTAGGCCTTTTTAACCCACATAGCCTTATTAAGGGTATAGTAACTGGTATGTTGGTCCACAAGGTCAGCAGATGCACTCTGGTGGAAGTTCTACCCCCATACTCAAAGATCTCTGCCAGGCAGGTGAAGATCTCTGTACGCTCAGTTGAGACGTTGTCACTACGACACTTTGTGGACACTGAAGCTTTATTGAGTGGGCCCATGTTATGGGCGGATGCTCAGCAAATTTTGGGGGGTTTCAGAAACAATCCTCCAAATCAGGGTATGTTATTAAAAACTAAAAAAGGTCCTTCCCAATACTAGGAGTTTTCACCCAGTACATAAAAGTAATTTTTTGGGTTTCTTGCTTTGGAACACCAGGTTTCCCTTTGCAGTCCCATACAGGGAAAATGTATGTTAGAACGTCTTCCCTAAATAGTCTATCCCATCTGAGATATATTTACCAAAGGTCGGATATCAAACATGTGGGGAATCAAACGTTTCCACCAGTTGAGCTAGTGTAGGTTTCACTTAAAGAAACATGGCACTTCACCCTCTTAACAGTGCCGGGAACTACAAGTTTGGAGTATAAAACATCCTCCACAGTTTTTTTTAAACACAGTGTATTGGCATTTTCTATATAAACATTACATGTCAATCAGCTCTACTAGCCGACATTTGTTACAACACCCCATCAGAACTTAAACATCTCCTGTTGAATAATAACATGGTAGCTTACACATCTCCAACAATAATATATAACAATATTTTCTGTTGCACTTCATGGAATCTGAGCAATCTTTGTAATTATGTCTCAGTCCCTTCCTTCTCTTTATTGGAGTCAGTTGTTCTTTATTCTTTCATGTTTTTGGTGGTATTCAGGTACTTTGGTGTAGCAGTTTTTCCATCCGTTTTGATACACTGGGGAAACGGAATGTCTCCAATACTGCACAATATCTTTTCTCAACTGCGTGGCATAACAAAAGTATACATTTTCAGTTTTATACCTAAGCCGAGTTCTCTGCATATGCCAGAGGCACTGCGGGTTCAGATAGATTTGATGGACCTCATTTACGAGGCCCCTAGTGATCCTTTTATACCGCCAGATTATCACTTTTTTGATGCCCCAGCAGCGCAATGTTCCGCAGCATATTTGCACGGCCCCGCAAAGCCACTTTGCTTGGCTTTTTATCGCCTTGTAAATATGAGCCCTTTCACGCAGAACACTGATTGAAGTGGGTGTTCCCACGCAACACCAATGGAATCTGAAGCATTCCCAGATTTATGAGGAATCATTAACCTTGGAATGTGTCAGCTTGTAACACTACCCCAGGGGTGGCATTAGGGAGGTGCAACGAGGAGAAATATCCTTATTTATTTTCATTTTTTCCTCTTTCTATCTGTGCTGCCTTCTGTAGGACACATAGAAAGATGAAAACACGTCTCGCGATTGTTTTTGTGTTGGAAGTGAAAAGGACAGGAATGTGCCGTATCTTATAGATATCTGCACATTCCTGTCCTTTTCTTTTGACACAAGGCAGCAGATTAAGATTCCTTGCAGTGTTGCCCTTTGCCAAAACCCCATAAATGAGGCCCGTTGTAGGTACTTAAGCTGTATTAGACTGTATAACGTAGAGACTGCTGATTGTCATCCATCTGAATGTCCACACTACCTCATCTAATCGGCATTTTTCCGATTCCTCATAATCTTTGGAAATGTATCTGGTGTAATTATAAGAAGTGGTCTATATTGAATTGAAATTCAACCATGAAAGTGTAATTGAGATACAGTGAGTTTAGCCAAGATTTAAATTTCAGGTGTTTCCGCATTGGCTTCTAGGTAGGATCTGATCACATGCTGCAACAGTAGGTAGCACGTTAACTGAGAAATTTAGAGCACAATTCATCCTGCAACACTTCAAAGGATTTAGTGATGTTGGAGGTGTTTAAATAACTCAAAGGTGAGATTCCTACGTAACCATATTCCCTGAATCCGTTTGGTGTGGCTAACTGCAGAAAGTGGCTCCCAAGCCATAGCAGAGTCTTTCTGGTGGTGTTCCTTTTCCAGTTTATTTGTTTCAAAGATTCATTGCAGGCATGAACCACTGTCATGGCTGCTGATAGCCATCCTCCACTTTTTTTGGGTGGATTGCCTGCATAAACTGAGCACCAAATAATGCCCCAAGTCCCTTTATCACATTTTGACGATTCCATGTCTGTGGCTGCACATAAGGGAGAAGTGTGATATTAAACAACTACAAAGTATGTTTAATCAAGAAAAAACAACTTTACAGATCTTCCAACGAAGAAAAGTAAATAAAGTCATATAATTCTCAATATGGACATCTATATGGGAGAATTAAAACAAACAGTGTGAGCTGGGATAGTTTTCCAAACCATTTGAAAATATCTTTCTGCGTCATGTGCACACTGGTGCAGTAGCATTACAAAACTTGTGGGCCCCTCTGCAAAGTGCATAAAGGGGGCCCCTACGCTCCAGACCCATTTAGGAACTCTTAGGCCAGGGGCACAGTGCTGGAGGGGGCCCCATGGAGCTTGGTGGGCCCTCACAACGTGGGGGCTAATGTTTTGCCACAGCACTGGTGGCCACTTCAGGGTCCCTCCCATTCTATATGAGGACAAGTATGCCTTGGATCAAAGTGACCAGGGTCACACGATTTTGAAAGGTTACCATTGAGGCTGATGAATGGACATTCTGGTTCGCATTGCATATGAAATTATCCAAAGCAAGCTTCAATCTCAATGATTTCTCTTTTAGATCTATAATGAGTGAAAACTGACATGGGGTGGATCCCCCATTGGTTCTGTTTCAAAGGCAGCTGTATAATTGACCGACAGCTTAGGTTCGATATGGAACCAAGGGAGAATGCACTGTACCGTTTAAGGTGGAAAGGGGGGTCAGACAGGGCTGCGTCCTGGCACCGTTCCTGTTGACATTATATACTAATGCTTTGGAACAAGTAATGGTGGAAAAGGTGTAGGACACGCCATATGTTAATAAACGCCCTATAGCTACCCTTCTGTATGCAGACGATGCGGTGCTGATGGCACGCACACAGATAGGCCTACAAAAGGCACTTTCCACCTATACTGCATATATGGATAACCTTGGCTTGAAATTAAACGCCACAAAAACGTACATAATGACGTGGTGTGGGAAAGGAAGCCTGAAATGTAGAAGTTTGTCCATAGGGGGTAGCAGAGTAGAATCTACCAAGTTATTTTCATACTTTGGTATTTTTTTATTTACTCTAATGGGTCCTGGCATCAGGCTGTTAAAAGTAGGAGTTTACTTTTTATGAAATCAACGGCAGCTGTGGATAACTTTGCAAAAACATTGGGTAGAAGGCCACCAGCCCTGCTCCTGCAGATTTATTAAGCTAAATGTGTGAGTATAGCTACCTATGGGGTGGGTGTGTGGGGGTTCCCGGATTCCCAACCTATTCAGAGAGTCGAAAACGGCTATCTAAAGTTCCTCCTGGCGGTTCCAACAAGTACATCTGTCTACAATTGTCATAGTGAATTAGGCGTCCTATACATCGCAGACATTATCAAAGCTCAGCCTTCTTTATTATGGCACAGGATCTGGACATCTAACCGAACTGGTCTTAACCAAGATATTATTAAAGACAACATGAAGCTGGACCAGTCTACTAAGATCGCCTGGCTAAAATACATAAAAAACGTCATGTATGACCTTGGGCACCCTGATTACTATAATTCTCCTGAATCCATAAACTCTGTTTCCAGGAAGGAGTTCAAAAGAATTTGCATGACTGACCTGGAGGCAAACAGATTTATTTTAGAAGCAAATAAACCGACAGTACAACAGCATCAATTGATTTTAACTACCCACACTATCTAGCCGTATATACAGTATAATTTAAGTGGGTATGATAGATATGTTTTGACCCGATTTAGATTTGGGAATTTTTACCGTTTGGTACGTTTTACCTAAACAAATTATTGGTCAAAAGAGCTATGCTGTTGTCCTTGTGATAATCAGTCTTTGCAATCATCAATGCACGTGGTTATATTTTGCAAATTTTACATGAAGGAAAGAAGGAGGTGGATTCAGTCAATTTCAAGACTAGGGGGTGGACCCAATGCCGACCGGCATTTTTATTTTCGCAATTTTTAGACAATGAATGTTTTATTAATGCAATTGCCTGCTTTTTAAAAAGTACGTTGTAAATCAGAAAGACAATTTTGCTTTAAATGTCACATGGACATGTGCCTTTGATATTCTGTGATGGACTTGCTTCCGTGGGGCACTGTTTTAATCGTAATTTCTCCTCCTTTTATTTGTCTGAATTGTATGTCTACTATTACGTTTTTTTGTAAGATGATTTGCTTTTAATTATTCTGTCTGCTTTAGTGATTTTACACGCATATAATTGAATAAAGCTTGTTCTGATTGTGTCCGACGACTCCTTTGTTTGCATTTTCTGCTCTGTCCCTAGATCTTAAGGGTTTATCCAACCTATACATGTTTTATTTAGCAGCCAAGAGAGGGAGTCATTTTTAAAACATTGTTTGATGTTTTTGGGTTTGACTAATACACATTGATAGTGACTTTTATTTGCGCTTCAGCCTGCAAATCAACGATTAGATACATTTGACTTTGTATATAACTATGCCCTTGTTAGCCAGACGTTTGGCATATTTCCATTAGTGGCTGCCTTGATGCTACCTGGCCTTTGGCAGGAGTCTCAGGCAAGTCATTTTGGGTAAATTTAAGATCCTCCAAGGAAATGGATGATTTTATCCACTGCCCTGGACACGTTACTCTTTGACCTCCTAGGTTTTAACATTGCTTTACCATTATTAAAATCCTTTCAAGGGTTGCTTCTTTCTGGGTTACAAATTCACCAGGGGGCCTGTCTTTTAAATGGATCTTTGGACAATCCTGTGTAAATATACCTATTCACAAATATACACAGTAGGATATGTACTTCATCTCCAAGGTGATAGGAAGAAAGCAAAAGGAAAACAAGAAGGAATACAATAAGTTGAGAAAGATGGGGTGGCGAAAGAACTAAAGAAGGAAAAAGTGAGGAAAAGGAAGATGAGGCACATAAATAAACCTGATAGGAGAAGAAAGAGTAAAAAGAGAGAAGGAATACAGGAAAGAAAGAAGGAACACATGAAAGAAAGGGGAAGGGAGGAAGGAGAAACAGGGTCGGATTGGGATCACATTTAGCCCCAGGCACTCCCCAAAAAAGTGGCTCACATTCCAAGATTGTACCTTTCATGGATCGCCTTTTGCTTAGTCTCATTGGACATATTTGCAGAGAAATATTTGGTAATTTAAGCATTTTAAAACTTATAGAGCCAGTAACATAGGGAAAAACTAGAAGCACAGTAGGTTGGCCGGGCTGGTGAGGTGAAATAAAATGGACCAAGGGCCACAACCACTGATCTGGCAAGGGTTGCCACCTGGCCATTGTTTTTACCAGCATGACCGATATTTTAATGTCCTAGCTTGTATCAAAATGAAGAAAGTTACCCAAAGCTGGAATTTCTTTTCTCTGCTCAGTATGTACTTTGTAAGGAAATGCCTCTTATTGTATTTTCACCCCCACTTTTGTGGACTGATGCTGCTGGTTTATCAACTCTGAAAGTGTACTGAGGGCTGCTAATCAGACCTCAGTGACAGTGTTCTAATCCATTGCAAAGTGCATGTCGAATTGGTTATTCCGAATTGGCAAGGACAGTCTTACTTAAAAGTCTCTAGTATATGGTACCAGAGTACCTAGGACATGTAAGACAGAGTGTCCATTCAGGGCTGCGAAACAGTTTGTGCCACCCTGTGGGAGACAATGTACAAAATGACTCTCAGCCTGCCACTGCAGACTGGAAGGACAGTGGAAAAACTTCTAATTCCACCTTGCCATTTAAACTAATGCCAAAGTCCCCACTTCCCTTAACAATATATATATATATCCAATTAGGAAGGCCTATAGATCCCTAAGGCAGGGAGCTATATATTATTAAGTAGCCCATGTATTTTATATGTCTTAACAGCAACACTTCAAAATTGTCATTTTGCAGTGGAAAGGCTAGTAGCCCCATTGGGTAACACAGGGTTAACGGCTGACCCATCAACCTGGCTAACTTATGAATGAGACTACCTAGCTGTGTACTGTAAGGTATCAAATTAATTGTGGAATTACACCTAATCTGATAGCTTGGTCGAATTTATTGTCACTATTAAAGAAATGCAACTCTCAGAAAGCTGTCACTCTGTGACCCAGTTGTCCAGTAGCTTCACAATGGCCCCCACCAACAGAAAGCATTCTGCCTGCCTGAGGAGTAGTGTGAAAGACTCCCCAGCTTAGGAACCATAGTAGCCTACTAAAGGGCAAGGTGTTACCTCCCTTTGCAGAAAGCCACTCAGGGTGTTAGCTCAAAAGGCGAGCTTCAAATGCAAAGCCGTCTTTGGTGGACAGATGGTGTTCTCACTCCTGAGCAGCTGCCCTTTGTTCAGGTGTGCAGACTGGAGACAGGGACAGAGAGGGAAACCCAGTGCCCAAACCGGTTTTCCCATGGGCGTATGGCCCTCAGGTAGACACACCTCTAGTGTGGGCTGCCAAGCTCCTGATATCCATGGGAGTGTTCCGACATCTTGTAAGAGGACAGACTAGCTGGGATTGCTAGATGCTACACATAGCTAGAAAGACATTACCAAGAGGGAAGTGCCCTGGTAGCTTATTGGCTATTGACCCCATCATCCTCCAGAGCACTTTCTGGGAATAAATATGGGACCCCTGACACACGTTAGAACAATGACCGAATAAGTACTGCCCAGCTGCCTCCCTGGACTTCACAAAGAGGCGGCACCGTCTGCTGGACTGCACCTGCTGCACCATGGGCTAGCGAAGAGAGGGCTTTGCCTGTGGGTCCTGGCTCAGAGAAAAGTTGTGCCCCAGACCCAGGGAGTGACTCAAAGTAACAGCGGGCTGACCCCCTGGAACCTACACCAAAGTCAGCACAACTGAAGAAGCCCACACTGGCAAGTTGCTAGCAACCACAGAAGAGTGGCTGCTATCTGCAGTTGGGCGCCCCTAGCGACCAATCCTTAATAGCCAAAAGTTGCACCCGAGTCAGCTTGACCCAGGAGCGTTATCTGAGTCCAGAGTGGTCACCCAAGAGAAACATCAGCCACCAGCAAAGGATTTCTCAGGGACCCCTGTACCTAGAGACCAGTAGTCCAGCTGCAGCTGGACTTCTATGGTCCAAGGAGGACTTTGAGTGACCCAGAGTAGTCAAACTAACTTTTACAAAATTTTCAAAATTTGTAAAACTTTACGGTTGCCATTGCTTGTTTGCGGTTGGATTAAAAATAAAGATTTCTTTAAAGATACGTATCTCCCAAAAACCCTCGCGGAAATTTTTCTCATTGACAAAGTTATTAAAAAACGATCTATTTTTATAAATTTGAGTTTTGTTTCTTTCGTGTTGCGTGGCTTTCTTATTTCACTGTTTGGAGCTGTAAAATGCTATACCCTATTTCCTTTGTTAAAGGCTTGCTGCTCGAACGCATAGCTACTCCTGGCTGAGCTTAAGGTTGTGCAAATGAGTCTGACTTGCTCTAAGACAGGTTTTGCAGGTGTATTCCATGGTAAGGCTACACAGCCATACCATATAATACACCCCAATCCTTACATACTTACAAGAAAACGTGATGCAAAAGCACATTAAAATGTGTTCCAAAGTTGACCCGATAGTTAAACCTAGACATAGGGAGAAAAGTCATGATAAAAAGGAATATGACTGCTTTAATATACAGCCCTCTTTATTTGTCATGACTCAGGCCATTGCAAAATCTGGCCAGTTATTTTTTGTTTGTGTACTTTCATATAGCATGAACTCAGCCCAAAGGCATTTGAGCAATTTACATGAGCACTAATTACATTATGCAAGATCAAATTCATTTTTATTTCAGCACTTGGGAGATTAAGTGATTTGCCCAGAATCAAAGGATCCAGAGCCGATAGTGGAACTCAACCGTACTTTACAGCCTCTTTCTTTTTCTCTCTGGGAAAGGTGGTCTCACAGCAAAGCCTTGGCAAATGCACACTCCCTCCAGCAGGACCTAAATCACACTGGGGCAGATGTGACAACACCTGGCCCCCAGCGAGGCCTCTGCATATTCCCTCCTCCCCCACCCACCATGGACATAATGTGGTAGCCTGGCAGGGATGGGTAAGAGGAAAAACACTGCTGTTGGTCTGGGTCAGACACATGGAAGGACGAGGAGAAAATGATCCAAAGGCCAGAGCAAAGCCTGGCCCCCACCTAGGCTTGGTTGGGAGAGGGGTGATGACTGAGGCCCTAAAAAACCAGCCCACAGGTGACCCAGAGGCACCAGCCAATCGCCCAATGCCCGACTGTCCGCCTTACCAATCCAACCCTGTTTCAAAAGCAGCATAGCAATGACCTACATAAATTTCCAGGACCCTAATGGGATTCTTTATAAATCCCCAAGAAGATTTGAAGTTTATTAAAAAATGCAATAGGAAATCTAAATAAAAAGAAGATTTTTGACTCTTCAAGAGGCCTTTGTGAATTTGTCCCAAACTAATTGTAAGGAACTGGGTTATTGCTTGAAGGAATTGGAAGCTCTACTCAGGCAACAGCCACAATTCTTGTCAGCGTGAACCATAAAGCCACTATATTAACCTGTGCTCATCCCTCTGGTAGCTGGAACAAAGCAGTCTGGCTTAACTTAGAAGCAATGTATAAAGTACTTATGTGGCAACCGTACAGTAATAAAGTGAAAATATAACACAGGGCAAATCCCCAACCAATTTAGAAAAATAGAGTAACCTTTAATAAATAAAATGTTATTAGAACAACAAAAATCCAATCAAAGATGTTACATTTGAATGCTTTTAGAGAAAATAAAGTCAATAAGCAGAAAGCACCAAACACGGTTATCTGGACACAATGGACATGGGGAAAGTCACAAGTTCAGGCTGACAGTGATGAGGGTACAAGGGCTTTGATAGTCCCACAGGTTAACTTCTTAAGTCCTGGGGCGAAGAGTTCCACTTGCATTGGAGGAGGCTGCTAGGAGGAGGCTTTCGATTCGAAGAACAGGTTAACATTTGCAGGCAGGCATTGCTGTACCATGAACAGCTGGTACACTTCACTTCACATTGGCAGTCAAGCAGGTAATCGTCACTGTAGTGCAGAGAGCAGATTTGGCACTGCCGATCATTGTGGATAACCGCTATCTGTGTGAAAAGCAGACCTTGCTGGGCAGTCTTTCTGGCAGCATAGCATTTCTTCTTCTGAGTCTTCCATTGATCCAGGAGCCTCTGAGAGTGCCACTTTTATCCTCAGTACCAACCAGTGGGGGGAGACCCTTTTGTCAAATATTCCCCCTTTCCTAGGTTTGGCTCCAAATTGTCTAGGTTCAACAAAAGATAGGCAGGCCTAGTTGTGAGCTGCATTGTCAGCGGTAGGGCAACCAGCCCTTAGAAGCCAGGAAGGGAGCAGGCAAGCCCCAAGGCTGTCCCTTTGAAGCTCAGTAACATTGAGTGCCAACCTCCCCAGGACATCCTGTTGAGGGAAGAAACATCAGGACCCACACCCAAGGACATTTTGTGACTATGTCTGAGAGGAATACACAAAACAACACAGTAGAGCCATTGACAGTTGTGTGACTCTGGGCACTGGCAGAAAGGCACATTTGGTTTAGGCAGAAAAATGCCAGCTTTCTAATAGAGACATCTTAACAATAGTAACATAAAATCAGACTTTACCACTAAGGAGGATTTTAAATTCCTCTCTCTGAAACTGCATTTTGCGCTTATTAAATGTAATAAGGCAACCCAGTTTTAATCCATGGCAGAGATATGCCTTGCAAAGTTGAAAAACGACTTTGGGGGTTTTTCACCGCCAGAAGATGTAAAACATAAACCCAGATTTTAAGTGCTGAGCACCCTGACCAAGGCGCTTTTAGGACTGACTTGTACGTTTTAAAAAGAAATGTTTATGCCTGCCAAAAGATTTATTTTACCAGGCTGAAATGCCAGTTTAAAACTACACTACAGGATGCAGTTGCAGGCTTGAGATGTTTTAAAGGGCTAATTTACTAGGTGGCACAATGAGTGCTGCAGTCCACTCGTAGCATTTAAATTTCAGGACTTAGGTACATGTAGTATTATATACCAGGGACTTATAAGTAAATTAAATGCACCAATTAGGTGTAGGCCCATTGTACAATGTTTAAAATGGAGATCCCAAGCAATTTACCACCGCTTAGCAGGGCAGAAGTACTTAGAGTCCTAACAGCCAACAAAATCAAGTTCAGTAAAGTAAGGCACAGGAAGGCAAAACTCTGGGGTGACCATGCAGAAGGGGCCAGATCCAAAAGTAACCAATTAGGATATGTACTCACAAGTTGACGAATCTGCTCCGTAGAGTCAAACCGATGAAGGAGGAAATCCCATCCAGGTCTTCATCCTATGTGCACTGCAATAATAATGGAGCATTTATCACTCACTGCTGCCTTCTTTCCTACGGTCTTCTTAGCAGCCGTGAACTATGAAAGATCCTTTTTGTGTCTGTCCCCTTTGAGCATTCACAGGAGGGACGTGAAATTTGTTTAACAACATGTTTCGCCAAGTGGCTGTTCTGAAAAAGTGTCTAGTTCAAAAGCAAAGATGCAAGCCAAGAGAGCCCACTAAATAGTACTCAGTTATTGCTTAAGGTGCAAGTGCCAGAGTGCATGTGGCTGTTAGTTAATGGTATGATTTATTCATAATTACACCAGCCTCATATAGAGCAATCAGACCTGGGGCTTCTTTACAGTAACTGGTACAAGTACTAGAGCTAAATCATTTTGAGCTATTATGCTGCTTCTGTAATACAAAAGTGTACATTGTGCACCGACTCAAAAATTAGAAAATAGATTGTGGAACTAATGCTGAGAATATATATCACAGTTTTTTTGTTTATAAATCAATTTGAGACTTTAACAAACAGACCATAATCCACTAACAACCCTCTCTTATGAAAAGAGCAAAAGAATTTTGCATAATTTTAGCTACGTGCGTGAATAAGTAAATGGAGCTAATTGCCCATAAATCACGTTTGAAACTTCGAAAACAATGTTCTTGATATCTTATTTGAAAACAAAAAAGTAAACGTATTCTGTGCCTTGTGCAAATACCATTTGCTACATTCCTGTGTATCCAAGCAGTAAAAAATGGTGTCAATGAATCTGTCATGTGTTTTTTTGTAGTGGTACAAAGTTTCTAAAACCCAGCTCCCGATTTCAGATTACATTTTGTAGTCACAGGACATCATGTAGCCCCTGATGGGGAACCAACAATATCATTTTGACAAATGGAAAAAGTGATACTATACTAGTTGGTTGAAAGAAAAAACAAAGTCAAACTACAGTCTACATAGATCCAAAATCACATATCCTTTTTAAATTAGTTTTCAGTTTACCTATGCAATGGATTCTGTTAAATTGTAGTGCTTCAATTAATCAAGTTGAATTTGCAGAGCGTGGCTAATTACCCTGGGGGGTATCTAGGTGCTGTGTTGCAGGTATCAGTTGAAGAGCCAGGTCTTGAGACCCTTCCTGAAGTGGTTCAGAAAGGGTGAAGTGTGGAGGTGGATGGCATTCCAGGCTTTAGTGACGAGGTGGGAGGTGGAGCGTCCTACGGAGCGGCTGCAGCGAACGCGTAGTGTCTGAGTGAGGGGGAGGTGTGGGGAGTTGAGGTTTCTAGTAGGTTGGTCGTAGATCAGGTGGTGGTTCATGTAGTCTCCTCCTTGGCCATGGAGGGCCTTGTAGGAGTGGGTCAGGAGCTGGGAACTGGCATCTTTTCAGGCCAGTGGAGGTCTTTCAGGTGCTGGGTGATGTGTGTGCTCTTGGGCATGTTGAGGATCAGTCTGGCTGCTGCGTTCTGGATTGCTTCTGAACCCATTTTCCTATAAAATCCCTCCTCTCTGAAAATGTCCAAAAGTTATCATAAATAGACTTTATCTCCCTTAATAATTAATTGTGAAGTGCATGCCTTTCAGTAGGTAAAAAGCGGTCAGTAAGAACAATTACCATTACTTGCCATAATGGGTAAAATAAATAATAACAGAACATTATTAGGAAAAAAATATTTAATGTGAGTACCTAAAATACAAAAAACTGAAATACAATTCAATTAATGCAAACATGTCACAATACTCAAACATTCCTCATCTAACTAGATGAGAGAATTAGGATCAATTACAAAATGGACATTCCCTACTGAGCTAGAAAACATGTTTGAATATGTGTTAACGTTGCTGCAGCAAGACCTCACAATATTTGAGTCGAATTTGCAGATACAAAAGACCAACTATTCACCAAAACAGGAATATTTGCATTGTGGTTCTAATTTTTCATAAGGTGAAAGCAACAGTGTAGTAACATTAGTTTTGTGTGCTTCCTGGCAATCATCACTGAAGCCTGCCTGTTTGATGCACCTGTCACACGCCCCATAGGGATATTGTCGACATTGCTAAGCTAGCATGAGTCCAGCAACCATTATGCTGCTTTTGCGCACGTTCCTACATGGCTTTATTTTTGCAAGACTGTGTATGCCTTTCACATGAGAACCGTCTGCTTGGCTCGTTCTCTGCCTGTTCCTGGAGTTTAGTCTGAACACTGTGATTCAGGTCAATAAACAATGCCCCTTGTTATTCTGTTCTGGTCAGTCCCTAGCACCTAGACAAAACATGATTACACAGCTGCTGCTGGAAACTTGTGCTTTGATATTATGGGGATGCATTTTTAGGGAACACAGAGAGGGAGCTTTCCAGGTAGAAGAGTCATGCGGTTCCTATGATGTAGATATACCATCTAGGCACTAAGATATGAGGTCTGCTGACAAAGCAGAGAGATATTCTATTATATAATACTTCTATAATTCTTTTTCTCACCAAGGGGAGGGTGGTTAGGCCTTAGAGTCCTTTATCCACTGTCTTTATATGATGACATCTCTCTTTATGATATATGGCCTTGCTGCAATGCTAACAGTATTTATAGTATGCATTTTTCTGCTGGTTGTGGCTCGTATAATGTGTTTTAGAACACAATAGTTGTAATTAACATTTTAAACTATATTCGTGTTTCGATTAATTCTTATTGTGGACATGTACAAATGATTGAGTGAAAAGGTGTGTCTTTTTGCCGCGATTCCTGAGAGATCCGGGAGTGTTGTGTTCTGGGGTGTCTAATCATTTGCTTCTTCATTAGTGTGTAGGAGAGCAAGTGAGACACTATGGCTAGTCGGTCCTGGGTTCCTGGGCACTAAGGTGGTGGGAAGGCTTAGCCCATATACACCGAGGTCCCATATTCCTGCGCATAATTCTGTGTATGTGCAAAATCCCTGCAACATTGTTCCACCAACGTTTGGTCTGGTACTTATTCGTGAGACCCCTGAGTAGTGCTTGTGCGTGTCCACCATACCCTCTCACCAATTTCTGGAGACGTCCATGGTGTGAGGGCTTAGCCTCCTATATTTGAAGTTTATAGGTTTTTCAAGCTTGAATTTTAAAAGTTCACGGTATCTTTGCCTGCTTTTGCGCTACCGTTCTTTCGAATCTTTTCTTTTTAAGGCGGTCGCTATTAAGGTGCCGAACCGCGCGGCTGTCACGGCTAATTTGTCGCAGCATGGAGTCCCTAATGGGGGAACTGACTTTTTTTGTGGTTGAGGCGTATGCAACATACCGTTCGAAGTTTTCTATCCTTGGGTTACCTTTCCAGCAGTGGATGGGAATGATAATTTATTTCAAGAATATACTGCCTCCGCGGTTCTGTGGGAATATCACCCTTATTGATCGCTTGAGGTTCAGTTGACAGCATGGCAGCACACTATATGGTTTATTGGTGCCCTATCTCACCCTGTTTCTGTGGTCCGTTTAGGCCCCTTATCAGCCGATGGGGCCACGTGGCCCGTTTTGGCTGGGTTTACACCACATCCAAATTACCTTCATGTTCCTATAGTAGAGCTGAGACAATTACATACATCATTGATACATATACATAGAGCCATAATACAGTTTATGACTCGTAATCCTAAGGTGGCTCCAGCTGGAGCCGCTGCTCAATCACCTGGAAATGGTGGTGGTCTTGTTATAAGTCCCATCATGATTAATTCAGTGATGGGTAAATGACCCCAGAATTGGGATGATTTCCCTTACTTGCTAACAGAGAAGTTTGAGCAACTCGGAACTCATACTTCACCTGTGAAAAAAGACAGGATCCTTACCATGAGTTTACCTAAAGAACTTATTCCCAATCTGGCTGATTGTACCACCTGGGGGAAAGTGTTTGCGGCAGTATATTCGCTGTGCTTTGGCACCCCCTCCTTGACTGTTCTTCCGTCCGTAATTAAAAAGGTGCAGGATGAACACAGGGCTGAAGCTGCCCTGGAGTTGGGGATGAGATTGGTAGGGTGTTCCCTATTGTTTTTGATATGATCCATGCGACTAGAGGCTGTAGCTGACGTGGATAAACAATATGAATTGCCAAAGATTATTCCTAACTTTATAAGTCCTTAGGGCGTAATAATTTGGGAATTAAGCCTTTGATGCAAACGCAACAAAAAGCCCAACCTGACAAGGACGGGCGTCCAGTTTTTCCTAAAAATAACTGGAATAAAAATCGGCGGCAGCAACAACAGAAGCAAGGTTTGCATGCTGGTTCACCAACACCTAAGGCTTCTGAGCGTAGATATAATTTGCGTGACCACTCAAAAATTAAGACATCGGAGAGGTTTCAAGTTCCTGATCCGTGCTTTCCTTGTTCCTTACAGGAAACGTGTGATTCGCAGTTCAGTGGTGGAGAGCGACAGGATCGCAGACAAGGCGAGACCACTTAGCAGAGACGTGATCCGCCATGCCAGTTTGATGTGAAGGCCAAACCAGAGGGACTTCCTCTTTTTCGGCCCCGTATCAAAATAAGAAAGTTGCAGCTTTAACTGCGACATATGCCCCAGACGATGAGAACCCTACTCCTCGATTGGAGATGGGCGGTGACACTCTTCAACAGCGCGGCGGAAGTTACCATAGTGCAGGAGGGATTCCATCCTTGTCTGGAGGCAAGAGCAACGGATACTTTCATCACAGTAGAAACAGCTGATACGCTAGTAGCACCCCCTGATAGGCTTTATGATATAGTCCTCCAAATTGAGGGTGATGTTATATGTACAATTAAGGATATATTTTGGGGCAACCTTACCTCCTCATATGATATTTTGCTGGTGGAGACAGATTGGCCTCCTCCATTTGTTTTGCCTTTTTCCAGCGGGGAAGACATGATTCTCCCTAGTTTTTCACGTTATGTCCCTGAAGAGCATAAACATGCTTATGCTGCGGAATGGGCTTTAGCCCTGGCGCCGGCCGTGTATCGTAACCTGGTGGGCTGGGATAAAGATTCGCCAGCACATGAAAAACTTTACGTTCTATGCCCCAGCCACAGGCGCAATAGTCGATCAGATGTGAAGCAAAAGCATCCGTTAGCGAAATTTTGACCCAGTTGGAATATCAGGGCGTTATTGAACCCTTTGTTTCATTCATGAATAGTACTCTTTTTCCGATATCGAAACCGGACGGTTCTTATTGTATAGTTTTGGATTATAGACATTTGAACAGTCACATTTGTACATTTGCAGCACAAAATACACACAGCTAAGCATTAAAGAATAATATTGCTTGCAAAAAATACAAAACAACACTGGATATTTCCAATGGTTTTTGTTAGTCACAATTTGGCTCCTGGTAGCTGTGCCTTGACAGCATTTACCGCAGTCGGCAATCAGAAGCGCTTTTACGCGTTTGCCAGGGCTTTTGTTGCACGTGTTGTGTCTCTTTTACATGACGTGGACCCTTGTGCATTCTCATACGTTGATGACATTTATTTGACGGATGACAAACTGATCCCGCATCTTGTCCAAGTGGATCGCATCATACTCTCTTTTGCTGACTTGGTTTACGTATTCAATTTTGCCAAGTCGCAGTTCTCTTTTTGGACTAGGAGCTCAATAATGAAGGTCGGACTGGCCCCCCACTTTCTGGAGAAGTGGGCACAATTGCAGCCTCCATCTACATTGAAAACATTACAATCTTTGCTGGGAATTTTGAATTTCGGGAGGACTTATATTCCTGATTGTGCCCAGCGTATCAAGCCACTTTATGCGTTGATACAACCCTCTTTTTTTTCTGCCAACTGGCTTCCGGAACATACCACGATTCTTCAGACTTTGCAGTCTGATCTGCTTGCAACCAACTTCTTGTTAACACATGATAATTCTATGAACTTGGTCATTAGAATTGTGCACGGGACAGTAGGTTTCACTTATTTGACATTTAATTAAGGTGACACAGTACCAATTGTATACAAATCGCATCTGTACACAGCAGCGGAAATGCGATTTTCTAAAGTTGAGAAAAATGTTACTGCAGTCCAGATGGTAATTTTGAAGGAACACTCTCTAGCGCAGGGAAAATGCATTCTTATGGTTTCCCCTGTACCTACTTTGGAGGCAGTGACTAAGGCAAGTGTATTGAATTCTAAAGCTTTGCATCCTCGTTGTATCCAGTAGGCGAGTTCTTTGACATCAGCTGATGTCACGTTTATTTTTGATCCTTCATTGCCGACAGAGGAGTTTTTACAATACAAACATTTTCATCCTCCTACTTTGTCGTTGCTTCCTTTGGATCAGTACAAATGCATCATCTATACCGACGGATCTGCTCAACCTGCCATCGGGTCAAAGCATGCTTATTCAGCGGCTTGCGCTATTTTAGCAGGCTCAATAGTAAATGGTGAGTTTAAGTCTTCTATAGTCCATACGCAAGCACTGGGAGACTGTATGGCTCAATTGGCAGAGCTGCATGCTTTGTTTTTGGCTCTCGAATTCGCGGATCCTGATGTGAACACTCTTGTTGTGTGCGATTCTTATTACTGTGTACACGCTTTCAATGACTCTAAGGGTAGCACAATAAAGCATGAAATGCCTTGGGTTCGAGTGGCAGAACTTAAAGAACGTTTGCCACTCACACATGTTATTCATACTCTTGGCCATCAGTGTGTGGGAGCACATGCTGTTGGTAATTCTTTGGCTGATGAGGCAGCCGAATCTGCAGTGGCCACATGTTCAGTAGCAGCAGTAACTAGGTCCATGACTAAGATTGATAATGATATTCTTGCAGCGATAGCTGCTACAGAGGGTGGGACAGACTTCCCACAAGGTTTCCCTTCTAAGTATCCTTATAATTTGTCACCTGATCAAGTCCCTTTTGCTACGATACCGTCCGTTGGGGATCCGCTGATTCCCAATGAGGAATGCAGACTTCCTTTGATTATAGCCGCACATGAAGGCATGGCATCTGCACATGCCGGAGTTTCTGCGACTGTTTCAATTTTACTGCAACGATATTGGTAGCATGGTTTATACAAACAAACGCATAATTATGTGCTTTTTGGTGACAGATTAAACCATCTACGATTGCATGCCCACCACATACACAGTTATACATTTCAAATCAACCGTTTGGTTGCATTTATCTTAATCACTGCGATCCTTTGGGTTCTGATACTGCATATAAACATATTTCGGTTGCAGTTGATTCATGCACTAGATTCCTTTTGGTTGCATTTATCTTGATCACTGCGATCCTTTGGGTTCTGACACTGCATTTAAACATATTTTGGCTGCAGTTGATTCATGCACTAGATTCCTTTGGGTTTGGCCACAACGCATTGCGGATGCTTGAAATGTTATTAGAGATTTGCGTGCCTTTGTCGGGAATTTTGCCTGTGGCACCTCGCATTCTGACCAGGGTCCAGCATTTGCCTCTAAGGCGTACAAGGACACAATTAGGTTTTGGGGGTGCTGGTGCTGTTTTCATCTCCATACAGGCCTGAGGGCAATTCTATAGTGGAGAGAAAGTACCGCGACTTAAAGCAATCTTTGACAGATAGAGTCTTAGGTACTGGCAGGGGTTGGCTGACTCATTTGCATGAGGTACAACGTGCACTAAATAATCTCCGGAGAAGATCTCTGGGTGGACGGATCCCACATCAAATGCTTTTGGCATTAAAATGTTTGTGCCAGACCCTGATGGTCTAGACGTTGTGGCGGCTGCCACATTTGACATAGATAATTATTCTATGTTGCAGGAACTACAAAAATACCCATGACACAATGGCTAAAGAATATTCACCCTCATCCACTGAAGCGGCAATGCTGATTCCTGTCACAGGCTGGCTTCCTAAAGTTGGTGATCTGGTACGAGAAAAGCTGGAGAACAAAAAAGAATTTGGTCCCTCTTATCTTGTACCCGGCCCAGTTCTTGGATTGAAGGGTACCCGTGCAGTGATTTTGCCTCCTTTGTCTGGTCGCAAGGAAATAAGATTTATTTCAATTGACAATGTCAAGCTACACCATATGGCAGACACTGAATAGTGTAACTCCCAGTATTCCAAACTAAGCTATTTCGCTGAATCCAACGGCTTCAGCTTCTTAATTTAGTACTCGCGTTGTGGAGGGGGAGTTGGAAAATTCTCGCCTGTTGTCCCTTCAACTTCTTCCAGTGTAAACGTCAAGTATGATTCTCCCCCTATTGAAATTCTTGTTGACGTTCCTGAAAGCACTATACTTCCTCTATCTGATACTGCACAGCCTCCGATGTTGTGCTTGGGAGCGAACGGTTAGTACATGGATCGTACAAGTTTCTCATATGATTCATCCTCTTCATCCTTATCTGTAATAACTCAACTGACACGAACCAGACTTTTGATCACCTGGTTCAAAAAGACTTATCTGGGCCCTCCCTGGACATACGTCTGAATAGTGCTTACACTTATCTTCCTTTTCATGTGGATTGGATTTGCAACTGTATTTTTCTTGCTCATCAATGGTCATCATTTGCCAGAACGCTCTGCTGTGAAGTTGGTTGATGGTATTCTGGCTCCTCACATCTCGTCTCATATAATGAAACGTGATCAAGCTTTTGTGAACATTTCAGCCTTCCCTGTTGGCATCATTTGGGATAAAGTTGCACTTGATATCCATGGTCCGACGGAGGTCCTGAACATTCCATATGTGTTCAGTGTCTCACTAGGAGATGTGGTATCACAGGACATACACTCAGACAACTGGGGTGTTTATTTTTATTTATTTTATTTTAAAGGTTTTATATAGCGCTGGCTAGACGCGGAGGTATCAGAGCGCTTTACATGAGTATCAGATCATAGTTGCAGGTTACATCGTTACAAAGGTTACACAGTTATAAGAGCATGGCAACATAATTACATGTAAGTTCGAGGTAAACAATAAGCACATATACGTAAGGGAAAAAGCAGGCAAGGGGAGAGAATCAGGGGAGGGGGGTAGGAGCAGGGGAAGTAGAAAGAGAATGAAGGAGGGAGAGAGGAGGGGAGGGTGAGAGACACAGCATGGAAAGCGCAGGGAGAGTGCGACGGGGACACAAACCGGTAGACGAGTCAAAGCTGCATCCAATGTCCAGTAAGCTGTGATCATAGGAGAAGGGGTATCATTTCCCCATCTCTGTTGCGAGAGGCATCCTTTATGCAGTGGACTCTCTCAGAAGGGTCTCTGAGACTCCAAGGCCTACATACTGGATCCTTCCCCAAAAAGGGGAGAGGGAGTGCTTTGGCAAGGGGTGCCATACCATACCTCAGCTGTGAGTGGCTCCCTTGGCACCGTGGACTCTCTCAGCTGGTTCGCTGAGACTCCAGGGTATAAATATTGGATCTTTCCCCAACAAGGGGAGAAGGAGTGCTTAGTCAAAGTTCATTCATTGTTTTCTGATTTAAAGTATTGTGCTGCCTTGGATGCTGGAGATTTGTACTTGAATTCGGCCAATTATGCAGATTTATTCTGTTACCAACACTATGACCATCATTTCTTGCATAAGACAAACATGTTAAGACCTATTTTTAATTACACCCAGTGGGAGCATTGTCCGACTCCTTTACAGGGAAGTTCTAATACTCTCCGAAGTAAGTTCACATACTTTTCTGATTACAATGCATCCAATCTGAAGTCATACTTCTATAAGTTAAAATTGCCATCTCAATCTAAAATCATGTTGACTCACACAAAATCGATGCATTCTAATTCAATTAGGACTGATTTGGCCTTAGAAGGTTACAAACACCGGAAAGACACAATTGATTTGAAATCCATTTGGGGCACTAAAGATTGGTAGGTCCAAGGTACCGAAGCTCTGCATCGTGCATGTCTGATTCCAACTCAAATTTTGTTTTTATATGACACGGTGCAGCAGACTACTTGTTTTGGTTTGGCTACAGCCAAAAAGGTGAATGTTCCTTTCATTCCTCCATTAGCTGAGTACGATACATGGCGTAGGCACACCAATCATAATGTTGATGTACTGCTTGCCCTGTTAAAAAATGGCAGTATAAATATTTCAGACGTCGTCCCTTTAGGATGGTTGTTGTGGCTAACAAGTTCCAATGCATGTCAACTGTGTTTTCTTAATGCAAAGAAATGTTCCACACAAACCTTTTTTTCCGCATTCTCATTCAGTAACCACGTACTTTGTGGGCACATTGTGTCAGCAATGGTTGGAACACTCCACTCTGTCATCAATGAAACAACACCTATCACTTTTTTCCAGTGACATCAATTTGGCGGACTTTATCTTGGGTCCTTAGTCACCTAGATCAAAGCGATTCATTTATGAGGCATGTAATGAGCTATGGAAATTATCATCGATGGAAGCTGCAGTGTGTTTGCACCAAATTGACCACTCTAATTTGGAAAAAGTTCTTGCAGTAGTAGATAATAGCATTAATATATTGTCTTCCCGTATTTACACCTTGGATAACTTGTTTCATCTGTTATTGATATAGTTCAGAATGATGTATCTGTGTTGTACCACGGTCAGAATCAATTACGCTCTCTAATGCAATTTGCATGACCATTACAAACGCTTAAAATGGGAAAGCATCCATTGGATTATCTGAATGGTTCTGCACTGTTTTTACCATTTAATTTGACTGATAGACAGAGGTTTATGTCTATGAAAGACGCAACTTACATGCCGCTACATATAGAACAAGTAGAACAGCTACCTTTATCTGTAGCTGAGACTGATTCGGCTGTGTGGTTAATACATGGAGTTATTACACTGCCCTACTCACTATTTCAGTTCACATCTTGTATGAAACACTTCCCGTTTGGCCGCTTTGAGCCCTTGCAAAGTGCTTTTATTCATGAATTGTGGTCCTTGCCTTTCACATATAGATGTCAGCGCGCATATAAGGATGTCTTCCTAACAGGGGAGGATTGCCATTCCACAGTAGGACATTCCCTAGTTTGCAAACAAGTTAAATTGCATGACGCTTGTAACGTGTCGGCACCTAATCTGGCTTGTTTTTTAAATGGTATGCCAGCCCGAGCAATGGTTCCCATGCGGATGTTGCTTTCAAATGGCAGTTATCTTATTTTGAATAACCACGATTGCTGTGGCATATGGGCTGGCATCCCATATATGGTAATGGTTTCACAACGGGTTACTTGTTGCAGCAATGTCCTTTTTCCACCCCCGCATGGGATTGTAGATCAATCAATCAATCAATCAGGGGTTTATAAAGCACGCTACTCACCCGTGAGGGTCTCAAGGCGCTGGTGGGGGAGGTGCAGCTCCGGATCAGTCGAAGAGCCAGGTCTTGAGGTTCTTCCTGAAGGTGTGCAGAGTGGGGCAGCATCTGATGTTGACTGGAAGCTTGTTCCAGGTCTTTCCTGTGACGTAGGAGAAGGCTCTTCCGCCTGCTCTGGTTCTGTGGATGCCTGGGGTCTCTGCCAGGGGGAGGTCGGCAGAGCAGAGGTCCCTTTTGGAAACATGGAAGGAGACTCTTTCGTTTAGGTATTTGGGCCCGATGTTGTGGAGGGATTTGTAGGCGTGGGTGAGTAGCTTGAAGGTTACTCTCTTCTCGATGGGGTGCCAGTGGGGATCTCGTAGGTGCGGGGTCATGTGCTTGTGTCGTGGGATTCCGAGGACGAGTCTGGCTACAGTGTTCTGGATGGTTTGGAGCTTGTGTAGCAGCGTTTTGTTGATTCCGGCGTAGAGAGCGTTACCGTAGTCCAGTCTGCTTGTTACGAGAGCGTGGGTGACAGTCTTTGTGCATTCGTGGGGGATCCACTTGAAGGACTTGTGGAGGATGTGGAGGAAGTTGAAACAGGTCGAGGCGATGGCGTTGATCTGGTGGGTCATGGTGAGGGAGGAGTCCAAGATGATGCCGAGGTTCTGGGCGTGGTCTGTCGGGTCTACCAGGGTTTCTTGGGTAGTGGCTTGACTTCTGCCCGCTTCCAGTCATCGGGGAAGATGCCGGATTCGAGGGAGGTGTTGATGGTCTGGCCTAGTTTGGGAGCTATGGCAGTGGCAGCTCTGTGCTAGATGTGGGGTGGGCAGGGGCCCGTGGGGGCTCCTGAGTGGGTGTTCTTCATGGTCTTGGTGGCGTCTTCAGTGGTAGAAGGTTTCCAGGTGTAGATAGTAACACGAATACAGTTTGAAATGTTTATTTCAACTATTGTGTTCTAAAACACAGTATACGAGCCACAACCAGCAGCAAAATGCATAATATCAATACTGTTAGCATTGCAGCAAGGCCATATGTGATAAAGGGAGGTGTCATCATATAAAGACAGTGGATAAAGGACTCTAAGGCCTAACCACCCTCCCCTTGGTGAGAAGAAGTATTATATAAAAGAAGATCTCTGGGCTTTGTCAGCATGGTATATCTACATCATAGGAACCGCATGGTCTTCTCCCTGGAAAGCTCCCTCTCCAAAGTATGAGTTACCTAAACATGCATCCCCATAATATCAAAACACGAGTTTCCAGCAGCAGCTGTGTTAGCATGTTTTGTCTAGGTGCTAGGGACAGACCAGAACAGAATAACAAGGGGCATTGTTTATTGACTTTGCTCACAGTGTTCAGACTAAACTCCAGGAACAGGCAGAGAACGAACCAAGCAGACGGTTCTCATGTGAAAGGCATAAACATTGATTTGATAAAATAAAGCCATGTAGTAATGTCGCAAAAGCAGCATCATGATTGCTGGACTTATGCTAACTTAGCAATGTCAACAATGTCCCTATCGGCCATGTGACACACCTATGGGTAAGCAATTTTTAAATTGCTTGCTTACAGGTAATCATCTCTATAATCATATTTTAAACCACAATAATTCAATAGATGCTTCAACTATTTACCACTCCTTCCAATTGTGTAATACGTTATCTCCCTTTAAATGAAAACTCCACTTGAGGGCACTATCACTGAAAAAGCACAACAAATCATAAAAAACAGTTTTCACACTCCTGTACTTATTTGCCATTGTCTTTCGACTCAATTTGATACAGACTTTCACTTGTGGCATACAACTCCTCACTTTGAATGTTTTTTATAAATTCATTGATTTCCATCACATCTAACTTTGTATTACTTGTTTCTCTGAACACATCAAAGCAATGGCTTCAAACTAAGGTAATTGACCACCCTATCTTGCCCCATTGACAAACCAGGAGAATTGATTTTGTTTCTATTAGTAAATAGATAGCTGGATTCATTGCATATAAGGAGAGAAGACATAAGTCACTACATTTCAACTAGGGTATTAGTTAATAATACATTGTCATCAATGTAGGCCCCAGAAATACATGTGCACCCCTTGATTTTGGAGGCAAATGATTCACTTTTTTGCTGAACGTCAAGTAGGTTCATTATATAAAGAATAAAATGATTTGTGGTGAGAATAATGATCTCATGATTAACTTAGCACAACTTGCTGATCTTATCAGAGAAGTTATCTAGGTTTTGTTATGAAAACTTCTTAATAGCTAAAGGAAACGTGTCACAGTTTTTTCTAATGTGCCATTTTGGGGGACAAATAATCTGTGTGTATTAATGATTTTTATGATGAATGTAGTCTTAACCAATGAATTAATGATGCTACACTTAAAGCGATTAGAGTATCATGTATGGATGTATGATTAAATAAAGTAGTTTTCTTTATATGACAAAAGTGTATTAAAACGGATGCAGATTACGATGCTTTGCCCATCTTGCTCCTACTCATGCCACTCTCCCAATCAATATCCCCCTGTGAGTCTTCTCTCCCCACAGTTTCTGAAGAGCACTGCACCAGGTGACATAAATTAGTTATTTTCTATACAGAGCATTTATGGTGAATGACACTTTCCATTGTGTTCCTCGTCTATCTTTCTAAAGGACACTTCTGTTAGATGTTCAGATGAAGGCTTGCTAGCACACTGATGTATGAGTCTTTGTTTAATATACTATTTTAAATCTCTGGATTATTGCTGCTGTGGAAGCTAACAGAAGGAGTCTTCCTCCTTAAAAAATGGCTTAGTGGTATAAAATGTTAACTTACGATTTAGTTTCTAATTTGTCCAATATGAGCTAACAATAGTCATGCTATGCTAAATGTGCAGTTTTGCTAATTGTTATGTGTAAAATGTATATAAACCCCCGAGTTTTAGGTGTCTGTGTAGTTGACTTCTCAATTTCTGCCCGAGACTCTGTCTGACTTATCTGAGATTTTTCTTCTCCCTTATGATGCTGTCAGTATTCTTTAAGAGTCTGACATTTAAATTTTTGAGAGACTATACTGATTATTAGGTATTAAAAGATGTCTGATTTTCTACTCTGTATCTGAGCCTTCATTGCATTTACTGTATTTGTCTGTATTGTTCATTTTGAGATTTTTTCATAACATAACTCTTTAACTTTTTATCGATTTAGAACTCATTTATTGAGCAGTCCTAGTCACTATTTGACTTTACTCTGCTAAACTGACTCTTATCACAAGACTAAGGGTGCTGGAGCTGAGCTGTCAGAAGAAAATGTTGGGGTGATGAAAATATGGGGGTTCAGTGAATAATTAGAGTTGGGCTACTACAACTGTAATCTAGAATATTGATAAAAGAATCATGAGGCACACTCATATTACCAACATCGTAGTGAGGGACAAATTAATACAAAGTAAGTGCATATAGAGAAGTATCCATGAAGGTTGAGTTTTGTGGAGAAAATCTATACATACTTTTTGATATTTTGTCCCTTGATATTCTGTCTATGGTATTAGTGTACCGCTATATTCTGTGGTCGATATTCAGGATCCACACCCAGCTAAAGAAGGTTGGGATCTATGTCTAAGGCTGAAAGCTTTTTTCCAAGTCAATCTAGCCAGCCTTAGAAAAGGCAGTGGTAAAACCAACATAACATTGAACACTGGCAACACCAATAGGCGTGGTATTGACAAACCTGTAATTGGTTTTATTTCTTTTTTTAAAACATATTTGTTAGACCTGCCCCTTTTTGCAGGTCTTTCCTCAAACTTTTTGCCTTTTGACTCTTATGTTTCTGACCCTGTTTTCGTTGGCTATAGGATTCTGGGCACTTTACCACTGCTGATCAGTGCTAAAGTGCATATGCTCTCTGTGTAAATTGTGAATATAATTTGTTATCCAAAATTGGCATATTTGATTTACTAGTAATTCCCTATTAAAGTGCATTGAGTGTGCCAGGGTCTGTAAATCAAATGCTACTAGTGGACTTGCAGCATTGGTTGTGCCATCCACATGAGTAGCCCTGTAAATGTGTCTCAGACTTACCACTGTAGTGTCTGTGTGTACAGCTGTAAACTGCCATGTTGTTCTGGCAATTGCACCCACTTGCCAGGCCTGAACCTTCCCTTTCCTTACTTGTAAGCCACCCCTAATAAAGGCCAAAGGTGGCCCCATGGGCAGGGTGTAGCGTATGCGATAGGTAGGACATCTACTGGTGAGTGAGACATGTTTCGCTTGCACCTGAATAGGCTGTGTCTTCTTTTTCGGTCGAGCCTAGTGCAGTGCACATGCGCTGCTCTGCGAGGCATGCTGTATATGGTATGTGTGGGAGAAGAAACTCCCATCTTTCCTATTGGCTTCTGCTACTATACTTCCTGTAATGCCTGTTTTTCTTCAGTGGATATGGTAGATTAGTCCTGGCTTTTGCCGTTTTGGACCCTCCCAGGTGACTGCCCCTGTTACTGAGGCAGTACTCTGTTTTTCATATATGTTTGTTCCTGCACACTCTCTTTTCCTTTCTCTTCACCCGGCTTCTTGAACGCATTGATAACCCCTTCTGGCTGCCTGTTTTTGGCCTTCCCCCTCCCTTCTCTCGCTTGGAGCCCTCCCCCCCCACCCTCCAATCACACACACAGATGTGGGTTTCTCACGGCAGAGAGACCTCGCACTGCGAATCCCCATCCAGCAGCAGCACTTCCCTCTGCTTGCCTCTGTTTTATCGGTGGTTCCTGTTCAAGGGCGTTGGGGCTTCACCCCCTTTACATTAAGGGTAAAAACATTGCAACTATAGTGATGTTAAAATATGTTTAATACACATTTTAGTTGGGGCACTATCCACGTTGTTTCATGGATCATTGGGGTGAAAGTAAAACACATGACTCTGACTCATGTGCTTTCAGACAGGTTTCTCCCCCGGGTGTGCCCAAAGTCTAAGTATTTGCCGGGCTGACAATCTCTCAGCCCTGAGGCCTGTGAGGTCATCAGCTCGGCAAAGATTGAGCATCCAGGCCTAGTCTCCACCCCCTAATGACATGGGGGTAAAGTTCGCCCTGGGCGTTTCAGATGGTAGCCCTGTAGAGCGAATCCTCCACGTCAATCAGGGAGTGGAGAGAGAGCATTGTCACCCCTCCCTTTCCCAACTCGTCACAGGGTGGGATGGGACCCACCCTGTGACGAGTTGGGCAAGGGTGTGGCAGACTGTCTCCAGGCAGGATGGCTAGAAATGGAGTTGTGGCGTGTGACTGAGACACACTGCTTACCGCGTATGATGCTGTTTCAGCTCTTTGTGCTGAGTGGTGTTCAGAGACATAAATCAGATCAGTTTCGATGAGCATTGATGACAGTAGCACCAGCAGTGTCCTAACGCACAGCACTGCAGGTTAGTTTGGTGACTCCACTCGGACCGACTCCTCGACGTTGCCTGTGACGGAGTGTGAAGGAGTTAGCAGACCGGACACTGTGGTTGGCAGTAGCAGACCAAGGTAAAAACAAGTGTCAGCTGAAAGGCCTAATTCAATCAATTGGTTTGTTAATTGGGCCCGTTTCAAAGTGTGAGATAGTCTAGAGCAGAGCTCTGCACAGAGACAGGCAAAGCAGGCCTAATAATATGCCAGGGTGTGAAGAGCGATGCCATGCCCAGCAGGGGATGATGCGGATAGAGTTGAGTGAGAGCGCTGCTCTCAGACAAACATACCAGTAATAATGAATGTGCCCTGCTTCCGTCACTTGTGTGCGTTTATGAGGAACAACCTTGGGCTCTCATCATTCCGGATACGAGTCACAGAACGCAAAGCAAAAGGCGTGCACTGGGTGACTTACTCACACTTGTCTCTCAGCTTACCTACTCTGGGGCCTTGCTCCCACCCGTATCCTCTCCTCATCTGCCTTGCTGATGAGTGCCACTGACTCCAATACTTGTCCTTTACATAGCATTTCACAGGAATTAAAACAGATGTATTGCGACTTTAGGGAGGGTTTGGAGTGCTTTACAAAAGTTCATCTCATTTAGCCACTCCTGAAGCCTGCAGTTTTACAGCTGGGAGAAGGGGGCAGCAGACAGCCGCGAATAAGACTAACAGTGCTCTTTTCCATTTGACAAAGTCAGAGATTAATTTGAGCCTGTGGCTGCAGGTGGGGCCTGCTACCACTTATTTACGGGGACCGGCTGTTCTGCTTGGGTTTTCGGATCAGATAGAACCCGCTCATCAGAGCCTCACTAACCCAGCCAGAACGTTACCCCCTCCCTAGGGCCTATTTACAATAGTGCAACCACATATATCTACCACCTAAGGACAGGGAATTCCTACTATACATACCAGGACCTCTTATAATCGGCGGCCTCGCGATCCCATACGGATCCAGACCTCTCTGCCCATACGACAGTATCACAAGTGGCGGCCTCGCGATCCCATACGAATCCAGACCTCTCTGCCCATACGACAGTATCACAAGTAGCGGCCTCGCGATCCCATACGAATCCAGACCTCTCTGCCCATACGACAGTATCAGCACAATCGGCGGCCTCGCGATCCCATACGAATCCAGACCTCTCTGCCCATACGACAGTATCACAAGTGGCGGCCTCGCGATCCCATACGAATCCAGACCTCTCTACCCAGACGGCAGTCTCAGCACAATCGGCGGCCTCGCGATCCCATACGAATCCAGACCTCTCTGCCCATACGACAGTATCACAAGTGGCGGCCTCGCGATCCCATACGAATCCAGACCTCTCTGCCCATACGACAGTATCAGCACAATCGGCGGCCTCGCGATCCCATACGAATCCAGACCTCTCTGCCCATACGACAGTATCACAAGTGGCGGCCTCGCGATCCCATACGAATCCAGACCTCTCTACCCAGACGGCAGTCTCAGACAGTTCATCCTATGATCACCATAACATACATAAGGGAATCAGTCTCACTATTCATCAGATCACACAAGGACTGCCAGTTCGAGCATAGCCTGTTCTCCGGTTCGAGGGGCTCCTCTTTCCCTTATTCAGTTACCACTTACCTGATCAGGGTTAACATCTGTTCATGTAGCCGCAGCTGACTAGAAGAATAGGCTACCCTCTCATACAAGAACACGCAGCACATGTTGGTTCACTACAAACTGGGTACTTTATTACTCATTACATACGTAGTCACATAACATTACAATATAACACATAACCTGCAAAGAAAAGTGAAAGATTAAGTTGTACACTCTAATAAGAAAGGGTCGACATCACCATAGTAGTGTGTAGCCTGCACTCAGTGGTCATCTAGGTTCCCTTCTCGTCTGTGCCTCGGCTCGCCTGGAAGTCACACCTCCGCAGTCACGGATACATGTCTGCACCACTATGCGCTGTTCTCTTCACCCTTCTCCGAGTCACTGGGACCTCTTCCTTATCGGCTCCTCTCTCCTCTCTGGCTATTCTGCTAGGAGAGTATCTGTCTCTCGGTTCTTCTCCGCCTTCAAGATGGCGTCTGTCTTCCCTGGAATAAGTAGTAGCTTTACTGCTAACGGCTAGATGCCGCCTACGGACTGAACATGTAACTGCCTCAGACTTTCACTAATATAGAGGTGCGTTTCCTCATGGAAAATTCCGGCCCGTAACCTGCCGCCCACCAAATTCTTGTACCTCCCCGTACCAAGGACACTTTCCCAGCCGGCCGGCCTGATGTAGTGTCTTCGGCATGAAGAAAAATACAATCCTTCGATAAGGGCCGGCCTGAACCGGTTCTCTCCAAGCGAATAACACCTCATAACTAAAACATTACATTTGACCTAGAAGCATCCCAAGCTGCCGGAGCAGAAAGAAAGATGGAGTCTCTCCCGTTTGAGGCCTACCAGGCCTGAATTCAGCACGGCTCCATGAAATACCCTCACTACAGGACAGGTTATCCCTGATACTAATGAATCTATCCCCTAGGCTATGTGTGCAAGCCCTGATCTATGGGGAAGAGCACAGGATCATGTCGAAGTGCCTAGTAAATAGGCTCCATTCACTACTCTAACCCTTAGACTTGAATGGTAAGAGACTGAAGTCACATTCAATCACTTTTTCACACAAGAAGGCCGGGAAAATCGAGCAGAACACCGGCACATAGTTTTCCTCATCCGACTTTGACCCCAAGGAGGAGAGAAGCAAACACAAGGAAGAGAAAACGCAAAAAAGGTGGCAAAGGGGAAATCGGGAGCCTGCAAGAGTGAGCTAGTGGTGGGTCAAAGTGTCACGAGGTGGAATCGTCACTAAACCGCCTTCGTGTTTGATTGACACCCTGACATTCAGTAGCACCGCCCATGGGCTGCAGAGCTATGGCCCGCACATGTGCGTTTCCAAATTAAACACCGGACAGGCCTTGTAATCCGGGAATAGCCACTAAGGTTCTAAATATGAGGGTGAAAAGAGAGTGCAACAGGTAAAAGAGGGCCATACTTTATTAAAAAATAGTCTGGGGAGATACTCTCTAGCATTACCAAGCTGCTACAAAAGGTTGAGTTATGTGGTTGTTCGTAATTTGAGAGTTCTGCAATTATGGAGGAGTAAATAATGTCACTTCTGGCACCAGACAACCTTAGTAGATATCAAGGAGCAGTAAATCTAGCCATTTAGTGCGCGAAAAGGTTTGCACATCGGTCCCTTTGTGCTTGTGCAATTCCAGAGAATTATTTATTTGTTCTAGAAAGGGATCTGGCATCCTGCTGAAGATGCTATGAGGAAAGAATGATGATAAATTAAAGAAGAAACCTCTATCAATGAAACACAGCAAATGCAAGTAACAAGGAGCATGGATAAAAATAAAGGGAAATGCCTTAAATGCATATGAGACCGAGCATTTGTATACAACTAACCCAAAAGCATTTGTATACAACTAACCCAAAAATCATTTGAAATGTAATTCTGAATCGTAATATGGCTTAAAATGTATAAAATGATTTTACCTTATGTAAATATTAGTGAAAGTGAACATTCCATGTATATGTATCTTAATAGCATAGCATATATTTTGGACAGTACTTTCTCACAATTATTGACAGATGTGAGGCAGTGTGAAAACCAGGGTCCTTGTTCTCCCAAGCTAAAGGCACATCTCATTGGCCTGCTTCAGTAGGATGAATGGCTGAGTGAATCTGCTGGGATTTAACCTGTAACCTGCAAGGAAGGTGCATGCAGATTTCAGCAGTGCCCAGTAATTTCCCGAACCATCTCAGCAGCAATTACAGCCGTTTACATGTATATTCTCATGTTATTATGAGAAACATGTATGAGATACATTCATTTCCTGGGAAAGCTATTCCTTTTTGTGCACCTTTTTATCTAATTTTTGTTAAAAAAGATTTGCAGTGGAAATGGCGACTAACCTCCTGAAAAAATACCAGGCCCCTGCGAAGCCCACCCCTCCGCCCCCCCAGACCAAGCTCAGCCTCACCTCTTACAAACCTCACCAGCCACCACTGCTCTGTTTACTTCCACAGTGGCTGAGGCAGGCTGCGGCATGTACAGGCGGTTAACCCTTTCTTTCCCCGTTTCCCTTGTACTTGTGTTCAGCTCTATGAAGCCTTGGTGCATGCCCTGGATAATGTTTGCAATAGATGTCTCTTTACTCACTCTCTCTCCTCTTGCCTCTTTAGCCCTCCCAGTCCAGCCAGAAGGTTCTCACACTCCACCCTATGCAACGTCACTCCAAGCAGTGGCCCACAAGGCAATGTCATTCTAAGCAGCACTACTCTGCTACGTGCAATGTTGTGCCACTGCGCGCCACGCAGAACATCACCACTCCACTCCACTCCCTGCAACTCCACTCCATGCAGTACCACTCTGCTTTACACAAACACAATGCTACTCCAAGCAATGACACTCAAGTCAACGCCACTCTACACTGCGCCACTCCATACAATGCCACTCATGTAGCACCACTCCGCTCCACTCCATGCAGTACCACTACGCTCTTCGCAATGCCAGTCAAGGTTATGCCACTCAAGGCCACGCCACTCTACACAGGGCCACTCAATCCAATGACACACCACACACCACGCAATGCCACTTGATGCAATGCCGCTCTACGCAACGCCACTCTACACAATGCCACTCTACACAACACCACTTCACGTAACACCACTCCATGCCGCTGTACTTCAAAAAACTGCATGCTGCACCCCACTCCACACAACACCACTCTCTGAAGTTCCACTCCACTCCACGCAATGCAAGTCCATGGAACGCTGTTCCATTCATTAATACTCAAGGCAACGCCACTGAGTATAATGTCACTCTATACACCACCACGCCACCCCACTCTGCGCAATGCCATTCCATTTCACGCAACTCCACGCAATGTAAATTCACTCTATGCAACTGTACTCCATACAAGTGCAATTCCCCCTACCCAACCCACTCCACTCTATGCAATGCCACTCCAAGCAGTGACACTCAGGGCAACACCACTCTAGGGAGCGCAACTCCATGCAATGCCACTTCATGCAACCCCACTCCACACAACACCACTCCCCTCCAAGCAGCACCACCCTACCCAGCACCACTGTGCTGCACTGCACACAACTCTAAGCCACTCCACGCAGTGCCACTCAACACAGCGCCACTCTATGTAGCACCACTCTATGCAGGCCCACTCTACACAGCACCACTCTATGCAGCCACACTCTACGCAGCCACACTCTATGTAGCAAGACTCTACGGCAGTGACACTCGACGCAGAAACAACTGATGCAGCGACACTCCAAGCACTCGCCACTCACTACAATATCACCACAGACAATGCCACACCACCCTGCTCTATGCAATGGGACCCTGCTCTCGGCAACACCACTCCATTTTACACAGTGCCACTCCACGCAAGCCTAATTCACTCTACGCAACTGTACTCCATACAAGTGCACCTCACTCTACCCAACCCACTCCATTTTATGCAGCTCCACACCAAGCAGTCACACTCAAGCAACACCACTCTACGCAGCACCACTCTGCTCCACACAACGCCACTCTATGCAACGCCACTCCATGCTGCTGCACTCCACGCAACTGCACACCGCACCCAACTACACGCAATGCCACTTTACACGCAATGGCACTCTCCACAGTGCCATTCATCGCAACCCCACTCAACACAGCCCCAATCAACGCAACCCCACTCAACACAACCCCACTCCAAGCAGTGCCACTGCATGCAATGTGAAACCATGGAAACGCAACACCACAGAACGCCACGCCACTCCAAGCAGTGGCTCTCACAGCAACACCACTCTGCACAGCGCCACTCCACGCAATGACATTCCTTGCAGTGCAACACCACTCCACGCAAAGCCACTCTACACAGCAGCACTCCACTCACACAATGCCGCTCCATGCAATGCTACTCGACGCCACTGCACATCTGCACACCGCACACCACTCATGCAACACCACTCTACACAGCGCCACTCCGAGAACTGACACTCTACGAAATGCCACTCAAGCAATGGCACTTCATGCAGCGGCACTCCACGAGACAACACTCCACTCCATCAAAGCCACCCTACGTAGCACCACTCTGCTCTACACAATACCGCTCCACGCAACGCAGCTGCACTACACGCCACTGTACGCCACTCCACGCAATGTCATTCTTCCACAAACTTGATGTATCTAGCTACACATTCCTTAACATCACTCTCACTTTACTTTACCCACTCATACTTTCTTTTACTACCTCTATCTCTTAATGCCATAATCCTTAACCAATAAACAACCTACAACATAATTACATTACACAAATACAGTCCACACGACTCACAAATACACTACCAGCAAATACAAAAATATATATTTCCACTACACAACACATACAGACACTACATTTAAAATTAAAACACATACGTATAAAACATTATGGTTTACAATGTCAACAGTTCTAACTCTGGTCATGCTACACCAGGGAGGACAGGACTGGTTTGGATTGGGTTCAGAGATCCCTGCCAAAAAGAGAACAATGACAAAATGGGGTATAAGTATTGGACCTAAAACCCCAAGAATTTAGATTACTTTAAGGAACAAGAGGACCCTACCGAGAAGAAGAGTGGGAGGACTGCATGAGGAGCACTGCCTGTTCTGTGTGAAGGGTGGGTTGGTCTACAGTTGCTGCTTCTGTCTGTGGTGGAGGAAAAAGACTGAGGGCCATATTAGTAAGGGCAGTATCGCCGCTTTAGCGGCACTTTTTGCCGATAAAGCGTTGATGTTTTATCCTATTAGCAAGCTGTCGCTAACAACTGTTAGCGACAGCTTAATGGCGATAGCGGCCTCTTTTTACCGCTTTGCATGTCAGCGATATTTATCACTAATGACATGCAAAGTGGGCGTTCCTCACTAAAAATAATAGGAAGAAGTCGCTAACACAACTTCTCCCTATTAGCAATGCCCGCATAGCGATAAAAAAACTCACGCTAACCGCGATTATCGCTGGATTTCAACACCTGCTAAAATTCTGACTTAGCCATGGTTTTCTATGGGAGGTGGATTCTACGGCTGAATCCTCACCTGCCTATTATCGACCTTTTCCTTAGCAATTGGAATTCATCGCTGGTATTCCCGCGTTATTGATGGAGAATCACCGCTATCGCTGGTTTATTATCGCCTTGGAGATAAACGTTGATAATAACACGTTATCTCTGTTATCTAAACCAGCGATAGCCGGCGATAAAAAATACAGCGATAAGCGCGCTTTGCGATGATTATCGCAAGTCCTTGCTAATATGGCTGTGACTCTTTTCGCCCTGCTGTGGTATCCTTCTTGAGAAGATATCTTCAAGGGTCTGTATGTGCTGGCCTCCTTTTCTGGGAAACTCAGGGACATCACAGTCTCCAAGGGCCCCGAGACAGTGCAGACAGCTGCAGTTTTGCTTGCATTTCTAGCTGCTATTTTGCTTATTTTGCACAGAACCGAATCAGTACCAGTTATTTTTTAAGAAATATGTCCTGCTTTTACTCTTTGTTTTAATCATTCTCACTGTTTGAATTTGTTATGTGGAGGGAGGGAGGGAATCGAACCCTGAGTGGTAGGCATCCGAGGTGAAAACTAGAAACCATCATTTTTAGTGACTGAGCGATCTAGTTGTTGAACCTGGGCAATATAAAACTGGACCCTGTGCGAACGCGCAGCAGACGCTCGCAGCGGGCGCGCCGCTGGCATGCCGAAGTCATGCCTAAGGCGATCCCGTCTGCACCCGTCAGCATCCCGGACGTGGCCGGCGCAGGAAATGCTGCCGGTTTTCCACTAAACCACATAAATCGCATAAGCTACTGCAGAGCAAGGCTATTAGACATCGGCAAGTGTGTGAGCTGCCACTCCCACTTTGCTCTTCATCCAGATGTCAACTACCTCACCTGCAAACACTGTAATTGGGCGGCTTTTCCCCCCTACAGTGAGACGCGTGTGGGGAGTGAAGTGCAGTATAACCCTGGCACCCATTTAGATCAGAAGCTCGGTGAAGGAAGCCAACTGAGGGCTTTCCGACTAAACACCCGGTCAGTAAAAAAACACGAGCTACAGCTCTATGAACTTCTAACCGACTTAACGCCCAATATTATGTTTCTAACTGAAACGTGGTTAAACGAAGGCTCTAATCCCACCATTGCTGGTGCGGTCCCCCCTGGCTACCAGATCCTAAGAAAGGATCGGCCAGGGGGCAGGGGTGGGGTTGTTGCTATAATTTTTAAAACACTTTTACTTATTCCACACTACCTATTACAGAGGTAGAGGGGGCCGAGGGACTGGGCTTTCTTCTTGTCGTATCTGCCCACCAATCTATTGCGAGCGTAGTTATTTACCGGTCCTGACGGAAAGTTCACTGATTCCATTAGCCACGCTAGCTCCCCTATTATCGCTAAATACAAACACTGCCTGGTACTTGGGGATTTTAATATTCACATGGACAAATCAGTGGAACATGAGCTTACTAGGCTGTGTGAATCCTTAGGCATACTCAAATTGGTCCCCTATGTCCTCCTTCCTATGCACAAAAGGGGTCACACTTTGGATCAGATCTTCTCTACTGCCAAGATAGAGATAGACACGCCCCTCCCTATAGTGTGGTCTGACCATTTTCTGCTCGGTTTTAGAGTCTGTAAAGTTTCAGGTGGCCCTCAATCATATTGCAAGCCCCACCCCAGCAGTTTTAGATCTTTTTGTCAGTTCACCCTGGAGGCGTTGTATGGTGCACTCAGGCTACACCCTATCCCTCACAGTGGGAAACTCGAGAGTGATGTGCTCTCTTTGAAGAACTGGCTATAGCTCCGCTCTTTGGAACTTGCACCCCTACAATCGTGCAGCAAAAGCCAGCAGAGCCTCAGCTCCTTGGTTTACAGAGGCATTCAGAAAGAGCAAAAGTGCTTGTAAACGCCTTGAGAGAGCGTGGCGGAATAATTTCAATCCCGTGGACAAAACCACTTACAAACAGGCCCTGAAAGCCCACTACAGTAAAGTCCGCGAAGAAAAGAAACTTTTCTTCTCTTCTAAAATCGAACAGGCCGGGGATAAAAGTAAAGAACTCTTTAAAATCGTAAAAGACTTCTCATCCCCTAATGCAATGGACAGCCCATTTGCCCCTACCAGTGATTGGACTAACCATCTGGCACACTATTTCTATGATAATATTAAAATTATCAAGATTCTTTCGAGGCGCCGCCCCAAGTGATGGAAGTAATCGCCGGACCTCTTCCCCCCGCCAACCCTAAAACAGGTTTTTCCCTCACACAGTTCCCTTCTATCCCTTTGGATAAGTCCCTCGAGATAATGAAAGCGCTTATGTCCAGTTCACCCTCAGACCCATGTCCAGCAAAAGTACTGGCATCTGTTGCTGAGGTGATTAACCCAGCAGTCAACCAGATTCTGAATACCTCTTTGCAAGAGGGGCAAATGACAGTGAGCTGGAAAAACGCAAAAATTCTCCCAGTATTAAAGAAACCCTCAGCAGACCTCTTGGTGACCTGTAATTACAGGCCAATATCATAGCTGCCCTTCTTTTCCAAGGCTTTGGAAAATATGTAAATTCAGTTATCACAGAGTATGTGGAAGCCAACCATTTACTTCACCACAGTCAGTCGGATTTCAGAGCTAACTTCAGTATAGAAACAGCCTTATTAGAAGTCTCTGAAGCTATTAAAGTGACACTAGATAAAGGGGGTAACACAGTACTAGTATTGCTGGACCTTTCCGCGGCCTTTGATGCCGTGTCACATGAATGTTTCTTGCGAAGACTCCAGGACTGCGGCATTGGTGGCACGGTACTCAGGGGGTTCACCTCCTTTTTAAGAGACCGTCAGCAAACAATCTGGTTCCCTCCCTTTGCGGCTCTCATCCCCCTATCGAGGTAGGGGTACCACAAGGCTTGATCCTGACACTTTTTAATGTTTATATGGCCCCCCTTGCGCTCCTAGCTGAGGAACACGGCGTTAAAATAGTATCATACGCCGATTACACGCAATTGCTGTTCACCTGCGACAAGGGCACCGATTTTGGAGGCAGTGAGGTAAACGTCTGCTTGACAGAGGTGTTTTTCTGGCTAAAACTAAACCAATTAAAGTGCAATCCGGAGAAATCAGAGATTATTTGCTTCGGTCCTAATCCTTGTGAAGTATGGCGTCAATGGTGGCCACAGGATATGTCCCCCCCTGTAACCTCAGTAAGCACTGTGAAGAACCTAGGGGTCAATCTAGACGTGACCTGTTCATCAAGGCTCAGATTCAAACAGTTGCCGGTACCTGCTTTGGGCTGCTGAAAATGTTAAAGAATTGTATCCCCCTGCTTCCGGTCTCACACAGGAAGACTGTAGGCCAGGCCCTGATTGTATCTAGGCTTCACTACGTTAATGTCCTGTACCCTGGGCCTACCTGACTATTTACTGGGCCGCCTGCAGGTGGTTCAGAATGCGGCGGCCAGAGCTACTCTCATGGTGGGTCCCAGAGCGCGAATGTCTCCCCATTTGAAATCCTTGCACTGGCTACCGGTCCGGAAGAGGATCCATTTTAAAGCTCTGGTCCTGGCCTTTAAGGCCCTACATAATACAGGTGCCTTTTACATTAGGAAAAGGATTCAGCACTATGTCCCGCAACGGGCACTGAGGTCCTCAGCACAGCTTCTGCCAAACATCCCTAAGTTTTCCCGTTCCCGCATGGGCGGTCGCTCCTTCCACGTGTTGGCCTCTTGGCTATGGAATGGCCTGCCACTGTCTCTTAGACAGGTGCAGGATCTCCTCGCCTTCAGGAGGCAACTAAAAATTTGGCTATTCCAACATTAGTTCTAGGCCTACCCGTTTTAGTGCAAACTGTCTGTCTCTTGGTCCTTTCAGCACCCGGACATTCTGTGGAGTAGCTGCGCGCTTTACAAGTACCTATTAATTTAATTTAATTAATTTGCTCTGCAAGCACTCTGTGGGCTTTGCTTTCACAGAGCTCCGTGTGCTTCTCTTTTGCAAGTGCACTGTGTGTTCTGTTCTCCAACAGCAATGTGTGTTTTCTTGTCTGAGAGCCCTCCCTTGCATTTGTTTGGGGGAAGAGTCTGCCTGGGGCACCACCCTGTCCGGGGCCGAGACCATCCCGCTGTGCAGGAAACCCGAGATCGCCGTGCAGCCACTCCACCAATGCCGCTGGAGCACTAGGCGTTATCTAGCAACCTTCAGAAGCCACAGAGATCCTGCAGCCCCAGACTCACCAGCTCGTCGTGCCTCTGTCACCCTCAGCGAAGGATAGGGGACTTGTGAGGCCGTGCTGGGTTCATCAACCATGAGAAAAGGGCAGAGGGACCTCTTCCCACGTCAGCTGGTGGAGGGCCCTGCCCCGTGAAGAGAAACTGTACTGCCCAAGGAGGAAGCGGAAGAGCTCCATGTCTCACTGTGGGCTGGGTCGGAGGCCCACTGGGAGTCCTGCAAGGACTCATTACAAGGGATCGGCCCCCCTGCACCATGGGCAGGGTGGCCTGAGATTGTTGGCAGGCGCAGCCGCCTGAGGGCAGCTGCAGGGTATCAGTTAATGGTGGATGCCGGTTGAGGTTTCCCGCCTGGAGAGCCTGAACCGGCCCTTCTCCCTCCTTTTGTGAATTGGGAAGATACCTGGGGCACGTCGATTTGGTGGTTGGTATGGGTGGAATGTCGACAGAGGCACAATCCCCATTAACAGTGGTAACATTATTGTATACCCTGTAAGAAACAGTGCAGGAGCCTCATGTTTAGGGGGGTACACTGGTAATTCATGTGATGTATGGTAGTTTAGACACTTCTATTCCCTAAGGTTATGTCCTAACTTAATGAAATATCTGGATGATATGATGTGCACAGTGATGGTGTTTTGAGTGATAATGTATTCATGACGTGTGCAAACTTCAATGATTTACTTAATTGCACTACATGTGATGTTATGACCACTGCCTTATGGCAAAGTGCTTTATGATCTATGTGATGTCATGATAATTGCCTAGTAGGCAAAGGGATTTATGTGATTGTGGCCTAATGTGTTTTATGTAGGGGTGGGCGGAATTTGCGTAATTGCGTTACGCAAATCTCCGCGAAACGGTAAAAAATCTCCGCGAACACGCAGAAATTTCGCGAACACGCGGAATTGCTTGCTCGCGATGCTTTTTTCCTGTTCACAATTGCTGTTTGCGTGCTCGGGGAGAAATATCTCGCGAACACGCATTTTGAGAACGCGAACAAGCAAAAATTTCGCGAAATCGCGGAAAGCAGACTTTTGAGCAATTTTGCGTTCTCCGCGGAACGCGAAATTACACAAATTCCGCAAATTCCGCGAGCGGAACGGAATTTACCGCCCAGGCCTAGTTTTATGTATATTACAAAGGATATTTTTATATAAACTGGTGTGGAGAATCTTTTGTGGTGTGCCTAGTGTGTCACTGGTGTGTGTGTTTGCAAATGCTTTACACATTGCTTCTGGGATAAGCCTGTGGTGTACCTAGTGGGTCACTTGTGTGTGTGTGTTTTGCAAACGCTTTACACATTGCCTCTGCGATAAGCCTGACTGCTCTGCCAAGCTACCAAGGGGGTGAGCAGGGGTTATCTTGTGTGTGTAACTCCCTTACCCTGACTGGAGTGGTGGGTTGTGCCTGGCTTAGGTATATACCCTAGTTAACCGGAAATTGAATTTCTAACAATATGCAATAAACACTAAAAATATAAAAGTAATAAAAAATAATACGGCTGTCATCTGCAGATATGTATGCATTTTTGCAAACAAAACGTAAACAATGACACATCACAAAAATAAATACATAAAAATATGAAATGATAGTGGAACTGACAGCAGAAAATAGCTAAGGTGCCCTGGCACTGAAATGTACTACTTTCTAGGCAGAAGTGCACATGTGCAAGTTCAAAAAGGGGTCCTTCACAGTAAACAGAGCCAGTGCATGAAGTGGTCTGACACATTGGGCCATGTTGTAGGCTGTGGTGGGTGGAGGTAAAATCTCAATAATACCCCACAAAAAATGGATGCTTGAAAAACACTAGCAAAATAGCTGAATCTGTGTCTAGGCCAGAACTAAAGTACGTTTAGAAATATTTTGTCCTCAGCCCTAAAGTCATGTATTGACAAAGCCATTACATTAGCCTTGGTTTCAAGTCTCGGTCTAGACCCAGTATGTACCCATGAAACAATACCATTCTAGATATTTTCCCTCCTGCAGTAAATGTAATAAATGTATCAAAAGTAATGCATTTAATATGTTCTTAGTTAATGTTTTCTCTTCCACATCAAAGTACACAACTAAGGGACTATTTCTATCAATGTTGCAATATTCTTTGTCATTCAGTTAGATCTAATTGCTACTGGACTCAATGAATCAAAAAAGAGATATTTAGATTGACTTTAGCATTGAGATAAACCAGCCATCCTGTCGGAATGGGCATTCGCCCTGCAGCAGATTCTTCCAGCAGTTCCAGGCACCTGGACAAAACATTCAAGCAATCAGCATTCCTTAAACTACACAACCTTGGCCTCACCTAGTTTTGTAAGTAAGTACTAGCCCAAAGTGTGCAGTTTGTAGCTATCAACAAATAGTTGAAAATAGTCTGCATGCATCTCAAGCAATATGTTTCATCGCAATGCATTCTAGAGCTGAACCAGATAGGATTTTTCCCCAGATAAAGGAGGCAACTATCTGTGTCTATCATTCATCACCTGAATTGTCACCTAATTTTAATATAGTTACTATTAATCCCTATTTTAAATATCATCTGATACCTTGGGAAGCACCATTCAATAGTTTAGGTCTTTAACACTTCTTCCTAGTCACATTCCTGAGACTTGATGGTGACCAACCACTGGTCACAGGTGCATTGGTCATATATCTTTTTTAAACTTCTTCCCCTAGGAGGGAGTAATATAGGTCACCACCCCATCACCCTCCCGTGTTTCCTGTCCCTGATAGGGGTCTGGCACATAGCCCTGCCTGGTCCAGTCAGAAGGGGTTTTTTTCTGATGCCAGTTTCTTTTTCAGTTTCTTGGATCTAATACTTTGGTTTTCTGGTTAGATTCCTTGGTATGAGGTTGTAAATTGGCTATGAACTGCCAGTCTTTTAGACTGCCTGTGTTTCTTAGTGGCAGGTTTCCCACTGATACACCAGTGAATGACCGTGTTTGTCATGCCACAAGGATGTCCTGAAGCTGAGCATCACTATAGGAACCAAAGTCACAGAAATTGGACCACCCTCAAGGAAGACAATAAAAGAGTTGTGCCAGGATTGTACCCCCTCCCCAATCCCATAGGATACAATCTAACAGTACATCTCGCAAAGAGACCTAATTTCACAACACTACTTTTACTCAGCAACCTCAAACATCCTGATTACTGGGCTCCATGGTCAGATGCTGCATGGAACAGCTCTCCAAAACATCAAACCTCTCAGCCGTAGTGCAGCCACTCTCATCCGTTTAAGAAAGGATGTAAAAACCTTTCTTTTCAAATAACCCCTCCACTACTGCATCTTTGACAAGAGAAAAACCAGTTTGCCATCTGTAGGCTACAAATGTATTCCACAAGAGATAACGTTTGCCTAGCTTAACATGTCAATTAGACAAGAGGACCTAAAACCATCAATTTTGAGTCTCACGTGTGAACTACAAGCAGATGCTTCAATTGAGAATGATGATCCAGGACATTGACAATATACCTGTGAGCAGCATGCTCACAGCAGCAACAGTATTGCAGATTGGTATTACTGACATAATATCAATCCCACAAATATCAATTTACACATATGTTGGAAGTTTAATATTGATTACAAAAATATTGCCTCCCTATACTTAACTATGAAAATCCCTAATATAGAACACAAATACTGTTTACAGCAAAATCAATTTTTACATATATCTATACCAAACATATAACAAATACTAATATCATTGCCTATACATAAACATATAGCATATCAATAATATCGATTACCACAATATCAATCACAATATTGTCACCAACAAAAATATTAAATCCTTATAAAAACAGCCAAAAAGACATATTTAACTTAAAACAATTACTTCAAATAAACCCAAAACTAGCAATAACAACTATAATAAAACAATATATTATATTAACCAAAAATGTAATCTAAAACACATATATTTAAAAATAGCAAAACAATTATTATTAACTATAAACATGTACAAAATGTATTAATACAAATTAATACATATATTATCTACTGGCGGTCGCCAGTAGATAGTTATAGTTAGAACCGAGTTCCCATAGGAAATCTGAAAATTCTATTTTGAATAACTTTGGCGCCGGTTGACTTATCTTCGTGAAATTTTCAAAACTAATGGGGCGCTCCGCTCAGCTCCTACCCTGAAAGTCTCGGGGTGATTCGTCAAGCGGGGGCTGAGAAAAAAGGGGGGTCCCAAAACGCGTTTTCCCCATGCATTTTCCCATTGGACCTTTAGTCGAAGGTACAGCCCGAACGGCTGAACAGAATTACTTGAAATTTGGCAAAGAGGTAGTCCTCAGGTCAGGCATGTGCCTTTTGCATATATGGTGTCAATCTGTTCAGTAGTTCCTGAGAAAATCAAAAGTAAAATCACATATATATCTGGGCGGAGCCTAACCACACATCTCACCGTGAGATCTGATTGGCTGTCAGCACTTCATCCAAGAAGTGTTGGCAGCCATCTTGGGACCAATATACATGATAGCACCTCATTAAAAAGCATTGCAGTTAATAGAAGGTTTTAAGACTTTAGTTACATTATAAATCATTTGTTGATGGTACCATACTCATTTTAGGAATTGTGGTGTGTTCTATGGTGATTTTACCATGTGAAAAAGCCTTCTGCTGTGATATGATGAATCATGTTTGAGAGAAAACTATTTTCTCAAGCTTTTCCCACAGAGGTTTGGAAGGTGATCTATAAGTTAAACTGAGAGCATATTTTCTGTAAATTCACATTATCTTTCTCAGTCATGTGAGAATGAAGTCTGACATTCTCAGTAAAACATGTACATCCAACAAGGGCAGAGACTGTCAGTTGATTCCTTTGTGTTCTACTGCAGCTTCCCAGAGTGTTCTAAAGAACAACTAGAGCGCTAACAGTCCTACTTATAACAAACGTATGGCACACCTGAAGCCATCTTGGTTGGAATAAAGTGGTAACTCCTAAAACATTTAATTTAAAAAGGAACAAAACGAGGGGGTTCATTTTGCCATAGAAAGTATGATTAGTGCTGCAGAAAGAAAAATTAGGGCGCATTTTGAGTGACTTCTCAAATCCTCTTCTATTTCATTAAAAAATTCTGACATGCAGACTGAAACATGCACTTTCAATACCAGCAGCAGACTTCCCTGGTGAGCAGTAGCTTTACTACAGTGATCTAATAAGCAACTAGAGTGCTAACATTCTGAATTATGGCAAATGTGTGACACATCTGAATGCCTTCTTGATGGAATCAAAGTAAAAAACTGAAAGTATTTCCTACTGAGGAGACTGTAGTAAATGAGGAAATTAGAAAAACATCATAACAAATAAGTCTCCCAAAATGACCACCAGAGACAAAAGAGCCCAAATGTAGCCCAAATATCACCCAGATGTAGCCCAAGTATAGCCCAATGACAGAATGTCCCAGAGTGTTCTAACGAACAACTAGAGCGCTAACAGTCTTACTTATGACAAAAGTATGGCACACCTGAAGCCATCTTGATTGGAATAAAGTGGTAACACTTAAAACATTTAATTTACAAAGGAACAAAATGAGGGGCTTCATTTTGCCATAGAAATTATGATTGGTGCTGCAGAAAGAAAAATTAGGGCACATTTTGACTTCTCAAACCCTCTTCTATTTCATAAACAAAATCCGGCATGCAGACTGAAACATGCACTTTGAATACCAGCAGCAGACTTCCCTGGTGAGCAGTAGCTTTACTACAGTAATCTAATGAGCAACTAGAGTGCTAACATTCAGAATTTATGGCAAATGTGTGACACATCTGAATGCCTTCTTGATGAAACCAAAGTAAAAAACTGAAAGTATTTCCTACTGAGGAGACTGCAGGAAATTAGGAAACTACATAACAAATAAATCTCCCAAGATGGCCACCAGAGACAAAAGAGCCCAAATGTAGCCCAAATATCACCCAGATGTAGCCCAAGTATAACCCAATGACAGAATGTCCCAGAGTGTTCTAGCGAACAACTAGAGCGCTAACAGTCTTACTTATGACAAAAGAATGGCACACCTGAAGCCATCTTGATTGGAATAAAGTGGTAACACTTAAAACATTTAATTTACAAAGGAACAAAATGAGGGGGTTCATTTTGCCATAGAAATTATGATCAGTTCTGCAGAAAGAAAAATTAGGGCACATTTTGACTTCTCAAATCCTCTTCTATTTCATAAAAAAATTCTGACATGCAGACTGAAACATGCACTTTGAATACCAGCAGCAGACTTCCCTGGTGAGCAGTAGTTTTACTACAGTGATCTAATGAGCAACTAGAGTGCTAACATTCAGAATTTATGGCAAATGTGTGACACATCTGAATGCCTTCTTGTTGAAACCAAAATAAAAAACTGAAAGTATTCCCACTGAGGAGACTGCAGTAAATAAGGAGATTAGGAAACTTCATAACAAATAAATCTCCAAGATGGCCACCAGAGACAAAAGAGCCCAAATGTAGCCCAAATATCACCCAGATGTAGCCCAAGGATAGCCCAATGACAGAATGTCCCAGAGTGTTCTTAAGAACAACTAGAGCGCTTACTGTCTTATTTATGACAAAGTATGGCACACCTGAAGCCATCTTGATTGGAATTAATTGGTAACACTTAAAACATTTAATTTAAAAAGGAACACAATGAGTGGGTTTATTTTGCCATAGAAATTATGATTTGTGCTGAAGAAAGAAAAATTAGGGCACATTTTGAGTGACTTCTCAAATCCTCTTCTATTTCATTAAATACATTCTGATATGCAGACTGAAACATGCACTTTTAATACCAGCAGCAGACTTTCGTGGTGAGCAGTAGCTTTACTACAGTGATCTAATGAGCAACTAGAGTGCTAACATTCAGAATTTATGGCAAATGTGTGACATATCTGAATACCTTCTTTATGGAATCAAAGTAAAAAACTGAAAGCATTTCCTACTGAGGAGACTGCAGTAAATGAGGAAATTAGGAAACTTCATAACAAATAAATCTCCCAAGATGGCCACCAGAGACAAAAGAACCCAAATGCAGCACAAATATCACCCAGATGTAGCCCACATGTAGCCCAATGACAGAATGTCCCAGAGTGTTCTAACGAACAACTAGAGCGCTAACAGTCTTACTTATGACAAAAGTATGGCACACCTGAAGCCATCTTGATTGGAATAAAGTGGTAACACTTAAAACATTTAATTTACAAAGGAACAAAATGAGGGGCTTCATTTTGCCATAGAAATTATGATTGGTGCTGCAGAAAGAAAAATTAGGGCACATTTTGACTTCTCAAACCCTCTTCTATTTCATAAACAAAATCCGGCATGCAGACTGAAACATGCACTTTGAATACCAGCAGCAGACTTCCCTGGTGAGCAGTAGCTTTACTACAGTAATCTAATGAGCAACTAGAGTGCTAACATTCAGAATTTATGGCAAATGTGTGACACATCCGAATGCCTTCTTGATGAAACCAAAGTAAAAAACTGAAAGTATTTCCTACTGAGGAGACTGCAGGAAATTAGGAAACTACATAACAAATAAATCTCCCAAGATGGCCACCAGAGACAAAAGAGCCCAAATGTAGCCCAAATATCACCCAGATGTAGCCCAAGTATAACCCAATGACAGAATGTCCCAGAGTGTTCTAGCGAACAACTAGAGCGCTAACAGTCTTACTTATGACAAAAGAATGGCACACCTGAAGCCATCTTGATTGGAATAAAGTGGTAACACTTAAAACATTTAATTTACAAAGGAACAAAATGAGGGGGTTCATTTTGCCATAGAAATTATGATCAGTTCTGCAGAAAGAAAAATTAGGGCACATTTTGACTTCTCAAATCCTCTTCTATTTCATAAAAAAATTCTGACATGCAGACTGAAACATGCACTTTGAATACCAGCAGCAGACTTCCCTGGTGAGCAGTAGTTTTACTACAGTGATCTAATGAGCAACTAGAGTGCTAACATTCAGAATTTATGGCAAATGTGTGACACATCTGAATGCCTTCTTGTTGAAACCAAAATAAAAAACTGAAAGTATTCCCACTGAGGAGACTGCAGTAAATAAGGAGATTAGGAAACTTCATAACAAATAAATCTCCAAGATGGCCACCAGAGACAAAAGAGCCCAAATGTAGCCCAAATATCACCCAGATGTAGCCCAAGGATAGCCCAATGACAGAATGTCCCAGAGTGTTCTTAAGAACAACTAGAGCGCTTACTGTCTTATTTATGACAAAGTATGGCACACCTGAAGCCATCTTGATTGGAATTAATTGGTAACACTTAAAACATTTAATTTAAAAAGGAACACAATGAGGGGGTTTATTTTGCCATAGAAATTATGATTTGTGCTGAAGAAAGAAAAATTAGGGCACATTTTGAGTGACTTCTCAAATCCTCTTCTATTTCATTAAATACATTCTGATATGCAGACTGAAACATGCACTTTTAATACCAGCAGCAGACTTTCGTGGTGAGCAGTAGCTTTACTACAGTGATCTAATGAGCAACTAGAGTGCTAACATTCAGAATTTATGGCAAATGTGTGACATATCTGAATACCTTCTTTATGGAATCAAAGTAAAAAACTGAAAGCATTTCCTACTGAGGAGACTGCAGTAAATGAGGAAATTAGGAAACTTCATAACAAATAAATCTCCCAAGATGGCCACCAGAGACAAAAGAACCCAAATGCAGCACAAATATCACCCAGATGTAGCCCACATGTAGCCCAATGACAGAATGTCCCAGAGTGTTCTAACGAACAACTAGAGCGCTAACAGTCTTACTTATGACAAAAGTATGGCACACCTGAAGCCATCTTGATTGGAATAAAGTGGTAACACTTAAAACATTTAATTTACAAAGGAACAAAATGAGGGGCTTCATTTTGCCATAGAAATTATGATTGGTGCTGCAGAAAGAAAAATTAGGGCACATTTTGACTTCTCAAACCCTCTTCTATTTCATAAACAAAATCCGGCATGCAGACTGAAACATGCACTTTGAATACCAGCAGCAGACTTCCCTGGTGAGCAGTAGCTTTACTACAGTAATCTAATGAGCAACTAGAGTGCTAACATTCAGAATTTATGGCAAATGTGTGACACATCCGAATGCCTTCTTGATGAAACCAAAGTAAAAAACTGAAAGTATTTCCTACTGAGGAGACTGCAGGAAATTAGGAAACTACATAACAAATAAATCTCCCAAGATGGCCACCAGAGACAAAAGAGCCCAAATGTAGCCCAAATATCACCCAGATGTAGCCCAAGTATAACCCAATGACAGAATGTCCCAGAGTGTTCTAGCGAACAACTAGAGCGCTAACAGTCTTACTTATGACAAAAGAATGGCACACCTGAAGCCATCTTGATTGGAATAAAGTGGTAACACTTAAAACATTTAATTTACAAAGGAACAAAATGAGGGGCTTCATTTTGCCATAGAAATTATGATTGGTGCTGCAGAAAGAAAAATTAGGGCACATTTTGACTTCTCAAATCCTCTTCTATTTCATAAAAAAATTCTGACATGCAGACTGAAACATGCACTTTGAATACCAGCAGCAGACTTCCCTGGTGAGCAGTAGTTTTACTACAGTGATCTAATGAGCAACTAGAGTGCTAACATTCAGAATTTATGGCAAATGTGTGACACATCTGAATGCCTTCTTGTTGAAACCAAAATAAAAAACTGAAAGTATTCCCACTGAGGAGACTGCAGTAAATAAGGAGATTAGGAAACTTCATAACAAATAAATCTCCAAGATGGCCACCAGAGACAAAAGAGCCCAAATGTAGCCCAAATATCACCCAGATGTAGCCCAAGTATAGCCCAATGGCAGAATGTCCCAGAGTGTTCTTAAGAACAACTAGAGCGCTTACTGTCTTATTTATGACAAAGTATGGCACACCTGAAGCCATCTTGTTATGTTATGTTATGTTAAGCCGCACTTTTTGAGCGCACGGCTACCCCAGAAGGGTGTCCCGGCGCTTTGGCAAAGAGGCCCAAAGAAACAAGAAACCAAAGGCAAAAACCTACTACCGTCACAGCGGGTTACTTAGTAAAACACAGAGTTTTCAACTCCTTCCTGAAAGCCAGGAGGTTGTTCGCTTTCCGAAGGGAGAGTGGGAGCTCGTTCCACAAGCAGGCTGTCACGTATTGGAAGGAACGACCTCCCATCCGAACACGTTTGACCACTGGGACCTCCATTTTGGCTCGGTTCGCCGACCTCAGCAGCCTCCGCGGCACATAGAAAATAGTACGCTTCCTCAAATAGTTAGGGCCAATTGCATGAAGGGCTTTAAATGCCAGAGTGAGGAGCTTAAATCTAATTCTCCCCGAAATTGGGAGCCAGTGCAGCCTAGCCAAAAGCGCAGAGACACTAGCTCTCCTGGGCAGCCCATAGATAGCTCTGGCCGCCGAATTCTGAACAATCTGCAGTCTAGATAACAGATACTTAGGTAGGCCTGCAAAAAGAGCATTCGCATAGTCCAGGCGGGAGCCCACAAGCGCCTGGACTACCTTCCTACGGTACTGCAGTGCAAGTAGAGGAAGAAATTTCCTGAGCATCTTGAGGATGCTGAAACATTTCCCTGCTAATCCCAGAATGTGTGGACGGAAAGATAGATCATCGTCAAACACCACTCCGAGATTTTTTACCTGAGAAGATGGCTTCTCTGGGGGGGACATGTCCTGGGGCCACCATGTCTTCCAGCCCGGATCAGGGGCACAGCCGAAAAAGAGCAGCTCAGATTTGTCTGAGTTGCATTTCAGGCTGTGCCGCTGAAACCACGCAAAGACTGCACTCAGGCAGTCCTTGATTCTGCCGCCGCTGAAGGCCTCTCCCTTCCTGCAGGTGAACAAGAGCTGGGTGTCATCAGCGTATGAGATGACCCGGGCCCCGAACGCCTCTGCTACCTCCGCAAGAGGGGCCATATATATGTTGAAAATGGTGGGGCTCAGGATAGAGCCCTGAGGCACCCCCACCTCCAGCGAAAGCATTTCGGCCGAGAACGGCGGAGCCCAGATCACCTGTCGGCGGTCGGCAAGAAAAGATTGAAACCAATCCAGCACCGTCCCTCGCAGACCAATCTCCCTAAGTCTTGAGAGAAGACCTGCGTGCGGGACGGTGTCGAATGCCGCCGATAGGTCCAACATAACTAGCATAGCCTTTCCCCCATGATCGAGCGTCTCCCTGATGGCGTCGGTAACCTCTACCAGAGCCGTCTCCGTGCAGTAGTTCGCACGGAAGCCGGACTGGGAATCATGCAGCAGTTTGTTGTCCTCAATAAAGGTGGTCAGAGTATGCTGAACATGTTTCTCCAACACCTTCGCCAGAGCAGGGAGGAGGGAGATTGGTCTATAGTTAGCGCATTGCAGGGGGTCGAGCAGAGGCTTCTTAATCAGCGGCAGAATGAGTGCGTGTTTCCATTGGCGTGGAACCACCCCTGAGCTCAATGAAAGATTAAGCAGGGGGTTCAGCAAACTGTTCAACGCCGAGGCCACCTTGCCCAAGCATTTCGCCGGACAAACATCCAAAGGCGAACCAGATTGCAGCCTGGATAACAGCTCAAGCGAAGTCTCACAGGACAACTGGGGAAAAACAGATAGTGAGGGCTCAGATTCAGCCTGAGAGGGAGCTAAATAGGTCAGCTTATCCCCTAACACAACGTCAGCCGTTTGGGAATCCACCGTTGGAAAAGTGGCCTGAATCTTTAAGATTTTAGTCACAAAAAAGTCGGCGAGCTGTTTGATCCATTCTTCCGAATGAGAATGGACCGGGGTCCCTACTACCGGGTTGACAAACTCCTTCACAATCCTAAAGAGTTCCCGGCTCGTATTATCGGCTTTATCAATTCTCTGCTCTAGATAAATCTTTTTGGCTGCGGCAATCTGCTTATAATAGGATTTTATCGCGTCTCGGTAGTTCATTCGCTCCACAAGATCGTACTTGCGCCGCCACCGCCTTTCCAACTTTTTGCAGTCTTGTCGCATTGTGCGTAAAGTGGAAGAGAACCAAGGAGCAGAATTGAGATGAGGTGCTGTTCTAGCAGGCTTCAAAGGGGCCAGCTCCTCAAATCTTGCCTGCATCCAATTCTGGACCAGGGTAAGGTCGGTTTCCAGAACCCCTGTCAGTAGACACGGATATCTTGATTGGAATTAATTGGTAACACTTAAAACATTTAATTTAAAAAGGAACACAATGAGGGGGTTTATTTTGCCATAGAAATTATGATTTGTGCTGAAGAAAGAAAAATTAGGGCACATTTTGAGTGACTTCTCAAATCCTCTTCTATTTCATTAAATAAATTCTGATATGCAGACTGAAACATGCACTTTTAATACCAGCAGCAGACTTCCGTGGTGAGCAGTAGCTTTACTACAGTGATCTAATGAGCAACTAGAGTGCTAACATTCAGAATTTATGGCAAATGTGTGACATATCTGAATACCTTCTTTATGGAATCAAAGTAAAAAACTGAAAGCATTTCCTACTGAGGAGACTGCAGTAAATGAGGAAATTAGGAAACTTCATAACAAATAAATCTCCCAAGATGGCCACCAGAGACAAAAGAGCCCAAATGCAGCACAAATATCACCCAGATGTAGCCCACATGTAGCCCAATGACAGAAGTGTGCAAAACACTTATTTTTTGTGTATTTGCAGATTTATATAGTGCAGACTTGTCAGGTATTGGAGTGCTTTACATGAGCATTGGTTACATCACACAAGATCAAATTCATTTTGGTTGTAGACATGGGGAGATTAAATGATTTGACCAGAATCACAGAATGTTGAGCTGAAGCAGAAACTCCAACCTGGTTCCCCAGTTGCAAAGTCTGCAGCTCTGGAAGTAACACCACATCCTCTCCCCTAGGTGCAACATTTAATCAAGTCGTCAACTGGATAAAAAAACATAAAGATTACAAATAATTTAAAAGTTCTTTGTCGCTATTTGAAAACTCAGAAAATATGTCCTCATTTTAGTTTTTTAGAGCACTAACCATAATTTTGATGCAAATAAGACCCTCTCATATATGTAATTTCTAAAGGAAATACTCTAGGTATTACAGTTTTGATTACATCAAGATGACGTCAGGCGTTCCACACTTTTGTAATAAATATAGAATGTTAGCAATCTAGTTGTTCATTGGGATACTGTTGAGAGGCAGAGACCAGGGGCACGGACTCTGAAAATTGAAGGCAGGTAGGAGAGTGCAGATGCAACAATTTGACCACACTGGGCAGGCAGGAAGGGCAGTGGCAGCACAACAGACTATGGAGGGCAGTGGAAAGGGGGGCAGGGGCAACAAACCAACAATACAGGACTGGCAAGAGAGGCTGTGGCAATATAATAGACTATTGTGGGCAGAAGGAAGAGGCAGTGGTAGTACAACCATACATGCCAACACACCCGTTTCAGCCAGGAAACATCCAATGTTTTTAAGCTCAAATGGTCTTTATTTGATCTGTCTCCTGTCTACAATCTCCTCTTTTTAAATGTAACTCAAAGGGGAAAATCAATACCCCAGTTTTTTTTCAAAATCTCCCTCTTACCAAGTTCAAAATGTTCGCAAGTATGGTACATTGGATCATGGTAGGCAGGAGGAATTGGGATAGGGACATGGACTCGGATAACAGAGGACAGGAGGGACATGGAGAGGTGCACCAAACTGACCCTACAGGGCAGGCATCAGGGTTTGCAGCAGCACAATACACCACACAGCGCATGCGGGACGGGAGTGCAGCACAACAATCCATAGAAAGAAATAGGGAGGGGACAGGACCATGCACATGGACAACAAAGAACAGAGGGGCAAGAGGCAATGGTAGCTAGCTGACCATAATGGACAGACAGGAGAGAAAGCAGCAGCATAACAGACCATAAAGGGTGAGGAGGTACGGATCAGGGGCATTACAATGGAACAGACAAGCCAGGAGGGAGGGAATAGGAGTCTGCACATGGAAACAGAGGGCTGGGGGCAAGGGGGCAGGGCAGGAACAGCAAGATGACCATGGAGGTCAGGCAGGTTGGGCACTAGAAACAAGACACACCATGGAGAGCAACAATGAGACTATGATGGCATACACACAGACCATGGAGGGAAGGTGGGAGAGGGTCAGGGGCAGCTAGCTGACCACACAGGGAAGGAGGGAGGGGCCATGGCAGCACAGAAGACCATTCATGGCAAGCGGGAGGGTTAGTGGCAGCACAATGGCTATGATGGGCAAGAAGGAGGGTGCAGGGGCATGCATAAAGGACCATGGAGGATAGAAGGGAGGGTCAGGACCTGGGCACAGACAAGAGAGTTCAGGGGAAGGGGCTTCACAACAGACCGCACGGGGCAGGCAGGAGGAGCAGTTGCAGCACAACAGACCAGGGAGGGCAGAAGGGTGTGGCAGTAAAATGAACCATGGAGGACAGGAGGAAGGGGATAGGGGCATGGCATGTGGACAGGTAGGGTGGAGGTGGCAGGGACAGGTTACAGTCATCTGACAATGCTAGGCAGGTGGGAGGGGAGTGCAGCTCAACAGAACACTCAGAGTAGATAGGAGTGGCAGGTCCATGGAACATGGTGGGCAAAAAGGATGGAGCAGGGGCATGCACAAAGAGGGCAGGGGGAAGGAGAATAGGGGCAGCAAGCTAAGCACAGAGGTTAAGCAGGAGGTCAATAATGGGCCATAGAATTGGGCAATGGAGGGCAGGAGGAGTGGACTGGTACATCATGCTAAATGGAGGGCAGTGGCAGCACATCAGACCATGCATGGCAGGAGGGAGGAGGCTAGTCCGTGGATTCAGACAACAGAGGATAGGGAGGAGGTGGATGGACAGCAAGCTAACTGTTCAGAGAAGGTGGGTATTAGGAACTTTATTGTTTTTAAAATGTGTGTCTGTGCGAACTACTTAAAATATGAACAAGTATGCAGCATAATCTCACTTTTATTCAGGAAGAAGAGGACGTTTGTGACTGTGACTCTGGGCTCACTTGGCAGAAACACCCCCTGACCCTCCACCCCCATCGCAAAATGTAATGCCCGTGAAAAGGGTAGGTGGACGCAGTGTTATATAGAACATAGTCCTGGGATCACGATTGAAAATGAAAACTAGATATAGTATATGGTATAAACTATGCACCAAAAAGTGTGATATAAGATGAACCGGGGCATGAAATATAATATGCAATACATTGTGCGCAATGACAGATTCATTGGAGAGCGCGAGATAGCACAGGCACTAGCGTGTGCTATGTGCTATGCACCTTGGAGTGTAATATGCACAGGGCAGTGTTGTGTAACCTAACTAGTCTCTAAAGTTGTAATATAAAATATGTGCTGGGGAGTGTAACGTTGCATATGCACTGTGACAAAGATATGGATCCCAGATTGTAATATGTATGGCATAGCACTGTGCGTTATAACATAGGCATCGTGGAAGGCACGTTAGATGGGGCAATATAACCCGTGTGAAGGCAAGTGTGGCATGACATATTCACGGGGTGGTGTTACAGTGCACATGGGCTAGAGAGTGTCATAGCATACGCACTAGCTGGTCAAATACAACACAGAGGTGTGAGGCACTCGGCGGGCACTAGTGGGTGTAACACAGCATTGGGCTCAGCCAGGAGCACGCTGTGACTCTCAAGTGAGGTTCGTCTCCTTTCCAGAGAGTAAAATAAAAAGTATTACACATCCGGCGGTGGATGTGTATTTTATTAACCGTGAGGGGGGTTTCTTGCATAGTTTGGTCGAATTTTTGTAGAATCCCCTTTGAATGGCTTGGTGTGCGTGTATATTAAATGTGCCCATCAATAGCTACCCATGTTTTGATAAATAAACGCCAAGGGTGTCTACTTGGAGAGTACCCACCGGCGGAGGTGCTGGAGCAGAGTTTTCTATTGAAAATGTATTGAGATTTAAACTCCAGTTTATGTTTATATGTCATAATTAAAATTACTGATAATTAATTATTAATTACTAATTTTGTTAAAGTTCTCGATTAATCAACATTACTAATGAAAGAATTATACGTGGGAATGCTTTTATGTTGCCTAATTAATACGTGAACTAAGTTGGTGTGCAATTTAATTAAATAAGTGTTACTAAAGTGCTATTTGTTTCGTGTTTGCGCTTTTAAAATACCGTGCTTTAATGCTTCTTTGTGTCGCAGATGGCTAGGTAACTACATACACATAAGGGTATTAGTGGGGATTAACACTGTATAATCATTATGATGTGGTAACGTTGTTTTGTGTTTCTTCTAATTAAGATGGTCCGTTTTGGCCTAAACCAAGATGGCCACTATTTACAGCCTGCACTCGAGTGATTGAAATGTGACGAGAGGCCTTGCTGAACATGGTTGAAAGTCACCTGACCATGGCTTCTGGCTGAATTAAAACTTTCCGTGAGGACAGCAGCTCCAGGCTTGCTGCCAATTGCCCTTGGAGAAGAATAAAGCCACAATGAACTCTGATAAACTTGCGGTGGCTTCGCTATGGTTCCGAGGAAAAGCATTCATGAATGTATCGTTTCCTAACTTGAGTTTCTTTCTTCCGTGTTTTTATTTTTGTGATTTTTGTGAGCGGAGGTTCTCCAAATGTTGCGAGTATACATCCTTTCCTGCTCGCTCTGCTCAGCGGCTCAACGGACGTTTAGAGTTTGTTTGTTACTTTTATTTCGTTAGTTTTGCTATAAATAATGTTAGACTAGAGAGGGTCTAAGGCCACTTCTTCCTGAACCTATGCTCGTGAGGATCGATGCTGATCGAGAGGACGGCGACTCGGGAGACTTTACTGAGAGACCTGTCCTGACCCATTTAGCTAGAATAGGTAACTATGAGAATAATGATCTTACTAATGATAGACTTTCATTTGAACTAATTTAGATAAAAGATAACCTTTGTTTGAATAATAGTGTCGGGTGGTTATTTCTTTGTCATTTATTGAGTTCCGGATGTATTACTTGTGTTTTAAATCATGACTCAAGACATAACTTTATGGTCACATTGACCTCGCACTGGATGCAGATTGGTATAGGTTTCACTCATATATACAGTGTGGATAGAGTAATAGTAATGAATGTTAGTGTGATGGGCCCTAGCGTATGATGAGTGTATGTGCGTACGACTGTGGATTTACTCTGTCTGTGGAAGTAGGGAGAATTTATATGTGCCGATCTGCAGCAGTTTCCTGGTAGCAGTATGATGGTTAGAGATTATTGTCTTGATCTGATAGATTGCTTGTACATAGGCTTTTTGATTCATTGATTTATTGATTGATGTTGGTATATGTACTAATACTATATGTTGAGGTCATCGTATTGAGTTATATGTAGTGTGTACGGCTTCTGGAACGTGGGGAGCTGGTGACGGTTCCGTAGTAGGGCAGAGGGAAGTAGGTGCTGCTCTCGGGAAAAACGGGATTGGTGGCCCTGTACGTATGCGGGGAAAAACGTGTGACAATTGAAGTTGCGCGTCACATTGTCTGGGTTCGGAATCAGTGACATCGTCGTGTGTTACTATTAGGGAAATATTTTCAGTATAAAAGGAGTATGTATGGTAGCGAAGGTTATCTGTGAAACTCTGGTCTTAAGTCCCAGGGATCCGTAAGGTTCGCCGTTAAAGCTTACTGCTGGAGAAGTAATAGGTATTCTCTGAGCTTGTCTTAAGGACTGGGCAGAGGTAACCGCTGCTTGGTTAACGTGTGTTATAATTCTGTAGTGGGACAGACTGTTCGCTGTTCTCGGGAAAGGCAGGATTCTGTGTGGATGTGCTACATTTTCTGGTGTGAAAGTGTGTGAATGTATGAGCATTTAGTTGATTGTAAGACTCTTTGGAGCATTCCAGGAGGAAACAGTTAATGGATGCATGTTAGAAGGGCAGAGTAGAGGGATGTGCTACTGTGTCAACGAAAGTAATAATTCCGTGGTAGAGCAGAGGTAAGCGCTGTTCTAGAAAGAAGAGGGATTCTTGTGAGAAAGAATTTTCTTTACTATTCTGTGGTTAGCGAAGCAGACAATGGAGATGTTTATATGTTGTAACTAATAGGTTTTGTAGAATCTGAAACGAAGTCTACTGAGAAGGCTTTGTAAAGGAGGGGTAGACGAGTGACAGGAGACAGAGCAGAAACGACTGCAGCGACTACTGACGTCAGAGACAGACCGCGCTGTGATTGGGTAGTGGATCAGAACAGTGCTCGCGCTGGGATTGGTGCGTTGGTGTGAGCCGCGCAGGGATTGGAAGGAGTACAGGGTGACGTAGACGCTCCAGGATTGGTGCGTTGGTGTGAGTCGCGCTGTTATTGGGTAAAAGATCGTACAGTTGTGGAAGGGATTGGAAAATAGTGGTAAACGTTAAAATGTATTACCAAACTGAGGAAAAGAAGAAGAAATCCTTGTTCAGTAAAATTAAAAGGTGGTTCGACAAGGATAAAAACATAATAACTAGAGAAGGTGAATTGCTACCTCCGACGAGAACTCCTGCATCCTTCATGGTTGCGAAATATGGGTATCATACCTGTATATGGTTAGATAACTGGGCTAAGTACACTAAAGAGGACGGTGTTTTAGCGTTCCCGGAACATGGTTCATTTAATCTGGCCGTGTTGAGAAATTTACGGGAAAAAATGATGTGTCTAGAGCCTAGACCAAGGCCGACACAATTTGAGGCGTTGGTGGAATGGGAAGATGAGGTGCATGAGCGAGAAAAGCAGAGGAGTGGAGGCAATTATAGGTATATGTTCGGGAGAAAATATGATCGTGAAACTCATCATGATCGAATGAGGAGATGGCGAGATGCTAGTATGTCAGAGGGATTATATCCTATGAGGACAGTTGACGAGAAGGAAGAGAGGAAGGGTACAGAAAGGGTGCCTGATGCAGAAGTAAGAAGGTATGGGGCTAATGATTATGAGGATGAGGTCTTAGATGACATGATTTACAAGAGACCACCTCCATATAGACCAGAACCAGAAGAGAGCACGCCAGTTGCTACTCCAATAAGAGATACTTTGCGGATTGTTAAAACTGAGGTTGTGACACCTGATCTGAAAAGTGGTAGCTCTTTCATCGAAAGGGAAAGAGAGAGAGAGCGGGAGAGAGAGAATCGAATTGGTGACGAGAAAACAAGAGAATTAGCCACAACGACATCTGAGCTGACTGAGAAAATTAGAGAGCTGACGAAAAATCTAGAAGCTGTTACAGTGCCTGTAACCATAGGTCCGGTTGTGCCTATTTTTGATAAGCAAAGAATGGGTGAAAATGGTTTGACAGTTCCCTATGTTGGAAATGGTTTGGTTGGTACTTGTTCTTTGGAGGAATCAGGAATGAGAACGGGAGGAAATAATTTGAGACAGTCGAGACATGACACATGTAGTGGAGGATCAGATGTGCAGCCTAATTCAGGATTGAATACTGGTTGTTTGGGAGGAACGATTTTGGAACCACAGAGGATGGCAGAACAAGTGGGTGTAGTGAAAAAGTCTAAAGAAATAACAGCTGAGGATTTGAATGATTGGTTGAAAGTTCTTCAAAAGAAGGATAAAGATTCACAGGCAATTGATGTAGCCAGGTTGCGTATAGAATTGGAGGAGCTTATTTCAGGAACAATTCCTACAGAAATACTGAAAAATCATCATGATGGAGAGTTGTTATTCATGTGCAAGAGTATCACCTGGAGAGCTAAGAGTACACATGACAGGTTAAGAGCAATAGCGAGTGAACAAGGAGTTGACATGGATAAGGTGAAAGCTTTGCAGAAGCCTTACAGGGTGGATTTCACCGATAAGGATATTGAGAATCTAAATGGTGCTGGCAGAACAGGACAGATTAAGGAAATGATTGCCTTATTGCGAAAATGGGGTGATGTGGAAAGGTGGAAGGATAGGTGGTACAAGAAAAGGGAAGATTCAGTGGACAGGACTTACTCAGCTTTTCCCATGAGAGAAAAAGAAAAAACAGTGGATGCTTATCCTATGAGAGAGATTCCTGGAGGAGGATATGTACATGTCCCATGGACTAGACAGGATATTTTGTCATTTACGAATGATTTCCCTCGGCTGAGAGAAAAGCCCGTCGAGTGGTATAGGCAGGTAGACAGGTTTGTGAAATTGTCAAAAGTGCTATGGATTGACCTGAATAGTCTGTTTGATATAATTGTTCCAGCAGACTTGTGGGCAGAGTGTAAAATAGTAGTAGATTGGCCTGCTAAGGAGTATCAAAGAGATCCGAAAACAGGATCACCAGATCCAGAGGTGATGAAGAAATATGATCAGGTTATTGTGTTTCTGAAAAATAAAGTATCCCCGAAAGAGACAGACTGGGTTAATATAGATCGAACACATCAGGAAGCGAAAGAATCAGTTCATGCTTTTTATGAAAGGCTGATACTGGCTTTCAAACAGTTTAGTGGAGATGAACACCTGGGTGATAAGGATTTGAGTCATTTTGTATACAGATTTGTATATGGCTTGAGACCTGAAATCAGTGAAAGGATTCGTGAGCACACAGTTGATTGGCAGAGTAAAAAGATTGATGAAATCTTGAGACATGCAAAATACTTCAGTGATGAGATTGAGGCAAAACAGAGAAAGCTGAAAGAGAAAGCAATGTGGGCACAGGTGAAAGTTGCAGAAAGACAAGAAGCACAGTTGGTGGAACAGGCAAACAATCCAGGAAATAGGCCCAGAAATGCGGGAAAAGGAAAGGGGAATCTAGAGGAGGCAAAGAAAAAGTTCCCTTGTCACAACTGTGGACAATTGGGGCATTGGAGATCCGAGTGTACCAATCCACCATTAGTGAGTAATGAGAATAAATCCTTGAATCAACAGGTGCAGAACGAGGGGTGTAATCATCAGCAGCAACAGCAGAAGGTTGTCAGACAGCAGAGTCAAGAGCCAAAACCGCCCTTGCCGCAGAATAGAGGGTCCCAAAAGTATAACCAGGACTCGGGATTCTACAATGATGACCAGGTAAACAAACCGAGACGTTCAAACCTGGTACAGCAGTACTGGTTAAAAAATGAGGGGAGTGAGTCTGAAGGGGACTATTGACGGTGCCGAAGAGAGGAGGAAGAGTGCATACTTGGTGTAACTCTAGAAATAGACCAGGCAGGACCATTTGTAGATGGGAAAATAAATGGGGAGAGTGTTACTTTTTTGGTAGACACAGGAGCGACGAGATCAACTGTCAGGTCAGCAGATATAAGAAATCTTCCTCTTTCAGACGAAGCAATCCAAGTGGTTGGTGTAGCAAATACACAGATTAAGACTCGTCTTACCGAACCAGTAAGGGTAAGAATAGGGAAATTTTCAGACATGCACAGATTTGTAGTCTGTGACACTAGTCCAGTGAACTTGTTAGGTAGGGACTTATTGTGTAAAATGAATTGCACATTTTTTTGTACTCCGGATGGAATAGCTTTTGAAACACCAGATGAGGATGTTTTGTACAGGATGACTCTAGATAATAGAGAGAGTGAGATTGTTGGTACATATGCTGTGTTTAATCCAGATGATTTGCCTCAAGAGTTGAGACACACAGTAAAAACAGCGGTTTGGGATTTTACTGGAGAAGATGTGGGATTGATGAATAATGTAGATCCAGTGAAGATTTCAGGGAAAGAGGGGATTGTTTATCCTAATATTCCACAGTACAGATTGACACCAGAGATAATTGAGGGAATAACCCCTATAATTGACAAGATGATTCAACAGGGTGTTTTGAGAGAGTTACTGAGTAGCCCGTGTAATTCACCGATAATGGGGTTAAAGAAACCTAATGGAAAGTTCAGGATTGTGCAAGATTTGAGAAAGGTTAACAAAATTGTGGTGGCATGTTGTCCCATTGTGCCAAATCCGTCAGTGATTTTGTATCAGATTCCTCATGATGCTGAGTGGAACACGGTAATTGATTTGTGTCATGCTTTCTTTTCAATTCCATTGCATCATGATAGCCAGCCGATTTTTGCATTTCGGTTTGGACAGCGTATTTTGGCATGGTGTCGTATCCCACAGGGGTATACAGAGAGTCCTTCAATATTCATTCAGTTACTGAAGAAATCATTGGAGAGTTTGATCATGCCTGAAAGCTCAGTACTAGTGCAGTACATCGATGACCTACTTGTGGCATCGAAGACACGTGAAGCTTGTGAAGTAGATACCATAGCTTTACTGAATCATCTGGCAGATGGAGGGTTAAAGGTATCTCCAGCCAAATTGCAATTTTGCAAGAAAGAGGTGCATTATCTTGGACACAATATTGAAAAGGGTCTGAGAAAGGTGACCGATGACAGGATCAAAATTATCAGAGGAATGAGAGCCCCGATGACCCAGAGAGAAGTGAGGATGTTTCTGGGGATGGTGGGTTATTGTCGTCAGTGGATAAGTAATTTCTCCCTGATAGCAAACCCACTGATTAAATTGACTAAAAGTGAGGTGAGAGACCCATTGGAATTGGATGGAGAACAAATGGCAGCATTTGAAGAGTTGAAGAGCAGAATGTGTGAAGCCCCTGCTTTGGGAATGCCAGACTATGAGAAAGAGTTTGAGTTGTATTGCAGTGAAAGAAACGGATGTGCACTTTCAGTGTTAATTCAGAAGCATGGACAACTGAGAAGGCCAATTGCGTACTTCTCATCAACACTTGATCCCGTAGCTGTGGGTTTGCCAGGTTGCCTGAAAGCAGTAGCTACTACATGCAGAAGCTTGGAACAGAGTGAGGGTATAATAATGGGATATCCTGTAAGGGTATTCGTACCTCATGATGTGGCGATTCTTTTGACAAGAAGCAGAACTCAGTACATGTTACATAGTCGGCTGACTAAATATGAGAAAATCATTCTGGGAGCATCAAATGTGACTCTTGAGAGATGTGTGAATGTGAATCCAGCAACTCTGTTACCAGATGCTGAAAATGTGAATGTGGGAGATGATGTTGATCATGATTGTTTGGATGTGCTTGATTACTGTACAAAGCCAAGACCAGATATAAGAGATTTGCCATTACCTGAGAGTGATCATGTGCTGTTTGTGGATGGATCATGTCTAAGGACTGATGATGGTGTGCTGAGTGCAGCATATGCGGTGTGCAAGTTTTCAGAAGTTATGGAAGCTTCGCCTTTGAAAGGAGTAAGATCTGCTCAAGTGGCTGAATTGGTGGCATTGACGAAAGCTTGCAAGATTGGGAAGAATCTGAGAGTGACTGTGATGACTGATAGTCAGTATGGATTTGGAGTCGTTCATGATTTTGGCCAACTTTGGCTACAGAGAGGTTTCTTGACGTCGAGTGGGACTCCAATAAAGAATGCTGAAGTGATTGGGAAGTTGCTTGAGGCGATACAGCTGCCTAAAGAACTAGCAGTTGTAAAGTGTGCTGCTCATGGACAAGGAGATGATTTTGTTACTCTTGGTAATCGTTTTGCTAATGACATAGCACAGTATTGTGCAAAGAACAATCATTCGATTAACAGGGGACGAGAAAGGGAGATGTCTTTTTGTTCTGTGATGTTTACTAATGTCCTAGAAACGTGGGATGAAGTGAAACAGTTGCAGGATGAGGCAGGAGATGAGGAAATGAGAGATTGGATTAAGGCAGGTTGTGCCCCAAGAGGGACAGATCATGTTTGGATCTATAGAGACGGTAGACCAGTCATGCCTAATTCCATGCTATCGACAATGGCAAGAATGTATCATGGCCAGGGACATCTGGGGAGGGACGCGATGATTAGGTCCTTCAAACAAACCTGGCACAATGCAAAGTTCAGGCTAATTGCAGAAAGCATCTGTCAAAGATGTCTGATTTGTCAGCAGTTCAATACTGGAAAGAAAACAGTGGTGAGCCTAGGAATAATAGGCAGAGAAGGAGGTCCTTTTACCAGAATGCAAATAGATTTCATTGAAATGCCCCAAGTGAACAGATTGAGGTATGTTCTAGTGGTAGTCTGTTTGTTCTCAAGATGGGTGGAGGCCTATCCGACTAGCAGAAATGATGGAATAACAGTGGCAGAGTTACTGTTAAGAGAGTTGATTCCTAGGTACGGGTTCCCAGTGACAATTGAGTCAGACAGAGGTGGACACTTCTACAATGAGCTCATGGGTTTAATTTGTGAAGCATTGAGCATACAGCAGAAGCTACATTGTGCATACAGACCAGAGGCTTCTGGTGTTGTAGAACAGATGAATGGCACAATTAAAAACCGAATTGGTAAGATGTGTTTAACCACTGGAATGAAATGGCCTGATGTCTTGCCTCTAGTGCTAATGACTATTAGGTCTACTCCAGATAGAACAACAGGGTTGAGTCCACATGAAATATTGATGGGACGTGCGATGAGACATGCATTTGTGCCTGTCAACAAGTTGATGACAATAACTGATGACATGATTTTGGATTACTGTAAAGGCCTGGCTGACGCAGTTCATTCTGTGTTTCACCAGGTTGGAGAAGACGCTACTACACTTGAAAAGAAGCAAGCCCATGATCTGAGTCCAGGGGACTGGCTGAGGATTAAAGTACACAGAAGAAGAAATTGCTTGGTTCCAGGGTGGGGAAGGCCAAGACAGGTTATTCTGACTACGACAACTGCAGTGAAGTGTGCTGGTGTAAAGAACTGGGTTCATGCAAGTCATACTCTGAGAGTTCCAAATCCAAAGGATGGGACTGGTAAAGAGTATTTTGAAGAGTCAGATTCCAGTGATGATGCAGAAACTGAACCAGTGAGGAGAAAAAAGAATCCTGAAAGGGGGGAAGGAGAAAGAGAGTCAGGTGATTCTTTTTTCTTTCCGAGAGAGGCTTCAAGAGAAACATTGAGAGTCTCAGAGGAGAGATCGGATTCTGTGAGAGTGCCTGAAGTTCCAACAAGCAGTGGAGAGAAAAGAGGAGGAAAGAGCAATTCCACAGAGACTACACCTGAATCAGATGAGGAGGTTGAAGATCCACCTGAGATTACTCCTGAAGAAGCAGGGTCAGAAGAAGATAGAGAGGGACAGATTGCGGAAGACCCCCGAGGAGGTGTAGGGAACATTTCTGATAAGCTAGGTGAAGGGACAAGTAGACAGTAAGAAGATTGCGTGTCAGAGACCCGAGGAGGGACAGAAATAGGTAAATCTCAAACGGAGGTGGGAAAGTCTGTGGAGCAAAAGAAAATTGTTCATGAACCAGAGGCAAATGAAACAGAATCAGATGAGAGTGAGAATGAGAAATCAGAGGGTCGAGTTCTGAGAAAGAGAACTTGGATCGGAGAAAGAAATAATAAAGAAGTGAGACCAAAGAGGGTTGTAAGAGGAGATCTTTGGCCTAACAGAATAAAGAGGCTAAGGTACAGACTGACACGAGCAAATTCATCGAAAGCTGAACAGGTGAATGAGGTGACTAGTCAGAATCAAGCAAAGAGTGATAAACAAAAGGTCACAAAAGAACCGGAAGAGATCAAGAGAATCAGAAAACCTAACCAGAAGTATAGGTCACCGGAATGGACGTACGTGGCACTGTCTGAAGGTGAAGAGGCAGAAAGTCAAGGAAATCCAGAGGGGACCGTACGAGAAGTGGTTGAGGAGAAAACTGTTGGAATCCTGAAAGTTATCTTGACTGACATTGGAGAAGAGTCGGATGCTCAGGATGTTGTTGAAGATCTGATACATTTTGATGTTGCTGAGGAAGAAGTGAAAAGTGATGAAAATCCAAATTGAGTGAACTAAAGGAGTCACTTGGAGAAAAGTGAAAAGAAGAAAGTCTAAATTAGCTGTTTGAAATAATCTAGAGATCTAAAAATCAGTAGTGGAGTAGAAGAGGCTAAGTCAAAAGACACTGCCAAAGTAGTAAAATGGCTAACCCAGAGAATAATCAAAGTAGATGTGCCTTCTTGAAAAGATGGTGTAGAATGTGCTGCTGCTGTACTGGATTATTAATGCTATTATGGGGTGTACTAGCTTTACTAGTTACTTTTAGAGTTACAATAGACACTTTTGGAATACATACTGAAAATGTGACTAATATAGAGAAGAGTTCACAGAAAGTAGTTCCAACAATAAGTAGTAACATTTACATACATAAGGATAGGTCAATTAATGATTTTTCTAGCAATGTTTTTTCAAAGTTGTTGTACGAATACGTGAAGACAATGGAAGTTAGGGATTGCTACGTTTGTATGCAATTACCTGCATCCGTTTCAGAAGGTGTTACTTATCATCATTTACCAGCTACGTATGGGATTTCATGTAGTGTGTTAAGTAGTGTTTTTTATTTGTTAGGGAAAATAGATTATGAAATGTCTAACAAAGATAACATTTTTGGGCAATTGCCTATGAATAAAAAGCTGAATCCAGCTAAAGAAGCTAACATTTTTGGTGAGATTTTTATTGAGACAGAAGAATTAACATTAGATTACATTTTTAGAAACAATTTAACTTGCAGTTTGAAAGAAGAAGAAAAGGCTTTCCTAAATATGGTAGAGGAAAGGAGAGTGAGCATGCATGAAAAGGCAGGGAAATATAAAGTGGGTGAGACAATATGGGATATTGAGATGGGAAAGGAATTGAGGAATGGGGCCAGTCCAACTTTGGCTTTAGATGCACCATAGAAGGGTAAACTATGCATTACCATAAAGAAATCCCAATATGATAGGTATTTTGTTGGGACTAGTGAGTGTCATGATACATACTTCATTGCAACAGGATGGGGTTTCAAGGGAGGAGAAGATCCAGTTTTCCCGGGAGTGTATTATATTTGTGGGAACAAGGCTTATTACAGGTTGCCTGACCATTGGTATGGCACGTGTTATGTTGGCCTGGTCTTCCCAAAGATTTTTCATATAGATAGGATAGAAGATGTAGAACATATTAATCTACTAACACGTTTTAAGAGAGAAACTTGGTCAGAAATTGTAGGTGATATTTTTGGAGCTTTAATTCCAGCAGTGGGAATTTCTTTAAATGCATATGGAATTCGGAAACTGTCAACAGTGGTGGATCGCTTATCGACAAGTACCGCTGGAGGGTTTCTTTTGGTAAATACGGAGATGATTGCCGTACGTGCCATGTCTATGCAAAATCAACTTGCCCTTGATATTCTATTGGCCAAGGAGGGTGGAGTCTGTGGAATGCTGAAAGTTCAACATTGTTGCACTTACATTCCTGATGAAAGCAAAGATCTAAAGGTCTATATCAAAAATATTACTGATTTGCATGAAGAATTAGTACCACTGGAAGCTGAAAGTATCTGGACTAAAATAGCTAATAAGATAGTTGCTGTTAAGAGTTTTATTGCTAAGATAGGTAGTACCATTATTGGTAAAATATTATTTCCATTGACATGTGTAATTGTTGCTTTATTGATACTAAGATTGGGGTGTTTGTGTTGTAAAAACAGGGGAGGGAAAAAGAGAATAATTAGAGGAAATACTGAAAAGAAACAAAAGAGGTCAAAAAGAGACCCACAAGAAATAGAATTAGAAGAATTGAGGGAGAGTGTTTACTTAGAGTCGAAAAGGGATGATGAGAGAGAGTCTGGTGTGTAGTGTTGTGAAAAAGACATTTCAAATTCTCCTAAAAATTGGGACTAAAGTTTTTTTTTTGGGTTGGTTTTTGTGGTGATAATATATCACCAAAGGGGGGATTGCTGGAGCAGAGTTTTCTATTGAAAATGTATTGAGATTTAAACTCCAGTTTATGTTTATATGTCATAATTAAAATTACTGATAATTAATTACTAATTTTGTTAAAGTTCTCGATTAATCAACATTACTAATGAAAGAATTATACGTGGGAATGCTTTTATGTTGCCTAATTAATACGTGAACTAAGTTGGTGTGCAATTTAATTAAATAAGTGTTACTAAAGTGCTATTTGTTTCGTGTTTGCGCTTTTAAAATACCGTGCTTTAATGCTTCTTTGTGTCGCAGATGGCTAGGTAATTACATACACATAAGGGTATTAGTGGGGATTAACACTGTATAATCATTATGATGTGGTAACGTTGTTTTGTGTTTCTTTTAATTAAGATGGTCCGTTTTGGCCTAAACCAAGATGGCCACTATTTACAGCCTGCACTCGAGTGATTGAAATGTGACGAGAGGCCTTGCTGAACATGGTTGAAAGTCACCTGACCATGGCTTCTGGCTGAATTAAAACTTTCCGTGAGGACAGCAGCTCCAGGCTTGCTGCCAATTGCCCTTGGAGAAGAATAAAGCCACAATGAACTCTGATAAACTTGCGGTGGCTTCGCTATGGTTCCGAGGAAAAGCATTCATGAATGTATCGTTTCCTAACTTGAGTTTCTTTCTTCCGTGTTTTTATTTTTGTGATTTTTGTGAGCGGAGGTTCTCCAAATGTTGCGAGTATACATCCTTTCCTGCTCGCTCTGCTCAGCGGCTCAACGGACGTTTAGAGTTTGTTTGTTACTTTTATTTCGTTAGTTTTGCTATAAATAATGTTAGACTAGAGAGGGTCTAAGGCCACTTCTTCCTGAACCTATGCTCGTGAGGATCGATGCTGATCGAGAGGACGGCGACTCGGGAAACTTTACTGAGAGACCTGTCCTGACCCATTTAGCTAGAATAGGTAACTATGAGAATAATGATCTTACTAATGATAGACTTTCATTTGAACTAATTTAGATAAAAGATAACCTTTGTTTGAATAATAGTGTCGGGTGGTTACTTCTTTGTCATTTATTGAGTTCCGGATGTATTACTTGTGTTTTAAATCATGACTCAAGACATAACTTTATGGTCACATTGACCTCGCACTGGATGCAGATTGGTATAGGTTTCACTCATATATACAGTGTGGATAGAGTAATAGTAATGAATGTTAGTGTGATGGGCCCTAGCGTATGATGAGTGTATGTGCGTACGACTGTGGATTTACTCTGTCCGTGGAAGTAGGGAGAATTTATATGTGCCGATCTGCAGCAGAGGCACCGGGATTGGGCACGGTAGGGCGTCACACACGTCAGAGCTTCACTATCGGTGTAAATACATTCCATGTGGATTCATTCTATGCATAGTCGCCTTTTAATGAATATCACGCAAATCGTCATGGTGATAGGTACATACGGTTTGTCCAGCATGTCATAGGTTTTTCTATAAATATATATTTTTTTAAAATAATAAAAAACAAAGGCCGGCCCCGGGGGATGGGGTCTCAGGGGCCATAAGTGGCCTGAGGAGGGGGGCAACGCAGCCCCCTCCTAAAGAATAAAAAAAACAAAAAAGGCCATGACCCGGGGGTTGGGGTCCCCGGGGCCGATTAAGGCCTTGGGAGGGCCAAATTAATTTTTTTCAACAAAAAAAGTTAGGGTGCAGGCCCTGGGGGATGGGGTCTCCAGGGCCAGTAAATTAGAAAAAGAAGGGGGGCCACACAGCCCTCCTTCTTAAAAAAAATAAAATAAATAAAAGACTGGCATCGCACCGGAGGCCACGCCCCCTCCTTGCAGCACTCTACAAACGCACCCCCTGGCCAGTTGTAAGTTGGGGAATTAATTCCCCTTCAATACTGAGGGTCCCTGAGGGCCAACTAGCCCAACAGGTATCTCCAGTATGCGCCAGGGAGCTGCGTTGCAGACAGGTGTTCTGAGGCCACGCCCCTTTTTTCACCTCTATGCAACGCAGCTCTGTGGCGCTTACTGGAGGTACCTAGTGGGCTAGTTTGACCCTAGGGACCCTTAGGATTCAAGGGGACTTAATCTTTCAACTTAGAACGGCCACAGGGCGCGTTTACACAGTGGTGAAGGGAGGGGACGGGGCCTGAGGTGACGTGTGCAAACACGCCCTGTGGTTCATTTTAAGTTGGGGAAATAATTCCCTTTCAATCCTGAGGGACCCTGGGGGCCAACTAGCCCACCGGGTGCTTCCAGTAAGCGCCACTGCTCTGCGTTGCAGAGAGATGGTGCAGGCTGTGCCCCTTTTTACACCTCTCTGCAATGGCGCTTACTGGACGTACCTAGTGGGCTATTTTGCCCCTAGGGATCCTCAGGATTCAAGGGGACTTAATCTCCCAACTTAAAAAACGGCCACAGGGCGTGTTTACACAGTGGGGAAGGGAGGGGACGGGGCCTGAGGTGACGTGTGCAAACACGCCCTATGGCGCGTTTTAAGTTGGGGAAATAATTCCCCTTCAATCCTGAGGGCCCCTGGGGGCTAACTAGCCCACCAGGTGCTTCCAGTAAGCGCCACTGAGCTGCGTTGCAGTCCAGGCCGTGCCACTTTTTACACCTCTCTGCAACGCAGCTCTGTGGCGCTTACTGGTGGTACCTAGTGGGCTAGTTGGACCCTAGGGACCCTCAGGATTCAAATAAACTTAATCTCCCAACAAAAAACGGCCACAGGGCGTGTTTACACAGTGGTGAAGGGAGGGGACGGGGCCTGAGTTAACGTGTGCAAACAAGCCCTCTGGTGCGTTTTAAGTTGGGGAAATAATTCCCCTTCAATCCTGAGGGACCTTGGGGGCCAACTAGCCCACCAGGTGCTTCCAATAAGCGCCACTGCGCTGCGTTGCAGAGAGGTGGTCTAGGCCATGCCCCTTTTTACATCTCTCTGGCGCTTACTGGCGGTACCTAGTGGTCTAGTTGGACCCTAGGGACCCTCAGGATTCAAGGGGATTTAATCTCCCAACTTAAAACGGCCACAGAGCGTGTTTACACAGTGGGGATGTGAGGGTATGGGGCCTGAGGAGACGTGTGCAAACACGCCCTGTGGCGTGATTTAAGAGGTAGTTTTAATCCCCTGCCCTATTATACACTAGGGGCTTACAGAGGAGGTCATGCTGATCACAGGGGGACCCCAATGCATAGTGTTCCCTAGTGTATGTAGGTGTTTTCACTGTATTCTGAGTGTCTTTTAACATAGCACTGGCTCTAGGACTGGTTAGTCAGATTCTGTTACCACCAGTATCCGTCTGAAAAAGTTGAGGGTACAGGATGATTTTGCAACAAGGCTTCTTTCTGCTCTTCTGTTTGTGCTTTCTGCACGTTATCCTTCTTCCTGCACTTTTCTTCGTCTTTGAGGACTTCTGTTGCTTCTTTCTGCATTTCTGTTTTTTTCTTTCTGTGCGTTTTTTCTTCTTGCTTCACATGTCCTATCTCTGTAGGCATAGTTAGAAATTAGCATTTAAAAAACCTTTGAAATTCACTGAAAAAACCATAGGTTTCAGGCACGTTATAGTTAGGAATTAGCATTTAAAAAACCTTAGAAATTCACTGAAAAAACCATAGGTTTCAGGGGCGTTCTAGTTAGCTGGACTTTTCACTCGTACAAAACCATTGAAATTCCCCCGTTATAGTTAGTTCAGCTAACTATAACTCGCGCGCCCACAATGCACTGCTGATGACGTCACATATTACATCACTCATGACATGGTCAGTGACATCACTCATGACATCACTGATGACATCTCAAATGACATCACTGATGACATCATCCTTGCTGATAGAGTGGCAGACCTCCTCTCCCCCTAATATAACCTTTGATACACACATTCAAAAATAGAAGCTAAAATTGTCAAAACAATGGACATACCAATATCAGTTACAACAACCTATTCAGTAATTCTAAGATCCACATACACATCCACTCATTCACCAACAGTCCTATACAGTCACTCATACATGTACTCACTCATCATATGTACTCATACACCTATACATCCTGAAACACAATGCCACTCATCCATAGAGTTACTCACACACATAGTCACTCATGCTAATAAAGAATCAAACATCCATTTACTTGCATATACAGTTATACACACACCACCACACTTACTTCTACAGAAACTTACACATACTTAGGTGCCAATTACGATCCGGTAAAAAAATTCCCCGTGCGACTCGTATCCGGTCTTTTTACCGTACGAATCGTACAAGTGCCGTACGAACTGGCATAGTCGCCTTTTAATGAATATCACGCAAATCGTCATGGTGATAGGTACATACGGTTTGTCCAGCATGTCATAGGTTTTTCTATAAATATATATTTTTTAAAAATAATAAAAAACAAAGGCCGGCCCCGGGGGATGGGGTCTCAGGGGCCATAAGTGGCCTGAGGAGGGGGGCAACGCAGCCCCCTCCTAAAGAATAAAAAAAACAAAAAAGGCCATGACCCGGGGGTTGGGGTCCCCGGGGCCGATTAAGGCCTTGGGAGGGCCAAATTAATTTTTTTCAACAAAAAAAGTTAGGGTGCAGGCCCTGGGGGATGGGGTCTCCAGGGCCAGTAAATTAGAAAAAGAAGGGGGGCCACACAGCCCTCCTTCTTAAAAAAAATAAAATAAATAAAAGACTGGCATCGCACCGGAGGCCACGCCCCCTCCTTGCAGCACTCTACAAACGCACCCCCTGGCCAGTTGTAAGTTGGGGAATTAATTCCCCTTCAATACTGAGGGTCCCTGAGGGCCAACTAGCCCAACAGGTATCTCCAGTATGCGCCAGGGAGCTGCGTTGCAGACAGGTGTTCTGAGGCCACGCCCCTTTTTTCACCTCTATGCAACGCAGCTCTGTGGCGCTTACTGGAGGTACCTAGTGGGCTAGTTTGACCCTAGGGACCCTTAGGATTCAAGGGGACTTAATCTTTCAACTTAGAACGGCCACAGGGCGCGTTTACACAGTGGTGAAGGGAGGGGACGGGGCCTGAGGTGACGTGTGCAAACACGCCCTGTGGTTCATTTTAAGTTGGGGAAATAATTCCCTTTCAATCCTGAGGGACCCTGGGGGCCAACTAGCCCACCGGGTGCTTCCAGTAAGCGCCACTGCTCTGCGTTGCAGAGAGATGGTGCAGGCTGTGCCCCTTTTTACACCTCTCTGCAATGGCGCTTACTGGACGTACCTAGTGGGCTATTTTGCCCCTAGGGATCCTCACGATTCAAGGGGACTTAATCTCCCAACTTAAAAAACGGCCACAGGGCGTGTTTACACAGTGGGGAAGGGAGGGGACAGGGCCTGAGGTGACGTGTGCAAACACGCCCTATGGCGCGTTTTAAGTTGGGGAAATAATTCCCCTTCAATCCTGAGGGCCCCTGGGGGCTAACTAGCCCACCAGGTGCTTCCAGTAAGCGCCACTGAGCTGCGTTGCAGTCCAGGCCGTGCCACTTTTTACACCTCTCTGCAACGCAGCTCTGTGGCGCTTACTGGTGGTACCTAGTGGGCTAGTTGGACCCTAGGGACCCTCAGGATTCAAATAAACTTAATCTCCCAACAAAAAACGGCCACAGGGCGTGTTTACACAGTGGTGAAGGGAGGGGACGGGGCCTGAGTTAACGTGTGCAAACAAGCCCTCTGGTGCGTTTTAAGTTGGGGAAATAATTCCCCTTCAATCCTGAGGGACCTTGGGGGCCAACTAGCCCACCAGGTGCTTCCAGTAAGCGCCACTGCGCTGCGTTGCAGAGAGGTGGTCTAGGCCATGCCCCTTTTTACATCTCTCTGGCGCTTACTGGCGGTACCTAGTGGTCTAGTTGGACCCTAGGGACCCTCAGGATTCAAGGGGATTTAATCTCCCAACTTAAAACGGCCACAGAGCGTGTTTACACAGTGGGGATGTGAGGGTATGGGGCCTGAGGAGACGTGTGCAAACACGCCCTGTGGCGTGATTTAAGAGGTAGTTTTAATCCCCTGCCCTATTATACACTAGGGGCTTACAGAGGAGGTCATGCTGATCACAGGGGGACCCCAATGCATAGTGTTCCCTAGTGTATGTAGGTGTTTTCACTGTATTCTGAGTGTCTTTTAACATAGCACTGGCTCTAGGACTGGTTAGTCAGATTCTGTTACCACCAGTATCCGTCTGAAAAAGTTGAGGGTACAGGATGATTTTGCAACAAGGCTTCTTTCTGCTCTTCTGTTTGTGCTTTCTGCACGTTATCCTTCTTCCTGCACTTTTCTTCGTCTTTGAGGACTTCTGTTGCTTCTTTCTGCATTTCTGTTTTTTTCTTTCTGTGCGTTTTTTCTTCTTGCTTCACATGTCCTATCTCTGTAGGCATAGTTAGAAATTAGCATTTAAAAAACCTTTGAAATTCACTGAAAAAACCATAGGTTTCAGGCACGTTATAGTTAGGAATTAGCATTTAAAAAACCTTAGAAATTCACTGAAAAAACCATAGGTTTCAGGGGCGTTCTAGTTAGCTGGACTTTTCACTCGTACAAAACCATTGAAATTCCCCCGTTATAGTTAGTTCAGCTAACTATAACTCGCGCGCCCACAATGCACTGCTGATGACGTCACATATTACATCACTCATGACATGGTCAGTGACATCACTCATGACATCACTGATGACATCTCAAATGACATCACTGATGACATCATCCTTGCTGATAGAGTGGCAGACCTCCTCTCCCCCTAATATAACCTTTGATACACACATTCAAAAATAGAAACTAAAATTGTCAAAACAATGGACATACCAATATCAGTTACAACAACCTATTCAGTAATTCTAAGATCCACATACACATCCACTCATTCACCAACAGTCCTATACAGTCACTCATACATGTACTCACTCATCATATGTACTCATACACCTATACATCCTGAAACACAATGCCACTCATCCATAGAGTTACTCACACACATAGTCACTCATGCTAATAAAGAATCAAACATCCATTTACTTGCATATACAGTTATACACACACCACCACACTTACTTCTACAGAAACTTACACATACTTAGGTGCCAATTACGATCCGGTAAAAAAATTCCCCGTGCGACTCGTATCCGGTCTTTTTACCGTACGAATCGTACAAGTGCCGTACGAACTGGCAATCACGATTCGCATGGTAAAAAGTCCATACGAACCGCATCGGGAATGATTTCCCACACGTCCTCGGGTCGGAAAATGTGTCCGACACGTCCTCGGACGATGTACCGTACAAATGTGAAAGGTGAAGTCCGACCGAGGAATCATGATCCATCCCGTGCGTCCGATGTTACAACCGTATGGAAAAAACACCGTCCGCACCGAACTCCCATAGCAACCATGTAGACATGTGCCCGCATACGCGCCCAACACTCCCCCCCCGCCCCCGTACGTCCGAGACATACCACCCGTGTATGTACACCCCCACCCGTGTATGTACACCCCTGTACGTCCGAGTCGTACCCCCACCCCTGTACATGTCGTACCACCGTCTATGTACACCCCAGTACGTTCGAGTCCTACCCCCACCCCTGTACGTGTCCGACCCCCATGTATGTACACCCCAGTACGTTCCAGTCGTACCCCCACCCCTGGACGTGTCGTACCACCGTCAATGTCCACCCCAGTACGTTCCAGTCCTACCCCCACCCCTGGACGTGTCGTACCACCGTCAATGTACACCCCAGTACGTTCCAGTCGTACCCCCACCCCTGTACGTGTCCGACCCCCATGTATGTACACCCCAGTACGTTCGAGTCGTACCCCCACCCCTGTACGTGTTGTACCACCGTCAATGTACACCCCAGTACGTTCCAGTCCTACCCCCACCCCTGTACGTGTCGTACCACCGTCTATGTACACCCCAGTACGTTCGAGTCGTACCCCCACCCCTGTACGTGTCGTACCACCGTCAATGTACACCCCAGTACATTCGAGTCGTACCCCCACCCCTGTACGTGTCGTACCACCGTCTATGTACACCCCAGTACGTTCGAGTCGTACCCCCACCCCTGTACAGGTCGTACCACCGTCAATGTACACCCCACTACGTTCGAGTCGTACCCCCACCCCTGTACGTGTCCGACCCCCATGTATGTACACCCCAGTACGTTCGAGTCGTACCCCCACCCCTGTACGTGTCGTACCACCGTCAATGTACACCCCAGTACGTTCGAGTCGTACCCCCACCCCTGTATGTGTCGTACCACCGTCTATGTACACCCCAGTACGTTCGAGTCGTACCCCCACCCCTGTACGTGTCGTACCACCGTCAATGTACACCCCAGTACGTTCGAGTCGTACCCCCACCCCTGTACGTGTCGTACCACCGTCTATGTACACCCCAGTACGTTCGAGTCGTACCCCCACCCCTGTACGTGTCGTACCACCGTCAATGTACACCCCAGTACGTTCGAGTCGTACCCCCACCCCTGTACGTGTCGTACCACCGTCTATGTACACCCCAGTACGTTCCAGTCCTACCCCCACCCCTGGACGTGTCGTACCACCGTCTATGTACACCCCAGTACGTTCCAGTCCTACCCCCACCCCTGTACGTGTCGTACACCCCAGTACGTTCCAGTCGCACCCCCAACACAACCTCCTAAGTACGGAGCGCACCCCAGGCCCCAACATCACAACCGCATGTACGAGTCGTACCAAGCCACACACAAGGACAGCACCGTACAACCAAATGGCCCATGTACACACCGTACACATGCTCAAAACGCACGTACACAACCAGGACAAAACAAAACAACACAAGAATACACTATTCGAATGGCACAAAGCCACTAAACATGGCCAACAAACACTAAATAAACACATTCACTGACCTGCAACTGCCAAAAACAAACAGAGGCCCAAAACACCACCACTCCTTATAACACACCCACCCAAACTTCAAACACAGCCACACCCACCAATGGACCAATAAAAAGGGCCCACACACACAAACCATGAGCCTTTGCAACAGACTCATTGCTGCCAGACACCACAGAACCATACTACAAGCTTCACCACACCTTACACTTGCACACCTTCACACAACCACCTTCACAAACACCCCCTCATCGCATTCACACACACACACCTGTACAACCACACCCACACACCCACAACCATCCACACACCCCCCCACCATCCACACCCACACCCCTCACCATGCCCACTAACAAGAATCCAAAGTTCAGTAACCGAGAGTTGGAGGTCCTTGTTGATGAAATCCTCAGAGTCGAGCCACAGCTCTTTGGAACATTGGTCAGACAGACCAGCATGGCAGCAAAAACAGCCATGTGGCAGACCATCGTCGATGCTGTGAATGCTGTTGCGGACACCAGAAGGACCAGGCAGGAATGCCAAGCCAGGTGGTACGATCTGCGGAGGAGGGTCTGAGCCAAGATGCTGGAGGAACACAACCAGGCCAACGCCACTGGAGGAGGGCCCTCCCGCAGACCCGTACACTACCAGCCCTGGGAGGAGAGGGTGATGGCCATACAGCCGGTGGAGGCAGTCGAAGGATTAGGAGGACTCCGAGACCCGGGTGAGTACACGAACAACGCACCTCACATGGGGGGACCTCATCCACAACCAAAATCACTAACAGGCACGCAACCACCCCAACCTATCGCATGACTCAACCACACTCCATGAACACGCACATGCCACTGCCGCCACCATGCCCCATGCACCCAGCTGGACAATGTCAAGTCACAGGCCACAGAAGACACCAACACATGACACGGTAACCCGGATGGCGGGAGGGTGGGCCCCAAAAATCACATAGTGCAACTCAGAAGCAGACAACAATGCCCTCTGCCCATATGGCCCAGGTCACAGCCAGACAAACAGTGTGTCCCCACACAGGAAAGACTCGCCAGCAAATGGCGGACGCCTTGCATCAACACATGGGGGTGAAGGCACTGTTTTGCACATGACAGCAGCTAATGAACAGCCAACACTGTGAAAGAGTGGCAGCACACACAACCACAGCAGCAGCGCACACACAGACACTACACCCAATGGGTGCCTGGAGATCAGAAACAAACTCACATCAACAAGCCAAGGGCCATTCAAAGGACTGGAAAAAGTGTGTGTCTAGGAAGCTGGGCTGAGGTGACAGAGGGTGACACACAGAGGGAGGGAGAGGGGGACAGAGAGGGAGGGAGAGGGGGACAGAGAGGGAGGGAGACACAGGGACACGGACAGAGGGAGGAGGCTGACACATGGAGGGAGGGAGAGGGGGACAGAGAGGGAGGAAGACACAGGAAGACGGACAGAGGGAGGAGGCTGACACACAGAGGGAGGGAGAGGGGGACAGAGAGGGAGGGAGAGGGGGACAGAGAGGGAGGGAGACACAGGGACACGGACAGAGGGAGGAGGCTGACACATGGAGGGAGGGAGAGGGGGACAGAGAGGGAGGGAGACACAGGGACACGGACAGAGGGAGGAGGCTGACACACAGAGGGAGGGAGAGGGGGACAGAGAGGGAGGGAGACACAGGAAGACGGACAGAGGGAGGAGGCTGACACACAGAGGGAGGGAGAGGGGGACAGAGAGGGAGGGAGAGGGGGACAGAGAGGGAGGGAGAGGGGGACAGAGAGGGAGGGAGACACAGGGACACGGACAGAGGGAGGAGGCTGACACACGGAGGGAGGGAGAGGGGGACAGAGAGGGAGGGAGACACAGGGAGACGGACAGAGGGAGGAGGCTGACACACAGAGGGAGGGAGAGGGGGACAGAGAGGGAGGGAGACACAGGAAGACGGACAGAGGGAGGAGGCTGACACACAGAGGGAGGGAGAGGGGGACAGAGAGGGAGGGAGAGGGGTACAGAGAGGGAGGGAGAGGGGGACAGAGAGGGAGGGAGACACAGGGACACGGACAGAGGGAGGATGCTGACACACAGAGGGAGGGAGAGGGGGACAGAGAGGGAGGGAGACACAGGGAGAGCAAATCAGCCGTGTGGTGTGTGGGAATGTCTGCTCGTCAGCAGGTAGACTGCGTGCATGTAGCCAAGGGTGGCCAGTGCCAGAACCCCCCCTCTTCACCATGGCAAAACACAGGGCCATGTCACAACCTGTTCACGAGCACAACGACAGCTACCTGCATTATATAAGTGTGTGGGTCCACTCCATGTGCACATGTACAGTGCTACACGGAAGGCGCCAATGCATGGCTCACCACACCTGCCCACTCCACTGCTGACTGCAGTCACACTTGACGCAGCAAGTAAGACTGTGCCACACATAGTTAAAGGGGCCAAAGTGGTGCCCAAGGGACACACCCATGCACAAGTGCACTGTGAGTGGAATGCAAGACAGATCCTAATTCCAAGAGGAAAAGTGCCAACTTTGAAACTGATGAAACATGGATGTTGCATGGACCAAAATTAACATTGTCTCTCTCACACACAGGTCAACGTCGTGGTTCACCCCCCAACACTGGGGGGGAAGACTCACAGGACCCGGATCTGCGGGAGCCCGATCCCACCGGCATCGACGACTCTCACCACTCTGTGGACGACCCCGACCGACCTGGCCCCTCTGGTGTCCAACCACCTGCAGCACCTGCGTCAGGTACAACTGTGCCAACCACCACCCCCACTCCTGCCACATCCCAGGAGACACCCAGGATCCCTGCCCCACCACCACAATGCAGCCAGGCTGGCCAGGAGGGACACGGTGTCCCGGGCACCCAGGAGGAGGCAGGCGACAACGCCAATGCCACTCCTCAGGGGTCCCGGAGACCCGATGTACCCACAAGGGCAGGCCAGGTGCAAGTGGGCAGGGGTGGTGGGAGTGGAGGACGGCGGAGGCGCGAGCTTGACCAGTTGGCTGGGGAACCGGTATTTTCCCACGTCCGTAACATCCTGGACACATACCGGCAGGAAACCACGGGCATGGCCCAGGTTGTGTCCACCCTCAATGAGATCAAGGGGACCCTCGATGAGATAAAGACCCAGCAGGCCCAGCAACATGCGGAGCAACATGCCTGTCTACTGCAACACCAACGGAGGATGGAGGACAGACAGACTGAGCAAGTGACGGTGTTCCAGGGGATTCACGATACACTCCGTCGGATGGCCGACAACATGGGCAACCCTCCCTGTGCCAGACGGCGTAGAACATCACCACCCACAGGGAGGGATCAGGAGGAGGAGGAGACATCCGACGGAGCATCCCAAAAATCATCTCGGCCTGCTTCTGAGGGTCCCCGCAGGAGGCCGGGTCGTCCACGGAAAGGACCGTGAGGGTCGGCGCTACATCACCATCTCCCAGGACACCTGGCCTGGCACCTGGCCCACTGGAGCAACAGCATCACAGCATCAAGAGACATTCTCTGCCACATGGCCCTGCTGGTCACTGTCTGACCAATGTTGACAAAGACTGTGGCATGGACTATGAGGATTTCCAATGGCAAGGACACCAACTCCCCTACTGAACTTTGGATTCCAAACTCCCGGAAAGCCCCTCACTTTATCCCCCCCCCCCAAAAAATAAAAAATCACACCATGAAGAGAAGATGCCTGCTGGTTGCATTATTACCTTACATGTGTGTTGTAAAGTCTAAACATGCCTGAGTTCTCTTTTGACTTCAACCATCCACACCCTGGGGCCTGAGTCTGGCACAGGACACACGGGTCACAGTGTATTAGGCAAGACAGACATGGAGCACCATACACACCCGTGATGGGCCCAACCAGCCGAGGGGGTGGCCGTACAACCGTGCTGACAGACACATTGAGTACAGCAACAGTCATGCGCAGAGGTCAGGGATCATGTGGAGTGTCCTGGGGGGCACCCAGGTATGTGTAGACAGGTGGCAGAACCATGTCCTGCAAGCCTGAGTCCGGTGGATGCAGAGAATGGGGGCCTGGCCAACGTTGGATGCATGGGGATGGCACATGTCACAATACCCACACAGTCATGGACATCATGCCCAATACACAGTCTCAGCCCACACACACAGCTTGCATCTTGCTACTCGACACATCGACACATAGCCACTATCCGGGAAAACCATGCCAGACATGCTGGATGCACCGTGGCAACACACCAGCATTGACTGAGAAGAGGCACCTTGGAGGCATAGGGACACCTCTATTAGTCATGTTTTCGGGATTGCAGAGGCAACTTGAAGTACACATGAACACTTCTTGTGGAGTAACATGTGGGTCCAACACTGGCACCCCCCTTCTGCAGCACAAATGCGTGTTAGCCATGGAACTGGCACACAATTGTCGGCTAACAGCTAAACACCCACAGCTGCTCACGGAGAGACTGCCATACACCATTGATCCGCTGATGTGGAAGTCCCACACCATGTCAAGCCAATGCTAACCGTATGTGTCCGAGGGCAGTGTCACACACATTGATGCCATCATCACAATCCACTATCCCATCACTGATGACTGTCAACCAGTCAGACCATCTATTCAGGTGTACACAGCTGCATGTCGTGTCCCATGGTGATGCTACATGGCTGCAGAGGAACCAAACATCGACAGGGGCAGTGTGCATACATCGTGAACAACTGCCACACCCAATACACCCATGATGCATCCCTTACCCTATGGAGACTTCCAAACGTGTCCGTGTCTGTAACGCTGAGTCAGCCCACGATGACGTGTCCATGAGGAATAGCAGTGCCACAACAATGCAACCAGCAGACGGCATGCGCAAGTACCTGGGGAAGAGAGACACACAAGAAGTCAGCCACAAAAAGCACAGCCACTTGCATGTGCATTTACTCGACACATGTATGGATGACAACATGCTAGGTCACAATTATGACTGGGGAAATACAACCATCACTGCCACCATCACTCCAGTGACACACCCACACACACCTCTGACTCACGTGCCATACATGCAGGTGGAGACACACATCACAACACATGCCACACGGGGACCAATGCGTGCACACTCAGACACTGGTACTCACCACTAAGCAAAGAAGTCGCGTATGAGCCGAGTCCGGATGTCCTCTTGCGGCTCCACATCCTCCACATCACTAGCCCCATTGCCAAGCCCTTCGTCCTCCACGGGTGGATGGTCCTCGTCATGTTGATCCAGGATGAGTGGCACAGCTTTCTCAACTGCCATGTTGTGCAGCATGCAGCAGACCATGAAGATTTTGCAGACCTTCGCAGGGGCATATGGGAGCGCGCCGCCGGTCTTGTGGAGGCACCGAAATCGGCTCTTCAGCAGGCCAAACGTCCTCTCTATCACTCGCCTTGTCCGGCCATGGGCGGTGTTGTAGCGGAGCTGGGCCGACGTGATGGGGTTGCGGAGAGGTGTGAGCAGCCATGGCATGTTGGGATAGCCAGCGTCCCCTACATGGGAAGCACATGGACATCGTTAGAAGTGGCGGAGCGGTCGTGCTGGTAGGCTATGCAAAATACAGGACAGACAGACTGTACCCACCAACAACACATGCTCTTTCGTTGTGCAGCTGCATCATCATTTCAGGCATCCTGCTACGCCTCATGATGTAGGCATCGTGTGCTGATCCTGGAAAACGAGCACAGACATGTGAAATCACCATGTTGGACTGACACACCACAAGGGCATTGATCGAGTGGTAGTGCTTCCGATTGCGGTACGCTACCTCCCGTGCGTGTGGTGGTACCAAAGCTACATGTGTCCCATCTATGGACCCAATGACATGGGGCATCCCTCCCAGGGCATAGAATCCATGCTTGACCGCAGTCAACTGTTCAGGGGTTGGGAACTTGATGAAGTCATCCAGGTGAATCAACATGGCCTCTAAGAAATCATGCAGCACACGGCAGAACATGCTCTGGGACATGCCACCAACATGAGCTATGGTATATTGAAAGGTACCCGTGGCAAGAAAATGTAGGGCAGCCATTACCTTCAGCTGGGGTGTCAGTGCCGTAGGATACCTGTGCTGCGGTTGCAGGTGTGGTGCCAGTCTCGCCGTCAACTCCAGAATCAACGGTTGGGGGAAGCGGTAGCACCGGATACTGTCATTCTCCCGCATGGCAGCCAAGTCTGGAATTGGTCGGGCAAGAGGCAGCGCTCTGCAGTAATTTGGAAGTGACAAGGAAGAGTGAGTGCACTACGACAACAATTCATATGTACTGAGCACATGTTAATCTGTCAATACACATATGCTACATAGGGAGTCAGGTATGTGCTACATGCCCTGGACACGTATGGCTGCCAGGTGACACTCCTACCAAGACCCAGCTACACACGGAGATTGAGAACCTCCCCATGCCATGCCATGGGAATAGCTGTGTCCCAGTGCAAGTGAACAGCCAATCGCAAGACAGGAGTGACATACGCCCACACATCAGCAGAAGTAGGATGCCGATTGCAGAGACTGGTAGCGGAACACTAGAGCCACAGGTCACATGACATTACACTAGGACAGCCCACACACCTTGCCATAAAGGTGCACATGTCATGACTCACCACACATTCATTGTGAGGATGCAGACATGTCCTTGTCACGCTACTCCGTGTCCCATGCATACATGTGCACCTCACATCCAATACCACATGTGGCATGGTGTGCGGAACAGTGTGCAATGTCAATCTACACACAGACACATGTTGGTTGCTGCAACAGCTGCAGCTTTTGAGGGTGCTCCAACATCAACCTGATGGGAAGCCCCCACACATACATGACATAGTCACATTGTGCACCGTGGGTAGTGACAAGTCAGGTGTGGTAACCCCTGTACCGGGCATCAGGGGACACTTCCGTGTGTTGGTGTCCGTGCCATGCCAGTGACGCTCATCCCAAGTGTGCAGTACGACATGCACACATGTCAAAGGAGTCAAGGGCATGCCTGGAACACATTGCACCGTCACACAGTACATCTGTACACATCTCATCATACATCTGGTGCCTTCTCGACTCAGGAGTAATGTTCCACATCACAGCCTGTCACACCTGTGCCCCACACATGTAGTAATGCACAGATGATGCCTTGATGTCCATTCATGGACAAGTATGTCCATCCATGGACAAGTATGTCCGCCCTATTCCTACCTGTGTGCCGCCTGTCACCACTGTGATGTGTGAAAACCGCCGTACTGCTGTTAAGAGGGCCTGTGTACGTTCCCATATCACTATGGGAGTGCTGCCGTATGTGTACCCATCGTGATGGCGAGCGTACAGGCATGTGTACGGCCCGTACCACTACGAGTACGCATACGCAAGAACACCCATAGTGGTAGGGCCGTACGCACGCCTGTACGCTCCCTATCACTATGGGTGTCCTCGCGTATGCGTACTCGTAGTGGTACGGGCCGTACACACACCTGTACGCTCCCTATCACTATGGGTGTCCTCGCGTATGCGTACTCGTAGTGGTACGGGCCGTACACACGCCTGTACGCTCCCTATCACTATGGGTGTCCTCGCGTATGCGTACTCGTAGTGGTACGGGCCGTACACACGCCTGTACGCTACATATCACTATGGGTGTCCTCGCGTATGCGTACTCGTAGTGGTACGGGCCGTACACATGCCTGTACGCTCCCTATCACTATGGGTGTCCTCGCGTATGTGTACTCGTAGTGGTACGGGCCGTACACACGCCTGTACGCTCACTATCACTACGTGTACGCATACGTGAGAACACCCATAGTGATAGGGAGCGTACAGGCGTGTGTACGGCCCGTACCACTACGAGTACGCATACGCGAGGACACCCATAGTGATAGGGAGCGTACAGGCATGTGTACGGCCCGTACCACTACGAGTACGCATACGCGAGGACACCCATAGTGATAGTGAACGTAGGCACGCGTGTACGGGCCGTTGCAATGCATTTGGGGTGCCCTAGGGCCCCGGAACGCACCGTACCTGTGTGTGAAGCTCCAAATTACATAGGGGACACATGAGGGACAAGTATTAAGGCCTACATGCATGCTGGTTGTCATGGAGACCAAGTTCAAATTTTGAATTTGTTCTGGAAGGTGCACAGCAGAAGTCAGTTGGAATGAATCTACTTTGTTGCAATGTGTTTGTGGGGCTGACATCATGCAGGAGAAAAAAAACGATAGAGAACCCACAGACTGCTAGGTTTGAAGGGATTGGAGGAAACATAGGATGCAAATGTGAGTGACCAATCACTCTGTACTCCTGTGCATGAGATGGGCCAGCAAGGCAGATATAAGGCAGCCAGGTCCCATGAGGGAGCACTTGCCTGCACATCTCTGTATTCCACGACCCAGCTGCTGCTACTGATTCCCTGGAACCATGTCAAGGGCTGTGGAGAGGTCACAGCCATTCACCCTGGAGGAGAACATGGCTTTGGTGGAAGTGATCCTCCCACGGTACCCCATGCTGTATGGGCGACCAGGTTATCAGGTGAGTGCAGTGTCCACTGCCACAGACTGTGTCCCTTTTTTGTGACTGTGACTTCTGCCATTGTGTCCAGGTGTGACACACATGCTATGTACTGTAGGGGGGGTCCCAGGGGGGGGAATGCCTGATGTCTCCCAGCAGTGGCCTGAGACAGGAGGGGTGGGTGCAGAGTCCTCCCAGCAGTGCCCTGAGACAGGAGGGGTGGGTGCAGAGTCCTCCCAGCAGTGCCCTGAGACAGGAGGGGTGTGTGCAGAGTCCTCCCAGCAGTGCCCTGAGACAGGAGGGGTGGGTGCAGAGTCCTCCCAGCAGTGCCCTGAGACAGGAGGGGTGGGTGCCTATCACTCCCAGCAGTGCCCTGAGACAGGAGGGGTGGGTGCAGAGTCCTCCCAGCAGTGCCCTGAGACAGGAGGGGTGGGTGCAGAGTCCTCCCAGCAGTGCCCAGAGACAGGAGGGGTGTGTGCAGAGTCCTCCCAGCAGTGCCCTGAGACAGGAGGGGTGGGTGCCCATCACTCCCAGCAGTGCCCTGAGACAGGAGGGGTGGGTGCAGAGTCCTCCCAGCAGTGCCCTGAGACAGGAGGGGTGGGTGCAGAGTCCTCCCAGCAGTGCCCTGAGACAGGAGGGGTGGGTGCCTATCACTCCCAGCAGTGCCCTGAGACAGGAGGGGTGGGTGCCTATCACTCCCAGCAGTGCCCTGAGACAGGAGGGGTGGGTGCAGAGTCCTCCCAGCAGTGCCCTGAGACAGGAGGGGTGGGTGCAGAGTCCTCCCAGCAGTGCCCAGAGACAGGAGGGGTGTGTGCAGAGTCCTCCCAGCAGTGCCCTGAGACAGGAGGGGTGGGTGCCCATCACTCCCAGCAGTGCCCTGAGACAGGAGGGGTGGGTGCAGAGTCCTCCCAGCAGTGCCCTGAGACAGGAGGGGTGGGTGCAGAGTCCTCCCAGCAGTGCCCTGAGACAGGAGGGGTGGGTGCAGAGTCCTCCCAGCAGTGCCCTGAGACAGGAGGGGTGGGTGCCTATCACTCCCAGCAGTGCCCTGAGACAGGAGGGGTGGGTGCCTAACACTCCCAGCAGTGCCCTGAGACAGGAGGGGTGGGTGCAGAGTCCTCCCAGCAGTGCCCTGAGACAGGAGGGGTGGGTGCAGAGTCCTCCCAGCAGTGCCCAGAGACAGGAGGGGTGTGTGCAGAGTCCTCCCAGCAGTGCCCTGAGACAGGAGGGGTGGGTGCCCATCACTCCCAGCAGTGCCCTGAGACAGGAGGGGTGGGTGCAGAGTCCCAGCAGTGCCCTGAGACAGGAGGGGTGGGTGCAGAGTCCTCCCAGCAGTGCCCTGAGACAGGAGGGGTGGGTGCCTATCACTCCCAGCAGTGCCCTGAGACAGGAGGGGTGGGTGCAGAGTCCTCCCAGCAGTGCCCTGAGACAGGAGGGGTGGGTGTGATGCACAGTGTGAGCCTGGCTCATTGATTGTGTAGTTGCCCTCATTCCACCTGTGTCCTTTCAATGGCACGTACTGCTTTTGGCCTTCCCCCAGTGGATCATGTCCCTATGACAAAGTTGCAATGCGTTGGATGCACACTATGCCTTGTTGTAAACAGCAAATGTGTTCTAATCTGTGTCCCTGTGACATGTGCAAGGTGTATTGATGTAGTGTCACTTGTTCATCCTCACAGGTAGACGCCTCTGCCAAGGAGCAGATATGGCTGGACGCCGTCAGTGCCGTGAGGAGTGCGGATGGTCGGAGGCGGCACCTGTCCCAGGTGAGGAAACGCTGGCAGGATATCCGGTGCTGGACGCGGAGGATCGCACGGGTCCTGCTGGGGGACTCACCTGAGAGCCACAAGAACCGCGGGCGCCGCCGTCTCTCCCGCATCCAGAAACGTGTGCTGGCGGTGGTCTTTCCTGACTTGGACAGGCGTCTACAGGACATGCAGCAGCCGGAAGGGGGTAGGTACATGTGTGTGTTTGTTGTGTTTCACCAGCATTTGTAAGTGCACTGTTCCATGGATACACTTCCAGGGTTTATGGTGCTGTGCAGATCCTGTTCCCCACAGTATTGCAGTGCTCTCCTGCCTCCCTTCCCCTCCTTGCAATGTGTTCCCTGGTCTGTGTGTAGTCACTCCATCACAAGGTTATGTAGCCTGACACCTTCTCCAAGTGTACAATGCCTGCAGCATCATGTGTGGGGGTGGTGTGTAACAGGTTTTGTGACCTTGCCTGTGCCCTGTCCAGTTCTGGACTTGTGGGTTCCATGTCAGTTGGCACTAATGCTGAGTCCAGACATGGGAGTTAATCTCTCGAGTGCCAGGCCTTCCAGGCCTGGCACTCGAGAGGCGCACCTTGGGTATTTGGTGTGCAATCTTGAATTGTTGCATCCCATGTGTATTTCACCCAGACTAAGAGATGTAAGTGCTTCCTGTGTCTCCACAGATTTGTCTCATGTAGGGGGTGGGTGGGGCGGCCATGGCCTACATGTCAAGACCTGTCATCTCCTTGCTCGGACTGGCCAGTGTGTGATGTTTGTCTGGACATACACTCAAGGTGCAGCGTGCCAGTCAGGGTGGGCATGTTCTCAGTATTACCTATGCTGCATGTGCCTCTAGTTCCTGGATTTGGTCCCTGCTCATCCCAATTTCCTGCCACGCTGTGTGGTGCAGATGCAGTGCTGTATTGTCCCCAGGGCCTTGCTCCTCAGTCAGAATACCATGTCATCTCATTTGCTATTGTGTCATGCTCTCCATAGTTTTTCCATGGCATGGTGGGTCACACAACTGTGTCTTGCAGGGCCTACGTATGTACCTTGTTTTGTAGTTGTAACTCATCCTTTGTTTCAGGCTATGCACTGTAACCTACGTAGATTTGACTCATGTGACATATGTATACAGGTGTATGATTAATTTCTGTCTCTTCACCCTGCCCACAGCATCGTCGGGGGACATGGAGGGAGACATGGACACAGACGGCGCAGAGGGACCGAGCACCAGTGCCAGCGGTGACATCGGGGCTGGAACTTCGAGTGGGACTGAGGCGGAGGAGAGTGAACCCGGGGACCTGTCGACTGGCACAACAGAGTATGAAGCTGACGGGTCCGAGGATGATCTCTCCGAGTGGGCGGTGGCTGCACCACCATCTGACAGCAGCCCTACATCTGGCACCGCCCCCTCCATTGGCATCAGCCGCCTCCCACGTGCTCGTGTCCCTTCCCAACGTGCCCGGTCACCACATGTCTCCTTCCTGCCAGGCACCGCACCCCCTGCCCCTGTCTCCACTGCTGCCGCCAATGCTGAGTCTGTGGACATCCAGCGGCAGTTGCAGATTGGTCAGACTGCGATCCTTAATGTCCTCCATGGCCACAGCCAGGTCCTCAACAACATGGAGGCATACTTGGAGGGCATTCATTCATCGCAGGCTGACCAACGCAACTTGCTGAGGTCCATAGACTCCACACTGACTGCAGCAGTGGGTCTCCTGCAGCGCTACGTCCCACCCCCTACCCCTGCTCCTTCCACAATTCCCACTCCCATGCCTGTCCCACATACACCCAGACGTAAGCATGCACCCACCACAACAGACACCGGCACCACACCAGCAGGGAAGGTCCGCCGCACACCTTCTGACACGCTCACACAGGGTGCAGTAGGCACACCCACTGGGTCGGGGGGCAAACGTGTGACACGCAGCCAGAGTGGGAGTCCGCATTCCACCCAATCCACTCCCTCCAAATCCCCTCCCCTCAGCTCTCCTGGCCACATCTCCCCCAAAGACTCCTTCATGGCCGCTCTGTCCCTGAGCCCCACAGTGACACCACCCCGCAAGCGGTCAAGGAGGTCCCCGGTCAGGGTGCTTGAGTCCCCCCCCCTGTCCACACCCTCCCCCAGTGGCGCTGCGACCCATCCCTCTGACCCCCCCCCTCCTTGGGGCCTGTGGTTCCTTCGGGTGCAGGGGAGTCCCTGGAGGACCTTGCTAAGGTGTGCAGCGAGATCCTGGCCTCCGCCTTTGGCCCTGCCCCACCCCCTGTGGTGGAGTCCTCCATCCCTGCACCCACGACGCCTACCCTTCACCCTCCTGTCCCTGCGGTGCCTGTTTCTTCCCCCCCACATGATGCCCTCACCCCTGTGGAAGACAACGGATTGTAACTGTGCAGGCAAGCTAGGGGACACGCATCCCACTGTGTCCCCCATCCAGGTGGGACTCCTGGACTGCCCTATGGCCTTTGTTAATATTGGACTTACATCATACTAGTTTTTTGCTCATGCTGAATAAAGCTATTTATTTTTTGCCCTTGGAACACTCCTGCATTGCTGGCATTGCTGTTGGTGGGGCTGCTACATGGTTGTGGGTGTTGGTCATGTGTTGGGTGTGTGGGAAATGTAGTAGTGTGCTGCTCATAGGGGGGACCCTGGGATCTGTGTGCCATCACACGGTGTTAGCTACCTTTCTCCATTCATGTAAGCAGTTGCTGCATGTTGCAATTGTCCCAAGGTGTATTCCTTCCTCTGTGTACCCTGACTTCTTCCCTGCAGGGTGTCCCCTGACTTTAGCACAGAGCTGTGTGTCCATTAGCTGGGTGTGTGACGTAGTCCTTCACCTTTGCACATGCATGCTGAGCGATGTCTCCACCTGCATAATTCGTGGCATCCTTGGTAGTCATTGTACTTGTGTATGTGGCCTATTGACATGACTTCATGTGTACATGTTTTCTTTTCTGCGCTATGCATGCGTATACTCCCAGCCTCGCACACATGTGGTACATGTACTGCAGGGTCTTTGTGCACCTGACTGACATTTGTGGGCATGGTATCTGTGACTACTCCACCCTTTGCGTTCCATGGGCACTGCTGGGAGTGATGGGCACCCACCCCTCCTGTCTCTGGGCACTGCTGGGAGGACTCTGCACACACCCCTCCTGCCTCTGGGCACTGCTGGGAGGACTCTGCACACACCCCTCCTGTCTCTGGGCACTGCTGGGAGGACTCTGCACACACCACTCTTGTGACTGGGCACTGCTGGGAGGACTCTGCACCCTCCCCTCCTGTGTCTGGGCACTGCTGGGAGTGATAGGCCCCCACCCCTCCTGTCTCTGGGCACTGCTGGGAGTGATAGGCACCCACCCCTCCTGTCTCAGGGCACTGCTGGGAGTGATAGGCACCCACCCCTCCTGTCTCAGGGCACTGCTGGGAGGACTCTGCACCCACCCCTCCTGTCTCAGGGCACTGCTGGGAGGACTCTGCACCCACCCCTCCTGTCTCAGGGCACTGCTGGGAGTGATGGGCACCCACCCCTCCTGTCTCAGGGCACTGCTGGGAGTGATAGGCCCCCACCCCTCCTGTCTCAGGGCACTGCTGGGAGGACTCTGCAAACACCCCTCCTGTCTCTGGGCACTGCTGGGAGTGATAGGCACCCACCCCTCCTGTGTCTGGGCACTGCTGGGAGGACTCTGCACACACCCCTCCTATTTCACAATATGTACGCTCATGGCATACACGGATGTGGGTACGCTCCATGCATTCGAGGTGGGGGTACGTGTCGTACTTACACTGTTGGGGTGGGGGTATGCTCCATGCATTCGAGGTGGGGGTACGTGTCGTACTTATACTGTTGGGGTGGGGGTACGCTCCATGCATTCGAGGTGGGGGTACGTGTCGTACTTACACTGTTGGGGTGGGAGTACGCTCCATGCATTCGAGGTGAGGGTACGTGTCGTACTTACACTGTTGGGGTGGGGGTACGCTCCATGCATTCGAGGTGAGGGTACGGGTCGTACTTACACTGTTGGGGTGGGGGTACGCTCCATGCATTCGAGGTGAGGGTACGGGTCGTACTTACACTGTTGGGGTGGGGGTACGCTCCATACGTACGCAGTGGGGGTACGTGTCGTACTTACACTGTTGGGGTGGGGGTACGCTCCATACGTACGCGGGTGGGAGTACGTGTCGTACTTACACTGTTGGGGGGGGGTACGCTCCATACATACGCGGGTGGGGGTACGGGTCGTACTTACACTGTTGGGGTGGGGGTACGCTCCATACATACGCGGGTGGGGGTACGGGCCGTACTTACACTGTTGGGGTGGGGGTACGCTCCATACGTACGCGGGTGGGGGTACGGGCCGTACTTACACTGTTGGGGTGGGGGTACGCTCCATACGTACGCGGGTGGGGGTACGGGTCGTACTTACACTGTTGGGGTGGGGGTACGCTCCATACGTACGCGGGTGGGGGTACGTGTCATACTTACACTGTTGGGGTGGGGGTACGCTCCATACGTACGCGGGTGGGGGTATGGGTCGTACTTACACTGTTGGGGTGGGGGTACACTCCATACGTACGCGGGTGGGGGTATGGGTCGTACTTACACTGTTGGGGTGGGGGTACGCTCCATACGTACGCGAGTGGGGGTACGGGTCGTACTTACACTGTTGGGGTGGGGGTACGCTCCATACGTACGCGGGTGGGGGTACGTGTCGTACTTACACTGTTGGGGTGGGGGTACGCTCCATACGTACGCGGGTGGGGGTATGGGTCGTACTTACACTGTAGGGGTGGGGGTACGCTCCATACGTACGCGGGTGGGGGTACGGGTCGTACTTACACTGTTGGGGTGGGGGTACGCTCCATGCATACGGGGTGGGGGTAGGGTCCGTACATATCCGTCCCCACGCTATGTGATGCTTGTGCGGCCCGTACCCAGGCCTTTGCCACGTGGGTATGAGCCGTCCCGCCATTGTTGGGGTGACGTGGGTGTGGGCGTGGTACGACTCGTACCCACGCTCTTCAGGCGTGGGTACGGGACGTACCTGTCTGGTTGTGTTGCCGGTTCACGTCGTGACGGACTTCCGTTGTGGCGGTCGCTGGCTTAGCTGGACACGCCCCCACCCCCTCGTAGTGACCAGGGCATGGGAGTCAGGTATGTCCAGGGCATGTGTGCTGTGTGACTTTGGTGGGGGGTTTGTGGCCTGCCCTGGTCCTGCCACCCCCACCCCACCCCACTTTCCCCCCTCCCTTAGTTGTTCTGACCTTCTGCGGCGTCTGCGTCCGAACCTGTAGAGGAGGTCGACTGCTATGAGGGCCGGGATGACACATAGGTTCGGGTCCATGTCTGTCCGTCGCGTACGGGTCCTCCTTGTTCGCGTCGTCCTGTCTGTCCGTCGCGTACTGGTCCTCCTTGTTCGCGTCGTCCTGTCTGTCCGTCGCGTACTGGTACTCCTTGTTCGCGTCGTCCTGTCTGTCCGTCGCGTACTGGTCCTCCTTGTTCGCGTCGTCCTGTCTGTCCGTCGCGTACTGGTAGTCCTTGTTCGCGTCGTCCTGATTTCCCGGCAGTTTTTGGCAGCCGGAAAATATTCACCGTGCGGGATGACGTCGGTGCGAATCGTAATTCCTGGTTCGTGAATGGCAGGCTGCGAGCGTCCCGACGTCAGGTCGGCGCTTTCCCGGATCGCATTTGTAGGTTTATTTTGTTCGGTCGGGGTTTTTTACGATTCGTACGGAAATGGTGTTCCCGTGCGAATCGTAATTCCATGTTTGTATATTTTGACGACCGGGTACTCCAGGAAACCCCAAAAAAGAAAATCTACATAAAAACCATCAGTTTAGAACAAACCGAAAGAGATTTCCTTAACAAAAAAACGCAAACTCCAAACTCTTCTAGAAATCATTTGGGAACAAAAACCTGCAAAAACAAACATTAAAACCCACCTGCATAATAAATCACAGTCCCAAATATACAAATACACAACACTGAAAAGGCGTGGGACGGGTCAGCAATTTAAAAATATTTTTTCATGTGTGTCGATGTAGGTGTGTACATTTTGACTAAATACACATGCATGATACGTGAAAACAAGACCTTGATGAGTTCCTTTGCTGGTGTTGCCCCGTCCACTCAATGGGAGAAAAGTGCAAAATGGACTTACCTGGATTTCTGCACCTGTGGGGTTGTTTTCTTTAGGGTTAAGTTGCTGCTGTGAAGGGGGCCACGATGGTGACTGAAGGGAAAAGAAGGAAATGGGTGAGTTTGCATCCTGTTTCATTCAATTCCGCTGACTTAAAGCCACAGTCGGCTCAACGGAAAGGCCCTTCGTAATCCGGATGTCAGAAACCTTGTCTGTCCCGCCTCCGGCAGCTGCTTTTCCCCATGCCGCCATTGAAGCGGACACCAAATGGCTGGAAGAGTCAGCGGGACTCCGGTGATCGTTCGTTCAGCAACCCTCCAGCATCGTAATACAGCAGGCGGACTGCCACCTAGGCAGACGGGGAATCTGTTGCCACCACACAAGGGGGGCCACCACCGCCCCGATTAAAATCAGGCTCTTAATCATCAAAATATACATAACATCATATATTGTAACATAAAACATTAATACATTTACATTACATTTTCTAAAAACAAACCAAACTGTGCAAAACACTATGACCAACACATCTAAATATATAAAACACACCAAAATAACACTCTACCCAACTTTTCAACATGTAGCCTAAATACCCATCCTTAAAACCCTTAAAACAATAGATTTTACCTGTTCTAATGAACATCAGCACCTAACCGAGACTTGGTCCCTGAAAATATGACTCAAAATAACACAAATAGACACCAAAATATAAGTTAGGGGTAAAGAAATGGCAGCCAAATGAAACTAAAAAAAGACAATCTGCACATTGAAATCAATAGGAAATATAGTAAAAATGTTTAATAATGGTTGCAAAAAGTGAAATACATTTTTTTAAAAATCTTATACTTGTCAAACAAGTTTTAAGATTTGTTAAATATAACTGAAATACTAGCATAAAATGTATACAATTACATGGGGCCTCATTAAGATGTCAGTCAGAAAGGCGCCCCTTCATCCAGATGCCTCCGGTTTGGGCCCATGGGGATACCCATGGGAACCCTCTTTACAACCATGCACAGTGTGGCAGGCTCCATGGAGTGCCTGTGACAGGGTGCAAGGTTTTCCAGTACCACCCCGTCTTAAAAATAATTGCAAGTGTACATTATACAAATGTATTAAAAATGATGTACTAATTTTTTCACAGTAAAAAATTAACACGTATTTTTGTCATGTAACAATGAAAATGACTTAATTTTTATTTTACAAATATATTTGTTAAAATGTAAAATAGTACAATGAGTTGAAATTATAAAAAAATGCAAAAGACGTGTGACATCTTTTTTATTATAATAAATTAAAAAATAACCTTGGGGAAAGTGTTGGACACAAAGGGCCTCATTACAATGTCGGTGGGACCGACACGTGCACCGACATCTGAAGCGGCAGTTAGACCGCCGCATGGGTTGAGGGGCGGACCGCTGCTGTTCCAACAGACTCAAGGAGCCCGTCGGCCCAGTGGTAAGAATGTAAGGGTGGTGCATGCTCAGGCACTGCCGTAGGGTTACAATGGCCCTTTCCCTCTGTCTTTATATGGCAGTCTGACCGCCATAGAAAGGCAGAGGGAAAGGGATTTTTGAGGGGGCCTCCGCTATGAGGCCTCGGGGGCACCTGTGGTGCCCCTACAAACATTCATGCCCACGGTGCCTGCCACATGGTGCAGGGATGTTTAAAGTCATGCCTTGTGGCTTTGGGGCTTGTGCTGCAGCCCTTTTCTGGGCCACAACACAAGCCTCAATGCAAAGATGCATGTTTCTGGGCCACCTCCACAACGGTGGGAACCTAATTTGGCGGTTGGGTCCACCGACTTCCTGACGGCCGGTCGCATTACTGCAATGATGCTGGTCGGATGCTCATCCAACCGGTATGGTAATCGGGCCCTTAAAGGGTGAAATTTACTATTCCCACTACAATATAAATCAACTTAAAGAAGGTGTTTGGCACTAAAGGGGTGACATGTGCTGTTCCCACTCCAATCTAAACCAATTTGGGGAAAGTTTTGGACACTAAAGGGGTGACATATACTATTCCCACTCCAATCTAAACCAACTTGAAGAAGGTGTTGGACACTAAGGGGGAGAGATTTACTATTGCCACTCCAATCTAAATCAACTTGGGGTAAGTGTTGGACACTAAAGGCGTGATATTTACTATTATCACTTCAATCTAAACCAATTTGGGGAAGGTATTGGGTACTAAATGGATTAAATTTACTTTTCCCACTTAATTCTAAACCAACGTGGGAAAGTGTTGGACACAAAATGGGTGACATTTACTATTCCCACTCCAATCTAAACCAACTTGGAGAAAGTGTTGAACACTAAAGGGGTCACATTTACTACTCACAGTTCAATTTATTCTAATTTGAGAGAAGATGTTGGACACTAAAATCTTCAAAAATTATAAATCCCATTCACATGAATACTTATGTACCTAAAATATTATAGATTAAACATTAAAAATACAGTTTACTACTAAACATTCTAGCATAACGGTAAAAGAAAAAAAACATTTTAGTCAAACACTAGTTTAGACTTCTGACAATTCAAAAAATGTACATAAAATTTAAATCTGTATAATATACAACTGATGTAAAATTTCAAATTTTCTTTAATATTTCCTTCCATTCATACACTTTTCCAAAATCTAATTACATGATTTTCAATTAACAAAATTATCAATACAAATGTTATTAAAAATGCAAAATCTTTGAATTAATAAATCTTAAATTTTACATTATCACAATGTTTTGTAAATATTATTTTTGTCAAATATTAAAAAGTAATTATTTGTTTATTTTTTTATGTAATTTTCCAAATAAGGCAAATATACCACTTAATACAAATGTATTTAAAAATATTTTATTCCAAAAATTTAAATTAAAAATATTTTAATAAATTGCATTAAAATACTTATTATTCAATGCAATGTATTATAAAATATTATTACGATAAAATATAAAAAATAGCTTCAATTTTTTAATTTAAGCATATATATTTTTTTAAACTCCCCACTTTTATCCCCTACTAACCTGACATCCCATAACTAAAAAAAATTCAAAAAGTATTTAAAAACATTAATACATTGTAAAATTCCTTTTAAAAATAAAAAAAAATTAACTACAATAAAAACAAATGAACAAAAACATTACCAAATATAATATAAAAATACAACTCATTACATACTAATTGACACTAAAAAAAGATATTATATACAATTATATTTGATACATCGATATTTTTCACCACAATAGTACACATAACACTAAAAATGATATTTATACCTTTGATATTCCTGTCCACGATATATATGAAGTTCTAATATTCTTGGCATGATAATTTATATTTTCAATCTGATTTTTTGTCCAAACACCGCATATTGAGGGTGCGCTGCGATTGAATATTATGGCAAAACATCAGCATACAAAACCAGTTGCTCTATTAAGCATAGGATCATGGCCTCCTACCCACATCCAACATTTGAAACAAAAGAAAGACGCAAGGAATATGAACATTTCAAAGCACAAGACGAAATATGAGTTTATGTGACTTTCAAAAACTGGGAACTCCTAGGCTTTAGTTGTGTCATTGAGCTATTAGTTTACATCTCAATCAACTTCTGAATTCATGAAATGTAAGAACGAGAGTTGTATCATGGCCCATTTTTATTTTATTTTTTTACTTTTTTTATTTAAACCCTACTCAATATACAATGTTTACAGTTAATATATGGCAAATATCACGGTACATGGATGGCAGTTAAGAAGTGGCAATATCCTAAAATGAAAGAACATTAATCACAATCAGTAGGAACGCATTTCTACACCCCTTATAATAAGACATCACTACATTGATGGCCTGCACTCTGAAAAGCCGATTATCCATGTGCAATAGATTTCTGATAGATTAATGGTGGTTCCTAGGCATGAAGCCCTAGGGAATAAAGCCCCCGGTGCAGCACCTCTTCTTAAAGTATGCATCCAAACCTGAAGACATGTATATGCATGGCAAAAATTGGTTTTTCAGCAAGGCTGATTCTGTTTTTATGGAATAATAAAATATTTGCCGGGAAAAATGTGTGCTCTCATCTTGAATTTCCCAGAAGTTCAAACTTCAGTTTCCTCTGAAATCAATAGAATTGTAAGGTAAGCACTTATTTTGGAATGGATCCTGATGACATTTCAAACAAGGGCATGTACTACTCTTTCACAGCGGTAAACACTTGGGTCAGTTGGTAAATCTACTCATGCCTGTCATGACAGCACAAGTACGCCAGAGATTACATAAAAAAGCATGTACATTGTTGCATACGATTTCCACACAAAGCCCCTCTGAAAACCAGTACAAACTGACAGCTAGCACTAGCCTGAGATAATGCTGCATCAATGGACAGCCAACCTGACTCATACTTACATAATTTGCGGTCCATAAAAAGAGGACCAATTAGTTGGGTAAAAACAGGAAATTGCAATAGCAATTTACACACCGCTCAGTCTTTTTCACATTTCACCGCTATGCCCCCCATCTTTCGCATACTTTCAGTGTACCTGCAACACACTGAACTTACGAATACGACATCCATTCATCCATCATCAAGTAGTTCCATTCCTTGGCCATTGATACATCTATGTGTATAATTAATGCCAACACAAGGAGATAAAGGGCGAGGCGCTGAAACTTTTCAGAGACACCGCCAGTCACAGATCTGAGTTCAATCCATCATCGTTCTTTAGCTCACTTCGCCACCCCAGTTCAGACACAGCTATATGCCAATCAGTCTTGACCCTGTGCCTCATAGGAACAGTCCAGCCCGAACTGCCAAACCACGTCTTCCCTGGACCGGAAACAAGCATCCTGGGACCGGTTTCAGGCTCACAGCCCTCATCAGCGAGGCTTGCTTGAATCCAGTGGCAAAGTGAGCAAGGGACAAACATCTGGGCATACCCTGCCAACTGAGGGCAAACAAAGCAAACACAAGGAGATGATGGACGGAGCACTGAAACTTTTCAGACACTCACTCCCAGTCACAGATCTGGCTTGAATCCATCATTGTTCTTTAGCTCACTTCGCCACCCCAGTTCAGACACAGATATATGCAAATCAGTCTTGTCCCTGTACCTCATGGGAACAATCCAGCCCGAACTGCCAAAATGCCAGCCACGTCATGCTACGTTAGTCTAGTACGTCACCGCCTTACAGAAAGGTTTACAGTGTGTAAATACTACAGCTGACCCCCCTTGTTTTCATCTGCATTATGTTGCCTTCAGGTCTCTTCAAACACCCAGCTCACACAGGCATGCTCCCAGAACCTGTTCCGTCTTCCACAGTCCCTGGAGAGGCTGGAGTTCTGTCCCTATTTTCTGCAAATTCTCTTGCCTCCCCTGAGCCTGTAGAAAGCCAGGCAGGTGGACAGTGTTACCTGTTATCTGAAAGCGGGTCATTATAACAGACTTTGTAGAGATTTCACCAACTGTTGGAATGAATAAATAACTGGTCAGCTAACATTAAGATAAGATATATGTCCTTCTCGCTGGAAAAATGTATTGCATGCCATGGCATCTATATCTCTAATCCTACCATCTTCATAAATTAAATATGTAAATAAAGATCTACCCCTCGCAATTTATATTCTGCCTTATCTGTAAACATGTTTACCATTCCATCTCCCTACTGCTCTTCATTATCTGTTAGTTGTGAAGTGCTGCAGTGCCTTTATAGTAAAGTCTGTGCTATTCAAGCACCTTTGCTAAATTAATAAAAAATAAATACGTAAGGATCTACAATATTAAACTATTAAATATTATTAACCGCCATTATTAGAGTTGTTTTCAACTAACGGGCTCCAAGTCAAATCAAATAGACAATGTAAAGCTTAAGTTGTGAAAAATGTCTGCTAAAACTCAGAGATGGGACCTCCACAGCATTGAGAGCTGCCCATCTCCAAGTTTATGTTCTATATGACACGTCTAATCCCGTCCCTCTGTGCAGGTAATCCTTGGGATCAGCTGTGTAAGGGAGTCCTAAGGAGGTACGCATAGCATGACCTCACCTTCTTCACCCCATCCTCCGATGTGCACCCTAAGAAAAATATACATACTTGATGCCCTGTAACTCACCCCACCACCATCTGCCCATACGTCTAAACTTGAAAAAAAACCAAAAAAACAACTGCCACCTTACCATGCTACATTCCCACCCTTGCTACCTCACTAGCTTCACCCAAATATCCCAAAAAGAATCTGGTGTCCTACCGTCCTCCCAACCCACTCTTTATAGCACCCTGCAATGCCCATATTGCAATGCCCATATATTCTGAAAACAAAGTCTGATGCCCTGATGTCCTGTCACTCCCTCCCACCAATCCACATCTACACCTTCCCCTTCCCTGCCAAAATTAAAAAATAAAATGCCGGTAGAGTTCCACCTCCCATCACGTGACCCATGTACCATGCATCAATGCCTGTGCCATGCTGGCAGCGTCTCTGTCTCAGCCACTGTCAGCATGTAGAACAATTCCCTGTCAGTTACAGGTCTACACAGACTATTGGCTGACAGGAACCACGAAATAACATAAAATACAGATCAAAACACAGCACCCCCCCCACTGAGGTAAGCAACCCCTCCCCTGGTCAGCGCCCAGTGCTGCCACACCGGTCGCACTGCCCTTAAGCTGGCCCTGCATCCCAAGTTTGAGCATGGGAATAGTTCATCTGGGCCTAGTTTCACCCTTTTTTTACATTCACGCCTCTTTACATTCTGAAGCTTTTCTTTCCTCATGCTTAATTTGGTACACTTCCTGATAGATGTAAATTCTATGTCGCGCATGTGGCTAGATTGCCCTTTACAACTTTTATTAATAAGGCAGTGTGCATCAAGTGAGAATTCACATATTGTACAAAATACCAATCCATTTAACAATAATTGCATGCTTTGGGTCATAATCAAGAGCCTCCATTATACGAGGGGGTGGGTGCTGATTTTTCACACCAGCGCAAAAAAACATAGCCTTGCTCAATTGTCCTCATGCCAGTAAGAATACATTGCTTGTAAGTGCCGCATTAGGCATTCTGGCACTGATGATGGAATCAGAAAAATATCTTTGCCTGTACATGTCTAGCCAATCCTTAACTGGTCTTGGCGAAGGATGGTTGAGCTTGTGGCAGACGGTGCAGTCTGTTTCATCCGCACCTTTCATGATGTGGCTAGTCCGCCATGCCTTTTATCACAATAATTGATGGTGCCAATGAAGACAAAGAGGATAGTTTTTATCGGTACCCATCTTTAAAATGGACAAGCACCATCTCCATTACCTATGAGAAATCTGGGGATGCTCTTCTCTACCTTTAGTAAATTACATTGAAGATGTACTTAGTATGACACAAGGTAATGTATTGTTTTTTCAGTTTGTCACAGTTTCTGTATGTACATGCCTCAAACCATGCTGTGTATGTGTCTAACAGGTTACTCACCGTTTGTTGTTGCAAAGTTGGATCATATGCTGTAATGGACCTTCATCAGTGTTTTCAGAATGCTATCTACAAAGACAAAATATATGTCTCAATGAATAAATAAATGAAATAAATTATGACATAAGGATAATAAATACAAACTACCCAATCAAAGATTAAGACCATAATTCTATTCTCAAATTGAGTGGTTACGTATGCTTCTAATTAACAAAATTACATGGATGTTTCAGAGGTATTTTGAGTCTTTGGTAGATTATGGGGGGATGGTATAATAGGAAGGCTTGTAACATCAGAATATATTATCGAGAGAAGAAATAATGCATTATTTGGGAAATTTCCTCTAGTCAAGGGCCAGGGTATATGCTTACTCAGGGTGTTAAAGTGAATCATCTCCATATACAGCATCTTCGACCCACACCCTGATCGCATCACCATCGCAACTCAGCTTCCCATCACAGCCAAAGAATGAACGCTACATTGTGGCCCTCAATCACCACAGTCGAAATTGTTGCTACCATGAAGACCATCCACTGGGGGGGCTACATCAGACCCTTGCCCCAACCACGCCTTCACCAAAGGTCTCCTACAGATCAGAGAAGTACTAACACACATCCTCAATGCCTCCATAGACTCAGCCACATTTCTGAATGCATGGAAACTTGCCACTGTCATGCCCTTGCTCAAGAAACCATCCACTGATCCAGCCACTCTATCCTAATACAGACCTATCTCTCTCCAACCATACCCACCAAAGGTGTTAGAAAAACTAATCAAGCGCCACTAGGGTGACCACCTCAGCAACCATCAGCTCCTTGATGCCATGCAGTCTGGATTCAGGCAAAAACACAGTACTGGAACAGCACTCATTGCATACACAAATGACATCCGCATGATCATCAACAGAGGAGACACCTGAGTCGTCATTCTCCTGGACCTCTCTGCAGCATTTGACACAGTTTCACATTCTATCCTCATCAGGTGCCTGCAAGAGATTGGCATGCAAAGACCAGCCCTTCTGCTGGCTCTGCTCCTTCTTAATGGATAGAAAACAAGCTGTCAGTCTGGCATCTTACTCCACAGAAGCCCACAAACTCATACGTGGAGTGCATCAAGGTTCATCGCTCAAACCCCACCCTCCTCAGCACATACATGATCCCTCTGGCCAATGTCATCCACGTGCACAACACTAACGCCCTACGCCAAAGACATGCAACTTACACTCTCCCTGTCTGATAAGACCCCCAACACAAGAAACAAGTTCATTTTCTGCATGACCAAAGTCGCTAACTGCTTAATAGCCAGTTGTTTCAAGCTCAACACCAGCAAGACAGAAGTAGTGATTTTGCCAAAAACAACTACCCATGGGACTTCAACTGGTGGCTGGCTGAACTCAGACCCACACCCAGCACCCACGCTAGGAACCTCGGAATAATCATAGGCAGCAAAGCTGACATGACCGCACAAGTCAATGCTGTCACTGTATCCTGCTTCAACACCCCGAAGATGCTGAGGAAGATCTTCGAATGGCTCCCATTAGGGTGAGCAGATTGGGGCATTTTTCCTACCATCCATGGGCATTTCTGAATCTAGCAGCCGAGTGGGATAGAGGCTGGTGCATATTGTATGGATTCATGCATATTTTCCTACCCAGAATGCCCATGAACATCAACGTACAGTTCAAAAACAACATTTTTCTTTATTTAAGTCACAAAAACCCAGGAAATTCCAGCCAAATAGAAACATTCTTAACCTTCTACTATCCTGCATTCTCACTTTTGTCCCGCAATGTGCCCCCCCCCCCTCCTTTGTGGGTTTACCTATTGCACGACAAGTGAATAGACCAAAGCTGTAAACATGTGAAGACTTCCTTGAACCACCATTTCCTGTTGTGAGCGAAAGTCTTGCACACACACTAGTGCAGCACAGTTTTTATTGGCAGAAATCTGGGAATGCTGGGACGCAAGAAAGTTGTTTATCTCAGTAGATTTTAGAACTTTCCGTCAGGAAAATGTGGAAAAAATCTGTGATTTAGATAAAGTTTGACATTTTAAGGCAGTCTGGGTAAGAGAAAGTGTTGACCTTAGGCACAAATACCATGGCCCTGCCTCTTCTGAAAGTTGTGACAAGCGCTATCACAGAAATACATTTGTTGAAACAATTTTTTAGAAAAAACATCATATACTTTTTTGAACTGCATATTTTCCATTTATAAAAAAACAAAATGTTACTACATTTTGACTATGTACTTGGTTCCCTCCATAGAAATCCACAAAACCTTGGTACCTTTTGAATCCCAAAATGTGGGGAAAGCTGGTCTCGATACCCTTTGTGGAAAGAAACTATGGGGACTAAAACGCGGGCTTCCTCAAAAAGGACTTGGCACTGGAAGTAAAAGTTTTAGGACTTAAGGAGTTAAATCATGACCTAAACAAGTATGCATATTACAGGCAGTTACAGAGTTACAATATTCTAAGAAACATTGGCAAAGCCAGTAGGTCGCAACTTCTTAATGTGAGTGCCAAGCAACTGGCTTTACCAATGCTTGTTTGTAAAACATTGCTGTAAAAAGTTATTTTTTAAATCAGAAGATTGAGGGGAAAGAAAACACGTATCTTATAGTGTGTCAAAACTGTACATTAAATTCAATATTTTCAATCTTAATAAATAACCTGCCCAGTGGTCGAAGTGGGGAAAAAAAAGTAGGGGAACTGTGGGCGGAGACTCAGGGGGCGGGACTAACCCAAGGTTTGGATTAGTGGGCGGAGTCGGAGGTGTGGCTAGAAATAGCAAAACATACCAATTTTTGAACGTTTGGCATTTCACTGACCAGTTACAGCTTATAACGTTATTTAATTCAAAGAATCAATAAACATGTTTATTTGAGGTTTAATATATAAGTTGTTTATATTTAATTCATTTACAATGTGGGACATGTTTCCAATCACAGAATATTCCAAATACGCTTATAAGTGGAATCATAAGCCATTTGTCTCCGAGCCATGCAGTTTCATTCATCTGTACTTCTCCTCCCTTTTTCTAACCATTTCTGAACATAAAATTCAGGTTTAAATTCTATGACAGGTGGCCCCACGATATTTATGAACATTGTAGAAGACAGACGATTGATTGATATTCAGTTCCGCAGTGGTGTGAGCACATCATTCATTACACTAAAGCCCCGTTCACATTCAGCAGTTGAGGTACAAAAGGTGTTTATAATGTGCATTAATGGTTTCAGGCTTTCAGAGATGCAATTTTTATTTTGTTTGTACTCTCTGAAACCAAGGATGTACTGCCTGGTCTCAAATACATGCAACCTGCTACAAAGGTTTTGTAATTCTCCCTCACCGTATAAGATGTCTACTGGATCTGGCCAATAAACTGGTTGTAGGAGTTTCATTCTATGTACTAACTCTTTGTATTCGATTTCATCATTGTTTGTGGTTGTGCATCTAGAAACATTTGATGCATTAGACATTGTCATCCTTTTTCGCAGGTTATTTGCTAAGCTCCTAAAGAACTGTGCCCTATTGATGCTAACACAGCCTTTGTTCTGTTGCAGTCCTACACCAGCAAACTGCATCCGTTCAGCAGCATCTAATGCAGTTGTAGCAAACAAAGGGCCCAGGTGCATCAGCCATTGATTCAAACACTAAAATCTGCATCTGTATTGAACGATCGGCCTCATATATGGTCATATCACGCCGCTGAAGCCTTCTGGATAGGTCACCCAATTCTGTGAGAGCATCATATAAAATGCCCATATTTTCAACAAACACCAGGGAGGTTAATAAACGGTTTAAACCAGCATATTTCCTCTGCTCAATGTCACTCCTCGTTGAGTCTTCGGAAGATTCCATGAAATGTTTAATAAGTCCTTTGTAGTTATTCCAAACAGCTCTCACAGATCTTTCACTTGAGGACACCCAACGTACATCTAGCACCTTTCCAATTGCCAGAAGTCTTACTTCTACCTCCAGAGCACATTCCCCAAGCTCTCTCTGATTTTTCGGAGAGGCATGGTAGATGGTATATAGTTTATAAAAAAAAAATTTGAGCTGATTAATGCCTGCGACTTCTTTACAAACATCACCCACAGCAAGCTCCAGCTTGTGGTTAGCACAGTGCCATACACTCAACTGTGGATATTTCAGTTTCAGAAGAGTTGCCACACCAGATTTCCTACCTATCATATTGGAAGCACCATCTGTTACAAGCTGAACCAAATGACTTTTTAAATACTCATCAGTAAAACCGTGTCTCTCGAAGCATGCAAGTAAGGCATCTAAGATTAGATCTGCTGCTGTGCTTGGCAACTCAACAAGATGCAAGAAAAAGGTCAGTGGCTCATTGTGTTTATCAATACATGCTCTTACACAGATAATTAGTGTGGTCAATTTACTATTTGTGAGCTTAGGGACATGTTTATGGGAATGGTGGCGCAGGGCAGCACAGCAAGTTACTTTGCTGCGCTGCCCTGCGTCACAGGGAAAGGGCGGGAATGTGCCGTATTTATCCAATATGGTGCATTCCGGTCTTTTCCCCCTGCACTGGCGCCATTTCGACAGCCTAGCTTCAACGCAGGCACACTTGCCCCATGGTGCAAGGGTGCCTCCTTTGCATGCAGGATTGTTTTTGTGCAGGAAGGGGCACCTTCCTGTACAAAAACAATCCTGAGAGGCTTTTTCATCTTTCTATGTGGGCTGCAGAATAAAGCACAGTTTGAAAGAGGAAAAAGCAAGGAGAAATAAAGATATTTCTCCTAGTTATGCCTCCTCTGGGGTAGCGCAAGATTTTGCCACATTCCCAGGATTACAAGTCTTTGTCAATCTATGAATGCGTCAAAAACCGTGGGGGTTGTGTGGGAGACTTTTATTATTGCAGGAAAACTACTGTGTGACAAAGCCACTGCTGCTCTAGGGTGTGCTGCTTTGTAGACCTGCCCGCAAGACTGGTGGTGAACTTCGGTATGAATTGTGGTGGACAGGGCTTCAAGTTTACCCAACTGGCCATCGGTAGGGTTCACCTGCTGGTGCTAAGAGACCAGGGCTTCTAAGGTCTAGTGGGGCCTTCTAAAGTCTATCATGGGTGCTCCCTCAGGAGTAGTCTGATGGACAAGGCATGAAGGCTGAACCAGGTTCCCCAGTTCCAAATTTGGTAGCTCTGGCCATAATGCCACATCCTATCCCCACCGAACACCCTTCTGCCCCACTGAGTGAAACTCGCACTGTCTTCACCTACAACCCAATTCTGCCCCATTATAAGCACCTGGATGTGACTCATTTCAAATTATGCAGTGCCTGAAAAAAAAGTAACAACATTCTGGGAAAAGCAGATACTCATAGGGAATGCAGGATTATGTAAAGCATGCAAAATATAAGCAGGAACGACATGTTACCTTAACGCTTTTACTCTCGTTCAGAAATCAATGAGTATTTTTTGTCTCAAACATTGAGGACATGAATATAGGGCTCCTCCTGTACACATGTGTTAAGCAGGGCTCAGAGACAAAGGAACTCTTAAAGAGAATCTGATCTGACTCACGGAAACCCACAAGGGCTCCTTCTTGTCCACAAATTGTGCACTCTTGATTGTCAGCGCCAGGATGCCTGTTAGGTGAGAGTGCGCTTTACAAGTGAGATAAATAAATAAATAATTCTTATTCAGGTCAGCCAGCTAGCTGCTCAAACATAGTATAGCACATATGTATTAAAGTGTCCTGCAAAGAAGAATGAGTGTGAGTAAGTAAATGTGGGTGTGAATGATTGAGTGCCTGAATGTAACTGAGCATGAGTGAAAGAGTGTATGTCGATGAAAGTGAGAGAAAGTGAGTGAGAAGGAGTTACGTAGAGTAAGTGAAACTGTAAGTTAGAATGAGGTAATCAGAGTAGGAAAAAGTGGTGAGACTGAGTGAGTGAGAATGTGATACCGAATGTTGAAGAGTGAGTGCAAGTGAGCAATTTTGAGTAAAAGGGAAAGTGAATGAGAATGAATAATGGGGGTAGTGAGCCTGAGTGAGATAACATGTGAGCAAGCAGGACAAAACACAGGCCTTGGCAAAATGGAGGTAAATATTTACTTATGGGAGGAACATATTGTGCATCTTGAAAAAAAATGTGGTCAACTCCTGGGGATGTTGTCTTGGCACAGTAATGGCTTTGGAGAGAATTTGTGTAAAAATGGGGTGTTGAAAATAAAATGCAGTATTTGACCCTATAGTTTTTTTTCCAAAATTATCTTGGGAGTAGCAACACCCAGACTGCAAATCCTCCGGGCCCTCCTTTATCTCTTCTTAGTCTTACAAGGCCCAGTAAATCGCACTCTTTTCCAAATCTCTTTCTAAATATTATCACTCTCAACAACTGTTTTTTCTATGTAATTTTCCTTTGATGGGAAGAGGAGGTTTCTGAGGTGGTAGTATCAGGCAAGTGACACTACTTGTGTTCCCTCTGTTCGAGCCTTCATGGAGGATCCCTCTTCATTGCTACCTCCACCTGACCCCAGACTCCGCAACGCACTCCCTTACAGGCTTGATTATCCACTACTCCTCTCCAGTGCACCTTATCTCACAGCTGACCTTAGGCCCCAGCCCCATATCAGGCACCATCGGGCTCCACTTTCATTTTTCCCGGTAAAAACATTAGTAAAATCACCTTCAAACTTAAAACATTGAATATAGCAGTAAATATAATTAGCACACACTTTAAAGTTTGTTCCACAGTAGCCTTTATGACCCGACTGCTAATTAAATAAACAAAAACAGAAAGGCCATGACAAGGCCGGCTTTAGCGCTGATGCGAAAGTCTTTTTTGGCGCCACACCAATAATCACTGCCATACGCCACAAGTGCTCTTCATCCCCCCATAGCCCCTTCCCCTCATGACCTCCTCCTCGGATTCCCTCACTGCCACCCTCCACCAGTGCCCCTCATTTCGCTGTAGCCCCTCCCCCTCATGACCTTCTCCTCAGAATCCCTCACTACCATCCTCCAGCAGTGCCCCTCATCTCTCCCTAGCTCCCCCCTCCCCCCATGACCTCTTCCTCGGATTCCCTCACTGCCACCCTCCAACAGTGCCCCTCATCGCTCCATAGCCACTCCCACTACCTCCTCCTCGGATTCCCTCACTGCCACCCTCCAACAGTGCCCCTCATCTTTATGTAGCCCCTCTCTCATATGCATTTCATTTGTTGTGTAGCGCTACTCATATCAGTGTAGTGTGTGTCAGTACTTCACACCACGCACACATTATACAGAGACAACGAATCATACAAGTATGTAAATCAGCCTACAGGGAATGTCACAGAAGCCAATGAGGATTACAAGGTGTATGAATCACATGTCATCCATACTGGTGGGCAGTATATTTAAGAGGGTTTGGTTGAAGAGTGAGTGCAAGTGAGCAATTCTGAGTAAAAGGGAAAGTGAATGAGAATGAATAATGGGGGTAGTGAGCCTGAGTGAGATAACATGTGAGCAAGCAGGACAAAACACAGGCCTTGGCAAAGTGGAGGTAAATATTTACTTATGGGAGGAACATATTGTGCATCTTGAAAAAAAAATGTGGTCAACTCCTGGGGATGTTGTCTTGGCACAGTAATGGCTTTGGAGAGAATTTGTGTAAAAATGGGGTGTTGAAAATAAAATGCAGTATTTGACCCTATAGTTTTTTTTTCAAAATTATCTTGGGAGTAGCAACACCCTCCGGGCCCTCCTTTATCTCTTCTTAGTCTTACAAGGCCCAGTAAATCGCACTCTTTTCCAAATCTCTTTCTAAATATTATCACTCTCAAAAACTGTTTTTTCTATGTAATTTTCCTTTGATGGGAAGAGGAGGTTTCTGAGGTGGTAGTATCAGGCAAGTGACACTACTTGGGCTCCCTCTGTTCGAGCCTTCATGGAGGATCCCTCTTCATTGCTACCTCCACCTGACCCCAGACTCCGCAACGCACTCCCTTACAGGCTTGATTATCCACTACTCCTCTCCAGTGCACCTTATCTCACAGCTGACCTTGGGCCCCAGCCCCATATCAGGCACCATCGGGCTCCACTTTCAATTTTTCCCGGTAAAAACATTAGTAAAATCACCTTCAAACTTAAAACATTGAATATAGCAGTAAATATAATTAGCACACACTTTAAAGTATGTTCCACAGTAGCCCTTATGACCCGACTGCTAATTAAATAAACAAAAACAGAAAGGCCATGACAAGGCCGGCTTTAGCGCTGATGCGAAAGTCTTTTTTGGCGCCACACCAATAATCACTGCCATACGCCACAAGTGCTCCTCATCTCCCCATAGCCCCTCCCCCTCATGACCTCCTCCTCGGATTCCCTCACTGCCACCCTCCACGAGTGCCCCTCATTTCGCTGTAGCCCCTCCCCCTCATGACCTTCTCCTCAGAATCCCTCACTACCATCCTCCAGCAGTGCCCCTCATCTCTCCCTAGCTCCACCCTCCCCCCCATGACCTCTTCCTCGGATTCCCTCACTGCCACCCTCCAACAGTGCCCCTCATCGCTCCATAGCCACTCCCACTACCTCCTCCTCGGATTCCCTCACTGCCACCCTCCAACAGTGCACCTTATCTTTATGTAGCCCCTCTCTTATATGCATTTCATTTGTTGTGTAGCGCTACTCATATCAGTGTAGTGTGTGTCAGTACTTTACACCACGCACACATTATACAGAGACAACGAATCATACAAGTATGTAAATCAGCCTACCAGGAATATCACATAAGCCAACGAGGATTACAAGGTGTATGAATCACATGTCATCCATACTGGTGGGCAGTTATTTTAAGAGGGTTTGGTCTGGAGAAGCACAAACTCAGGATTTAAAGAGTACTCCAGTGGTTAGGGGTTGGCTTTACTGATAAAAATGTATATCTGCCCAAAGATACTCATTTTAGCAACATTAGAATAATGAAAGACTGGGGAAGTTCCAACTATATCACAAAACAAAAAACGCGAAGTTCTAACTAAATCATTCAGGTTTACATGCAGCTATTTGATGACCGTTCATTGGTCACTGTCCTATGTTAGGATTGTAACTTCTGAACTGCAAGTAACACAAGGATCTCTGTGACAAAGGCAGTAACCCACTGAGCTCTCCACATAAAATACAGTTCATCTGCACTTAGCTACTAACAGAGAAATGATTGCTCTCCAGCAGGATCATTAATACCCAGCGTTATCTGGGCATTTTTTTATTGTCCTATTGTTGTCCTGCATCAGCCATGATAATGATAAAAACTGATTAAATGAAGCACACACAAAGTACATGTCCTGCTGCGCCTGTGCAGAATTTAAAAAGAAAAACAGATAGTGACACATTCTCCTACCTACTCCATTAGTCAATCTTAGTGTCGCAGCCTGAAGGGATAAGCAGCTGGAGGGGTTGGGAAAGGTGAATCAAAATAAACAAACTTCTTTTCTCCTGCGCTGCATAGAAAAAGAATGTCCACGCAGCAGGACAGTAGGCAAAGGTAACCGCGGCCAAAGAAAGGATTTGTCGCCTTTTGCCATGCCCCTGTTGGAGATGAAGGTGTGAAAAAATAAACAAAGCCTCGTTAACATGTAAATTGTCTTTTAAAGACCTGTGAAGTACTCAGGTACGGCTGCGATAATCTCTGAAACTGTCTGTGTGTGAAGCACTTTGAGCCCCTTGGCGCCTGCCTTCAAGCCCTTAGTAGAACCGGGCCTGAATTAGGGCAGTCCCGGGACGCTTTTTTTAAATCAAGAAGTAGGGGAACGGACTAGCATAATTTTTAAAAGTAGGGGCACGCCGTGCCCTTCCGTTCCCCCCCACTTCTAACACTGAACCTGCCAGATTTGTAGGTCTCGCTAGCGAACGTAGCGCAGCTGCTTTGCTTGGCGAGACTCTATTATTGTCGCTTTCCTTTGCGAAGGGAGACAAACCATGTGCACGCCCGGACAGGCGATGTGCACGTTCATGGTGTCTCCTCTCTGGCGTCTCCTTTGTAGTGTTAGGAGCTTTCAAGTGTGCTTGATTTATTAGCGCTTGCAAGCATTCACCGCCTGAGCAGGATTTAAGTGGTGCTTTGATTTGTAGGGCAAAAACCCCTTCCATCTTCTGCCTGGCAGTAACGCATGTTTTCTTAAGACTCGGCTCAGCTAAAACAGTACATGTTCTAGTATCCTCACTGGCAAAAACGTAAACTATTAAATCACTGGTGTCATAGACTATTCTATTTGCTTCGGTTTTCAGTCTAATGTCCGAGTATTACTTCCTTGACTATGCAGTTGTAGGATTCATTTTCGTTAACTCTCTAAAACAGTGTTTCCCAAACTGTGGTCCGGGGACCCCCAGGGGTCCCTGACACTTTCCCAGGGGGTCCGCAGGCAGCAGTTTAGAAAGCACTGCACTTGTATAATTAGCAGTTTTCCAGCAACAATAAAAGTGTCAAAATAACACAGTGATTAATGTACCTGCTGGAGAAAGATTAGAATTTTGTCCTGTGGCAGCTTTGAGTTATCTAATGTAGCACAGAGGGTTAATATGCCTACTGCAAAGAACGTGTACCATGCATTTTAAATAACAGTATTTTATGTGCATAGGCGAGTGGGTTACTGCTTTTGTCACAAAGATTATTTTGTTACTGTGCAGTACATAAGTGACAACCGTAATCTAGCAAAGTGACCTATAAACTGTCATCAAAGAGCTGCTTGCAAACTGCATGGTACAAGTTAGTAACTTATGTTTTTTCCCATTCTTTCATTATCCCGATGCTGATAAAAAGGTGTATCAGGGTGGAAATACATTTTTATTGTTAAAGTCAATGCTAACCACTGTCTTATGTTCTGAATCCAGAGTTTTGTGTGCTTCTCCAGACCAAGCACTCTTTAAAAATGCCTACCAGTATAAATGACATGTGAATCCTACACCTTGTAGTCCCCTTTGCCTTATGTAACATTTTCTATACACTGATTTACACTTATGATTAATTGTCTCTATATGTGTGTGATGTAAAGTGATAAACGTGTTGTAGACTGCACCATTGTTTCCTAAATTTATTTGGGGGTAGAGCCTCCCAAAGCCCCCTCTGTAGTGGTCAGGCACACTCAATGCACTTGGTGTGCACTGTATGGGGACTGGTCTGAAAACATTTGCCAGGGCTGCTTTGGGTTTCCAGTCTGGCCCTGGCAGGATTAGGAGCCTCGTACTGCGAAATAAAACCAACCATTTAAAAGTTAGTCACAGCGATGCAGCACCAACCTTCCCATTAAAATTTTAGTGTTTTGCAAATTCTTTTAATATAAAATACTAATGGGGATATTTACAAAAGAAGTGGTGGAGCGTGTTGTTAGCCTCTGTGGCTTAACAACACGCGCCGCCACTTCAGACACGCTGGGCTGCACCATATTTACAAGAATATAGTGCAGCCCTACATTTCGCCCTGTGCTGGAGCTACGCTTAGCAGTGTAGCGCCAATGCTGGCACCCTTGCAACACAGTGCAAGGGTGTCTGCGTGCTGGGGAAGATTGTTTATGTAAAGGAAGGTCCCCCCTTCCAGCACATAAACAATCTTGAAATGGGGTTTTGTCACTTGTATGTGTGCTGCTTAATGCAGTACACATGGAAGTTACAAAATGCCATTTTTTTTTTAATGATTATTTATGTGCCGGAAGGGTCACCTTCCTGAACATAAACAACGCAAGGCGTTTTGCTTTTTCCATGTGTGCTGCATAAGGCAGCACACATGGAAAAAGCAAAAATGAGGAGAAATATAGCATTTATCCTCGTTTCGCCAAGTTAAGCATCAAAATCAATGGGTTTTGCGGTGGAACGCCCACTGCAAAACCCACTACCCACCCCTTTCACGTTAAGCATTGCGCGAAAGGATGGCATTATTTACAAGGCAGCATGTTAAGTGGCTTACCGCTGCCTTGTAAATAAGGCGTGGCCCCTATCGACACGCGAACGTTGCAAAAAATGATGTTTCCAAGGTGGTAGGGGTTTGTAAATATGCCCCTAAAATCCTTAGTAATTCGAGTATTTGTTTTGTGTGCACACATGTGTTTATTTTTTTCGAATTACAGTTTTAACGTTTGAAATTTAAATCATACAAATTGCTTGGGGGTCCCCGACTCCCAGTGGTGACTCAGTGGGGTCCTCAGGAGTCAAAAGTTTGGGAACCACTGCTCTAAAACGTATATTAATCTGCCTCACATTCTGTTGTCACCAGCATTAATACGATGCATTTCAAGGCTACATGTCGCGTGAATATACTTGCCAACAACAGCAGTGGTCTGAGGTACCTCATCGTAAAAGATATCAGATCCTGACATGGAAACCTGTGAATCAATGTCTCAGTTTTCTACGAACACAAGATGCACCTCGCCAACTCCTTAATTGAAGTCTGCAGCAATATACGGTGCATACATTGCTGTCAAATAGAAGGCCAAAAATTGGACATTCTTCACACAGCTAACAAATGTAAATCAACCCTAGCTTAGAGAGTAGTGTAACATTTTTGGTGTCTGCTGAACCGGCAAAGAACATTTTTTTTTTCTTTATTTTTCATGAGCCAACTTGTGCCCAGTCACCTGTGGGTGTTTTTAACATCAACTAGTTATTCGTTTGTCAACTTATTTATAAGAAATCGATGTACTGAAATCTATACAATTTAAAACGTTGAAAGAGGCTTTTGATCTTCCAGGCTTTGTTTATCACCAATTGCAGCTTAAGGGTTCAGCACAAATATTGTCTCCATTGCTCCATAACACAGGAATCTGCAGTCAGAAACTGGGCATCACTTGTGAATTCAAAATATATTTATTCCTACATAGACCACCTGTAGAAATAAATGTACATAGCTTGCACGCATTAAAAAAGTAGACTTCTTTATTAATCATTTAAAGCCAGTTTGCATACTGCAACATATGCCTATAGTGGCAGTTACTGGTAAGTAGACTTTTATTCACCATCTTCAAACTTAAATTGGTTTGCACCATCTATGAGAAAGCAAAAGAAAAGTACAAATATATTCGAGTGAGGAGGCATCAAGAACTACAGAAGAGTGGAATAAAACATGTAATTACCTTACTTACAATTGTACCCAATAACGCAACACCTCAAAATAAAGCAAATGTTGATACCCTACTAAATATCTATTTTAGTATGTTATTCAATAGGCAGCTTTGAATTCATTTCTAAAACATACAGTGGAATGATTGAAAAATGTGTACAAAGACATCTTTATTAAGGTTGATTGTACAAACAGCTGTGATTATGCACTGCCATATAGTTCATGAATTCTGATAGCTAGCAGGTATAGGTTTGTCATTGCTAGGCCTAAAGCTAGTGTAAGAGATGTCCACATATTTTCACCGCCACATGCGACTGAGGTAGAAACCTTCAGGACTACATGGCTTTAGTAATTCGGAGGCAGAGTGTAAATAAGTATGGTAGAGTCAAAGGAGATGTCTTTTTTCCGGTTGTGGGGGAGTTATTCCTGGGAATTAGTCTCTGGACTATATTTGGAGGTTATTTAAAAAGATTTATGGGTCCAATTTATAACGGAACCTGAGTTACCTGTGTAGGTTTGGCTAGATAAGGCGACCCTGATTATTCCTAATTTTAGTAAATTATTAGAGACGTATTTTGCCATCTATTTCTAACTCCGACATGGTTCCTAAAAAAGTGCTATCGGCATTCCATGTACTAACACTACAAGCAGTGTTATATTACAGAATCATTGCTTTAATGGGATACGAAATAAGAGTTGATTTCTTATTTTAAAACATTTCTAGAAATGTACATTTTACAGGTATTTTAAAAATATGTTTTCAAAATGTTGGTGTCAGTCAAGTTGTGATAACTGCATTAATTTAACTTTGAAGTGTCATTCGTCCAGTGCAGCACTAATGTAAATATCGTTCAGCTGTGCGAAAAATATAAGCACTCAGAACATTGTATTCTTTCAAAAGTGTTGCAAACTAATAAATCTGAACGTCGTCGTTTGTGTTTAGTATTGATAGTTGCAAATATACCTAATGGCCCATTTGGGTTGAGGCCAGCTTGGTGACTCAGGGCCATATGTAGGTAAAACGTGTTTTGCGATTCTCTAATTGCAATTTTTAGGGAATCGCAATTAAAGAATTGCAAAACAGAATGTAGATAGGATTAGCAAAACATTTTGCGATTCCCACCTATTCCTTATTTGCGAATCCCAAATTGAAATTCGCAAATAAGGAATACCTTGCCATTCATTCCTATGGGCTAGAAGGCCCATAGGAATGAATAGGAAGACATTCTCAATTTGCGATTCTCAATTAGAGAATCGCAAATTGAGAATGCAATTTCAAGGTTGCAAGGGTGTCAATAGGACACCCTTTTGCACCCCTGAAATAAACATGCGTGTACATGTGGCGCACATACATGCGCTAAGGGCATGTATGTGCGCCACATGGCACTTTGAAAAATGCAAAAAAGTGAATTTTTCAAAGAAATCGCAAATTACCACCAACCTGAGGTTGGTGGTAATATGCGATTCCTTAAGCCAAAATCCCACAACTTGGGTGCTTCCTACATTGCATTTAAGGAATCGCAATTTGGGATTCCTTAAATGCATTAGCAAAATAAGGAATTGCAAATTTTGCAATTCCTTATTTTGCGTGTGGGTTTTTGTGTGCTACATAGCACACTGCCCAAATTGCGATCGCAAACGCCGAAATTCGGCGAATTTCAGCATTTGCGATCGCAATTTGGCTTCCTACATATGGCCCTCAGTGCACTAACACTTGCAGAGAAGTATTCAAAAGCCTGCCGACTTCAAGAAATCAGCATCCGATTCCTGGCTCCCCTAGCCCAGTTGAACATTCCTGCTGACTTTTTAGTTTATTACGCAAAACCTTGTAGCAAAAGGTAACAAGCATTGGCAATGAAATAGGTCTCGTATTTACGCGAATTTGAGCTATTGACATTGCAAATGACAATGCCTTTTATTTTTGTTTTCGTTTTTAAAACATAACTAAAAGGCATTGTCATTTACAATGCCAATAGCTTAAACTCGTGTAAATGCGAGACCTATTGCATTGCAAATGCTTGTTTAAATACTTTTCACTCAGGCAGGACAATTCGCCAAGTCATCCTATTAGCTGCCTGTTATGATACATATTTACATCACCCCCAGATCTGTCCCTTGGACTCAATGCTCTCAGGACGCTCCCACGATGATGAGCTCTCAGAGCAAATGTTTCTGTTTCCATCACTGTCAGTAAGGTATTCAAACCCGATAACTTTTACTCCAGTCCTCCCATTCTAAGGCTCTCATCTTTTCATTTATGTAGCAGTCGTATGCGCTTTAATTTTTGTAGGAATGTGTGGGTAGCTGGTGGCTCTACAAATGCACCAAGTGTGTCAGCGTTGGGGGAGAGGAAGGGGGGTTAAAAGTCAGACTCCTCGAGGTCACCTGAGGGTGAAGTTGCCCATTGGTGGCTGTGACCTCCATTCCGGCTGCTGACCTCCGAGTACCAGCTCCTCTTGTTGCTCTCTGGCGCTGTTGGAACTTCAGACGTTTAGATCACAGCAGCCACCATCACTCTGACAGGAACCATTGACTGCAACCATCAAGATTTATTTTAATAAACTACAAACCTAAATCACATTAACAGAGTCTCGGATTGCACTTGACTGAGAGCTTAAAAATAGATGCTTGTGAATGTTGCTAGGCACGGGATACGGGCGAGCTGGCTCCCATTTTCACAGGCTGCTATGTGATACTGTCAGGTGTGACACTCTTGCAAGAAATGCCTCGTGTTTTGTGTCCTGCGTGCTATGTCCCGATGAAGCATTCAGACAGCTCTGTGCACTGAAACGTATCCAGTCCCTCGCAACATCAGCACGAAAGCGAATAAAACATCCAAAAACATTAATTGAATCGGTGCAATGTCATAGACAATTCGAACAGAATGATTTTTCCAGTTCTCCTTCCCCCACAGTACTAAGGGCGTTTCTATTCTTCAATTCTCGGGGATATATTGCTGTCAAAATGGTGAACCAATAAAAAAGATGACTTACTTTATAACTTGATTCTTCAGCGAGGTAAGCAGAGAAGGACGGAGTGTCTAAAACATGACATTTAAACGCCTACTGAGCACAAAAGACCAGTGCTTTGTACATCATTATGCCGGTTTACACAAGTTTGGAAATTATCATAGGAGTATTTCGCAACCCATCTATTCAGCTGCCAAACCAACATAAACAACCATTTGTATTTATGCACTGGTACACAGGGTACCCACTGCTTGTACATTCTTGCTTTTGAGTGCCAGTTTCCCAACCTACCTGCGGCTTCCTCATAAAGGTTCGCGCCGCCTTGGGGCAGAGCTGTTGAGGCTCCTGCAGTGTGCCAAGGGAATTCATTTAACCCACTAGTTCTCAGTGCTGAATACTGATTTTCCTACAGTACACCTCGGAAACAGTGAGACAGGTTTGCCTCTATCAGTTTCTGAGCAGTGTGTCTAAAATAATGTGGTAACTCTTGACAGATTGTAGGTGCATAAAACAGGTGCTTGTCATGCCCATCAAGATATTGCCCAAGGTGGTATTTTAAGTTGGAACGAGATCTTGGTGTACTTGACCAGAATCAGTAAGGAAAGGTCCCATTTCCACCAATGCAGGTGGAATCTGTAACTCTGGGATCTAGTTATACACGTGTGTAGGCCCCACCTCTGCTGAGGTCTACTGTCCACCACTACCACACCATGCTCCCGCTGCCTTCACTTGTGATAGTAATATACCCCAGTTGCAGGGACAAAGTTCAGTGGCAGGAGAATGGCTGGTCGGCGGTGGGCATCAGCTTGGCAATGAAAGTGCCTCTGTTCTGCACTTCCAGTTCTGCCCAGCGGTCTAGCAGGACCAACTGGCTGCACCAACCAGAGCCCTCTGCATCCCGCTACCAGTCTTCCTACCTAGTAGACTATTGTGGTAAATATTTCATTACCGGTACTATTTTTTATGCGGTAAAGTCTAGTAAGAATAACTCAGTAAATATAAGAGGCAGAATCCGTGGTATTAGAGTTTCTGAAAGGCTTTATTCCTCTACAAAGGAAATACAATTCGAATTGCAGGCTTCACATTCCATCACCATGAGGGTTCAGGAAGGAAGGCAATACATTATTGACAAGTAATGGTATTTATATGGAAAGCATTACATTAAGACAGATGCAAGAGGCGTAACAGCTGATAATACAGATATAATACACATACGTAACGAAAAAAGGCGTAAACATGGGTGTAACTAAAATACGTCATTAAACATGATGTCACAAATGGGTGGATCCATAAGAGAATCCTGCAATGTCAGCAGAAATACTTGGCAGAGATGCGCGCGCAGCCGCATGACGTGTGATTGACGTGCAACTAGAGGGTGAAGGGGACTTTGACATTTAGCTCTATATGTGGAGACAGAAGTCTGGGGGGTCATGTCAACCTAATCCCAAATCATATCTAATATCTTATGTTTAAAGAACTGTATTATCCAAAAGGAAAGGTCTCTCGGACGGAATCTATTCTATACTGACTGTTAGTGCGTGTAAAAGCGTCTAAGTGTCTACATGAGATGCGAGGGGGCAGGAATCTTCCATGGTAACAGGGGCTATGAATTACTTGCATGAGGACAGTGAGGGCTGGCCCTTTGCACGGTAGCTGGAAGAATGTTTACCTAAACTACTAGACAGGAATGCATCGGATGAGGAGCGGAGCAGATAATCTTGAAGGTGAAATACAGTTTTTGGCAGGCAACAGGCTGGATCAGGCACCGTTAGCCGCGCAGGGAGTAGGACAAAGTTCATGGATACAGATGCATGCTCGGACTGGAGCTTTCAGAGGCAGAAGGCAGGAAAAGGCTTGATGACAGAATTCAGGGCCTACTCGCCTGAATCTGTAGAATGTGGAAAGTGAACCACATAAAGTCGGTGGCCTTTCATACTTAGGAATGGAATATCTGACCCATTCATGGCGGATCTGAAAGAGGACATGTTGACGGTGGACGCACATGTATTTGCGTCTTCATAACTGGAACTGGAGGGAACATACATGTACTTATAGCATGCTCATGGAGCCGTTGGGGTCTACGATAGGGGACATAACTGATCACAAAATTCATATTTCCTCATTCCCTCCTTGTCCCCTACGGACCCTCAGGAGATATCGATCTTCATCAATCCATCGATCTGTTCATATAGCATCATTTGTTCTTCTTTCTTCTTCCGGGATCTTGAACGAAAGCTTGGATGCGGGATACACGATGTGGCACACAGACCACAAATCGCTGGCCCACATTGTAGACATAAGCAGCAACTGAATAGTATGAGAAAGCCAATACCTAGGAAGGATAGGATCCTCCATCCCCAGGCTGACAACACGCTCCAGAACCAACCGGACCAAGTCCAGGTGCCTGGACTCTGGTGTATCTGGCTTATAATCTTATGAAGGCGAGTTATGGCTTTATATACTGACGGCGAATTTTCTGGTATGAAAACACAGCAACTTGATCCGATGACCCTACAAGCTCCGCCCCTATCAGCCAGGATGACGTCAAGGACAAGACGATTTTGAAGCACAACAATCCGCATAGCAGACTGCTCTTCTGTTAAATTGCCTAAGGCGGACGTAGTCTCGTTTACTACTGCTTCAAGAGTTCTAGTTAATCTACGTATCAGTTTACTATTAGTGACTGTTCCTATATAAGGAAAGAAACCTTTATTGAAATCTGTGTATTGCTCCCATGCCGTTTCAGTGTAATCGACGATCAGGAGATCTCTCTGCTGTCTATTATGTATTAAATGGGTATTTCTGTGGTAATCAGGAGGAGCTAGGAAAACAGGTGGCAGAAGGAATGCTATGTAACAGGTACCATCCCAATCTAGAGGTAGACGTATATATGCGGTCTGGCCACATATGAAGTAGGAATGACGGGAAGCTCTAAATGTAGATTTGCCTTGATCACTGAATTTTATTACAGTGGTGCATTTACTATGGCCCACGTGTATGGAACCATTCTTTCTTACACATAATTCCCCTTTAACTGGGAAGACTGACATAGCGGGCAAGATTGGTGTGGCTTCGGATTCAACATTCAGGATCATGAGGTTAAGTGTAAAATTACCTAATCCATATACTTCATTTTCTAGATCAGTTCCTGTTCTTTTGGGAAGTCCCTCCTTGTTAGGGTAGCAGACTTTAAGCAAAACTAGGTTCAGGTTTCCCCATACCCAGTTGTCTTGATAAACTACGGCATTTGAATCTAGGGAATTAATCAAACTAAACCATGCTCCACAGGAGCCATTGTGTGTGAACGGATACGGAAAGAGGGGCAAAACTCCCTTATAGTTCTGATAGGGAGGGAGTCGGCCACATATCCAACAATTGGTAGCATTGCTGGTTTGATGAGAATGATGTAACATACTAATGAATGTGTTGTTGCGCAGCGCAAATCTATAAGGCAACTCATGCGGAGGTAATTCGCTAAAAGAATGTTCAGCAGTAACATTGTAAGCACGTTTAGAAATAGGGTAATACATATGCAACAATATACTAGTTACAATGATCAAAAAACTTAGAAAAAACAAAATTAATAATGTTACTGTGCAATGACTACGAAGTGATTTACAATACGCATGCTTTTTAAGCTGCATCTGTTGATTTCTTTCTCTATTCCGGTCTAGAGGATACATGTCAGTGACAAATTCAACCGATTCACCTTGGAGAGGACTTAAACAATCAAATTGTCTGACTTGCTAGACCTTAATTTTAGTTTATAAAGTTCAGTTTTCGTTGGTTCAACCAAGGGGAGCTTTGAATCAGTCTGTGAGGGAATACAAGGCTGAGTGTTCACATCGGTCGGTAGTCCATAAAATTTCTTGATATGACTCGAGTGCAACCACCCTTTACGTCCCTCGATCTTCACGGCTGTCCTTGTTACTAGTAGAACAAGTTTTGGTGATTTCCACCTAGGCTCCAGTTGGGTCTTCCGGTCGAAATTCCGTACTAGGACCAGATCACCTGGAACCACGTCATGGGGCTTCACCTCAGTGTTATCGGGAAAAGCTGCAGCTACCTGTGAACGACAAGATTGTAGTGCAGACATCAAGGAAGCCAGGTAATCTGTCAGCATATTACAGTCAACATCAGTGATTTTGTGAGGTATAGGCGTCCCCCACATATTTGGTGGTCTACCAAAGATCACCTCGTACGGGGATAGCCCTGTTCGAGAATGTGCTACCATTCTCATGTAAAAGAGTGCAACTGGTAAGGCTACTATCCAATCGACACCTTTTTCTCTACATATTTTGGACAATCTGATTTTCAGGGTTTGATTATGGCGTTCCACGAGACCTGCTGCCTCAGGATGTCGGACACAGTGGAATTTCCATTGGTAGCCTAACAAAAGTGAAACGTGTTTCATTAGTTCGGATGAGAATGGCTGGCCGTTATCTGAGTAGACAACACGTGGCAAACCATACCGTGGGAAGAATTCTCGAACTAACTGTTTGGCAGTGGTCGGGGCAGTGTAATCTGAAACCGGGTAGGCTTCTGTCCAACGGGAAAGAGCACAGACAACTACGAGAACATATTTGAATCCTCGACATCGTTCCATCTGGATATAATCCATCTGGAGGACTTCAAAAGCATGATCGGGAGGTTGAAATCCACCCTGCTCTACGGGGATGCTTTTACCTGGATTAAACTGACAACATATCATACAGGTACGTACTTTCTGTTTGGCTGCTGCTCGCAAGTGTTTGTTGAACCAAATGTGTTGAATACTGTCTAGCATAGCTTTTTCTCCTAGGTGCGCTGGACTATGTATTGTGTTAATGATGACTTGAACCATGGAGTCGGGAAGAAACCATATAGATTTTTCCTTCGTCATCCATCCTTGATCCGTTTGGATCCCTCCTAATTCAGTCCATTTCTTTATTTCTTCTGGAGTAGCATGTGTCTGTATGTCAATTACATCAAGGGCGGGATCCTTAACTGTCATGCAAAGTGTTGGTGTCGAAACTATTGTTTTTATCGTGTCAGTTGTATGAGTCTGGTTCTGAGCAGTCTGTTTAGCTGTTCTGTCAGCTAGGTCATTACCCTGAGAAATGATATCGGTAACTTTTGTATGAGCTTTGCATTTCATAATCGATATTGCAGTAGGTAGATGAATCGCGTCTAATAGGGCTTGAATGAGAGGTCCGTGTTGGATGTGGGCACCGTGAGAAGTTAAATAACCTCTCTCTCGCCACAGTACGCCGAAGTCATGGACGACTCCAAATGCATAACGTGAATCTGTGTATATGTTAACTTTCATATTTTTAGCTTGAATACAGGCTTGTGTCAGAGCGATGAGCTCTGCTGCTTGAGCTGACAAAGTGTTAATACAATTTGTTTCAATGACTTCAGTGTCTGTTGTGACTGCGTAAGCGGCCACTAACTCTCCTGTACTTGTTCTCATACATAAACCATCTACATACAATGTCAAGTCTGGAACTGATAAAGGGATGTCTGTCAAGTCTTGTCTGGGTTTCATCGTGATGGTGATGACTTCAATACAATCATGTGCTAATGGATCTGTTCCATTTACTGGCAAAAGTGTGGCAGGATTTAACGTATTACAACGTCTGATTTCTATGTGTGGCTGAAACAATGTCAATTCGTAACCGGTGAGTCTCGCTATAGTCAAGTGTTGTGTTTGTGTGCGGTTCAAGAGAACCTCTACTGCGTGTGGTACTTGTACTGTCAATTGATGTCCTAACACTATGGCATCGCTTTGTCTGATTGCTAAAGCTGTTGCTGCCACTGATTTCAGGCACGCAGGAAGAGCCTGAGCTACTGGATCTAATGTACTAGAGAAATAAGCACATGGTTTGTGTGATCCTGCTTGTTCCTGAGTGAGTACTGACAAGGCAGTACCTTCGCGTTCTGTAACAAAGAGTGTAAACTGTTTACTGTAACATGGTGTTGCTAAAACAGGTGCTTGACATAAAGCTTTCTTTAAGCTTTCAAAGGCGTGTGTATGTTCTTGAGTCCAAGGGAGGACAGTCGATGTGGCTGTCTCCTGAGTTGTCAACTGGATGAGTGGTTTTGCTAGAAATGCATATTGAGGGATCCACTGCCTACAGTATGAAGTGAGACCTATAAAAGCCCGCACCTCCTTTTGTGTCTTGGGTGGTGACATGTTAGCAATTAACTGGATGCGGTCGGGTGTAAGCTTCGGGCGGTGATCAACAGATCATCGACATATTGAAGCAAGGCAGTGTTAACTGGCATGTGGATACTGTCAAGTTCTCGTTTTAGTGCTTGGCTATAGATGCTGGGGCTTTCTGTAAATCCTTGAGGTGCGCGTGTGAATTTAAAACTTCGTCCATTTAAACTGAATCCGAACAGATATTGACTTTCCGGATCTATTGGGACGCTAAAGAAAGCATTCTTGAGATCAATTACAGTGAAGAACTTTGCTTCTGAATCAATAGCTGTTAGTAATGAAGAGATATCTGGGACCACAGGGTATTGTGGTACAATACATTTATTTAATTCGCGCAGATCAATAACTAATCGATATACTGGTGATGCTTTTGGATCCGTTCTTTTAAGAATCGGAATTATCGGGGAATTGCATACATTGGAGTCCGTTTCGACAACCACTCCTTGTGCAATGAGCTCGTCAATGATTTGCAGTAAAGCCACAACAGCATCTGGCGGTAACTTATATTGTCGCATTCGTGGTAGTACTACTCCTGTTTTTAGTGTGACACGATATGGTGTAATGTTCATGCAACCAACATCAGTGGGGCCTTGTGCCCATAAATGCGTAGGTAAACTCTGCAGCCGGTGATCCATGTCTCTGGACACGTAGTGACCTTTAAAATCACGTAAAAATAATCGTACTCCTTCCGGGGAACAACATATTATAGCTCCTAGAGCTTTCAATGTTTTTATACCTAACAAGTTTTCTGGACATGATTTAGTAAGCAATAAATCTGTAGTACGTGTCAATGGACCAACCGTAAGTGGAAGAGGTTGTGTTACATCATTAATGATAGGCTTTCCTGAGAATCCAAGGGAAATATTCTGTGAGCCTGAGAGGGGTGCCCCTGGAACTTCACTGCGTCGTATGGTTGTTCTGCTTGCCCCTGTATCAAGTAAAAACTTTCTGTCTTCCCCTAATAGTTCACTATGTACATAAGGTCCCTCTTGATCTACAGGAACCTCAATAAGGGGTAAGCCAACTTCCCTCTCTAGGCTATTTCATGTGTATCGCTGATAATCGGGATAATCTGCTTGTGCATACTGATACATCTGTTGCGTTGTTGCTTGTGTTGCAGCAATAGGCTGCGCTTGTGGTGGTGCTACGGTCTGTTGTGGAGCTGCCTGTTGCGGAGCTAGTTGTTGCGGAGTTGACCTAGATTGTGCATGCTGAGGGATTTGTTGTTGATTCTGATCCTGTCTAGGTGGACGTGGTCTTTCCTGTGTTCTACCTGTGGCAATATTATGTTTCAGTACTGGACAATCGTGTATATAATGACCTTGTTGTTTACAATAGTTGCATGTCCCTTTCACCGGACCTGTGGCATCACCCTTGTGATGACCATCAGCTGGAACTGACTGAGCAACAAGCATTTTCATTTTTGTATCTTTCATACGTCTTTGTTCATGTTCTTGTTCTTCTCTAATTCTATTGTGGTGATATTGCAACATCTGTAACATCTGTGACGGGGTATTACCTTGCCAGGTACTCTCGAATTTCAATACTCTATTCTTGACTTGCGGCAGAGAATTTTCAACTAATTTTGTCACAAACAGATGTGGATATGACTCACTACTTGCTTTTATGCCGCTATTAATACCAAAACATTTTTCAAATCGGGAATAGAAATCACTAGTGTCTTCATCTTGCTTTTGTTAACAGGCTGAGATTGCACCCCAGTCCTCCTTTTTCGTAGTTAATAAACGTGGCAGTACCTGCACTAGTAATCCTGGTAGTGCTGTAGTCTTTTCCCCAAGCCCTGCTCCTGCAGCTCGGGCCTTTTCTTCGTTTTCTAATGCTGTCCAATCTATCTTTTGGTCTCCCACCTCCCATTCCTTTTCTTTGAGTTTCTCGTAAACACCGGCAGGCATTAATACTTTCAATATTTTCATAACGTCGGGGTAGGTATACTCTCCCATGAGTAACATGTCTTTTATCTCACGGTGGAAACCTGCTGGATCCTTGTCATGGCTGGGTACTACTTTCTTCATTTCTAGTAATTCAATTTTAGTTATAGGCGTGTACACAAACACGCGTGTAAAGTTATTACCTTCACCTCTGATTGGGTGTACTTCGCGTAAGGGATTCTGTCTATCTATGTGATACATTTTTCTTCCCATAGCGGGAATTGGAACGTGTTCTGGGCATACGAAAATTATATACTGGTTTCGAAATTCTAGAATTTCTTTAATCAAATCAGTACCTGACCCTCTCCATTTATTCGTGAGTAATTCGGTCAATATGTCAGGTAAGGGTCCGGGATCGGAGTGTTGGCTTTTATATAATATAAGGAGGTGTTGAATCATGTATATACTAGCTAAACGCTGTTCGTCGGGGGCAAGATTCAGAAACGTGTGTGCTAGTGCATCATCACTGTATTTGCTGGGACTGTCAGCCCATTGTACTGCTGACCTAGCTAATTCTTGCTCGTCCATGGAATCGAGCATATGGTACCCCCTTTGATCTCGGAGTAATTTATCAGCGGCTTGGAATAGGTGTTCAGGGGACCTTGTATTTAACATAGGGGTTTGAAAATGTCTATTACATTCTGGACGTATCGGACGTATCGGATCATTAAAGCCTCTAGCATTATTATGGGGTCTTCCTCTACCTACGTAAGCTATCGTTTCTAATTGTTCTGATTCTTGCTCCTCCTCTCCCTCTGATTCAATTCTGTCTGCTTCTCGTCTTTCTTTATGTATTCGTTCTACTTCTTTGCGGATCTTTCGGCACATAACTACTATGCATGACTGTTTATCATGTTTCTCGTCTGATATGTTCTGACCCCATTTGGCAAGTTTTTGCATGGTATCATGATCTGCCCCAGGCCTGTCTTGGTTCCTGATCACGCAGTTTATGAAAAAACGTAGTAGTTGTCTTTGTACATCCACTTTCTGGTATTCCATAGCTTCGTTAATACTTTCTGGACCTCGCCCTGTTTGGACAAAGTGATATATATTGTCTAGGTGTTCAACCATTCCTGGTATCGTCATTAAATACAATGTAGCTCGTCGTATACGTAGTGATGATAGTAGCAATCTGTCCTGTTTACCTGGCACTGGATCGTATCTACAATCCACAAGATGTTCTTTAAACATGTCGGATGTCGCTAGTTGGGGTGTACGTTGGAGTGCTAAATCTCTAAGGGTCTGTTTATTTCGCGGCGGCGTGGCAAACATGTCTGTCGTACCTCCTGTAGCACCGTCTGAGGTGCTAGGCACGAAAGGATTCGTTGGACGTAAGATAGAAATTGTGGATGCGGGAAAAACAGTAGAAACGGACGGACCTGTGGGAATGGGCGTAGGAGTTTGTTGTTGCGGGGGTACAGACGGATGCTCTTGGTGTTGTACACCATCGGCAAGCGGTGTGTGTGGTATGGGATTAGCATACTCGGGAGCTACGTCATCTAAATAAGAGGAAAGGAAAACGTCCTTTGCCGTTTTGGGATGTGTTTTGGGATGTGCTTTTATCGGGAGCAATGGAGGAGTCAAGTCTTTTGGTATTTCCGGGGTAGCCTTAGGTAATCCTTCGGCCAGAAGAGGATACATACCATTCATAAGAGTGTTTCTTTGTCTATCTACTTGTTCTAATTTTACTCGGGTACCTTCCTCAATTAATAGATTTTCTTGGGCTTTATTTGAGTTCTCTCTACCTTTCTCTTCCTGCCTGAGCGCTTTTTCTGTACGTCTATATGATTCTTTACGCCATAATTCAATGGCATCTTTCTGTGACTGTCTGGCTTTCTTTTTCCATAATTCTTCTTCTACTCTCATGATGCAATCTGCATCCCAGGTCCCCGCTGCGGGCCACCTCTGACTCTCTGGTAAATCCTTGGTGTAGTCCACCCATAAATCAAGAAATAATACGGCATCTAGGCCATGTTTATGATACATAAAATATCCTGGGGTATCCCTAGGTGGAATAGGAACAGCTTCTTCGAGTACCCCTTTTCTAGTTTTGATCTGTCTTAATCTCGAAAAGAGCGGCATTTTTAGATCTGGTTACTTAATCTTATACACACTTAATACAATAAACACAATAATGAACAATCATTCACACCACAATGTATAGAACGTATTAAAACATTTAACATTTAACGAATAATGATGACTAATAGGAAACTAGTTACTGACATAATACTGACACTAGGTAATACTTATTTATATGCAAGACATACTAGATATACTGCTAAACAGCACAGATACACTGCTGAAACAGTGCAGACCGGATTTGTGTACTCAAACCCGTCTTGACCGGCACAGACTATGTGCACGTTAAATGCCTCCCCGGCAATGGTACTCACCGGGTAGCTCGGAACGGAAGGCCTCGGAACTGAACTGAAACTGGACCGGACTGGACTCGACTCGACTGGACTCGGAACTTCGGAACCTGGTGGGCCTCTGTATACCTCGGATCTTGCTCTCTCAGCTAGGCTCTGGTCGGGATACTTCGCACTTCTCACCGCCTCGTCTGGGTGTTGATCGCAGCCTCAGTCGCCCCCACTTGGCCGGAGGGAGATACAGGAAATCCTGCGGGTACGCGTTTTTGTCCGTTCAGCTGTGGCAGGAGACCGGGCCTGCAACGCACCTCCGGCGCGTGAGATGAGAAAGTGTCCCTGTTCGGGCGCCAATTTATGTGGTAAATATTTCATTACCGGTACTATTTTTTATGCGGTAAAGTCTAGTAAGAATAACTCAGTAAATATAAGAGGCAGAATCCGTGGTATTAGAGTTTCTGAAAGGCTTTATTCCTCTACAAAGGAAATACAATTCGAATTGCAGGCTTCACATTCCATCACCATGAGGGTTCAGGAAGGAAGGCAATACATTATTGACAAGTAATGGTATTTATATGGAAAGCATTACATTAAGACAGATGCAAGAGGCGTAACAGCTGATAATACAGATATAATACACATACGTAACGAAAAAAGGCGTAAACATGGGTGTAACTAAAATACGTCATTAAACATGATGTCACAAATGGGTGGATCCATAAGAGAATCCTGCAATGTCAGCAGAAATACTTGGCAGAGATGCGCGCGCAGCCGCATGACGTGTGATTGACGTGCAACTAGAGGGTGAAGGGGACTTTGACATTTAGCTCTATATGTGGAGACAGAAGTCTGGGGGGTCATGTCAACCTAATCCCAAATCATATCTAATATCTTATGTTTAAAGAACTGTATTATCCAAAAGGAAAGGTCTCTCGGACGGAATCTATTCTATACTGACTGTTAGTGCGTGTAAAAGCGTCTAAGTGTCTACATGAGATGCGAGGGGGCAGGAATCTTCCATGGTAACAGGGGCTATGAATTACTTGCATGAGGACAGTGAGGCCTGGCCCTTTGCACGGTAGCTGGAAGAATGTTTACCTAAACTACTAGACAGGAATGCATCGGATGAGGAGCGGAGCAGATAATCTTGAAGGTGAAATACAGTTTTTGGCAGGCAACAGGCTGGATCAGGCACCGTTAGCCGCGCAGGGAGTAGGACAAAGTTCATGGATACAGATGCATGCTCGGACTGGAGCTTTCAGAGGCAGAAGGCAGGAAAAGGCTTGATGACAGAATTCAGGGCCTACTCGCCTGAATCTGTAGAATGTGGAAAGTGAACCACATAAAGTCGGTGGCCTTTCATACTTAGGAATGGAATATCTGACCCATTCATGGCGGATCTGAAAGAGGACATGTTGACGGTGGACGCACATGTATTTGCGTCTTCATAACTGGAACTGGAGGGAACATACATGTACTTATAGCATGCTCATGGAGCCGTTGGGGTCTACGATAGGGGACATAACTGATCACAAAATTCATATTTCCTCACTATAATAATACTTGGCATTGAGTGACACTACTCTTTTATAACAAGATGAGTGGTTGGCCGATTGGTGGTGGACAGTATATATTACGGTGGTCCCAGCATTACAACATCAAAACAGTGTCAAAAAGGGAAAGGATACAATAATCTTTAAATTAAAGAATCAAAGCAAGGGTATATTGATGTTACAGTGTTATTTAATCACACTGAAACTAGCTAACACTTTGTCAGAAAAACATTGAAGGACATACATTTTTGTAAAAACATCATCATTGCAGTGCAAAAAGGGAAACGTGGAAAGGGGAAGGAAGGAGATTCAAGTGGGGTAGTGAAGTAAATAGAGTATAGGTGGTGATAAAATATCACAATCAAATATACAGGAATGTACTATTCACATGCCAGAGAACCAAAAACAATTAGATATTTGTCACAGTACATAACATCTGTACATATTTTGCCATGTAACACACAATTCCACAGTAAAGTAAGTACTGTTGAAGGGACTGGCATTAGCGAAGTGTCGACGTTTCGACCCTTGTGTGTGTAGGTTCTTCCAACCCTTACTGTCGGAGTCTTCCTCAGGACAAAAGAGAGGGGTGCAGGGGGACGGGGCACCGTGAGTGGCTACGAAGGTAACTCTCACAAGTCAATGGTGGAGGGTCATATGGGCTCCGTGGCTCCCAAACATATGGGGGAGGGAGTGAGAAAACACTCGAAAAGTAATTCCTGTAGGTTTGGTACAGACAATTCACAGATCCAAAAACTTGAGGGTATAGATCCCGTATCATAGGAGTGACAGAAATCCCGAATCAATCAAGGGAGCCATGGATACCTCTGTTGTTCTCTAAATGTAGAGATCCAAAAGGGTCTATTTACTTCACTACCTCACTTGAATCACCTTTCTTCCCCTTTCCACGTTTCCCTTTGGGCACTGCAATGATGATGTTTTTACAAAAATGTATGTCCTTCAATGTTTTTCTGACAATGTGTTAGCTAGTTTCAGTTTGATTAAATAACACTGTAACATCAATATACCCTTGCTTTGATTCTTTAATTTAAAGATTATTGTATCCTTTCCCTTTGTGACACTATTTTGATGTTCTAATACTGGGACCACCATAATATATACTGCCTTGTACCCAGGTCCCAGGGATTTTGGGTTTACCCTTTATTTGTAACTGATTGGTGGTGGAGGCAGGTATCCTGTCATCTCATTGGTGCTATCTTTTCCTCCACACACTTTGCCATTGGTAAGAAAGAGGGGACCATTGGAGTAAGGAGGCTACCACTTTTATCCATCAAGTTAAAACTGGGGCCTATCTAACTGTTAATGACTTCTATGCGTGGGAAGTCCTGCATTTCTCGGCTTCTAGCCGATATGGCAAAGAGTTGCTTTAAATGTCAACATGAACTATAACATCTCTAAAAAAAAGCACACTAATGTTTTCTATGCCATAAATGGCTCAAAAATGTTGCCAGCTGTTTTCCTTGTACACATTACATCAATGTGTCTAGCAGTCTATGTCCAGACTTACAGTTATCCATTGTGTGGCTGTGCACATTGTATACCCTGTGTTTATGCAGTTTTAGCTTATCCTTCATATGCACCCACCCCACATACTTCTTACAGCCCTTTCTGAGAAAGCATAACCAAGTATCACTGCATCTCACTAACTCTGTAACAACAGCACTACCTGAGCCTACGCTTTCCGTCGTAGGTCTAGGATGGCCAAATCCATTCCAAATCATCACAGTCAATTTAAGATACACTTACATACAATAGATCTAAATGGAAATTATTTTACATTAGTATCCTGAAAATCTGACAAAGATCAAGTCTTCTTGGCCCTACAATAGTTACTCCTGATGTATGATTGCCTACGCAAGCATGGAAGGGGCATAGCTATCACGGTGCAGCCAGTGCAATGCGCAAGGGCCCAGAAGGAAAGGGATCCCATTCCGCTTTGGAGGGTGTAAACGTTATTTGGAAATAACTGCCCCCTCTTAATTCTTTGGGTCGAAGCCTACCAGAAGAGTGCAGCTGACTGGTTTGCTAACAATATCTGGGGGACATTCGGAAAACTTCCCTGGAAACGCATTCCTCCCATACTTACCATTGGCTTTGTAGCTCACATATGCTTGTTTTCTATCTGCTGCCTTTATTTGTTTTTGAGTTCGTCCCTCCCCAATATTTACCATATCTTTCCAAGCGTTCCCTTTTTGTAAACAGGCCTTTAAATCTTGTTCTTATCTTGCCACATTTGTTGTGCATTCAAAGACAGAGGTCGACTGTCAGGCTCTGTCTTCATAGGGAGCTTGGCTTTTACCTTTCTTTCTCTGACTTCAAAGTGAGAGGATTTATGTGACAATCTTGCTGATTACTAGGGGAGTGCACAAGGAAGGATATACAATGTTATTTTATTTTCTAGCACAAAACATGTAATTGTCTGTAAATGAAGCATGCAGATATTTGAAAATATATCAGAATTAGGAAAGCACAAAAGATGTGCATTATTTGTGGTGGAAACAAATATTTTAGTTTGATCAAAACAAATCAGTACAATAGGTAATGGCATTTCCACTCATTATCATTTGTGTGCTGCATACTTTTATACTTAAAACTGTATGTATGTGCAAATGTAATGGTCATTTCAATTAAAGATGTGTTGTCTGTGGAGGCAGTGTGCTATCATACCATGCATTTTACCCACTCCACTCCACACTACTGTACAATACTTTGCACCACTCCACATTATGCCATGCCACATCACACCACTCTATGCCACCTCACACTGCATCACTACTCTCTACTCTACACCACTTTATTCTACTACACTTCACTCTATGCATCTCTACACTTTTCCGCATTACTCTACTCTATGCCAATGCACTCTACCCCACTCTACTCTACTATGCACCACTGCACTACTCGCCGCTGCACTCCACATCACTCAAGTCTATGCCACTCCACTCTACTCTGCACCACTCCTCTCTATGCCACTCTACTCTGCAATACTGCACTCTATGTCATTGCACTCTACACCAATGACCTATACTCTGTGCCAATCCACTCTACACCAGTGCACTCTTTGCCAATCCACTCAACGTCAATCTAGTCTACTCTGCACCACTCTACTCCACACCACTGCACTCTATGCCACTGCACTCTATCTTGCGCAACTCCACTCTACAGTGTGCCACTCCACTCCAGTTCACTCTACTCTGAAACCATCTACTCTGCTCTACTCTGCGCCACCCCACTCTGCACCACTCCACTCTGCTCCAATTCACTCTGCAGCACTGTACTCTACTCTGTGTCACTGCTCTCTGTGCCAATGCACTCCACACCATTTAACTCAAACTAATGCACTCTCTACCACTGCACTCTATGCCTCTATAATCTACTTTACAACCCTCTACGCCACTGCGCTCTATGCCTCTGCACTGTACAGAATAGTACTCTACATCACTGCACTCTACACCACTCTGTTCTACTCTGCACCACTGTACACTATGCTACTGCTCTCTATGCCACTTTGGTATACATCACTCTACTCTATGCCACTGCACTCTACACCAATGCACTCTACGCCACTCCACTATACACCACTGCACTCTACGAGTTTACTCTGCAACACTGCACTCTCTGCCACTGAACTCTACACCCCTCTATGCCATTGCACTCGATGCCACTGCACTCTACTTTACACCACTCAACTCCATGCCACTCTATTGCACCCTACGCCAATGCACTGTACACCTCTATACTCTGCATTGCTCCAACCTATGCCACTGCACACTACACCAGTCCACTCTAAGCCAATCTAATCTACTGTGCTCCACTGCACTCTATGACACTCTACTCTATGCCATGTAACTCTACTTTTGAATAATATCCCCTATCCCACTGCGCTCTACGCCACGATATTCCACTCTGCGCCATTTCACTCTACCCCACGCCACTCTACACCACTGCAATCTACACTGCACCACTCTACTCTACTCTTCACAACTATAATCTATGCCACTGCATTCTACTCCTCTGCACTCTACGCCAATGCACTCTACACTATTTTACTCAAAACCAATACGCCACGATAGTCCACTTTGCGCCATTTCACTCTACCCCACGCCACTCTACGCCACTGCAATCTACACTGCACCACTCTACTCTACTCTTCACTACTATACTCTATGCCACTGCATTCTACTCCTCTGCACTCAACGCCAATGCACTCTACACTATTTTACTCAAAATCAATACACTCTATGTCACTGCATGGTACACTACTCTACTCTAATCTGCACCACTCTATGCCACTGCACTCCATACTACTTTACTCTATACCTCTCCACTCTAAGCCAATGCCCTCTATGCCACTCCACTCTATACCACTGCACTCTATGACACTCTACTCTACAACACTGCACTTTCTGCCACTCTACTCTGCACCACCCAATTCTCTGCCACTGAACTCTACGTCACTCTACTCTGCGCCACTGCACACTGTGCCACTGCACTGTACTCTAGTTCACTCGATTGCACTCTAAACCAATGCACTGTATAAAAATGCATTCAACTCCACTCTACGCCATTACACTCTATGTCACTCTAATCTACTGTGCACCACTGCACTCTGACACTGCACTCTATGCCACTTCACTCTACACATCTCTACTCTACACCACTCTACTATATGCCAATGTACTCTACTTTATAATGCACAACTGCACTCTTCGCCACAGCACTCTGCACCACTCCACTCTAGCCCACTCCACTCTACTCTACACCACTCCACTCTACGCCCCTTCACTCTACTCTCAAACAATCTACCCTACGCCACTGCACTCTATGCCCCTGCCCTTTACAGCACTCCACTCCAAACCACTGTATTTTATGCCAATGTACTCTGCACCACTCTACTCAAAACCAATGGACTCTACGTCATGATACTCTATGCCAACTACTCTACACCACTGCACTCTATGACACTATACTCTAATCTGTAACACTACTCTATTCCACTACACTCTTTGCTACTTTACACCATTGAGCTCTCCGTCTCTGCACTCTATCACTCTATTCTACTCTGCACCCTTGTACCATACGCTGCTGTTCTCTGTAGCACTCTACTCTGCAATGCTCTACACCACTCCATTGTACACCAGTGCACTCTAAACCATTGCACTCTATGAAACTCTACTCTGAAAAACTACACTCTACCCCACTGAACTCTTTGCCACTTTACTCTGCAGCACTGAACTCTATGCCACTGCACTCTATGGCACTGCAATCCATTCTGTACCACTCAATACTACGCCAACCTACTGCACTCTATGCCAATGAACTGTACGCTACTACACTCTACGCCAGTCTACTCTAAATCACTCCTCTCCTCGCCACTGCAATCTACCCCACTGCACTACAAGCCACTCTAGTCTGCTTTGCACCACTGCACTCCACACCGCTCTGTGGTGCTACACTCTGCACCTCTGTGCTCTAACTTGATTCACTATACTCTACTCTGAAACAATCTACCCTGCACCACTCTACCCTGCTCCCTGCTCCACTCCACTTTACTCAACTCTGCACCACTCTACTTTATCTCACTCTACTCTAGGTTACTGCACTCTATGCCAATGCTGTTATCCGCCCAAGTTAGGCCCATGTAGCAACGCTGCACATTTTCTTACATTGTCCTCTTTCTACACGATAATAACATTTGCTGTGACCTTTTGCACATATTCGTGTGCATGGCAATTTTGGATTTGTTTCTCTGAAACTACTTTGCTTACACATCTGGCTTCTCGCAACATTATCATGATGCCTTAAAAACTGAGTACAAGGCCTTTACACCAAATGTCGCTCTATCTTCGTCCTTGGGGTGACAGTGCTATCTGCATATCCATAACAATGCTAATCTGCGTATACATCGCAAGGATGCTTTTTATTATAAATAAAGAAGCATTTCTGGGAGTTAGCAGAGGAGACACTTCTGCTGACATCGAAATGCCCCACATGCTGAGGCTTCGCTATGCACCTGTCTAATATCTCCATGAGGGGGTCCAGTTCGTGACCAAGACGGGGTCCTACATTCTTTTCTGTCAGGTAACTGGGTTGGATCATCCCATGGGGGGATTCATGGCTATACACTTACATACACTCTAGACACACATAGAGTAGGGATTGCATGGTAGGAGTATGTCTGATTACTACCTTGTTTTATGCCTGCACATATACACCGTATTAGAACCAAGGTGGAACTGTATCTGCTATTCACTATTTTGGTGCTTGCAATCACTTTCATATGCTTCTGTCTTCTGATTACCACAGAACATGTATTCTATACAAGAATAATGTGGGTTCAATAAATTAATTGAAAACATCCCATTGTATATTCTCTATATATTTTTCTGAGAGCAAGAGTGCACAAGTGACTAGGTGAAAGGGTTCTAGATCTGTTACCACAATCCCTCTGGCAGGGGTCAGGGTCGTCATGTTCTTTTTTTTTAGCGTAGATGGCAGACATAATAGACGTGATAAACATGGTGTATATAAAAATAACAACATTTTCATAATACCCAAATTCATATTTCAGTAGACAATAAGTAAATTCATACACTATTTCACATACAATATGACCAGCATTCTGAAGCGCTCCACACAAGGAAGAAAAATGCTGCAAACTAACCAGTATTCAACCATTAAAAAGCAGGTGCATCATGGATTAAAGCCACACACTTTTCTTTACACAAAAAGTAGCCTGCCTTACACATTTTAATCTAGGCTCAAAACCAGGGCGTAACCCTCCCAGGTTGTCCTGAATCTGTGAAGCGCCCCCACCTTTTTTGTATATGCCTCTTCGAATTGCTAGGTCCGGGCTAACTTGGAGAGCCACTGTCCCATTGTAGGCACCTTCTGAGATTTCCAGTTTTGCAACATCAAGGATCTGGCTACTGCTATAGCAGCAAAAACTAAATATTGCCTGTACTTTGGAAACTGCCTAATTGCCTGAGAAAAGTCGAATAGGGCCAACGATGATGAGGGTAAAATGGCCGTAGACTTACAATCACTAATGAACCTAAACACCTCCTCCAAGAAATGTTATAGTCTAGGACATGTAAAGAATATGTGCGTCCAATCGCCTGCCCCCTCCAGACTGCATCTAAAACATTTGTTTGGAAGAGATGGAAACTATTTATGTATTCTGAGGGGGGGGTGATACACCAGTCACCTCAAAAGGACATTCTCTTAAAATTAGCCGCCCTCAATGCCTTATTCCCAAATTCGCACCTTCGTTGCCATTCCTTGATATTAAACCGGCAATTAGTGTCTTGAGAAATTTTGGAAAGCATCGCCTCAATGAGATTCTTGTTCGACCCCTGTCGTTGTAATCGATACCAGTTACTGATACCACTTAAATTAAGCTCTAAGGCTGCTTTTAGAATTATTCTTTCCCTCTCGTTGATTATTTTATACTTATTTATGAGAAAACAAGTTATCTGCTTATAACTGAACCAGAGATTGCAGCTCTGATGTGCACATTGTACTGCAGATGCCTCCCATGATATCAAATTGGTACCATTGTAGAAATCTCCCAGTTTGAGAAAACCTAGCCTATTATAGGACTGCAGTAACTCTTGTGAGACCTCACAGTCTTTAAGGGAAGTATATGCGTGGAGGGTTGTCATGTTCAGTGGTTGCCGGTAACTATTTGTTCCTTGTTTGGGTGAGGGGGACTTATGAGGGCTCTGTGAGCTAGCTGGTCTCTAGGCCAACATATATTACGGGGGTGCTTGGAATCAGTTTAGGCACCTCACCCAAAGTTTATGTTGTCCACAAACGTGCAGATCCTAAGGATTAGTAGGAACTACATGACAATGCATTCTACACCACTTTAATCAAATCCAATGCACTCTATGCCACTGCAGTCTATGCAAGTCTACTCTGTACCACTGAACTTTATGCCACTTTACTCTAGGTCACTCTACTCCACTCTACCACACTTTGACACTCCACTCCACGATACTCCACTCTATGATGCTCTAACCTATTAAACTCTACCCATTCTACTCCACCCTACTCCACTATATGCCACTCTATAACACTACTCCAGCCCTAAAATGCCCTGTGTAACTCCCTCTCCGCCACTCCATGCCACTTTACTCCTCTCTATTCTACAAGACACTACACCACTCTACTCCATTCCACTACTTTATTCTACGCCACTCCACACCACTCTACGCCACTTTATGACACCCCACTCAATGACACTCCACTTTACAATATTCTTCTCCACTCTATGCCGTTCCACTCTACTACACTACTCCACTCCATGACAATCTACTCTGCTCTATGCCACTCTACTCTACAACACTCTACTTCACTCAACGCAGTACCCAGTATGTCACTACACTCTGCTCTACACCACTCCACAAAACTCTATTCCACTCCACTCTACAACACTTTACTTCACTCTGACACTCTACTCCACCTTATGCCACTTAACTTTATGATACTCTACTCCCCTCTACGCCCTTCCACTCTACAACACTCTACTCCCTCCACACCACTCCCTAGCACTTTATGCCACTCCACTTCACTTCACTCCACGCTACTCAACTCTACCATACACCACCCCACACCACTCCATGACTCTCTACACAACTCCATAACACTCTGCTCCACTCCACTTTATACATTCTACTTTACAACACTCCACTTTCCTTTACGCCATGACAAACAGCATCCACTCTGGTGTACAGCATGATTAACACATATTGGCAAAGCCTATAGTTCTTGTATCGGTGAGGCCTATTGCCTTTGACAAAGCTTGTTTTCTTGTGTGTCTGCCTGGGGCCTGGCTTGAAGTCTATTCCTTATATTGAATCAGGCCCCAGGCAGGCAGTGACACGTAGTAGGTGGGCAGCGCTTATAATTTAGGAATTCAGAAGCTGTATTCTTTGGCATTGAAAGGAGGTCTCCTCTTCAGACAGGGTTAGAGATAGTATGCGTCCAGAGCATGATAAAGGTAGAGGGCAGAGGGATGAAGAATGACGTGAGGGTATGTAGTGAAAGTGTGAGAGATAAGGAGAGGACTGAGAGGGTGTAAGAAGAAATTAACTGAGTGAAAGTGTTAGAAATAAGGAGAGCATGGTGAGTGGTGATGGATGAGGAGGGAAATGAGCGATAGAGTGAGAAAGGGGAAGTCTAGAGAGTAATGCGAGAAAGAAAGGCAGAGTGAAAGGGTACAGACTCATTAGGTGAGAGAGATGCCAAACTGATATGAGAGAAGATAATACGTAAGTGAAAGTGTAAAATAGGGTAGTACAGAATGATGAGCAACAGAGAAGGAGAGCAATGAGCAGTGATGTTTCAAATGTACCATGGGCCCTGGTGAAAGCAAAGAAAATGGGCCCAACTATCCCTGGGTCCAGCTAGTAAAAGACAGTCACGATTGAGGAACAGCGGGCCCCTCACACTACTGGGCTACAGTGTGATTGGGCTAATTATAGCCACACCTCTCGCCGCTTATGGACTGAAGCAGGGTGTGTTGAGAGTCAAAGAGAAGAAGCACAAGAGGAAAGTGCACTGAGTCTCAAGTTGGAAGAACCTGATGTTTAAGAAAATTAAAGAGAAAGATGTGTGTGAAGGTGATGCTACATTTTATTGGACTTAAGCAAGTAATAAATCAATATTACAGATATAGGTGTAAGCTTTCTGGCAAGAGGTATGTCTTTAATTAGTAGCATAGCACAGTGGCCCAGTAGGGTGAGGGGCCCTGTGCTCCTTCATTGTGGCTGACTTTTACTAACTTAATCCAGTGATAGTTGGTCCCATTTTCCATGCTTGCACCAGTGCCAACAGCACCCATTTTACACCACTGAATCATGGCTTGGAGACGTGGAGCAAAATCGCTCAAACTGTGTTATTGCATATGTGGTCTTACAGGTTTTTCACTTAGTACCAACAAATTTGCTTCTCAAAAAATCTACCCTAGTTATGTGTTACAACATCCTACAAGTGTCACATAGTTAGTCTTCTGCGTATGTGTGTATCGTTATGGAATTCATCACATCTACCCTACGTAAGTACTGTGCATGGGGAAGATGCATAGCATATTTGGTAAGGAGGCTCTGTATTGCATATATTTCATGATGACCCTAAAAGCCAAAATATGTTTAAATTGCATGCTGGCTTCAAACAGTTTGAGCCCAATAAAAGCATCTAGGGCATCTCGTCTTTCTACACAAGCACCTATAGAATTCTATCTGCAAAAGGAAATGTGTAAAGAGAAAGTATCGCCTCTTTATGCCCAAAAGCAGGTACTTATTGAATTCAGGGAAATGGCTGTGGCTCATTAGTATATGTCTAAAACAGAGGAGTGTACTGTCAATTCGACACTACAGTTATAATTGAAGTGGCCACAACTGCCATTATATAGAAGATGAAGAACTGAAGAGGGATCCTGTTATGGGTGTGTCGAATAAAGAGGTCCCTTTTCTCTAGCTAGGTATTTTTCACATGAGGTACCATGCATGTGACACATTATGTGATCTACCCACTAGAGCAATTTTTTAAATATGCAATTATCGGAGCGTTTGTTGACCTATTGTCTACAATGCAATATATAGGCGGGTTTTGGGTGAGACCCTTGCTCATGATTGTATAGGTTACTTGTCTAGGTTCCCTGCTCATGATTCAGTGGCTTGTGTTGAACCTGGAATATTGTTCATAAACATGATTTTAATTGGATAAGTTGTATCCTTCAACTACTAACATCAGGGAACTACTTGTTCATTATTGTTACAGCAATCCATGCGAGTGCATGGCTTTCCTTGCACTCTTCCCCCTCCTTTGCTTCACTTAGCTTTTTCGCAACAGATTTTATTGTTGACAAATGCAAAAAGAGCCCAGGAGAGTCCGGGGCAATATATTGCATACATAATATGGCATTGGTAAAGATGTCAACTTTTTACAATAGATTTGTCAAGAACATGAGGATACATAGGACTAAATCAATTGAAAGTAAGCATTATAAATAAAGAACAGGAGTGTCACATCATCCATGTAAACAATATTAGATAATGACTCCAATCGCGATGGAATAGTATATGTGCGATTGGTGACAGTGTGCGTACCCAGCATTGAATCTTCATGACAGATCATCAGTACATCGCACCGGAAGGACAGGTTCAAGATATAGACCACGATAATCGGCCCATCGCTTCCATATTTTTGGGTGTTTCTGAGGACAACCGCATGCATTGAAAATCGGAATTTCTAGCCCCATGGAGAAATCAAGGCCTCGCTTTTCTGCTTCAATTTTTTTAAATAATTTTTGCTTCAACTTCTTTTTGTGAAAGACCAGCAGCTGCATCACGCTACCAGGCCTCTCACTTTCTGCATTTTTCAAAACCCCTATGTTATGTCTTTATTTTCTTAATTATTTTTTCTATACCCAACAGCTACACTGTGCCACCAGGCTTTGAGCAGTCATTGCACATCCCTAAACATCGGTGGCCATTTTGGATTGCTTTTTCATTATGATAAAACCATTACACGATGGCTGCCTATGCAAGCGCATGCATGCTCAAAAGTGAAAGGCCATCTTGAAATAATTTGCATCATACAGTGAAAGATAAAACATTTTAAAGCGGCCGCATGTGCGTGTGCTCTTAGACACGAAAAGCAATCTTGGATTTTTTTTAACGTACTTTACACAATGCAAATAATAATGGCAAACGAAAATTGGCAAAGTCAGAAGTTCCGAGCCTCAGTATTAAAGGCGAGACCTAGTGGCTTTGCCAGTGCAAAGCTGTTTATAAAACTTTTGTGACTGTCGCATGAAGGTCTGACATTTTAAAAGCCATACTCATATTATACATGACTGCAAAATCATGCCTTCGTTTGTACTCTCTACGCCAGTTTTGCTGATGCAAACAATTTGTTAATGCAGCCACTCATCAATAAATGCAAATGTGACTGATGTGCAGGCTGGGTCTTTCATGACCTCCAATGAGGGAGGCAATTCTGTACAGAGGTATTCTGGCAAGTGACTAACCTGCAGGAGAATTTGTGAATGTAAAGCTTCTTTCTATATTCCTCTCATGAGCTCAATGAAAGACAAACTAAATTGGCAATTGCATGAATTAAAACTGTCACATTGGCACAATGTCAAGCTGGAAATTGATAGGCAAGAGTCCACACTTACGTAGTGGCAAAACAGAACACATTTCAGAAACAAGGACAAGTAAGCCGATTTGTTTAATGTGGCCATGCATTTGTTTATGTTAATGAGTGGGAACAACTATTTGCTAGTGAGAAGATGCAGTAAAAGAGATGGGTAACAGTCAAAAGCTGTGATTTTATGCATTGAAGGAATAGCTCCTCCTTTTACACGGTGGGATTTATGGCACACTGTGATGCCTATGCTTCTCGTTTACTCGTGAAATCAACAGGTTCACTAATAATTTTTCCAAAGTGAATTAGTAGAAGCCCTGCTCATACAGGTATGCTGCTGCATTTACTTGTTCAAAATGTGAAGCATTATTAAATGTCAAAGACTTCAAAAATACCTATACAAGTGCCTTCAGTTTCTGCTCATTTACAAGCCGACAAACTATGTACTAGTTTCCTGGTTCAATTCCCCTTATGGTTATCAGACAATAATACATTGTTTAACTGAGTTTAGAATGACCTAATACATTGTCCATGCTATAAAGCCGTGCAGGTTCTTCTTAAAAAAATAAATGTAGTTAGCATCATGGGATGCTGCAACACCCATGGTCAGACTAGGAACCAAAAATCAACCATAAAAAATGTTTGATCCAATCCCACACTGCACAGTGTGCGCAAGCATAGTGAGTAAACACAACCCGCTTCAGATCTGAAAGCAACTCCTAGCCAGCAGCCCACAAAGGAAAAGCCAGAGTGCCTATATGGCCAGTCACATTCACTATTATTTATTGCAAATCAGACAGCTAAACACTACCAAAATGGTTCATTTCGATTGACTACTAGAACGGTCGATATCTACTCAGGAGATTCATAGCTAGAAACCGAGACAAGCCTTATGACAGTATCAACCCATGTACCACCACACCTTCTTCACCAAACACCTGTGCGTGAAGGTCACGAAGGTCTAATACATGATTACAGGGTTCACCTTTTTCAGAGAATGTGTCTGCACTGAGAGGAATGCTGCTAGAGAGGATTGCTTAAAAATCCGTCAATTTCCTGTGCAGAAGACTGAATGTGTATTTGAAACTAGTTCCTATCTCTGCTCCTACAGGTTTCTGAACTGAGTTCACAAAAGCATTCCCTTCCATATAGTTGTGTCATGTATTTTATGCGTTCCGAGTTTATGAAAATGTACAGTTTTCAGTGTCTTTTAAAAGTTGCCTCACTTTTTTCTGAATTACAAAATTGTCAATTTTAAAATATGTGTAAATAATTAATTACCTTTTAATGGGGTCGTTTAGAAGGTAAAGAGAGTGCGTTTATAGAAGATAAATATATATTTTGTATGTGTTTTTATCATTTTCTGATATTCTACTCACAATAAAAAATGATTTGAAGCCAATACAATTTAAAATGAGGACATGCAACTATTGGCGAAAGGTAGTGGAAGAAGTACAGATAACAAGCATTGGCATAGCCAATAGGTCTCCCCTTTGGGACCTTATAAGTGTTTAGCCATGCAACACATTATCAGGATAGCCAATGTGTCACAGAAAAAAAAATTATATGCAAACGGTCTGATAATCAACTAACTTCCGGAGTGTAGGCTGAAAGGACGCTTCAGATTGTCAAACCATAGGGTCATGAGTGTTAAGACTCGCTGGAGGAGAAAGGGGATGGGGAGCTCTGATATGGATGGCGGTGGATGACTTCCAGTATGTAGTGGTGAATAAGCCAGAAAGCGGAAAGGAATATATAATATATTTCAATGCATTGCATCATACAATTATCCATTATTAACACAACCAGTGCATCCGTAATGAGAAACCCTACAAGCTGGATATTGGCACACTGGCAACAAAAAAGAAATCACTGGCTTAAAGCCTGATGTTTTAGTTGTACCATCCCCTAGATGTTACAGTCACAGACTTGCAGTGTTCTCTTTACCGTAGCTCCGTATGGCAGAACTCTGCATATGTTGACACAAGTGTTTGCTGGAGACAGGTGTACCCTGGCAAAAATCACAGTGTAGCAAGCCTGGTTTTTGGGTTATTTTCTTATTTTTTTTAAGTAAGCCTGGGATGTGTGCTACACTCACCATGCTAATGACTCTCGTAGGAAAAAAAGGCATGCCTACCTAAACTCACCTTTAGTTCACCATTTCAGGGTTGCTCAGGCCATTCTGACATTATTGCACAGGTACAGCTACTTTGATTTGCGTTAAAGTGTCAGTCATAAGTCGCACATAAGCACACTCCAGCCATTAAAATATCACAAACAAGCAAACTAGAAACTTGGCAGCTAGGTTACTGTTGAGCAGTGATGGCCCGTGTAGGGCGTTTTACCGGGGCGGTGACGTGGCACAGAGGAGGGGCAGGCTGGGGGGTTGCAAAATGCGGCATATGGCCGAGTTCAGGTAAGTTACGAAAAAAATTAATAAAACGAATTTCGTTGCGCGCGCTGCATCGCCAAATGCGTCTTTGATGGCCCTGGGGACCGCCACACCCCTGGGTCGATCCTGGGGCTTTGGAAAAGTTGGGAGGGGGCTGTACAGCCCCCCTTCTGGAGTCTTTGATGGCCCAGGGGACCGCCACCCCCCAGGGCCGATCCTGCAGTGTCCTGGGGTGCCCACCTACGAGATACTGCTGTTTGCTATGGTAGGGTGGGAGCACGTCTCCCGCCCTACCATAGCAAACTCTGCTTTGGAATTTGGAAGAGAGAGCAAGGAAACCTGCTCTCTCTTCCAAAATCCAAAGCAGATTGCTCTTCCACACGGGGGGCTGCATGTTAGCAGCTCCCCATGTGGAAAAGCAATGCCGGCTTCCGCAGGACACGGGGAACCGGCGGGACCGTGGGGGCATTAGGGCTCCCCCCACGGTCCCCAACGAAGTGGCTAGGCCCCGGGGGATGGGGTCCCCGGGGCAAATATAAATTAGTGGTAGGAGCCTTTTTTTTACCGAACAATGTGGAGACGCGACCCTAGCGTGGCGCTCAGCGTGGACCCCTGGTGTGAATGTGAGGGCTGTGCGACTCTTGAACGCGAGGGGTGCGTTGTTCCCAGCATGGCCCCCTGGTGTGAACGCGAGGGGTGCACGGTTCCCAGCGCGGGCCCCTGGTGTGAATGCAAGGGGTGCGCGGCTCCCAGCGCGGCCCCCGGTGTGAACGTGAGGGGTGCGTGACTCTTGAATGCAAGGGGTGCATGGTTCCCAGCGCGGCCCCCTGGTGTGAACACAAGGGGTGCGCTTTTCCTAGCACGGCCCCCTGGTGTGAATGTGAGGGGTGCGCAACTCTTGAACGCGAGGGGTGCGCGGTTCCCAGCTTGGCCCCCTGGTGTGAGCGCGAGGGGTGCGTGGCTCCCAGCGCCTGACCCCTGACTCCGGTGTCTTCTTGGGTGGTGCCTCTTCTAACACCACTTCATCTGAAGAAACATGAACTTCACCCTGCTGAGATGCCATAGCAAGTGTTCAGGTTTAAATCAACACCCAAAAAAATCAAATGACTTTTAGAAGGAGAAGAGATGTTTCCCTTAAGCTGGTCCAAGAAGAATGAAGAAAATGGGTGGGGTCCTTCAACAGTTACAGTGGGAAATATTAGGAACCAATCAAATCCTTTTTTTTAGGGTCACATGGGATGTGCGCACCCAGCGTTTAATGGAGAACGCAACCGACGCGACTCCGCGAAAATATTTGTAACAATATTATGTATATTAGGAGTACATATATATTATTTTTATAAAAAGTTTAGATAATCTCTTGCCCTAATATGTACATTAAAGTTACATACATATAGTTTTACAGTATAAAAAGTTTTACGTGAATCGCGCACCCAGCGCGCACGAGGAACGCACCGGACGCGACTTCGTGAAAATATATGTAAAACTAATACAAGTTTATGTCAAGTACAAATATATTCGTTTTATGAGTAGTTTAGATAAACTCTTGCCCTGATATGTACATTAAAGTTACATACATTTAGTTTTAGAATATACATTTTTTTTACCTAGCGTGCCCCAGCAAGTATATGACTTCACATGGGTCCCGCCACCATAATGCGCACAAGAAGCGACTAGGCCGGAGCAGGAATCGCTTACCTGTCGCTTACCTATCGCGCACATCAAGTGATGTTATACGTATATGACGTAACACAAAGCCACGCACTCATTGCACACCGTACGCGGATCCCTCACAACTTTTCCAATATGGCGGCTGGAATACGCGCACCTGCCGATCTTGGTGCGCGTTGGGTGCGCAACTCCAAAATAAAAAAGATATATATATTAAAAGACAAAGGACATTATATAATTGTATTAAAATGAAAAAATTAAAAAAGAATTATAGATTAATACAGTTTTAATTTTTTTAACGAAAAAAATGCAATTTTTAGAAAAGTATATAATATTGTTCAACAAATATTATATTTACAAATTAACAATTAAAAACCTCACAAAAAATCAGTAAAAAAAACACATATAAAGATCATTATACTTAGAAATTTACATTTAAAAACCCTTTGAAATTCACTGAAAAAACCATAGGTTTCAGGGACGTTATAGGTAGAAATTAGCATTTTAAAAACCTTAGAAATTCACTAAAAAAAACATAGGTTTCAGGCATGTTATAGTTAGAAATTAGCATTTAAAAAACCTCAGAAATTCACTGAAAAAACCATTGGTTTTAGGGAAAGTTATAGTTAGTTGGACATTTCACTCGTACAAAACCAGAGAAATTCCCCCGTTATAGTTAGTTCAGCTAACTATAACTCGCGCCCCCACCATGCACTGCTGATGATGTCACATATTACATCATTCATGACATGGTCAGTCACATCACTGATGACATCTCATATGATATCACTGATGACATCATCCACGTGACTATCTTATGCACCTCCTCCACTGTAATATAACCTTTGATACGCCCACTCTAAAATACAGACTACCATTTTCAAAATCATAGACACACCAATACCAGTTACTACATATGCACTCACTGATTCCTAGGTCTACATACACATCCACTCATTCAGCCATGCAGACATTCATACATGCAGTCACTCATTAATACGATACTATCATATGCACTCATACACCTATACAAACACTCACACACCGCCACTCATCCAGTTACTCACACACCTAGTCAGTCATACAACGAATCAATCACACTTGCATTTGCTCACCTATACAGTTATACACACAGCACCTCACTTATTCATACAGATACTAACGCATACTTACTCTCTTATACAATCACTAATACAAGTACACACTCATCCATACAGCTAATGTCACAATCACTCACTCTCGCATATAGGTATTTATATACACCATAACTCACATTTACTGCCTTTTACATATATAGTTACTCGCACATGTACCACTGCGACATCCATTCACTCGCCAACACACCCATACACACACTAAACGTTAGCCAGAAAAAGCCAGAGTGACAGAATGGTGTAGTGTTCAGTGAAACGTGCTCCCACCAGCTCTTTTACCTGACTCAAAATGGTACCACCCTCCTTGGTGCCTCCAGGGGAGCAACCAGGCACCAGATAATGAACATTGCATAATACCTGCATGCAGTCACATCCAATCCGGTTCACAAAATAGTTTCAGAGGGACTCAGGATCCTGGTAGCAGGCTGCAACAGGTACAGTTGGACACTAGGCGCATTGCATTGTTGTCACACTGATAACAGTAACTTCTTTCTGGTCTTTCACCGCCATCGTTCTCCATATCTGCATGCAGCTCAGGTCCAGCATGCTGAAGAGAGGTGACACTGGAAGATAATGAGGCTTAAAGATGTGCAGGTCTGAGAGGATGTGGTCGAAGGTAATAGACCCCCACTATTACTAATTCTTTCTTATCTACTAATTGGAAACCAGGAACATAACAGTGTAACCACCCAACTGCATGCCGCTTAACCATATCAATTTAAGACGTAATATCCACATTACCTCATTGCGCCTCTGCAACACGCAAAGTGCACACCACCATACCAAGCAATATAAACACAGCCTTTATTGTACCATACAATGCAAGGCTGAGCATATTGGAGACAAGGACTGCCAGAGATGGGGGAACAATCCACAGCATGTGAGATGGTAGAATTATGCAGCACCAGATCATCTAAGTACTAAAGAGGACAAACAAGCAAGTAGACAAAACAATCATGCAGACACACTTATTGACAAATATGTATTATTAGACCATATTTAACAAAAAACAGAAGAAACACTGGGATGGAAAATCATAGAGCACCACCTTTGATTAGCAAATAAGCATCCCAGCCCTTGCTCTCTGAGAGAGAGTGGAAACAATTGGAGGACCCCATGAATATAATGTTGGCCAGTATTCAGAGCATAGGCTCAAAATAAGACCCTGATACACTAAATAAAAAACACTTCACTGACTTTCAAAGGGCTAGGGGAAGGCATAGTAATATGAAGTAATAGAATACAAATGAACGTGATGGGAACGGCAAAGCCAGGAACAACACAATAGGATGTAAGAAACATCTAATTATCAGCTCTGGCAAACAATGCTGATGCACAGTAAAAGAAAGTACAAACTGTGGAAAGAAGTGGCAATAAGGGAAAGGTAAAAGGAAACTTTAGATATTAAAATGACCAGGAAAAAGAGAGATAGGAAGACATAAGGCTATCCATCGTCTTTGGGAGTAATTGAATGCATACCCTCAAAAGAGGGATCTTTATAAAAGGAGGTCTAACTATCAGGTCAAGAACAGAGATGATAAAATGACACTACCCAATAAGGAAGGGGCACAAAGCTCTCAAAAAACTTAAGGCACAGAGAAATCACCCAGCCCAAACAGGACAACGATCCATTAAAACATGCCAGCTCAGCAAACAAAACAACCAGAAAGAAAACACGGAATGCTGTGAGATAGAGTAGGAAGGCCTAAAGGGAAATATCCCTGAGAATAGAGAAGTGTACACCGTGAAGTTCAAAGGCACATGGGAAACAAAATGGGAAGATTATTTTAATACCGCCAACAATGAAGGCCCTACAAAAAGTGCTCAGAAAGAAAAAGAGAAGCAACAAACCCTCCTAGAGGGGAATGAGCATGTGGCCCTTGACTAAAAGAATAGAAAGAAGCAGAGCTCTACTGCCACAAGAATGGAATGGGAAACTGAAGAAGCAAATCCGATCAGGAGAGATCCCCTAGTTCCTACTAGTAAAGATACTAAAAAAACAAACCAAAATCGCATTATTGTCTTGTAATATAGCAGGGGCAACACCACAATCAGTCGATCTTAATCTACTCGAAAGTATTACGGACTTTGATATGTGGATCCTCCAAGAAACGTGATTCTCTGCTAAAGGGCAAATTTCTTCTTATGAATCATTTATTGCGCCAGCAATAGGCAATCCACGAGCCACAGCCTCTGAGTATTTCCAAAGAGGTGTAGAGGTTGGACATTCAAGCAAATAAAATAGCTAGGTTGACTTGTGTTCGTGCCCACTGTGGGAAGAACAGCTATTCACTTCTCAATATACATATCAAGCACTGGCACATTTAAAAAGGATTTACTTGGGTTAGATGTGCTGCTGTCAGAGTTAAAGAAGAATTGTGAGCTAGTGGTAAGAGGAGAAGATTTCAACCTAAGATTGGATCATGAGCAGGAGAAGACAATACACACATGGAAAAGATGGGATCCCAAATCCCTGCAACCTACCACAAGCTCAAAGCAGAGTCTTGATCAACTATATTCTAGCTGGTTTTGATATGGCCAGAGATCTGCTCATCTTTAGGATGCTTTAACGATATGGAGATCCGTGGAGCACCTGTTATAGACAATGCAAAGTCAGAGTTGAGCTTTAAATATGACCCTCCCAGAGCTGAGGGAAAGAAGGAGAGTAAGGTGAACACAGGAAATTAGAGAATGATCACATAACTGTAACAAAAACATGAGCAAGGGCTGAGAAGTAACTAGCATTTGCAATACAATCGGTCTCGCCTTTGGGACCTTATATTTCTTTAGCTATGCAGCACATTAGCCTGGGTGCTGAAACATCTACTGTTCTTTAACATAGAGGGAAAGTAAGCACCAAACTGTGTGACATGCCAGGTATGGTAACACCTAGAGAGAAATATAGCCTTTCAGCTGGTAATGGTATTGTCCAAAGCTCTGTTTTTAAAATAAAATCAGGGCTTTCGGTGGTCATATCACTAAAAATACAAGATTTGAAGAAAATATTATTATCTACGGGTGCTCGTGAAAGACAATTTCTATGGACTGGAATCTAGAGAATGCTAAAGTGATTCTGGAATTTGACTGACCTCTGCTGGTCATTTTCTATCAAGAAAGTTAAATAGAGGTAGTTGCCAGAAAAATTCAAAACATAAAGTCCCTCAGCAGAAAGCAATTCTGGTATTTTTCGGACCTCTGCTGGTCGTTTTCTATCAAGACAGTTAAATAGAGGCAGTTGAACAGAAAAAAAGTCCCTAAGCGCAAGCAGACAAGTCCTAGGGCTGATCTCCAGAGCCCACAAAGTACATACACATATAAGTATATATAAGTATATATTAAAGTATATACAAGAGGTCTCGAATGTTCAACCCAAAAAAGGATCACAAGAAGGTTGCAACTAAAGCGCATTTGTGTTTTCAGATACAAAGGTGTGCATACTCATTATACACTCAAATAGGTGGATGGTACATGGGTAACATACGTTTGAATACCCAGGTATGAAGATTAATTTGTTCAAATCAATGGTACGTTTTCTCTATCTTGAACAACGTCTTTTAAATGAAGAATAGTGATGGAAACTTTTAGTTTATACCTGGGCTCAATAATAAATTAATTGTAGAAATGATATGTATCTTAAACTCAAAGTTCACAAATTTAGTACATTGGTAAATAATTGCACGAGAAATCATTTTTTCTACACTCAACTTAAGTTTAAATGAAATCAATATCGATCACAATCTGTTTCTTTTATACGATATATTATTCTTTGTGGAAAAGCATACATAAAATTAAGAAATCGAATGAACAAACTACTGATTTCTGTTCAAGGAAATCAATGTAATAAGCTGTGCACTACCCGCTCTTATTTTAGATACAAGATTAGGCTTCAATGTAACCCTCAGTTTTGAGCTTTATTAAAAACGATATTGATTGGCTAATTGAGATTCTCTTACAATAACCACTAGAAGGCAGACAAATAAACCTCATAAGTAAAACCTAATCAGCACCTGATCATCTAAATGATTGGGCATTTCAATTACCAATGGTAAACTTAGTTTACAGTACTTCAAAAATACAGATTTCAATTCTCAAACCATGAAATAATTTCTATAAAATTCAGACGTTCACTGTGGCAGCTGGTCAGAAACAGACTAGCAGACATGGCAAGCCCTATGGTGATACAAAACTAGCAGAACCCAATATGTATAAAATTAGGCAAACAGTACATCCAAGGATCATTGTTTCAAAGACAAAGCCGATATACCAACAAGTAAATATTCAAGAGAGTTCTTAGTTACAGGGCCTGAAGTAAAAACAAAGACATGCAAGATTATCTTTTCAAACCATGTCAAATTATTGGGGCATCTTTGTACACAGTTCAGTCTTATAAACCCAGTAAAGCAACTAAAGCGACTGCAGGACAATGCGGCCAGTCCAATCCACATCGCACAAGCTCCATGAAAATGAAGTGGGACCAGCACTGCCGCCCACAAGCAAGTTGGCGGGACAAGCCCCATACCCATAGCATAATTAAGCTGCCCCATAATGCAATCACAGAACCATTCACCCATGCCACTCTTGCAAAGAAAAACATGGCAGTCCCAGCAGTGCAACTCTAGACCAACGAGCCATCACTGCCTTCCCTCCCATCAATACAGGTCACAAATTATATTGTAGGCAACAAATCATGGGCACCTCAATTCAGCAACTACTTGCAGCTTCCAAATTCCACAATCATATAGAGGTTGTGAAACACAGCTGATATAGTTACGCAACTATATATTGTACAGGACAAGATGCAAACACACTAATGGCTCTAAGAGAGAACCATATGGAGAAAAAAAAACACCCCCGGTTCTGCAACCATAAAGGCTCAGCACAACATGGACATTGTACTTCTACACTTATATAAGACTTTGGACCTCGCGGCTCTCCAGCTTTTGAACAGACTTATAATTTGTTTAAATTCAGCCCAATACAAGACTACTTACCAAACAACACCAAAGGCTCCATAGCCAATCAGTTGGTCAGGCTCAGGGTCCACCACAGCAGTCCTGGTATTGACTGGCCGAGCGGGCATAACCTGGTTTTGGATGGTTCCCACCTGTGGTCCATAGTGATGATGGTTGACAAGCTGCTGCTGGTGCGAGCCAGATTGCATGGCTGTTGTGGTTGGTGAAGATGAAGTGGAAGCAGCCGCCAACACCGCCGCTCCATTGGGGCAATAAAACTTCTGCCCCAGACCAGCAGTCAGTGGGGGCTGGATAAGACCCCCGAGGCTGCTAAATACACTGCCACTACACAGTTGGGCCCCAAAGGGACCTGTTGGGGCCCTGAAAGGCCATCAGTGTCCAATGGGAGGAGATGGGATTAAATGTATCCGGTTGAAGCCAGGACAGGAGTGGAAAGAGGTAATTAATGCAAAGAAGAACCACAAGCTGTCATGTACTACATAAAAAAAGAAGAGGCGCCAGTACACAGAATACTCCTGATGCGAAACTATTGTACATATATTAAATTGCAAGAATTCAGTGGGTCAACGGGTGAAAAATGAGAGGAGGAATTAGAAGAACACTTGAGGTAAAAAATCTGAATGAGCACAATTTCAGAGAAAGGAATACCATGACATTGGGGCAAACATCTGAGAGACAAGGGAACGTATTGAGTATACACAAACATACAGGTGGGAACAATAGAGTGGAACTAAACGTGTGAAATTGTTCAAACAATACAGTAGATGTGAAAATGATGGAGTTCAAATTTGAGATGTGACAAAAATATTATGAAAGATCAAACAGTCAATTATGATTTAAGTGGGATCAACAAGTCAAGATTAACTAATTTATGATGGGCAACATAGGAATTCACCTGAGATGGAGAACCAGAAAAAGGTAAATTAAGGTTCAAGTAGAAGGGACAAAGGAAGTATGAGGTTCAATAAGGAGATCAGAAAAAAGGGGGGGAGGTAGAGGTATACGCTAGGTCCACCCTCCTAGTACAATAGTAGACCTACAGAACCCGAGATGTCGGGTAAAGAATCTAGCAAAAAAGGAAATGATTTTCGCTCAATCTGAATTGGAAAATCAGCAAGAAAGAAAAAAAAATATTTCTTGAGTCCCCTCACTCACCAGGGTTTCCCCTTGGTAACACGCTTCATCATAGGGGCCATTTCAGTCTGCTGCGAACCGAGGGGTGCTGCGACTTGCGAAATTACGTAGGAGCACTTTTGTGAGGATTATGTGTAGTGCAGTGGTTTTGTGAGTTAAAAATACCTAACTAGTGGGCAAAATAACTTTATTCTAGCTCCTAGTCAGTTTGTCTAAAAACGGGGTAAGATACTGGGAAAAACCTAGCTGTGATGGGTTAGGGGTCCCTTGTATACGTCAACATGTTTCTAGCATTCCCCAGAGCTCTTCGTCAGGACTACACAGGGTCCCGCCCTGTGTGTGCCACTCCAAAATAACCTAAATTGAGGTAAATAGTGAAAAATAATCGAGATAAAACGCTGCAACTAATAAGCATGCGTTAATACATACGATAATCCATTGTCACGTAGTATCTGTGGGATAAAGAAAGACATTGTTATGGAAACAAACGCCCCCAATCGAGAATGGTGGGTAAATTCCATATAAGCGTTGGCTTCTCACACATAGTGCTCCTCTATGGTGCGTGAATCTAGCAGTACTCCGTGTTTCGCTGTGCCTATTAAAACGTAAAACACAATGCTGCTTTGCTCGAGTGGCGGTAGTGAGTGACATTAATAAAATATACACCACGTGACTGAAAAACACATGACACACAACACATCCAGTATGTACAAAGAACGTAATCACATGCTCATATGTAGGCAAAACTGTGCCCCATGGTCTTGAGGGGATGAGGGCTCTTGTATTCTAATTCTGAAAGGAAGGACAAAGCCTGGTTAATGACCTCTCTCTCTAGAAAACGCTAGGAAAAACACTTGCTGACTGCCGTGGTCGAGAACGCAGTTTGCCCGGTTTTCATCTACGCCTGAAAAGGAAAGGACTTACTTGATGGGAGTTCTCCTCAAGGTGTGTTACCTAGTAGTTCCCCTCGAGACCGCATGTTAGCGCGTCTCACATCGGGTGCCCGTATTTAAGTTCATGTTTCCGCCCGGTCATTGTGGGAGAAACTGGAGCGGAAACCCTACCAAAATGGCCGCCACGATTGGCCAATCGTGTCCGTCCTCTTGGAGGTATGGAGTTGTTAAAAATGCTTGTAAATTCAAATGGGACATTAAAAAAACATAACTAACAGCTGAGAGTCAAATCATGGAATGTTATGGATATCTTTATGCAGTGGGCCCCTTTCTCTTACAAAACCTTACGGCCGGTTTTGTGATTGAGGTGCCGTTTTTTTTTTATGCTGTGTTTCTATTAGCGAGTCGGTGAGAAAAAAAAATATATATACTAGTATCTCAAAGGGCTGGTGTGTCATCACGGTGTATATGGTGACACTATCTTAGACTCCCAAGATGGTTTAAATCGCCTGTCGACCTACCGGAGAGTAGCGTAAAACTGGAGGTCCAGGTGATTAAAAATTATTTAGACTGCAAGAGGGGAGTGTATGTTGTGACACAATCCAATGCACCCAAGGTTGGTACTGATCGCGTTTTGACTGCCAGAGGGGCGTTAGATATGGAGGTCTTGTTTCACAGTCTATGTTATTAATCAAGGGGATGTATGTGTCCTGCGCATGCGTCACACATTTCCTAAGTTCCGTTTTACCATTTGCACAGACACTGCATATTAAATCAGTTCAGTTCATTGGGTAGTACTTTATCTGGTTCATTAAATAAATTGGCCCCAAGGGATATTATCATTAAGGCCCTAGCTATCCGAGTGTAACTTAAAGACCCAACAGTGTTCTTTTTCGAGGAGCCTTTTTTCTAGATTTTCACGACTCTTAATGTGTTCCAGGACCACCCACCTCATATCATTGGGGTTGTGTTGTTTCTCTAAGAAGTGAGATGTCATTTTTGTAGTTGCTCGCCTGTACCTAATGTTGCTTTGGTGTTCCACTATTCTAGTTCTGACTTTTCTGGTGGTCATCCCTACGTAGTGGAGGTTGCAGATGCAGGTAATCAGATACACGACACCTGCTGTGTTGCAATTGGTGAAGTTTCGTAGTTCCCAAGTCATTTTGTTGTTAAACTCCACTTTTATAATGGCTAAAGTGAGGTGACACACGCTACAATTACTGCACGGGTAGTGGCCCCCTGGTAGTGTATGTAATAAGCGCTGTGGCCCCTCTGTCTCAGTCGTGCTTTTAAGGCGTGTGTGTAGAAGATAGTTCCTTAGGTTCTTGCCTTTCCTGTGGCTGAACATGGGTCTTGGTATGTCCAGGTTACCACTGTTTAAAGTCCGCCAATGTTTTTTAACTATCTTTGAAACCCTGTCAGATGCGATATTGAATGTGGTTATACAAATAGGTCTCTTATCTTGTGCAGTCACTTCTTTTTGGTTTGGTTCCAGGAGTGCTTCTCTATGATTGTTAGAAGCTCTTTTTCTAACTTTGGATACTAGATGCTTTGGATATTGTCTTGATATCAGTTTTTTAGACAGTTCTTTTGCTTGAGTGTTGTAGTCATCCCTCTCGGTACAATTCCGTCTGAGTCGTAAGAATTGTCCAAAAGGGAGGTTGTCTTTGAGTTGTCTGGGGTGAAAGCTGTCGTAGATTAGGAGGCAGTTCCTTGCTGTTGGTTTGAAGTGGGTGGTCGTTGCCAGAGTTCCGTTCCTCGCGATGATAATCAGATCCAGGAAAACCAATTGTGACCGGCTCATTGTGAAAGTAAACTTAAGGAAAGGGTCTTGTAAGTTCAACCAGTCCATGAAGGCACTAGCTTCTGTCTCGTTTCCTTCACAAAAGAGTAGCACTTCATCAATGTACCTGTTCCACAAATGGACATGCTTAATGTGCGGGTTGGTGTTATTAAGTATTTTCTGTTTCACTAGATGATGTACGTAGAGCCCTGCTACGCTTGGCGCAGATGTGCTCCCCATGCTGTTGGCGAAACACCCCTGGTGAGTGAGGGGACTCAAGAAAGATTTTTTTTTCTTTCCTGATGATTTTCCGACTCAGATTGAGCGAAAATCATTTCCTTTTTTGCTAGGTTCTTTACCCAACATCTGTCGTTCAATAAGGAGAGACAGATCAGGAAAGCCGTAAGCTGAAATATAAAGCACCAGGGGACAATGAGGGCAGGGTCTCTAGTGGGTGGTGTAAATTGTCATATGGGACAACGGAAAGGGTAAATTAGCAAATATGGAGAAAATTAGCATGAGAGTCAAGATGGAGTGATGAGGTTTTAAAATAATCTGCATGTGCCAGGCAAAATAATATGGGGAGGGCAATTATGAGGACAGAAAACGAAAGAAATGCACCAAGGATGGAAACAAATTGAATGTTACTTTATAAAGGGAAAAAATAAGGCAGGTAGCAATAACGTATGAGCAACTACTCTATAAAAAATAATATAATATAATAAAGAAATAAGGAATAAATGTGAGTGTTGTAGACAGTGTTGTAGACAGCTAGTGGTCTAAAAAACAAACCTGGCAATGGGTTTGTTAGAGCACCAGAAGGGTATGGACTTTGATAGTTGACAATAACGTGGGAATCAAACAATGAAGGACAATATATTGGTTACATTTCTGTGCGAAACAATAAATAAATCGAAATACTTTGAAAGATGCTTTATAGACCAACACTGCAGAAAGAATTGCTGAAATTCTCCTCTGGGATAACAAACGGTAGAAAGTGATCTATGAAAAGCAACGTTTGGTGTATATTGTCCTATTGTGTTAGCGTGATGTAAAAACAATAAGGAGGTAAATTACAAAAGGATAAGCAATACAAATAGGCAATTTTCTGAAGAAGGGCAACAAATGTGGCGAATTATAGGTGCAGGAAGTGGTAAGCCACTACATAAGGGAGAAATATCGAATTAAATGTTTGAGGGGGCTCATGATCCCCCAGGTCTAAAACCTTTAAACGCAGAACTTAAACGAGCGGCAGAGGTGGGACAATAAACAATGCCAAGGACTGTCTCCACTCTTCCTCTGTCACAATGGGTGCCAAGGCCCCTTTAAGGCACCACGGCCGTTGCTAGCCCCTCATACCCTGGACCCCGGAAGCGGTGACCATCTGCAGCATGGGACAAGGTTGAGCGTGAGGGAGCACAGTGTGGGCTGCAACCCGTCGCCTGATACCGAGGCGGCTGTTGCAAGATCGCTAGAAGCTCGGTAGGGCCCGCTCTGTTCTTCCTCTCCTCCTCCTCCCTGTCCCGGGCCCCTTCTGTTCTTCTGCCTTGGGGGATAATTCTGCACATGTTCTATGCGCCAGCCATCTTAACGTCAGGAGCAAGGTTTGTTGATACTAAAGGGCGTTCTAAGGACGTCGCTCTACTGTATGCCTGTTTCTGAGATGGCCCCCGTAGTAGCTTAGGTCCACCCATAAAGCGTTTTTAGAGGAAACCCATTGATCAAAGCAAAAGACGGAATTTCAAAAGCGGAAAACATGTTGCCAATTCTGAATTTAGGCTTTTAAGTGGACTCCTGGTAAAAGCGGCGAAGAAGACTACATTTTGCATTTTCTGAAAGTACTTGTGCATTGGATTGTGTGTGTACTTAGCTACTGAAAAGATATCATTATAATATTTTGTTTTGCTGAATATTGCACATACAAACTTTTTCTTAAAAAGAAGGGAATGGTAAACATTTGAAAAACGAGAAAGCACGAACGGGAGGGGTGTGGGGGGGCGAGAAGTCACGGGCTGCGGGAAGGGGAGGGGGTAGTCAGGGAAGAAAGTAGTGTTCAGAGTAAAGGGGCCAGTGGCAATGGAAGGATACTAATGACGACATGGCTGGCATGAGGAGGAACTAACAAACTTAAAACCAATAAGACTGCGGCATTTAGGACCTAAGCCAATGAAAAAGATGGGCGGAGAGTGGGCGGAGCTTCCACAAAGCTTCCATTTTATACTGAATACTGCATGCCTCGCAAAGCGAGCAGCGCATGCACTGCAACGCTAGGCTTGACCTAAAAAAGCTGGCTGGCCCATCAAGTGCTAATCAAACCAATAGGATTAGGGGTTACATCTTTGTGTCTCTAAAGGTCCTTTGTATGGTCATTAGAAGCTCAGAGCAACAACAACAACAAAAAAGACCTCAATGACTTATTTGACAACTGATACAAAACTTTCAATCAAAAACATAATGACATAGAAAATCCCGCAGTGGACAATTTCAGGACAAATAAAAAAACTATGATTAGAAAAAGAAAGAAGAATTCTGCAATAGTCAATGAGCAGCCCTCATAAAAGTTGCAATAGAAAGGGGCATTAAGAGGTATTGGTACCTTGTTGCAAAACGACCTGCAAACACACAAGTTAATATTTATTTTTTATTTTATTTATAGTAATTATAGAGTGCACTGTCGGAGGGCGTGGAGTGAACGGTTTGGAGACACCGACCCTTGAAGAATGTGTGACTGCAGGGCGGTGTTCCCACTTCAACCCTGGGTTAACCCGTTCCCTGCTCATGACGAAACCACTCGTGTGCTCATGACGGAGTGGTTCCATCATGCTGCGGCCGTTGGCGGCCGCTCCGCCCACGCGGCACTGATTCCCTGCCTGTGCGGGCGATCAATGCAAGTGGGCGGAGTCATGACAGAACCACGCCGTCATGAGCACAGCTCGCCTGTGACTCATGACGGCGTGGTTCCGTCATGAGCATGCCGGCGCCGCGCTGACCCCAAACCCCCCCAGCGCCGCGGGGGAATTCGTGCCGCGGCGAAGGGATTAATGAAACTCAGATATGAAAGGTGAGTGTGGTCACTTACAAGAAGAAAGTAAGGCCCAAACATTTTTTCGATATTGATTAAAATTTAACTGGTAAAACTTTGAGAAGCTATGAGGGATCAGTACCCTGAGGAAGGCCAGTGACCCACTAGGGCAGTTGATATTGGCTGAAACATGTTGGTAGAAGCAGATGGGGTAAATGAGATGTAACTCCTCCTACACACCCAACACCAATTTTTAATCCTGCCAAGTGGGACCGCCATTAAACAAGTGTATACGGTACCCACTTGGACAGTTTTAATTTAGTATTCCTTTCTGCACTAGGGATTCCTCTTCTGGAGAACTTTCTGTCTTTCTTGTTTTCTTGCTTCCAAAAAAAAGCAGCGCTTCACCCTTTGTGTTGGTCTGCACCAGGTTATCGATAGCAGTCCTATGATGAAGCATGCCACTACTTAGTGGGGTGAGGGCAGTCTTAAGAAACCTAATATTTTTCTTTAAGTCTCCGTTATTCACAAATTCTTGCAGTTTTGCTTTTACTCCCTAGGATGCACATCCATTGTAGGTATCGATTAGGATACCATCCATTCTTTAGCTGTTCTATTTATACTGCTGGTTCCTGTCCTTTTCTTTTGTGAGGTTTAGAGAGCGCAACCTAACAGGTATCTTGGTGCTGTGACCTCTACTGAGAAAGAGAACGCTGCTATTGAAACGGCTAGAACAATCAGGCATGGCCGGCACAGGTAAGAGCGGTAGGGCGGTGGGGCGGGGCGAGGCGGGGGTGAAGTCAACAGATGACAAGATAGGAAACAAAATAAATAAATAAATAACACCACTTACCTTGCGCCAAGTCGGCCGCAAGCAAAAGGTAAGTGGTTATATTTATTTATTTATTTATTTTTACTATTGCGTTGTCTGTCGACTCCCTCTCCGCCTGCCTCACCGCTCTTACCTGTACCAGCCGCACCTGAGAACAATGATTATTGATTACAAGGAAAAAGACACATTTTTACCGCTTTCCTGAAGTGCAGTAAGTCAGTGACAGTTCTCAAGGTGGCAGGTGATTTATTCCAAAGCTGTGCTGCTTTGACAATGACAGCTTGACCACCCTATGGGTCAGATGTACGACCGTAAATTGCATGCACATGTGGGTTTGCGACCCGTTTGGCCTTGCAAAATGTTACAGCGCCATATACAATTCCTAATTAGTGAGTCGCAATTTATTTGTGACTCGCTAATTAAGAATTGCAAGTCGCTATTAGGAAGGGGTGTGCCGAGGGAGTCCCTTCCTGTTCGCGAGTCTCTACCCTATGCAAGAATTTTTTGCGACCGCAATTGCGTTCGCAAAACACTCGCAAATTACCGCTCTCTTCAAGAGGTGGTAATGGAGTTGCAAATGGGAAGGGGTCTCCAGGGGACCCCTTCCCCTTTGTGACTGGCTCCAAAAATTATTTTTTAATGGCAGGCAGTGGTCCCAGGGACCACTACCTGCCCTTAAAAAATGAAATGAAAACATTTCATCTTTTTTTTTAAATGCATACCTTTTTCCTTTAAGGAAAACGGGCTGTATTTTTTTTTTCAAAACTGCTTTATTGAAAAGCAATCCCAGACATGGAGATCTGCTGAGCCCAGCAGGCCACCATCCCTGGGAGGGCCAGCCATTCCCAATGGGGTTGCAAATTGCGAGTGGCTCATTAATATTCATAAGCCTTGCATTTTGCGACCCCATTGGGAATCGTTGTACATTTGCTTTTGCGACTTGCAAATTGCTACTCGCAATGTTTTGCAATTTGCAAGTCGCAAAAGCAAAAGCAAATGGTCGTGCATCTGGCCCTATCTTGGGGCACTGATGGTGGGGCGATGAGGTCCTCTTGTGTCCGGAGGACCTCAAGACACAAGTGGACTTCATCCTCTGAGCAGCAGTGTGCCATAAGCTGCGTTTTAGCATGGTGTAAAAAGGGGCATGGCCTCGGACGACCTCTCTGAAACGCAGGTCTGTGGCGCTTACTGGATGTACCTGGTGGGCTACTTGGCCACCAGGGACCTTCAGGATTCAAGGGGACTTAATAGGGATGTCATAGTTAGAAATTAGCACTTAAAAAAACTATTGAAATTCACTGAAAAAAACATATGTTTCAGGCACATTATAGTTAGAAATTAGCATTTTAAAAATCTTAGAAATTCACTGAAAAAAACATAGGTTTCAGGGACGTTATAGTTAGTTGGACATTTCACTCGTACAAAACCAGAGAAATTCCTCCGTTATAGTTAGTTCAGCTAACTATAACTCATGCCCCCGCAATGCACTGCTGATGACGTCACATATTACATCACTCATGACATGGTCAGTGACATCACTGATGACATCACTGATGACATCACTGATGACATCATCCATTGACTATGTGTTTCTGTAAAGTTTAAATATGTTTAATATATATAGGGAAAGGTGTATTGAAGAATGAGTTTGTGTATAAGTGTCTGAATGGATGATTTAGTAGGTGCGTGACTGACTCGATAAGAGAGTGATTAAATGTATCTTACTGAATGCATGGGTTACTGACTAAACTGTGTGAATGTCTGTATCCGTCTGTCTGTTGGTGTGTAAGCAGCTGCATGGGTTTGTAAATAGATGAGTGTCTATATGAGTTATTGATTGGTTGTTTGAGTATCTGTATGGGTGCCTGAGTGTTTGTGTGGGTGGGATGTGTGTGGCTCTGTGCATAGATGTGTGAGTGGGTAATTCAATGGGTGCATGGTTTCAAGAGTGCATCTGTGATGGACTGTATGGGTGGGTGAGTGTGTGTATGGGTGAGTTAGTGAGTGAATGTATATCTCAGTGGTACATGTGTGAGTAACTACATATGTGAAAGGCAGTATATCTGTGTGTTATAGTATATAAATGGCTATAAGTGAGTGTGTGATTGTGAGAGGGGTTGTATGGATGAGTGTGTGCTTGTATCAGTGATTGTATAAGAGCGTAAGAATGTGCTAGTATTTGTATGAGTAAGTCAGCTGGTGTGTGTATAACTGTATAGGTGAGTAAATGGGAGTGTGATTAATTATTTGCATGACTGAATAGGTGTGTGAGTACCTCTATGGATGAGTGGCAGTGTGTGAGTGTCTATATAGGTGTATCAGTGCATATGATAGTCCTGTACTGAGTGACCACAAATATGAGTGACTGTACGGGTGAGTGAGTGGATGTGTGTGTAGACCTAAGAATCAGTGAGTGGGTATGTAGTTATTGGCGTTCGAGTATCTACGGTTTTGAGAATGGCAGTCTGTAATTTAGAGTGGGTGTAGCAAAGGTTATATTATGGTGTGAGAAGATGCATCAAATTATCACGTGGATGATGTCATTATTGATGTCATCAGTGATGTCATTTGAGATGTCATCAGTGATGTCATCAGTGATGTCAATGACCATGTCATGAGTGATGTAATATGTGACGTCATCAGCAGTGCCCTGCGGGGGCGCAAGTTATAGTTAGCTGAACTAACTATAACGGGGGAATTTCTATGGTTTTGTACGAGTGAAATGTCCAACTAACTATAACGTCCCTGCAACCTACGTTTTTTTCAGTGAACTTCTAAGGTTTTTTAAATGCTAATTTCTAAATATAACGTGCCTGAAACCTATGGTTTTTTCAGTGAATATATATATAAATATTTTTTTTCACTGAAAAAACAAAGGTTACAAGGACGTTATAGTCAGGAAATAGAATAAAAAAACATAAAAATTCAATGAAAAAAATCAAAGGTTGCAAGGACATTATAGTTAGACTCAAAATTTCACTCGTACAAAACCAGTGAAATTCAGCAGTTATAGTTACCTGAGTTAACCATAACGTACACCCTGCAATGCACTGTTTATGACTTCACATATTACATCACTCATGACATGGTCAGTGACATCACTGATGACATCTCAATTGACATCACTGATGACATCATCCAGTGATCGTGAGTGTTTTCTAAATGTTCATGAGTGTTAAACATATATACTAAAGCCCCTAAAACGTTAAATTAGTATTCTTTCTCTACTACTAATGAGTGATTCCTTTTTTTTTAACATAGATTATGTGAGTGGATGTGTGACTGTGTATCCATGTGTGAGTGGTTGTCTGAGTGACTATATGGGTGTATGAGTGGCTGTGGATGTGTGAGTAGCTGTGTGTGTGACTTAGTGGCTGTGTGAGTGGCTGTATTGGTGAGTGATTGGCTGTATGCATGGCTGTATGGGTGGGTGAGTGGCTGTATGAGTGACTGTATGGGTGAGTTAGTAGGTGTCTGAATGGCTCTATGAGTAAGTGACTGTGTGTATAAGTGGCTGTATGGGTAAGTGGCTGTTTGAGGGGGTGTTTGAGTGGCTGTATTGGAGAGTGAGTGTGTGAATGGCTGCATGGGTGAGTGAGCAGGTTTCTGAGTGGTTGCATGGATGTGTGAATGGGTATGTATGTAGTTCTATGTGTGAGTACTTATATGGGTGTATGAGTGGCTGTTTTGAGACACTGTATGGTTGAGTAAGTGGGTGTGTGAGTATGGGGAAATAAGTGGATGTGTGAGTAGCTGTATGGATGAGTGTGTGGCTGTAGTGACTGGTTGTGTGAAGAGCTGTATAGGTGAGTGGATGAGTTACTTGCTGTATGGGTGAGTGAGTGAATGTGTGTGATTGCATGTATAGGGGAGTAACTGCATGAGTGAGTGAATATGTGAGTAGTTGTATCTGTCTGTGAATGGGTATTTTAAGTGGTTGTGTGAACGTGTGAGTGGGTGTGTGAGGGTCTGTATGGGGGTGTGAGTAGGTGTGCAAGTGGTTCTGTGGATGATGTCATCAGTAATATCATTTGAGATGTCATCAGAGATGTCATTGACCATGTCAATAGTGATGTAATATGTGAGGTCATAAACAGTGCATTGCAGGCAAATATTGTTAGCTCAGGTAACTATTACTGCAGCTTTTTACTGGTTTTGTTCAAGTGAAATTCTGAGCCTAACTATAACGTGCCTGTAACCTTTTGTTTTTTCTGTGAAATTCTGAGTTTTTTTTATTCTGTTTCCTAACTATAATGTCCCTGTAACCTTTGTTTTTTTTATGAAATTCTAAGGTTTTATACATTTTATTTCCTAACTGTAACCTGTAACCTTTGAGAGTGTGTGAGTGAGTGCGTGAGTGTCTCAGTGGGTCTGTGAGTGGGTGCGTGAGTATCAGAGTGGGTATCTGAGTGAGTGTCTAAGTGGGTCTGTGAGTGGGTGTGTGAGTGTCTCAGAGGGTTTGCAAGTGCCTCAATGAGTGTGTAAGTAAGTTTGTGAGTGAGTGCATGAGTGTCTGAGTAGGTCTGTGAGTGGGTGTGTTGGTCTCTGAGTAAGTCTGTGAGTGGTTGTGTGAGTCTCTGAGTGGGTCTGTGAGTGGCTGTGTGAGGTGCTGTTTGGGTCTGTGAGTGGGTACATGAGTGTCTGAGTGGGTGTGCGAGTGGGTTTACGAGTCTGAGTGGGTTTGTGAATGGGTACATGAGTGTCTGAATGGGTCTGTGAGTAGCTGAATGGGTCTGTTAGTGGGTGCATGAGTGTGAGTGAGTGTCTGAGTATGTCTGTGAGTGGGTGTGTGAGTGTCTGAGTGGGTCTGTGAGTGAGTGTATCAGTGTCTGAGTGGTTCTTGCAGTGGCTGTGTGAGTGCAGGGTGTGTGGGTGGGTATCTAAGTGTCTATGTGAGTGAGTCAGTAGCTGTGTGAGTGACTAGGCCACACAGGAACCACACCTGCCCTTTTATCCAACAGGAGTCCACAGTTTTGCACTAAATATCTACCAAAGTGGAGTACTCTCTACAGGTCAATTACTAAATGCTACCTTCTTGGGAAATGTCCAGCATGTATTCTGCATTACAGCTGCATGATGGAGGATGAGGAAATGTCACCAGTGACCTTGTGTGTACTTTGGCAGCGTGATTGTTCCTGGTGCATTTTTATCCAGAAAAATGTGTTAACATGAATCCTGTTATAGAGAAGACAGCAAGACTACATAGAGGTAAATCTCCACCAAACAAGGGTCTTTACTCTTAACTAAATGAAGTAAGTGTTTTTTTTGTTTGGTGGAGATGTCCTCATATCCCTCTGCAATTAAGAACTCCCCCAAGCGGAAGACACATTAAGGGCCACTTGTTAAGCTGTACAACATCCTCACAAAAGGCAGGAAGATCTTTGCATACTACTAAAGTGGGTGGGCCAAATAGGCTAAGATTTCATATGATTTGTACACTCCCATACTCGTAGTAATTTAAAAGAAGAAGCCTGGAAACTGCTCTCACCAGGACAACAAAGAGCCCACTCGTCACAGTCACATGCAAATCCCACTCCAAGCCCAGGAGTTAGGATCACTTGTCCTTTACAGAAGTGAAGCTTCAACGGGGGTACTTGTTATGTGTTTATTTGTAAGTGCCTCCCATTGATGTTTAATATCTGTGAAATTAGCATTAGGGACAAAACAGCCACACAAAACTTAATGGGGGCATGTAGACTGCCTCCCTGGGCCAATTTTGGCCCCAGGAATCCTGTCTCCTGGGGCACAGCCAAAACTTAAAGGGTAGGGGGTAACATGCAACCATCCACACTTGGCAATTTTGGCCTAGGGGACCCCATCCCCGGGGCCTGGCCCTAATTCAATTTGGGAGGGGGGCTGCACAGCCCCCTCCCTGGGGTTTGGCCATGTCTCCATCCAGCGATACCAAAGGGGATGATGGACGGAGCGTTTGAGCAAATCAAACACTCACCCCCAGCCAACTGATCTGATGAATGATGATGGATTAAACCCAGATCAGTTGACTGGGGGTGAGTGTTTGATTAGCTCAAATGCTCCGTCCATCATCCCCTTTGGTATTGCTTTGTTCGCCCTAAGTTGGCAGGGTATGCCCAGACATGGGTCCCTTGCTCACTTTGCCACTGGATTCAAGATAGCATGGCTGAAGAGGGTTATGAACCCGAAACCGGTCCCAGGATGCTTGTTTCCGGTCCAGGGAAGACATGGCTTGGCAGTTTGGGCTGCACTGTTCCCATGAGGCACAGGGTCAGACTGATTTGCATATGCCATGTCTGAACTGGGGTGGTGGCGTGAGCTAAAGAATGATGATGGATTAAACCCAGATCAGTTGACTGGGGGTGAGTGTTTGATTAGCTCAAATCTCCGTTCATCATCCCCTTTGGTATCGCTTTGTTCGCCCTAAGTTGGCAGGGTATGCCCAGACGTGGGTCCCTTGCTCACTTTGCCACTGGATTCAAGATAGCCTGGCTGAAGAGGGTTATGAACCCGAAACCAGTTCCAGGATGCTTGTATCCGGTCCAGGAAAGACATTGCTTGGCAGTTCGGGCTGGACTGTTCCCATGAGGCACAGGGTCAGACTGATTTGCATATGGCCATGTCTATACTGGGGTGGTGGAGTGAGCTAAAGAATGATGATGGATTAAACCCAGATCAGTTGACTGGGGGTGAGTGTTTGATTAGCTCAAATGCTCCGTCCATCATTCCCTTTGGTATCGCTTTGTTCGCCCTAAGTTGGCAGGGTATGCCCAGACGTGGGTCCCTTGCTCACTTTGCCACTGGATTCAAGATAGCCTGGCTGAAGAGGGTTATGAACCCAAAACCTGTCCCAGGATGCTTGTTTCCTGTCCAGGGAAGACATGGCTTCTCAGTTCGGGCTTGACTGTTCCCATGAGGCACAGGGTCAGACTGATTTGCATATGGCCATGTCTGAACTGGGTGGTGGAGTGAGCTAAAGAATGATGGTGGATTAAACCCAGATCAGTTGACTGGGGGTGAGTGTTTTATTAGCTCAAATGCTCCGTCCATCATCCCCTTTGGTATCGCAATGTCTCCATCCAGGGCACCCAGTGTGCTATGGGACTACAGGGGAACCTCAAGTGCCCCGGAGTTCCAGCTGGCTCCCCATCTCCTGCGGAAGCCGGTATTGCTGTCACACACACGGAGCTGCTGGAAATGCAGCTCCCTGCGTGTGTGAGCCATAGTTTCATTTCTTTCCCCAGTTTGACATCTCCTGCTTGCTGGAAGTAGAGTGTTTGCTCTGACTTTGTAGGACCTGTCACAGCTCCCGCCAAGTCTGTGCAATTTTGTCCCTTAATATTGGGTCTTGCATAAATCTTTTGTGCACTGTGCAGCATGAATTTTAATTTGGCATTATTGCAACTGAAAAAACTTTATGCGTGACACACCGCAAACATATGGAGGATTGCCAATATTCTGTAACGGCCAGTGGGCTCAAAGTTCACTGAAATCATTGATTTGTGAACTGCAAAAAATTATGTGAACCTCCTCAAAGGATGTTACTATCAAATTCTTTGACTTGAAAGAAAACAAATAGAAATTCCAATACTGAGCTTTGCTTTTTCAGTTATTTTTTTTAAAGAAAACTACTTTGAGGCTGAATCCTCAATTACCACACCGGCAGGATTGTGATTGAATTTGTTCGGTACTGGTGATCTGCCTCATCCTTAGGGTTTCTGTTCAGAGACAGGACTGCCTCACACTTTCAGACTATGACGAGGAGGACTCCTGTGGGGGTAATGCAGTGTATTCCCTGTCAGGATCAAAGAACACGTTTTTGTTATCCCTGCACCAAAGCCAGCCAAGTTCTTCTCACTCACGTTGAAACCGCTGGAACTCTCAGCTTACCAGGCACAGACACTCCTTTCAATGGGTAAAGGAACACCTCGGACTGTGCATGAGCTGCAATCATTAGAAGAGACTTCCTGCATTCTGTGATTCACCAACCAAGAGCTCACTGGCTTTTCACGCTGTACCACCCCGAGGTGGCAGGGCGTGCGAGCCCTTGTCTGATTAAGGCATTGTTATCAGAAGAGTGGCCACAATGTACACACCTCTGCTCCTTAATTGCTGCTGTCTTCTACTAGCTTAATCCAGGGGTAGTTGGGCCCATTTTCCTTGCTTGCACCAGGGCCCGTGGCACCCTTGCTACACCACAAATGTGAAAATAACCCAAAGGGAAATGTTACTGGTATCCCTTGCCCGCAAGGTGAGAAAGGGCAGGTTGGGCGGTTTGTCATATTCTCAGCTGGGTGACTCTGGGAAGCACCTCCTACTTACGAAGACCATTGTCTTCTGTTCCTTAACATATTGAAGCAAGATACTCTGCTTCAAGTTTAGATAAAAAGCTGCATTTGCAAGTAATACGCAGGCAGCAATCAGAACTCTAAGACATTCCTCCCTGGAGAGGAAACTGCCTCTTCTAATGTACTTTATTCTCTTTACTGTTTTGGTGTGGTGACTGGGCACAACTACTGCATTGGTGTAAGAGCAGAGGGACATGAAGCAAACTCTAACATTTCATTCTAAATTTTCTGTTTCTGCTAAAGAGTACCCCTATGAATATCAATTTCAAGAATTGCACACGGATCCAATGATTACTTGGTAAAAGAATGAGTGAGGGTGTCGGAAGCTGTGCTCAGAAGCCCACAGCCGGCGCTACTGAATGTTGGTGCTCTGAATATCAAGCGTGCGATTTTGTATCCACCTGATGCCTCTTTAATCCATTACCAGCCACTCTCTGTCCCTTTATCTCTCTTTTGCAGGTTCCTGAATTCTGTCTTTGTGACGATTTTTCCATCATCACCCTGGCCCCGCACCCAAGCTTTGGCTCCGAGAGAAAAATAAAATAATAATAAACAAGGGTTTATTGTTGATTTATTTTTCATTTTTTTGGCTGCTGGCAGGTGGTGCAATGCTCCTCTGCCATAGGGGAGAAGCCACTGCTGATAACTTATGAGTTTAAAAGCACCTTCTGCAGAGTTCGTTGTGGGTCCCACAGTGTTCATGCCACAATAAGAATGTCAAGGTAGCCTGGAGATTAATTTTCCTGCTGGAGAGAGAGGGAGTTTTGTCTCGTGGGAGTTTTTACTCATTATAAAGTAGCACATAGTATCAATATGCCTGCCGCAAAGAACGCGTACCATGAAGATCAGAGAACTGTATCTCATGAGGAAAGCTAGTGGCAGTGGCGGCACCTCTGCTAAGGCAGAGGAGCGCCGCCTCACTGCATTTTTTGAAGTGGAAAAAGCAAAAATAAAATGATAACACTACCTTATTATCATTTTATTTTTTCTTTGTCACGCAGCTTTACAGGGTGGGCGGGGCTTGGCTGTCGTCACAGCAAGCAATGGGAGGAATGGTGGGCCCTCTTGGCCGACCAAACAGTCCTGCCGACTTTGCATGTTCCCCACCAGGCTGCATTACGCAGCCTGGTGAGGAACATGCACAGGCTCCCATTCCCCGCCTGAGCGCTGATCCGCAGTACTCAAACCAATGACACCTTGTCATCTCATCAGGCCCGGCTCCAGGAATTTTTTGTTGGGTGGGCCAAGGGTGCATTTGGGTGGGCCACTGCGGGCCCAATTTGTCTTCTTCTAGCCTACAAACCGTAGATTACATTATATGTACGTGCAAACAGTCACCAGTATACAACAGATCAATTTTGTGTGTATACAGAGCATGTGGAGAGTTATTTGAAAGTAAGAGCGATGTCTGGATGTAAGTGCAGACCCTCAAATTCCAACAGGCCCGGCTTCAACACAAGTACTTCCAGGCCCGATTATCTACTTTTCGACCATCCCTCTCCTGTGCACCTTATCTCACAGCTGACTTTCGGGCACCATATCAGCAGCATCCAGCTCTACTTTCATTATTCCTGTAAAAAACATTTGTAAAATCACCTTCAAACTTAAAACATTGAAACTCTTTAAAATATGTTCCACAGTTGCCCTAATGACCCAACTGCTAATTAAATAAAAACCGAAAGGCCATGACAGGGCCGGTTTTATCGCTGGTGCGAAAGCCTTTTTTGGCGCCTCACCAATGAACGTTTTCTCCGCAGATACCATTACTACCACCCTCCAACAGTGCCATTCATGTCTCCGTTGCCCCTCTCTCATATAAATTTAATTTGTCGTATAGCGTTGCTCATGAGTGTAGGGTGTCACAGTACTTTACATAACAGCACACGTTATACGGAGACAATGAATCATAAAAGTATGTAATTCCGTCTATAGGGAATGTCACATGAGCCAATGAGGATTACAAGGTGTAGGAATCACGTCATCCATACTGTTGGGCAGTATATTTTAAGAGGGTTTGGGCTGGGGAAGCACAAACTCAGGATTTAAAGCATACCCTAGTGGTTGGGGGTTGGCTTTATTAATAAAAATGTATAGCGACCCAAATACTTTTTAGCAACATTAAAATAATGAGACTGGGGAATTTCTAACTTTATAGTAACACAAAAAAAGTGAAGTTCTAACTATACCATTCATGTTTGCATGCAGCTCTTTGATGACAGTTCATAGGCCACTGTCCTATGTTAGGATTGTAACTTCTGAACTGCAAGTAACACAAGGATCTCTGTGACAAAGGCAGTAACCCACTGAGCTATCCACATAAAATACAGCCTATCTGCATTTCAAAACTACCAACAGGCAAAGGATTGCTCTCCAGCAGGATCATTAATCACTCGTTCTCTGGACATGTTTTATTGCTGCCTTGCATCCATGGCCATGATAATGATGTGCCTTGCTGGGCCTGTGCAGATTTTTAAAATAAAAACAAACAGTAACACATTCTCTTACCTACTCCTTGTGTCACAGCCTGATGTGATAAGCAGCTGCAGGAGTCAGGAAAGGTGAATCAGAATAAACAAACTTATTTTCTCAAATGCTGAACAGAAATGGAAATATCCATGCAGCAGCACAGGACGGTAGGCAAAAGTTACTCGGTGTCAAAGAATTTGTTCCCTTCGCCATGCCCCTATTGTACTTGCACGACACATCTACCCGAGTCCAGGCCCAATAACGCATCTCCCAGAATATGAAGAAAAACAACGTTCGGAGGAACGTTTCTATTGGCCATCATGTCCTCACTGCGAGGGCCAAGGCTCATGTTTGGGTGGGCCAGGCTCATGTTTGGGTGGGCCTGGCCCACCCGTCCCACCCTCTAGAACCGGGCCTGCATCTCATTGTCTTATGTAAAATTTCCTATAGACCGATTTACACTCGTATGATTCATTGTATCTGTATAATGTGTGTGTGATGTAAAGTGCTCTGACACCCTATGCTGGTATGAGTAGAGCTATAAAAGAAATATAATGCATATGGAAAAGGGGCTATGGAGAGATGAGTGGCACTGGTCGAGGGTGGTAGTGAAGGAATAAATAGAGGAGGTAATAGGAGGTGCCAAAGATTGTCGCACCAGGGCTAAACCCTGTCCCAAAGTAAATGTTTTCCATTGCCCGTCCTGCTTACGACATGCCATACAGGCCCGGTGCATGGGTTTAGCATATGGCGACCAGCGTGTGTGCAATACGTGACAAACTGTACTGAGCTGGCACACTGAGATTCACTTCAGCGGGTCTGCAGTGCCTCTGGGTGGAACGGGATCTATCTCTGGAACGCATACCCTGCGCACCAAGTCAGCAGAGCATGTCTCGTCTGGAGACACGTGATATAACGCAGAGATGATGACACACAAACGGATGACTCCTGCTAGCCTCGAGCGCTTCATGTCAGGAGGCGGAAAAGCTGAAGTTGAATAATGAGAAAGATCAATTCAGGTGAAGTTTACAGCTGCACATAAACCTCGCTGGAAGCTATAATTAACAACTTTTGGATGCTTGTGACTTTCATAAAAGTGCAACTTTTATTTGGTACACAGCCTTTCCCCCTTTCGCTAAGACACACTAAGCGGATCCCTCACCTAACTGAAATCCCACAGAGACTGAGTTCATCCCAGGAACTGCAATCCCACATTTATACAATAAAGAACCCCACTTCCCCTTTGCCTACATGTATAAACTATATGTTTCTTGATCTGGCTTGGGTAGGCGTCGCCAGATGGCGCGGTGAATGATTTTAGTGACTCATTTGATTTTTGAGACTACATTTTGAGGAAGAGTTTAAACATTTTGGCTAACATTCCTCTGTAACTCCTGCACCTTTGGTAACGGGTGCATCTAGAGGAAGCATTTCACTTCAACGCCACCACCCACGGCCCAGGATTGAAGACGGTCCTTCAGAGTCGATAAATTATACTGGTAAATCCAGATCTTGGCGAAATCTGTAAGGAAAGAGGTTTGTAATACACATAGGCTGATTCAGACTGATTAACTGAGTACCATTGAGGTGGATAATTGTGACATCAGTTAAATATACATCCACAAAACAAACAACTATGGTAGCATGCACTATAAAAATAAGAACTGACAAGGGCAATACATTTGGCTTTTGCATAGTAAATGCGTACAAAGACACACAGTATTTGGGTACACAAATCTACGCTACAACGAAGAAACCCATTATCTCGAAGCAATCACCAGAACTACGAATATTTTCCAAGAAATGGACTAGACCTGACCTACTCATGCATGTGGGGTATGGGTTTCCTTTAAAATAAATATGGAATGGTTAGAAACAGAATATAAATGTAGCAATCGTTTCGTGGTAATAGGTTCGAGATGATGTATTGTTAAATAAATGTTTTTTATGTTTCCACAAACATACGTGCACATGTATACAGCCCAACACTCGCATACTAATACCCATTTCCACAAAGTCCAACAGACATCCAGGAATCAATGCACACTGACTACTAGTCATACCAAATTACGCGTCACAGAATCAGGTGATATTTATCATGGAACCACTTGTGGTGCACCTCAGGGGCGTATTGGGTAATGGGTCGTAGGGGAATAAGAAGCACTGGTAAAGCCAGTAGGTTTAGCCGACGGGTGAGCAATTGGCTTTGGCAATTAGGTGGGGATGGGTAACGGGGGGGCGGATGGGGGTGAGTAAAGGGGTGATTTAAAAAAGCGATGTGAAGCGGCCAGCACTCGCTGCTTCATATCACTTTTTTTCCTCCTGTTGGGAAAATAAACAGAGCCTGGCGACCGAAGAAATAGGGACCGGATGCTGAGCATGTGAAATAAAGCGCTATGATGGGACCAACGTTGACTGAGTCATAGTGATTTTTTTTTTTTTTAGAAGAAATAGTATCTGGGGTCCCAGTGTGAGCCATTGATGGCCAGCAACGGACACTAATCAGGCATACTTAATATGGGCTTGGTCCAGTGCCAGGGAAAGAAAAGGAAGTGACGTGTTGTATGCACTTCCCAATTAGAAGGCAGAAAAGAAGAGCTACTATGATGCCAATGAATGGTAAGCAATGGGCGGGATCCGAGCCCATTGCTAAACCTAAGAGTTTCAAAAATGAACGCGCATGCGCTGATGCATGCTCATGCAGACAGGACCTAAAAAGTGACATGCTTCTGCAGATTACAGGGCGATTAACCTCGTGGGAGCACTGAGGGGTGTTTTTCAGTTGAGAAAAGGTTGCTGTGCCAGCGGATCAACGGGTATTTTGTGCATGAGGTGATCACTGGGTGCTGTGCACCAAGGAAGCGATAAGTGGTGGACAGTTCAGCTGCAGCGGGCTGTGTGCACTAAGTGCTCTCGGGACATGTTCAATGGGTGCAAATTGTGATATACAATAGAGGGAACAGGCCAATATGTATAATAACCGATGGATGGAAGACACTTACTTCCCTTTTATGACAATATAAATGCTCTTGTTTTTCTGGAAATAAATGATTGCTCTCTTTATAACAATGCGACTTTTTCTCTGCTTATAAGTTTTCGTGCTGAAGAAAAAAGTGCCCCTTAAAAACATTTCAGGCATTTTCATTACATGTGGCCCTCTGAAATAATTTTCCACTTGGCACAAATTCACCCAACAAATCCTTATAATGAGCCATGAGAAAGACAAAGGGCTACAAGAATACACTTTGTTGCCGTGCGGCAATGCACTGTCTGACTTAAATGGTGTTTTTGAAGATCACATTATTAACGCTTTACTTAATATGCGATGTTCTGGGTAATTTCTCGGTTTGCACCATAAACTCCTCTATACATCAGGAATGAGCCTAGAAGGGGCACTTTTAGATACTGGCCCGCATGAGCAGTGACCCATGCACACCTTTTATTCTGCATACAAACTGGAGATGCAAGAAGGCCATAAAAGGAAACGATTAATTCTTGTCACGCCTAATATTAATGGAGGCATGGAAAGAGTGAAGGCATTAATGGTCTTGTGGTTCATTTGTCTGGGTGCTGGTCTCTGATTGTTCTGAGTCAGGGGACAGTCCAAAACGCAGACCAGCCACCAGATGCAAACCACCATCTGCAATTGGAGCACCTTCCAGTCATTTTTGACTGCTGCAGAAATGTGCAGTCAATCTCTGTCAACAGAGATGTCTGCCCGGGGTATTAGTTTCAAGCCAGCTCTTGACAGAGGCTTATGCATTCTCTGAATTCTGACCCTGCACACGCCCCTGGAAACCATGCACTGCATGTTACACTCGTTCATCTGCAGGACAAGTTTCCCTGCTGTTTGTAAGTCCTTACAACCAATGAACATATTTCTTGTTCCCCACTCATTCTTTAATTCTCCCTAATGGGAAAATCTATTGCCTTCATAAATATTGAAGTTTATATTAGAGCATCTACACCCAATGAGACAATATTTTGGTAAACGATATTTAGGACACAATATTTACTTCAGGCAATATTTTGTTTACGATACTCTGGCACACAAACCCCAGAATTCAGAAGCTATGGCCCTAGATCTCTGCCTTATCCATATGGCTGGGTGGAATTCTTCAAAATTCATGTCATCCACTCCTTTGTGGTTAATCATCAGTCTTGATTTTGTGTTTCATTATTATCTCCACCATGGATAACATTAATACAGCATTATAGTTTGCTGCAGAGGGCTGTAACTGTTGTGAAAAATCCTGAACCCTAGTTATAGTATCCATCTACAAGCAAGGGCCTACTACAAGAGTGGGAGCCTTAAACAACTGCCTGGGTACAGCCTGACACAGAATGTATATAATGCTTTAGGACATCCTACCCACTGGGGGTAGAATATTCTACATTAATAAAGGAAAAACCAAAAGACAAATGTTGGAATGCTGAAACGAAACGAGGAAATATACAATGTCATGTATTCACAAAATACAAAATAAATATGGATAAATGCTGATAAGATGGCCAAAGGATAAATATGGATAAATACAGATGGGCATGTTAAAAAGATGAATACCATAAATCGGGAGCCCTAATTATAATGAAGACACCATTGACCCATGACGACCTACTTTTGGCATGAAGGAGTGGCTAGAGCTCCTTGTCTATGAATGGCTTTGTAAATATGTATCTTTCCAATAAAAGAGTACCGCAATCTTTTTATTCAGAAAGACGTAAATGGCAGTTAACATGAGCAGTCCTTAAATCGCTACAAGTGTAGCACTGGAAGAGAATTTATGTATTTATCTTCGACAAAAAGGATTTTACGAGTATTGACGTAAATGAATCTGCAAATAATATGTAACAGGTAGATCAAAAGAGTCTCCTAATTGTGACCACAGTGACCTGCATGTGGGGGGAAAACAACTTTTGATTAACAGAACAGTGAACGGTCCTCTTCAAAAGAGAAATTTTGGTGGCCAAGTTTAGTACATTAGCCGGCTGCTGTTCACAAGATTCTGAATTCAAGTAGCCACCAAATCCAAAAAATGCATATATTGAAACTGGCTCAGAATTGAATTTCTTTCCTTACTGCAAATTTCTACAGTTGTGCCAGATTTGAATATATCCGATGCACGAAAGCAGTCTTGCTTCAAGTATGTGCAAACAAAATATGCCATCAGAGCCAAAAGAAGTCTTAAAGAAATATTGAGCGAATTCCAGCAATTCTAAAAGGGACGCCCTACTAACATTATAAAACAAGCAGAGAGTCGATGGAGCAGAGAGTCGAGGAGACAGCGGAGCAGAAAGTTGAAAATTGGGCGTTGTGCTGCAACCTGTGTTGTTAATATGAAAGTGGACCCCGTGCTGAAACCTAAAGAGTGGTGTCCTGGGGCAGGACGGGGATAAGGGGCTGTGACATGGGAGAGTTTGAACAGGCTCAAGACACGCAGGGGCCATTGTTGACTGTGTGTTGCCAGGGTGTTGATTGATTTGTGCGAGCCACGCATAACAAAAGAAATGCGCAGCTGCCATTTTTTTAACTTTAAGCGTGCAACGGTATTCATAGAAGAACATAAAGTGCTGCTTAAAACAACGCTGCTTTGTAAAAAATAAATTATTGCGTGAGCAGAGTTAATGGCACGGCCATCATTGTTGAAGCACAAAACATAAGCTATAAAGCACACATGTGCCGGGGTGCTTAAAAAAACAAGCAGTTGCAGGAGAGCATGTCGTGCGTGCAATAGGAGAAAGGCATTTAAGAAAATAGTGCTCACAAACTGCAAATAAAATATACAGAGTAACAACACATGTTACAGGGGCAGACCTCATGGGAGGTTACAAAAGGAAACGAGTAGGTACTAAGGAGGAACTACTAAGCCTATTCACGTATCAAAAGCCACCTTTTACAAAGGACAGTAAGAGGAGCCAATTGAAACACTGGGTGGAAAATGGGCAGGGCTTCAAGTCTATACCTGAATACAGCATGCCTCAAAGAGACAGCACAAGCGCTGCCTAGGCAAGACCTAACAAAGCAGGCATTATTGAAGGAAATACATACTAAAGTATAGCCTTGCTTTCATCCTATGATATCCTGGGGCACATAAGATATGGGGACTGGAGAGGATGGAAAAGAAAGGAGGAAATCAAGAGGAAGAGAAGAAAACACACAGAAGAGAGCAGTAGAAGTGGGCAGAGAGGGCTTCAGTTGTAAAGTAGTCGCTAATGCAGTTCATTGTAAGTAATAGAGTCGAGGATACATCCAAACCACCAAGAATATTAAGTGAGAGGTGAATATGGCACTGGGATGAGCCAAGACTTGTTTGATAAAGTTGCAAGCCAATGTCTGAAAGAGGCTTTTCAAAGAAAGCCAACAGATGGAAGAACACACCCAAAATCCACTCTGTTAATTTAAGCAATAAATCTGTTTGGCAGCCGCACTGTCAAAACCTAGATGCAAACAATTACCCACTCACCCTAAAAGGGTCACAATTACAATGAGTAAAAAGTCCAGTTTTCACAACAGAAGAGGTCACTGCTTTCTAACTTTTTATTTGTCTCAACATCTTTTGAACAGGGGAAACAGCCATAACATCGCATGGGTTTCATTGCATACTTTTACAACGCGGTCGTTACAACGACCGCGTTGGTACAATGCGAGCCATTACATTGCAAGTTGTTTCAACGACTTGCTGTAGGGGGCGTGTTAGAAATGGTGGTCTCTAGTTGGCAGAGGTAGGTACCTTTGACCAAGTAGGGGCCCTTGCTTCTAGTCAGAGTAAGGGGGATACAATCCTAAAATAACCCCTGCTCACCCCCTTGGTAGCTTGGCATGAGCAGACAGGCTTATCTCAGAGGCAGTGTGTAAAGCATTTGTGAACACATACAGTAATACAGTGAAAACACTACAAATGGACACCAAACCAGTTTAGAAAAATAAGTATTCTTCATCTAGACTTAACACAAGACCAAACGACAAAACTCCACAATACAGTATTCAAAAATATGACTTTCAGATGGTAGAAATAGCTTAGTTCAATGTAGATGGTAAATGCGACACTTTACTCTCAAAGTACCTTGGATGCGTAACGCAACATAAACAAAAGGGTCGCAGGGAAGGCGATGCGTCTGTTCCTTGCTTCAGGGGAGGCGGCGCACCTGTTCCTTACCGCAGTGCAGGGGAGGCGATGTGCCTGTTCCTTACCGGAGAGGAGGAGAAGCGTCTCTTTCTTACTGTGATCCGGTGCGATGCAACAAGATGGCGCCTCGATGTGATGTAACGATCCGGTGCGATGCGACAAAATGGCGTCTTTGATGCGATGTGACAACTTGGATGCTATGCGTGCACGCCAAAACGGCCGTGCAGTAAAATCGATGGTTTCTTGAGCTGCGACAGGTCCTGCAACACGCTTCTCCGGTAATGCAATGGCAACCTCTGCAGTGGCGGCACGCTTCTCTGGTGATGCGATGGCAAACAGCTGCGGCGGGGGCACGTTTCATCGGCGATGCGATGACAACTGCTGCGGCTGCGACACGCATCTTCCTCGTTGCGTCGTGCTTCCAGCTCCCAGTGACACGCAGTCTCTAGAGGGTCCAAAACAACAGCAGGCACCTCTCGGCAGGTAGAATTCCAAGCAAGGAAATTCAGGGGGAGCTGGTGGTGAAGTCTTTGTGTCTCTGATACTTCGTAACAGGAGGCAAGCTCAGCTTCAAGCCCTTGGAGATCTTCCTCAAGATGATAAAGTACACACAAATGTTCCTCTCCTCCTTTCCTTGGCAATAAGTAACCACTGCAGGCCAACACCAAACAGCAAACAGCACAGGGGGAGTCTTCTCCTTCAGCTTTCATGGTTTCTCTACTTGGAAAAGGTTTGTCTTGATTCCCAGAAGTGAACTAAAGTTCTGGGGTCTGGGCCCCAATACTGCTAAATCCTTTGTTCTCTTAAGGCAGAGAGTGTCTGTAACTAGTCAAAACCAGTTATGTCCTCCCTGGTGCAGCTTCCTGGCAGGAGGTGGAGACAGCATTGTTGAAAGCAGACCGGGCTCAGGTAGCTGAAAAGAAATCTCTGCCCCCTACTCTCTATTCTATGCATGCTCAGGCATGTGAAAGGAAATCTCCTCCCCCTACTCTAGTCAACTCAGGTCCTATTCAGCCCAGCCCTGACTCATCAGACTGCCGGCGCCAAAGCCCTCTCCAGCCCCCTGTCACTCACAAACCAGACATGGAATACACAAACCTAGCAGAAGCATACTGGATGGTTAGGCAAAAAAATACCTACTTTCTAAAAGTGGTATTTTCAAACACAGATTATAAAAATCACCTCAGGCATACTAAACTTTATTTTCCCATCTTGTTCCTAGGGTCAGTTAGGATTATAAGATGTTATAATCAAACTGCCCATTCTGGCCTATGGGAACAGATAGCCTTGCAATAGTGAAAAACGAAATTGGCTGTAATTCACTATCAGGACATGCCTCACACATCAAGGGCATGTTTTAGCTTTCACATACAATGCACACTGCCCATAGGGGTACCTTGGGCCTACCTTAGGGGTGACTAACATGTAGAAAATAGAAGGTTTAGGTACTGGCAAGTGGGTGCACTTGCCAAGTCGACATGGCAGTCCCAGACTGCACACAGGCTCTGCAATGGCAGGCCTGAGTCACATTTTACAAGCTGCTTCCGTAGGTGGCACAATCAGTGCTGCAAGCCCACCAGCAACATTTGATTTACAGGCACTGGGCACACATGGTGCACTGTACTCGGGTCTGACAAGTAAATCAAATAGCCAATCATGGAATCACTAATCCATAACACAATTTACAAAAAGAGCATATGCACTTTAGCACTGATCGGCAGTGGTGAAGTGCCCAGAGTCATTAAACCAACAAAAACAGGTCAGAAGAAATACAGGAGGAAGGCAAAAAGTTCAGGGATGACCGTGCAAAAAGGGCCAAGTCCAACAGGGCGCACTGTTGTTGGATTTACCTTCCCTGCTGTTGCACAAACTGGAGTAGGAATAGTAAATTATACTATTCCTAAGTCCAGCACGCCCCCTACAGCAAGTCGTTGAAACGACTTGCGATGTAATGGCTCGCATTGTAACAACACGGTCGTTGCAACGACCACATTGTGAAAGCGTGCGAAGCAACACATGTGATGCAAAGGTATGTATTCTCTGAGCAGACCACAACTTTCCATTGTATAGATTGAACATAGTAAGAAATATTCTACTTTTTGTAAACCTTCAGAGAAGTACTTATAACATGTCTATACTTCAGCAAACTTTCCCCATGCAAATAAAAACAGAGAACTACGACATCACACTGAAAAATCCACGCTGCACCCTGGATATATTTGTTGTACCTGATCAGGGAAATAAGTTCCATTGCAAATCCATAAATATTCACCAAAGGACTACCCCACAGCACAGGGGGAAGGAAATGTAGGTGCTAAGCAGTGGGTTGAATGCAAACAGAAGAGTATAGGAACTGTGATGTATAAGGCAACGCCGTAGGGAAGCTATGGTGAGGACAACTGGAGCGGGGTCAGCCTGGATAGAAACAGCCTTTGCTCACTGCCGAATTGTTAAAAAGTAAAACAAGAAAAACTGTAAGTTCCATAATTCAAAGCACTGTTAGCAAAAAAATCAAAACCTGGATTAAGGTGTCGTACATGACAGAGGGCCTATTCTAAATTTGGACGTTAAACTACGCATCAAAGTTTCTAAAATGGATCGTTCTGGGAAGAAATCTGGAAAAGAAGGTGATATAGAAGAGATTGTCTTTCAGGAACAGAGGTGTGCATTTAAAAGCTAATGGTAAAACTTTGTACTAACCTAGAACAAATGGGCTTGCTAAGAAGCTGTGTTGTTCAGCACAATGGAAGCCCCTGTAGCCGCACCCTCCTCTCATAATGTCAGCAGCAGAACCAGATTGTCTGAAAAGACACCTTTCTTTCTGATGGCCCTTCTTTGCACGCCTAAGTACAGGATCTACAAGAGTCATCATGATCTGCACAAGCAGGGGTTGCTTTGCCTTTTTTACCATGTCTAGGAACTGATACTCATCATTGAAATAAGCATTGGCAAAGCCAGTTGGCCTGAACTTCATAAACCGGTGTAATGTTATCTTTGTATTAGTTTATTAGAAACATATACCACAAAATTAAAATTAAAATAAATGCAGCTACCAAAACGTGGTCACCATATGCTTTCAATAAAAAAAACATTTAAAATTAAAAAGTATTTACTGATGTGGCAGATTTAGAAGTGGTGTTTATTATATCATAATCATTTTAGTTGTGCCATCCATTTTAGTAATATTGTTTATGAACGAGAAATGAATAAATCACCAGATATCCAAGCGCTCAAAATTGCAAGCAGCTACAAAGTTACAATGTCACTTCAATATTTTATAACAACAACCATAAGAAGCAGACAGAAAATAAATCTTCTAACTGTCCTCCTACAGCCCAGGCAAAATACATTGCTGGTTTTTCAATAAAAAAAAAAATACGATACAAAGTGCATTTTGAACCAGATTTGTCACTGAAGAGAAAATGACTATTTTTAAATGATGTAAACAATGTGCACAGGGTTTGTGCACTCACTCAAATTGAACAGAATCAATAGATAGAATTGTCTGATCCATTGTCTCATGCACTATGCTGTTGTGGGTGGAAGCAAAATGTGAATGTCAATTTGGCAGACCAATAGATGAAGCCCACTTACCACCCATCTCTCTCTCTTTCTACCTCATGCTCTAAGCATGTATATTACCCATTAATTTTTTGAAAAAAAATAATCTGATGCGATAGTTAAAGCTAAACCTGTCTCAAAGAGCAGACCAAAAAAATATGTTAACACTGATTCCATTACCTTTTAAAATCCATAGCGTTACAAGATATTTTTTAATTCATTGGGTACCTTCCATCTTCACCACTTTTTCCAACAACACCATATAATCCAAATGCATTTCATTAAGCACTTTTCACAGTTCCCCAGCACGTAGCAACAAAGGATATATGGAAAATACCTTATGTAGGACAGAAATATCCTTTACTTAGGGCTTACTTTGAAATAAAAATGTTTTAGAAAAGTCTCTATTTGAAAAGATATAGAGAAGAAAGACTTAAAGACAGGCAGTTCAAAAATTCAGCCAAAGTCATCGGAACACTACCAGCCCTAACACTCAGTGGTTTACGTTAAGAATGTTCTGGTGGACATTTCCGCCAGTAGTATCCTGTTGGGTTAGTCCAGAAGAGGCCCATGGACACTTTGTAACATATCAGGTCTAAAGGACGACAATCAGGGCACAAGTCCTAAAAAAACAAATGGGGTGACTAACCAGGTTAGGCAGTATGCAAGTAAATCATGATGCGTGCCATCACAGCGCATGATGTCATGATGCGTGACATTGCATGTGACATCACACGAAGTGACCTCACTGGCAGTGACACAACAAGAAGTGACATCAGATATTAAGACCTCACACATATGATTATCAGGTATATCATGAGTACATTTAAGCGCATTATGAGATTTAACAAATGAGATTTGGCTTCGGGGTTGTGCCAAAAATGTCGCGCAATCCCAATGCAAAATCTGGGCCTCAACTAATGCATTTATTTTTTAAAGCCCTGCCACAAAGAAATTGGCAACAAGGAGAAGCATGACAGTAGATCTGTTATGCTTATTTAATTGGTTGCAAAGTCAGTAAATCTGAGGGAATAGTAATAATGGTGAGATAACTCTGGAATTTAACGCATTTGTTGGAGAGATCTGTGATTTGTGAAGTCCCAGTTATAAATCAAAGTATTATAAGGTAATGTGTCTCTTGCAAAGCACATCTAGTAACATGTAGATGACAGATTTTTATTTTATGTAAAGTGGGTTACTGCTTTTAACACAGAGATTCTTTTGTTTCCTGCAGTTCATAAATTGTAATCCTTGTAATATAGCACAGTGAGCTATGAAGGACATGTGACTCCTACACCTTGTAACCCTGTCTCATGTAACTCATCTTGTACATTGATTTACATATGAACATGATTTATTGTCAATGTATAATGTGTATGTTACGTAAAGAGCTCTGACACCCTGCGTTGGGTTTCATAGCGCTATGAAAGAAATAAAATAGTGCTACTGAAATTGTTATTTGTGTAAACACTGGGACAGACCAACACATCTGACATTCTTACAGTGCATGCATCTCTTATATTCAGGGACTGGACAAAGGAAAACGCATGCCTCTCTTAAGTACCCGTGAAGAGATAACAAGCGGTGTGCCTTTGTTTCCCCTCCAAGGCATTTACATTTCAGTGTGTGGTTCCATGCCACTCCAGTAAGGATATTGAAGGGGGCCTGATGGCTCCTTAACTTCGGCCCAGCTGAAGGTGAAAAAAAGTCCCCTCGCTGCCTAGACATTGCTGCTGACGTACACACGCTGCTGAGCGTGTCCCGGTGTCTGAAAATGACACCGGGACACGTTCAGCATATTTCTGTGGGGCCCAACTTCTTGGCAGGGAGGACGACGTCCACCGTGTGAAAATAGTGGGTGGACGCCATGTACCTGCGTGTACCCTTGACTTGTGCCCTGATGACAACTAGTGATAGAACTGGACTGTCAGTGATTAAATGCACTAAGAGTACTCTAACATATTGGGCTTTGAACTCTCCCTTTGTAACTACTACCAGTCCGGCTCATTTCGTTATCCATCAGCACTATTTTGTACATCTCAGGACCCATTTTGCTATGTGCAGTTCTACGCTGTTTCTTAAGGACAGGTCTGCACCATATAAGTACTCAAAATAAAAATGTTAAAAATATAAAACAAATGAATTCTGGAAGCCGGGTGGAAGTCAATGATCGTATAGTTAAAGTTCGATTTTAAACCATTAATGAAGAATATTTTCAGCTCTGGGAAACTTCCTATTGCATAGTTTTCTTTAGTAGGTATTGGGGGCATCAATCTTTTGATTTGAGGTACATTCACACAATGATACAAAGGCAAAGTACTTTGAAAAGTATTTCATTGCCACAGGGAGACATTTGGAGGTCGAAGGTATCTGTGCATCCTTAAAAACTGACAGATTCCCACCCAATGCTCACTCATTTAGTTTCATTTTGAGGTTGTAAAGTCCCTTTCTTTCTGATGGTGGAGTCTTTCCTTGATCCACTGTTCTATACTACGACAAGACGGCCAACTACCATGTGACTACCATCTCCGTGGTGTTGAAAGGCCTACCCTATTTTAAGGCCTGGTTTTCATTCTTGACATGGCAGTTCGGGGAAGTAACAAGAAAGCAGTGTCCCAAACAGGCTGGACTCCCAGAGCATCAGGGATATTGACTTTGTGCTATTCAAAGACCCCCCCCCCTCCCCCACCGTATCAGAAAAAAATGCTGAACCAGTTTGTCATAAAACCAACGCTCAACGAGCCGGCCTGCACTGAATAATTTCGCCAAAGGTGGTTATACTACGCAACACTTTTGGGCAGAAAATGCAGTTAACCAAGCAGAAAAATGTAAATATGGTATGGGAATGCAGAGGCTGACAGGGGAACTCTTAGCCAGGTAAACCAGGAATGACGACCACTCAACTCCCTTATTTAAATACGCATTAAATAGTTACCTTGATAAACAAAGTTCTAGGTAACAAATTAAGGAGATTTTTTTTCAAATTACCTTAAAATGTTTGAGATAGCTATCCAACAAATTCAGCTATACAATCTGTTTTTTTATTTGACTTGCTTATTGACGCATGAAATGAATTGGCCTGAAATTTGAATCTTGCAATGAGCGACAGATGAAGATTTTTTTTTGCATCTTAAATAACCAACATATGAGAGGATTTGTTTTCGACTGAAGCAGAATTTTTAAGCCAATTCCAGAAGAGCAGCATTCCTGCAAACTATTTACAGGCATGTTTAGGAAATAGCTCCCTCATCCTTTGTCGTTTTCCAAACCACAGGTTTTTTCAGATGCCCACTGTTAATCGTTGTCTCAGGGGGTGTGGATTGGACAAGCACGTATCTTCGTACGGGAGAATTAATTGGGTTGGAAAAGAGAATACTAAGCATCAGGTCAGAGGTGATATAACCTTTTTTCAATGCCGAGCAGCTCCAGCGCAAAATGTTTTTGGGTTCTTTGTGACCGCTGCCAACTCGTCCAATGGCAGCAGCACAACAGCTCTTTCTAGTGTTCTGCTCCTTTACAACATCTGAGATGAGAACACACACCAAACTCATGAGTCATGAATACGCGTAATCGCAGTAATGCCTTGGGATGGATACTCAATGACGGTTCAGTGACTAAACATTGAGGTACGGAATATAGACTGCCCAAAATATCGACTCAAAAATATCGAAGGACAGAATATAGAATGCCTATCTACAAACAGTTAAGTACTAAAATATCGAGTACAAAATATAGAATGTTAAAATATAGTTAACTAAAATATCGAATTTTTTAAATGCATTCAAAATAATATAAAAGTAATTAAATAATAAACACAATTAAATAAAACATAGTTAAAATAAAGTAAAAAAGCTTAAAATGTAAAAATAATAAATGTAATGTAAATATTTTTTTTACCATATATATTTACTTAATATTATTATGAAATAATTATTAATCTTAATTATAAAATATTTAAAACATTATTGCAAATATATTTACATATATACATATATAAATAAACCTATTATCTAAAGATACAAATAAATAATATATACTAATTTAAATGATTAAAGTAATACTTTTTATGTTAATTAATACTTTACACTACATTAAATATAACAAAATTAAAAACATTACATAGCTAAGGGAATAAAATTAGTATTCACACTCCAACAATTGCAAAAGTAAAGAATTTGTTGGAAAGTGGGAGTGTAAAAATTACTATTCCCACTCCAGTGAGTGCAACAGTAGGGAAAGCGCTGGATAGCATAGGGGTAAAAATTACTATTCCCACTCTAGAGTGTATGCAACAGTAGGGAAAGCGTTGGATAGCGTAGGGGTTAAAATTACTATTTCCACTCCAGAGGGTGCAATAGTAGGGAAAACGTTGGATAGCGGGAGGGTAAAAACGTACTATTCCCACTCCAGAGAGTGCAACAGTAGGGAAAGCGTTGGATAGCGTTGGGGTAAAAATTACTATTCCCACTCCAGAGAGTGCAACAGTAGGGAAAGCGTTGGATAGCGTAGGGGTAAAAATTACTATTCCCACTCCAGTGAGTGCAACAGTAGGGAAAGCGTTGGATAGCGTAGGGATAAAAATTACTATTCCCACTCCAGTGAATGCAACAGTAGGGAAAGTGTTGGATAGCGTAGGGGTAAAAATTACTATTCCCACTCCAGTGAGTGCAACAGTAGGGAAAGAGTTGGATAGCGTAGGGGTAAAAATTACTATTCCCACTCCAGAGAGTGCAACAGTAGGAAAAGTAATGATTTAATATTTAAATAAGAATACATTAATTATCAATACCAATAAAAAATTAATTAAAATTAATTACCAGCCACAAAATATTTAATAATTAATTATAAATACCAATACATATTTTTATTAAAAATTAATTACCTATTAATAATTATTTAACAACTAATTAATTTTCAATCCCAAAAATGTAATAAGTAATACAAAATTTACCAATTAATAATTAGGAAGTCAAACTTTTGGAGTGGTGCACCGCTCGGTATTGAGACAAGTGGTAGTCAATTATTCAATGAATCTGTTGATATTAAAGTCTCGAATAATCCTTTATTTTCAAAAAAATGCCAGCCAACGTGTTTCGTTCATGAAAATGAAATTCTTCAGGACAGCTCATCACCCCGACCTGCTCACAGATACAGCGCACACCGGCCCTTACCAAGGTGGCCCGTGCAGCTCGGACTTCCACCCTACACTTCCGTTTCCTCACCCGGGAACGTGGACGCATGCCCTGAAGAAGTTCATTTTCATGAACGAAACGCGTTGGCTGGCAATTTTTTGAAAATAAAGGATTATTCAAGACTTTAATATCATAAGATTCATTGACTAATTGACTACCACTTGTCTCAATACCGAGCGGTGCAACACTCCAAAAGTTTGACTTCCTCATTTGTCTGCACAGCAGTTGGCACTCAACGACGGCAACTGCTGGAGTAGTTTTGTACACACTCAACCAAATTGACTATTTGCAATACACAACAAGGGAACATCACAGGGAAGTGTGGTCACTGTGTCCGCCGTTGTTTGGAACTACAATTTGCACCAATTAATAATTAATTAACAGTACATTATTTATCAATACACAAAAATTATTTCAATAATTACTTAATTACAATTAAATGACTTCACACCCTATTCCCCTATAACCCACAACCCACTCCAAATAATAAATTAATACAATTAACATAATTATCAATTAATCAATTAATCAAAATTAATTACCAATTAATAAACATTAATTACCAATTAATAATTAATTAGAAATAAATGTATTATCAATATAAATAAATTAAAATTAATATTTACTTAATTACAATTAAATTATTTCCCACCCTATTCCCCTATAAACCCACAACCCGCTACAGAACTAAAACGCAAAATTGAACTAAAAATAATTAATAATTCATAAAAATTAATATTTAATTTACTATAGTTAAATTACTTCCCACCCTATTCCCCTTTAAACCCACAACCCGCTATGGAATTAAATTACGCAAACATTAAATAATATAACATTCATTACTTTAAAAAAATTAAACATACATTACAAAAATGATATATCATTTTAACACATATACTTGCATACATAACACTAAAAAAAATCGATATTATGGAAAACGATATTTTAAATTCGATATTATGGAAATCGATATTTTAAACCTCAATTTCGATATTCTATCCAACTATATTTTGGTAATTCGATATTCTGGCCTCTCTATATTTTTAATTCAATATTCTGGCCAGTCGATATTTCAAATTCGATATTTTGGGTGTTTACCCTCAATGACCTCACAGATTTTGATCACAGCCATAGGAAATATGGTACAATTTTTACCAGACTGATTATAATTTTACAAAATAGGTGATCTTCAGTGGATTTGTGGTCACAGGAGACTGTGTTCTGAGCATAATCATGACACTTGGGTCAGTCACAGATATGCATAGCAGCTGTAAGTGATGCCTGCACAGTGAACAGAATAATTTGGGAAGAGAATTGCTTTTGATGAAATTCTGCTCCTGTAAGCAATGACTGCTCTTTTGCTTTTTGAAGGCAACCAGATCATGAATTTCTTGTCAAAGTGCTGAGCTTGAACAAGCTTCTCTCTGGTTGTGCCACATAACAGAGGATAAGAAGGTGTTTCTAGAAATATTTTTCTAGAAAATAAAACATGCAGTAGGAGGGGAGAGGAAGAGTCACTGCTTCAAGAATTCGGGCGTAGCCTGACGGACACAACAACCTAAGTCAAAGCAAGGAAAATGATTCATCTTACTGAAATACATAAATTAAAACGCCCTAAGCTGAATAATAATTACATTTACTAGGAAATACAGTAATAACAAGCATTGAAAATGCAATAGGTCTCGCCTTTGATTAAGTTAAAGCCATTTGCTTTGATAATGGTATTGTATAGCAAAGCAAATGGCTTTAACTTAATGAAAGGTGAGACCTATTGCAGTTTTAATGCTTGTTGCTTTTTAGGTCTCGGCTAGCATTGCTGCTCACATGCGCAGCTCACTCGGCGAGATTTAATGTAAATGAGGACTTGTAGAAAAGGGCTTTAAGCCCCGCCCCTCTTTTCCATTGGCTGGCGTCACCGTTTATGCTAAACGGCGGCCAGCCATTGGAAAAGAGCTCTGTATGTTGCCTCCCTTTGGCTTTTTTGGACGGCCCACTTGGACGGGCTCTCCTGCTTTCCTTCTGGCATAAAATCTTTCTTATCTTTATGGGGCCATGTGTTTAAACACATGGCCCCATAAAGACAAGAGATCCTGTTTCACTTTCGGGACCGCCCCGCGCTTGTTAAAAACAATGACAGCCTTTGCTAAGCCTGTGTGGTGTAACCTACCTAGAAAACTGTGCCATTGGATGACATGAGTGTGCACCCTCCCCATGTTTGAATCTGTAAAAGCAAGGACACAGTCTGAAAAAAAAGTTGCTACAGGTGTCCCCATTCCCTGCAGTTTACAGCCCTGGCTTCCTTCTCTGCCTGTGTCTTTTGTCACAACTCACAAAGCCCATCGTCAACAATTACTTTTGGGATAGAGTTTCTATAGAGAGGCCCACAATGCCTTGCTCTGGACTTGCAAATGCCCTTGCATAGTTAAATGACAAAAAGCTGCCTGTTCCTATGGCGCTGGCCAATCAGCAGGAGGCGCCAGATCAAAGGGTGAAATCCAAGCCGCTGCTTCTACGAGGGGGTCAGACCGCTGGTTATGTGAGTTGGGCTGGTGAGGGTTCGTGAAATAAACACCCGTAACACACGGGGCGTCCGCGAAATAACGTACACGGCATGGCTCGCGAAATTAACAGCATTACATCACTACGGTAATCTAAAAGGAGCGCCCTCGTGAATAATGCCCGTTTGGCCAATTAGTTGTGTTGCTGCTTTGTGGCACAATGAGGACGCCCATTATTGTTGTCTTGCCAACATGTGACAACTCCAATCAGGAAAATGTCTAGGAGAGTGCACACCAGAAGAGGCTTGTACGCGCTGACTGAAATCGCTCATTATCCTGAAAACCATTGAAGGGATTTGACAATGAAAAATAGGAACATTCTCGATTTTCTCTAATACATATTTTATTGTTTTGAATATTGACAAGCCAGGTGTGGTGTGTCAAAGGCTTTTTTGCAATATGAGATATTTAAACAGTAGAGGCGTGATTAGTTGATTAAAGTTTCTATCAAACTTTGAGCAAGCAAACAATTGTGCGTGGTCAAGCAACGAGGACGCTGGAAGACAAAAGGATTGCAGGGCTGGAGCGAGGTGTCCTAGTGTTTACGTGGCAGTAATGTGGCAGCAGCCCGAGAGCGGGATAGGTCATCAGGTGTCTGTGACTATCTGTCTCTGCGCTTTTGTGTCAATGCATCGTAGTCTGTAGGAGTGATTCATGATAGAAGCATTCTAGTATTTTTTTTTTAAAACAGTACCGTTTGTGGTATATGTGTTTCGGATTTCTAGCCGGGGCTATTGATATTAAATGGATCTGCCTCATAAATCCAGTCGCCATTATTGCAACAAAAGGCACATTATATAGCATAAGGCGACATATTCTGTGTCAATATAATCTCGCTTTGTTGTCTTTGTGACAACCAGTAGTATTGTCGAGGCAGAAGTTTCAACTCATTGCTATACATTCGGCTCATAATTTTGCCAATCCGCTACTAAGAGGTGACCAGTTTACCTTTGAAGTGGCATCTCGGGTTTCAGTAACTTTTGAATCGATTGAGCTAGAAACTGTTTGTCGAAACTGCTAATTGTACAGCAGAATGTGAATTATGTTGCAGGTGTGGCAACTCCATAATGATGCAGAAAACGCCGCTTTCACATTACCGCATAATTACTACAACCGTGATAATGGCTGTTGATAGCAAATTGAACTGTTTCGTTATACAGCAAAGTGGTGCATGTTTTCTTAAACGGACAAATGTCCCCGGTCTCCTTTTAGTAAATGTGCAATTAATATGTAGCGCCCAATGTCGGCATTTTGCAATATGTAAGCGCTAACAGTTTTGCCAGATAAGGAAACTAGGCGCAGAAAATAAAGAGGTCTGTCCAGGATCACATAATATATTCGGGGGGGGGGGGGTAAGGGGGATTAGGATGATGCTCTTTAAGTCCCATCTATATATGTTAATATTATTTGTAATATTTTATGTGCGACTTTACCAGTTCGGGTTTCAGAATGCCGATTCTGTGTGGGGTCAGTTCCTTAGCCGCTTCTAAGCACTGGTGTTATTACTATCCAGTGTCTTAGTACTCAGTATGTCGACCTCTGAAGGCTGAAAGGGTTGGTTGGCCCTTGCAGGGTTTGACCCCGTGCGCTGCAACACCAGCTGTCATCAGAGAATCCTTAAGGGGCGGCAACAGATGGAAAGGTTCGCCACAAAGGGCATCCGCTTTTAAGTAATTTAGCCCTCAGATCATGCGGCTAGGGGGCTAGCAGACGGGGTGGGGGGTTCTTCTCTTTGGGCTCTGTGCATCAATGTAAAAGCCAAAGCTGCAACAGGCTGAAAGATAGAGATCTGAAAGGGTGACTGTATTTGAGCGTGCCTTTTTAGGTCTCGCTGAGTCAGCGCGCATGCGCTGCTCGGAGAGACTTTAGTAGGTGAGTTTTCAAAGTGCTGCTGAAGGCTGGCAGTTCGCGCGTGCACGCTCGCATGAACGCAAGCGTGTCGCCAGCCAGCAGCACTTTGAAAACTCACCTACTAAAGTCTCTCCGAGCAGCACATGCGCGCTGACTCAGCGAGACCTAAAAACGATGATGTACATGACCATGCAGAACCAGAGTTCTGCATGCACAGTGCTCCGGCCTATTTTAGTATCTCGCAATTATCTACTGGAACCCACTCTGGTCAGATGGAACTTTTTACTTGCCTGATAGCATGGAGGGAAAATTACCGTCATCACAATTACAGTCTGCAATTTGCCATAATCAAGGACTCGAAACTTAATCTCTTGGCTCTCTGGTTTTTATTATCAACATAAAGATTTGGAGATACAAAGTCCTCAATACGAGGCATAACATGTACATAGGCACTAACACAAATGCTACTCTACGAAGAATCCGCATACGGCTAAAAATAACTAAGAGTACAATCTCTAAAAGCATGAGGTAGAACACTACCAAGCAAATGTCGATACTAGGGACACTGAACCATACCATCTCTGTCCCTACTCTGTACTAGGTGACATCCCTACATAGCAATCCCTTGAGACCCTCATCAGAATAAAAGGTGTCAGAGCGAAACTTCCTAAGAAGTCCTCACTTAGAGAGCTTGGTCTAAGTTGCCCCCTCTACCCTTCGCCTAGCCGTCCTCTGCTTTGGGCTGCCCCGCTCTGCTCTGCCTCCACCCTCGGGGCGCTGTCCCTAATACAGTACCCCAAGTCTCCGAACACGCCCTTTGCGCCTCCTCTCCTTCCGGGGTCGTCTTTCAGTACTTTTCCACAGAGCGCTGTCCAGTTCCATCGTCCATCGCTTGGCCTTGAGTCCCAGACGCCATCCGCACTAGGAGTTACGATTGGCACATTCCAATACACTCCCATGTCTGGCTTTCTCTACATAATTCAAATTACGAACAAAGAGCTTCTCTACTAACGAGCAACTGTCCTTGCACCTGGGGTGAGATCATGCAAAGCAGACATTCTTCACATCTTTTAAGTTGCAATTTACTACAGCCTAAAACCTCTACTGGAATAAATCCCTTTTGGCCTATTGCCCTTGGCTAACATAAGAAAATACCAGGCCTTTCGCCTCAACGATATATGCGAATTCTGGCCACTACTTCGGTTACACAAGCAGGTTTCAATCACAGTATTGACATTTACGTCTTTCTTTCATGTGTGGTCAACCTAAACAACCTACAGACACGAAGTCTGGGGTACACATTTCTAACACCACATTGCATTTCCCGTAGCTAAACACTATCCATTTCTCTAATACGTTTACCATGTGCTTGTACATAGCTAGCACTTCTACTTAAAATCGATATAGGTTATACAGTTGTAATACATTGCACACGAAATCCCTGAGTACACATTTGGTTATATACGGGTGCCGACTAACAGTGAATATAACGCACCCCTACAATTCTCAAACTTTTAAACGCTACATCAGTTCCCCCCTTTGATGACATCCGTCATCACACCATTACATTTCCTTCTTCAGAACTGATTTAAACCGTGCTAGTCATAACATTTCCATGTCGGACTCCCTCCAGTTTCTTAAGACTCTCATATTGCTGCTCCTGGAGCTTTGCCAACCTCCTCTCGTTTGCTTTTAGAGCTCTTTCAACCTTGCCTCCTTGATACCACTTCCATGCCTTCACACATCCCCACAAACAGATCACACAAACCACGGCAATAATAATTGGTTTCAACACTGAACCTAGAAATCCCCTTCCCAGATTCGCAAACCAAGTTCCCACTCTTCCAAATCCTAATCCAATCTTCTCCCACACATTCACCTCCGTCAGATCCGTAATCTCCTTGTGAATAGTCGTTATGTTGTCTATGTACTTCCCTATCTCCTTCGAGTTGTCTGGAATGTACGTGCAGCATTCCTGAACTTTCAATAATTTGCAGACTCCGCCTTCTTTTGCTAACAACACATCTAAAGCAAGGCGATTCTGCAAAACCATATTCCGGATCGACAACATCTCTCCAGCCACCAATATCAAAGATCTCGCCGTGTTCATAGACAACTCATCAACTACAGTCGCCAACCTTCGGATCTTCACATCATTCAACACCACACCCATACTAGGTATCATTGCTCCGTATATGTCCCCAATCACCGCACCGGCATTTGTAGCCCTACGTTTCCTGGGCGGTCGCTTCGTCTCTAACAACTCCAAGTCCCTTGTGTGATAAATCTTCGGGAATATGATAGCCAAATAGCATACTCCATACCAATTGTCGGGTAGTCTGACATAAGCATTCGTCCCACAAACATAATACACTGTCGGGATTACTTCTACTGGACCTTGCATAAAATTCTTAGCATAAGCTTCCATTGTAAAAGTCTGAGAACAAATGCTATGTCCTACTGCGACCTTCTCCGTCTTGGATTGAGGCCGTGCAATACACAAATTCCCTCTCTGTGCCTCATCCAATGCTATTGGTCCATAACTTCCCTTAGATCTGTGAGCTCTCTCCTCGTCCGTCCAATCTACTGGGCTATCTCCGGTGTGTCGTGTCTCGGTCAACTTTCTATACCTGTCCTCTACTTGGTCTATGAATTTCTTCTCTATCTCTGATAACGCACATGTCAGGTTATTCCTGTGAGCATGCGCCGTATCCAGTTTCACAGTCGGTCTAAAATATTTCAGGAGTCTGTCCTCTTTCTTATCCAGGTCATATCTATTCAAATGCTTGATTGCTGGCACCTCGGGAAGTACCGTGTCAAAATTTGAGAAGAAATACTCGAACTGTCTCCTGTCATAAAATAAACTGAGCCATATGCTACAAGAAATCCCATAAGTCAATGGGAGATGATGATACTTGATACCCTCATCCACTGAAGCAGGCAACTGCATGCACACATAACAATCCTTCACATCCATCGCATCAACATACTCATACAGCAACCTTGCATACGCGTTAAGCTTAAAATCACCCTTTGACAAATCCATGTGAAGTCTGCGAACATCTCTCAACTCCGATGATTCCGGTTCGCTAATACTAACACCACTCTGCCCTGGGGTAATAGGTGTGGGTGCTCCCTGAACCTTCCCCTCTTGCCTGTGAGCCACCATGTAGGAACTGATCACTACCGCAAATATGGTGACTACTACAACTCCGATCCATGTGCCTATTATCAGTTTAGCCCTACGATGTGGGTTTACAGGATCTGCCATCTTCGGAATATGCTCAATGTCCAATGCAGTCTCTGAAAGGATAAGTCTCCTTCTCATTAATGTCTCTTTCGTGAACTTAGGCAACCCTCCCTAACTTTCTTCGTTCTACAACGGAAAAATCCCTAATTTTGTTCTTCTTCCGCTCGGCTCTAGGTAATCTTCTTTTTAGCTGGCAACCTTTCTCAAATCAATCTAACATAAGCGCCGGTCCCAACAGCTCCAGGACTCCCTGCAATATTTCGAGCTTAAGAATGATCAGTTCTTGTGGATCTGGCACAGTCGTGAACGTCGGGAACTCCAAATTGTCCAAGATCATACCTCGAATGGTACTCAGGAATGGCGGACTTGGGATATGAATCGTCAGAATCCCTTCGATCTCCAATCCCGGAACTTTCAGCAACACTTCCACCCTCTGGAGCGGGACACTGTTGACCAATGTCATCGACCTCAATCTTCCCGTGCTCGGTAGCTCTGGCATCAGTCACTTGGTATGCCCACTCCGGGGAAGCGTACTTCCGACTTGGCACTCGAGTTCTCTTGGACCTTCTCACACCACCTTGAGGATTTTCCTCGTCTCCCGATTCTTCTTCTGGTTCTTCCGAAACTGGTGCAAGGTCGGTGTCTGGGGCCAACCTCAGGTTCACCCGGTTCTGCTTTGCGGGCCAAACCCTTTCCGCTTCGGTGGCTCCCCCAGTCTTCTCTCCGATACCCTGTGCACTGACTTCCTCTTCTTCGGCAGAACTCGATTCTGTACTACCCACTGCACCTCTCGCTCCTTCGCCGGTTTCTGGGTCAGTACTTTCTTCACGTCCTCCCCCAACTCGATTCAGTGCACCATCAGCCGCTTCAGCAACCCTTACAGCTTGACTGGCCCTCTCTGGCGATTCTGTCGGCTCACTGGGATCTTTGTTCTCGAGAGGGGCTGTATCTTCCAAGGGTGCTGGAACTCTGCGGGTATGAGAAGCATGCACCCAGTTCGGTAACCCTCCGCACTTGACAGCAGTGTTCGTAACAAGGATTACTTGGAAAGGGCCACGCCACCTAGCATCCAAACAACTCTTCCTCACGTGCTTTCGGACCAGGACCCAATCGCCTGGGTCCAAGTCGTGGCACCTGTCACTCGCAGCTGGAACCGTTGCTGTCTGCACCTGCTGAGACACAGAACGGACCACGTCAGCAAGGCCTTTACAATAGTCCAGGATCATATCATCAGTGATATTTATCAGAGCATTGGCAGGTATTGCAGGCAAACGCATCGCTCTTCCCATGAGGATTTCATGGGGTGACAACCCAGTTCTTCTATCAGGCACACTTCGAAGGCTCATAAGGACCAAAGGTAATGCGTCAGGCCATTTCAGAGACGTAGACGAACACACTTTCGCCATCCGAGCCTTCAGAGTTCCATTCACCTGTTCCACTATCCCTGAAGCCTCTGGTCTATAGCTACAGTGTAACTTCTGATCTATATTCAAAGCAGCACAAAGCAATTTCATAACTTCGCTGTGAAAATGAGTTCCTCTGTCCGATTCAAAGGACGTCGGGAACCCGTACCTTGGAATGAGTTCTCTCAATAAGAGTTTCGCTACTGTGAGTGTGTCACATCTGCGTGTAGGATATGCCTCCACCCACCTGGAAAAGACACATACTATCACTAATATGTACCTCAACCCATTACACTTCGGCATTTCGACAAAATCCAACTGCATCCTATTGAAAGGTCCCCCTGACCTCCCTATGTGGCTCAATGTCACAGCAGTTCTTTTCCCTACATTCATCTGTTGGCAAGTGACACATCTCTGGCACACAGTTTCAGCCACGGCACGAAACTTCGGATTGTACCAAGTCTGACGAAACACTCTCATCATGGCATCCCTACCCAGATGTACAGCACCATGTATCAACCTCGCCATGGGATTCAACAAACCTTCTGGCAACACTGCTCGTCCATCATTCGAAACCCATATATCCACATCTCCCTTCTCACATCCAGCTCGTATCCAGCTGTCCCGTTCCTGATCTGAGACCCCTTCCTGAAGCTGCTTCAGTTCCTCCCATGTGTCAGCCACTGCTAACATCTGACCATACACCACCTCTTCCCCAGTTTCCTCAATGTGGATCTCAGTAAAGCTGCATCCCTGCTCTGCACAAAATCGAGCTACTTCGTCTGCATAGTTATTTCCCAACGAGACAAAGTCGCTTCCCTTCGTGTGGGCTGCACATTTAACAACAGCAATTTCATCAGGACCTTGCAATGCTTTTAACAATTTCCGCACATAATCACCATTTCTTATAGGAGAACCTGAAGACGTCATAAACCCTCTCTGGGACCATAGCTGTCCGAAGTCATGAACCACACCAAACCCGTACTGGCTGTCCGTGTAAATAGTTACACGGATCTTGTCGGCTGCCAAACAGGCACGAGTCAGAGCAATGAGCTCAGCCACCTGCGCGGAGTGTACTCCTTCTAAACAAGCGGCTTCAACCACACCCGTAATGGTGCATACAGCAAACGCTGCTCTCAATCGACCGACACTGTCTCTTAAACATGAACCGTCCACGAAGAAAATCTCATCTGACACTGGGAGCGGTTCGTCGACAATGTCGGGTCTCGGTTTGGTGCATAGTTCAGTCACATCGAGACAATCATGGTCCTCACAATCTTCATTATCATCTATTTTTAGAACAGGTAACAGTGTAGCAGGATTTAAAACAGCACACCTCTTCAATGTCACATTATCGGCTGCAAGAATAACTTGCTCATAACGAGTCAGCCTATTATTCGTGAGGTGCTGTGTTTTAGTCCTAGTCATCAACAATTCAACAGAATGTGGCACATGTACAGTAAGTGGATGACCCATCACAATGCTCTCACATCTCTCGATGCTGACACCTGTTGCCGCAACGGATCTGAGACATCCGGGCAACGCAGAAGCTACTGGATCTAGAGTAGCTGAGAAATAAGCAACTGGTCTACGGACACCTCCATGATTCTGGGTTAACACTGCTAATGCGCAACCTTCTCTTTCGCAGCAGAACAATGCAAATGCCTTGTTATAATCCGGCATTCCCAACGCAGGAGCGCTACATAAGGCTTCTCTCAGCCTCAGAAATGATTTCAAACAGTCGTCGTCCCATGGTACCGGATCACTTACATCCTTTCGCGTCAGCTGCTGCAAAGGCTTCGCTTCAAAGGAAAAGTTTGGGATCCACTGGCGGCAATAGCCCACCATTCCCAAAAACATTCTAACTTCCCTCTGCGTCGAGGGAACTGGCATTCTCAAAATCGCATCAATGCGATCTGGAGACACCTTCCTTTTACCCTTTTCAATTCTGTGCCCCAAATACTGTACCTCAGGTAAACAGTATTGCAGCTTGTTTGGAGACACCTTGTGACCGTTCTCTCCCAGGAAATTCAACAACGCAATGGTATCGATCCTGCAAGCGTCTTCTGTCTCTGACGCGACAAGCAGGTCGTCAATGTATTGCACCAAAACAGAGTTTTTCGGCAACACAAGACCTTCCAGATTCTTCTTTAACAGCTGATTGAAAATCGATGGGCTCTCCGTATACCCCTGTGGGATACGGCACCACGTTAATATACGATTTTCTAGCCTAAAGGCAAAAAGAAATCTACTCTCTTCATGTAGGGGAATCGAAAAGAATGCCTGACACAAGTCAATCACTGTGAACCATCCAGCTTCGCATGGGATCTGGAACAGTATCACAGATGGATTCGGTACCACTGGACAACATGGAACAACTATGTCGTTTATTTTCCGCAGGTCTTGCACTATCCTGAACTTCCCACTCGGTTTCTGCAGTCCCATAATGGGTGAATTACATGGACTACCCATGATCTCCACCAGTATTCCCTGCCTAATCATAGACTCAATCACAGGTTTGATCCCAGCAATCGTCTCAGGCGACAGTTTATACTGAGGGGTTCTCGGGAATTCCGCGTTTGGCTTAACCTGTATCTTCACTGGTTCCACTCCCCTGACTAAGCCGATCTCCTCTCCGCTTAGATCCCACACATCGGTCGATACAGACTCCCTCAAATCCGGTGGAAGCTCCTCCACTGTCAAAGCCGGGTACATTTCCACGCACACCCGCTGATTTGCAACCTTAAAGGTCGCGTCATCATCTCTGGTCTGTACCTCTACTCCCCTCGGGGTACAGTAAATTGTGCAATTGAGCTTACACAATAAATCTCTTCCCAACAGACAAACAGGACTAGAATCGCACACCACGAACTGATGTCGATCCCTAAAGTTTCCTATCCTGACGGGAATCGGTTCCGTCAAGGGGCTAACTAGTCTCTTGTTCGCCACTCCAACCACTTGTATACTTTCTCCCGAGAGGGCTACCCCCGGAATTACTGCTGATCTTATGGTTGACCTGGTAGCCCCCGTATCTACCAAAAAGGTAGTAGGGCGTCCATCGAGTTCGGCTTCCACAAAGGGTCCCTTCTGATCTACCTCTAGTATGGCCCTGAGCAGGCAATCATCGTCCTGACCCAAACTTAACTGCGCCAGCAAATCTGCATCCCTCTCCTCTTCCACTTCGAACATGGGCATCTGCAAATAAGTCCGAGCTCCCTGCTGTATGTTCTGCATCCTGGGTGGCTGGGGAACCTGCACCTGCGAGACGCCTGTCCCCCCTTGCATCGTTCTCGGTACAGTCACCGTCTGTACCTGCTCCGCCCCAGGGACCTGACCCATTCCTCCCTCCATCTGCGGCTGATTATAGGGGTTCAAGGGACACTCGCGCCTCCAGTGTCCCACCTGGTGACACTGGTGACAAGCAGTCGTCTTCTTCAAGATCGCTACATCTATTCCTGTCCTAGGGTCTACGGGTCTCGGCCTTCCCTGACCCTGCATATTCTGATTCCCTGTCTGATAATTTCCCTGTCTTCGCCCCACTGGACCCCCATTCGGCGGTCCCTGAGCCGCTTGCATCTGAATGAGCAATAAGTTATCCTTCATCTTCTTGTGCTTTGACTCAATCTCATCCGTGCAGTACCTGGCGTACCGCAAGATCTCGTCTACGGGCTTATTCTGCCAACAGATCAAATGCTGCTGTATCATAAGACTGACTTTGGGTTTCAAACCCAACACGAACTTAGACACAAACTGTCCCATGTCCTTTGTTTCCAGCTCATCTAACCCACTGTACTGCTTAAAAGCTTTCAGAAGTCTCTCATAGAATTCATGTACTGTCTCCTTGGGCTCCTGCACTGTCCTGTCTATCTTCACCCAATCGATATCTTGGGGTGAAACCTTCGATTTCAACCAGGTAATTACCTTATCGTACAGCCTCATTACCACGGGCGACGGACCATTAGTAACTATGTTCCTATCAGGCTCATAGTCCGGCCAATCAACAGCAATTTTACATGCGTTCCACAGATCTCCCGGAACTACGATATCGAATAAGGTGTTCAGATCTATCCACAACACCTTCGAAATCTTAACGAAACGCTCAACTTGCTTGTACCACTCTGCAGGCTTCTCCCTGAGCCTGGGAAAATCATTCGTAAATGAGGCCAAATCCCCCCTGCTCCATGGTACATGCACGTATCCTCCATTCGCCACCTCTCTCAAAGGAAGGATCTTTACCTCCTGCAAATCTCCTTCAGAGCTCCCTCCTTTCGCTCCTCTAGAATTCTTTTTCCTAGCCCATTTCTCTTGCCATTTATCGAGCATCAGCCATATTCTCATAGCTACGATCAATTCCTTGGTATGTGACCTTAGACCAACAACCCTTTTCTCTTCCAATTCCCGTTCGGTACAATGCATCCTATGGCTCCCTTGCAATGCTCTAGTCTTGGATAGATCCACCCCATATTCTCTAGCCAAACCCGCCAGTTTCTCATGTGCCACTCGTGCTTTACGAGTCACATCCTTTGCCACAAAAAGCAATTCATCGGGAGTATAGGTCAATACTCTCTCCAGAGGTAGATTCCCATATATTATTTCATCCGCCTCTGCTTTAAGTCTTACTACATCTATCATTCCTGCCTTCAAGGCTCCTTTCAACACCTGACAACTTGCTCCACGTCCCTCATCATACTCACATTCCGATTCCTGCTCTCTCCTTTCCTCCGGTAGTTCTATGGGAGCAGAATGGCTCTTAAAGGCAACTGGGGTTGTCCCCGCTCGGCCCATATTCCAGCTCATTTGCTTCTTGGGTGATACCCATGACCCTAAATCTGGTCTCGACTCCATCAGAGTCCTCGGCCTCACCGGTCTCTCGTCCTCTTCGCCCCTAGATGTGTCCGACACCGCTGCTAATGGTGTACTCCATTGTACAGGGCTTGGAGGTCGGGCCGTTGCCCCTTCCAACTCACTTTCCCCACTTTCTCGCCTAGTTCTCTCTGCCTCTCGTTCGGACCTCTCTCTCGCCTCTGATTCCGGGCTGTATATAGACACAATCGGTCCAATGGTGACCGGTACCCTCAATGCATCCGGTAACCTCATCTCTCCTTCAATCCTTCGGCTGGTCCCCGACTGACCCTGTGAACTCGCTGTTTCAAACGAGACCAACCCTTCCACTCGGGTCTCGGGCTGGATCGTTACCCTTCTAGTTTCCTCTCTCTCGCTCCACCTATCATCTGCCTCATCCGGGTTATAAGGGGGTGGTCTCTCGTCTAGCAATCTTTGCAATATATCATCATCAGAATCACTATCCTCTTTCTGTGCTTTCCCATTCCTTATCCCCGTCTCCTCCATTATCGCGGGATACAGTTTCGCTTCCTCGATTGTCTGCACTCTCCATCTTTTCTCTGCTGCGTCCCATTTGGCATCCTGGAATGCCCTAATCGACTTCCTCATCCTCTCCTGACTTCTTCCCTTTTCCTTATCATGCGCTGCTCGGATCCACGCATGTAATGCTTCAAACTGTGCTGGTCTTGGCAAGGGTTTTAAGGACCCCATCACCGTCTTCAGTTGGTACAGCACCGCTAATCTAAATGAGCCGTACCTCGGGAAAGCTAATTCCCCTTCACCTTGTGTAACCTTGTGCCAATTCTCGATCCAAACGATAGTATGTAACCCCACATTCTGTGCCATGTAATGTGCCGGTGTATCCTCGGGAGGAGCTTCTTCTCCCCCGCGGACAACCACATGCCTATCACCTCTACACAACTCTCGCAAAGCCCTAAGACACTTCATAATGAGCAAATTCGATCTCGCGCTCTATTTACTTCTTATTCTCAAATCCTCCAATAACAGCGCGACTCACACCAACCGGCCTATCACAGCGCGACACCCTCTGACGTCACCTTCCTTTGTTCGCAGCAGTTCCCTTCTCCAAACTCGTTTCACGCTTACTCACGTCCCATTCATACACTGAAATAACCAATTAAGTTATTTCTCTGGCTGTCCGTCCACAGCCTCTGACTGTCCGTCCACAGTCTCTCGACCTTGTTGACCTCGATTGGCGCCCGTCTGCCCCCGTCCGGCCAGACAAAAACGCCTCTGATAGGTTTACTAACACTCCGATCTGCTCACCACAACCCACGACCAGCGTTAAGTTGCCATACACACACGCATTCGCTCCCCCTATCTCGGTCCAGGTGATCGATGGTACCTCACGATCTCCTTTGGGTGGTCAACAAAATCTATCTCAGGTGTCTTCTACACCACAATTCCCGGGCTGCGCGCGCTCACAGCCTGATCTCACAATCACACGACATACACAACAACTCCGCAAGACATCACACAACAAATCAACACCGCAATCTACAACCACTCATTATGTTCATACTCACTCCTGGAACTGCTGCTTTCTGCCGCGCTGCTACTCGCCGTCGATGCTCATCTGCCGCCGTCTGCTGCTCGCCATCTGATGATTCAGCATCACTTATCGTCTCTTGGGCCTCAAGGGTCACTTATCCTTATCTAATCTTCCCTCGCTATCAGTAAGAAACCATCCTCGTTTGCTACCAACTGCTCCGGCCTATTTTAGTATCTCGCAATTATCTACTGGAACCCACTCTGGTCAGATGGAACTTTTTACTTGCCTGATAGCATGGAGGGAAAATTACCGTCATCACAATTACAGTCTGCAATTTGCCATAATCAAGGACTCGAAACTTAATCTCTTGGCTCTCTGGTTTTTATTATCAACATAAAGATTTGGAGATACAAAGTCCTCAATACGAGGCATAACATGTACATAGGCACTAACACAAATGCTACTCTACGAAGAATCCGCATACGGCTAAAAATAACTAAGAGTACAATCTCTAAAAGCATGAGGTAGAACACTACCAAGCAAATGTCGATACTAGGGACACTGAACCATACCATCTCTGTCCCTACTCTGTATTAGGTGACATCCCTACATAGCAATCCCTTGAGACCCTCATCAGAATAAAAGGTGTCAGAGCGAAACTTCCTAAGAAGTCCTCACTTAGAGAGCTTGGTCTAAGTTGCCCCCTCTACCCTTCGCCTAGCCGTCCTCTGCTTTGGGCTGCCCCGCTCTGCTCTGCCTCCACCCTCGGGGCGCTGTCCCTAATACAGTACCCCAAGTCTCCGAACACGCCCTTTGCGCCTCCTCTCCTTCCGGGGTCGTCTTTCAGTACTTTTCCACAGAGCGCTGTCCAGTTCCATCGTCCATCGCTTGGCCTTGAGTCCCAGACGCCATCCGCACTAGGAGTTACGATTGGCACATTCCAATACACTCCCATGTCTGGCTTTCTCTACATAATTCAAATTACGAACAAAGAGCTTCTCTACTAACGAGCAACTGTCCTTGCACCTGGGGTGAGATCATGCAAAGCAGACATTCTTCACATCTTTTAAGTTGCAATTTACTACAGCCTAAAACCTCTACTGGAATAAATCCCTTTTGGCCTATTGCCCTTGGCTAACATAAGAAAATACCAGGCCTTTCGCCTCAACGATATATGCGAATTCTGGCCACTACTTCGGTTACACAAGCAGGTTTCAATCACAGTATTGACATTTACGTCTTTCTTTCATGTGTGGTCAACCTAAACAACCTACAGACACGAAGTCTGGGGTACACATTTCTAACACCACATTGCATTTCCCGTAGCTAAACACTATCCATTTCTCTAATACGTTTACCATGTGCTTGTACATAGCTAGCACTTCTACTTAAAATCGATATAGGTTATACAGTTGTAATACATTGCACACGAAATCCCTGAGTACACATTTGGTTATATACGGGTGCCGACTAACAGTGAATATAACGCACCCCTACAATTCTCAAACTTTTAAACGCTACATCAACAGAAACCTGAGTATTATAAAGACGAAATTACCTTATACTAATCCAATTAAGAGCTACAAATGTAGTGATCAACTTGCTGAAGAGGGAGTGTTCTCTAATTGATAAATACGTTGAATTAATGACTCTGATTTAGGAGTTGCGGAGCTAAATCATCTACTGTCCATAAGGGATCCTGAATCTCCTGGTATCACAACAGCTACTTAATGACTATACAAAGTCATATGTTCATGTAGACAATCCTTTCAAAGTGGTTTCAGAAGATGAAGAGTGCTGTGGTAAACCCACAAGTCCCGATTCATTCTACAGATGTATTTTTTTTTTTGCAACAATGTATACAGGTGTTAAAGTCACACTGAATATGGGCCATTTGTCAATGAACGTGTTTCTGTAATTATGCATCACACATAAGCATGTTTATTGATATGTTTACATGGGTGCCTAGGGTGAGGGAGTGTGCAGCAGACGCAGTGCAAAATAAAGACACCTCGACGGAGGTTACAATCATGCCAGATTCAGTTGATCTAGGTCCTGTCACAACTGTAATAGCAAACATGAGTTCAAATCTTTCAATTACTGCTGCGACGGTCACATTTATGTAACAAAAAACTGCGGTTCTGCTTTTGGTTTTCAAAACAATATACAGATTTACATAAGACAGATAGTCACATATGTGTCCCATTATACATTTAATATTGCAGACATTAAGCATACTGGCTACAATAGTAATCCAAAACAATTCATGAATATATACTATAAGAAAACTGCAAACGCAGACGGCAATCAAAATAAATCAGGATATTATTTCATCATTATGAAGTCAAATAATAGTGTAAAGGGCAAGTAGCAGAGCAGTGTTCATGGTACTTGTATGAGAAGGAAGTAGTAATAGTAAAGAAGGCATATGAAAGTAGTGCGAGTCAGACACACTTCTATTCTGAATGAGCACCACATAGTGATTTTGAGGACTCATTGATACTCTTATCTTTTTGGTAGTGTTTGGATCCAGATGAAGAAATCAATGGGAGATCATCAGGACTAGATATTATTCAAGGAAGCATCTATGAAGGGCTTGGTATGAAGGACATTAGATGGAGAATCTCCTTACTGTGGCGGAGAGTGATTCAAAATAACATGCATCGAATTTTGATTTATGAGTGAGGGCCTGAGGGTTCCAAGTCGGTTAACGAATTGTATGGTGGGGTTAGCACCATCAGCTCCCATGTCATGTTTTAGAATCGACAATTGTAAATAGCTCCACTCCGCATAGACCTCACAGAAAATAGTTCATGCTGGGCTTCAGTGCACTCGCTGGACAAATATCGGTCTGAGTTAAACAATGTGCACAAGATAGGGGACGGCTGCTCACTACAGAGAACCTGAAAGGATACCCCCCCCCCCTCGAGTTCTTCCCATCTGTAGTATTGTATGGCATGTCATTGTATAGTACGGTATGGTAAGGCCTGCCATTCCATAGCATGGTATGATTTGGTCTACCATTGTACAGTATGGTATGGTAGGCAATGGCCTGCCTTTGTACATTATGGTATGGCCTGTGGCCATTAATGTATGGTATGGCCTGTCACTAGATTGTATAGTATGGTCTATCACTGTATGATATGGGATGCTATGGTATGGTATGGTATTATATTGTATGGCCTGTCATTGTATAGTATGAGATGGTATTATATGGTATGGAATGGAATTTCATTGTGTAGTATACCATGGAATTGTATGGTATGGCCTGATGTTGTATTGTATTATTTGGTATGGAGCACAATTGTGAAATATGGTCTGGTCTGGTATGGTATGGCCTGTCATTGTACATTGTACAGTGTGGTATATGGTATGGAATTGTATGTATATTATGTGCAATTTGGCCTGTCATTGTATAGTATGGTATGGTATGTTATGGTATGGTATGGTGTGTCACTATATAGTATGGTATGTTTGGCATTGTGTGCTATGGTCTGTCATTGTATGGTATGGTATGGTACGGTATGTCATATAGTATGGTACAGTGTTGGCCTGTCATTGTATAGCATACTATGTTATGGCCTATCATTGTATAATATGGTATGATATAGCATGGCCCAACACTGTACAAGGTAGGGGGTGGTATGGGCAGTCATAAAAGTATGTTATGGTATTGTCTGTCAGTGCATAGGCTGGTATGGTATGAATGCTATGGTACAGTACAGAATTGTATGGCCTGTCATCGTATACTATGGAATGATATGGTATAGCATGGCTTGTCAGTATATTGCATGGTATGGTTTGGTATGTATGGCATGCCACTGTATGGTATGGTATGGTATTATATGGTAAGGCCTGTCAATGTATAATATGATATGGTAATGTATGGTATATTGTGGTATGGCCTGTCATTGTATAGTATGATATGGTACGGTATAGAATGGACTGTCATTGTATAGCATCAAACAAGTCAAAATGGGTTTGGGTCTCAGGGATTAATTTTAATGACCACTCAGCACTACACTCCCCGAAAGTAACTAAACACAATACAAAAAGTAATGGAGGGTCAAAGGTATGAAATTCACAAGATACGACTATGTAATGGAGCTAGTGATATTGGTTCGCTAGACAGGGTACATCATTCATAGTTTTTGAAAAATACCCATCAGTAGCTCTTCCTGGGCGCCCTTTTCATCATGTGGGTTCCTTCTAACCATGAAGGATAGGAAAAGAGTTTAGTCATGAATGACAACATAGGAACCAGTGATGGTATAACTGGGTCACAGGGGGCTACTGAAAAGCAGTGCGAGTAAAAAAGTGAAATAGTGCAAAAGTGCAAAGTAGTGATATTAAAATTAGATGGCTCTGAGGAAAGTACTTATTTATTTGAGACCTCAAAGTCTCTAAAGCTTAAAAAGAGCGAAATTGGTAGTTTTAACTAATAGCTACCAACAGGTTGGTCGACATGTTTCAGCAGGAATTACGGATCACACTGGTATCCACTGCATTCTTCAGGACCTGTGTCGCTACTGCTAGTGTTGTGTATAGAAAATATGAAAAAGGAAAAGGTATCACCTGGGTATTAGTGAAGGATCATTCTCCCAGCTGTGAAGTCCGAAGGAGAACAAACATAGTCGAAAACAAGGGAAAAACATATAATTAGTATATCTACGGTATCCAAAACAATTACATGGTATACCATATCTATAAAGAGAATTTATGGAGCAATCCTCTTGGTAGTGCTTTAATTACTACATGGAACTACAATACCTACATATGATATGTAGTAGGGCTCCCACTTACCATATTGTGCAGGAGAGTACTGCCTCACCTCACCTGGCAAACAGCTCAGGTAATTGAAGCACCGCTCTAGTGGAAAGAGAGAGACACATACAGAGACACGTCAGCGAGCAGCTGACTTCACACATAATCACAAATTGTACTGGTGTTAATAGTAGGTCAGAAAAGCCAAAAAACCTGGCTAAGGCAATGGCCGCAGTTGAACTAATGGCAAAAATCAGACCCTCGATGGCCTGAAAATGTGTTTAATGACAATTAAGCCAGTGCAAAGAACAAGCATATCTGTTCCTAAACATTGAGGTATAGGGTCCGCCTGCACCTCATTTTATAATTACTTATGCATGTATCACTTAGTCATTAGAGAACTGCCACTAGTACACATCGTGACAGGATCCCTGCTTGTGAGGTTATATTTTAGCAGGTTATATTTTAGCATCAACACTCCAGCTATTATATTAGAGCACATTTCGTTAGTAATACCATCATCTGGGCGGTATCTGGTTAAACTGTAAACACATAGGCAGAGCGCCAGTACACAACACCCGCAATGACGCTTTTTGAACATTTTCTGAAAACTGCTCGCGTGTGGGTCATAACCAGCAGCCCAACGCGAGAGAACAAACAGAGCTCTAGTGCGCCGTGAGTCAAATGTCAATTACCGCGCTGAGGGTTTAAACTCCACAAAGGCAGCAGAGCTCGATAGTTAATGCAGAGCTCTGGTCCTCCGTAAAACAAATAGCTCTTACCGCGCTATGGGATTGAACTCTACACTGGCAGCAGCGCTCAATGGACTCTGGATAAACAATGCGCACACTGGTGGCGAGCGCGCACAATGGCATCCTGCTACTAGGATTGCTGACAGACAGGCAAGAAGAACGTGTCTCTCACCTGTCCGTCGGTAATTCCAGCGTCCCTCTGGCTGTAAGGGGAGGTAACGCGCGGAGTCAAACACTACAGTTTTACTTCCTCAACTGGGCGTGTCAATTGTCATCACATGACCACTAAGGATTCTGGGATATGTAGTCCTATTGAGAGAAAGGACGCTCACAGGTAGATTAGAGCTTATGAAAGCTCACAAATTTATTAATTTATTTATTAATACTCAGTCTCCAGAAACATTGATATTTGCATGTATGTTTAAAGCAGGGGCATCCAAAAGAAATGGTTTTTTTGGAGGTACTGTTGTTTGTAAAAGCTCAGGTACAGCGCACTAGCAGCTCTACATGTTACTATGGCTACCAATGTTGTAAGGCTCTATTTTAAGCCAAGCAATACCGCACTAACAAGTGGAACGGTAAAAAATAAATAACAAATAAAGATCCACTGAAATATTCTTTATTATTTATTTTTATTTTAGACAAGTGAGCACTTGTTGATCAGGCAGAGGGGCTCCAATATATGTTAGATATAAGTTGACGAAGGCAACGGGGTGTTTATGCCCGACAATGGCCTAGAAAACACGTATGAGGCTACACCATCACAAGGAATGGAAAGATTATGGTGAATCCTACATTGAACCTCACAAGAAATGGCGAAGTATGGAGAAAAGCAAACGTAGCCTGTAAACTGGTCAGAATCAGTGCCAGACCCCATATAAATGTTGAGATGACTAATACGCTAGAGGAGTGCATCTCACAGAGACATCCACGGGATGTCATCATTCAACCCGTCCTTGTCTGAGTTCAGAGTGTACACCCATTTTTGTTCTTTCCTGAACAGAAACTTGCTAATGTCTGTCACATGGTTAGGTATCAGGGGCTGTTCTAGAATGGTCCATCGAAAAAGCCAAAGAATCTCGGATCACCTGTGTCAACACGTTTGGCACTCGTTCCAATCAGATCCAGAAGATCATCAAGAAACATTGGGGTATCTTGAACACGGGGAATGATAATCTGCCCTCGCCTCTATTTGCCTTCAAAAGGGGTAGGAACCTCAAAGACCTCAAAGAATCTTTCCATTCCTTGTGATGGTGTAGCCTCATACGTGTTTTCTAGGCCATTGTCGGGCATAAACACCCCGTTGCCTTCGTCAACTTATATCTAACATATATTGGAGCCCCTCTGCCTGATCAACAAGTGCTCACTTGTCTAAAATAAAAATAAATAATAAAGAATATTTCAGTGGATCTTTATTTGTTATTTATTTTTTACCGTTCCACTTGTTAGTGCGGTATTGCTTGGCTTAAAATAGAGCCTTACAACATTGGTAGCCATAGTAACATGTAGAGCTGCTAGTGCGCTGTACCTGAGCTTTTACAAACAACAGTACCTCCAAAAAAACCATTTCTTTTGGATGCCCCTGCTTTAAACATACATGCAAATATCAATGTTTCTGGAGACTGAGTATTAATAAATAAATTAATAAATTTGTGAGCTTTCATAAGCTCTAATCTACCTGTGAGCGTCCTTTCTCTCAATAGGACTACATATCCCAGAATCCTTAGTGGTCATGTGATGACAATTGACACGCCCAGTTGAGGAAGTAAAACTGTAGTGTTTGACTCCGCGCGTTACCTCCCCTTACAGCCAGAGGGACGCTGGAAGTACCGACGGACAGGTGAGAGACACGTTCTTCTTGCCTGTCTGTCAGCAATCCTAGTAGCAGGATGCCATTGTGCGCGCTCGCCACCAGTGTGCGCATTGTTTATCCAGAGTCCATTGAGCGCTGCTGCCAGTGTAGAGTTCAATCCCATAGCGCGGTAAGAGCTATTTGTTTTACGGAGGACCAGAGCTCTGCATTAACTATCGAGCTCTGCTGCCTTTGTGGAGTTTAAACCCTCAGCGCGGTAATTGACATTTGACTCACGGCGCACTAGAGCTCTGTTTGTTCTCTCGCGTTGGGCTGCTGGTTATGACCCACACGCGAGCAGTTTTCAGAAAATGTTCAAAAAGCGTCATTGCGGGTGTTGTGTACTGGCGCTCTGCCTATGTGTTTACAGTTTAACCAGATACCGCCCAGATGATGGTATTACTAACGAAATGTGCTCTAATATAATAGCTGGAGTGTTGATGCTAAAATATAACCTGCTAAAATATAACCTCACAAGCAGGGATCCTGTCACGATGTGTACTAGTGGCAGTTCTCTAATGACTAAGTGATACATGCATAAGTAATTATAAAATGAGGTGCAGGCGGACCCTATACCTCAATGTTTAGGAACAGATATGCTTGTTCTTTGCACTGGCTTAATTGTCATTAAACACATTTTCAGGCCATCGAGGGTCTGATTTTTGCCATTAGTTCAACTGCGGCCATTGCCTTAGCCAGGTTTTTTGGCTTTTCTGACCTACTATTAACACCAGTACAATTTGTGATTATGTGTGAAGTCAGCTGCTCGCTGACGTGTCTCTGTATGTGTCTCTCTCTTTCCACTAGAGCGGTGCTTCAATTACCTGAGCTGTTTGCCAGGTGAGGTGAGGCAGTACTCTCCTGCACAATATGGTAAGTGGGAGCCCTACTACATATCATATGTAGGTATTGTAGTTCCATGTAGTAATTAAAGCACTACCAAGAGGATTGCTCCATAAATTCTCTTTATAGATATGGTATACCATGTAATTGTTTTGGATACCGTAGATATACTAATTATATGTTTTTCCCTTGTTTTCGACTATGTTTGTTCTCCTTCGGACTTCACAGCTGGGAGAATGATCCTTCACTAATACCCAGGTGATACCTTTTCCTTTTTCATATTTTCTTTACACAACACTAGCAGTAGCGACACAGGTCCTGAAGAATGCAGTGGATACCAGTGTGATCCGTAATTCCTGCTGAAACATGTCGACCAACCTGTTGGTAGCTATTAGTTAAAACTACCAATTTCGCTCTTTTTAAGCTTTAGAGACTTTGAGGTCTCAAATAAATAAGTACTTTCCTCAGAGCCATCTAATTTTAATATCACTACTTTGCACTTTTGCACTGTTTCACTTTTTTACTCGCACTGCTTTTCAGTAGCCCCCTGTGACCCAGTTATACCATCACTGGTTCCTATGTTGTCATTCATGACTAAACTCTTTTCCTATCCTTCATGGTTAGAAGGAACCCACATGATGAAAAGGGCGCCCAGGAAGAGCTACTGATGGGTATTTTTCAAAAACTATGAATGATGTACCCTGTCTAGCGAACCAATATCACTAGCTCCATTACATAGTCGTATCTTGTGAATTTCATACCTTTGACCCTCCATTACTTTTTGTATTGTGTTCTGTCATTGTATAGTACATCATCATGGAATGGTATGGTGTATCCTGTTGATGTATAGTAGGATATGGTTTGGTATGTCATTGTGACATATGTTATGGTATGGTATGGCCTGTCATGGTATGGTGTGGCATGGCCTGTCATGTTATGGTATGGCCTGTCATTGTATAGTGTGGTATATGGTATGTATGGTATGGTATGTTATGTACAATATGGTGTGTCATTGTATAGTATGGTATGGTATGTTATGGTATGGCATGTCACTATATAGTATTGTATGGCCTGTCATGGTATAGTGCAGTATGGTATAGTATTTTACGGTATGGGCTGTCATTTTATAGTATGGTATGGTTTTGGCCTGTCATTGTATAGCATACTATTTTATGACCTGTTGTTGTATAGTATTGTAAGATATAGCATGGCCGTCACTGTACAAGGTATGGTACATATGGCCTGTCATTGTAAAGTATGCTATGGTATGGTATCATATGGCCTGTCAGTGCATGGGAAGGTATGGTATGGCCTGTCATGGTATAGTATTGTATGGTATGGCCTGTCATTATATACTATGGTATGGCCTGTCATTCTACAGTATGGTATGGTATGGTATAGAATGGCAGTTCATTCTATATGTTAAGGTATATTATGGTATGGCCTGTCACTGTATAGTATGGTAGGGTATAGTATAGTATGGTACAGTTTAGTATGGTATGGTATAGTAATTTTTGTTTCAATGTATGCAATAACTAAAGGAGGAAGCACAATAAGAATGGCCAAACAAGTGAAGAAGCTGTGGCAAAGGCAATAGGTCTCGCCTATGAGAGCTATTAGCTTTGTCAATGTTTTGCAGCCATACTGCACAGTAGTGCATATGGTTTACAGTGTGACTAAAGCTAATTTTCAAAAATGCTATGCCACAGCCAGGACTAATGCATGTTTTTTTAAGTGCATTAGTGCTGGGTGCATCATAGTCCTTATGTTAATATTTTTAGGCATGCTTCACAGCAGCCACACAGCTATACAGCATGGCTACAAATCATTGCCAAAGTTGGCTATGTCCATGATGTATAGCAGGAACAAAGGACAACGGCAGAGCCGATAGTCTCAGGGTGAGGACTACTGGCTTTGCCAATACATGTAAGGTTTGTCACAACAACCCTGTGAGTCTGTGCAAATCAGGTAATCTCTAGGGGTGGGCAGAACACACAAAGTTACATAAAAACTTCATGAGATTCCGCGGAGTTCTGCCAATGGGTGGAAATATGCATGTTATACTGCTTGCACTGCAAATTGGCTCTAGCGTGAACGGCACCGTGCGGCGCGCAAGAGCGAGCAGCCATTCGAGTTGATTTTGCTGTCACTTGAGTAGATAATCTACTCGAGCAGCAGCAGATCTACTCAAGAAGCAGCTCTCTGACCGCGCGTGACTGTCCGCGTTAGAAAATGGCGCTAGGGGACGCCAAATATCTCTCACATTTCTGAATGCTCACAGGAAAAAATTCCGCCATGCGGCGATTGGCAGAATTTGGCCAGAACTCGGCGTTACAAGAGTAACCAACCCTAGTAATATCCCCATGCATAAAAAAGAAGAAAAAAAATGACATTTGGCAAAAAACCCTATCACATTAAGAAAGTAATTGCGCACCGTCGTGAAAATACATTTGGAAGCAGTTAACATCTGTTGCCACAAAAAAAGCAGGTAACATCTGCTGTGAAATAAACATTAATTTCAAAGGAGGAAAGGACTTCTTTGAAGTGTTTATGACTTAGTAAAATAAAACTACAAATAGCAAGAGGTTTAATAAGGATGAAAGTGAAGTAGAAAAAATAAAATTCTGTCACACAATAATCAGCGGAAGGACATGCTCCAGCTGAAAGAAGAGGAAGTGTCACGCTGGCCAATTAGAAGGCAGCAAATAGGAGTGAAAATGAAGTCAACGAATGTTAAGTAATGGGCAGGCTGCAAGCCCCTTAGTGTATATTATATCTCTTGCAAGCGAGAGAACATGTGCTGTCAAAGGTGAGGCCTAAAAAGCGCTTTAAAATATATTGATATTTGCATGCTAGAATGTTCTATTTATCCCGTAACTGGGTAAACATAAACCAATTTAAAACACAGCCAGATTTTTTATTAAAGCATTTGAATCATGACCAAGACATCCATTAAAACATGAAAACGTACCAAAAAAGCACTTTGTTGCAAAGTAAATTAGTGATTATTTAATAGCGATAGAGCAAAGCCATTTATTTATTTTGAAATCATTGTTAAAAATGACATCAACATCCTGTGTTCTACTGTTGTTATGCTACACCAAAGGGTAGAAGCGGAGAGGATGAATAGTGAAAGGGAACTAACATGGGAAACAAGTGGGTGAAAGCAAAAGTGAGCAGAACCAGGAGGAAGACAATCTAAAAACAGATTGTGAAAATCTTGTTATAATGCTACTTTAAATTCCTCATCCATAGTAATTCGACATGCTCGCAAAATGTAATACATTTTTTCAAATTATAGAGATGCAACAACGTTTTAAATCATTGTTACAATGTACACATTAAGCTGTGGAAGGAAGAGCTACATGAGCAGCCAAACAATCATAAAAGCCTGTTCAAATATAATGTTATTTTCATTATAAAACGTACTATCCAGCCCGCAATCGTGCAAACATTAACCAATTTAAAAGACACCCTGTTTTTTGCATAAAGTATTTTTATCAAGCCTAAGGCATCCTTATAATCATGTAACTCATACCAAAAAGGCAAAAAAAAAGTGGTTACTTAATAGCGCAAAGCAATTAATGCATTTTAAAATCATTGTTAAAGGTGACGCTACCAACCTGTAGCTTGCTAGTGTTATGCTGTACCAAAGAGTAGTAGGGGTTAGGATACAAAGTGACAAGGAACACACACAAACATAGGAAACGTGCAGATGAAAGTAACATTGCGGTGCAAAATCATAAGCAAGACAACCTAAAAACACATGCACTCTTACGATATGCTGCAAGAAGAAGAATAAAATAGGCCAAGGCAGAAAGCAGGATCAGTGAAAGGACACTCCCAAAAAAGAAAGTAGTACTTGGTCCAAGCTCCAAGGAGTGGGAAAAACACTAATATACAATGAAGCCAGCACATGGAGCCAGCAAATAACACTGACAATGAAGCCAACTGATGGATGGTAAGCAACAGGTGGTCCATATGCTTATTGTAAATTCAGAATAGGTCTTTTGGAACCAGACAGCTTTCACTGCCTGGTAGGTGAGACATAACTTGCTACTGAATCCCTAAAGATGCACACAACCACAGCAATCCTTTGACATTTTCACAAGGTCGTATCTGTGAGGTGCACAGCACCATTACCAAATAAAGCACCAATACAGCACATACAAACTACACCAATAACTGCAGTGCCACAACAATCAAGCCGGCAGACAAAACTCAAACAAAAACACATGAAACAACTGACAGATACCTGATTCTCTTCAACAAGGCAGCATATAGGAAGCAAAAGCAGCACTGTAGCCCTCCCCAATCTAGAAATGAGCACACATCACCTCCCAATAGCTGTTGAAAATTCAATAAACACGCAGTGCAAAGAATGCAGTGCAGTGCAGAATCGTTAACAGGTGTTCACTGGGTTGTGCTAAAATTTAAGGAAATGTGGCTATTATTGTTCACCAGATGAATGTAATGACTCTGGTATGTAGTGTACTTTGAGGCATTAGTGATTTTAAGATGCAATTTAGTGCAAAGGATCTCTGACCAATCATCAGCCTACCGAGGAACTGACAAGGCCTGTACCACCAAACTTAGTGGCTTTGGAAGAACCAAGGAGTCTTCATCTCCCCCCAGAAGCCACACCCTATACAATCATCTTAGCCAATGTCCCACATCTGGCGGAGGGGTCTAGTGAGCATTGGTCTAATTTAAAAAATAAAGCTTTGTACTTCCTAGGTAGGAAGTTTGGGGCGACCCAACCACTTTTTGAAGAGTTTAAAATGGTCAGGCGTGTGCCCTGGGTTGGGCATGATCAAAAGGCCATAAGAGGTGACTGTGTTGTACTAAGTTTCAGGTCTCCCCTACTGGTAGAACGTATCCTGGAGCAGGCAACACACCTTGCTCCCTCCCAAGAAGAGATTCTAATCCTACCCCTAGGTTACTTCTACAGGCCAGTAAGGGTATTGACCCATATGTCACTACGTGGGTCCCATTGTGGCCCTTTATTGGGACCTCATCCAATTAGGTTAACTAATCGCTTTGCTGGACTGACCACTCTGGAGGACAACGATTGACAGGGGGATAGTTCAGTGTCGACCTGTCCTGTGTTAAACGGGAGTTTATCGCGGGTCTGTAGGGAGCCAGTTCTTCCCCTACAATCCTTGTCACAAGACAACGAACTGGCCCCTTCTGCTACACCTGTACCCATGAGTGTATCCCCCGTCTGCCTTATTAATGACCCCCCAACGGAGGCACAGTTAGCAAATTCGTCAAATATTAATGCCTGCTCATCAATTTCTTCCTGGAATATAGCCGGACTTCATTCTAAACTGGCTTCTCCTGACTGGGTGGCGTTTGTAGATCGGGTCGACATTTGGTGCTTCCAAGAAACATGGGCAGTTGACCCGATTTATCGAGTAGGGTACCTAAACTTTTATAAAGCAGCTACGAGGGGTATCAGAGGCAGACCGGTGGGTGGCTTGTCAATATGGGTACGCCAACATGAAGGTATAGAAGTAAGGGAAGTCCCTACGGATAGCCCTGATATATTGGCCATACATATTTCCTCTACTAGGGGCCTCAACGTCTATATATTTAACACCTACCTTAGTGGTGTTCCAGGTGGAAAATGCCCTCCTCCCGTTTTTGTATTGGACCAAACTCTACGAATTTTGCCTAGAACTGGCCACAGGATAGTGGCAGGTGACTTTAATGCCTGTTTCGAACCGCTTGGCTTCGATGATGGGCTTCTTTCAGAGGCTGAGGATTCCGTGTGGGGCATTCCCCAATTAGAATTAAACCCCATAGGCAAATGGTCACAAATAGCCCTGTTCCTAAAAGGGCTCTGTTTGGAAATGGGGTTGCGTGCTGTCAATGGAAGAACACCATCGGATAGGGTTGGCAAGTTCACCTTTGATAACGGAAGAAGTAGGAGCAGAATCGACTATATTTTAGTTAATTGTGAGCTATGGGCAGATGTCTTTGACATGGTTGTGACGGACAGGCTAGAGAGTGATCACAATCCCCTGATGCTGACCATTTCCGATAGCAGTTTTTCAGGAGGTGCTACGGATGATGTATGCTCCTTTCAGGTCCAAGTCACCATGTCAAACGATTTGAGAAGGGTCCGTTGGCCTAAGATTGCCCCTGATCCTACTGCTAGGGCTGCTATTAGGGTACTGGTTAATGATGCTCTGTCTAAGTTGTCTAATTGTGACTCAAAGGAAGAGATTATTAACTGCACCCCAGACATACATTGTGAATTATTTACTGCTCTTAAAATATTTTTCACTAAAAATGTCCCAGCCACTGTTAAACCCATTAGCCAGCGGGAAAACACGTGGTTTGATGCAGGGTGCAGAAAGTCACGTAAAGCCCTAATTCAAGCAATCAAATTAAGGGAGCCGATATTGATCAGGAGCTGTAGAGCCGCATATAAATCCGCCCAAAGGGCAGCTAAGTTAAACTGGGATTAATCTCGCTGGCGTGAGTTATTTGAGGCTTGTGTGTGCAGAAACATGTGCCATTTTTGGCACCTTTTGAAATGGGGCAGTAACACGCAGGCTATGACCCCGGCCAACCATGTTGTACCCGACCAGTGGGTTAGTTACTTTGAAAATCAGTTTAAGTCCACTAATACCTCACTTAATGCCTCGCTGCATCTCAGTGATGCAGGTGTGTTAGAGTTTTCCTGTAGTGAGGTGACTCTAATACTAAAATCTCTCCCCAACAGTAAGGCCCCAGGTCCTGACTGCATACCTGCTGATTTATTTAAACAGGACTTGGATCTATGGGTCCCCTATCTAAAGAACTTAGCTAATGCCCTGGCCTGTGGTGCGTCGGCACCGGAATCTTGGTTCGGGGCTGAAATTTTGCCAATTTATAAGAAGGGCGATCGTTCAGTCCCCGCCAATTATCGCCCAATTAGCTTAATAGATGCGGCCCAAAAAATTACTGCGCGGTTGTTGTTGGGCCGCATCACTAGTTGGATCACTGATAATAATGTCCTGACGCCCCTTCAGGCCGGGTTTCGGTCACATGTTGGAACCTTAGACCAAGCCCTTAGGTTCACACTTTTATATTGGAAGGAAGTCTATTTAGGGGGGGGTATGCTCTTTGCAGCATTTGTGGACCTAAGGTCCGCATTCGACTTGGTGCCTAGACCAAAACTGTGGGAGGCTCTTCGGGAGATGGGCATGCCTGCCGAATATCTGAGGCTTTTAGTTAAATTGCACACTAACACATATGCACAGGTTAGATGGGGTAAGCCTGGGGAAGTGACTACGAGATTCAAAGTGTCTAAAGGGGTCAGGCAAGGGTGTGTCCTGGCCCCTACACTGTTCTCCTTGTACATCAATGGAGTAACTAGATACTTTTCTGACTGCCCGACTGATGCCCCCTCGTTGGCAGGAATGAAAGTGCCCCTGCTCATGTTCGCGGACGATACGCTCCTCATTTCTAAAACCCGACAGGGGCTTCAATTGGCCCTCTCTAGGTTTGAGTTATTCTGCCGCGAACATGAGCTCGAGGTCAACGTGTGGAAAACCAAATTTATGGTTCTTCGTGGCCCACGCCCCGTTAAAGCTAGGGTTGAAATGGGTGGTGCAAGGCTGGAACAGACCTCTACATTTACATATTTGGGGGTCACCTTTAGTGATAACCTAAGTTGGGGGCCCCAGATAGAATTGCTTAGGTTAAAGCACTCCCAACTTGGTGGTGCCTTATTAAAGGAACATATGCATTCCTGCACTAAACCCATTGCACCTGTGATACAAATTTATGGTTCTAAAATCCTCCCTGCAGTCATGTATAGCGCCAAGCTATGGGGGTTTAGTAATCTTGACTCCTTGAGGGTGGCCCAAAACAACTTCTTGAGATCATTGATAGGGCTACCCCCCTCCACCCAACGTATCCCCTTGTTATTCGATCTGGGCTGCCAACCCATAGAGGATATGATCCGGTATAGGCCCCTGGCGTTTTGGCGACGCCTATGGACTACCCCGGAGCTATCCATTTATGCTAAAGCGCTGCATGAGGTAAAGGATATGAGAGGCTCCCATAGAATTCGTTGGCTCACAGAAATCAAACTTATTCTGACAGAAATGGGCATGGGTGACTTGTGGTCCAACCCTGTGTCGGCTGTGTTTCCCCCTAAAAAAATATATAGGGATGCCTACTGGCTTTGGGCCTCACAAAAACGATTTACTCCTTCTACTGGTGGTTCCCTGACCTCAATTTATTTGTCTATTAAGGATCAATCATCTTTAGAAGTATATTGGGACGTAATAACCAAAAAGCTGGATCGGAAATTATACCACCAATTCAGAATTGGTACCCTTCCTTTAGGTTCCTTTACTTCTAGCTGGTCCTTAAATGGCACTGATAAATGCCCATCCTGTAAAAATTTGGTCGAAACAGAAGATCATTTTTTATTTGTATGCCCGGCATATTACCAACCTAGGCGAGTCTGGCTGCGACCTGTGTGTCGTGAACTAGGTGTCAGATCAGCCCAGGCCGCTAGAAGGATCCTAAAGACTGATACATCCTCTCTTGTGGTCATTGGTCTAGCCAAATATATTAGTTGGGCGTGGCTTATACGGAAAAGATGAAATTTTACCACTGGTTATACATACTATAGCGTAGCATTACCCCCAACTGTAGAATGAATTTCAAGTCAAAGTCTATGTATGTTTAATACTTTTTTATTGATCTTAACCTGTTATTTATTAAATAGTTTTTAGTCTCAATTGTTATAAATAATACATTAACTTTTTAATTGTATTTGATGAATTTTATATGTCTTTTAAGATGAAATACTCGAAATAAAGACTGTTTTGACTGACTGAGCACACATCACCTCCCAATAGCTGTTGAAAATTCAATAAACACGCAGTGCAAAGAATGCAGTGCAGTGCAGAATCGTTAACAGGTGTTCACTGGGTTGTGCTAAAATTTAAGGAAATGTGGCTATTATTGTTCACCAGATGAATGTAATGACTCTGGTATGTAGTGTACTTTGAGGCATTAGTGATTTTAAGATGCAATTTAGTGCAAAGGATCTTTGTCCTTGGGATGTAGTGCAGTCAATGGGTAAATCTACATGGAATGCAGTATGATATCGCTAGCTTTCCCTAGAATACAAAGCAATCTACTAGGATAGTGCCCCTTAAATGCAGAGCATAATGGTTTAGCTTGGTTGATGGATGCACTGCAATATAAGGGTTTAGTGTCCTTAGGATGTAACAGTGTGGGAGGTTATACTGTATAATACAATGTAATAGGTAGGGAATATTCGCAGAAGACAATGCAGTAGTTAGAGTCCCTGGGGTACAGCACACTCTGGTGGGTTACTTATGTTAAGTGTTGGGTTTTCTTAATAGGGTGCAGTCCAATGTAATGGCTTGGTGCCCCAAACCAATCAGTGCAGTGTGATAACTTAGAAGGTCATTACGATGCCGGATGGACTTCAGTCCGTCCGCCATCGTATCGGAATTGGGACCGGCCACCTACGAGGCGGCCTACCCACAATCCGAATTATGATGCGACCACGGCAGTCGCATTACCTATATTTTGTATTGTGGTGGGGTGCATATATATCCCTGCACCATGCTGCAGACACCTCATGGTGCAGGGATATGTAGGGGAGCACCATAGGGTTCTCCCATGGTACATGTCCCTGCCGCAGGGGTTGAGGGGGGCCAGCTAATGGCCCCCTAATCTGTTTCCGCCAACCGTTTTGTGGCGGGTTGACCGCCCCAGAATGACCCAGTGGAAATGGATATCATAATCCCTTTGGCGGTACCTAACAGGCACTGCTGCAATGCAGAGATTTGCAGTTGGTCCAACGGGCAGTCAGATTTGATCCGCCCATCTGGACCGTGGCGGTCAGTCTTTCCAACTGCCACGCTTCCCCTGCCATCATAATATGGCGGGGGGAAACTGCGTTGCGATGATGGAGGGACCACCACCGACAGCCTGTCGATGGTGGTCTCTCGGCCATCGTAATGACCTCTTAGTTGTTAGATATGGTGAGTAGTATGGTGGGTTGTGGCCCTCAAAAGGACCACTATGTTGTGGCCTAATGACCCAAGGACGTGATGCAGTCGGGTGAGTTATTTGTTTTCTTTAGGATGTAGCATTATGGGGATTGTGAGCAGCCCTATAATTCAATTCATTGTCGTAGGTTAGTGCTCATATGATGCAGGGCAAAGGGTTATAGGTGGTACGATGCAATGATTTGTGGAGTGTTAACCTAGTTTGAATGCAGCTGGGTAGTGGCTTTGCACCCCCTTACTGTGGATGGAGCCATATCTGGGGAGTGTTTATGCTCTCTCTCAGATGGTTCAGGGAGTAGTGTGGCTTTGGGACCCATCTGACAACTGGTGCCCATGCACTGCAGACCTCACTACAGTCTGGGAAATCTCAAGAAATAGCACAAGATTGCTGGGCAGTGGTGTAACAAAGCCCTTGCAGCTCCCACTGTGCGGGGAGGGGCCAGCCCCAGTGGGCCCCCTCCAGCATTGTGTAAGGGTGGCAGGCCCCTGGCACGACAGCCTTTGACTGGGTCCGCAGCATGGGGAGCCTCATCCATGTATTTTGCAGGGGGGGCTCTCAAGTTTCGTTACACCACAGTGGCTGGGCTGACTGCTGTGATACTACACTGACCAACCTACAGAGAAACAAGGAAGTAGCCAGACTTATCAAGGGACTTCACCACCCAGCACACCTCAAAGGATGACTGGACTGGGCAGCTATCATTCCACATGTGCGTATGTGCATCTGGAATGCATGGGGCTAGAAGGAACAGCTGCAAAATGGAGCATAGCTGGTTAGATAATCCAAAGAATCTGAATGCTTCTGCAGACAGTGCCCCCCATGGACTTTCCCTTCATGGCCAAACCTTCAGTGGTTTACAACAGGAGGTGAGAACCAGGCACTGTGTGTAAAAGCCACCACAGGCAGATTATGCTTCATTCGAAACACATGAGGTACCCAACCAAAAAGAAAAACACCCTAATATGATAATGCTCATGACGCAGTGGTGAAAGAGGATCCTGGCAGATGGCCAGTGCATTACATGCTGGAGGTAATAAGTGGACCGATAAAGCAACGACCCTTAACATGCTGCTAACAATGATGTTTATTAGCATAGCATAACAAAGCAAGATGTCCGAATAGGCTAAAAAACTTTACTCACATTTGGAGTTACTTGCGGGTAATGAGCATACATCCCAGGAGGGTCAACTCATCCCTTATTAGGTTTCGCCTGCATAACTCTTGAGCTGTGGCTGCGAAATCGCTTGCAAATAAAAAACAAGCATTGGCATAGCCAATAGGTCTCGCTTTTGGGACCTTATAAGTATTTAGTTATGCAGCACAATTTCCTTGGTGCAACAACATCAACTGTTGCATGGCAAAACACTTATAAGGTCCCAAAGGCGAGACCTATTGGCAATGCCAATGCTTGTTTTCTATTTGATGGAAAGGTTTAGGTCTTCAAACAACACCAGTGAGTGGTTTGCTGCACAAAGGGCCCAGGGCTGCGATGAGGCTAGGAGAAGGAGGCTGTGTCCGAGAACTGCCTATTGCTTGTAACATGGAAAGGGTTTAGAATATCTGCATTCATCTGTATTTTATTAATCCCACCAAACATCAGTATGAAGAATCCCAATAAACATCTGCATCAACTCACGTACCTCAACCACTCCCCCACCCCACTAATGTTAACACCCAACTGCTATTTATTTCATCTACCCCAAGGAAACTCTAGTGAATGCATGGAATAGTTGCTTGAGTCACTAAACTAACCCCAATAACCAATAACATGAATAGCCACTAACCTTGGGTTCGATAGCAGCATGCTTCCCAGGGTAAAGAGCTTCAGCACCTCGTCATGGGTAGCAAGTGTTATATAAATGCAATTACAGTTTACCAAGGTTCCCCAGAAATGGATTTCTGAGGCTTAGATATCTGTGTGAGTGAGAAGGGCTGGGGGGGGTGGTGGTTCAAGAGCGAGAGAGGGGGGAGAAAGAGACGACTTTGACTGTTGAAGAGAGGGCAGGCAGAGAACAAGACAGATGGAGAGTCAGAGGAAGGCGAGAAGGAGCAGGAGGGAGAGAGTGACAGGAAGTGAAGTAAGAGTGTGTAGAGAGAGAGCGAGGTGGGTTGGGTGAGGGAGAGAGCCGAGGGCAAGGTGTGTTTAGGAACACCAAAGGTTCTTGAAATGCAGTGACGTCATTGAAGATGGAGTAGTTGGGAGAGAAGTGTCATGGCGAGGTACGAAGAGAGATGAAAGAGAGGTGGAATTGGTAAGGGCAGAGGGGGCTGGAGAGTATGCAAGACAATAAGGAATTTATGAAGGGAGAATGATGGGAGCACAGGAAGGTAATGTAAAAAAGGAAAAATATGGCAGAATATGAAAGACAGGCGGGATAAAGAGATGGCTATAAAGGGGAAGAAAGGTGTGACGAAAGGAGCAGTCAGAAGAGGGTAGACATATAAAGTGGGAGAGAGGTAGGCGACAATGTAAGGGAGTGAGTGATGGAAAAGGACAATGCAGATATAAAAATAGGAAAGGGAAAGACGAGAAGATGAGGGTCCGAGAAGATGGTGAAGTGAGGGAGAAAAGGGGCGAAGAAAGCGCAAAGTAGAAACAGGACCAAGGAGAAGAAGGGTTCAGAAGAGTGATGAGCAGGAGATGTAAAGGGGGACAGAGTGGCGGGAAACTGGAGTGAAAAAGACAAAAGGTGGAGACGGGGCAAAGTATGAAGAGAGCTGAGGTTGGGAAGATAGGGAAAGCAATGAGAAAAGGAGGAGCTAGAGAGACCATGTATGATGTCCTGGCTCTTTCACGTGTGGAGCGGAGATTCTGGGAGAGTGAGGGGAGGAAAAGTGGGGAGGGCCCGTGATCAAGGGAAGAGAGTCTAGAATGAAAAAGACGAGCGAGAACAAGGGGTCTAAGAGGGGAGAGAAAGAGATGTCAAGGGAGCAGGAGAGGGTGAGAAAAGGTGCTTCATGCGAGTGTGTGAAAGAGCGGTAGATTGGGTTGGCAGGGACAGATAATAGTTCGGGAGAGCATCAAAGAAAAAGAAGAGATACCACGATAAAGAAAGGGATGAAACAGAGAAGATAGGATGGTAGGTCTAAGGGGGAAGAGAGATGGTGACTGAGAGAGCAGGATAGAAAATGAGAAAGGGGAACGACAGGCTGGAAATTAAGAAACGTGGTGGCAACGGAGAAGAGTGTTAGAAAGCGAGGGAGCGAACATGTAAGAAGGAACGAAGGAATGGAACATTGAAGGGTGAGATAAGCCAGGGAAGAATTAAGAGAGGATGTTTGGAAACAAGAACAGGGAATACCTTTTGTAGGCAGAACTCCTTAAAATCACACGTTCAACCCTATCAACAGACGCCATTCAGATCTTTCTTGTGGCGATTACATATCATTACAGCACACAAATTATAGTTTTGGCCTGCAGGTGGCAATAGGCGTCCACGTCCAGAAATTAGCTTGGGGATGGTAACTTGTCTCCGTAACATCCCCCTTTTGAGTGTGCCCAAAAGTGTGATAAGGGCTCCACACAAAGTTTGCGGCATTTAAAAAACATATTGTGTGGCAAGAATGGCAAAATTATGGGACAAGAAAATACAAATTATGGAGCATGTTGCCACATATCCAATGACAATGTTATTTTTTTATTTTAATACCAAAGCAATCGGCAAATAAAACAAGCATTGCTTAAAAGCTGATGCCTATTACTCTCAGCGAGTGTGCTCAGACGGAGTGACAGGCGCCGGAAGGACGGAAGCAATGATGGGCAGAGGTGCAAGCGAGGAGGCGCGCGTGCGCTAAAAGGAAATGAAAACAAGCATTGGCCGCGCGGCCTCGAAAGTGAAAGTGATCACGGGCTGTGAGGGTGCCCGCGAGCGATGCACTTAATGAGCCATGACGAGACAGGAAAGTCAGATGGCGCCTGTGCTCGTAACTGTTTGCGTAACCGCAAGCACTAGGCCACACAAAAAGCTGTGGTCAGCTCACTAAAAGTCTCGCCAGAGCAGCGCATGTGCTGTTCAGACGAGACCTAAAAAATATTCAAAGGGAGTTAGAGGCCGCCCATTACTTACCTTTACTTACCATTGGTTGGCTCCAACGTCACTCTTATTTACTTGCATCCGCTATGCCATTCCATGCCCTGGGTATTGCAGTATTCCTGTTACTTGTGGCACACAGGAGGAAGGGCTAGCAAGGCAAGACTGTCGCTGTGCAACATGGCTCAAGGTAAATAAAAACAAAGCACTATTGCGCAGCCAGCACTGACAGCGTCACATCACTTTTTTTGTTTATTTTAAGCCATGTTCCACAGCAGCTGTGCAGCATCTTAAATACTTTGACAATGCCAATCAGTCTCGCGTTGGCGAAAGCTATTGGCTTTGCCAGTGCACTTGTACTGTGGAGGCTGGATATCTGTCACGTTTGTGACTGAGTAACTCGTCTGCCGAACTCTAAATCAGGCCCTTACCCTCTACATATTCATTGCAAGAACAACTGTTGCAAAGCATGCTACACAGTCTTTATACAGAGATTATAGGTTTTGATTTTATGTCAAATGTGCTATGCCAATGGCGTCATCATTGATGTGATTAGCAATGTCGTGGGAGCAGTGCACTGATTGGTACCCATCCATACTTCAGCTTCTTAGTTCTCGCTTCCCAAAACTCCCCCAATCGAAACAATGCTGGATATGCACGAGTTTTTCACAGCAAAAGTTAATATTCAGATTAATAAATTACCTACCCGCTGTACTGTGCTTCACCATTTCACACAAAAGTTTCCAGGAGACCTTTGGCATATGATAGATAACAAATGAGAGCCACACTAAGGCACTTCAAGACAATATGATTTCAGTTGTCAAGGATACGATAACACTCGCTGTTGCTGTACAAACCGAAGGGGTATCTCCACCCTGAGGAAAAGCTGTAGCAGGTCGAACAGATACATCATATTAAAACAGTACAGTCTTTTTAGAAGCCTTCTAAATAGAAGGTGATCGGTGCAGGTGGATAGGGAGTTGGTTCCAGAAAAAGGGAGCTAGGTGAAAGAACTCTTTGCCCCCTTTTTCCACCGTGGTACAATGAGAAGGGATTTAGTACCTGAGCGTAGGGACCTGGGAGGCAGGTATTGGATACATTTTTCTGCAATGTAGCTGGAACCTTTGCTGTTCAGGGTTTTATGCACTATGCAGCATATCTTAAATATTATCCTTTTACGCATCGGGAGCCAATGAAGTTGTTGTAACAGTGGGAGGGAAGCTGTACAGTGAAAGAATAATAGTTGTTGCAGGCAGAGGGAGGAGAGTGGTTTGGATAGGGAAATAGCCAGTCGACAGAGGTCAAATGGACAGAATGATCAATTCCCTGGGTGGCCCCTATAATATTATGTCCCACTCAGAGATCAAGTCTGGCATATTTTGTCCAGTTTTTCAGTGCCAGTTTATTGGGGCACTCCTGGAACACCATGCCCAGCTCTGGTGACTGCATCTAGTATACTTTGTTCATTACTGTTAGCCCACAAAGGAGCAGTGGCATAGCACGGGTGCCACGGGCTATGGTGCAAGCAAGGATTAAGCTGGATTAAGCTAGTAAAAGACAGTCACCATTGAGCAGCAGAGGGCCCCTCACACTACTGGGTCACAGTGCGATTGCACTAATTATATATATACCGCCTATCCGAATGCTTACACTTATATCTGTAATTCTGATTTATTGCTTGCTTTAGTCCAATAAAATGTAGTATCACCTTCACAGAGGAATTTGTTTCTTCCATTTTCTTAAACATGAGGCTCTTCTAGCTTGAGACTCAATGCACATTCCCTCTTGTGCTTCTTCTTTTCAACTCTCAACACCCCCTGCTTCAGTCCCTAACTAAGCTTTCTGGCAAGAGGTATGGCTATGATTAGTGCACTCTCATTGTGACCCAGCAGTGTGAGGGGTCCTCTGCTTCTCAATCGTGACTCTCTTTCACTATCTTGATCCAGGGGTAGTTGGTCTCATTTCCCTTTCTTTCACGAGGGCCAATGGCACACTTGTTACATCACTGCTCATTGCTCTCCCTCTCTGCTGCCCATTATTCTGTGCTACACTTTTTTCCACTTTCACTCATTTATTTTATTTTCCCTTCGATGCCAAGGAATACAGCCGGAGGATTTCTAAACTATATGTGCTGCTCACCTGCTACGTGTCACTGCCTGCTTGGGGCCTGAGTCAACACCATATAGAATAAACACCGAGCCAGGCCCCATGCAGACACAAGAAAAGAAAATAGGCGTAGGCGGCTTTTCCGAATAACTTCTGCCCGCCCAAATCAGAGAGGGACCCCTTCCCTCTGGGCCCAGGTGCACTTGCACCGGCGTCACCATGAAAGCCACCTCCTGCAAAGGAGTTTTTTTAACTTTTGTGAAAACTTAAAGACTCGAAGAAATCATGTTGAACAAAAACAGACAATAGTTTCTTAAATCCGCAATAGTTTCTTAAATGTTATCATCGGTGACAACATCAAAAGGACAGTTCTAATAAAATTCTTTGAAAACGCTCATGAAATTCATAGGTGAACTCCATTTTTAGTACAGTATGTTCCCCATAATCTGTGAGATAAAGTGATGATTATTATAAATTACAACTGCCCTGATTTCGGGTAGACGCTGAATATTTGTTTAGTTGAAAAACTGTATCTGTTTGAACTGCTTTGTGCTCTGTCGTTTTGAAAATGTTCATATTTTCCGTTAAATGTCCATCCACAGATATTTTGAAAGGTGGCAACACTGGCTAGATTTTTGAGTGCTTTATGTTTTTTAATTGTACAAATTGCTCTTCTCTATTGTTTCCAGTACGCCCCCTGTATCTGGACAAACATGTTACATGAATTTGGGATTGTACGGAATACAAGAGTCGTGTTTTGTTATCTCATGGTCCCTTATGAAGAGTCTCAACAGTCCAGACATGTTCTAGCAAGATAGGCTGTAACAGGAAGGGCACAGCTTGGCAGTGATAACGAGTTTGCTTGCCGAAACAATAGAATGTTTTCCTGCTGGCTCTTCTGACATCAATTAGGTGCAGTTTCAGTGCTTCCTAGATGCTACCATTTCGTAACATTCTACTCAACTTCAGGCAATTTAACGGGATTATAATCGGTGTATTACGTATTATATATAGAAATAAATCTGAAAAGAAATTCTGATATTTTAAAAGGAGCGTAAAATACTCTCCCCCCATCTATTATTACATGACAAGTATGATATCTATTTTCCTACAATACAATATTCCCTGAAAACCCTGGAGCCCAGAGTATCCCCCAATATAGCAAAGGTCGTTTCCTCTATCAGACATAGTTAAAAAAAAACGTGGCATCTGAGAAGATTTTGCATAGGTTTGCCAGGCATTTTTATTTTTAACTTGTTTGGGAATTTGTAAAATGATGTACAGGGTTAGAACCTCATACATCGGTGTAGATTTATTTTGGTACAAATCAAACGTTTGCTTTTTATGAGAAAGAAACCTCAATACCACCTAGAGTTAAAAAAAGGGCAAAGACCTGACACCTCCCATGAAAACGAGGAAGGATCGCACCAACTCAGAGAACATTTTGCCTTCACAAGGAGAGTATGACGTCACAGGACTAAGGATCACAACTAGAGACGAACCGGAGCCAAATCTTCCACAAAGGTGGACGGCATGACTACTTGCAGAGCTATCTCTCACTCTCCTGTGCTTCACTCCGTGCATAGGCGCAGCTAAAAATCACAAGTGTTAGACCCGGGATCCCTGATTGGCTGAGGTAGGTATATTAGGCCAAGTAAGGACCCGCGTTCCAATGTCAGGGAAAGGAAGGTCACCTTCTTAGATAGCCCCGTTCACCCCCTCGGTCGCTTGACACGAGCACCCAGGCTTATCTTCAAGGCAAATGTGTAAAGTATTCTCAACCACGCTCAAAATATCACAATGATGACACCACAAATAGACTCTACACGAGTTTTATAAAACGAGCATAAACTGTATGTAAAAGGATATACCATAAGACCACACGATATAAAACCAACATATGAGGTTGTGTAATATTTCTCCTGGCCGGTCGTTAGGCCAGCCAGCCCTTGTAAGTTCTGGCGATGTCAATGAGCACTTCTAAACATTCTCCTGTACTTCTAATATCATGTCATACAGTTCGTAATGCTAGAATCAGGCACTTTTGCAATGTAAAAATACTGTAATGCGTAACGTAGCAATCAGACACCCTGCATTGAAAAGAATGCAATGCGTAACGCAACAATCAGGCACTTTGCAAGATCAAATAATGCAATGCGTAATACAACCACCAGATATGTCATTCTGTAACAATAAGGCAATGTGTATACACTAATCAGGTAATTCGTTATGCAGGAAGAATGCAATGCGCAATACACTAATCAGGTAGTTCGTTATTCAGAAACAAGGCAATGCGTCATACGACAATCAGGTAGTTCGTTATGCAGATAAAAATGCCATGCGTCATACACTAATCAGGTAGTTAAGTATGAAGGAATAATGCAATGCGTAATACTCAAATCAGGTACTCCGTTATGCAGAAGGATGCAATGTGTAATACTACCACAGGCTGCCACAAAGCACACGCACATAGCGTAGCTGAGACTCACTTTACTCCGGTGCACACAATAAGAAGGCAAATCTTCACGAAGGACTCCCGGTGCACAACGCACCCGCACACAGCGGCGATGAGACTCACTTGGATTCCGGTGCACACGATAACAAGGCAAATCCTCACGAAAGTCTCATGATGCACAACGCACACACACACAGCGTCAATGAGACTCACTTGGTTTCCGGTGCACACGATCAGTGGACAATCCTCACAAAGGGGTTCAGGCTGCACAAAGCACACGCACACCATGTCGCTGATCCTTGCTTGGACTCCAGGTGCCCCCGATCACAGGCGATCCTCCTGAAGGTCTCATGCTACAACAGGCACACTCACACAGCGCCGCTGAGACTCTCCTGGAAACTTTTGTGTTCTTGTGTTTCCGAACAGGGAGCCAGCTCATCTCAGGTCCTTGGGGATATTTACTTAGGACACAGCACACAGCAAAGTCCTTCAAGCAGGGTGACACAGCAAAGTCCCTTTAGCCTTTCCTTGGTTGAAACAGCAAACTGTAGACCAGCCCCAGATCACACAGCAGGGGGGAGTCCTATCCTTCAGTCTCTTCAGTTGTTTCTTCCTTGGCAAAGGTCCTCTTGGCCACAAAGTAGCTCTAGTCTTGTTCACACTCGTTCAAGCCTTTCTCCAAAGTTCAGGGGCTTCAGCTCTCATAGTTACACCCCTCAATGGCTTTGAAGTCTTTGTGCTTCAGGGGGCACTGACCCCTGTTCAGACCAGTTCTGGGTGCCTCCCTGCCAGTGACACCTTTCTTCCTTTGATTAGTGGGGGCCTGGATTCTCAATCACTCAGCAGGAGATGGGACAATTGTTTTATGGCAGCAACCCAGGCCTCTTCACCTCTAGGGGCTTCTCCTTCCCCTACACTCCAGATGCAGGTCAGCCTGTGGCTGTCTCACCTCCTCCCCTGGGTCAAGACATACCCCAGATCCTATCGCTTTCAAATCCAGACAGTCAATCCACAGCCAGGCAGAGACACACAGAAATGTCAGAGAACAAAACGCAGCCACTTCTAAAAGAGTTGCTTCTGAACACACAATGTAAAAACCACCTACATGAAAAGATGTGTTATTACATTGTGAGTTCAGGCATACTAAATCTCACCTTTCCATCTTAAGCCTTTGGGAAGATAGGCTGGAAAACATATTACCCAGCCTTCCCATTCTGTCCTAATGGCAAGATGGCCTTTCAACAGTGAAAAACGCAATGGAGATTATGTCACTGTCAGGAAATGACACACACCTTAGTACATATCCTACCTTTCACATGCACTACACCCTGTCCAGGGTGTACCCCAGACCTACCATAGCCATAGGGGTGTCTGATGTGTCTATAAAGGGAAGGGTAAAGTCTGGCAAGTGAGTGCACTTGACAGAACAACATGGCATGTTTAACAAACTGTGCACAGACCCTGCAATGGCAGGCCTGAGTTCCCTTTTTAAAGCTACTTGTGTGGGTGGCACAAATAGTGCTGCAGGCCCACTAGTAGCATTTGCATTACCAGCCCTGGTACACATTGTGCACTGTACTAGGGACTTTACTAGTAAGGCAAACATACCAATCATGGACAACCAATTAACATTACTTTATACAGGGAACACTTACACTGTGACACTGTTTAGCAGTGGCAAACTGTCCAAAGCATCTAAGTTGGCAGAACCATGTCAGAAAAAAGGTCTGGGGGAAAGCAAAAAGTTTAGGGACTTTATCCAAAAAGGGCCAAGTCCTACAACAAGCATATGTCAAAAGAATCCATAGCACCCAACAAAACACATTTCTGTTAAAAGCTGCAACTGCAACCCACACCCTTTTAACCGGACATGAAAATGCCTTATAAGCTTCAGCATCCTGTCTCTCACTCCTCTTCATTCTACTATAAACCAAGGGCCAGGACATATGACACCACAAATACACAACTCTTGTTATTGTGTACAGCACCAAAATACTTCCCAACGAGGCCATACCACAGAACCACACATGCTCAACCAAGAACAATCAAAAAGTATGGACACAGTCATGCGTAAGGCGTGAAACAAAAATAGAACCTTTAAAAGGTATAGCACAACTGTGCAAACTACAAGGGGACAATAATCTAGAGTCATTTCTGGCATTTGTTTAATTTTTCCTACAAAGGCCAGAAAAAATACAGACTGATATAACCTTCACGAAGCAGGAACCAGCCCCAGCGCCTCGAGACCCTCATGGGTGATTTTCAGCGGTCTATAAATGTTTGACTGATTGATTTATTGACAGCGAGACACAAGAGCAGCCGATGCCACTGCCGCTAACACTGGTGCCAACAAAGTTGAAATCTGGCTGCCTGCACCATCACCATCTGCATCATCTGGTGATGCTGCCTCAAGGCCTATGCCTGAGTCTGCCTCTTCTACAGTGAAACCATTAACGGTAACAGTAACCCTTACCTCCATCACACCAAGAGGCCAGACCCACGAAAAGACTTTGGACGTATGCTTCTGGAGAAGAAATAATTATGGAGGCAGAAAATCGGAAGTGGAACATCTTCCCTGTTCTTATGCTAATAATAATACGTGCCTTACTATGACACAATTTAATGGTAGTCAATTACTCAACCTTGACAGGGTAGATGGCTACATCTACCTTGCCATGATTCCAATTCATCACTCCATGTTTTAGCAGCAAACAACGAACCCACTGAGCCATCCTGCCGGCAATATTCATAGATCAATCATATTCATGCATGTTTAGGACAGGGTGCAATAAAAATGTCCGATTTCTGGTAGAGGATTGGTAGTGCATGGGATAGGCTGGGTGGCATATTACAGCGCACTGTATTGCTGTATTCAGCTGTTAAACTCACACTAATGATTTGAGCAGACAGAAATAACCTGTGCTGAGTGTAAAACAGGGAGATAGTGCTGCACAAAATGTGGAGAATGATGCTGCATAATGTGTCTTTTTCCCCATCTAATTTAGTTAACGATGCTGCGGAATTCGATCTCCATTGATGCATAATTCCATTGATGCTCATCACCGTAGTGGGTGTAAAACTGAACAAAGAAGTGGGTTTGCACCTAAGTGACCACCAGGTGCAGTAAAAGGCGAGAACATATGGTGCACAGGCACGGTTCAACCCTGAGATCAGTTTGGGATGTATCTGGCCACAATAAAAGGGCAAATGGACTGGGTGCTAGATGTTAAGGCCACTCATTGCACTGGCTCCCTGGGAGTACCAACCTTCAATTGCCCATATGTGGCAACAGGCTGATCTCAGATGTATATATGTTGTTTCCCTCCGGCACACCCTGGGTATTTTTAGAATGTAAACATATTTGTTCGATCTTGAGTAAGTTAAAGATACCAAAGCCTGGCACGTGACACATATGACACCAAGTCTAACCTCGATAACTACCTGGCCTCAGGCAGGGATGGTTGCAGGTGAGCTGGGGCGAAGAATGCTCACCACACTTGCAGTCCTTGAATGCTTCTCTACCGGTCCCTCAGTTTGGCTAGTTAGGTTTTGAAGTGCTTGTGACATTTGAGGGGTCAAGTCCTCAAGGCATCTTCCATTTCTGCTTCCGTCAACGGGGTCTGGCCCTGGTGAGGGGTTCAGTTCCCCTCCTCTCGCTGGACATTACTGCTCACTCCACTCCAGGTGAAAGCTGCTGGGCTCCTTCAGAGCCCAAAGCCTTAAAGAGGGGCAGCATCAGCAGAGCCCTGCCTGGTAAATATCTGTCAGGGTTGATGTACAGAGCCTCTTCATGGTCCAGACAAAATGCAACTACTGGCCAGATCAGGCAAGGATTCATCCTGCTTTGCCGTCACTGACAGAACGCGGGGGCAAGCCGACGTGCAACCTTTTCATTACCATTTCAGTCATGCTTCATGTCAGGACAAGACAGACTACATTTCTCTGGTCGGTTCCATCGTCCTACCAGACTCTTGAGAAAAGGAGAAGTGATTGCATCTGGTCACTGGACACATACATTGGTGTGGGCTCAGGAACAGTTCTAGGCTGAAGTTGGTTTGCCTGGAGCTGATCTTTGTTCCTGTAGCCCTGCTGAACACTGGCAGTGTTCCAAGGTATACTCCTAGGAAAAATGGAAATTCACATTGTAATATCCATGAGAGAATCTAAATGACTTGGAGAGCTACCACTATTTTATGTAGGTGCACGGTGGGCACCAATCACAAAAAAGTATTAAATCTGGATCCCTGTAGTTACTTCTATTTGGGGGTGCAGATTTACCACTTTTTGGACTGCACATAAATGCTCAGACATAATTTGCTTCAAAACAATGAAGGGCGCTCATTTATTACTTCATAAACAGCTTTATTCACAAATAAGCAAACACTGTCCAACACGAGTTTTGCAAAATACATTGCTTCCTCAAGGCCTCCTGTAGTTAACATGTTGCATCATAATTATGTCGTCCTATATTCGGTAAAGTTCCAGTTTCTTGATTTGGTAGTTCATAGTAGTTAACACTTCATCAAAACCCATGTGTCATGGCATAGCGCCCCAGTCTGTCGCCACAAGTCAAACCGTTTGTTTTCTGGCAAGGGATTGTTTGTGACTATTCCTAAGGGCTCCTATTTCCCCCTCAGCAGAGATGTCCATAGTAAGAAAGAAACCTTCACAGAGGGAATGGGCCATCCTCTGAAAACACATTCTGCTCTGTGAGGAAAATTGTTTTTTTTCTCTGAGAAAGCACTTCTCTTGCACTCCCATCAAATGTGGGGGTGAATCATTCCTATCTCCACCCTGGAAGGGGAAACTCAGAGCATCTACTGGAGTACATTTCCAACATTTCCAGGTTTCAAAGTGTCAAAGAGGAGTTTTTGGAATGCACCAAACATGTGCACTCCGAAACTTACAAGGCAAACTCGGCTTTAGAACCCCCACCTCCCATTCCTTGAGTTGGATTGCATCTCTGCACTCACGGCGAAGAAATCCGCACTCATAATTTCATTTATGTCTGCCAGGACAGTGGCGTGAATCAGGCCCATGTAAGTCCCTGTGGTGCAGGAAGGGGGAACCCTTTAGAGGCCTCCAACCCTTCAGGGGAAACCCATACAGCCCCAGGTCAATGAATATCTGTGAGATATCAGAGACTGGGGGGACTCTCATACATTGTGCAGGGGGGCCATCATTTTGTGGTACACCACTGCGGCAGGAATCTGTTTGGGGATTCCTTGCATGCATAACAAGCATTGGCAGCCAATAGGTCTCGCCTTTGGGTTCTTATAATTTTTTAGCAATGTAACAGTTGTTGTTTTTGCAGTAAGGATTTTGTTTTGGATAATTAAACATTTTTTTGCTTTTATTGTATATGGAAATAAGTTTTCTAGCAGTTTGACTTATTCCTGAGTTAATGTGTAAAGCGTTTGCGCAATACGTACATAGCAACACCATACTCTGCTTTACCTACATACTATATCTCAAGCTGAACTAAAACTTAATGTAAAGAATGTTAAAAAAATGGCAAGCAGAGAAGTTAAGGAGAATGTAGCATTTTGTCAAGCTGTGAAGTGGAATCCTTTAGGAATGCATCAGCACCTTGTTTGAAAAAGACTCTCAAGTGTAGCCGCCATCCAGTCTGGACTGGTGTGAAACGTCTGAACAGATACTACCTGTGGTTAAATGGGACTCTGCAAAAACTGAACAAAGACAATGGTTTTCTCCTCGTAAAGATCAGTATCAGCGTTAGGAGAGGCAAATGTGGCGTCACTGCAGTTGCACATATGGGTGAAGTTTTAAAAGCAATATAGGATGTTTGTAGCACTCAAAAGCAGAGACCGAAACAGAGACGTTCAATAATGAAGTCAAAACAAAAACAGTTATTTGTACAACAAAAAGAGAAGCAGGGTTGTCTGGCGTTTAGTAAATGCTTAATCTAATAATAACCGGGACAGAGAGAAATGCTCAAATGAGCTTCAATTATATAAAGTATATTACTTGTGGACGAGGCTGGCTTTGGGGAAATAGCACGTGAGTTCAAAATGCAAAAGGCCCATGCTATATTTATTTTTTAATAACAAGCCGGGAATATTTTTTTAAGAACTAATAAGTTTCTAAATCGTGTATGAGGCTGGCTTTGGTGAGAGAGTACGTGAGTTGAAAATGCAAAAGGGCCGCGCTCTATTTATTTCACAGTTATGCACCGGAGATGTTTGTTTAATGCCTAAAAAGTGTATCAATTGTGGACAAGGCTGGCTTTGAGAGAGAGCACGTGAGTTCAAAATGCTAAAGGGCCGCGCTCTATTTATTTAATAACGTGCCCGAAATGTTTGTTTATTAATGCAAAAGTGTACAAATTGTGGACGAGGCTGGCTTTGGTTAGAGAGCATGTCAGTTGAAAATGCCAAACGGCTGCGCTCAAATGCCACACGTGTGCTTGTAAAAGTAAAACAAAATCACACTGCTGGCACTGCAATGATGTGTTTGCTGGGGCCGCGCACTATTTATTTAACTATTATGCACCGCAGATGTTTGTTTAATGACTAAAAAGTGTATCAATTGTGGACGACGCTGGCTTGAAAAAGTGGTTAAATCATGTACGAGGCTGACTTTGGTGAGAGAGCACGTAAGTTGAAAATGCAAAAGGGCCGCGCTCTATTTATTTCACAGTTATGCGCCAGAGATGTTTGTTTAATGCCTAAAAAGTGTATCAATTGTGGACAAGGCTGGCTTTGAGAGAGAGCATGTGAGTTCAAAATGCTAAGGGGCCGTGCTCTAATTATTTAATAATAATGCGACCGAAATGTTTGTTTAATAACGCAAAAGTGTACAAATTGTGTACGAGGCTTGCTTTGGTGAGAGAGCACGTCAGTTGAAAACGCCAAAGGGCCGCGCTCACACGCCACACGCGTGCTTGTAAAAGTAAAACAAAATCACACTGCTGGCACTGCAATGATGTGTTTGCTGGCGCCGCGCTCTATTTATTTAACAATTATGCGCAGTACATGTTTGTTCAATGACTAAAAAGTGTATCAATTGTGGATGACGCTGGCTTTGAGAGAGAGCATGTGAGTTCAAAAAGCTAAAGGGCCACTAATAATAACGCGACGGAGGTGTGTGTTTAATAATGAAAAAGTGTATAAATCGCAAAACAAGGAGGCACGTCTGGCGAGTGGTGTGCGATGTGCGCGCCATGTTAGGGTGCCTGCGAGCGATGCGCTTAATGAGCCATTACAAGAGAGGAAAGCCAAATGGCGCCTGCGTGCGTAACTGTGCGCGTAACCGCAAGCTTTAGGCCACAAGCAAAAGCGTGTGGTCAGCTTTTTGAAGCCCCCTTACTAAAAGTCTCACCAGAGCAATGCATGCGCTGCCTCAGATGAGAGCTAAAAAAGGTAAATTGTGTTGGAAACTTGCACTTAATATGTTTACCTTTGAAAATTGAGCCTGCTGTGTCTTCACTTGTGCAACTCTGTTCCTGGTTCCTTACAGCTGCAAGGAACACATGTGTAACATGCTCCACATAGGACCTACCATACAACATAACACAGAGAAAGCAAGACCTCAGTTCTGTGGGACTGCACAGATTTTGCTAGTTAGTGACTCTTTTGCCCTTTCCCAACCAGGAGTGAAGGCAAACACCCATGAACCTAGAGAATTTAATTCAGCTGCCACCAACCATAGTGGTATCAATATGGGGGACAGTAGACACGTCTTGCCTATAAATGAGTGCACATTTTCAGAATATAAGTACAACTAAAACCAATGGCATACACAACAGGCCAAAAGTAATAGAAAAGGCAAGGTGGTACAGGTTTTCTAAACTTAGCCGTACATCTACCATACATGCACAGCTGTGTGGTTTTGAATGTGGTTGAAATTGCAATCTACACAAGAAGATTACTTTTCTTGTGGTGATTATTAGACTTGGCATCCTTGGTGTGGTTCTCTCCTAACCTTTTCCCTTCAATCCTCCTCTTGTCGCTGAAGCCCTTTTGGCTGGCCTTAGGACTCTGCACATTGCACCACTGCTAACAAGTGCTAAAGTGCTTGTGCTCTCTTCTACATGCATGGTACTATTGGCTTATACTCAATTTCCATATTTAATTTACTTGTAAGTCCTTAGTAAAGTGGTACTACATCTACCCAGGGCCTGTAAATTAAATGCTACCTGCAGCACTGATTGTGTAACCCACATGAGTAGGCCCTTAAACATGTCTCTGACCTTCCTTTCCAGCTTGTGTGTGCAGTTTTAAACTTCCATTTTGACCTGGTCAGAGAAACCTTTTGACAGGCCCAAACCTTTCATTTTAATACATATAAGTCACCCATAGGGTAGGCATTGAACAGTTCAGATGGCAGGATGCAGTGAATTCTAAATGCTGGACATGCGCTTTTAAGTTTTACATGTCCTGGTAGTAAAAAAAAACATACATTTGTTTTTCACTCCTGAAAGGTCTACCGCTCACATAGGCTATCACTGGCTTACCTTATTACATTTAATAAGTGATACTTTTGATTGGGAGCAGGTAGACATGTCAGATTTGGTGTCTATGGAATTGGTATTCAAAGCCCACTTTAATTGTAAAGTTGGACTTTTAGACACAGGTCTGAAAAGGCCACTTGTTTAAAGTTGGCATTTTCTTGTCCTAACCATTTGGTGCCTTCAGCCTGCACTATTTTCACAGAAAAATTAATATCTCCAGTTCTACTGGTTGGGTTTTTGTTATTTTTGTTTTAAATAATTTACGGCCATAGAATAGAACCCTTTCTTGTATATCAATAGCATACACTTAAGCAAATGGATGTTAACTGTATCAACACCACAGCCATTGAATAGCACCATTTTGTACCTCCATAACCATGGTAAAAATGAACTATGTAGAGTTCGAATCACCTTCAAGTTATCTAGCCAGCAGCCATATAATAGAACCCTTGCTCTTATTCCAATAACATGCACTTGAACAAATGGCAGTAGATTATATCAACACCACAGCCATTGAATAGCACAATTGTGTACATTTTGTTACCCTGAAGTTGATGACACGTGAAATCGGTGCCGTATCCTTGTCTCATAACAACAATGTGAACTCGCAGACAATTACGAGTCCTCTACAAGTGTAATATGTAATCCTTCAGTGTATATCTTAGAACTATGTTCATTCCATGACAGTTATGAGTGTAACATACATTAACAGCACATAATCTGCTTTCCAACTCTATTAGATAGTGAGGAAATTCAAATTCGACCCCATCCCGTTTTGGTAACATCGTTGCGCTGTTGCCCTCACTCAGGCACCTTCAACCTCTATAGCGTTTCTTTCGTATTTTATGCTGTTGTACATATTACACGACCTCTCCTCTCTCCTTGAGCTGAACCCATCCTGAACCTCGTGAACCTCGGTTCTAAACAACCAATTCTCGAGATAAGCATCTATTGACCCTTGGTGACCGTTCTCCGGCCCCTACAGCTGTTTTACAAATCATCATCTCCAGCATGCACACGCGCCCTGTCATAAAGTAATTTAACTAAGGAATGGCTAAGCCACCTGACCTGTCGGGTCGGGTAGAGAACACGACCTTAGGGAAAGAATGTGTATTGCCCATTATCCAGCATCTTGTACGAAGAATGTGTCCTTGTGGATGATTTGTATTTTTATTGCACATGCAGGGGGGTTGTTGCTTTAGGGGATTCAAGCGCTACAAAAGATTGTGAGCCACAGATTGAAGTGGCAGTCTCCTAAGAACCTACTTACGATGTACTTCTGGGACAACTGTACCTAGCTGCAGCTAAATAAATTGAAGTTCCTATGCTAACAGAGTGTTCCGTGTCTCTGTAACTTGGAAGGCGAACTCAGAAGATTTCAGGCGTACCCTGCGCCGCTGGGTTTTAAAAGCCCGGTTTTTCAAATGGTGCCCTCTGTGAGGCCGCTTCAGAGGACGTCGGTCCAGCCCGAGGATCGTGAGGAGCCCCGCCAGGAAATTCCGGAGGACGCGCACCACGTGATCGACCCCTGCATGTCGTAAGTGGACCGAAGGTTTTTACAGCGTGGCTTCTCCCTTCCGACGGCTGCGAAGACCTACTGCCCTGACTGCGGCCACGCTTTGGCTCCCTTGGTAATTGGTATCGCGAGACATCAGACGGACCTCTGTTGGCGTACAGACTCACCTGGTTAAGTTAAGTATAGTGGCCACTCCTTTGTCTTTGTTTAGTTTGGTTCGACTTTTGCAAAAGCCGGAACCAAGGGGTGAGTGCAGTTTGTGTACCGTAAAGTGACTAATTAATCCCCTTGACGTTTGTAAGAAACTAGTGAGCTAGCGATGCCTGGTTTCAATAAGTTTGGTAATTGGTTTGGTTTTGGTTGCAATGGGGATTCCCGACTGGAGGACTCTTGTCCAATTCCTCCGGCCGGGACTCCCACTTATGAAGTATACTCGAAACATGGTATCGGGCCCATAGCCTTTAATGAGGCGTGGGTCCGCTATACTAGGAAAGATGGTGTTTTGTGGTGGCCGCAGCACGGCAGTTATGAGCTCAATATCTTAGATAATTTGGAAGACGCCCTGTTTAAACGGAAAGCCCGGCCGGCTATGTTTGACTACTTTCGCTTATGGCGCAAGGAGGCCAAACAGAAAGAAATGAAACAAGCTAAAAAAAGATAGGAGAAATATGACTATTGTACAAGCTGCTCAGCAATTTAAAATTGACGAGACCGATCGTGCGATTGAGGTTTTAGATAGGCAACATCGTATGGCAGTCGATAGATGTTATCCAGTGTTGCCAACACCCCCTGCAGAGAAAAATGCGGACCCTGAGAAGGCTCCCTTAATGTCCCACCTGTTGAGACTACCACGCCCTATGCGCAAGGGACTAATGTACCTCCCGTACTGCCGCCTCCCCCGGGAGTGAATGCACCCTTATTGTTAGTACCTGCCCCACCTGTTGTCCCACCCGTCCCTCCCCAATTGGTTCCTGCACCCCCATTACAGCCTTTTCCGGTATTACCGAGCTCTCCCTTGCCTTCGGCTCCCCTCGTAAATGCTACCCCCTCACCTGTTCCGCCTAATATTATGTCTCCTGTCCTAATGACGAATTCCCCCTCCGCTCGGAAGCGCATGATCGATACCGTTTCCGGCCTTTTGTCCCCTCTCTTTGGGACTTTGGAAACTACCCCCGTTCCTCCTCACAGGCAAACTCGTAGCCAGCTCCCCGGTCCTGACGAACGGGAAGTGCTAGACCTCCTTGCCCGACGGTGGGCCACGAAGGGCTCCCAGTATAATTTGCAGGATATTATGATTACCTTTAACCAGTGGGAAGCGCCGACACAAAGATACGTTTTTGATGTGATGTGTAATGTTTTAAGTCAAGAATGGGAAGATCTGGGATTGGGGCCAGTTCCCCAGGGCCTGCTAGATGTGCAGGCCGAGTTTGTTAAGGGATCGATTATGGGCGCTGAGGTCGAGGACGCGGTAGGGACGCTCGTCACGTTCAGAATGATGTTTGCTTGCCGGTCTTTGCCGAAACGCGATTCATCTGTTAGGCGAAAATTAAAGCACTACACTATGAGGGAGGTTCCCCCAGTGTGGAGAGAGGAGGTCGCAGCTCAGGGAAACAATCATCTTATACCTGCTCACTTCCAGCGTGTGTGGGTGCACGTTCCTTGGAAACGTTCCGAAGTATTGGCCCCCCGTAAAAATCCTGCTGGGTATTATAAAGAGCTGTCCCAAACTGTCGACGCATGTGTTATGAATTTGGCCGACAGACATGCTCATGGGTAATGTAGTACCACAACCATTATGGGCCAGAATTCGGAAGGAAGACCACCCTGCGGAATTGGGGGGTAATTGGGCTGCCATACTTGCCGCAGACAGACTCCAAGTGGGTGGTGCTAAACCGGAGCCGTTAGTTACGGAACTCCCACCTAGAATTATTGCCTTGCTGAAAACTATGATGCCCCCTCTGCGAGTTAATTGGGATAAACTAGCAGCTTGTAAGCAAAAAGCGGACGAAAATGTCTCTGATTTCTTTACTCGTTTTGAGGAGACGTTTATCGATCATAGTGGTCAGGATATGAGCACGGAAGGTGGCCAACGACTGTTTGTAGATAAATTTGTGTCTAATTTGGTTCCGGAAATATCAAATAAATTAAAGAATTCCGAAAGTGCGTGGGCCGTGTCATCTTCAGCCCAGATACTGGCCACTGCTCAGTATTATGAGAATAGGGATAAAGAGGAGAGAGAGAAACTAGATAAAAAGACGAAAGAACTGAAAATGAAAGTTCTCTTGCAACAGGCTTATCCTCCTCGCCCTGCCCAACAGGAATAAAAGCCGCCTCCACAATTTCAGAGACCGTTGCAGAGGTCTGGGCCTTTTATTCCCCGACCGGCGCTGGGCCAGAATCAATGCGCCTATTGTAAAGAAGACGGCCATTTAAAATATAGTTGCCCAGTTTTGTTACAGCGTACGAGTGGCATCCCCGGGTCGCGAGGCCGGGGTGGTTATCAGTCAGCATCGAGAGGTAGAGGGCGGGGCACACAACCTAATAACCCATGTTCCATGCCCCCTGAAAACTCCACAAACTATTTTGATCAGCGCAATGTTCAGTCTACCAACTATTACAATGATGATTACTATACCGAGGATGAGAGCCAGAATTGCCAATCTAGTTAGGACAGCCTTGGACAAAGTAAGGGAGTAGTATCAATTCCAGTGGACCAAAACGGGCCTTATGTTGAAGTGGTAGCACTAGGTGTTACAGAGCCATTCCTATTAGACACTAGTGCGACAAAGAGCTCTATGATTCACTCTAAACTCCCTGGGGCACCTTTGTCTGGCTGTACGAATATTTCTGTGGGTTTTTCTGGCGCCCCAGTTCAGAACCCAGTTTCACGCCCTTTGCCCATTTCAATAGGTTCTTACAAATTGGAGGCCCCGCTTCTTTTAACAAGTGGCTGTGGTGAAAATTTGTTGGGTTTGGATTTATTAAAAAAATTGTATGCGACATTGCACTGTTCTCCTGGCGTGCGTCTTACCCTAGGTAAGAAATTGACGTCATCGATGTATTTGTCCACAGAACAGCTTCCTCCTGAATTACAGTCTCTTCCTGCCACCCTCTGGGCCACGGGCCCCAATGATGTGGGCCTCTTACAAATTCCACCCTATATTGTAACCATTAAGCCCAATGTTAAATTCCCTCGCATTCCACAATATAAAATTTCCAGTGACGGCGAAAAGGCTCTTTTAACTATAGTTCACGATTTGGTACAAAATGGTGTGGTCAAAGAGACTAGGGGAAATGTATGCAACAGCCCTGTTCTGCCCGTTTTTAAACGGACCGACCCCTCCCAGCCACCTGTTTATCGTTTTGTGATTGATCTCAGAGAAGTCAATAAGATTGTAGTACCTCAATTGCCTGTTGTCCCAGACATTAATGCCATATTGACAATGATACCTGCCTCAGCTTCCTGGTTTTCTGTCATTGACCTCAAAAATGCCTTTTTCAGCATACCTATTGCTGAGCCGAAGCTTCCGGTTCAAGAGGGCTCCTTAAGGGTATTGCGAGAGCCCCTCCATTTACAGTCAAGCATTAAAATCTCAGCTCGACACTATGCCTTTACCACCAGGTGCCACTCTTATTCAATATGTGGATGACCTGTTGGTTGCAGCAGATTCGGAGGACACTTGTAAAAAGGCCACTGTTTCATTGTTACGCCACTTATCTGACCACCACCACAAGGTTACACCGTCTAAATTGCAATATTGTTGCCAAGAGGTTACCTATCTAGGTCATCTCTTGTCAAAGGAGGGACGACGATTGACCCCAGAACGTATCCAAGCAATTGCCCAAATGCCTATTCCATGTACGCAAAAAGAGGTGCGTGCCTTTTTAGGTATTACCTCTTACTGTAGACAATAGATCCCCAATTTCTCCCTTCTGGCAAAACCCTTGTTGGCACTGACTCTTAAAGACACACCACACCCTCTCCCATGGTCAGCGGAATGCCAGAAAAGTTTCACTGATTTACGTACTGCCTTGTGCTCTGCTCCTGTGTTAGGTACCCCTGATTACAGTAAACCTTTCACACTCTATGTTCATGAGAAAGAAGGTTGCGCATTATCAGTTTTAACGCAACGATTTGGGGACAGGCAACGTCCATGTGCCTATTTCTCTGCCACATTAGATCCAGTGGCCAAGGCTTTACCTAGCTGTTTGAGAGCAGCAGCAGCAGCAGCAGTTTCCATTCGCCAGTCTGCCGGATTGGTATTAGATAATACCTTCATTGTCATGGTGCCACATGCAGTAGACACCCTCCTAAACAGAACAAAGACGCAACACCTTACGAGTGCCCGCCTTTCGGGGTATGAACTGACACTCTTGGCTAGCCACATACACATTAAACGATGTAATGTCCTGAACCCGGCAACATTGCTGCCGATTCCAGTAGAAAATAGTACACCGGAGCAACATGATTGCTTCCTCCGCACGGAGGAAGAGACAAGAGGCAGAGTTGATTTGAAGGATACTCCACTCCCGGACCCGGATGGGACCCTATGGGTGGACGGTTCCTGTTTTAAGCTTCCCAATGGCGAAACAACTGCAGCCTATGCAGTCACTACCTTGTACACTGTTGTGGAAACAGCACGGATTATGCATAGTTCAGCCCAGGCAGCTGAATTGATAGCACTGACTAGAGTGTGTGTGTTGGCTGAAGGAAAAAGAGTGAATGTGTTCACTGATAGTCAGTATGTGTTTGGAGTGGCCCATAGTTTTGGCCGCCTGTGGAAGGAAAGAGGTTTTCTCACATCCCATGGCACTAAGATACAGCATGGCCAATTGGTAAATGACCTTCTTGAATCACTTACCTTGCCCACTCAGATAGCAATTGTAAAGTGTAGCGCACATAGGAAGATTACTGATGATGTAGGTCAAGGAAATGCTTTTGCAGACCAGATAGCGAAAGAGACAGCTAAGGACACCACCAGCAGCATGTACGTTGTGGACTCCGCTAGATGGGTTGCACAAGGTGGGATGTGTGAGAATACTGTGGACAGTGTGAAAATGATCCAGGCGGAAGCCACAGAGAAGGAATTAAGTACGTGGAAAGAAAGTATGGGAAGGTTGGATGTGACAGGGTGCTGGACAGATTTGTCAGAGCATCAACGCTGGTTGTTACCAGATGCTTACGTGCTACCAATAGTGACCATGGCACATGGTCCAGCCCACATCAGCGCAAAAGGTATATGCAAACTTCTGGCCCCAGTATGGCAGAATGTCGGGATACCTAAATGCGCAGACAATCTGGTTAAACACTGTATTGTATGTTTGATGCATAATCCGGGGAAGGGAACACCAACACCGGCAGGCCACTTTGCTCCCCAACGTACCCTTTTGAGGTATTACAAATAGATTACATTCACATGGAATGATGTAACAATTTGAAGTACGTTCTTGTTGTGGTATGTGCCTTCTCCCGATGGATAGAGGCCTATCCTCTGAAAGATAATACTGCTCTATCAACGGCAAAAGTCCTTTTAAAGGAATTTCTGCTGAGATTTGGGTTACCTAGAATTATCTGGAGTGACAACGGGAGTGAATTTGTGGGCTAGATCATGCAGAAAGTATGTGCTGGTCTTGGCATCAAGCAAAAGTTCCACGCAGCAAACCATCCCCAGTCAGCAGATTTGGTGGAATGCTATAATGGCACTCTCAAGCTTAAGTTAGCGAAAATTCAAGCCAGCACGGGTCTGGCTTGGCCTGATGCCTTGCCCTTGGCTCTCTTATCTACCAGAACAACCACCCATTCCTGTATGGGGCTTAGTCCCTATGAGGTTGTGTTCGGACACCCGGCAAATGTTTGGGGAGTCCCAAGGCCCAAGAAATACTCCGAGATAGAGCATCCATTGTTAATTGATTATTTGTATGAACTCACCACTAAGCTACTTCCCCTTCACCAACAGGTACAAGATACTTTGGCTCAGGCTTCAACTGATCCTGGTCATACCATACGGCCGGGAGACTGGGTCTGCGTTACAAACTTCCAGAGGTCGAAGAACTTGGAACCTCGCTGGAGAGAACCCCGCCAAGTACTTCTGACAACGCGCACTGCAGTGAAGGTCGTCGGCAAAAAGAACTGAGTACATGGGGTGCATTGCAAGAAAGTGCCCTTACCTTTGCCTTATGATCAGTGGCTTCGTAACCCAATTGTCGATTCTGAAAGTGAAAGAATACCAAGATTTGAACTGTTTAGCGATGCACACCTAGACTCTGCCAGATCACAGAAAAACAACGGTGAGGCCTTCCAAGCAACCGTAGCACCGACATCGAAATTGGGCACTACTGGACCGCATCTCCTTTTCCAAGAACAAACTGTACCTTTTTCCAGAGATACGATTTGAGGCCCAGGTTGTATAGAAATTCCTCAATAGTACCTCATTGACTTTGTCTTTTATCCCGATTTCCACATGTTGCAGGGTTGTGACTGAAGTCTCAGACTTGTGACCCAAGTTGTGGCACTAGGCCTGTGGGACTTGTAGGAAAGCACAGAAAACTACAGACAATCACAGCTGAGTGAAGCAACCTCCCGTCACGGGCAACCTTTAGAGATGGAAATGACTGTTAAAAAGGGAATGGATAAAACAAGAACAATGAACACGAAGCATTGTAAATTATTGCATAACCATTTTGTAGTAGTCTTAATAGTATTGATTGTAATGTGTATTATATTGTCTTGCATAGGATGGGGACTACATGCAATTTTTACGCAGCCTGTTACCAAAGTTACCGTTGAAATGCATACATGTCACTCTACCACCTCATGTCGAGTAAAGAAGGGGTGAATTCCGTAACAACACATTTGTTTCTATGCTACACCAACATCAATTGGCGACTAATGCAACAAACTGTTGGGTTTGTGGCCTCCTGCCAAGTTCAGTGAACACTGGAATGCCATATATTACCCTTCCTTTTTCATTTAATGGTTCTTGTAGTGCATGGTGGGAACTGAGTGCCAGTTGGGTATTTTCTGGAGATGGTGATACCAAAGACGTAAGAAGCTGGGGAGTACATCTGTATCACTTATGTTGGCGGGACAGAAAAAGGATATATGGGACCAGTAATGAGAAATCAGAATATGCCGATCGCCAAACCAGATCTACAGACTTGTACTTTCTGTCCTCCAATAAAACCTCTCGAAAAGGACAAACTTTTCTAGTGGTACCCGGACAAGCACCATTCTGTATTAGAAAAGGGGGGTCAGAATATAAGGGTACAAGCAGATGCCAACATATTGTGACATTGAATGGGACAGACTGGCCTCGCATGGTTCCCTCGTGCAATACATACTTCGTATGTGGAAATAAGGCTTATACTTCCCTACTTGGTAGTTGGAGAGGCACTTGTTATATCGCTTGGTTGTTGCCCCCTACATACATAGCTGATGGCAAACATCATTTACAGAAAAGAGGGGTGGCATCTGACCAGGATACGTCAGGACAGGAAGCCGGGGATGTCTTGAAAGGACTCCTCCCATTCTGGGGCCCGATAGCTAACAGTAGGGACATAAGGCAACTAATTCGAGTCGTAGAAGCCACTATCAATAAAACAGCTGGAGCTTTGAGTAATCTCACTGCAGAACTCGTTGCTGACCGCCTCGTCACGCTTCAGAACAGAATGGTATTAGATATTATTCTTGCTGACCGTGGGGGCATATGCAAATTGATCGGATCAAGCTGCTGCATTTATATTCCAGACCACGCCCCGACAGTATACCAAGCCATCTCTAAGCTACATAAGATTGCGGAGGCCGTTCACCAGGATGAAGGAAACTGGTCTTTGATGGGATGGTTTGGGGAAATAATGTCTATATGGGGATGGAAGATCCTTATCTTTGTCGGAGCGATTTTGGCTATTCTCTTCTCATGTAGCCTTTGCCTACAATGTGGTCCCGCTATATGCGGGCTCTGCGCCACCCTGTGTCTTCCACATCCTGTGTCCCAGAAAGCAGGGAATGCAAAAATAATGTTGCAACAACAGCTTGTAGATTTCATGGCCATTAAAGTCGATTCAGATTAACAACAGTCTCTGTTTCCTTTGCCTGAGTAATGGCAAAAGGAGGGTCTGAGGAAATTCAAATTCGACCCCATCCCGTTTTGGTAACATTGTTGCGCTGTTGCCCTCACTCAGGCACCTTAAACCTCTATAGCGTTTCTTTCGCATTTTATGCTGTTGTACATATTACACGACCTCTCCTCTCTCCTTGAGCTGAACCCATCCTGAACCTCGTGAACCTCGGTTCAAAACAACCAATTCTCGAGATAAGCATCTATTGACCCTTGGTGACCGTTCTCCGGCCCCTACAGCTGTTTTACAAATCATTATCTCCAGCATGCACACGCGCCCTGTCATAAAGTAATTTAACTAAGGAATGGCTAAGCCACCTGACCTGTCGGGTCGGGTAGAGAACACGACCTTAGGGAAAGAATGTGTATTGCCCATTATCCAGCATCTTGTACGAAGAATGTGTCCTTGTGGATGATTTGTATTTTTATTGCACATGCAGGGGGGTTGTTGCTTTAGGGGATTAAAGCGCTACAAAACATTGTGAGCCACAGATTGAAGTGGCAGTCTCCTAAGAACCTACTTACGATGTACTTCTGGGACAACTGTACCTAGCTGCAGCTAAATAAATTGAAGTTCCTATGCTAACAGAGTGTTCTGTGTCTCTGTAACTTGGAAGGCGAACTCAGAAGATTTCAGGCGTTCCCTGCGCCGCTGGGTTTTAAAAGCCCGGTTCTTCAATAGCTGATACTTGAACACGGACACCGAACATGTCATTATGCTACTCATAGGTTTTTTCTAATGCCAATCTAGCCTGTTTTTTTGAGAAACTGACCACTGTGAACTGCCACCAATACCTGTTATTTATTAATGCTGATTAAACAACAGCGCCTCCACCTATATATACTGGGCTACACATAGTCACAGCAACCATTTAGGACAGGGAGGACGCTGAAGGTGTACATGCTGGACAGTCACACAGAACCAAAAGAGGGCACCATAGAGGAAAAGTAGTTACTTTTACAAATAGCCCTTGAGAAAACTCTGCAAACTCAGCAAAAGGAGCAGAGTTCAGCACCCATACCTGATATTATTAAGTTAGGCAACAAATTGTAACTCAATAAGATTGAAGACCATCACAGGATGTTGGCCTGCTGGGGCCATCAGACTACCATATCTGCCAAGATTTGATCAGCACTCACTAACTCATTAAGTCAAAATCAAAAGAAAGAATATATTCTTAAACTGTTACCATGGTTTTTTTAAAAGATCCTTTATTCTTTATTCTTTTTATCTTCACAGGGTAGCCAACGTGTTTCGTCCTTATATAGGACTTCTTCAGGACTCAAACAGATGTTTTTCATGTGCACCGGTGTATAAGCTTCAAGGTTTTTTTAGGGCAAGAAGTCTTATTCTGAATCAAAAGTGGCAAATTTCATTGGGTCCAATCATTGAAAAGTGGGGAAATATCCTGCTCAAGTTTTCTGGCCAATGTCAGCCACCCCATCTATTCGATGGGTTCAAGGCAACAATCCGCCCTCCTCCAACTCTTCTCTGTCTGTATTGTCGAAACTACCATATCTGTGATTGACTTTCAGTAAAGTTAACTTTTTTTGAAATACAGCCCATTTTTATTAAAGGAAATGAGTCTGCATTTAAAAAGAAAAGTTGACTTCTTTTTTGTTGTTAAAAAGTTGGCAGTGGACTCTTCAACAAACTTGTTTTTACAATCCGAAAGTGAAAGAGGTTCCAAGTGGACCCTTTCTTTTTAGGTCTCGCCTGACCCAGCGCATGCGCTGGTCTGGCGAGACTTATTGAGAGGGCTCCAAAAAGTGCTACCAGGCCAGCCTAGAGCTACAGAGCATGTGCGCGGGCGCGCGCGCCGCGCTTGGCCGTGATTACTTTCACTTTCGCGGCCGCACGGCCGCTTGGCATAGCCAATAGGTCTCGCTTTTGGGACCTTATAAGTATTTAGTTATGCAACTGTTGCATGGCTAAACATTTATAAGCTCTCAAAGGCGAGACCTATTGGCTATGCCAGTGCTTGTTTGTAAATGTGTTAGCACCTCCTTTGAGGGGTCAAAAAAATAACAATGTTTTGCGACTGGATTACAGGTGCAAAACACTGATACATTAGATAATGATTCAGTACAACGAAAGGGCAATCCCATTTTAGGAGATGAGAAAACTTTTCAGACTTCTAAAATGGGATTAGTACATACGAAAAAAAGCATTTTCACAGATGCAGACGCTGAATAGGATCGTTTACAACTCATAAAATGCTTAGTAACTCTTGCCCTTAATAAGATGAGCGTCTACTCAGGAACCTTCAGGCTACACATTTCAATACCAAACCCACTACTGCACTGTAATGTGAAAATTGCTTTAAAGCATCCGTGAGGCACTATAACCTGACACCTACGTCAACGACGGATGATACAGTTGGAATAAAATATTTAATGCTATGAAGTTAGCAATTTAATTCTATTAATGCATGACGAATTGAATTAAGGAAAAAACTTCAATCACTTAGCATTTTCACTAAATTACATTTTCTGTGCACCAAAAGTACCTACGTGTATGCATATGTTGGTGATTTTATTAGACGCCTTTTGTTTTAAAACGTTATCGCACCTGAGGGCTTTTTAGGTCTCACCTGAGACAGCGCTTTAGCGCTGCTCTCGCGAGAGCTTTTGTAAATGGGGGATCTGGAAGTGCAAACGAGTGCTTTCAGGCCTCCAAATACAGTGCATGTGCACCGGGCGCGCGCAGCATTTGGCAGCCTGAAAGCACTCGTTTGCTTTCACTTTCGCGGGCCGCACGGCCGCTTTGATGTGATCGCGATCCCCATTTGCCACCCCCTCCCTTATCCCAATTCCTGCTTGTATTTCCATTTCTATAGTTCATCGTTCTCTACTTAACTTCTCACCACCAGTTTCTTCCTGAGCACCTTTCCCGTCCCCTGTTCCCCGCATCTCTTCTTTCTTTCATTCGCTCCTCTTTTCTCCTTTCCTTTCTTCTCCCCGCGGCTCTTCCTTCTTTCCTCTTCTCTCATTTCCTTTATTCTCCCGCTTCTCTTTTCCTTCTTTCTCCGCGCATCTCTTCCTTCTCTCCACTTATCTGCAGCTCTCTCTCCCCTTTACATACCTTGGTCATGAAGCTAATATATCGTGTGGGGGAAGGGAGGGCGATGCAGAATCTGGGCAACGGATACAAAACGTGCTTGCAGGGTCTAGTTTCTCGCCAGCCATTTTCCCAGCCTTCTCCCGGCTGAGTGCCAAGCATGAAAGGAAGCCGCCAACTTTAAGAGCAAGTGCAAATAATTGAGATACTTTAAAAAGTTGATAATGTGCTTGCATCATGGAGTGTTTACTGCTGAGTTAGAAAGCCGCTCAGCGTTTGAAGTGCCGGGTTGCTTTATTTCTGAATTGCAAGGTGGTTAACCTCCTGTCGTATCGTAATTGCATAATGTCCCATTGTTTGTTGAATCTCTGCGTGGCATTTTATCAATTGGTAACTCCAGTGCCTGGGACGCCAGTTGATTCCTCGCCTCATAATTTAATTTCAGTGCATCACGTGAAGTGCGGCACATTATCACATCTGTGGATGAAGACGGCAAAAAGTTCGCCACGAGAGATGAGATGGCATCGTAAAAAATACAATTTCCTGTTCTCTTGCTGGTGGATAAAAATGCACATTTTGGATGGGAATATGGAGATGTTTCGTTTCCTTTATCGCTGCTGTCAAGAATTCAGTGAATCCACTTATACAGGCCTCTTGCACAATAATGGTGAAGGCAGGTAGTAAACAGTGGAAAAGTAAAAGTATGCTGTAATCTAACATAATGTGTGTGAATACCTGTGCACTCCGAACGGGTGCTAAATTTCCCCTGTAGCTAAAGGTGCGTTTGTCATCAAATAATACATGCAGAGATGTTTTCCTGGCTCCTCTCACTGTAATCCACCTGGTCGTGAATATGGATATATCATATGTGATTGGATAGGGAAAGGCTCGGCACACCGCAACATTTTGTCTATCTTACTGCTTTATCAAAGGGCACAAAGTGCGATCGAGATCACTTTCACACAGTGCATTTCGCGGGCGCTTTGATGTTCTCAGTGAGCCGCGCGGCCACTGCGAACATCAAAGCGCCCGCGAAATGTACACGCCATTTGCCACCCCCTCCCTTATCCCACTTCCTGCTTGTTTTCCACTGGAGCATTACATTACACTTTGCTCTGAAGTCCTGGTGACTTTACTGGATTAAAGCTACTGCCTATACATTTTCCCCTACAAAACAGAAAACGCTGCATCCACCATCCCCTGCTTTGCAGCAAATCCTCCTTGTTTTTTCTTGTCTCTGGGGACCCGCGGTAGCGGATGTAATATATGATCACGTTTTATATAATTGTTGCATACATGCCTAGAGACCCGATTCCGGAGGGATACACCCGATTTTTTACGCCAAACGTGTCTATTTTGGTGTCTACATTGCTTCTGATTCGATACAAATCAATGAAGAAAATACATTCTCCCGATTATCGTTTTTTTAAGGCTCCCAACTTTTCCTCTTCCAAAATGCTGGCACGTACGTGGTTTCATTCCTTGCTCGTTCAGTGTTTCCACCACTCAGTGACATGGCCGAACAGGAGGTGATTAGATATACGTAAAACAAAGTGAAATGCCTAAAGTCACACACATCCTTTGCTTACGTTAGGCCAGTGCAGTTTCAGTGAGAGGTTTTTTCCGTCGCTTTTTGTTTGTTTAAACGATTGTGCGCAAGAAAGAATCATGGTAACAGCTTGTTTATTTTACCTTTTGTAAATCACACGGATTGATGCTCAAATCAGTGATTTAGCAAGCACTTGTTTGGGCGTGATGTTTTGTGCAACTACTATTTAGCGCACGCGGATGTAAACAAGGGGCAGTTGGTTTTGAGTTTGTGCTTTATTTTGCTATGTTTGGATAAGTCTAATAATGCAAAGAACAAACACGATTAGAATACAATTCCTTGGAGTTTAGCCAACATGCGAAATCAGTGGCAGCACATGTAATGTTTGCCCCTTTTTTGCCGGCTTGTGATTGCACCTGGAAATCCGCCCTTGTGTGTTCACCCGTGACGACTTTGCGAATTGGAGCCTACAGTTATTATTATTATTATTTTATTTTTTTTAAGATTGGTGACAAACATTTGCCAGGAGCGGAAGAGGAATAGAGAGGACATGGAATAGCAGACATTAGGTAGTGGATACTGCGAACTGTATGGAATGCAGTGGCACAATCATTCGACCAATGAAACAGGATAGCTTCTGCGATAGTGGCAGATGTAGGTGCTGTCATTACATTGGCAAATACAGGGAGGATGGTGGAAATACAGGCAGTGTCAGAGAAGGGACCCAGACGCAGGAAGATAGCTTAGATTCAGACACTTTCGTCGTAGCACTCAGGCACTTTGATGTTCTCAGTGAGCCGCGCGGCCACTGAGAACATCAAAGCGCCCGCGAAAGTGCTCACCATATGCCAGCCCCTCCCTTATCCCACTTCCTGCTTGTTTAGCGAGCAGTAAGTCGAAGGCCGTTTTAGAGGTAAGGAATTTTAGGAATGAGATCAGCAAACAACCTTTCTCTACTCAGGCCACTGTCCACTTTCCTTAGTGAAATTGACAGAGTGCTTCCGGGTCTGTCTGATCTCTCTACAACATGTAGCTGATTAGTGTTAATAGACTAACATTGCAACGTCTTTTCAACAAACAGTTTAAAGTATGACAGTCTTAAATGCATCTAGCATGTTTTCAGTTCGGTGTAATATTTTTTAAGCATAGCTTTCCAGTTACTCTCACTGTGAAAGTATGACCTTTATTGAAAACAGTTTGCCCGTGGCATTTACAAAGTATTTTTAATACTTGGTTCTGCAGACCAATCGCCATGGCTTGTGTGGTTTTTAGCCTTGAATTTTTAGTCGACAGGCCTAAGCCCATGTCTTGTATACCTGTACGTGAATTTATATTTTTAAACGTCCCCGCATGCTTAGCGATGTAGAGAATGAAATAAATGTTTTTTCTCCAGGGGCAAACACTACAGGCCTTTATTTGCGTAGCAGGCATTTTTTTCAGAAGTGTATTGTTATAGACAACGATCAAAACAATTTGTATTCCATAATTCTGAAATATACAACATGTCCGTCAGATTACCTGCCCTGCGAGCGCATATTTGGCAAAAGCAGATAAGTGTGTAGTGAATCATTTTTTTTTTAACAGAGTTTTATATAGCGCGAACTTGATCCGGTATCGGAGCGCTTTACATAACACCAGTTGCGTTACATGAGGACACATTAATTTTTCTGTTAGGCACGGGGAGATTAGGTGATTTGCCCAGAATCACAGGATGTTCGGCGTCGTTGCCGCGACTCAAACCTGGTTCCCCAGATTCGTGGTCGACCGCCTTAGCCGCTAGGCCAACCCCTCTCTTCATGTCGGGGGCACAGCAAAGAGTTACATTTCAAAGATTCTTTGTACACACATCTGCTAACAGTAGGCACATTTGTTCCATCCAAATAGAAAGCAGAACATGACAGAGCAAGAATTACATGGAATTGTATGTTTCTTTGGAAGGACTGAATTTTGTGATCCAACTGAGCATGTTCTTGAACTTTGTATTCTGCTGTCACAGCGGGTGACTGGCAGACAGTTTTTCCAACGTTTCTAATTAAAAAAAACATTTGCAATGCAACAGGTCTCACATTTCTGCGAGTTTGAGCTATTGGTATTGTAAATGACAATGCCTTTCATTTATGTTTTGGTTTTTTGAAACATAAATAAAACGCATTGTCATTTACAATGCAATAGCTTAAACTCGCGTAAATGCGAGACCTATTGCATTGCAAATGCTTGTTTTAATCATATCGTGTTAACTTCTGAACAATGATGGGCGAAAGCAGAATTAAAGGACCGAGGTTGTGGCTCATGTATTTATTTAGTTCAGTGTGAAGGGAAGGCGCGAGGTTACTGTGTGCACGTGACTGGACACAGATGCGGCGAAATAACATGCACTCTGTTTTCCTTTACCCCCCTCAATTCCAGAGGGAGCCGCGTCCCCAGCGGTGACAGGCCTGCCTCGCTGGAATGTGGGAGATCCCTGCTGTCCTGGACTGGGCTTCAAAGCACCCACAGGATTTAAGAAAACATTGGCAAACGGGAGAGGTCATCGAGTTCGTCATTCCCTCTCATCTCTTTAGAGCCATTTTGTGCTTGTGCCTTTCTTTTTGCTAGTCATTGTTGAGGGTGCTCGATGGGCGCTGCAATGGTCTTTCAAGGGCATTAAAAATGTCTAACATCATAATAAACATTAATAAATTAACTTATCGTATATTTGCAGTCGGATACAATGATTACAGTTATGCAATTTCTCCACTGGTTACTGAACTTATGACACACTGAACGTATAATAATACTATTTGCTACAAATTCTAAAGCATCCCCATTAAAGCACGAGATGAAGTGCAGTTCACCACATCCATCAGTTATTTTTTTCGGTTTTGCTTTAATGTGTAATTGTGACACCACATACGCTAGTGTGCTAGCATTAATTTGGGGAAGTGGTTAGCCATCAACTCCATGTTGAGTTGGGAATTTGCCTGCTCCCAGAGCTACTGATATCTGGGTGGGAGGGAGGGGGGGGGGTATGGGAGGGGTGGGGCTTACAGAATTTTCAGGTTGGATCCTGAGGAATCACTAAAAAATGAGTATTTACTGCGGTAATCTGAAATTCCAGGTACGAGTCCTTGGTAATTCTTCATTTTCAACATTTTCTGCAGTGAGATTTCGTCACTTTTCAGCAGGTGTAAGTTAAGAGATCCATGGTGTTCCCGCAAATATCCTAAATGGGATGGGACCAGAAACTGGTGTCACCGGCCCTACTGGAATTAAGAGGCCACTCATATTGAGAGTCTTAAAGGGAGGGCTGGCCCAGGGACTGTTTACGTCTCATTTACAGCTCGAAAGCGCTAATATGTACAATACCCACCAAGGCAAAATAATGCAGGGAGGTAGGAGCATTGAAAACACAATCTCTGAGATAAGGAGGTCTCAGCACGAGTGCAGAGGCCCTTTGTGAATAGAGATATATCATCAAGCCCCGGTGATAAAATTATCGCCGCTTGAGCGTCCGTTTTCGGACGGAAAGCAGCGGTAATTTTTTCGCCTAATCAGCAAGGTCACGCTATCGCGTGAATCCTTGCATTCTCGCCCTTTCCCCCAACGCCCATCTTTGCATCTCTAATAAGATGCAAAGTGGGCGTTCCTGCCCTGACATAACTGGAGAAATGTCGCTAAGCGACATTTCTCCAATTATCAATGGGCACGCTAACCTGCAGAGCGACAAGCAAAGTAGCGATAACCTCTGTTATCGCTACTTTCCTTACGCCTGCTTCAAGACTGACTTAGCCATGATATCCAATGTAAGGTGGATATCATGGTTAAGTATGTCTTGCCCTATCAGCAAGCTTTCGCCAAACCTTGTGCGATTATCGCAGTATTTCCAGCGATAATCGCACAATTGGCAGCTTGTGCTCTGAATTTTATCTCTTTGGAGATAAGCGTTGCTGATAGCACGCTATCTCCGCAATAAAATTCAGAGTTGGCCAGCGATAATTATCCTCGCGCTAAGAGCGCTGAGCGATAATTATCGCATGGCCTTGATGATATGCCCCCTTATGTTTTGCAAGTCCTTAAAATGATCACAACCTGGGCACTTCGCTTTGACGCCTAAGAGCAGTATCCCAACAAAAACTCAGAAAGGGCAACTTTAGATATTATACTCTCTTTAATTTAACTTTAAAGGCCTGCTGAAAATGTAAGCAATGCTTTCCTAAAACTCTATCAAAGAAGGACAAAAAACAACTTTACCAATCCCTGATTACAGTTCCATGGGGGCAGCAGAATTCAAATACAGTCTAAATGTGTTAGAATAACTATGTGATTACTTTTATTAATTTGTAAAAAAAAAAAAGAAAAAGTACAGAGCCTGGGGTCGGACTGGAACAGAAAACAGCCCAGGGCACCTAAATAAAAGTAACCCCATTAGTGAATTGGGTAGGTAAAATATTGCCTATATTTGCAAATTGAGGCAGTTTTGATATTTTAAAGACAATCTGTATTAGTGTTTTGTAAGGTATGGTAGACTACATGGAGTTCAGCTTGCTACAGGAAATGTTTGCTTTAATATTAGGGAAATTAACAGTAAAAACTGGCCTAGCAGACCATAAAACAGGCCCGAAACAGAATAAAAACCGGCCCACACACTGAACTGTCAGACTAGCCCGTTAGGCACTGCCTGATTGCCATATAGGCCAGTCCGACCCTGACAAGGGCCCACATTCGTTCTTAGGTGCCTGGTGCTTAAAAAGTATAGCTATCTAAAGTTGATTCCACCACAAGCAATGTTTCTTCCACTCTCATACACTTCATTTCTCTTTATTTAGTATTGCGGGCTTAATCCCAGCCCCCTGATATACCTCTGTAAAAAAAAAAAATTGTCAAGAGATTTTAATTTTAGATTTGTATTTTTGGACCATTAGAATAGTAATTTGGCATGGGTAGACATTGCTGATCCGATCCAAATCTTTCTGGTTGACATTTTTGAAAACAGCGGATGTGTTGGAGTGATGATGTAATGTTTCGGGAATCAGGAGACCTACATACTACATTTTGATGTTTGGTTCAAGTAGTCTTTACAGAGAAGAAAATAACTCTTCGGAGAAACCCGTCCGCCATTTTCCAAAATGGCGGCTATAATAGAGGAAGAAGAGACATATATAGAAATGCAACAAATAATAATGGTTTTTAATCCTTTTGTGCATACACCAAACAATGTTTATGATCTGAATATGAAAAAAAATAATGTTTATCAATCCTGTTGTAGGCACATTTTCATAGTTCACTTTATTTGTTTGTTTCGACAATCGCTCGTGGTACATTTGCGGAATGTTGAACATTTAAGGAGAGAATTTTGATAGGGACATATTTTTGTAGCACAGGTTTTGCAAGTATATGTATGTGTACGTTCTTTGAGGGTAAGGGCTTTCGAAATCTCATAGGTTTGAGCACCTCATCAATATCTTCCCAACCAAATTCACACATATCTTCTCTAAGTATGCATGATCTAAAACATTTACACATCTTCTGATCAAGTAGAACTTTTTTTTTATGTATCCATGCACAGAATATGGTATGGCAGGTCACTTAGAGGTACTGATGTCTTGAACTCACTGTGCCAAAGATCATCAAATGTGTGACATTCAGAACTGATTTTACATACACGCACAAGGTATTTTTCTACATCTTTAAAGTCACATTCTTCTTCTGTCTCAGCAAACCATTTTAGAAACTTCACAGATCCAGCAGTTAAAGCTCTAAGCTTTGTTCCAATTTTGCTCATAGTGTATTCACTCGTAAGAATAAGTGCCATGGTAAGAACACTGGGAACCTCTGGGTCAAGTTTCTTGTACAGAATATGAAGTGGGATTAAGTGTCTTTTCTCGCCTGTTCCATGTGTCCAGAACTCTGACAATCCTTGACTTGTGAACGTTGCAACAATTCTAAGTAGCACGATAATAATATCTGAATCATTTGACAGTGCAATGAATTGATTGGAACGATTTCAAACAGCCCACTCAACATGTGGCATCACAGGAGGTCAGCTTCCTCAAATTTGATGTTAAGTTTTTGAACAATATGGCTTGCACCTTTTGAATATATCTCTGCAGGCACCAACTCCTCATTGACAATCATTCCACCTGCAATAATTGGAAATTATGTGTCCACTGAAGCATCAGCAAAGTTTTGGCGAGTTAACATCTCCATGTTAATTTTGTTCCATGTTGACCAGAATTTATCAAGTTGCACAGGTATAGGTATTGAATTTTTGATGCAGGCAGGGTCAATTATTCCACTTGTAGACATTCGTGTGATTCTCTCACATTCTTTGTTTCTATCCATATTTCAGGATATCTAGTAGACATGTCTTTATATCGTTATCCACATATTGTTTGATCACGAAGTTGTGTAGTCACACAGGCTCAGTCATTTTAAAGGGGTTTTCTCGCTGCTGTATGAAATGAAGACGGCTGTAGATATGTTTATTAAAATGTTCCCCTCTCGTTCCAACAAGTTCGTGGTGAGGAACAGTTTTACGATGGTACATTAAGTTTGAATTTGTCATCTCCCTGGAAACATTGCAAATAGAAAGAATTTCATGGTAAACTAATAGCCATTGAGGAACATATTCACTTTTACTTGTCTGACCAACAATTCCTTTGGAGCTTTTCTTTGATTTCTGGATCATCTGTTCCAGTTTCATAACTGGAGCCACAACATTGAACCGTCCCTCTCTGTTTTTCACCACAAAATGTCTTTGGAAGAATATCTGTAGAGGGATGGTCTTCCCCCACTAGCTTCTTCACTCTTTCCAAATAGCATGACCCATACCGCAGGTAGTTTATGCAATCGAATTCGCAAAACACAGTAATCAGTGACTCCACAGTCTTCACGTGCAGCTCCCAATCCGCATGTACCACGTTTTTCACTAAAGCTATCATGTGTAAAACATTTCCTCAGTACTTGCAAAGTTCTGATTTTTCTTCACATTCTTTGACAAACTCTACAAACTTGGTTTTCAGGTTTTCTGATTTTGAACTGAGTGTATTGCCTGGCTTTGCATTATGCCTTCTAAATGAAGTTCACCCTGTGTCTTGTTCACTTCTGAGATAACGTATGAAAAACCTAATTTGTGATTCTTGTTCCAGAAAGTATTCCAACTGAATGTTTCTACAGCCTTAAGATAGGATGAGCATACCTTGTAATGAATGAACATAATGAGTTACGCTCAATACTGACTGTACAAATTTGCTTCCAAAGATTTCAGCCTCAATAAGTGCATTGTCTATGCCATGTCCACTGAGATAATGTCCTGCACACTGCAATGCAACTTTGTCATTTGGAAAATGCCCATCATTAGATAAAGATCATCAAATTCTAATGGGCTGCTCATAAAAATGTAAGCTACAGTACAGAAAACACTTTAATCGCAGAAAATTGGCAAGATAGGCTGGTCTTCAAGCTGAGCATGCACGTTTTGAAAATTCTTTAGAGCTGTGTATACTGTTGTGTAGTTTGTGATTGGAGATGGTATTACTGGTAAAAACCCAGCCGTCTTCAGTGGGATGGTATTCTGGAAGATCAGAGCATGAATTTCTGCCCACTGAGGAACTGGCTTTTCTTTATCCTTCAGTCTGCACGAAATAAACAATATGTTAAATTCATTTAAATCAGCTTTGCAGACCGCAGCATCAGGTAGAAGAAAATCCATGTCATTAGCCATTTTGAAACTTTCTGGTAGACTGGGATGTGTGGATAGCTTTTAGTGATTTTGCACACTGAAAAAATAGTTGGATTATACGTTTACAGCTTTGTTTGATTATGCCTACAGCTGACACAGCTTGTTTTCCAGCACAGACTTCATTGGTACAGTCTTGAAAAAGCACCATGGCAGTATTGTGTGCTGGATGTTCCAGACAAAGAAGAGCTGTCTTTAAAATCAAAATTATCAAAAGCAGTAATTGTAAATCCTTTCCTGGTTAACTGACTTTGTGGTGGTGTGCTGTCAGATTCAAAAGATTTTACAGCATGAGCTTCTAACAAGTTCCTGCTCCGAACTATGTCATTATAACTTGTTGATACACTAATCCTATTCATTGACGTGATTAGCTCTCTACTTTTGCACTTGCCATAGATTGCGCGGGCAGCATAAGCCTGTTGGTTCATTGGATTGTCTTCCACTTCATCACTTAGATCTTCAAAGCCATCATCAATGTTTTCGGCTTCTGTTCCGAACTCAAGAACTTTAGTTTGTAACAGTTTTGCTTTGGTAATATTGAACAATGATGTAAAAAATGTTAATACAACATCAGACTTTCTTGTTGACTTCCATGATTTGCGGAGCTCTGGGGCATCACAAAATTTGTCATGAAGACCAAAATCTAAATATTTCAGGACATTTCTTAATCAAATGAGAACACCATAAGAGGCTCTTATCATAAATTGTAACAGTCTGCCTCAGCTCGCACACGCTGGGTGTGGCTGCTACTGTCCAAGCTCAGGGAGCATCATCGCAGAGGACGGAAAACACATAAAAACTAAAATACATTTTCACTGTATTTTTTAAATAATGTATCTGATATACATTAATAAAACACATTAGGGTCATAATGCTTGCTTTTTACTTTTTGATAGACTGACAAAAACAAATTCTGTCATTGTACATTCTAACTAGAAAAATCTCATTATTACAATTTCATCAAATATTGACCATTATTTCTCTGATCTCACTGACTGTGAACCCGTAGCCTGCACTCAAGAGTGGCTTTAAAACTTCATTTGCTTTTTCAAAGAGTGCAAAGTTAACTGAAGGCTGGCGGTTACAGTGCTGCTTGGAGCTTATGATACATTGATATTTTCGAATGTATGTACGCATGCAGATCAGGTGGGCATAAAAATCCACTGCAAATACATTCACCTCACTGTTTAGATCAACTGCTCAGCTTAAAACTTCATCTTTGAAGAAACTAGCTGCAGATAAAAAATGTTTGCCCTTTGAGACTCACATACTCAGTACTTTGTTCTTTCGTCAATCCCTTTGCCCTTGTTCTGGCTAAACCACAGATAACACAATAAATATCATCTGCTTTCTGATCAGTTGTTGGAGGTGGATGAGGGGTAGCCATCAATCTTCTAAGTGGATGGACATTGGGTTTGATTGTTGTCGCTTTTTCAGAAGACTTGGATTCTTGTTGGAATTCACTGGTTTCTGCTATTCTTTGACTAATTTTTTCTAGGCTTTTTTCCATTGTATATGCCTTTTAGCACTTGTTGTTACAATCTTAAAATATCTGATCCTCTTCACCCATCAGTTTCAATCTTTTGTATATGCATATTTCTGCAGCATTTCAAACTCTCTTCTGTCCAGTCCAGCCGCAGTTGATGTTAGCCTTTCTTTTGGATTAGTTTGGCATATGACACATTTTTATTTGTTGAAGAAGTCCTCAGATTTTGTAGTTAGCAACACTCTGTGCGGAGGTAAAGATCCTTTGCTCAAGTTTATGAAATTTAATCAATGGAAAATACTGAAACAAAAACAATATTAAAATAGATTACCAATATAATCGGTAAATCACATCATTATAAAGCCACCATTTTGGAAAATGGCAGAAGGGTTGGTCTGAGGAGTTATTTTCTGTCTGTATAAGACTACTTGGCCACCAAAACCTATGTTCTGACAACAAAAAGTATATAGGTCTCATGGTTCCAGAAATAATGCATCATCACTACAACACATCCGCCATTGTTTGTTCGAGCCTAGAGTCAGCAAGCATGCGCTACTCTGTGAGACAATGCTGTAGTCTCTCTGTGGAGATTGCATACGCCCACCACATGCCCACCGCTTTTCATTAGTTGCTTGGTCTGCCTTTACAAATTCCATAGTTTTTGTTGGTTAATAGTGTACATTTGCCCCACCTTGTGGCTGTTTTTGTTCCCGCCATTGCTAATGGCCCTGCTACGTGGATTCTTTCACTAAAGGCCATATGTTTTGTTTGAGTGCACTACTTTTTCCCTTTCATTTCTCTCCTGCCAGCGACTCACTGGCACACGGCACTGAATGCAGTTCTGTTAATCTCCCTGTGCTGTCCCCCATCAACACCTCCCACCCTCGCAGCTTGTTATTGCCAGTGTCATTGCTTGTGATTGTCCCACTTCCTTCCCGTCACTGAATTATGGTTATCCACTCTTAGTCTCACATTTTTGGTGTGAACAAAGCAGCCTTAGTCTATCGTGTCTGGCGGCTGCTCTCTAAGCTGTCTTGTAACAAAATTTGTAACAGTCTGCCTCAGCTCGCACACACATGGTGCAGCTGCTACTGTCCAGGCACAGGGAGCATCGTCATCGCAGAGGGCGGAAAACGCATAAAAACTGAAATACATCTTCACTGTATTTTTTTAATAACGCATCTGATATACATTAACAAAACACATTAGGATCATAATGCTTGCTTTTTAAATATTTTCCCGCTGCTTACCAATAGCAAGTTTGTGAATTTCAGAGATCTTGTTTCAAAGAGCATGACTCCTGCACCCGACCAGCTTTTTTATCCATAAAGAGTATTGAGCACTCTAGTTCATTCACACTATTCTGTGAAGCGAATAGTTTTTAATGGCTTCAACATGGCTGACTTTGAGGGACTTACAGGTACACATGCGCAGCCCTGTATTTTATTTGTTCTGTACATTTATTAGTTAGAGGTTCTCATGAGAATATTTGTCGCCCTGTTCCTGCCGCTGTCAAGGTGAGTGGACTCTGTCAGAGATCAGCGATGATGACGCCCTCATTTGTTCCCTCATGTCCCATTAGGCACCACAAGTGAATTAAATTCCTTACACCTTATTCTGTTTGCATGACCGGTCTAAAGCCTTAGCGCACAAAACGGACGTTGCTTTTAGCTTAACCACAGCAACAGCAAGTTAGTAATGAATCATTGGGTGGTGGATGGGGCTGGAAGGTCTGTTTTACACAATCTGGAGATTTTGTTGCCTAAAAGATATACTACCAGAAATTCTGGCATTTGAGAAAGGACGGTGCGTGTTTACAGTTTGCTTTTATGTTAAATTTCCATGTTTTGGCTGGGTTTAAGTGTAACATTTTAATGAATTGAGTGACTATCGCGAGTAGAGCAAAGTAGTTATCTCCGCACAAGAAGAAAAATTCAACTAATTGCATCTTCTGTACAATTTAGTGGCCAAATCCAGGTCAGCATATAAGAGGAGGTCTTGACTGAAAATCCAGGAATGCCTTAAAGTGTAAGTCGCCCAACACAGCCATCTCTTGATCAGTTTGCACCTTCTCTCCCTCTTTTTTCTCTTACATAAAAAGCAGGAAATGATAATCCTCAGACAGTATACACTTTACTGTAAATTATTAAACTTATTGTGCAATGCTGTATTTAGGGCCTGGAAACATTTATCATAAACAAAACCATGCATCAGGTAAACTTGTGTAAAGAGAGAGATGCTACTATGGTGTGGAATGATGCAACTTTTAACAATCCAGGAAGGCGCCTAATCCATCAAAGTAAGAGCTGCCCTAGCTGCAGTCTACTTGCACTGAGCTCCTTGCACTAAACGACCTTGCAGTGGGCACTGCCCTCACTGCAGTGAGAACCATCACTTCTCCCCATTCATATGCTGTCTTTTCTCTCACTTTAATTGGCCTACTCTCTTTCTCTTGCATTTCTCCTCCCGTCTTTCACCCCCCTTACTCTCTCCTATTACACATCTGTCCCCCGGAGCTCGCCCCTCAGTGCAGGACCTCTCCCCGAAAGCTGCTCTAAGAATGTGTGCCTTTCTCTTCCTGTGTGCACCTCAAGCACTGCAGGGCATGCAAGTTAATTTCCACAAACGTGCTCACACTTTTTTGTAGGCTTCACTTGTTTATAAATGTAATTAAAGTTTATCAATTATTGAATGTATTACACTTCAAACCACTCCTAAGTGCTCAAATACCATGTTCACTGACAAATCTACTTCTAGACTTGTATTCACTGCCACTCAGTCCATTGTAATATGCTGCATGGTTAAACACTTATAAGGTCTCAAAGGCTAAAGCGATTGCGTTGCAAATGCTTGTTAAAAATGTAATCTAGAGAAATTTGGCACGGATCAGCAATGTCTACCCAAGCTAAAAGACTTCTCTAAGGATACAACACAAATCAAAAATGAAACTCTCTTGACAACAATTTTTGTACAGAGGTATAGCAAGGAACAAGGACCACAACTTCTATTTGTGTTAGTTAGGACAATGTGTGTGTCATTGTGTTTGGTGTCAGTCGGTGTCTTTCTGTTTATGTTGACCAATGTACATGGGTTCCTGAGTGTCCTTGACGTAACATAGCATTATCATAAAAGTCGCCCATGTTTACAAGCTCTTCAATGGTCCAATTCCTCGTCCTGGGTGCTCCCGCCAGTTGATTTCTACCCCCTACATATCCATGTTCCGCCTTTCCTCTTCTGGTTCCTACGTACCTTTCCTGCTTCATTCTTTTCGATCAGATGCCTAAGGTCAGTTAATCACTACTACTCTGTTTCAAGAAATATCATTCCATTCACACTGCACCTGATTAATTCTCTTTCTTGTCCCTCTCACTCTCCTGTCATCTCTAGTGCTTTAAGATGGTATAATAATCTATACTAGCAACCAACATAACATGTTTGTTGGTATGTGTGCATGGGCAATTGCGCGTATGGTGGTCTATGGCCATAGGTGATGGATGTGTGTATATGTGTGTGTGTGTGGGTGTTTGGTGATCTGCGTGATTAGGTGCCTTGAAATGTTATGGTCTGTGTGTGTGTGTGTGCAGATATTTTTAGAAATATACTAGTCCGACTGCAAATGTACATGCATGTATTGTCCATATCAATGTGCACATGAATGTAGCGTGTCTGTGTGAATGTGGGCATTCTCGCTACCAAAGTCAAGCCTATTGGCTTCAACAATGCTTATTGATAATGCAGTATATCATCCTAAACATTCCTTCTTTTTGCTGATAAGTAGCATATGTGCCTGTTCCCAATATCCTCAAGATATCACAAAGTGGATCATTGCAGTCATGAAACTGTAACGGCCGAGAGGCTGGAGAAATAAAAGAAGCTTTTCTGAAATGGACTTGGCTGCAGATTTTAATAGTTGGACTTTTTCTTGCCTTCTCTGGTCAGATAGATGATCCCGGCATTTCCTGAGCTAGGAGTAAGCTAACGTGCCTTTTCATTTCAGCATCGGTTTACTTTTCACCTGAATGCAGCTGTTTGTAAAACTGGACCGAAGAGGTCAAACTCTGCGTGAGAGGTCAATGGGTGAAGGCTGTTTGCCAGCTGTGTGCATGGTCAACAAATTGATTCCCACAGCTGCACACTTAGAAGACAAAAAAATCACTTCCGGGTGCCCTTGTAAACTAAGACCCTAAAGGCATGTTTAATTATCTCTTTGTGGTAGAGATGTAGGCGTCCTCATAGGTGAACAGTGGGTTAAAATGTACAATTTAGAGGCGTGTAAACCTTGTAAAAACGTTTGTCTGCTTAATTCCATATTTGGAAAAAAGATGCAACTTTATGTTTACTTTTATGCTACAAATGATTCGTCTGCAAATCATTAGAAATTTTTAGTAAAAGGGCATTTACCTTCCGTCTTTTTCCTCGCTCCCTTTCAAGTCAGCCATTTTGCTGTGATTGTAGACGTCTAGCTGAAGAATCTGTCCTCGAGGGCAGAGACGTTTTAAGGCATGGGCAAAGTGGGCTTTGGCCCAGGGCCCCAGCCTTTTCAGGGGCCTCCCGATAGAGCCAGCTCTGTTCTGCTGAATCTTGTCCTAAATACCGTAAATAATTCTAAATACCGTTTTTCTTTAATTAATTTAGTTTTAATGTGGGTGATGTGTGCGAGTCTACTGCAGACATTTTGCAAAGAGATGTTTGTGTGTCATGCAACCCCCATAAAAAAAGGTTTCTTTTAGAGCAAAACAGGACCTTACATATGAGAAATGGGAGAGGGTCACAGAGATTATTTGCAGTAATATTAGTGAGCTGTTGCTGTGTTACAATATTGAAAACACAAGTCACTGTCCCTGAATATTAGATGTAAACACATTCATAATTTGGACGAGTGTGTCTGTGCACTGTCACTGACCTTGCCAAAAAGGGCATGAAATTGCTGAAATTGGATCATAAATGCAAAGCTGTTCCTAGCAGGAGCCTCCAAAATACATTTGGCCCAGGGCCCCCCAAATCCTTAAGATGTCCCTGCTCGAGGGAACGAATGCTAGCATTCTTATGTTATTTTAGGGGTTTGTAATTTGTTCTGAAAGTCTGTCAGGCTCAGTCTTAATAAAACATGGAGTGTTGTCCGAATTCCCAGGAAGAAATTTACTTCACAATAAAAAAACAATGGACTAATGTGACCACTGATCGAAGTGGATTAACTAAAGTATGAGAACTGTGATGCTGCTAGCAATGGGGGCGAGGTGAGTGAATGTGGGGGCGTGGTAAAAAACCAACAAAATATTCTGTCACTTTTTCGGTCTTCCGCCTTCAGGTAAATATATATAAAATTAAATACAAGTAAATTGTGAAATGCATTATCATACATTATGAAACCTCTATTAGTTAATGAACAGCATCAGAGAGCCACAGAATTGAACCGGTAGGTGCAGTGAAGAATAGTGACTTGTGTATATTTAGTTCTACAAGGTCCCAGTCTGTGACAGAAAACACTGTGAATCTATATGTCATTATTTTAAACGTTCATTAAACACAGTATGAGATAAGCTGCTACAAAATGCTCAAAAAAGTTTCAGATAAAAAACTGCTTTCAAAATATAGATTCTAGAAATACCCCGACTGTGCAAAAATGCAGTTTTTTATAACTCTCTTTTAAAAGAACACACCTCACAGCTTAGCTGGTAGCTTCCTTACAATACCTCTAAAAAAAATCTGTGTCATCAGGAAGCTTCAAGGGAATCCATCGATTAAAGCCAACACAAGCACCCTGTACATTTGAAGATTGGCCATTTGCGCACATTTACATTTCTTTCAGGTAAGCAGACATCCTGGCAGGAAGGATCGTTTAGCTGTCTGCCCCTCCCTCACTTTCACAGCACAGGAGATGCTCTGGTTTACATTTCAGCTAAAGCATTTAAACTCTCTGAATTAACTGTCCCGGGTTGGTTGTCTTTTCACAAAAAGTAGAGGAACTGTTTTAGTAAAATGAAAATAGTATGAGCACATCGTGCCCCGCAGATCCCCCTCCCCCACTTCGAGCACTGAATTTAACATATTTTCCACCTTGTGCGTACTACTTGTGTGCACTAGTTGAAAGAATTTGCAAAATGTGCATGTCCCAGTGCTTAGAGGGCACTGGTTTGGCCACATCCTATGCTCAGCACACACACATTACTATGACCGGATCACAAAATGTATTTTTCATCCATTGTGACATGTTTAGCTAGTGCGCGATGCAAATACCTTTCACAACAATACTGGGAAAGCTGGTTTCTGGAGGTGGTAATTTGCGACAAGAATGTTTATGCACATTTGTTGTGTAGGATTTTGTTGTGTGGGCAATTGTGCTACACTGTTTTTGTGCTGCATTACTGCAATGTGATGTGGTACTGTAGTTGCTGTACCTCATTCTGTATTGACCATTTTGTTGTGTGGTACCCTGCTAAATATTAAATGCGGTGTTGTCTTGCTTTCTACATGTTATTATATTGTGTGTCCCTTTTTTTACTTTAGATACTTTAAATGTGTCAATAGATAATGTGATTTTTCCAGACAACAGCAGGACATACCATCAAAGTTCACATGTCGAGCAACCATTTACCACTCAGCAGCGGTCTGTGGAGGGAGTTCCGTGGGGCGGAAAGGCGGGGTAGGGGAGGGGCAGGGTGGGGGGTACTAAACACCGGAAAATGGATAATTGGCGGTAAGTAAACAATTAAATAAATAAAACGAATTTCGAAGCGCGCTGCACCGCATTTTGTGATGCAGGGCGCGCTACGAAATTCGTTTTATTTATTTAATTGTTTACTTACCTCCAATTATCAATGTTCCGGTGTTTAGTACCCCCCACCCTGCCCCTCCCCCGCCCTGCCTTTCCGCCCCACCGAACTCCCTCCACGGACCGCTGCCCACTGCCTAAGGTGGTAAAATAACGATGCTTCTGCCTTCAACCATGTAAGGCACCAGTCAGGCCAATACAGTGGCAAAGACCCTGCCCTTAATTGGCCGCCGTAGTGCTAACTTTATATGATACTGAACGCAATCGCAGGGTTTGCGTAGTTGGTTGGAGGGCGTTGGTTGTGGTTAGAGTGTTTGTCTGTGCAGCCATTAGTCTCAAGGAAATGCACACAGGAAATACACACACGCAATCACGCAGGGCCTGCCTTTTCCTACACCGATCAAAACAACAGACCCAAACATCAGAGAGGCACAACATAGACATGATAAAGAAATGACCCCCTCTCGCTTGCAAAGGCCCTGTAAGAGCATTTTTGTTCCCTAGTACACTAATGTTTCCTCTAACACCTTACTGGTGGTGGAAATTCATGTTAGGTAATTGCACCCTTTCATGCCTAATTGCAGTGATACGGTTCTTTCACTCCTGTGAGTTTGACATTGGCAGGCCCCATCCATCTTTTCACCCATGTGGGTGATAAGAACCAACACCTATCACGTGCAATAATGCATGTAAGGAAGGCCAATCTGTACAATATGGCCACTACCATTTGGTACTCCTTCATCTCCAGGGCTGCTTTGAGAATATGGGACCGCCATGTTAATACCCCCAGTCGCAAATCCTGAAAACCCCAGTGGGACCGTACAGGCCAATGAATCGACCTTTGTATTGGTTGTTCACTCCTTTGTCAAGGTGAAGTTTAATGAGGTCCCTCTTCTATGTATGTTTGAACACTGGCAGCTCAAATAACAAGCATTTGCAATGCAACAGGTCTCGTATTTACGAGAGTTTGAGCTATTGGCATTGTAAATGACAATGCCTTCTATTTATGTTTTGGTTTTTAAAACGTAAATAAAAGGCATTGTCATTTACAATGCTAATAGCTTAAACTCTCACGAAAACAAGACCTATTGCACTGCAAATGCTTGTGTTATTAAAGCTGCCTTTCTTTTTCAAACTGAACCCCCAATGTATTCTAAACTGAAAGCAGGACAGGCTGATAGTTTGAAACGAAAATTATAATTCTATAGGGAAACAGGAAACATTTTAGGATAGCAGATCAGGAAACATGTTTCATTTTCAAAACTAGAAAACTGCAAGATTAGTTTTGTCTTGTGCCCGACGCATCGTGAAATCTGGAGTTGTGGCACTGGGAAATTAAGGGGGACATCTGGGCACAGTATGCCTTCAAAGGCTCCGTTTCTACACTTTATATTTTTAGGTCTCGCCTAATCAGCACACAAGCGCTACATAAGGGGGACCTCTTGGAATCTGTCTGCACCTTTTGGAAAACTCGTGCATGTACTGCACTGTTTCCAATGAGCGCTCGTGCATGTATAGCATCCACCTTGCGGGAGCGAGCAGCTTCGCCGTCTGTTTCCAATTATCGTGCCGTGCTTGTTAATTGGAAACAGATGGCACTGCAAGGTAGATGCCGTACATGCACCAGTGTTTTCACTTTCTTGCCGGCTCTTTGCTTCGAGTAAAGGCCCTCTCTTCATTACTCATCCCCATGGAACTGCGTACATGGCCTAGGCCCCACCCTACATTTGTTGACCCTGACTTATATGTGCATGTGGAGTTGGTCATTCTCCTGTTCCCTATGTGACCTGGTGTGGAGTGGGCAGCTCAGTTGGTTTCTAGTAACTGCAGCTCTCTTGCACCCTGTCTGGTGTGGAGTAGACAGTCCTTTTTGCTGTGGCCCTCTTGCCCACGTGACCCGCTTCCATTCTGGCCGGGTGTGACGTTGGCAGCTGCCCTGACTCAGTGCCCCTTCCTCGCCTGGCATGCTGTTGGCATCTCGGTGTGGCGTTGGCCGTGCTGCAGCTGCCGGTCACTGTGGGCCCTCTACTCTGCCCCGGCCTTAGCTCTGGTGTGCAGTCGGGTTCCCTCTGTGAACTTGGTGGCCCTGCCGGTCACCGTGCCCCTCACCAGCTCCTCAGGTCATGCCCCCGCCTGCCAGCTCTGGGGTCGACATTGGCCAGCTCTGTGAATCATTCCTTTGCTTCGGCTGAATGTGTGTGAGGAGACCTTCCTGTATAAATAAGCAGAGGATTGCAACGAAAAAGGGCCTGGAGCCGGTTTCAGGGAGCTGACAAAAGCACCTTTCACGAGTGGGTACTGGTTGAGGGGCCTGGGGGGCCGCGGTAGGTGGGAGGGATTGGAATAATTAAACGGGGAGCTGCGCTCCCAGACAGCCCGCTTTGCGCACACACGTTTTCTCCGCGGCCTCATCCAACTGCAAAGCATGTGCACAGGAGGTTACAGAACACAGACAGCATTCCTCCTCCTTGGGAAACCCTTCTCCGTCTCTCCTTCCTTTCCTCGCTCTCTGCCGCACGCCTCTCTCCCTTCACTACTCGGTCCCTTCCCTTTCTCCCCACCCTAGTTCTCCCCAACCGTCTCCCACCCGCCTCTTACCTCTTCCCCTTCCTAGCTCATTGCCGCCCATCTCTCCCTCTTGGCTCTCTCCCCTCCATGCTTTTCAGCGCACTTCAGCCCTCAGGGAACACGCTTCTACGCAATAATATTTCTGGCCGTTCTGTGGCCCAAATGATAACTTCAGATGTTTTCTGTTTCTGTTCACGCCGGTGAGCACTTAAGTTAGTGACTCTGCCCCAGCCCTACCCTGTACTGGCTTGTCTCATGCACCACGCACCATGCTGTTAACTGTAGAGTGGTGCTGTAGAGCTCTTCAACATAGCTTAAAAACATTGCAAAAGCCAATCGCTGTGGCCAAAAACGTACAAAGATCCCAAAGGCAAGACCTATTGGCTATGCCAATGCTTGTTATAACTCACTAAACCCCTGGGCCACCCCTTAGGCCTCATCAACAGCAAAGCATTTCAACAATACATTAATAAGCACAGCGCAAAAAATATTCTGCGGTTGTCGTACCTGGCCAGACTGAAGGTGGAGATAAAAGTGACTATCCGCCTCAAGCACACATCATGTGTTGTGCCTACACCTTTATTGCTCATAGCTCCAGCCTCGCTGTGCAAACACAGAAAAGGGACAAACAAGTAGGCAGAAGAGGCGAGTATCACAAAAAATTCATTAAGTTGCAGGAGACGCGCGTCCGCTTTTATTTAATGTAAATAAAATTAAAAAACAAATGTCCCATCCCGCAGGTGGTGCGTGCGACTTCATTGTGAATAGGCGCAGCCGCTATAGTTAAAGCGGACTGAGCTGTAATTAAAATAAATACATTACTCACAGCAGGCGTCAAGCTGCTATGTTGTGGAACATCATTAAAAACCAGCTGAAGCAGCGCATGTCGTGCCTCCAGTCAGAGAAACTAATTAAAGAAAATAGGGCTCACAGACTATATAGCACAGACCGTGTAACAACCGAAGTAAAAGGGTCAGACTTCATGGGAGGTTACAAATGATGACAAGGCGGTACCAAGCCTATTTGCAAATCAGAAGCCAGTATTTACGAAGGACAATGACAAAAGCAAATGACAAATATGGGCAGAGAGTGGGCGGGGCTTCCAGTGCATACCCTCTCATGTGATTTCTCCAGCGCGGGGACACACCGTCGGTGTAACCAAGCGCTCTATAAATGTATGAATAAATAAAAATAAATAAATAATACAGCATTCCTCGCAGAAATAACAAAGCAGATAAAAAAACAAAACAGGATAATCAATCTAGGAGCACTTCTCAAAAGGGGCTACATGTGGAAATTAGACATCAACACGTGTATCTGTCCCAGTCAAAAATGTGCACTTTGGGAACTGTCAGAAGGTGTGGAATATGCAGATTCTAGCATATTCACTGAGGGGTGCAGAAAAATCTCCCCCTGCAACACTCCCCATTCCCAATAACAGCCCTGACTAGGTACATTGGTGCCACAGCAGAAGATGCAATATAGTAGAGGAGAGAAATGTCCATTGTATGCATTGTAGACTCAGGGGAAGTATAGGCGTGTAGTTCAATGGTTTGACATGCAGATGCTTGCAGATCTGTACACACTGATGTGCTCCATTGGGGAGGAAACAGCGTTTACAATGCTGTCCTTACATTGCAGTACTATTACAACGTGGTTGTTACAATGACTAAGCTTTCAACAACTAAGCTTTCAATTGTGAAAATATGGTGTGCAAAAATATTGTCACATAATATGTACCAATATTATCACCCACCACAACATCAAGAAAGTAAGCATATATAGATAAGTATAGATTTAATATTCTTTAAGCTATGTACCTAGAAGAAATATATCATCAAGGCACGTATGTGCAGGCAATCTCGATTGCTGGAAACCTCATTCACCTTTTGGATCAGCCCACAGGACAGCTTTTTGGTAATTCAACTGTCAGCCATCTTGAATGACAATATCTTGCCCTTCACATGCAAGTTCCTTTGAGGAAGTGTTGAACACCTGTATGGTGAAGGAGGGAGACTTTTTCTAGTACTTCGAATCTCACAAAAGAAGTGGAAATAAGAGTAATCAATTCCATCCCTGCCTTACATGGATCTGGCATGCCCATCCCCTTCAAAGTCTGATGGAGCTAGCATGGGTGCCAACAGAGAGACTGAGGTTCACCACAGAATCTGCAGTGAGTGATTCACAACCATTTTACAACACTAGTTAATATTGCTGAGCCCAGAGCAAAACAATTTACAGTGAAAAGTTACTGTGACTAATTTCTAATATGAATTCTATAAAATGAATGATACAAAGGAAGGAAAGGTTTGCCTAATTACTGAAAATACATTTAAGAGTTGTAGCAATTGAAGAAAGGATTAAAGATATGTGTAAGCATTTGGATTACTGGTTGAGAGGAGTGAGACCCTTCTCAAGCAGCAAGTCCAATATTTATTAGGGTGAAGTCACAAGCAAACCCTAAATTAACATGTGCTAAACTCTCAGACAGCTTGACCCCAGAGCAGTAAGGCTTAACTTACAGGCAATGGGTAAAGTATTTTTGCAACACTTCAAACAGTAACAAATTAAAAGCCCAGAACAAAAGGATCCCACACCAGTTTAGAAAAACAGAGCAGAATTTCATGAAAAAACAAGACCAAAATGACAAAAATCCAATGAGTACAATCAGAGATATGAATATTCTTGGGTTTTAGTGAAAATTGCCTAAAAAACTCAAAGCGGCAACTAGGGATAGCTGGTCATGCTGAACCGGGTCAAAATCACTCTTTCAGACCGACTGCGATGGAGTGCTGGTCCGATGCAATCACCAGGTTTGGCCCACTGAAGTTTTCCTTCTCAAGTTTGTGTCAAGAGTCCCATTCGCTTTGAAGAGGGCCGCAAGGAATGCAGAGAGAATGTCACAGAATGCTGTTGGCAAAGCATGAGGAGCCGCCCAACATGGTGGGATGGTGTTGCTGGAGCTTCACGTTGGCGGTCCCTGCAAGCAGTTAATGAGGGGCGCGAATTGTAGTGCTGACGGGGCTTTGTTAGCGGGGAGGTCTCAATGCAAACTGGCCCATTTGTGGTTGCATGAGTGAGCCCAAAAGCTTCAATCCAGCTACCTTGAGCCACACCAAGGCTCCATGACCTGAGATGCACTGCCTGGTTGCCGAGAAAATGCTGCAACTGGGTCCAGGGGGTGGTGCTGATGTTGGGGAGCCTTTTATGACCCTGAGGTTCAGATCTGGACGCCAGCAGACTAGTCTTTGGAGTCACTCTGATGTCCTGGGTTCAAGATGAAGTTGCAGGTCCAGTTCTTCCTCCCCAGGCAAGAGGGCAGTAGGCAGCAGGCCAACACAGCAGGGCAGCAGTTCCTTCAGATCCCAGTTCCTCCTTCGACCCTACCAGTGATGGCCCATCCAGTCACACCTAAGCTCCCTATAGTGCGTGGCGGTCAAGTAGCAGTACACAAAGCCCAACTGCCAGCTACACCCAGTCAAATGACCAGAGACAGGCTGCAGACACTACATGGCTGTTTTTATTTATCTGTGTGTCTTTAATTTTTTTAATTAACCGAATAAAGAATGTTTGACTGACTGGCTATGGCCGAAAAAGGCCAACTTTTTAAAAGTGGCATTTTCAAAAATGCTATTTAAAACCTGCATTCACCGTTAGTTAGGATTTTGATTAGGATTCCAGAAACACCAAAAATGAACTGGTTACCTATTTCCATTTTGAATTGCACTTATAAGATCACCAGGACATGTAAAATTTAAAAATGCACGTCTTACTTTTGAAACACATTGCACCCTGTCCTCTGGGCTGGCCAGGGCCTACCCCAGGTATGACGAATATATATTAAAAAGGAAGGTCTGGGCATGGCAATAGGGTTTACTTGGCCAGGTCGAAATGGCAGTTAAAAACTGCACACACAGGCTGCAATGGCAGACCTGAGAGATGCTTAACCCCTTCGCTGCTGCGGACATTCCGCTGCAGCGCTGGGGGGGGCAGGGGGGCAGCGCGGTGGGCCTGTGCTCATGACGGAGCCGCTCCGTCATGAGCCACAGTTGAGCTGTGCTCATGACGGAACGGTTCCGTCATGACTCCGCCCATTTGCGTTGTCGCCCCGCACAGGCGGGGAAACAGCGCCGCGCAGGCGGAGCGGCCGCCAACAGGATTGTCATGACGGAACCGTTCCGTCATGAGCACACGCCAACCGTGGCTCATGACGGAACGGTTCCGTCATGAGCGGGGAAGGGGTTAAAATGCGACTTAAGTGTGTGGCACAATCAGCACTGCAGCTTCCCCAGAAGCATTTAATTTACAGGCACTGGGTACATGAAGTACGTCTTTAATAGGGACTAAGAAGTAAATTAAATATGACAATTGGGTGGAAGCCAATGTCATCATGTTTAGGAAGGGAGAGCACTAGTGCTTTAGCACTGGTTCGCAGTGGTTAAGTGTGCAGAGTCCTAAGGCCAGCAAAAACGCGATCAGCACAAATGGAGCAGGAGCGCACAAAGTTTAAGGGAATACCACTCTAATGTGGACAGGTCTAACAGTATGCCTAAGCAGGACACATGACTGTGGGCAGTCAGATATTTTAGTCAGTAATTACTAACATTGAGATGCATGCTCTATGGAGAATAATGTGCACTACTGACAGCCAACAGAGCTCCCACTCTTGTGGTTGCTTAAAGTGACTTATAGTTGGTCAGAGCCAAAGCAAAGCAGAGGCAACATGAATTGTTATTGCTCGTTGAAATTGAAAGCAAGTCTATAAGAATTTGATCTTTAACATTACCTTTTGGGGGATAGGAGGCAGTGCTTCATTTGTAAAAGAATGAGTGCCGATGCCCAAAGCTCTGCTTCGAAACCAGTGGCCTGTGCTATTAAAGGTTAGCACACCAAATACCAAAGCTGTGCAGTCTGGAATTGACCTTATGTCTCTTTAATCCATTACCAGGCACCCCCTTCATCTTTATCTCACTCTTACAACTTCCTGCTTTCTCCTTTTGTGGCAGTTTTTCCAACTTTCGCTTCCTCCTTCTTTCTCTTTTGTGTGTTTGTTCCTCTCTTGATCTCAGAAAATGTCTGATGAGGAAGAATGAGTGCGGGTCCCCACAAATGGGTGCTCGTGGCCCCCACCAGCACCCACCGACTCAAATTAAGCACTGATAGCAGGGAAGACATTACTTTGGCATACCAACTGCCTTCTGCCTTATTGGAGGCCTGGAATGTTTCAATACCAGCTATTGTAGGGCAGACAATGTTTTTTCTGAGCAAGCATAGGTGAAATTAGCTCTTGCTGCATCACATTAATTAATCCAATAATATTTTGAGGCCTGAGGTATAGCATCGACCCCAACCCAAAAGTCCCACTCACAAATCTCTTCTTTATAACAGTGCATTTTCATTGTTATGTAAATGCGCAACACTTGAAATGTTTTACTTGGGATGTACGCTTTTGTCTCTCAAGGAATAGTCTACTGGTGTGCTTGTTTGTCCATAAATGGAAAATCAAACTGTAAGCACCAGATAGCAAAGAATTCACAACTGCATGATTACTGGTACCTTACATTTGGAACCGCTCCAATAAATAGACTAGCCTATGTTAAACACAACATTCCTTTTAATATCTAGGGACCTAGGGAGTTATTATGAGGGTGGTGGTGCGCCAGTGGGACCGCTAAACCTGTGTGCCAGATCACAACTCTTTTTGTCGCTAGTGGGTTGGTTCTTTGGCGGTCCCACGGCAATACCTATAAAAAAGGCACCCCAGTGGGAACGCCAAAGCAAGTTCCTGCAGGGCATGGACTGTCAAGTCCATGTGCTGCAGAAACTGTGGGTGCATGCATACAGGGCTGTGTATCATGTGCCCCCCTCCATGCATCCCATGGCGATGGGCTCCCTTAGTTTCCTCACTGGCACAGTTTTAATGGCGGGCTCACTGCCATGAATAGTGTGGCGTGAGGAAACTCGGAATATGCTTGGCAGTGCCGCCGAGGCACCACCAGCATAATAGACCGCTGATCCCGGCCAGCAGCAGGGGTCCCATGGCGGTCCAACTGCCCTACTTGTAATAGGGCAGTTGGACCACCGGTGCTGCAGTAGCTGCACTGCCACCATGGGTTTTGAGGTCCATCTGACGGCCAAACTCATAATAAGGCCCTAAGTGTTTTAGCAGTTCCTATGTGTGTTAACAAAAATATATCAGTGCAAGCAGTAAAAGAAACTGTTCAAGCATTATATGGAAGAATTCACTCAATGATTCATCTGTCTATAACAGGAAAGTAGAATAATGTTATCATCTTCTTCCAAATGTTCATGATTGTAGTACATATCTGTTTTAATTTTTTCAAAAGTTGAACAATATTCAAGAAAGTAGAAACCGAAAACAACACCAATGTGAAAGAAGTAATTCAAACGTTTGTTCATTTCCTCCTTATCAAATCAAGCATTGGCAAGGCCAAAATGTCTGTCTCTAATATGCAAACAAAGAGATGAGCAAATCGGTTTTTATGCACCAGCACATTAAAGTTGAACTATTCGCTTTGCCAGAGCTTGTTTAACACAGGGTGGGTTTCATTAGGAGTGCACCAGCATTTTGTTGCAGTAATGCCGCTCCAGGAAATAATATTAACGTCAGGTTTTATGGATGAGTCGATGTTACTGCAAAATTCTGACCTGGGAGCATTGGAAAGTGGCATAGCATGTAGCATCAGCGTTTGTGCACCTGATAACAGCAGAATAATTTACCTCTTCCAGGCTTTTTCCCAGTCCACAAGTTCATGTTTTTCCTGGTGAAATCTGCAAGGGAAAAAATCTGAGGAGAGCAGTCACTGTGCACTTCGTGCAATCCTCACTGAAGTGTAAACTGCCGTCTGCCCTTGACAGGGACACGTTTAATGTGGCCCATTGTTTTTACAATATATATTACTTTTTTATGTCAGTTTCTTTATGCCACTGAACACCCCCAGATACCCTGGTAGCACTAAATAAACCAACATTACACCCAGAACAATGTCTCAGGTGGTGAGACAAACATCTATCAGTTTGAGTGAAATGTGAGGTAGCATCTGGGAGTAGTGATGGAGCAAGGTTTCGTATAAAAAGAAATTTGCTTGTATGCAATCCTCTCGAATAACTTGTAACATTGTACCAACCTGTTTGTGAATACTAATTTTGCACCACATTTTACATAACATACCTAGGGGAAGCTTTTCTATGTGCTTTAGTAATAAGTAACCCGAGTGTCCTAAAATGGCCGACAAAAACACGGGAATTCTTCTGCGCATGTCTCAAATACATCTACGTAGTATGATGTCTTCTGTCGCTTGGGGGGAAAACTCTGCAGCTGCGTAATAGCTTTTAATATGGCTGCTCGAAACCTTCGCACTAAAGCACATGCTGCGCTGAAACTAACTTATGCAAGTTTTACTAAGCTATTAATGCAATGGATTTATTAAGTAAATGGGGTTAGAGTAGAAGTAGGTAGTATACAGTGAATTCATTTAATTTTGTACTCTAAAATGTTCTTCTCTGACTTTATTAATAGCTTGTATTTGGGCCTCAGAGGGTGACCACGTCTTTGTTTCCTTGTGGCAACTACGCATGCGCCCCATCTGCTTGTCCTGAGACCAATGAAGTCATTGGGTGACTGCCAAACCCTAAGCCAAGCAAGGACATGGGAATAACAACTTTTGACCCTACGAGAGGAAAAATATGAAACATTGTATTACAGGTTTATCGATCTACATATGAAATGCTTGTGGGAATAAAGCGTGTGGGTATTAAAATTAAGGGGCGGGGAGCTAGACAATAGAACTAAAGAAAATTATTGCACTTAGTATGGTGTGATGTCCTCACCCCACTGCTTGGCCCAATCAAATTGCGGGTGAACATGGAATTGAAACATTTGGGGGTGGATCATACATTTGATTTGGTATAACAGAGGTAAGTTCTAGATAGTTAGACACACTTGACCCACGAGATGCTGATGCTATGCTGAGATGCTGCCTGATTTTGCTGCAATCTGACTGAAGAATACAACACTAGGGAAAGTCGTGGAACAACGGAGGAGGCAAATCCAGGAAGGGGCCCGGACGAGCCCGGGCCGGAGAGAGTTGCACCAGAGAGGGGTGTAACGCTGGCATTACACTAGAAGAGGTCACCTTCCCGGTCCTGAACTGGTCCTGAATCCTTGACACAATGATGTCGGGGTCCTCACACCATTCTAGGTAAATATAATTGTGGGGTTAATGGTCCGTATTTGCTCTCTATTCCTTCTCTCCTCAGGTACTGTCATTGCAAGAATTAGATCAATGCACATTGATTATAAACTAACTGTACTATTTTTCCCGATGGAGAATTCTGGTATATCTATGTGTATTTTGATTTGACTCACAAAATTATTAATTCAGATAAACTTGTAAAACTCCTGAGTCTGTGGTTCTTTGAATAAAAGATACATGTATTATTGTATTTCCTCCTTATTCTAATCTACTACTAGATCTTTCGAACGTGCATTTACTCAGGAGACAGGAATGGTAAGAATACTGGTGTAAAGGTTTCCTAGGGTAATCAAAATTGATGACCAGTGGATATTTACTAGCTCATTGAGTGTATGAATGTATATGGGCCCAAATTAATGTTGTGTGTATGAATGTGTAGAGCTGGTAAACTCCGCTGCAACAGTTTTTCTTGGTAGCAGAGGCATGGTTAGTATAGTTAGTTAGGTGAGGAGTGTATTTGAAATTTGAATGATTGATTTATGTTTTAACCAAAAACCGGTATGTATTGTTTTATGTTGTCTGGAAATTCCCGGGAATATTGAATAGCGGGTGGTAAATGGAAGCCACGCTGCAGTGAGGTTGTTGGTCTGGATCGAGAAAGTGCTGAAAGTTACGCAGGACTGGAAGCACTAAGTTAGGGAATAATTTCTTGTATGTTAGTGAGAATAATTGGTAGCGAGGAGTTTGCTGGTGAAAGTTTGGTATTATATCACCTATAAAGTGTAATACTGAAGGAGTAGCAGATTCTTTGATGCTTGTGTGAAGAGTAAGCGGAAAAGTTTTACTCGTAGTGTGTGAAGAGTAAGTGGAAGGGTTTTACTCGCAGTGAAAGAAATTCTACTGGTCTTTGAAATAGTGGGTCAGACACAATAGCGAATGTTTATACGTTGTTAAGTAATGAAAATTGTGTGAAAATCTGGAGGAATAATACGTTTTCTTATTACCTTGTAAAGGAGGGGTCAGTTGCGGGTGCTGCACTGACATCACTGAGAGCCGCTCTGGGATTGGTTGGAACAGCAGGCATGTAGTTGATGCGAAATTGTAAAGGAGGGGTCAGTGGTAAGGAGTGATACTGACGTCAAAGAAAAAGCCGCGCAAGCATTGGCTGAGCGAGCGAACAGAGTAGAAGCTGATTGGTCTTCAGAGTAGAAAACGTGCTGGTATTGGAGAATCATTCAAATTAAAGCAAGCGTCTGGTTGGTCATCAAAATAGAAATCCAAAGAATAGTAATAGATAGTGGAGTTTGCATGTACGATCCAACATTAACAGGAAGTCGTCCAGACAGAAGATTCATAGTGTTTGCTTCCGAACAGTACCTTAACCAGCATAAGCACGCAATTAAGAATTATTTTAAAAAGGACAAACCCATTAAGAGTAGAGAAGGGATTCTCATTCCTCCACCAAATACGCCTGCATCATACATGATGGTGGAGAGAGGCTATCATACCTGTGTATGGTTAGAAAATTGGGTAGAATACACAAAAGACGATGGAATACTAGCATTTCCTGAGTACAGAAATTTTAATGGCAGAATATTGTACAATTTAAGAGTACGAATGAATGAATTAGAACCCAGACCTAGATTAACTCAGTATGTGGCTTTAGAAGAATGGGAAATGGAAGCCTTTGAACGTGATAGATCACGAAGTAACAGGACCTTTAGTAAATATTATCAGAAATTTCCCTGAGAGACTAGAGATAGTCAAATGAAACAATGGAGACAGGCCATGGTGGCAGAAGGTTTATATCTTATGTTAACATCAGAAGAGCAGACGGGAGGTAAATGTACAGGGAAAACCAAGCATTTGACCATGATAGATAGCGGAGAAGCAGAGGAAGGGTATTTAGAAGACGTATTGATGAAAAGTCCTCCACCTTATAATGAAGGATTCAATAGAATGACCCCTAGTGCCCAGATGATAGGAACACCTTTGGTTCCACAAATAGTACATGACACCGCCAACAGGGTACTTAAAAAAAAAGAAAGGGAAGCAATAAATAAGAATAGAGATTAATTGATCCAGATAATATCTCAGATAAACGCACATCCTGAAGCATTGACCATGCCAGTAACCATAGGTCCAGTAGTCCCATTGTATGGAGAAAAGTCAAACTTTTCTAAAATTCCTGTAATACCTACCCCAAGCATAGAACCTAGAAAAGAAAAGATGATAGTAGATGACCAGGCAAGTGAATGTGAATCAATAATATCATTAATGGATTTGCTCATACAAGAACCAATAATGGAAACCCCGAAAATAAATTTACCCAGTTGTTCAAAGGAAATTAGACTAGAAACCTCAACAGGAACTAGAAGTGCCACAATAGTAACCCCAGAAGATATAGAGAGATGGTCTCAAGAAATACAGAAGCCAAAGATATTAGACATTTTCAAATTGAGAGTAGAACTGGAAGAAATGGTTGCTGGAAATGTGAGTCTAGACAGATTAAACACATACAGTGAGGAAGAATTACTGTTTATTTGTAGAAGCATAACACGAAACACAAAGGTATTTCATGAAAAACTGACAAATTTGGCATTGGAAATGGGAATTGACATAGGGAAGTCAAAAGTGTTGCAGAAACGATATAGAGCAGAATTTTCCGATAAGGATTTGGAAAACATGAAGGTGTCTGGAAGAAAATTACAGATTAGGGAATTGTTATTTCTGCTACAAACGTGGGGAGATCTGGAAAGATGGAAAGTTAGATGGGTAAAGAAAAAGGAAGATGCACAGGTAAATCGAACGACATCTGAGTATGCCATGAGAGAAACAAAAAAGGCTGAGAGGTTGTATCTGATGAGAGAAGTACCCGGAGGGGGGTACGTACATGTGCCATGAACTAGATAGGATATTTTGTCATTTACAAATGATTTCCCAAAATTGAGAGAGAAACCAGTGGAATGGAACAGACAAGTTGAGAGGTGTGTGAAAGTTTCAAAGGTTTTGTTAAAAGATCTGGATGGTCTGTTTGACATAGTAGTACATGCGGATTTGTGGACAGAGTGTAAAATTCCTATAGATTGGCCTTTTGAGGAGTATTCAAGAGATTCAAAGACAGGAGCCCCGTCAGAAGATGTAATGAAAAAATATCATCAAGTAATCACCTTTCTAAAGAGTAAAATTCCCCCGAAAGGAACTGATTGGGTAAAAATAGACACAACAACCCAAGAAGAGAATGAGTCTGTACATGCCTACTACGAACGTCTTTTACAGGTGTTCAAACAGTATAGTGGGTTTGAAAGTTTAGAAAATAGGGACAGGACTTATTTTGTGTATTGATTTGTAAATGGGTTGAGATTGGATATATCTCAAATGATTTAGCAGCACATGCTGTGTTGGCAATCAAAGCCCATTGATGAAATTTTAAAATATGCTAAATATTGTGGGGATGAGATCGATAACAAACGAAAAGCCTTAGAAGAAAAAGTAATGTGGGCTCAAGTAAAATTGGCTGAATAACAAGAGCTTAAATTAAATAAACAGTCAGAAAATCAAAGAAGAGCACAAGGTCAAGGTGACAATAATGGGGGAAAACCCCGGGGAAGGTTGAATCGGGAAGAGGCAAAGAAAAGGTTTCCCTGTCACGGGTACAGGAAGTTGGGGCATTGGAAAAACGAGTGTAAAGTCATACAAGTTAATAATGGCCCGAAAATTTAAATCCACAGACGCAGAATGAGGTGTTAATGAGTCATCGGCAACAGGGTACAGATCTTCAGATTCAATTGCCACCTGTCCCTAAGTCAAATTTTGTGAGTCAAGCCAAGTACAGTGTGGACGCTGGATTTCTAGAAGGAAGTGGTAAGAAAAATTTTGTAACATCACAGTTTCTTTTGCAGGACCCACTAATTGATTATTATCAGGAATGACAGTGCCTGAGGGGGGAGGAAGGGGGTGTGTACTTGGCGCATCCCTACCGGTAGATCAGTCAGGTCCATACATAGAAGGTAAAGTAGAAGGAAATGATATCACTTTCTTGTTGGATACTGGTGCTACCAGGTCTACTGTGAGAACAGTAGACATTCCTAACCTGCCCCTCTCGGGTGAAGACATCCAAGTCGTAGGTGTTTCGAACAAAAAGATTAGAACTCCGATCACAGAACCAATGGAGGTGCGAATTGGAAATTTTAAAGAAATGCATAAGTTCGTGGTATTTGACTCAAATCCTGTAAATTTGCTTGGAAGAGACCTGTTGTGCAAAATAAATTGCACTATATTTTGCACATCGGATGGTGTTGCATTACAAACACCAGATGAAGATGGAGTTTACAAATCATGTTAGCTAAACAGGGAACAGAAGTATATGAATTGTATTCAATGATGATACAAACTGAATTACCTGCCGAAGTCAAACGGACTGTAAATGCAGAAATATGGGATTTTACTGGAAAAGAAATAGAATTAATGGCAAATCTAGATCCCGTAAAGGTGACAGTGAAAGAAGGTGCTGTTTATCCGAATACCCGGCAATACAAAATGAGTCCAGAAGTAAAGGCAGGTGTTGCAGCAGAGATTGAGCGATTAGTCGAACAGAAATAATGAGTTGCCCTTGTAACTCACCTATAATCAGGGCCGGACTGGCCATAGCGGGCACCGGGCGGTTCCCCGGTAGGCCGGTAGGCCGCTAGGGTGGTGGCCGGTATTGGGCCGCTGAGGGGCTGTTTTTGTTACCGGGGGTCAGCAATATCGGCCCCCGGTAACAAAATCGGCCGAAACTGGCCCTCTCAAACTGCTCAGGTGCACTACCCCTCACCCCAGGGGGCGCCGGCTAAGCAGTTTGCCAGGGCTGCTTTCTGTTCTCAGTCCGGCCCTGCCTATAACTGGCATTAAGAAACTTAATGGGAAATACAGAGTGGTTCAAGATCTTAGGAAAATGAATAATATTGTTGTACCATGTTGCCCAGTAGTGCCAAACCATGCTGTGATTCTTTATCAGATACCGTGGAAAGCAGGTTGGTTCATAGTAATTGATTTATGCCATGCATTCTTTTCTATTCCATTGCATCGCGATAGCAACTTTTTATTTTCATTCAAATTTGAAGAGCATGTTTACGTGTGGAATCGTGTGCCTCAAGGGTACGCTGAAAGTCCTTCAATCTTTAATCAGATTCTCAAAAGAAGCCTTGAATCTCTTGTATTGCCCAGAGAGTCAGCCCTCGTGCAATATATTGCAATATATTGATGACCTATTGGTGGCGTCAAATACACGAGATGACTGTGTTACTGATTCAATTGCATTGATAAATCATTTGGCAAAGGGTGGACATAAAGTGTCCCCAGAAAAACTTCAATTTTCCAAAAACTCAGTCAAATACTTAGGACATCAAATAGAAAGAGGAATTGGGAGAGTGACCTCTGAAAGAATCAGAATAAGCAAAATGCAGTTCCCACGAACCCAAAAAGAAATAAGAATGTTCCTTGGAGTTGTAGGATATTGTAGGCAGTGGATTGTGGGATTTGCTTTACTAGCTAAACCCCTGATACAAATGACCAGAAAGAGAGCGAAGGACCCCATAGAATGGGATGATGAAAGCATGGGATCTTTTAGAAAATTACAAGATAGTTTGTGTGGAGCACATGCTTTAGGAATGTCGGACTATTCAAAAGAATTTACATTATTCTGCTATGAGTGGGGTAATTGTGCACTTTTAGTTCTTACCCAGAGACATTGGATTAATGAGAAGACCAGTGGCATATTTTTCTGCTACCCTAGATCCTGTGGTCTGTGCATTACCAGGTTGCCTGAAAGCTGTTGCTGCAACTTGTGTAAGCATAGAACAGAGTGAGTCAATTGTAATGGGACAGCCTGTCAAGGTGTATGTTCCTCATGCAGTGGTGATTTTACTGACCAGAACTCAAACACAGTACCTTACTCCCAGTAGGTTGACAAAATATGAAAGAATAATACTGGGGGCTGAAAACGGACTATAGTGAGGTGTACTGTTCTCAATCCAGCCCCTCTACTATCTGATCCTTATGAAGAAGAAGTGAAAGATGAGGTTGAACATGAATGTCTTGACGTGACTGAACTTAGCACCAAACCACGTCCTGACATACAAGAGGAACCCTTGAAAAACACTGAGCATGAGCCATTTGTAGATGGCTCATGCATGCGACACGAGGAGGGAGGATTAAGTGCTGCTTACGCTGTATGTACATTAACTGGAATAGTCGAAGCATTTACCAGAAGTCAGATCTGCACAAGTAGCTGAGTTGATTGCTTTAATTAAAGCATGCAAAATTGGGAAAAATTGGAGAGTAACCATATTCACTGACAGTCAATATGGTTATGGGGTTGTGCATGATTTTGGCCAACTATGGATGTAGAGGGATTTCCTGACTTCCTCAGGAACCCCTATCAAAAATGGAAATTTTGTGAGAGAATTACTTGAGGCAATTCAATTACCAAAAGAAGTGGCCGTGGTTAAGTGTGCTGCTCACCAATCAGAAGATGACTATGTGACAGCCGGTAACAGATATGCTGACCAGGTTGCCCAACACTGTGCGAGGCATAAAATTGCCCTAAACAAGAAAATCGAAACTTGTGGAATCAGCTGCCAACTTATGCTACTTGCAGGAGTGGGAACCTGGGAGGAGGTAAAAGATCTGCAGGATGCAGTAGACATAAGAGAAAAGGAAGAGTGGGTTAAAATAGGATGTCAGAGAAGGGCAGAAGATGGTGTGTGGGTGTGTTATGATGGCAGACCAGTCATGCCAGACAGTATGCTTGCTCCGATGGCTAGAATGTACCATGGAGACACACATGTAGGCAGAGATGCAATGTTTCGACTTTTCAGACAAGATTGGTTTAACGCAAAGTTCAGGAATGTAGCAAAGAGCCTTTGCCAAAGATATTAAATATGTTAACAAATGAACCCTAGTAGAAAGAATTTTCCCGTGGTATAATATAATGTAGGAATTAATCGTGTTGGAAAACTGAATTGTTATATTCAGATACACAATCATAAGCCCATGTGTTAGGATATGTCTAATTAATATAAGTCATACCACTATACAATTTAATAAAAACATCATATTTTATTAAAATCCAGTTAAAAATAAGCAAAACAAAAGCAATTTATGATCCTGTCATAAATGCGCCTGTTGCCAACATTCAAATAACATATGTACTTAGAATAAATTCTACTAAATTCAAGAGCACAATTAATACACCTTACTTTGGTACAGTTTTGCGGACCCAACAGTACACAATAACTAAACCCATCAATTAACAATCCCACAAACTTAAAACAGAGAGACATAAATAGACAGTACAATTTGTCATTAGGTAACACATCCGTTGATAAATTTCAAAAATGATTTTCCTATACATAATATACGAATACAGTGTCTGCAAAAAAAGCTGTTCCCACAGATTGTGTTGTAGTGCTGCGTCGACGCGTTTCGATGGTTTAATCTAATTGTCCATCTTTTTCAAGACAAAAATTGTTTCATCATCTCTCTTATTATAGGCACTGTTTGGTTGTCGTTGTAATATACACCTTATAACATATCTTGATATCCTCGGATTCGTGGATTGTATATTTGTTCTTTATAATTTAGTCAAGAACATCTTGTTAAGCAGTATTGTTAAGCATGCTGGCAGTCAGGAGGACAAGAGGAACCCATTGGAAGCTGTACAAGACCACAGAGACAGCACTGTGCGTCGTAGTAAGGGGGTTAACACCGCAACCAGGAGGTGATATGTGTTTGCCTCACTCTGCAATATTTAAACAACAAGCAAAGCGGTTTCCCTCATAGAATACGGTGAAAATCACCAAAAACAAATTGAGGAGGAGTTTCACAGTAAGAATAATCTGCCCCGTACTGAGAAGACGCAGGAGCAGGGTCCTGAAACACAGCTAACCAATACCGCTTAAGAACTAGGGGTCAAACGCAGCTAGACAGACAGGAAAAGAGTGAGGACCAGACAGGTATAGAAGAACTCGCTCAGGAAAATAGGGAAACGACTGTTAGGGAGCCTGAGCAGGAACAGTTAAGGAAAGAACAATATACTCAGACAGAAGAAAACCAAAGCCCCAATTCTGAGTCGGAGGAGGGACAGCTAGGTTTTAGAGAAAACGTTAAGGCAGAAGAAGGTAAAGAGGTAAAAAGAACTGAACAGGACCAGATAGGCATAGAAACGCAAGTTCAGGATACAGAAGAAAAACCAGACATCACTAATCCTGAACAGGGTCAGATTGAGATAGATGAACCCATCCAGGCAGAACAGGCCAGAACAATAAGCACTGGACAAGGTCAGATAGAGAGGAAATCTGAAGATGAAGCTGATCAAGTTGTGCCGAAATCTAAAGAAAATAAAAGGAGTCTTGAAGAATCTGGCAGTGCAGTGAACTTTAAGAAAAGTCGAAAAGGTGATAATTGGCCAAGAATTATCAAGAGATTGAGATATCGTCTTAAGACAACCAGTGAAGAACCTGATCAAGTAAACAAAGTAACCAGTCAATCTGGACCTTCTACAGTAACGCCAAAAAGAAGGAGTCAAAGATTGAAGACATTGAATAACAAGTTCAAGGGCCCTGAGTGGACATATGTTATTCTTGAAGTCTTTGAAAATCTCAACTTAAATGAAGAAAGTGATTAAGGGCTGAATGTTGAACAAATTGATGAAGAAGTGAGACAGACTTGAAAGAGAGAAGACGCTTAAGGTGTTATCTCATACCAAGTTCTGAATTAAAGAAGAGAACAATCTTCTTGTCCAAAAATGTCAGATAATATAGTTGCTGGAAAACCAAAACAAAGCTGTATAAAGAAGTGTTGTAGAATCTGTGTATTTAGCTTAACATTAGTCCCCATAATGTGGGTAATATTAGCAATAGCTATTCTTTATTTGATGGTTACGAACAAACAAAATAGTACTAATATACATACAGAAGTAGCAAACTTTAAAGGAGATAGAGTAGACTTAGAAACACCAGATGAGTTAGATTAGAGGGCGGAGTCTGTAAAATGTTGAAAGCGCAACATTGTTGCACATATATACCTGACAAAAGTGTAGAGATTGGAAGGTATATTAAAAATATTACACACTTGGAAGAGGATCTGAAACCACTGGAGGTTGACAGTGTATGAAAGGAAATAACCAATAGTTTTTCCACTATTAGTAGTTGGTTTTCTAACATAGGTAAGAGTATCTTAGGTCAAATATTATTGCCAATCATGGGCATAACTTTATTAGTTTTGATGATAATGTGTTGCCGCAAATGCCGTGGAAAAAGAAAGAGGTACGAAGTGAATGAGAAGGGGAGGAAAAGAAAATTAGAAGAAATACGACTTGAAGAATTGAAGGGAAATATCTACAAAAGAATTAAAGGATCACAATTTAAGAAGGATACAGGAAAGAGTAAAAGATTTGAAGACATTGAAATGGAGAATGCTAAAGTTGGCATCTGATTTAATAGAAGCTAGTGATGGCATAAAATGCCATCAGAGAGGGGATTGATGGAGCAAGGATTCGTATAAAAAGACACTTGCTCGTATGCAATCCTCTCGAATAACTTGTAACATTGTAACCAACCTGCCTGTGAATACTAATTTTGCACCACATTTTGCATAACGTAACAAGGGGAAGCTTTTCTATGTGCTTTACTAATAAGTAACCCGAGTGTCCAAAAATGGCCGCCAAAAACGGGGGAATTCTTCTGCGCAAGCCTCTACTACGGATGTATGACGTTACAACGCACACTTTTACAACGCATGCACTTACAACGCATTTTTTACAACGCATAATCCATTACAACGCATGACATTACAACGCATGACACTACAACGCATTTTTAAAAAATACCTTTACAACGCATTTCCATTACAACGCATAATATTAAATTACATTTAAGGTAAGTATTAGATAGTATAGGGGTAAAAGTTACTTTACTAACTCCAGGGGGTGCAAAAGTAGGGTAAGTGTTGGATAGTATAGGGGTAAAAATTACTATTCTAACTCCAGGGGGTGCAACAGTGGGGTAAGTGTTGGATAGTATAGGGGTAAAAATTACTATTCTAACTCCAGGGGGTGCAACAGTAGGGTAAGTGTTGGATAGTATAGGGGTAAAAATTACTATTCTAACTCCAGGGGGTGCAACAGTAGGGTAAGTGTTGGATAGTATAGGGGTAAAAATTACTATTCTAACTCCAGGGGGTGCATCAGTAGGGTAGGGTAAGTGTTGGATAGTATAGGGGTAAACATTACTATTCTAACTCCAGGGGGTGCAACAGTAGGGTAAGTGTTGGATAGTATAGGGGTAAAAATTACTATTCTAACTCCAGGGGGTGCAACAGTAGGGTAAGTGTTGGATAGTATAGGGGTAAAAATTACTATTCTAACTCCAGGGGGTGCAACAGTAGGGTAAGTGTTGGATAGTATAGGGGTAAAAATTACTATTCTAACTCCAGGGGGTGCATCAGTAGGGTAAGTGTTGGATAGTATAGGGGTACAAATTACTATTCTAACTCCAGGGGGTGCATCAGTAGGGTAAGTGTTGGATAGTATAGGGGTAAAAATTACTATTCTAACTCCAGGGGGTGCAACAGTAGGGTAAGTGTTGGATAGTGTAGTGTAATATTATGCGTTGTAATGGTATGCGTTGTAATGGTAGTATGCGTTGTAATGGAATGCGTTGTAAAGGTATTTTTTTAAAATGCGTTGTAGTGTCATGCGTTGTAATGTCATGCGTTGTAATGGATTATGCGTTGTAAAAAATGCGTTGTAAAGGTAGTGCGTTGTAACAGTTGCGTTGTAAAGGTTGTTCCCCCTCTACTACATCTGCGTAGTATGATGTCTGCAATAGCTTTTAATATGGCTGCTCGAAACCTTCGCATTAAAGCACATGCTGCGCTGAAACTAACTTATGGAAATTTTACTAAGCTAATAATGCAAAGGATTTATTAAGTAAATGGGGTTAGAGTAGAAGTAGATGGTATACAGTGAATTCATTTAATTTTGTACTCTAACATGTTCTTCTCTGACTTTATTAATAGCTCGTATTTGGGCCTCAGAGGTTGACCACTTCTTTGTTTCCTTGTGGCAACTACACATGAGCCCCATCTGCTTGTCCTGAGACCAATGAAGTCATTGGGTGACTGCCAAACCCTAAGCCCAGCAAGGACATGGGAAGAACAACTTTTGACCCTACAAGAGGAAAAATATGAAACATTGTTTTACAGATTTATCGATCTACATATAAAACGCTTGTGGGAATAAAGCTTGTGGGTATTAAAATTAAGGGGCGGGGAGCTAGACAATAGAACTAAAGAAAATTATTGCACTTAGTATAGTGTGATGACCTCACCACACTGCTTGGCCCAATCAAATTGCGGGTGAACATGGAATTGAAACATTTGGGGGTGGATCATAAATTTGAATTGGAATAACAGAGGTAAGTTCTAGATAGTTAGACACACTTGACCCACGAGATGCTGATGCTATGCTGAGATGCTGCCTGATTTTGCTGCAATCTGACTGAAGAATCCAACACTAGGGAAATTCGCAGAACAACCGAGGAGGCACATCTAGGAAGGGGTCCGGACGAGACCGAGCCGGGGAGAGTAGCACCAGAGAGGTGTGTAACTCTGGCGGTACACTAGAAGAGGTGACCTTCCCGGTACTGAACTGGTCCTGAATCCTTGACACACTGATGTCGGGGTCCTCACACCTAGGTAAATATAATTGTGGGGTTAATGCTCCGTATTTGCTCTCTATTCCTTCTCTCCTCAGGTACTGTCATTGCAAGAATTAGATTAATACAAATTGATTATAAACTAACTGTACTATTTTTCCTGATGGAGAATTCTGGTATATCTATGTGTATTTTGATTTGACTCACAAAATGATTAATTCAGATAAACTATTAAAACTCCTTCTGAGTCTGTGGTTCTTTGAATAAAAGATAAATGTATTATTGTATTTCCCCCTATTCTAATCTACTACTAGATCTTTCGAACGTGCATTTATTCAGGAGACAGGAATGGTAAGAATACCGGTGTAAAGTTTTCCTAGGGTAATCAAAATTGATGACCAGTGGATATTTGCTAGCTCATTGAGTGTATGAATGTATATGGGCCCAAATGAATGTTGTGTGTATGAATGAGTAGAGCTGGTAAACTCCACTGCAACAGTAGCTTATTGAAACATTTGTCATACCTATGTGGCTGCTTTAAACCCTAATGGATTACTTTGGCAATTTCGATGAGCCTTAAGTGTTTGCTAGTTTTAACAGCTGGTTCTTTTTGTTCATTATAACTCATTGTTTGTTAAAATACGTCAGGCTGACTTTCAATAAAAAGTCTTCAAAAATACATTGACTAGATATCATATTCAACGTTATGTAAAGGATATTGCTGGAATTCAGCATGAGACATCAATTTACACTTAAATATATTGGCTCGATCCCCAAAGCTTTATTTGTCTGTAAACATATGCTTACAGATGACATTGCCTAGGGATTCCAGGAATTCACAAATGGATTCTTGGCATGTGAAAATTGATTTATTACTGCAGATTTTTTTGCCACTAGTTTGGAGTAATCTGCAATAAATCCCACATAAGGTGTGGGAATTGAGAGTTACATGGCACAGTTTGCCATGTAAGTTAGAGATGGTGCACAAACATTTGTACATTTGTGAGCATTCACACAAACTCTGATTCAACCTCTTTTGCCCTGGATGTTATTTTTGCTATATCGAATAACACATACTGGAATGGAAGCCCTTTATAAGTATAGTGGCAACAATTCTAAACTTGGCTAGTAATTCTACTGCATAGGCAATTTATGTCTTCAAAAACACTATTTTCTATATCTAATATTTTAGGAAGGATTGTAGTGGCACCTAGTACTATATTAGTTTTGAAAATAATACACATTAATTCAAATTGCATTTCAGTAACCAACTAATTGTACAAGGGCAAAACAACTTTTTTTAGCAACTAAATACTTTGGTGGTAAGCTTTTTTTACAATCAATGTCCAATAATTATCTGCAACCTCTTTCATTACAATCAAATAACTTACTTTGTATTCTCTTCTCAAGAATGGGTCATTATGAATTGTCTTTGAGTTGAAACAGCAACAACATCACCTGAAATAATAAAAAGAATAATTAAAAAACATTAATCACTCTATTTTTGTAAATACTCTTGTGACAATTACAAACCAACCTTGATGATAGTGTTGGACCATACAGTGTTACCCGCTTTGTATCTTATAAGTATACTGAAAAATACATATATAGTAAATCCAAAGGTTGGCCACAGGGCCTGGTGTGTGGTCAGTCTCAGTTTTTTTTCAAGGATTTGCAAATGTAAAAAATATGTGTGCCCTTGTTGGACATTTTGCTTGATTTGCGGACCAGGCACCCACTGTATGTCCAATGAGGTTCTAAGACCTCCTCCCCCCCACTTGCAATGGGCTTATGGACTGAGGGTCTGGATTGGAGGGCCTGAGAGGCCATACCGGGTGCCACAAACTCAGCCCACGTTCCTTGACCCCTTTGACAATATCATCCTCTTTACATTTAGAAATCAGGGGGGCTCCATTGGGTCATTCTCACTTCAGTCAGGGGCTCAGAGGATGCTCCCCCTTCCCTATTTATGACTCCTTCATTTGTTTTCTGCTTTATGCAGCCAAATGTGAGTATGCAAACCTGAAGTGGATCAGCCTCGTAATTTATGATATCACCAGAGCCTTGATATCAATATTGGACTATATTACACAATTATCCATTATATATTCACATAGATGTATATATTTGTGTGTGTGTGTGTGTGTGTGTGTGTGTATATATAAATATGTGTGTGTGTGTGTGTGTATTCCAGAAAAAAACAAAAGGTAAAGTGAAATTAGAGTTAGGTCTTGAAATGGGTTAAAAACAAACACTTATAAACGAATAAAACACTGACATTCTCCATTTATAGTTCAGTGAACTAACTATAACTTGCCCCCTGCTGTGCCATGATTATGACATCACATATTACATTACATATGACATGTTAAATACCATCATTGGTGCTATTATTAATGACATCTCTGATGATATCATCTAATAAATGTGCCAGTTTGCTACACACTTTTCATACCGGGAAGTATTCAATGAGGTATATCTACACCCAACTATATAAAACGTGTGTAATGCTAAAGGGTGCAACCGTTTGCAAGATGCAAAATGCATAACACGAAACACATCTATGAAATCACATACAATCAGTAGATATTATGCTCTTTTTTTACTAGTATTCAGTTAGCACTCTCGTCTGTGTGGGTGTTCCTGGACCTCCACCCTCCCCCCGGCCACCCCGCCTGCTGCAGTCCATTTTGCAGCTACTGACTGTTAGACCTGGCATCTTTTGGTTTCCCCTGTCTTTCTGCTTTCTGACCTCATAGTTTTGATGGTGAGCTGGACTTTGTTTTTTCTGATTTAGTGTATCGGTGCACTGTCTCACTGCAAGTGCTCCTGCTGTTAATTGTGTTTATGGATTAGTGTTTCGATGATTCCGATATTTGATTTACTAGTAAGACCCTAGTCAGACCCCCCAGGATATAGCGGCATGGATTAGCAAATTTAGCGGCACAAATATGGAAATTTAGCGGCACAAATATGGGAATTTAGCGGCAATTTAGCGGCGTTTTCTTTGGCAGTTTATCCTACAACAAACACAGATCTCTTTGTTTTTTGAGTTATTTAACACCATGAAGCTATGTATATTTGGTTTATTTACAATGTAGAGACTTTGTTTGTCTTCAAGACTAAAAATAGGACATAAACAGCATAGTTGGGAGTTTTGTTTAATAAAAAGAATCGATTTCTACCCAAAGAAACCCTTTTTGCAACATTAATCTATGCTCTAATGTTTGCTTTGCAGTGTGTATGCAGCTCTTTGATGAAAGTTAATACCTCGTTGTTCTATATTAGGACTTTAAGTTATCAATTGCAAAGAACAAAAGGACATCTCTTTTAAAAGCAGAAAACCTGCTGATCTATTTACATTATATGCACTCTGTAATCTACATGGTACACGTTTCTGCAGCAGGCATATTAACACTCTGCACTACCTTCACATAAGTCAAAACATTAACTATACAAAACTTTAATCTCTCTCCACGAAGAACATTAATCACAAGAGTTAACTTTACATTTTTGTGAGGCCTGGTAATTGCCGGAGAAAAGGAACCCGGCAGCAGGTGCTTTAAAAACATAATAAACTTGCAAGTATGGTGCCCCCAGGAAGCCAGCACCCGGTGCGGTAGCACCGCTCGCACCGCCCTAGAGCCGGCCCTGGGTGCCAGATTAAAACAGGGTTTGATTGGTTGTGGTTTAAGACGGGGCAGGGTAAAGTGACATTTAGGGCTAGGCCAAGAGGATATAGGGCCTCTTCAGCGAAAGGTGGGTAGCGAGCCAGACCTGTTGGTAGGCCTTAGGTTTTTGTAAATGGCTATAAGAAATGGGCATGGTTTAGGGCCTTTTGTGGTGATGCTGATTAAAAGTGGGGGGTTTACATGCTGGTCAGGTAGCCTTAATGGGTCAGGTCCATGTTTATATACACACAGATATTTTAAAGATATTTGTAAAGTTAAAATAAGTGGATCAATCAATGTTCTAATAATGTATACTTTGCGGTGTGTATGCAGTTCTGGGATGAAAGGTAATAGCTCGCTGTACTATATTAGGACTTTAAGTTATAAATTGCAAGTAACAAAAGGATGTCTCTTTTGAAAGCAGTAACCTGCTGATCTGTTTACATCATACCCACTCTGTAATCTACTTGGTACACGTTCTTTGCAGCAGGCACAGAACCCTCTGCACTAACTTCACCCAAGTCAAACCCTGAACTACACAAAATGCTGATCTCTATCCAGGAAGATAATTAATCACAGGAGTTATCTTGACATTTATGTGAGGCCTGGCCATTGCTCGCGGAAAGAAACGCTGTGGCAGGTGCTTCAAAAGCCTAATAAACTTTAATTGACGGAGCCCCCAGGAAGCCAGCACCCTAAAGCCGGCCCTGAATCAGAGTGCAACGTATAACTATATACAATCTACAGCCCTTCTGCTGCGGCGGCCAGCACGGGTCGATCCTTCACTTTTATTGCCTGTGGAAGCAAATGTTAAGGGCGAGAGACGCCTCCCAGCTCACATCAGCTTACCTGGGCCTCTGGGCCTCCCGAGACGACGACGACGACGATCCGACGATCCACCACCAGCCAGACAACGATACAATGACGATCCAGACCAGCAGCGCCGCTCCAGACCAGGTGAGTCGCGTCGTCATCGAGTTGTCAGCACTGCCTGCTGTGAGGACCCCCCCCTAACCCCCTTCTATTGTTCTATTGGGCCAGTGGCTCTTGCCACGGGTCCAATAGACCAATAGAAGAGGAAGAGAGGCGCGTGATCTGCTGTCTGCTGCTGGATGGGGGTGGGATGCCGCCAGGATGCCAGGATTTCGCGGGCACTTTTGTAAAAATCGCGGCATTTTTACAAAAGTGCCGATTTCGCGATTTTTTTGCAAATCGCGAAATCGCGAAATCCTGGGGGGTCTGCCTAGTATGGGCACAGTGTGTACCCAGGGCCCGTAAATCAAATGCAACAACTGGGCACTGATTGTGCCACTCACACATGTAGCCTTTAAAAGGTACCTCAGACCTGCCACTGCAGTGTCTGTGCAAAGTTTTTACTGCCATGTCGACCAGAGTGTTTAGGCCTGGCAAGTGGGTGCACTTGCCAGGCCTAAACACTCTGGTTTCTTACATGTAAGCCACCCCTCAGGTAGGCCCAAGATACCCTCATGGGCAGGGTGCAGTGTATGTGAAAGGTAAGACATGTACTGGTGTGGTGTGTTTTACATGTTCTGATAGCGAAGGCCTATATATTTCCTTTTTCACTGTTGCAAGGCTATCTGTCAGACATGCTAACATGGAAGTTGCTTTGTAACCTCTTACAAGCGGAACTTTCCATTTGGGCAAGATAGAGAAATGGAGTTTAGGCTTCATGAACTCACAATTTAAAAATGCATCTTTTAGCGAAGATGATTTTTATGTTGTGTTTGAAAATGCCACTTTTAGAAAGTGCGCACTTTCTTGCTTAACCATCCTGTGTGCTTCTGCCGTTTGTGTTTTCACCATCTCGGTTTACAGTGACATGAGCAGGGATGTGCATTCACACTAGACAGACACAAGGGGGCGTTGAGGTGTGCCCTTCCTTTCCTGGGCGACTCATAGCCATGTTGATTAGAACTGGCTGCATTTAGAGTAGTCGGAGAAGTTGTCACTTTCTCCTGAATAGACTGTGACTGCCTTCCACAAAGCTGTCTCCACCTCCTGGAGTGAACCTGGTCTGAGCAAGGCAGAACTGGTTTATGTATTGCACTGGAATAATGTTTGGGCCAACTTCAAAGGGAAATGTGGTACAACAATTGGGGCGCTGACCCCAGAACTTTGGAACTCTTTGGGATCAAGAAACCTGCCAAGAAGAAGAGCCGGTGAAGCTGTGAGGAAGGACTACCACCTTGCTGTGTGCTGGGTTGGCCTACAGTGGTTGCTTCTGTCTTGTGCAGGGAAAGGACTGGACTGAACTTTCTGCACTTTCTTCTGCTGAGTATCTCCGGGGGCTTGAAGTAGAGCTTGCCCCTTGTTCAAGAAGTCTCGGCAACAGCAAAGACTTCACCTGCCTCTGGGTACCACCTCTGGGACCATTTGTTCCAGTTGCCACAGAGGGAAACAGCAATCCAACACCGTCACTAAGCCCGCCGGCAGTTCCTTGACCTGAAGGCACCGCAGCACTTAGCACCGCAACCCTGGTCTCACCGACGATGGCGCCCGCTGCCGTCACCGAGCCGTTGCTTGCACCATGAACTGTGGGAATCGCACTCTGCAATGCCTCGCTTCACTGCGCTGTATCGCCAACGACGATGCTGCCAGCTGACATCACCGCCGCTGCCTGAACCGTGGTTTGGGGTCAACACTAAAAAGTTAGACGAAGCACAGCATCGTCCTACACCAAAGTCTCAGCTCACAGATGCCAGCCCCATTGACTAGTGATCCTCAACAGATGCCATTGTTTGCACTGTGACCATCAGCACTGCGACACACACCACCCCACTTCGCACCACAGCACTAGTCTCACAGAGGCCGCTGGAATACCACCACCGAGCCGTTGCCTGCACTGCAACCTGAGGGTACCGCATGCTGCCCCGCTCTGCTTCACACCGCTTCACACCACTCCGCTTCACACCGCAGCCTCGACATCAATTGCAGATGGCTAGCACCACCACAGTCTGCCGGAACAAAAGGTACTGTTTAAGGGTCTTCTCATAACGCAGCCGGCAGTAGTACTACTGTGTTCGGCCGGACCCATGGGATTTGTTGGTCCACACCTCTGTATTAGCCTCGGACGAAGCTATTCACTTTAAGCAACTATTTCTAAAGTCTATTTTTGATTATTTATATTCTTGAATATCTGTATGTTGTATTTTACACAGATAAATATTGTCTATTTTTCTAAAGGTGGTGCAATGTCCTTTTGTAGTGTTTTCACTGTATTACTGTATGTTATGTGCAAATGCTTTACACACTGCCTCTGAGATAAGCCTGACTGCTCATGCCAAACTACCAAAGGGGTGAGCAGGGATTATTTTGGAAGTGTAACTTCCTTATTCTGACTAGAAAGAAGGGCCCCTAATTGGATAGGGTAACCACCTGCCAGCTAGAGACCCCTATTTCTAACACTGGCCCTGCCATGTGCTTGTCCCTAGATACAGAATGTTGGTACTGTAATGTTCATTAGAACATGCTGGCAACGCTGCAGTTGATCACTAAGGAATTAACTGAGAGGGTGCAGCTGATGTTGAAAGTACATGTTTCAGTCTGTATGTCCGACTGATTTACTGACATGTATGATAAAAACACTAGAGAACTAATTGTAAATGTGTCCTCATTTTAGCTTGCCAGAGCACCAACGATAAGTTTGTGAAACATTAACCTCCTCATTTTGTTCATTTCCGAATGCTTTCAGTTTTAAAGCTGTGAATCCATCAAGATGGCTTCAGGTGTGCAACACTTTTGTGATACACAGAATGGCAGTCTTTATTTTCACATGGCTGAGGTAGATAGTATGATTTTATAGAAAATGTGCTCTCATCTAAGCTTCTGCAGTACCTTCCATAGCCTATATGTAAAAATAATGGAGGAAAACTGTTTTCTCTCAAACATGGTTCATCAATTCTCAGCAGAGTATCAGCATTTTCACTGGGTAATTGACCTAAGAAAACTCAACAAATCCAAAATGTAGTATGGTTCCACCAACAAATTGTTTATAGTGTGGATAAAATCTGTTATCATCCTTTTTATGTGCTGCTTGTTGTGAGCCTCAAAAACTGGCTTTCTCTAGAATGCATTTCAAAGAGTCATCAACTTGTGATTGAGACATTTAAAGGGCGCCCCACATTGTTGTAAATGTTTTGGCTTAAAGTAGGGTTCCTTTGGGGCCGCCGATTGTGCTCATCCTACCCACTGATATATATATATATAAATATACATACATACATATATATATATTCACTGAAAAAACCATAGGTTTCAGACATGTTATAGTTAGCGGAAATTTTACTGATAAAAAACCAATGAAATTCCCCCGTTATAGTTAGTGCAGGCAACTATAACTCACGCGACCGCAATCCTCTGCTGATGCTAATACTGTATTTAGACACTTATTTGCCCATGTCTTCTTCCATAAATTTTTAGCTATACATATATTAGAAATATTTTTTTTTCATAAAGACACATATGTCATCAGCAGAAGATTGCGGTCGCGTGAGTTATAGTTGCCTGCACTAACTATAACGGGGGAATTTCATTGGTTTTTTATCAGGAAAATTTCCGCTAACTATAACATGTCTGAAACCTATGGTTTTTTCAGTGAATTTGCAAGGTTTTTTAAATGCTAATTCCTAACTATAACGTGTGTGAAACCTATGGTTTTTTTCAGTAAATTTGTACTGTTTTTTAAATGCTAAGTTACTTTACGCCATTCGTGGTGTGCACGCCCACTTAACGCAGTTCGTTCCGTGCGCGCACGGTGCGCTTCGCGCACCGTGCGCGCACGGTGAGCATGCGGTGCGCTTCGCGCACCGCGCGCCCACTTTACGCAGTTAGTGCCGTACACGCAAGGTGGGCACGCAGTGCGCTACGCGCACCGCGTGCCCACGTTACGCACCGTGCGCACATGGAGGACATATTATGCGCTTCCTTGTGATAGGTAATCTGTTAAATTTAATTTGCAAGTGATGACAATAATATGCCATGCACAGAGAGTTTTTTTTTTTTTATTAAAATTTTTAGCGTAAGCGCACCGTACGCGTACGGTAAGCGTAATCGGCGAAATTTTCAAAAAATAAAAATTTACCGTTTTTGGCCTTTGAGGACTCAACTAACATGGCTATGTGCATGGGCGCTGTCTAAACAGCCCCTTTATATGTTTTTTGCCTTTATTTACAGCCCCCCCCTCAGAGTGCGAGAGAGAAAATGGCGGCCGCCGCTTCCTGGTTTCGACCGATTCGAATGTTTACTTAGATGTAACAGCCAATCAGAATCGCGCTCGCGCACGCCACCGTACGCGTACGGTAAGCTTACGGTAAGCGTACCGTAAGCTGGCTCAGATATATATATTGATTTAAAGGCTATTTTCTCAGAATCTACTGAACAGATTTACACCAAACCTACAAAAGGCACTTCCTTGACCTGAGGACTACCTTTCTGCCAAATTTCTAGTAATTCTGTTCAGCCGTTCGGGCTGTAGCCCTGTCTAAAGGTCCTATGGAAAAATGCATGGGAAAAACGCGTTTTGGGACCCCCCTTTTATCTCAGCCCCCGCTTGACGAATCCCCCCGAGACTTTCAGGGTAGGAGCAGAGCGTAGCGCCCCACCTATTTTGAGAAATTCGCGAGGATTCGTCGACCGGCGCCAAAGTTATTCAAAATAGAATGTTGCGGATTTCCTATGGAAAAGGGGTCCTAACTATAACTACCTACTGGCGACCGCCAGTAGGTAATATATATATATATATATATATATTCCATATGCAACTGCTCCCAGTTGAAGACACCACACACAACGTTTTGCTTTCACCTTTTATTGTCTGGGAGGCAGCAGCAGGCTAAGACACATCCATCACAGCATCGAGTAACACCATGTCTGCCATACGCGTTTCGGATATGTTCCTTGTTCACTGGCTGGCGTATACGGGGGAAAGGAGCAGCTTAGTTGATTTTAAACAGATGGTTTCAAGTGGTGTTCCCGCCCCACTGGGCGTGTGCTTGCTAGGCACTCTGGGTGACGTAGTCCTTTGCATAGTGCTGTCCATAGGGGTTGTTGCTTTACCTTCACCTCCCCAAATACAATCCCGTTGGGTCGTTGTGCGGAAGAATCCCGCTCGCTGCTTTAGTGACGCCTACTCCAAACAGGTACGTTGTTCCGTTGTCTGTGCTGTTGAGCACACGGACCTGCTTTGCACACAGTGGGGTGTCCTCGTGGTCAGAGCGGACCACAAATATTCCATATGCAACTGCTCCCAGTTGAAGACACCACACACAACGTTTTGCTTTCACCTTTTATTGTCTGGGAGGCAGCAGCAGGCTAAGACACATCCATCACAGCATCGAGTAACACCATGTCTGCCATACGCGTTTCGGATATGTTCCTTGTTCACTGGCTGGCGTATACGGGGGAAAGGAGCAGCTTAGTTGATTTTAAACAGATGGTTTCAAGTGGTGTTCCCGCCCCACTGGGCGTGTGCTTGCTAGGCACTCTGGGTGACGTAGTCCTTTGCATAGTGCTGTCCATAGTGGTTGTTGCTTTACCTTCACCTCCCCAAATACAATCCCGTTGGGTCGTTGTGCGGAAGAATCCCGCTCGCTGCTTTAGTGACGCCTACTCCAAACAGGTACGTTGTTCCGTTGTCTGTGCTGTTGAGCACACGGACCTGCTTTGCACACAGTGGGGTGTCCTCGTGGTCAGAGCGGACCACAAATATTCCATATGCAACTGCTCCCAGTTGAAGACACCACACACAACGTTTTGCTTTCACCTTTTATTGTCTGAAAGCAAAACGTTGTGTGTGGTGTCTTCAACTGGGAGCAGTTGCATATGGAATATTTGTGGTCCGCTCTGACCACGAGGACACCCCACTGTGTGCAAAGCAGGTCCGTGTGCTCAACAGCACAGACAACGGAACAACGTACCTGTTTGGAGTAGGCGTCACTAAAGCAGCGAGCGGGATTCTTCCGCACAACGACCCAACGGGATTGTATTTGGGGAGGTGAAGGTAAAGCAACAACCACTATGGACAGCACTATGCAAAGGACTACGTCACCCAGAGTGCCTAGCAAGCACACGCCCAGTGGGGCGGGAACACCACTTGAAACCATCTGTTTAAAATCAACTAAGCTGCTCCTTTCCCCCGTATACGCCAGCCAGTGAACAAGGAACATATCCGAAACGCGTATGGCAGACATGGTGTTACTCGATGCTGTGATGGATGTGTCTTAGCCTGCTGCTGCCTCCCAGACAATAAAAGGTGAAAGCAAAACGTTGTGTGTGGTGTCTTCAACTGGGAGCAGTTGCATATGGAATATTTGTGGTCCGCTCTGACCACGAGGACACCCCACTGTGTGCAAAGCAGGTCCGTGTGCTCAACAGCACAGACAACGGAACAACGTACCTGTTTGGAGTAGGCGTCACTAAAGCAGCGAGCGGGATTCTTCCGCACAACGACCCAACGGGATTGTATTTGGGGAGGTGAAGGTAAAGCAACAACCACTATGGACAGCACTATGCAAAGGACTACGTCACCCAGAGTGCCTAGCAAGCACACGCCCAGTGGGGCGGGAACACCACTTGAAACCATCTGTTTAAAATCAACTAAGCTGCTCCTTTCCCCCGTATACGCCAGCCAGTGAACAAGGAACATATCCGAAACGCGTATGGCAGACATGGTGTTACTCGATGCTGTGATGGATGTGTCTTAGCCCGCTGCTGCCTCCCAGACAATAAAAGGTGAAAGCAAAACGTTGTGTGTGGTGTCTTCAACTGGGAGCAGTTGCATATGGAATATATATATATATATATATATATATATCTCACCCAATGTGCCTTGCGCATAGGAGGTCACTCGACATTGCTTCTCTGTAGAATGCAGCATGCCGTCTTGTTTCCTTTAAAATTGTATTCAATGCCGACGCGTTTCAGGATATCAAATCCCTTCTTCATGGGCAGCAAACAAGCAACTGAAACTCTCGTGGTAATAGTGTTTCCTTTTTAATTACTTCATTGGTATGACCGCCCCCAGTGGGCGTGTTTGTCCATTGCCTTCTGGGACATTGAGTCCTACCATACGAGAGGAACTGTTTCCTTTGGTAAGGTCAGGTACATAGTTTGCAATAACAATCCTTATTAACCTTTGTAGGTGGAAACATGACTGCAGGCTTGATTTGCATATGAAGCGCTGTACTGTCAAAGCCCTGAAAGTTCAGAACTGCAGTCTCACAAGCTGGTTTGCACGTCTCCCCCAGCCTGTGATGGTGCTCCTCCCCACGGCTGGCCGCCGTGTAAAATCTCTCACCCAATGTGCCTTGCGCATAGGAGGTCACTCGACATTGCTTCTCTGTAGAATGCAGCATGCCGTCTTGTTTCCTTTAAAATTGTATTCAATGCCAACGCGTTTCAGGATATCAAATCCCTTCTTCATGGGCAGCAAACAAGCAACTGAAACTCTCGTGGTAATAGTGTTTCCTTTTTAATTACTTCATTGGTATGACCGCCCCCAGTGGGCGTGTTTGTCCATTGCCTTCTGGGACATTGAGTCCTACCATACGAGAGGAACTGTTTCCTTTGGTAAGGTCAGGTACATAGTTTGCAATAACAATCCTTATTAACCTTTGTAGGTGGAAACATGACTGCAGGCTTGATTTGCATATGAAGCGCTGTACTGTCAAAGCCCTGAAAGTTCAGAACTGCAGTCTCACAAGCTGGTTTGCACGTCTCCCCCAGCCTGTGATGGTGCTCCTCCCCACGGCTGGCCGCCGTGTAAAATCTCTCACCCAATGTGCCTTGCGCATAGGAGGTCACTCGACATTGCTTCTCTGTAGAATGCAGCATGCCGTCTTGTTTCCTTTAAAATTGTATTCAATGCCGACGCGTTTCAGGATATCAAATCCCTTCTTCATGGGCAGCAAACAAGCAACTGAAACTTTCGTGGTAATAGTGTTTCCTTTTTAATTACTTCATTGGTATGACCGCCCCCAGTGGGCGTGTTTGTCCATTGCCTTCTGGGACATTGAGTCCTACCATACGAGAGGAACTGTTTCCTTTGGTAAGGTCAGGTACATAGTTTGCAATAACAATCCTTATTAACCTTTGTAGGTGGAAACATGACTGCAGGCTTGATTTGCATATGAAGCGCTGTACTGTCAAAGCCCTGAAAGTTCAGAACTGCAGTCTCACAAGCTGGTTTGCACGTCTCCCCCAGCCTGTGATGGTGCTCCTCCCCACGGCTGGCCGCCGTGTAAAATCTCTCACCCAATGTGCCTTGCCCTTACCAAAGGAAACAGTTCCTCTCGTATGGTAGGACTCAATGTCCCAGAAGGCAATGGACAAACACGCCCACTGGGGGCGGTCATACCAATGAAGTAATTAAAAAGGAAACACTATTACTACGAGAGTTTCAGTTGCTTGTTTGCTGCCCATGAAGAAGGGATTTGATATCCTGAAACGTGTCGGCATTGAATACAATTTTGAAGGAAACAAGACGGCATGCTGCATTCTACAGAGAAGCAATGTCGAGTGACCTCCTATGAGCAAGGCAAATTGGGTGAGATATATATATATATATATATACATATATATTATCTACTGGCGGTCGCCAGTAGATAGTTATAGTTACAACCTAGTTTCCATATGAAATCTCAAAATTCTATTTTGAATAACTTTGGCGCCAGTTGACGAATCCTCGCGAAATTTTCAAAACTAATGGGGCGCTCCGCTCAGCTCCTACCCTGAAAGTCTTGGGGTGATTCGTCAAGCGGGGGCCGAGAAAAAAGGGGGGTCCCAAAACGCGTTTTCCCCATGTTATTTTCCATAGGACCTTTAGACACAGCTACAGCCCGAACGGCTGAACAGAATTACGTGAAATTTGGCAGAGAGGTAGCCATAAGGTCAAGGAAGTGCCTTTTGCAGGTCTGGTGTAAATATGTTCAGTATTTCCTGAGAAAATAGCATTTAAAAGCATATCAATATCTATACGCGCGCACCGTGCGCGCACTGTGTGCGCACCCTGCCGTGCGCGAGCGCAATTCTGATTGGTTGTTAGATGTCGGTAAACATTCGAATCGGTCGAAACCAGGAAGTGTCGGCCGCCATTTTGTCTCTCGCAGTCTGAGGGGGTGAGAAAAAAAGGTGGAGAATGTGAAAAGGGGGCAGAGTGGACAGTTCCTGACCCCCTAGCCTTGGTCAGGGGGTCACAGAAGGACCCCCAAGGGAGAAAATGTTTTTTTTTTATTTTAAAAATCGCGAGGTGCGTGCACCCTGCGCGCACGGCACGCACTGCGAACCGTTGGTTCTCGGTGCGCAAAGTGCACCGAGCGCACCTCGCGATTTAAAAAAAAAAATAATAATTTCACGGTGCGCGCACGGTGAAAAAACCTGAAAGAAAAAAAAATTAATAACGCGCAGGGTGCGTGCAACTCGCGATTTAAAAAAAATAATAATAATTCACGGTGCGCGCACGGTGAAAAACCTGAAAAAAAATAATAATAAATACATAACTTAGCATTTAAAAAAACGTACAAATTCACTGAAAAAACCATAGGTTTCACACACGTTATAGTTACGAATTAGCATTTAAAAAACCTTGGAAATTCACTTAAAAAACCATAGGTTTCACACATGTTATAGTTAGCTGGACATTTCACTCGTAAAAAACCAATGAAATTCTCCCGTTATAGTTACTGCAGGCAACTATAACTCACGCGACCGCAATCCTCTGCTGATGACGTCAGATATTACATCACTGATGACATATGTGTCTTTATGAAAAATAAATATTTGTAATATATGTATAGCTAAAGATTAATGGAAGAAGACATGGGTAAATAAGTGTCTAAATACAGTGATGTAATATCTGAGTGAAATGTCCAGCTAACTATAACATGTGTGAAACCTATGGTTTTTTAAGTGAATTTGCAAGGTTTTTTAAATGCTAATTCGTAACTATAACGTGTGTGAAACCTATGGTTTTTTCAGTGAATATATATATATATATATATATATATTCACTGAAAAAACAATGGGTTTTAGGGAAAGTTATAGTTAGTTGGACATTTCACTCATACGAAACCCGTGAGATTCCCCTGTTATAGTTAGTTCAGCTAACTATAACTCGCGCCCCCACAATGCACTGTTGATGACGTCACATATTACATCACTCATGACATGGTCAGTGACATCACTGATGATATCTCAAATGACATCACTGATTACATCATCCAGTGACTGTGTGTTTCTGTAAAGTTTAAATATGTTTAATATATATAGGGAAAGGCGTATTGATGAATGAGTGGGTGTATAAGTGTCTGAATGGATGATTTAGTAGGTGCGTGACTGACTCTATAAGAGAGTGATTAAATGTATCTTACTGAATGCATGGGTTAGTGACTAAACTGTGTGAATGTCTGTATCTGTCTGTTGGTGTGTAAGCGGCTGCATGGGTTTGCGAATAGCTACATGAGTGTCTATATATGGGTTATTGATTGGTTGTCTGAGTATCTGTATGGGTGCCTGAGTGTTTGTGTGGGTGGGGTGTGTGTGACTCTCTGCATAGATGTGTGAGTGGGTGATTCACTGGGTGCATGGTTTGAAGAGTGCATCTGTGATGGACTGTATGGGTGGGTGAGTGTGTGTATAGGTGTGTTAGTGAGTGAATTTATATCTCAGTGGTATATGTGTGAGTGCCCTTTGGCGTGAAGGTGGCCCTTTCTGTGACCCGGTGAGGATGTACGCATACCGTGTGACGCACGAGGGTAATGCCGCGGTTCACCTTCCATACCCACCTAAATGGCAGGTGCTTGTTGTCCGGTAGGAACGCAGCCTCTTGTACAGGACAGCCTCCCCAGGAGTATGGTGCGGCGACGGGGCTCTGCCACGGCACCCAGCATGCCAGTGCTGGGCGTTGCGAAGACCAGGCACGAGGCGGGCCCCTGTCAACGAGGACCCTTCTGCGCCGTTTTCCTAGAACACAGTGTCGTCAAATCCACCTGTCGCAACGTCGTGTCCTTGTCTGGTGCAGCGCATTGATTAGTAACTTGGAGGAATCCCCAGAATCCGCCATGCCAGCCTGATCCCACCCGTTAAGTAAATGACAGTAAACATAAACCCAGCCCTTCCTGCAGGTGCCCTCGCCACTTTCTGGCTGCCAAAGTTCATGGGAGGTGGCAAGCTCTATGGGCCAATGTGCTGGGTGGTCCTCATTGGCATGGTGGTCATTATACAAAGATCTGTTTTTTCAATTGACCTCATGGCAGGAGAGCGCCCCCCCCCCCCCCCCTCCAAATGGAAGTATTTAAGGCTGGCATTAGTTTTCCACAGAGCATAGAAAATACACTGGAGTCTAAGGCAGAGGGAGTTGGAAGGCGAAACCCTTTTTTTACCCTAGTCAAAAATTGGTATTAATACTGTATTCAAACAATTAATAATCCCTTAGGCCAATCACAGGGTTACACAGCATTTGGTGGCTCATTGAGCTGAAAACTAAAAGGTGACATTTATTGTGCTCTGAAGAGAACAAGTTCAAATTAAGGTGAGTCGACCCTCCACCCTACCTAGGTCAGTAAATTGAGACTACTGGATTGTCTTATAGCAGCACAATTTATTAGCAGTGTAAAGTGCTTAGAAGCAAAAGAAGAGTTTTTTGAAGCGCTATATAAAAAAGTTATTATTGGTGTTATAATCTAGAATTACTCTTCGTCTGCTTCGTCCGGCGTCCGTGGTAACCAGTAGAATGCATTGTTCAAAATGAAAACACTCGCGTAGGCCATCTGGCCTCCAATTGGTCTATTAAAATCACAACCCTTCAAAGCCAAAGTCCTATTTTGAATTATGCATTCTCATTTTTTCTGCTCCAATTAGCCAAGGCGCTGGGATAGTCTTGTGTTTACATTTGAATCCAAAGCGCCAAATCCAACACGAGGATTTGGCTCCTGGCTAAGGATGGGAGCAAGCTAACCCTGTCTGCTTTAAAGGTTGTGAGGAGAGAGTCTAGGAATGGAGAGCGCTTTATAGCAGAAGGAAGGCCCCGGCTGTGGCACTGACACTGGGCTTCTTGTGATGGAGACTAGAGCGGGGGCTGGGCCTCGGCAGTTGGTACCCCCAGGGGTTAGCCACACAGCAGACATTCTGAGCCCCCCTGCCATGACAGATGCTTTTGAGCCGTTGCAGCACATGGGTTACAGCACGCGCAACCCCAGTTCTAACATCTTTCTTACATAGAAAGGGTACATCACAGGCAGCTGAAGTGAGCAGTCCTCACACACAATGACACAGAGGTGCAGCACAGGCACCAGAAATTAGCAGCCCTCACACACAGAGGTGCAGCACAGGCACAAGAAATGAGCAGTCATCACACACCGTGGTGCACTATATGCACCAGAAGTGAACAACCCGTACTCACAGAGGTGAAGCACATGCGCCAGAAGAACATTTGGGGCTCCAACACTTATTCTTTTCAATTTAAGCACTCGAGGCATGACACAGGAAGTGACAGTGTAAGGATTTCTCACACAGAACAGCTAGAGCACATGCAGCACAGCAGGTTTAACACGCACATAGATACATACGGCACAGACAGCCTCATTGCAAGCTTCCCCTCACACACATAATACGTACAGCACAGGCATCAGGATTGCGAGTTCCCGCCAGTCGCAGAGGGAGAGAACGTGCAGCAGCAGAGCTAACTTCTCCCATGCGTAGAAGAGGTGTAGGGCACAGACACCAGGCGGTAGCACTGTAGACTCCCCTCATACACACAATAGGCGCAGCAGGGTGAGCGCACATTTCTCACACTGAAGAGGCAGAGTATAGACAGCGGCGCCGCACAGGCTTCCCTCACTCACAGAGCAGATAACATACAAGCAAAAGCCATGTAAATTTCACCTCACCCACAAACAGGTGCAGCAGCATCGGTGTAAGAACCCCTCACAGCGAGATGATGTACAGACGGCGCAGCAGCAGTGCAGACCGCTCACATATATAGTCTGCAGCAATGCAAGCTTCTCGTACACTGACCAGTCCAGCACAGACAGCAGCAGAACAAGCTTCCCTCATACACAGTAGTGTTACATTCAGGTATGGTAAAAGCCTGACATATGGTTCAATACAAATCTTGCTTCTCACTGCTAGTGCGATGTTTCCAAACAAGGCGATGAAAGGTTTATAAACCTAATACGAGAAAAGGAATTCAAAAACATCAATCCAATGTATTTAAAACAAGCACTGGCAAAAACAAGGTCTGGCAGTGGCTGCTGGACCTTTTGGATTTGCCAGTGCTTATTTGTGTGGATGAAAAGGTAAGTGTGCCTTCAAGGGATTTATTGAGGTACTTAGTTATATTATTCTCAGTCACAGTTAGGTGCAAGGTTTGTTGTTTACTTGCTGATTAATTTCTTTTGACAATTTATTTTCTAACACAATTCTCTATACTTCCGAGATAATCATATAAAAATATATCCCTAGAGAGTATATATCGCAAAGCAGGAAACAGGAGAAAACAGCAAAAAACACAGGTGTGTATAAAACTAATGAATTTTATCTTCAAATTTCATAAGGGCTACTCATTTGAAACAATTACAATTAAACAAGAAGGGAGCATTCAATGATTTTGGCCTTCACTGTTACAATTGTCTACACTTTTTCACATTCACAATCGATGAATATCAGAAAAGAAGTGTACAAGTCGACGTTGCGGTCTTTAGACTTTCGTCGATAAGACCATCTTCAGGACTATAAGAATGTTTAAAGTGGTTGACCCCTGAGTACTGTTGTTAAAGAAATTCGACAGATTCATAGAAAACGGCCGTATTCACTTTGGCGGTTATGTCGGACCCTGAATGGGTCAATCTTATTCTTTAGAAAGCGCAATCATACGAAAACCAGCGTAATTTGCTCTGATCGTATTAAAAGATTCATTATGGTTAGGCATCTTGTTACCAGGAAAACATACAGATGTAACAGTTTTTCAATCTGCGGTCGTGCCCCTGAGCATCTATTTACAAAGGAGACCCAAGGAGTTGACACACACAAGGGGTTGACTGAAAGCCACTGTAATCAAGCAAGTGATTGATTGATATATATAAATTAGCATTTAAAAAAACTTTGAAAATCACTGAAAAAACCACAGGTTTTAGGCATGTTATAGTTACAAATTAGCATTTAAAAAACCTTAGAAATTTACTGAAAAAACCATAGGTTTTAGGTGCGTTATAGTTAGTTGGACATTTCACTCGTACAAAACCAGTAAAATTCCCCCGTTATAGTTAGCTCAGCTAACTATAACTCACGCCCCGCAATGCACTGCTGATGATTTCACATATTAAATCACTCATGGCATGGTCAGTGACATCACTGATGACATCACTGATGACATCACTGATGACATCTCAAATGACATCACTGATGACATCACTGATGACATCATCCAGTGACTGTGTGTTTCTGTAAAGTTTAAATATGTTTAATATATATAGGGAAAGGCGTATTGAAGAATGAGTGGGTGTATACATGTCTGAATGGATGATTTAGTAGGTGCGTGACTGAGCCTCTAATTGAGTGATTAAAAGTATCTTTCTGAATGCATGGGTTAGTGACTAAACTGTGTGAATGTCCGTATCCATCTGTCTGTTGGTGTGTAAGCGGCTGCGTGGGTTTGTGAATAGCTACATGAGTGTCTATATGAGTTATTGATTGGTTGTCTGAGTATCTGTATAGGTGCCTGAGTGTTTGTGTGGGTGGGGTGTGTGTGTCTCTGTGCTTAGATGTGTGATTCACTGGGTGCATGGTTTCAAGAGTGTATCTGTGATGGACTGTATGGGTGGGTGAGTGTGTGTGTGGGTGTGTTAGTGAGTGAATGTATATATCAGTGGTACGTGTGTGAGTAACTACATATGTGAAAGGCAGTATATATGTGTGTTAGAGTATTTAAATGGCTATAAGTGAGAGTGTGTGATTGTGCGAGAGGCTGTATGGATGAGTGTGTGCTTGTATTAGTGATTGTATAACAGCGCAAGAATGTGCTAGTATTTTTATGAGTAAGTGAGCTGGGGTGTGTATAACTGTATAGGTGAGTAAATGGGAGTGTGATTAATTATTTGCATGACTGACTAGGTGTGTGAGTACCTCTATGGATGAATGGCAGTGTGTGAGTGTCTATATAGGTCTATGAGTGGGTAATGTAGTTATTGGTCTTTGAGTGTCTATGGTTTTGAGAATGGCAGTCTGTAATTTAGAGTTGGTGTATCAAAAGTTATATTAGGGTGTGAGAAGATGCATGAAATTATCACATGGATGATGTCATCAGTGATGTCATCATTGATGTCATTTGAGATGTCATCAGTGATGTCATTGACCATGTCATTAGTGATGTAATATGTGACGTCATCAGCAGTGCATTGCGGGGGCGCGAGTTATAGTTAGCTGAACTAACTATAACAGGGAAATTTTACTGGTTTTGTACGAGTGAAATGTCCAACTAACTATAACGCCACTGAAACCTATGGTTTTGTCAGTGAATATATATATATATATATATATATATATATATATATATATATATATATATATATATATTCTTTTAATAATTTCATGTCCCAGACACTTTTAATGGCTGCCGCATCATATTGTTCAGCTTGTGGCCAGCCAATCAGGATTGACTAGTCCCCATTAAAGTAACCAACTATAGTATATTTGGACTCCAACGGTTCAAATGTACCTATTTTTGCAACCCCTTTATGACCACCCAAGCTCCTCATTAAAAGTGAACTTCTCAAAATCCGTTGAACAGATTTACATCAAATAACAAAATGCATGCTTTCTGAGTAAAGTTCTAACTTTTGCCAAATTTGTTGCAATTCCGTTCAAACATTTTTTCTGTATCACTTCTTAAAATTTCCTATTGGAATTAACGTGGAAACCAACATTATGGATCCCCCTCTTTTTCTTGGCCCTTGCTTGACAGATCATGACAAAACTTTTCAGAAAAGAGCTGAAGTGAATTAACAGTTTTTTGGAAAGTTTTGTGAAGATTTATCAAATGACACAAATGGTATTAGCTGCAAACCCGATAATTGCAAAGAACGCCCTTCTTGTTGTAGAAGAGAAGACAATTAGCATGCACTGACAACTGAAGATGCAAAATTGATGAATTCCATTAATCTCTTTTATCCATATAGTGATGCATCAGCAAACCAGACACATTTCAGTGAATCTGCCTTGATCACAGGCTTTGATAGAGTGTAATCAGAGAACAAACCTATTAACAAGGTGCCAATTGAACAACTCCCCAAAAAGGAAATCCAGACCAAAAAATATTTTTATTAGGCAATCCAATAAAGGGGAAAGGTAGTATCCCTGTCCAAAGATATGTATTTGAAGGAAGGATTTAATCAATTGAATCTTAAAAGTGTTATAAGAGAGTACAGAAAGAGGTGATTGTTAAGACCAACAATGAACTTCATGATAAACTGAGAGAGCGGACGGAGTGTGACTTAATTGAAAGGGAAGACATTAAACTGCAGTACTGTGAGCGCCCTACGATATCAATTCTATACAAGACTGCACAAAGATACTACCAATCCTCTGGGAAGACCCATAGTATCTTCCCAGTAATGTCTCTTGGAAAACACATCCAAGTTCATCAACTATTTTTCACTCCCTTTTGTGAACTCCCTACCATAGAACATTTAGGATAGTCAAGACGTTATGTTATACAATGTGATTGTCCACTTTGAAAAAGACTATGTAATGTTGACATTAGATTTAGGTAGTCTATTTACTAGTATCAGACATGAGAATGGCATCAGTATGTGCAGACACTTCCCAAGAGCAAGTACTTTGTCATTCTTACTCAACATATAAATGATCATGTAGTTCTGACTGACCCATACCTTTTTTATGTTTGATGATGGATATTTCAGACAGATCCCTGGCACTACTGCTGGGACCCGTTTTGCTCCCAGTTTGCCAACCTCCTGATGGGTTGGTGGGAGGAGCAGGTTGTCAGTAATCTGGATAAGTTTAAAACATATGCCATCTCATGGGCCAGGTATATTGACAGTTTATTTGGGATTTGGAAGGGCAACATTACGTAGGGGAAAGAGTTTGTGGACTGTCTCAATGATACACCCTGAACCTTACATTTACTGGTCTCATTATCAAGCAAGAAAATGATTTTTGAGACCATAAGGTGTAGGTGGTGGGGGACAAATTGACCACCAGTTTGCACAGGAATGCCTCTACATGGAATATATTGCTTCATGCTTATAGCACCCATTCCAAATCCCCATACACAACATTCCGTATGGAAAATTGCTCAGGGCCTACACTATTGTAGCTCTGATGAATGGAATCTAGGAACATGTTAGTTACATTCAGGAAAAGGGGCCCCACAAACCTTGGAAATTCACTGGAAAAAAAACAAAGGTTGCAGGGTTGTTATAGTTAGGCTATTTCTTCACCCATACAAAACCAGAGAAATTCAGAAGTTATAGTTACCTGAGCTAACTATAACTTACACCATGGCAATGCACTGCTTATGACCTCACATATTACATTACTCATGACATTGTCAGCGACATCACTGAAGACATCTCAAATGACATCACTGATAACATCTCAAATCACAATACTGATGACATCATCCAGAGAACCACTGACACACCTACTTACACAAGGACCAACTTTAACCCCGGGCGTAGCACTCCGCTTCGCCCACAGAGTGTACGTAGCGCTGCCTGCTTCGCAGTTTTCGAAGTAGGCATAGCAGGCAGCACTACGCACACGCCAGGGCGAAGTAGAGCTGCCTGCCACCCGCCTCCCGCCCTCCTTTTAAAATAATATCAAGTATAATAAAAACATTAAATAGAATCACTTACCTGCAGAGTGGCGTCTCCGGGGCTCCCTCTTCCTCTTTCCCAACTTCTTTACACAAATGCGCATGCGCGGACGCCCGCGCATGCGCATTTCTCGCGAGAAACGCCGGAGACGCCGCGCTGCAGGTAAGTGATTCTATTTAATGTTTTTATTATACTTGATATTATTTTAAAAGGAGGGCAGGTGGGAGACGGGCGGCGCGTAGTAGGGCTACGCGGAGCACCCGAGTGTGCGTAGATTTGGGCACACTACGCGCTGCTTCACGTAGCCCCACTACGCCCACTACGCCCAGGCCTGACCAACTTTAGGGATTGGGTATTCCTACCCTGCCCCTTTTCTTTTTTTGTGTGTTTTTTTGTGGGACTGGGCAGAAGCCAAGTCCTAAGGTGGCGGCCAACAATTCCTAGATGAAGTGTTGGCAGCCAATTAGAGCTCTGTATTTCCTTGTACGAGCTAATATTTTTTGTGAAGTCGTCGTGGCCGCAGATATCACTAACTGTATTTTCTTACATTTTTCATCAACTACTGAACACACTTTGGGATGTAGTCGTGTTGAAAGGTACTATGGGAATTAACATGGAAAAACACACTTTTGTTTGACACCCTTTATTCTCGCCCTGCTTGACGGATCACCCCGAAACTTTCCATGCGCAACAAAAGCCTGAGGCGCACGTTTTTAGGAAAACTTTGTGAAGATTCATCAAGCGGCGCAACGTTATAGGGAAGTTAAAAAACACTTTGGTGACTGACTGCGCACTGGGCTCTGCTAACCAGACACAGGGCATTGCTTTTTTTAAAGGTATCTTGTAATTAGTTGTAATTACAATTGGTTCTAACGGCCTACCTGTAAGTCGCTCGTATATAGTAGGGCATGTAGGTTTAGAGACCCCAGTGGATTTAATACACTTGAGTGCGCACTGCTGTTGTGTCTGCTGTCATTTTAAAGGCAGCCATGCTTGCAGGCTGCTTTTAAAATAAAACTATGTACAAATTTGACTTTGGAATTAAAAGTACTTCCAAGGTCTTAGACTACCTTATTTTTACATATAGGTCGCCCCTTAGCTCTACCCTAGGTGCCCCAATGGTAGGGTGCATTGTGGTAATTCGCAGTGACATTATAAAAGCTGTTTTATATGCACTGGCGAGGGAAACACTGTGAATATTTTTTTTTCCCTATGTAAATTGCTAGCTCTATAGGCTAACGCAAGAACGCTTTATTAAACCTTAATAATGCATAACGTTTAACAGGAGTGAGCTAGTAATACAATTCAAAGTATGAAAATAGTTAAACTAAATCCAGCAACATGCTAAGGTTGGATTTATTTTAACTATGAGTTATAATAAAAGGAAATAAGTTATAGGATTGCATTCCTGAAGTTACCTAAAATAGGCCTTGTAGTAGCCTCTTCTGATTGGCCAGCCGTTGACAGGCCACACTTCCAAGAGCCCATTTGACGGGAAGATATCTTCAGCTGCCGATGCCAGGACAGAAAGATGGCTGGGTAGCTAAACTGGTATTCAAAGGGAGAAAAACAGTGCAGTAACCAGGCCCACCTCTACTTCCTGCACCCCTAGCCTTATGGTAGCCCCTGTAATTGAATTAAGAGAGGGGCGGTGTTCTGCTCGATTTTCCCGGCCTTCTTGTGAGGCACAATGATGGAATGTGACTTCAGTCTCTTATCATTTAAGTCTAAGGGTTAGAGTAGTGAATGGAGCCTATTTACTAGGCACTTCGACATGATTCTCTGCTCTTTCCCCATAGATCAGGGCTTGCACACATAGCCTAGGGGATAGATTTGTTAGTATTAGGGATAACCTGTCCTGTAGTGAGGGTATTTCATGGAGCCGTGCTGAATTCAGGCCTGGTAGGCCTCAAACGGGAGAGACTCCATCTTTCTTTCTGCTCCGGCAGCTTGGGATGCTTCTAGGTCAAATGTAATGTTTTAGTTATGAGGTGTTATTCGCTTGGAGAGAACCGGTTCAGGCCGGCCCTTATCAAAGGATTGTATTTTTCTTCATGCCGAAGACACTACATCAGGCCGGCCGGCTGGGAACGTGTCCTTGGTACGGGGAGGTACAAGAATTTGGTGGGCGGCAGGTTACAGGCCGGAATTTTCCATGAGGAAACGCACCTCTATATTAGTGAAAGTCTGAGGCAGTTACATGTTCAGTCCGTAGGCGGCATCTAGCCGTTAGCAGTAAAGCTACTACTTATTCCAGGGAAGACAGACGCCATCTTGAAGGCGGAGAAGAACCGAGAGACAGATGCTTTCCTAGCAGAATAGCCAGAGAGGAGAGAGTAGCCGATAAGGAAGAGGTCCCAGTGACTCGGAGAAGGGTGATTCCAGGCGAGCCGAGACACAGACGAGAAGGGAACCTAGATGACCACTGAGTGCAGGCTACATACTACTAAGGTGATGTCGACCCTTTCTTATTAGAGTGTACAACTTAATCTTTCACTTTTCTTTGCAGGTTATGTGTTATATCGTAATGTTATGTGATTGTGTATGTAATGAGTAATAAAGTATCCAGTTTGTAGTGAACCAACATGTGCTGCGTGTTCTTGTATAAGAGGGTAGCCTATTCTTCTAGTCAGCTGCGGCTACATGAACAGATGTTAACCCTGATCAGGTAAGTGGTAACTGAATAAGGGAAAGAGGAGCCCCTCGAACCTGAGAACAGGCTATGCTCAAACTGGCAATCCTTGTGTGATCTGATGAATAGTGAGACTGATTCCCTTTTTGTATGTTATGGTGATCATAGGATGAACTGTCGTATGAGACTGCCGTCTAGGTAGAGAGGTCTGGATTCGTATAGGATCGCGAGGCCGCCACTTGTGATACTGTCGTATGGGCAGAGAGGTCTGGATTCGTAGGGGATCGCGAGGCCGCCGATTGTGCTGAGACTGCCGTCTGGGTAGAGAGGTCTGGATTCGGATGGGATCGCGAGGCCGCCACTTGTGATACTGTCGTATGGGCAGAGAGGTCTGGATCCGTATGGGATCGCGAGGCCGCCGATTGTGCTGAGACTGCCGTCTGGGTAGAGAGGTCTGGATTCGTATGGAATCGCGAGGCCGCCACTTGTGATACTGTCGTATGGGCAGAGAGGTCTGGATTCGTAGGGGATCGCGAGGCCGCCACTTGTGATACTGTCGTATGGGCAGAGAGGTCTGGATCCGTATGGGATCGCGAGGCCGCCGATTATAAGAGGTCTTGGTATGCATAGTAGGAATCCCCTGTCCTTAGGTGGTAGATATATGTGGTTGCAGGATTGTAAATAGGTTCTAGGGAGGGGGTAACGTTCTGGCTGGGTTAGTGAGGCTCTGATGAGCGGGTTCTATCTGATCCGAAAACCCAAGCAGAACATTTGGCGTCACGAACCGTTTACGAAACCTGTGTGCGTTGTGGTTGTATCGTGTTTGCTTTCGGCGCGTGCGTGGTTTCGTTTCTATATTATTTGTATATAATTGTGTGTAGTTTTCTTTTCTTTTTCTTCTTTTTCTTTTTCTCTTTTTCTTTCTTTTCCGAGATGTTTTCTAGAAAATCGAAATCTACTTTTAGCCCGTGAGGGGGCTGATTCTACTGGTTTGAGTGAGAATTGGAATTCTTTTTTGGAGCTGGCGGAGCCGGCTAATGTGATTACTTGTTTACAGAAGGCGCCGGTATCTAAGGGTGATGAGCTTCCCGTTTTGGGACGCAGAGGTTGGATTGTTCTGTCTGCGTACAGGATTCTGCATGAGAGGTTGTTGAAGTTACAGAACTTGCATAAGGATTTGGAAGCGAACTTTGTTGAGATTCAGAATGCTCATACTTTGTTGCGATGTCAAAATAAGTTGCTTGCTGATAAACTTGAGACGTACCAAACTATTGCCGAGAGGGCGGCTGTGCGAATTGCTCGTTATAAATACAAGAATCGGCGTGGTCGGGTTTCGACGCGAAAGGTGCGTCTGGTCGTGGCGAAAGCCGGACTGGATTGGAATCCTGATGAATGGGATGGTAATATCTGGAATTCGAGTGATTCTCCTTCCTCGGGTGAGGAGTCTGCCAAGCGCGAGTCCTCTCGCTCCGGCCGTGATTGTAAGTCTGCTTCTTGCGCCTCTGATGGTGCACCCCGTGATTGCGCTCGTCCTTCGAGCGGGGTCGATGCTTCTTACACTGATTGTTCCTCTACGTGTACTGGTCGAGCTCCTTGTGATGCTCGTCCCGCGGTCTCGGTGCATCCAGTTTTTCGGCGGAAGTTGCAGCAGGCTCCCGGTGCTCCGAATGGTATTGCTTTAGACTCTTTGGAGGATTTTACTCAACAAGAAATTAGTGATATTTTGCAGCGATTTCGGCAGCGAGCTGGTGAGACCTTACTCACATGGATGGTGCGCCTTTATGAACTGGGCGCTGCTGGCATTATGTTGGATGCTGGCGATTGTTTAAAGTTTTGTTCCTTGAGTTCGGATTCTACTGTACAGGATCATTTTCGTAACTTTAATGTTGGTGGTCAAATTTCTTTGCTTCAATTGGCGACTGAGGGTTGTAATCAAAAATATCCTACTGAGTCTGACTGGCCTGTGAATGACAAACCATGGTATACTTTGCGCGATGCTGCGCAACGTCTCAAAGAGGAGGTGATGAAAACGGCAATTTTTCTAAATACTGCTGACAGGTTGCTTGATGGTTTCTTGACATCTTCTGTGCGGAATCGTATTATTCGTTCTTCCCCTGTTGCTTATAAGCAGGTCATGATGACTTTATTGATTAATCAGACTGGTAACATGTTATCTGTGGTGCTGGAATCGGTACGCCAACTCGGTGAGTTGGGTGAGTGGTTTAAACCTGAACGGCAATCCCGGCCTGACACTCGTACTCCTGGTGACAATAAACTTACTAGACGTGATATGTTTTTTGGTCTTATGGCCGATGGTGTGCGGAAGGAGGACATTGATGGTGAGACTACTTCTCGTTTGTGGGAAATGTTTCGCAAACGTGGCTTGGATCGAAAGGAGGGTGCCCGGCGTGTTCGGACGACTGAGTGTGATCGTGGTTTTTCTGACGGTAGCGGTGATGACGACCGCCGTGGGCGCTCTGATCGTCGTGATGATCGACGTTATGTGCGTGATTTGTCCCCCCGTCGTGAGAGAGACAGGGAGAGAGAGGGGGAAAGAGAGAGGGGGAGAGATGATTATGTTAACAGCAGACGTAGAGATGATAGGGATCAATCCCCTGAGTTGAGAAGGAGAGAGGATCGACACATATTGGCCGATCGAAACCCGCAGTACAATGCAGAGAACAGGAATCCATTTCGTAATGGAGATGGATATGAACAGGAGGTATCGATACCTGGGAAACGTGAGAGTCTTTATCCTGATTTATCCTGGTACACAGAACACAGTAAAAAGGACTAGGAAATAGGTCAAGCTCCAGTACACAGATGGGCTCACAGAGATAATAGACCCTATGTAGATATTGATATTTATTGGAGACATCGTAATATCCAAAGGGCCCGAGCATTGGTAGATACAGGAGCGGAGGCCACTCTTATTCATGGAAAATCAAAGAAGTTTAAAGGTCAGCCTTTTACAATTACCGGATTAGGTGGAAAGGAAACTCCCGCAGTTCAAACTTTACTTGAAATGAGAATAGGTAGAATTCCTAGAAAAGAATACTCTGTATTAGTGGTGCCACTCTTAGAATTCATAATTGGAATTGATATTTTGAAAGGAATGACTTTGCACTTAGATGATGGATGTTACCAATTTGGAACTAAACATTATATATCGTCCAGGCCTGTACGGGTTGGTCGTTTAAGAATGCCCCCCATAAAAGTTCCCCAGGCGACAAAAGTGGTTCGTCAGAAGCAGTATCGTATTCCAGGTGGTCATGAAGAGATTAATACCACTATTCAGGAGTTGGTGGATGCAGGAGTTATAACCCCAGTTACTTCTGCTTGGAATAATGCTGTTTGGCCTGTACGTAAGAGTGATAATTCTTGGCGCATGACTGTTGATTATCGAGAATTGAATAGACACACACCCTCTTTGACTGTTGCAGTACCGGATGTTATTACCCTAATTGAAAGAATCCAAAAACATCCAGGTACATGGTATGCGTCCATTGATATTGCTAATGCTTTCTTTTCGATTCCGATTGCCCCTGAGTGCCAGGAACAATTCAGTTTTACGTGGAACGGGCGTCAAATGACGTTTAGAAGTCTTCCCCAGGGCTATGTGCATAGTCCTACGATATGTCACCGGCTGGTGGCAGAGCATTTGGCTGAGGTACCGGTTCATCCGCAAATTCAGATATGTCACTATATTGATGATATTTTGATCCAAGGCGAAACACAAGAGGAAGTTCAGACCCAATTGGATAGAGTCATTGAGTGCTTGCGTGAGAAAGGTTGGGAAATAAACCCGGATAAATTACAAGGTCCGTCCCAGGCTGTGAAATTTTTGGGCATTAATTGGCATGAGGGGCACCGAGAAGTGATCCCTCAGGTTAAACAGAAAATTCTTGATTTTGCAGTTCCGAGGAATAGGAAAGAAGCCCAAAGCTTTATTGGTTTATTTGGCTTTTGGCGCCAGCATATTCCTCATTTGAGTCAAATATTGGCCCCTTTGTACCAGGTCACTCGTAAAAAGAATGCATTTGAATGGGGTAAACCACAGCAAGATGCGTTCAGTCTGGCAAAAGAAGCAATTCAGCATGCTCTGGATTTATGGCCTGTATGTGATGGTGATGTGGATTTGAATGTGTCTGTACAAGGCCTTTATGCGAATTGGAGTTTGTGGCAGAAACAAGGCAAGAGTATAGTACCGTTAGGTTTCTGGACTAAAAAGTTACCTGATGCTGGTGAGCGTTATACACCTTTTGAGAAACAGTTACTTGCATGTTATTGGGCTCTGGTGGATACCGAGCAATTGACTTTGGGACATGATATAGTTTTGCGACCTGAGATTCCTATCATGCAGTGGGTTATGAGTTCGCCGAAAACTCACCGAATTGGACACGCTCAAGAGGCGAGTGTGATTAAATGGAAATGGTATATACAAGACAGGGCACGTGTGGGACAAAAAGGAGTTGCATCTTTGCATGAGCAGGTGGCGCGGGCGCCATCGACTGAGACTGAGAGTGAATGTTCCGTACCTTTAGTACAGGAGTCTCCTGTTAAGGGGGGTAAACCTTTTGATGATTTGTCCGCAGAGGACAGAAACCATGTCTGGTTTACGGATGGTTCAGCAAGGTTCATAGGGACGAAACGGCATTGGAAGGCAGTGTCCTATAATCCGATCACACAAAAATTGCCGAGTACAACTGGTGAGGGTAAGAGCAGTCAATTTGCTGAACTCTATGCTGTTTATCAAGTTCTGAAACAAGAGTTACCTGGCACATGTCATATTTTTACCGATTCTTGGTCTACTGCCAATGAACTGGCAGTTTGGTTACCGACTTGGCATTCCCATAGTTGGAAAATCCATTCAAAAGAACTGTGGGGAAAAGAATTATGGCAGGAGATTTGGGAAATGCTCCCACAGAGTACTGTTACAATCTTCCATGTGGATGCTCATACCCCGATAGACTCTCTTGACAAATTCTTTCATAACATTGCAGATGAGAAATCTAAAATTGCTGAGGCAGTGGTGGACAGGCAAGATTCTGATATTGCGGAATTGGCGAAATGGGCCCACCAGAAAGCAGGACACTTTGGAGAGAAAGCCACTAGCAGGTGGGCTGCTGATCGAGGAATTTATATTCCCCTAGATTTAATTAAAAATGTTATTCTACATTGTCCCATTTGTCAGCATATCAGGCAGCGCAAAGTGCCCCAAATTGTTAAAGGTCATTTACATCGCGGGAAATTGCCCGCTCAAATTTGGCAGATTGATTACATTGGTCCACTTCCTATGAGTAGGAATTGTCAATATGTTTGCACTATTGTTGATACATACAGTGGCCTGTTGGTGGCCCTTCCCTGTAAGCAAGCTACCCAATTGAATACTATTAAAACATTGGAATTGATTATGATGTATTATGGTGTGCCATTCCAAATTCAATCTGATAATGCATCCCATTTTCGTGGAAGATTGGTACAGGAATTCTGTGTGGAAAACAATATTGAATGGGTGTTTCATATACCATATTATCCACAGGCCTCGGGTCTTGTGGAGAGGTTGAATGGCCTGCTAAAAGACCAATTACATAAATTAACAGATGACAAGTATAAGAATTGGCGAGACTTTTTGCCTCAAGCGCTATTGATTTTGAATAACCGTCCTTTTCTAAATGCTGAATCCCCACTTATGCGTTTGTTTCCTCCGAATGTTGATGCTAAGCCCAATGAGATCAGAGAGACTGTGATGTACTGGGAGATTACTCCCGGAGCTTTGGCTCCATGTAGAGCGACCCCAGGGTCGGCAGGTTTAGACTTGCATGCCATGGATGACACCGTTATAAAAAGTAAGGATCGAGTCATCATTGAAACTGGTGTTGGTGTTCATATACCAACTGGAAATTTCGGATTAATCGCCCCTAGATCGGGGCTGGCTGTAAAAGGCATTCAGGTGCTTGGAGGAATCATTGATAGTGATTATCAGGGAGAGATTAAGGTGCTCCTGCTGAATAGCAGTGAGGTTGACTTACTGATACATCAAACTGACCGAGTGGCTCAATTGCTAATAATGCCTGTTTTCAGTGGTGAGATGACAAAAGGCACTGCCCCAACGTTGCTAACTGTGCGAGGCCAGAAAGGTTTTGGCTCCACAGATAATCCTGGGGCCAGAGTTTGGGTGCAGTCGCCTAAGAATCCCTCTGAACAAGCAGAAGTCATTGCAACCGGTCAAGACAACACCATTTTAGTTATGAGACCAGGGAAAGATAGCTGGGAAGCAGTCCCGGCTGACAAATGTTACTTACGAGAATGAATAATGCCTGTATTTGATTCTTTGGACTGTTGCTGCAGGATGTGTCGGCGTTGGACTCCTTTTGGGCTGGTACGACGAGAGAGGAGGGATCCCATCAACCCGGGCTGAGTTGAGAACCCGAGTGTCGCGTTCCTTCGCTGCGTGGGATTCGTCGTCGAACTTTTGGACTACGTTAGCAAGACGGGTGACTCAAGCCCCTCATTTCTGCTTGACACCGATGAGATCGGTGTCTGATATTCTAGCGACTTGTTTAGTTGCTGTCCCTGCTTCATTGGAGACTTTGACTCATATTTTCAATTTATCAAATGCTCGCCCCAATGTTCTTCTGGGCGATTTTGCCACCCACGAGTATTGCCCCTTGTGTACTGTACTGTCAGACCCGATACCCCCCACCCAGTCCCAAATAGTTACCTATAATATCACACATGGTGATTTGTGTTTTTTCCTTACTTGTGATCCTAGTGCGATTTCTGAATGTATGCGTTTAAAATTGAAAGGTGCCACTTCATTCACCGCTCACGAACGAACTTTGTGCCTTCAAAGGACACCGAAAACATGTACTTCTGTTCAGAATAACATGACTTGCAAGAGTTTGGTTGTTACCCCCAGTCATTATCGCACAATGTTACTACCTGCCGGATGGCTTTTCTCATGTGGTAATACTTCCTGGCCATATATCCCCGCAAATATTTCTGGAGGCCCTTGTGCCATTACTAGACTGAGCTTGCTAATGTTTTCGTCACATCCGAATGCCAACTCTCGTGTGATTCGAGATACAGTGAGGTTACAGGAGGATTGTGACTCATCTTTGCATTTATATTCCAAGTCTGAATACCTTAGCCTGGCTATTTCAATTGTTGGTGTTCCTGCTTTGGCAGTTTATAATGCCAAATCTATTGGGAAAATGGCCTGCTGGATGGTAAAATCCATCAATCATACTTCTACAGTCCTGTCTGACATGCTATTAGACGCCCAGGGTGAATGTAGGGCTATCTTGCAAAATCGAGCGGCCATTGATTATCTTTTGCTTAAACATGGACACGATTGTTCTGATTTTGAGGGTCTTGGTTGTTTTAACTTGTCGGATCATACAAAATCCATTCAAGCTCACATTGATAAACTACATGACTTGACAGAAGAAGTTAGAAAACACATTGACCAGGGCTGGTTTGACTGGCTCTTTAATTGGTTACCTGATTTGTATATGTTACGTCAAATATTAGGAGGTATTCTGATTACTATCGGCATTTTGATTTCTATCTGTTGCTTTATTCAGTGTATTCCTTCACTACTTCAATTCTGCACACCTGGTACTAGACATAGATCAGTTAGTCTTGTTTCATATTATTCTTCCACAGATATTAGTTCTGTTTAATGAATGTATAATAGACTGAAGTCAAGGGTGAAATGTTCTGCTCGATTTTCCCGGCCTTCTTGTGAGGCACAATGATGGAATGGGACTTCAGTCTCTTATCATTCAAGTCTAAGGGTTAGAGTAGTGAATGGAGCCTATTTACTAGGCACTTCGACATGATTCTGTGCTCTTTCCCCATAGATCAGGGCTTGCACACATAGCCTAGGGGATAGATTCGTTAGTATTAGGGATAACCTGTCCTGTAGTGAGGGTATTTCATGGAGCCGTGCTGAATTCAGGCCTGGTAGGCCTCAAACGGGAGAGACTCCATCTTTCTTTCTGCTCCGGCAGCTTGGGATGCTTCTAGGTCAAATGTAATGTTTTAGTTATGAGGTGTTATTCGCTTGGAGAGAACCGGTTCAGGCCGGCCCTTATCGAAGGATTGTATTTTTCTTCATGCCGAAGACACTACATCAGGCCGGCCGGCTGGGAACGTGTCCTTGGTACGGGGAGGTACAAGAATTTGGTGGGCGGCAGGTTACAGGCCGGAATTTTCCATGAGGAAACGCACCTCTATATTAGTGAAAGTCTGAGGCAGTTACATGTTCAGTCCGTAGGCGGCATCTAGCCGTTAGCAGTAAAGCTACTACTTATTCCAGGGAAGACAGACGCCATCTTGAAGGCGGAGAAGAACCGAGAGACAGATGCTTTCCTAGCAGAATAGCCAGAGAGGAGAGAGTAGCCGATAAGGAAGAGGTCCCAGTGACTCGGAGAAGGGTGATTCCAGGCGAGCCGAGACACAGACGAGAAGGGAACCTAGATGACCACTGAGTGCAGGCTACATACTACTAAGGTGATGTCGACCCTTTCTTATTAGAGTGTACAACTTAATCTTTCACTTTTCTTTGCAGGTTATGTGTTATATCGTAATGTTATGTGATTGTGTATGTAATGAGTCATAAAGTATCCAGTTTGTAGTGAACCAACATGTGCTGCGTGTTCTTGTATAAGAGGGTAGCCTATTCTTCTAGTCAGCTGCGGCTACATGAACAGATGTTAACCCTGATCAGGTAAGTGGTAACTGAATAAGGGAAAGAGGAGCCCCTCGAACCTGAGAACAGGCTATGCTCGAACTGGCAATCCTTGTGTGATCTGATGAATAGTGAGACTGATTCCCTTTTTGTATGTTATGGTGATCATAGGATGAACTGTCGTATGAGACTGCCGTCTAGGTAGAGAGGTCTGGATTCGTATAGGATCGCGAGGCCGCCACTTGTGATACTGTCGTATGGGCAGAGAGGTCTGGATTCGTAGGGGATCGCGAGGCCGCCGATTGTGCTGAGACTGCCGTCTGGGTAGAGAGGTCTGGATTCGGATGGGATCGCGAGGCCGCCACTTGTGATACTGTCGTATGGGCAGAGAGGTCTGGATCCGTATGGGATCGCGAGGCCGCCGATTGTGCTGAGACTGCCGTCTGGGTAGAGAGGTCTGGGTTCGTATGGGACCGCGAGGCCGCCACTTGTGATACTGTCGTATGGGCAGAGAGGTCTGGATTTGTAGGGGATCGCGAGGCCGCCGATTGTGCTGAGACTGCCGTCTGGGTAGAGAGGTCTGGGTTCGTATGGGACCGTGAGGCCGCCACTTGTGATACTGTCGTATGGGCAGAGAGGTCTGGATCCGTATGGGATCGCGAGGCCGCCGATTGTGCTGAGACTGCCGTCTGGGTAGAGAGGTCTGGATTCATAAGGAATCGCGAGGCCGCCACTTGTGATACTGTCGTATGGGCAGAGAGGTCTGGATCCGTATGGGATCGCGAGGCCGCCGATTATAAGAGGTCTTGGTATGCATAGTAGGAATCCCCTGTCCTTAGGTGGTAGATATATGTGGTTGCAGGATTGTAAATAGGTTCTAGGGAGGGGGTAACGTTCTGGCTGGGTTAGTGAGGCTCTGATGAGCGGGTTCTATCTGATCCGAAAACCCAAGCAGAACAGGCGGTAAGGGGAGTGTAGGGAAAAGAAAGCCAAACCTGTGGGGTGGGTAAGCCAGACCTGAACCTCCAGGAGAAAATTTCTCCATTTTGATTGTTGTTGAAAAGTGCACTCTGGGACAAAAATATGCCACACTTCTAAGGAAGTGGTCATTATGGAGGGTGGCATCCTGCACCCCATTGGTCAGGGGTGCCCCCTCTCTTGCCATCCAAGAAACTGAAATAAATATGGAAAGTGGCCCAGCAACTCAGATCCTTGCCTGGAAACATAAAGAGAAGAAGGACTGCCCTGCTGAAACCCTGGTCTGCACCGAGAGGAGTCCACTCTAACAGACTGCACCTGCTACCCACTCTCGGCTTCACAAAAGAGGACTTAGACTTGCTTCAAAAGATTAAGGACTGGACTCCCTGAAAGCAGCAGGTAGAAAAGATCTTCAAGAAGTCAGCTGCATCAACTCCACCAGGACAGGCCCAGCTGACCAGCTTCACCTGGACTTTAAAGAATTTGACCAGGTGCATTGTGGAAATTGTAGAACTAAACCTCTAAGAGGCGGCTCAGAGCTTTGGGGCCTTTAGGCAGGGGTTGTGGATCCTCAAAGACCCAAAGAAGACCTGCTGCAAGAAAATCCTGAAGTTGGAAACATTTGGACAACTTTTTGTCAAAAATGTCTAGAAGCTGACACACTTTGACAATGAGAGTTAAGCTGGCGTCATCGAACCGGGACTTGGCATGAAATCCAGGTTTCCGCGCTGAAAGCTTCAGAGCTCTTCGCAGTCAGTGATGAGAACCAAGACCTCCAGGATGTACTGAGGCATTGCGCTGAAGCAAGCCGCCATTGTCAGACTGCAACATGGCCTGCTCAGGAGACTCGCTCGTATGTCGAGGAAAAAAGAACCAAAAAAATGACTAAGTGTGAAGATAAAATTTTGACCGGCCCCAACCACCCCACGTATCTGACCCACACTCCTTCATGATAGGCCTGAAACTTTGACTTGGTCCCAGCCAAGCGAGAACAGAAGTCCCCGGTTGGCACTTTTTGCTTTTAAGCACTAGAAAGCAAATTTTTACATTGAGTCTTTAAAAATTCATATCTCCGGTTCCCTACATTGGAGTTTTGTCATTTTTTTGTTGTCGTTATAAAGATAAACATATTTCCTTTTTTTATAAATTGGTGTTGAATTTTTATTGTGTGTTGTGTTTTACTTATTTACAGTTTTTGTGATATTAAATGTGTAGTAATCAAGCCAAGATCCAGAAAGTACTATAAAATGCTTTACACGCCTGTCTGTTAAGTTAAGCCTGACTACTTGTGAGCCAAGCTACTAAGGGTTGAGCAAGGATAATTTATTGAGACTTTATTGTAAACATATTTTTGATGGTGGTGTTATAACTATCTGTTGGTACCTACCTGCACCTAATAATAAACCACCCTCTAACAATATATATAGATATATATATTACCTACTGGCGGTCGCCAGTAGGTAGTTATAGTTAGGACCTATTTTCCATAGGAAATCCGCAACATTCTATTTGGAATAACGTTGGCGCCGGTTGACGAATCCTCGCGAAATTTTCCAAACTTTTGGCCAGCTCCACTCCGCTCCTACCCTGAAAGTTTTGCGGTGATCCGTCAAGCGGGGGCCGAGAAAAAAGGGGGGTCCCAAAACGCGTTTTTCCCATGCAATTTCCCATAGGATCTGTTGTCGCAGCTACAGCCTGAACTGCTGAACGGAATGACACCAAATTTGGCAAAGAGGTAGTCCTCAGTTCGGACTTGTGCCTTTTGCATATATGGTGTGAGTCTGTTCAGTAGTTCCTGAGAAAATTAGGGTAAAAATGTTAGTGATATCTTTGGCCGCGGAGGATCCGCGGACCGTACCCGCACCGTACGCGCACCCTCCCCGAACCGAGCGCGCACCCTGCCCGAACCAAGCGCGCACCTTCCCGCTCGCACGCTGAATGCTACTTGGCTGTCGAGTGTCTCTCTACATTCGAAACCAGGAACTGTTGGCGGCCATTTTCTGCCTAGGTAAAAGCGAGGCTGAAGATGCAAGGGGAATAAGTGTGTAAAAGATATAAAGGGGGCAGAGTGGAAATACTCTGGCCCTCTAGAGGTGCTTAGGGGGTCCCAGAAGGACCCCCTGGGGCCCCCTTTTTTAAAAAAAAAACACGGCGAAATGCGCGGACGGTGCGCGCATCCTATCGCGTTGGATGCACGGATTCTCTCGCGGTGGGTGCGTGGATCCACGGCAACGTTTTTTGAAAAACGACAAGAAATCATTGGTTGTATGACAACTTTCTACACTGAAAGGTAGGGTGTATATTTCTGTTTTTTAAAGGTATGATTGTTATTGGTTAACAAAAACAGATTGTAAGGAACATAATATATGATAAGCTGATATGTTGAAAAGTCAAGCACACTTCCTGTCTTGTGTAGGAACATTGTGTGCTAAACTTGTGACCTGTGAGCTCAGTGCAGTGTTCCATGACCTGTTTCTATGGTAACAGGCAGAAGGCAGATTGGGGGAAGGGTGGAAATGTATTTCAGTTGGAAAGGGTTGAAATGTTTAACCAATAGAAATGTGTGTTTGCTTTTGAGTTTATGTGCGAAGGATTGTGATTTGATGTTTACATGTATATGTGTGGAAAATGAAAGGGAAACTTCTTCATTCTTTGCTTTTGCTGAGAGGTGCACAGTGCAGAGATTCTGTAAAAGAAAATAAGGTGAGTGATTGATATACTTCCTAATCTACAAAAGAACTTGAAAGATGAGTTATTTAATCGTGAGGGGATGTATTTAGACTATTTTGATTTTAATCAGACTAATGTATTTTTCCTGCTAAAGTGTAGGGAGTACTTTTTTTCTCTACAATGTGTGTGCATGTAGAAACCATTCTGTGATAAGCATTTGTGTTTTTCATGTGTTTGTAAACAGATAACTGTGCAGTTTTTATATTTTGGTAGAATTAGAAACCAGTCATTGTTTATGAATTTGTGAAATGAGTTATGTTATGTTTTTTTACTAAAATGTAGTACTACTTCTAGATGAAGAAATGTGTTTTGGTGTAGTGCAAGGGATAGTGTTGTTTGTCTAGAATCACACAGTGAGTCTGTGTGCATTTGGGAACCACTGTGAGAGAAGCATTTGGTAACATTGTGTATTTGCTGACAGATAACTGTTTTAACTTGTCATGTTGTGAAGTTTTAGTAGCATTAGAAGACAGTTATGGCTTATGATTTGATTAAATGAGTCAGGCTTTGCCAGAAAAGTGCAGCCCTGAAATATGTAGATTGTGTGCAGTTCCCTTACCAGTTGCACTGTAGTGAATGAGTTTTGGTAAACTCCTAGGGGTAGTGGTGCATGTCTAGAATCATAGTGTGAGTTAGTGTGTATTTGGGATCAGTGTGAGAGAAGCATTTGGTGATATCATGTATTTGCTTACAGATAACTTTAATACCTGTCATGTTGTGAAGTTTTAGTAGCATTAGAATCCAGTCTTTGGTTATGCGTTGATTAAATGAGTCATGCTTTGACACTGATGTGCTATACTTAAATATGTAGATTGTGTTCAGTACCATTAACTCTTCTAGACTAGTGAATGAGTTTTGGTAAACTCCTAGGATAGTGTTGATTGTCTAAAATCACACTGTGAGTCTGTGTGCATTTGGGTAAGGATTGTGAGAGAAGCATTTGGTAATATCGTGTATTTTCTGACAGATAACTGCTTTAAAACCAGTCATGTTGTCAAGTTTTAGTAGCATTAGAAGCCAGTCTTTGTTTATGCTTTGATTAAATGAGTCAGGCTTTGACACAAAAGTGCAGTCCTGAAATATGTAGATTGTTTGCAGTTCCCTTACCACTTGCACTGTAGTGAATGAGTTTTGGTAAACTCATAGGGATAGTGGTGCTTGTCTAGAATCACACTGTGAGTTAGTGTGTATTTGGGATCAGTGTGAGAGAATCATTTGGTAACATCATGTATTTGCTGACAGATAACTGTTTTAAAATCTGTCATGTTGTGAAGTTTTAGTAGCATTAGAATCCAGTATTTGCTTATATGTTGATTAAATGAGTCATGCCTTGACACTGATGTGCTGTACTTAAATATGTAGATGGTGTGCAGTCCCCTTACCCCTTCCATAGTAGTGAATGAGTTTTGGTAAAGTCCTAGGATAGTGTTGATTGTCTAAAATCACACTGCGAGTCTGTGTGCATTTGGGTAAGGATTGTGAGAGAAGCATTTGGTAACATCGTGTATTTACTGACAGATAACTGTTTTAAAACCTGTCATGTTGTCAAGTTTTAGTAGCATTAGAAGCCAGTCTTTGCTTATGCGTTGATTAAATTAGTCAGGCATTGACATTAAAGTGTAGTCGCGAAATATGTAGATTGTGTGCAGTTCCTTTACCACTTCCACTGTAGTGAATGAGTTTTGGTAAACTCCTAGGGATAGTGTTGTTTGTCTAGAATCACACTGTGAGTCTGTGTGCATTTGGGAACCACTGTGAGAGAAGCATTTGGTAACATCGTGTATTTGCTGACGGATAACTAATTTAAAACCTCTCATGTTGTCAAGTTTTAGAAGCTAGTCTTTGCTTATGCATTGATAAAATGAGTCAGGGTTTGACACTAAGGTGCAGTACCATGTACTATTCTGTTCACTGTGGCAGAACTGAAAATGGAAAAGCTTTACCTAAGCACTGTCCTAGAAGTAGTCTGATTATTCAGTCAGTTTCTAAGTACCAAATAGACTGCTTCAAATGTCTATGCAGTATGCATGTAGTGTTCTAACATACTATACACTTGTGTTTTACACCTTCAATTCCCTAGTCAGTATCCATACACTTGCAGAAAATATCCTGTCACTTCCTTTGTAGTACTCTAGAGACCCATTCAACAGCATGTACTAATCCATTCACTGTGCCAAAACCCAAACACTTATAAATTCACCAAGACACTCTCTTTCCAGTACTCTAATGATTCAGTCACTGCCTAAGTATTCATGCACGGAGCCAGGTCTTAGCATATGGACTTCTTCAAACCCCTATCCACTATGCATGCAGTCCTCTAAGCACCTACACACTTGTCTTTCACACCTTCAATTCCCCAGTCAGTATCCGTTCACTTCCAGCAAACACCCTGTCACTCCATTTGCACTCCTCTAGTGACCCATTCAGCATCATGTACTAATCCATTCACTGCGCCAAACCCTAATAAATTCACCCAGGCACTCTCCTTGCAGTACTCTAATCATTCAGTCAGTACCCAAGTACTCATCCAGTGACCCAGGCCTTAGTATATGGACTGCTTCAAACCCTTATCCACTATGCATGCAGTCCTCTAACCACCTACACAATTGTCTTTCTCACCTTCAATTCCCTAGTCAGTATCCATACACTTCCAGGAAATACCCTGTCACTCCCTTTGCAGTCCTCTGGTGACCCATTCAGCACCATGTACTAATCCATTGACTGTGCTAAAACCCAAACACTTATACATTCACCAAGATACTATCTAGCAGTACTCTAATCATTCAGTCAGTGCCTAAGTATTCATACACTGAGCCAGGCCTTAGCACATGGACTGCTTCAAACCCCCATGCACTATGCATGCAGTCTTCTAACCACCAAGACACCTGTCTTTCACACTTTCAATTTCCTAGTCAGTATCCATACAGTCCAGCACTTGTGACTGCCTTTGCACTCCTCTAGTGACTCATTCAGTACCAAGTACTAATCCATTCCCTGTGCGAAAAGCCTAGCACTTAAAAATTCACCTAGGCACTCTCCTTGCTGTACTCTAATCATTCAGTCAGTACCCAAGTAGTCATGCAGCGAGCCAGGCCTTAGCACATGGACTGCTTTAAATGCCTATGCAGTATTGATGCAGTCCTCTAATCACCTACACACTTGTGTTTCACACCTTCAATTCCCTAGTTAGTATTCATACTCTTCTAGCAAACACCCTGTCACTCACCCAGTGTGTCTCCTTATAGTACTGTAATCATTTAGTCAGTTAGCATGTAGTCTTTTAGTGAGGAAGGCTTTAGGGCATGCACTGCTTCAAAGTAGTATGCACTATGCATGTAGTGTTTTAACGATCGTCACACTTGTGGTCAGTGCTATAGTTTCTTAGTCAGTTTTTATATAAAATGTGTTTGTACAGTAATGGAATAGTATAAATTTGAAAGTTATTAATATACATTTATTTGTGATTCTTTTTTACAGATACAGAACAGGAGTGTTTCTCATCTGTTTGCACTCTTCTCGTGCAAGATTGTTTGGATGAAGGGTGGTCCTTAGGTGTTTCATCATACTTGCTGTGCCGCACAAGTATTTTTTGTTAGGATCCCCTCGTAACAGAACTCTTTGGCAAATCTTCCGAATGAAGAAGGTGGCATTGGTCTTTGTTTGCCCCTTGGAAAAAGTTAAAAATTTCTTCACCACTGAAGAAAAACGTTGTGGGCGTGGTGCCTTCTGCAAAAAAAAATCCTCAGATTCGGTAAATATTTTAAAGCGGCAACATTTACAGTTTTTGTAAGTTAAACTTATAAAATGTTGTTAGCTGTATACATTTTATATATCTGTGATTTGTTTCTTGTGGTATTTTGTTGAGAATACCATGTTGGTTTTTTTTTAACAATCTTTTTGATTTTCCAGGTCTGTCGTCGACATCCGTGGTTCCCACAGGAGTGTTCCGCTTTGTTGTTTTGTATTATTGTTGTTACATTTTGTTTATTAGTTTATTGTTTATATTTATGTTAATAAAAAAATAAAGTTTGAAAATAGTTTATCGTTTATATATTTATTATTATGAAAAATAAAGTTTGAAAAAAATAATAATTGTAGGAAATGGGACCCCCGGCCGGCCAGGGCTTGCGCCACAGCCAGTCAGAGACCACCACTCCTATGAAAGGTCGACCCCTGCTCGCCCTCTAGGTAACGCGGCGCGGGCAGCCAGGCCTATCTCGGAGGACATGTGAAGCATTTGTACACGCACCCACCAACAACAACCTCCCGGGCCTCCCACAAAGGAACTCCACACCAAGTATATATATATGAAAAATAGATTCTGTATTAAGCAGGACACATAGGAACACACATCGTACAAGGTGCCAGGGGCACGGGTAGGGGCTGCGGGGAAGAAGGTACAGCACAGGGCCAAGGGACCACGGCCAGGAATCGCACAGGGGACATCTGGTATTCAGGGGGGGAAATAGGACAAGGTATACAACAACAGGAGCACCCGTAGAGGTGCAACACAGAATACGTGCAGGGATCACATTAGACCTGGTCCATGGCAATCCACAGGCCAGCGGGCCTTTCTGGGGCAAGGCGCCCAAGTGTCTCGATGTTCATGGCAGGGAGCCGGGGCAAAGCTAAACGTAGCAGTGGCCCACTAAGTGCTGGGCCACTGAGGGACCCCGGAGGGGCCTTACCGGCCCTGGAGAAAAGGGTACCAACGGGTGGAGCCACTCGGGCTCTGGGGGTAACGATGCGGTGGAGCCTCCTGGGGCTCTGGGGGCAATGCCACAGGTGGAGCCTCGCAGGGCTCAGACCATTGGGGGGGCACGCGGAGTCCCTCTCGGGGGACTGGGCTTCGTGGGAGGCCTCCCGGGCCTCGGGCACAAACGGAGAGTCACTCGAGGGGGGGCGGACACCGACAACGTGTCCCGACGCCCCTCCTCCCTGTGGCTCGCAGCAGCACTCACCGGTTTTGGTGCGCCGGTCTCCTTCGCTGCGCCAGCCTTCTCCTTGTGCTCCGGGGCTCTCTCTCTCTCGGGAGCCCCGGGGAAGATCAGCAAGTTCACGGGGGTGTCGTAGGAGCGCGGGGTGAGCTCCCGCCGCTCCTGCTTCGTCGTTCTTCTTCGGCCGGCCTCTCCTCCTTCTCCTGGGCCGGCAGCCAATCACGGCGCGGCCTGGGGGATGACACTAGGGGGGAATCCCGGGCCGGCAGCCAATACCAGCGCGGCCCGGGGATGACGTCACTAGGGTCCCGGGCGGCGGCGGTGAACTCGGGGAGAAATTGACGAGGAGTGGGCTCCCTCGTAAGGCACACGGACAGAGAATAAAGCGAGGTAGGCACTCGCTGGGGGGTATCGAACACTGGGAGCACGGGGCAGACGCCGGGTGAGCACCGGCTTGTTGGATATAGCGCTACCAGCGCTTGTGCAGGGGGGAAGGACCCCAAAGCGGTAGGGAGCAGGATGCCGCGCTTCCAGGTGCTGGGCAGGAGGGACAGCGCTCCCCCAGCGCTAGATGCAGATTACAAAAGTCTGGCGGTAGTCCAGGACCTCAGGGGGGGCCCAGCAGCGCCAAAAGAGGGGAAAGGGCCATCCTCAGTCCAGGAGTAGGGCAGGGCCCAGGGAGGCACGCCACCCCTGAGCCCCAGCAGCAGCAGCTCCAGGTAGATTCAAGTTGGAGAACAAGAACAAGTCCAGAGTGTCACAGCACCCTTTTTATACACACATTCTTGGCCTGAAGGGGCAGGCAGGGGGAGAACCAGCTGGAACTGGTTATGGGGGATTCTTTACACTGGCCAGGCTAGGAACATCAGCCGCACCCCAGGAGGTGGAGCCAGCCGTGTCTGGGGAAAACCCAGCCTCATTCATGACACTCAAACCAGACGGTCAATCCACAAGCAGACCCAGGCTCACTCCTCCCCTCACATCAGTATGCTAAACACTCCATTCACCACCGGGCAGACCCTCCCAGATCCTGGGAGCCAGGCTCACCAGCCAGCCCCGGCCAATCATACGCCAGGCACATATTCCACAAATATGCCACTTCCCAAAAAGGGGGACTTCTACACTAGACACACTCATACCTCATATACCGTTGCGCAGCATTCAACCTCACGAGTTCATACATACCAGACTTGACCCGGCACACCCTACGCACCGGGAACTACCCAGGACTCCTCCATTCCCCATGTATTCCTATGGAAGGGTAGGTCGCTCTCTCCTCACACTTACTCAGAGGGGGAATCACCATCCCCAGGTTACATATACCATAAAAACTTCAGGGGCGGACCTGCCAGAGGGGTCACGTCCAACACATGCCCCTCCCAGCCCAAAGGCAGGGCAGACCAATCACCACCGTGATGGACTTCCCTGCGTGCAGGGCGATAGAACATGGACGTGGCCCGCGCTACCGAGCCACCCTCCAGCTCAACGCCCACCTGGACCGATAGACACACACAGGCTACAGATTAAGACAAATAAGAAAAATGAAAAATAATAAAGACATAGGCCCAACCAGGCTACCCTACTGGTACGCCTCAGTTGTCCGTGACTAGGACCAGGCCCTGGGCTACCCAGATACCACTGGTCCCTGCTAATCCGGAGTGGGGGGTGGTAACCCCGGGCCCACAATAGCCCTTCTCCACTCCCTTCCTCAGGGTAGCCACGCCTACCACTGTTCCTTCCACCTAGGGTCCGCACCCTCAGGCTTGCCAGAGGTCACGGGCAAGAATGCCCCACCCTACCTCTACTTCTGAGGTTCCGCGTTCTCCCAGGAGGAACACCCTCAGAACACACCTTCCTATCAGTTTTGGAACTTCCTCCCTCCACTGGTCTTCCACCTGGGAACTAAGCGTTCAGCTCTCCCCAAGGCAAGCCGCGGCAGCGCCAGCGGTCTTCCTTGTCCAGGATACAACTTAACATAAATTCAATAAAACGAGCCGCGGCAGCACTAGCCGGTCTCAAGGTTCAGCTCTCCCTAAGGCAAGCCGCGGCCGAGCCAGCAGGTCTTCCTTGTCCGGGATACAACTACCAGAACTTCCACAAAACGAGCCGCGGCAGCGCCAGCAGGTCTCAAGGTTCAGCTCTCCCCAAGGCAAGCCGCGGCCGAGCCAGCAGGTCTTCCTTGTCCGGGATACAACTACCATAACTTTTAACAAACCGAGCCGCGCCAGCAGGTCTCAATGTTCAGCTCTCCCCAAGGCAAGCCGCGGCAGCGCCAGCAGGTCTTCCTTGTCCGGGATACAACTACCATAACTTCCACAAAACGAGCCGCGGCAGCGCCAGCAGGTCTCAAGGTTCAGCTCTCCCCAAGGCAAGCCGCGGCCGAGCCAGCAGGTCTTCCTTGTCCGGGATACAACTACCATAACTTTTAACAAACCGAGCCGCGGCAGCGCCAGCAGGTCTCAATGTTCAGCTCTCCCCAAGGCAAGCCGCGGCAGCGCCAGCAGGTCTTCCTTGTCCGGGATACAACTTAACGTAAATTCAGCCAGGGCGACACCTGACGCCTAAACCATATTCAGCGGGGTACGGGGGGGACACCTGACGCATCAGACACATTCAGCGGTGCACGGAACACATGATGCCTCCAACACATTCAGCGGGGTGAGGAAGGACACCTGACGCATCAGACACATTCAGCGGTGCACGGAACACATGATGCCTCCAACACATTCAGCGGGGTAAGGAAGGACAGGATTAACGTTGACTCAGCAAGCTCCCCATCCCGGGGAACTTATATTCCATTACTCATCATACCTCAACATTCATGCACATACCGTCCCCTAGACTGGTAGGACAGTTTTTTCCACCGCCCCTGATTCCTCAACCTGACCCTCGGGGCACGGGTACCATTACTCTAGGGCAGGGACACGGATCATACATATTTGACCACAATTTCGCAACCACTACTGGATCCCACCCTTCTGGTGAATCCAGAGAACCATATTACACTAGGGAGATGATTTACCCTCCCAAGCTAGGGACACCTAACTTGAACACATCTTTCACAGAACGGACATTTACGTAACCTCTTAAAACAGTAATCTCCTTTCTTTGCAACCATGTACAATACAGAGTTTTGCAGGGAGGCCAGTTATCGTTGGGGTACTGCGCAAACACAAGTCCGGATCCCACCGCTTGCCACCAATGTAGGAAATGGGACCCCCGGCCGGCCAGGGCTTGCGCCACAGCCAGTCAGAGACCACCACTCCTATGAAAGGTCGACCCCTGCTCGCCCTCTAGGTAACGCGGCGCGGGCAGCCAGGCCTATCTCGGAGGACATGTGAAGCATTTGCGCACGCACCCACCAACAACAACCTCCCGGGCCTCCCACAAAGGAACTCCACACCAAGTATATATATATGAAAAATAGATTCTGTATTAAGCAGGACACATAGGAACACACATCGTACAAGGTGCCAGGGGCACGGGTAGGGGCTGCGGGGAAGAAGGTACAGCACAGGGCCAAGGGACCACGGCCAGGAATCGCACAGGGGACATCTGGTATTCAGGGGGGGAAATAGGACAAGGTATACAACAACAGGAGCACCCGTAGAGGTGCAACACAGAATACGTGCAGGGATCACATTAGACCTGGTCCATGGCAATCCACAGGCCAGCGGGCCTTTCTGGGGCAAGGCGCCCAAGTGTCTCGATGTTCATGGCAGGGAGCCGGGGCAAAGCTAAACGTAGCAGTGGCCCACTAAGTGCTGGGCCACTGAGGGACCCCGGAGGGGCCTTACCGGCCCTGGAGAAAAGGGTACCAACGGGTGGAGCCACTCGGGCTCTGGGGGGTAACGATGCGGTGGAGCCTCCTGGGGCTCTGGGGGCAATGCCACAGGTGGAGCCTCGCAGGGCTCAGACCATTGGGGGGGCACGCGGAGTCCCTCTCGGGGGACTGGGCTTCGTGGGAGGCCTCCCGGGCCTCGGGCACAAACGGAGAGTCACTCGAGGGGGGGCGGACACCGACAACGTGTCCCGACGCCCCTCCTCCCTGTGGCTCGCAGCAGCACTCACCGGTTTTGGTGCGCCGGTCTCCTTCGCTGCGCCAGCCTTCTCCTTGTGCTCCGGGGCTCTCTCTCTCTCGGGAGCCCCGGGGAAGATCAGCAAGTTCACGGGGGTGTCGTAGGAGCGCGGGGTGAGCTCCCGCCGCTCCTGCTTCGTCGTTCTTCTTCGGCCGGCCTCTCCTCCTTCTCCTGGGCCGGCAGCCAATCACGGCGCGGCCTGGGGGATGACGCTAGGGGGGAATCCCGGGCCGGCAGCCAATACCAGCGCGGCCCGGGGATGACGTCACTAGGGTCCCGGGCGGCGGCGGTGAACTCGGGGAGAAATTGACGAGGAGTGGGCTCCCTCGTAAGGCACACGGACAGAGAATAAAGCGAGGTAGGCACTCGCTGGGGGGTATCGAACACTGGGAGCACGGGGCAGACGCCGGGTGAGCACCGGCTTGTTGGATATAGCGCTACCAGCGCTTGTGCAGGGGGGAAGGACCCCAAAGCGGTAGGGAGCAGGATGCCGCGCTTCCAGGTGCTGGGCAGGAGGGACAGCGCTCCCCCAGCGCTAGATGCAGATTACAAAAGTCTGGCGGTAGTCCAGGACCTCAGGGGGGGCCCAGCAGCGCCAAAAGAGGGGAAAGGGCCATCCTCAGTCCAGGAGTAGGGCAGGGCCCAGGGAGGCACGCCACCCCTGAGCCCCAGCAGCAGCAGCTCCAGGTAGATTCAAGTTGGAGAACAAGAACAAGTCCAGAGTGTCACAGCACCCTTTTTATACACACATTCTTGGCCTGAAGGGGCAGGCAGGGGGAGAACCAGCTGGAACTGGTTATGGGGGATTCTTTACACTGGCCAGGCTAGGAACATCAGCCGCACCCCAGGAGGTGGAGCCAGCCGTGTCTGGGGAAAACCCAGCCTCATTCATGACACTCAAACCAGACGGTCAATCCACAAGCAGACCCAGGCTCACTCCTCCCCTCACATCAGTATGCTAAACACTCCATTCACCACCGGGCAGACCCTCCCAGATCCTGGGAGCCAGGCTCACCAGCCAGCCCCGGCCAATCATACGCCAGGCACATATTCCACAAATATGCCACTTCCCAAAAAGGGGGACTTCTACACTAGACACACTCATACCTCATATACCGTTGCGCAGCATTCAACCTCACGAGTTCATACATACCAGACTTGACCCGGCACACCCTACGCACCGGGAACTACCCAGGACTCCTCCATTCCCCATGTATTCCTATGGAAGGGTAGGTCGCTCTCTCCTCACACTTACTCAGAGGGGGAATCACCATCCCCAGGTTACATATACCATAAAAACTTCAGGGGCGGACCTGCCAGAGGGGCCACGTCCAACAATAATAATGTTTTTGGTTGTTCTCTTAACTATGACTCTTTCTTGTTCTTATTACTGTTGTTTGATGGAGTCCACCATGGTGTTAAATTTTGGGGCACTTATCGCTGGAATACTAGTGATATCTGCAGTTTGCACCAACTTCTGAATAGTGTGTTAGATTTATCTCAACTTTACTTCCGTTAAAGTGCTGATAATGAAATGGAGAGTAGCCGTTCCCGTGCAAAAAGACATGAGGTGCACCTTTGCGATTTATTCTAAATACTAAAATCCTGTATTGTATTGCACTGAGGTATTGGCTGCACTTACAGTGTACACACAAAATCTATTAAGAAATCTCATTGTATTTATATTGATTGGGAATAGTGCATCAGGTGGTGGATCTTGACGAGATACACTGCTCAGTTCGTATATTGTTGTGCACACGAAAAAAACTCACATCACAACTTTCACACCAATTGCAATGCGAAACAAATTCCGGCGATAAGACACGTTAGCACCAGGAATTTTACACCTGCTTTCTGCTCGTGTTAAGCAGGACAACTACCTGCACCATGAAAGGGAACACAGCCAAGAGCCACACCAGAACACCCACAGGTGCCATAGAGTCAATGAGCATGATACAGGGATACCCATGAGGGCCAGAAGGCTCATCTCAACAACTCCAGGACCGCCAATGCCCCCCAAACCCACATCTTAGTAAGTGTGTCCCTGTGGTCATTGTCTTAGCATGAAAGGCACGAGCCCTGCAACATCATAGTGTGCTGTCACCTCAGCGTTGGCAGTGAGCCTGGATGTGTAGCTACGTACGCATCCTCCTGCATGCACAACTGGCGTGTGCTGGTCTGGGGTTCACAGGTCAGTGCAGGGCTGTGCCTATCCGGCAAGGGGAACGGGGTGTCTCGGACATGTCGGTGTACAGGAAGTGCGGTAAGTGTGTCTCTGTGTTCTGGTGTGGCCTGTTACAAGAGCCGCAGCAGTCAATGTTGTAAAGTGGCATGCACCACCTCCAAACGGCACTGTGATGTTGTTGTTGGATTGTAGCAGGACATGCGCAAATAGGCAATACAATGGTGTGCGGTACGAGTGCACGAGATACAACAGCTCACCGTACAAAAGTGTGGGGGCTCGTGGGAGGGAGGAGCAGCCGTTTGGCAACATAACACACAGTGAACTCGACCATATGCCCCATGCTGTGCATCTCATCCATGATGACCACGGTCGCAGACATCCCACAACACCAACGACTGGCCTTTGTACACATCCTGTATGAATGCAGCGTGGTTTTCACTTGTATGCTCGTTCAGTGGTGTGATGTTGGCAGGTTGTGTGACTTGTGCTCCTTGTTGGTGTTTTTAATTTTGGCCATTGTTAGTCTATATGTGTGTTGTACTTAATTGTGCATGTGTGACATTCTGCCCATCTCCCCCCCTCCCCCTACTCCCTGCTTCTTCCTCTTCCTAGTGCTGTTGTGTCTATAATTTTGTTGCTGGACACATAAATACATGTAAAGAATAAATTAGAATAGTTCCTTGATTCTTTTAGGTTTCAAAACTTCTCTATTGGTTTCTTTTTAATTTTCCATATGAACCGTTTTTTTAATATTCAACAACACATAAAGTCAGAAGTTCAACGTATTCTATCAACACACTTTCTAGAACATTCTACAATACGTGCAGGATAAAAGTTCATCCATTTTTTAAATCTTTATGATTTTTTTTTTGTAACATTTTCTTGAACATTTAATGACACATGCAGGTTAAAAGTTGACGATTGCTTTAAGTTCGAACAGTGCCTTCCAAATGCAAGTAGCAGGTGTGGTTGAGCTGAGCAAATTTTATCCTATGATATGTACTCCACGTTGAAACTGCTTTTTCTTAACCAATCACAAAGATGCTTTTCCACAAAACTAATGTGCACCCTACTTTTAAAAAAGAATGCTTTTTATGATATCTTCAGAGGTAAGTTATAGATAGGAATTAGCATTTAAAAAACCTTTGAAATTCACTGAAAAAACCATAGGTTTCATGCACGTTATAGTTAGGAATTGGCATTTAAAAAACCTTTGAAATTCACTGAAAAAACCAAAGGTTTCAGGGGCGTTATAGTTAGGAATTGGCATTTAAAAAACCTTAGAAATTCACTGAAAAAACCATAGGTTTCAGGGGTGTTATAGTTAGCTGGACATTTCCCTCGTACAAAACCCTAGAAATTCCCCTGTTATAGTTAGTTCAGCTAACTATAACTCGCGCCCCCGCAAGGCACTGCTGATGACGTCACATATTACATCACTCATGACATGGTCAGTGACATCACTGATGACATCACTCATGACATCTCAAATGACATCACTGATGACATCACTGATGACGTCATCCATGTGATAAATTAGTGCATCTTCTCACACCCTAATATAACCTTTGATACACCGACTCGAAATTTCAGACGGCCATTTTGACAACCATAGATACTCCAATACCAATAACTACTCACCCACTCATTGACTTTTAGGTCTACATACATCTCCACTCACTCACCTGTACAGTCACTCATACTTACAGTCACTCTGTGCATTTATACACCTATATAGACACTCACACACCGCCAATCATCCTTTGAGGTACTGATACATCTAGTCTGTCATGCAAATAATTAATCACAGTAAAATTTACTCACCTATACAGTTAAAAACACTCAAATTCACTTACTCTTAAAAATACTAACAAATTCTGTGTCTTCCTGCAGAAAAACAAACAGCACATGACACAGATATCCTTGCACTATGGCGCATACAGCCACTCCCAAAATCACACACTCTCATATATAGATAGTTTTATACTCTTACACACATATACACTGCATTTCACATATGTAGTTACTGACACATGTACAACTGAGATATACATTCAATCACTAACACACCCATACATACACTCACCCAACCATACAGTCCATCACAGATGCACTCTTAAAAACATGCACCCACTGAATCACCCACTCACACATCTAGTCACAGAGTCACACACACCCTACCCACACAAACACTCAGGCACCCATACAGGTACTCAGACAACTAATCAATAACCCATATAGACACTCATATAGCTATTCACAAAACCATGCAGCCACTTATACACCAACACACAGGCACATACAGACGTTCACACAGTTTAGTCACTAGTCTGCAGTAAGATACATTTAATGACTCAGTTAAGCACCTAGAAAATCATCCATTCACACACTTGTACACCCACTTATTTTTCAACAGGCCTTTCCCTATATATATTAAACATAATAAAACTGTTCAGAAACACATACTCAATGGATGACGTCATCAGTGATGTCATCAGTGATGTCATTTGAGATGCCATCAGTGATGTCATCAGTGATGTCACTGACCATGTCATGAGTGATGTAATATGTGATGTCATCAGCAGTGCATTGCGGGGGCGCGAGTTATAGTTAGCTGAACTAACTATAACAGGGGAATTTCTAGGGTTTTGTACGAGGGAAATGTCCAGCTAACTATAACACCCCTGAAACCTATGGTTTTTTCAGTGAATTTCTAAGGTTTTTTAAATGCCAATTTCTAACTATAATGCCCCTGAAACCTTTGGTTTTTACAGTGAATATATATATACATACAAATATATATACATACCAGCCGCGGTCGGTAGTAGGAGTAACTGCAGGGCGGTGATGTGGGGAGGGGAGGGGCAGGGTGGGGCTTTAGTAAACTATGGATTACGGAGGTTTACAGGTAAGTTAACATATACATTAATAAAATGAATTTCGTTGCGTGCACTGCATTACCAAATGCGATGCAGTGCACGCAACGAAATTCGTTTTATTAATTTATATGTTTACTTACCTGTAAACCTCCGTAATCCATAGTTTACTAACCCCCACCCTGCCCCTTCCCCTCCCCACATCACCGCCCTGCAGTTACTCCTACTACCGACCGCGACTGATACATACATATATGTGTGTGTGTGTGTATAGATAGATAGATGGATGGATCGTTGGATAGATAAGATTTCTCAAGTAAGTTATGCTGTACTGTAGTAATAGATGTGTGATTATGTGTTCATTAAACAACTTGTTTACAATAACGTTATTGATTTACATCTATTCTCTCTAGCAAGATAGATAGATAGATAGATAGATAGATAGATAGATAGATAGATAGATAGATAGATAGATAGATAGATAGATAGATAGATAGATAGATAGATAGATAGATAGATAGATAGATAGATAGATAGATAGATAGATAGATAGATAGATAGATAGATAGATAGATAGATAGATAGATAGATAGATAGATAGATAGACATGATACGCTGCACCTGTGGAAACCTCCCTGGAACTGCATGAATGCATCTCATCCTGGACCAAAGCTCTGTTCCCCTAGACAGAGGGACCCTTTGAGAGCTGAAGGCAACTCCAGACTCAACTGGACTAGTGCCACTAGTCCCCTGCACAACGCAGGTAAAATACAAAGTACAGGAACCAAAGAATAGCTGGCCATCGGGCCCTCTGACGGATCGCACAAAAGTAGATGGTCCAGTGCATTGTGGAAAATGTAGTCCTGACCTCCACCAAGTTTCAGGTGACTACCGTTTTCCCCTGGACATCAAAATAACACTCTCCTGACCTTACTGCTGCCAAGGCACGTTAGTCACCAGTCCGGGAACTTACCCCTTTACTAGACGCTGCACCTCGTGGGAACGTAACAAAACCTTCATCCCATGTTATCAGTGGCTTCGTCATTGACTTTTTGCAGACGGTTCCCCACCAGCACTGTGTAAGCGGTAAAATCAGCTCTCCTGCGGCTCCGGCATCAGCACCAAGGATATAACATAACGTGTATTTTTGTAAAGTTCACGTTCACCCAAAGGTCTCTTGGCGCTGAATAACAGAGTTCCACACAACTCGACCTGCAAGTGACCAATTGTCACTAGTGCTTTATACCTTTGACCCCAATGATAAAGTTTTCCATTACTGTCTTGCACAGATTTAATTGTGCTCCCAAAATCTATAACTCCGGTTATACTTATCTGATTTACTTTAGTTTGGTGCCTAAATTTATATAAAAATCTGCTTTTTTTTATGAATTGGTGTTGGATTTCCTTTAAGTTGTGTCAGAGTACCAATACAGGTTGGTACTCTGAAATGCTTAACACATGTTCTTCTAGTACAGCCTGACTGCTCTTTGCCACTTTACCAGGATTGAGCTAAGGATTTATTATTGTGAATCCAAGGACCATATTTGGGGTATTGAGAAAGTATTGCATGGTGAAGTCTAACCAGCATTACCACATAATACTCCACCTTCCTACAGACATGTGGTGCAGTCTTAGGTGGCACTTAAGTCCCGAAGTATTATTTTACTCCTCATGAGCTTGAAGCAACTTTTTTTTTTTACAAATTATGCAAAAAAGTATGTGGCAAGTGTGGTAAATGCATAATCATGTGTTAACCACAGTTGGTACAGAATTACACAGTTGAAGGGCCTTTGACCATTTTCCATTACCAATAAAATCATGAAAAAGACGACCATGAATGTACTATCTTTTACTGGTTTGAGAATGTGTGTTATTTAATTACATGCTGTTATTGTTACTTATTTGTATAAATATTGTGAAGTCATAAGCATTACTGTTGGTGTGAGAGTTAAGGTTTGCATAGCTATTGTGAGAGTTATGGAATGCAGAGCTGACCATAACTGGCAAATGTCAGTGATTTGGGGTTTTATTTTGTAATTATAACATAACTGTCGGCTTTTAAAGTGATTTCTGAGGTTTCTTAAACATACACTAAGGTGTTACGATAATTGCTGACTATGACTTCACTTTAACATGTCCAACGGCTTTGAAACTTTTGCCTTCCTCGCTGCTCACCGACTTCAGCTGTACCCAGTAGGTACTGGCTTAATGGCCTGGACTACAGTAAGGCCCTGCACCCCACCCAATGAGGGCAGCCAATGACCGCTTCACAGATGAAAAGCTGTGTGCAGTGGGATTTGACAGAAGGACCTAGCCAAAGGCTAGCCCTCTTGTCCAACCTGCAGTGGACGGAGTCAGAGGCCATGCACAGCAGGCAATAGAGCCTGGCCTTTGGCAGTTAATCCCAGCTTTGCACGGCCAGAGGCTTTTGGGTGCTTGTGGGCACCAATGGGGATATATGAATCCTTGGAGACTCTTTGACCCTTACTGGGCCTCTCTTGCAAACCTGAGAGGGGCCCAACAAGGGAGCTGGATGCCTTGGTGCAGGGTTGGTAAATCCTGCGGTAGGGTTCTCGAACCTCAGAACCTCACTGAAGGTCCATGAAATCTTAATTTAGGGGCCTGTAAACCCCGCTCATAAACTTGAGAACTACTGCCATGCTTTGGGTAGAATCCCATGTATTTATTGACCTGGACACAGAGTCAGAAAGTCCAGAAAAAAGCCTAAGGCTGTGTCCTGCCCTGAGAAACGACTAACTGGAATCTTCATTATGACAGACCAATATTGACACCACCGTACACTTGCACTCCCTTTGCTTGCTAGGCAATGCCAACCACATAACATAGCCTCAAAATCTCTTTACCATGGTGACAGCAGGTAAAGCTCAGATCCCTAGCTCATAAGCCACATCCAAAGCAATTTCTAATGCACTCTCCTCCCTGGGGTGCTGCTACCATTACAGCAAAGCTACAGATACAATGAATGGACTACCTGGTCTTTGGGAACAGCTTGAGATTATATCGAAATGCAGGGAGAAGGAGCACCACTTTTCCTTTGTCCTCCGCAGCACATGGTCACTATATTGCATTAAAAAACATACTGCAGCTACCACATTGACCTAAACACTACTTTGGAAGACAAGTATAGCTTGAGCACACATGGAGTTAAGAATCGTATATGTATACTTACACTGACGATGTAGGGGTAGATGATTTGGTTGATGAAATATTTTACCAGGTCGACGTCAACTGCCTTGATAGTGTCACCCAACCCCTTCAAAGTACGGAAAATGTTAGTATGATCGCACAAAGCGTGGCCTCCACGATTCTTCCCTCGCCCATAACTATTAGGGTATGTATACCCGAGGGATGCCCCAGCAGACTCCCAGAGATACAGAACTGCCCACAGTCATTCAGAATATTGCAGTCTGGCTGAGCATGACGATGCATAACCACTGCTCTATATTGACTCTAAGATATTTCAGTATCCTCAATGCATATCCTTCGTAAAAGTAAAAAATGTGGAACAGAGTATCTGACATGTAGGGATAAGGGTGAGGCGTAACTAAGGGATAAAGAAGTATGAAAACTGAAAACGCGCTGACATGTGCAAATGCATTAGAAAGCCTGTTTTAAATATGAACCAATGTTTACGCGGGTGTAAATTGTTCTTTTTATTTTTAAGCACTGAAACAAAATAACTTAGATATCAACTTTTTACAAGGGGACTTTGTTATAGTACATATGTAAAAAACAAAGGTCTAATTCGAGGATCGAAACTTCTTACGGAATACTTCATCAGATTTACATTCTTCCTCTCCGTCATTAATAGGGAACACAAACCCTCAATTATTTATGAGCTGAAACAAAAAATGGAAAACCCGATTAAAATAAAAATATGAGGTGCTTCAAAGAACCAAAAGGCAGACAAAACCAACACCTATTTTCAGGAACAGATATATTGTAAAATGCCAGGATGGTTATACAGTGTTCTACCGATTAATAACATAGTTTACAGCTACAGGAATTCAGCTATTTGCTAATGAAATGTAGCCATACATTAAAGCGTTGTCAGATTGCCACGTAGGACTGTGGATGCCTACTTGCTCCAGAAGCAATGGAGTAGATTCTCAAATGTTTTGGACAACTAATTTAAAATTAAGACTCGTTGATATAATAGATGCATTCCCATCCAGCATTTGGAAATGTTTGTGGTTAGGGAAGGGTTTCTGGGCTGTTGTAGGTTGTTTCCTTCTGCAAAAGTTGGCGGGCATATGATTGTCGGGTTTTTTTATTTACAACTATTTTTTCACCCACATATGAACAGAGAATTCCCGCTTTCCAGGGCACGAAGAAAATGCTAGGGTGGCACTTGGTAGGGGACACCTATAAAATCGATCAGTGTATGGAAGAAGAGGATCTTTTATAGTGGAACATAGCGTCCTAGTGGAAGATTTAAAAAAAGCTAATTGTGCTTTTTCACATTTCTGCTCTAAGTAATGCATAAGAAAAAGAATGTCTGGTGCAATTCCCTTTGCAGAAATAGTTACACCAATGAGTAAGCAATTAAATCGATGTATTTCATAGATTTCAATGACTGTTTACGGAACTCTTGAGGAAATAAAAACAAGCTTTGGCATAGCCAATAGGTCACGCCTTTGGGACCTTATAAGTGTTTAAACAGAGATATTGACTTTGCCTAAGTCTTTAAGCTGTGCTGTACAGAAGTCTGCAGCATGCTGAAAAGTCATAATAAAGAAGTGTCACAAGCATTTTTGTTACCTTATATATGAGCAAGAAAGCATTATGTACAACTGAAATATTTAAAAAGTATTAACAATAAATAATGTCTTGAGTTTTTTTTTGTCCTTTCAATGCTGCCAACTTCTATGTGCCTATCCCAATGGTTGCTTATATGGTATTTTTTTGTTATGGGGGGGCATAAATAACAGGAAGGTGAAGATTGGGAAATAGTACCTGTATAACAGTCAGTGAGAGAGTCAGTCAGTTAGTCAGTTAGTGAGAGAGTCAGTCAGTCAGTCAGAGAGTCAGTGAGAGTCAGTCAGTCAGAGAGTCAGTGAGAGAGTCAGTCAGTCAATGAGAGAGTCAGTCAGTTAGTCAGTGAGAGAGTCAGTCAGTCAATGAGAGAGTCAGTCAGTCAGTCAGTTAGATAGAGTGAGAGTCAGTCAGTGAGAGAGAGATAGTCAGGGAGAGAGTGAGAGAGTCAGCCAGTGAGAGAGAGAGTCAGTCAGTGAGAGGAGAGGAGAGGAGAGAGTCAGTCAGTGAGAGAAAGAGTGAGAGAGTCAGTCAGTCAGTCAGAGAGTCAGTGAGAGTCAGTCAGTGTGAGAGTGAGAGAGTCAATCAGTGAGAGAGAGATTGAGAGTCAGTCAGTCAGTGTGATAAAGAGAGTCAGTCAGTCAGTGACAGAGTGAGAGTGTCAGTCAGTCAGTCAGTCAGTGAGAGTCAGTCAGTCAATGAGAAAGTCAGTCAGTCAGTTAGTGAGACACTGTGAGAGAGTCAGTCAGTGAGAGAGAGAGTTAGTCAGTGAGAGTGAGTCAGTCAGTGAAATAGAGAGAGTCAGTCAGTGAGAGAGAGAGTGAGTCAGTCAGTGAGATAGTCAGTCAGTGAGAGAGAGATTGAGTCAGTCAGTCAGTGAGAGAGTGAGAGTCAGTCAGTAAGTGAGAGAGAGAGTGAGAGTCAGTCAGTGAGAGAGAGTGAGAGAGTCAGTCAGTGAGAGAGTGAGAGAGTCAGTCAGTGAGTCAGTCAGTTAGTCAGTGAGAGTCAGTCAGTCAGTCAGTGAGAGTCAGTCAGTCAGTGAAAGAGTCAGTGAGTCAGTCAGTGAGTCAGTCAGTGAGTCAGTCAGTGAGAGAGTCAGTCAGTGACAGAATCAGTCAGTGAGAGAGTCAGACAGTGAGAGAGTCAGTCAGTCAGTCAGTCAGTGAGAGAGAGAGTGAGAGAGTCAGTCAGTCAGAGTCAGTGAGAGTCAGTCAGTTAGTCAGTCAGTGAGACAGTGAGAGTCAGTCAGTCAGTGACTGACTATGATAACTGACTATGATAACGTAGTGGTGGGGGACCACGTGGTTTCTCAGTTATGGTTTTGCAAATTGTCTGTTGCATAAAACCCAATAAACAGATTTTATTTACAAAATAATAAAATAGGTTAAAGCTTTTGCTGCCTTATTTGCAGATTTCGAATTAAAACGTTTGGGGCTGAACAGGATCTGGAACCAGACTACATTCATGCTCTCTCAGCAGGATGAAATATGACATACCACTTGTTTGGGTGGCAAATGAGGTGCCACCAAATGTGAAGTGGCCTGGGAGAATGTGAGACACCATCAGGCCGTCCTGGTTTTTACGTCACTTACACTTTGCATGCTGGGATCTTTGATCCCGTACTTGAAAGATTCAGCGTGCCGTTGTTAGCTCCAAGGACAGGACAGGCTGCAAGCGTGACCAGCGAACTGGCACCAGTTAGCACCTCGGCATCCCTATTCTTAATTTTAACACCAATTAAATAAACACTTCTGGCCCTGCTTTCGCAATATACCTAATTTTTGACTGAGGGTATAGGGCTCCATCTACTGCGAAACGGTGACGTGCCGGGGTCAGGCGTGTGGGTCTGGATTCAGGTGTTGGGCATCAAGCTCCATCACAGCCGAGTGACGTCAGCTGACCTAGCTTGCTCGGTAGAAGCTTGGAGACTAGGTGGGCCAAACGTGCCCTTACACAGAGTGTACATGCTCCCTTTCATTGGCAGGGGGCTGCCATCTGTGCCAACGTGGTACCCATACCTGGCACAATTCAAGCAGCACTTTTACCGGCGTTGCTAACAACGTATGCAGTACGCCCCAGAGACGGGAATTTCCCACGGACAACTAGGGCCCTTCTACCCTCCTCCCGTTTGATTGGTATTGGAAGCATCAACGCCTGAGTCGGCAGCCATTTGGAGATTCGAGCTTAAAAGTAACCAATTTGGTTAGTGGGAGGGGCACGGACCTGACTTACAACATGCACCTACCCCACAAAATGACAGCTAGGAATAAACTGCGTTTTAAAAACAAAGAACGTGGTACACGTGTGCAATCCTTGAGTAATAAGGCTATCACAATTTTTATTTTACACACTACAATACAAAACGTAAACTTTATTATAGGGAGTCTAAAGCTGTGGGCGCTCTCATTCTTGGAAATAACATAGGGCTGGGGCAGAGTGACTAACGTATTTGGAGACGTATTTGTAGAAAAATTTGTTTAAGCTTTATTTCCCCAAGGAATTCCGCCTGCTTTCTCTAGAATCAATCGGAGCTGGAGACATGTATAAGAATTATGAGGAAACAAGCGCCCTCAAAAGTGAACGCGACCACCATCTGTTTCAAATTAACGCGACCGCAAGACAGGCAAATGTAAACAAGCGTGGGCACAATAATTGGAAACAGATGGCGCAGCTGCTCGCTCCCGCAAGGTGGATGCTGTACATGCATGAGTACTCATTGGAAACAGTGCAGTACATGCACGAGTTTTCCAAAAAGTACAGACCAATTCCTAACCCTGGGCATCGTTTGCGAAGTAGCGCTGCGCGTAGCTATGCGAAGTGCACTTCTCACTACGTGAGCTATGCGTAGGTTCACAAACTGCATAGTGCACTGTGCAAGATGCTGTCCGCACTGATTGCACAGTGCTGGATGCTTGTCCGCACTGTGCAATCAGTGCAAACTGCTTCTTGCACAGTGCAAGCGGTCGTTTTCTGCCGCTCGAGTAGATTTCTACTCGAGCAGCAGCTTTCTCAACGCGGACTGGTAGTTTCTCATCGCGAGCAGTCGTGAGCATACGCAATGAGAAACCTGACCTCCCCGCGTTGAGAAGCTCGATGGGAGGTTTTTTTCCACGCTCGCGATCAGCAACTTGATGTTGCTGATCGCGAATGAGGAAAAAGTCTTGCCGGGATCTCATTTTGCTTGCTCGCGGTCGCCAACTTGACGTTGAGGACCGCGAGCAAGCAAAAAATTACCACTACGCTACGCGTGTTTGCCCTGTGCTACGTGGAATTCGCATAGTGCGAAGTAGCGCAAACTTCGCAAACTACGCGAGCGTAGCATAGTGCTTTGCCCAGGCATACCAATTCCAAGACGCCATGCAGAGCAAGAAGATCTGCATCGGATAATCAATGAGTACATACACTGCCTGATGGCCTCCACAAGAAATGCGCACTCCTCCTTTTTAGGAAACGTCTTAAAACGTTCCTGTTCAGGGAGGCTTTGGACACAATCTAACCATCTGCTATGCATGTTTCTGGGGACTGCAGGTGGTTTGGGCCACTCTCTCTAAGCGCTAAGAGACCTGCTGGTGAGTCTGCGCTATAGAAATAGCAGTTAACATAACATAACATACATTAAGCACAATTGGAGAAGCATAAACTTAAAGACGAGAATTATTGGAATTACTGCCTCCGTACTCACATTAATGGCTTCCCTAAGGGAATTGAGTAGCCTAAAGTGGCCGCAAATTTGATGACTTGACACAGACCTCTAGATCCTGACTCTCCTGTAAAATAATAACAACAATGGTACTCCATTTTGAGGTTTTCCACCTTTCTAAGCACTTTAGATAAGGACTTTACTATTAGCCATTTTCAAAGTGCCATCTTCAAGAAACTGGAAGGTTGAGTTGACAGACTAGGGATACACCTCATATAACTAATGCAATCATATATATGTATATTATCAACACATATCACGTTTCATTGTCAATCTGCAACAATTTGCTGTAGTTCTTCAAGTTTTAAGCCCAAAAAAACTAAATATTGAGGACAATTTACAAAGCATTTGAGCCACTCGAACTAGCATCTGACCATTCTGATAATTTGAGCAGTAGCCCCAAACACTGCAGAAAGCAGGAGTGAAAATGGTAATATCTCATCAAAGCAATGCTTTACCCTCATCACCATATCCATACAAACAACCTCTAGGACAACAATTGAAACTGAACCCAGACATCTACCTCTTAGTTCTAACTATACTCAGTCCTCCCTTCGGTGATGTGTCAAACCGCCATCTTAAATGGGTCAGGTTTCACAATCATTGCAAATTATTTCCCGATATCTAATCTCACTGTACTTGCTGAAATTGCATAAAAGTGACCAGGCACCAGCTACAAACTAACCATGAAGAATGTTCAGTTTGAGAATCAATTAATGCACAGCAGTAAATCAGTGAGATACCCCCCAAAGCAATGGAACAAGTCCTTTACACCCCAGTCTCAATTTTATGTCCTGCACAGTGTTTCTGAGTCATACTGCAGCCCACATGGCGTTGGTTCAGTGGCGGCTGCTCCTGGGAAGCAGCAGTGGGTGTGGAGGGAGGAAGAGGGGGAGGACTAAAGAAAAAAATCCTGTAGCCCCCCTGGATTTCCACCCCCAGTTCCTGCACGATATGGCATGTATGCCACACAGTGCAGGGAGGTGCGCTGACAGCAGCAGTCTGCACGTTAGGCTCTTCTATAAGCCTAAAAGGCTGCCACCGTCACACCGCTGCAAACCAGCGGCCAGACCAGGATTGAAATCCTAATCTGGCAGGCAAGCGCATCACAGCTTTAGCGGTCCTAGAGCGGACGGCACGTTGGCGGCCCCACTGTAGGACCACTAAAGTCATAATAAGGCCCAAAGACTTTTTTATCCTTATAGTTTTTTCTGGTACTACCATCATTCAACTAGTACAAACCTCCTTAATAATAGCCTTATTGCCTTATTGCTTTTAAAGCAAGTTTTAACAAAGAACAACTATTCGCCACTGTATGGCATGCTTTATCATTTTGTTGTCAGTAAACACACTATGCATCCAGACTAAGCAGTATTATGTCAATAAAGATCACTTTATTCTCATATTTGCCCTCATATTCAGTGCCTTTTTATAATAAAAAGCAGCTCTGGCTGCCATTCAGTTTACGTTGCTTGCGGCCGATGGACATAATCTGATTTGAAAACAATGTGTAAATTACAATATCCAACCATTAATTTGGCATCAGCACAAGTAGATGGTGAAATTTAGAACATTTACTACTATGGGGTCAATTCCGATCTCGCTCGGACAGCCCTCCAAGAGCTGTCCGTAGCCTTACCTTGCGACCGACTCGTATCGGGAGCCGGTCCATCTGGGCGAAGCAGCACGATGCGCAAAAGTGTCACAATCCCAACCAACACTTTGGCCGTGTTTCCAGCAGCATTTCCCGTACGAGCCAGATCACCAAACGCCTATTCGAGTCGCCCCGGAAGCAGTTTCCACAGCATTTTCCGGCCGGACAAGTATGATGCGCACTTCCTACGTGCCAATCCGGTCACCACTAGCAGCACGTCACAGCATCTGGTAGAGCTGTATAGCAGGTCCGATTTGCGCCACAACACGATCCACGGCTATGAGACAGACCAACTCCCAATGTGTACGAGATGGAGCAACAACCAGCAAGTACGTGACAAACCAATGATGAATCCCATCGTGCAGGTCATCCCAGTACTGTATATCTATGACCGGATCAGGAACAGACGCGTACATCGCAGACGGTAAGTCACACACCCACACAAACAAACATCACGAACATGTGAAATGCTACACACACATGGGGGAGGACATCCCTTCCACCAGCAACAGCAAAACCACAGGGATTGCATGGTCCTCTCCACCAGCAGTCCCCACACCTAGGGGGGTGCCCATCACCACTACCATCCCCACACATAGAGAGCTGGATGCCCATCACTACCAGTACCCCCTACTCATAGGGGCCTGGATGCCCAGCACCACCTGTACCCCCTACACATAGGGGGCTGGATGCCCAGCACTACCAGTACCCCCTACTCATAGGGGGCTGGATGCCCATCACTACCAGTACCCCCATTCATAGGGGGCTGGATGCCCAGCACTACTACCATCCCTACTCATAGGGGGCTGGATGTGCATCAACACCAGTACCCCCTACTCATAGGGGGCTGGATGCCCATCACTACCAGTAGCCCCACTCATAGGGGGCTTGTTAGACGGACCGGGAGGGTTGGCCGAGGACAAGGGGAGAGGTCTCCGGGGAGAGCCGTCTCCAACGATCGTACAGATGAGTAACTTCCCCCCCACAGATACACACCACACAAGGATAGGATTTAACGTTCTTTATAGGCGATTTCTTGAGGTACGATGAAATGGTACAAGGAGGTCTGGACTCAGGGGTCCCCTCGATTCTAGTCTCTTGGTTTGGGAAAAGGGGGTAGCGGGACAGTCTGATTACCAATCTGGTAGCTGAGATGGTATGGGGGGTAGCTCACAATCCTCGAGCTCGGTGTTCTAGCTTGGACGGGCCGCGGCAGCGCCAGCAGGTCCCGGTGAAGGTGGTCGTTACACGGTCCGCGGCAGCGCCAGCAGGTCCCGATGAAGGTGGTCGTTACACGGTCCGCGGCAGCGCCAGCAGGTCCCGATGAAGGTGGTCGTTACAACGGTCCACGGCAGCGCCAGCAGGTCCCGACGAGGATGGATGATGCAGAAGGCCGCGGCAGCGCCAGCAGGCAGGACGATAATTCACAAGGCAGGGCTACGGCAGCGCCAGTAGTCCGTCAAGGCTGAGTTCTTCTCGGTGTCTCTCGACTCCAGGATACAACTGCCTTCCTGCTCTGGAGCTGCCCTAGTTATAGGTCTGGCGCCCTTTGATGTCCGGACCCTCGCACTTGGAGGTCGGGGGGTCCGGGATGAGGGAGTCCAGACACCCAGCAGGGGGTGGAGCCAGCGCCCGGGGGAGCTGGAGGGCGATCGGCACCTGGCGGGGGAGAGCCATCGACACTTCTTTCTCCCATTGACCTGCCAAGTGGTCCGTTCACCTCCTGGGTGGATGGTGGTGCCGGGATGTCGGGGCCGGGCCAGGCCCAGGGTTAGGGTCGAGCTGAGGCCCCGCGGCCTCGTGGCGCAGTGTCCAAGATGGCGGCTGATCCGGCCGGGGGAGCCGGTAGTGGTTTGGCCCCATGATACATGGATGTCTGGGGGCAGGAGTTCCGTTGGGAGACGGGGTGCGGGTTGCCCTTGTGGGTAACACCTGGGAGTCCGGGGCTTGGGCCTTGTCATGCGGGGAGGGAGCAAGCCCTTCATGTGGCCTGTCCAACATGCGTCCCCCCCAGCTGAAGGCGGGGAGAGTCACCCATCCTCTTGGGGACTCTCCTCGTCGAGGCGGAAAAAGCGTGACAGGCCATCTGCGTTGGCGTGGTCTTGGCCCGGTCGATGTTCCACAGTGAAGTCCATCCCCTGCAGGGAGATGGACCAGCGCAATAGTTTTGGGTTTTCCCCCCGCATCTGCATTAGCCACTGCAGGGGTCGATGATCGGTTTGCACCCGGAAGTGGGTACCGAAGAGATAGGGCCGGAGCTTTTTGAGGGCCCACACTACTGCGAAGGCCTCCCTCTCGATTGTGCTCCAGCGCTGTTCTCGGGCCAGGAGGCGTCTGCTGATGAAGGCCACCGGCTGGTCAAGACCCTCGGGGTTCAGCTGGGAGAGAACCGCCCCGATGCCGTGGTCAGAGGCGTCCGTTTGCACAATGAATTCCCGACTGTAATCGGGGGCCTGGAGCACAGGGGCGGTGCACAGGGCGGCTTTCAGCTTCTCGAAGGCCGCTTGACAGTCGGGGGTCCAGTTAATCTTCTTCGGGTGGTTTTTGGACGTGAGACCCGTGAGGGGCCCCACAATGCTGCCATAGTCCCTCACGAACCGCCGGTAGTAGCCGGTGAGTCCCAAGAAGGCTCGGACCTCGGTCTGCGTGACTGGGGGTTGCCAGGACTGGATGGCAGCGATTTTGAGTTGCAGAGGGGCCACCAGACCGCTTCCCACCTGGTGTCCGAGGTAGGTCACGGACCCCTGACCAATTTGGCACTTGCCGGCCTTGATTGTGAGGCCGGCCCGCTGGAGGGCTTGCAGGACCTCTCGGAGGTGGTGGAGGTGGTCGGACCAGTGGTGGCTGTATACAGCGATGTCGTCCAGGTAGGCGGCGCTGAACTCTTCGAGCCCCGCCAAGACCTGGTTCACTAGTCGCTGAAAAGTAGCTGGGGCATTCTTCATGCCGAAGGGCATGACCTTGAAGTGGTAGTGGCCATCGGGGGTAGAAAAGGCAGACCGTTCTTGGGCCCGGGGTGTGAGACCGATCTGCCAGTAGCCCGCTGTCAGGTCGAAGATGCTGAGGTAGCGGGCAGCCCCCATGCGGTCGATCAATTCATCCGCTCGGGGGATGGGATGAGCGTCGGTCCTGGTGACAGCATTCAAGCCCCGATAGTCGACGCAGAATCGGAGTTCAGGAGTGGTGCCGGGGGCAGCGGCTTTGGGGACCAGCACGACCGGGCTGGCCCAGGGGCTGTCCGAGGGCTCGATGACCCCGAGCGTGAGCATCTTGGACACTTCCTCTTGGATGCAGGCCCGCACCCGATCTGGTACGCGGTAGGCCCGGTGTCGGATAGGGGGACTGTCCCCAGTGTCCACGTCGTGCAAGCACCAGGGGGTGACCCCTGGGGTGAGGGAAAACAGAGTAGCAAACTGCAGCAGGAGGTCCCGGCAGCCTTGGCGTTGCTCTGGGGTGAGGGCATCGGAGAGCTGGACCCCGTCCACGGAACCATCTTTCTCCTGAGTCTTCAGGAGATCAGGGAGAGGCTCGGAGTCTTCTTCCGCCCCACTGTCTGTAGCCATCAGGAGGCTGAGTTCCGAGCGCACAAAGTGGGGTTTGAGTCTGTTGGTGTGGAGGACCCGGAGGGGGTTCCGGGGAGACTCCATATCGATGAGATAGGTGACGGGGCTCTTGCGTTCGACCACTTTGAAGGGCCCCATCCACTTGTCCTGCAAGGCACATGGTTCGGTGGGGGACATCACCCACACTTGTTGACCAGGTTCGAATTCGACGGAGGAGGCATTTTGATCGTACCATTTTTTCATGTCCTCCTGACTGGCCTCAAGATTCGCTTTTGCCATTTCCCTGAATCGCCGGGTCTGATTGCATAGTGCCAGGAGGTACTTGAAGACGTCTGGAGGGGTCTTTAGGGGGGCCATCTCCCAACCTTCTTTGACTAGGCTGAGGGGCCCTCGCACAGGGTGCCCGTACAGGAGTTCGAAAGGGCTAAAACCGAGGGACTTCTGGGGAACTTCTCGATAGGCGAAGAGGAGGCACGGAAGTAGTACATCCCACTGGCGACGGAGGGGCTCTTCCAATCCCCCAATCATTCCCTTGAGTGTGCGGTTGAATCGCTCAACTAGTCCATTCCCTTGAGGATGATAGGGGGTCGTGAATCGGTAGGTGACCCCGCACTGTTGCCAGAGGGACTTCATATATTTCGAGATAAAGTTTGTGCCTCGGTCACTGACGACTTCTCGGGGGAAGCCCACCCGGGAGAAGATCCCCATTAAGGCCCGGCCGACCACCGGAGCTGTTACAGTTCGCAGGGGCACAGCCTCGGGGTAGCGGGTGGCGTGGTCCACCAGTACCAGGATGAACCGATGTCCTTGTGCTGTGCGGGGGTCCAGGGGCCCCACAATGTCTATTCCTACCCTCTCGAACGGGGTGGTGACAACTGGGAAGGGTTGCAGAGGTGCTTTGAGCTTGCGGCCGCTTTTCCCGCTGGCCTGGCACGTGGGGCAGGACCGGCAGTGGTTGAGGACGTTGTTTCGCATCCTCGGCCAGAAAAAGTGGGTCACCAGGCGACTGTAGGTTTTGTCCTGGCCCAGGTGTCCAGCCAGGGGGACATCGTGGGCCAAATTTAGCAGGAAGTCTCTGAAACGGAGGGGCACCACCAGCACTCGACTGGCCCCTAACTCCGCGATTCTCTGTTCACTGTATAACAGGTTGTTATCCCAATAGACCCAATGGGCTCCGGTGGAGTCCCCTGCGCTCTGGGCGATGGCTTGCTGGCGGAGTCCCTCGAGGGAGGGACAGGTCTTCTGCTCCTGGCGGAACTGTTCCTGGGTGGGCCCCCCTTCTTGACGCCACTGAGCCAGGCCGGGAAGGTCCTGGGGCTGGGCGAGCCCTCCGGGGGTTGGCTCTGGGGGGTCGGTATAGTCGGTGTCCTCTACTGGAGCGATCGGGGGAGGAGGTGCAGGCCATTCTGGTTCTTCTGGTCGGGGGATGGCACGGGCGGCCATGGACCGGGTGGTTACGCACGCCCAGTCCGGGAGGCCCAGCATCCCCAGGTGCTCTCTTCTTTCGACGGCGGCCCACGGGGAACTCTCAAGATCATTCCCCAGGAGACAGTCCACGGGGGCATCATCCCGGACCGTCACCTTCAACATGCCGGAGACCCCTCCCCATTCGAAGGGGACGCAGGCCATCCGACATAGACTCTCGGAATTGTCGGCTGAGCGGACGGGGCAGAGAATGTTCGGCAGGATCTGCTCTGGTTTTACCAGGTGACAGCGGACGGCCGTCACACTGGCCCCTGTGTCACGTAGGGCTTCGACCCGGCGCCCATTAATGTTCACCCACTGGCTATATTTTCTGGTGTTGGCGGGTAGGGGAGCCCGCGGGACCATGTCTTTTCCCCCTAGGCACGCTAGAACCATGGCGGCCGGTTCCCACTCTTGTTGTGCCTGCTCATATTCTTCTTGTTCCTCGGAGATTTGTTCTCCCGCCAGGGCGGCGGCAGCTACCTTGCGGGGTTTTGGCGTTTGGTTCTGCGGGCAGTTCGGGTCATTGCGTAGTGGCCGACTCGCTGGCATCGGTGACACGTGACGTTGGCTCGGAACCCCGGGCGCATCGGGGGGTTGCCCCGGCCGGCCGGGGGTGGGGTGCTGGCAGCGGGAGTGGCCGGGACGGGGTCTCTCCCTCGCCCCTGGCCTCCTCCTCCTCCTCGGGGACGGTGCTGACCTTGGTTGTTCCGGTTTTGCTCGTGTGGCCCTCTCCGGCCCACTCGGGTGCTTTCCCACCGGTCAGCTTCGGCGGCGAGTTGCCGTGGGTCAGTCAATTTACTGTCGAGGAGGTGCTGCCTTAGCTCGACGAAGCAGTTGTTAGACAGGTGTTCCCACACCATGAGATTAAAAAGTTGCTCGTAGGTCGTTACGTGGCTTCCATTGATCCAACCCTCGAAGGCTCGGCTGAAATAGTTGACATATTCCACCCACGTTGTACCCGGGATCCGGGTGCAGTCCCGAAACCTCTGGCGGTACATTTCGGGTGTGAGCCCATATCGGGTGAGGAGGGCAGCCTTCATGTGGTCATAGGATGACATCTGATGGTCTGGGAGCTGCAGTAGGGCATCGCGGCCTTCGTTGACGAACCTCCCCCATAGGCCGGCTCCCCAGTCACTCCGATCGATCCGGTGGGAGGTCATGGCGATCTCGTAGGCTTTGAACCACTGTTGTATGTCGTCCTCTCGGACATACTCTCGGACAACATCCTTGGGGATGTGGAGTTTCTTTTCGGTTGCTCCCGGGGTGCGCGGTCGCTCGGGCACCTCCGGTTCTTTGTTCTGCTTCCGTAGTTCTATTTCTGCCAGTTTGCGCTCGTGTTCGAATGTTAGTCTTTTTTCTTCGAGCTCTCGCTGCCTCTGTTTTTCTTCCCGTTCTTCTCGGAGCCGCAGATGTTCTAGGTTCAGTTTTTGCTCGGCTAATTTTAGTTCACCGTCCATTTTGAGTCGTGCCATTTCCAACTCATGTAATCTGTTTTTTTCTCTTTCTTGGATCTCTTCCTGCGAGAGGCCCGTTCCTCGCTCCTCGGGAGCCGTGGCGTTCCTCTCCGATGCTGCACCGTTTTGGTCTGGGGATCCGGCGACCCCGGTTTCTGCCCACGACTCAATGGCGTGCTTAAAATCGTCTTTGGCCGGTGGTAGCAATGCCTAGTTCCATGCAGAATTGTTTCAGTTCACGATGGCTATACTCTTCCAATTTATCCATCTGGAATTTCTCGGTGGATCCGCTCTCTTTGGTTGACATCGTGGTTTTGTCGTGGGGTGAGCTACTCTCTGTACGATTACGCGTTGATTCGGATTGCGCCGCTGGCCACCAATGTTAGACGGACCGGGAGGGTCAGCCGAGGACAAGGGGAGAGGTCTCCGGGGAGAGCCGTCTCCAACGATCGTACAGATGAGTAACTTCCCCCCCACAGATACACACCACACAAGGATAGGATTTAACGTTCTTTATAGGCGATTTCTTGAGGTACGATGAAATGGTACAAGGAGGTCTGGACTCAGGGGTCCCCTCGATTCTAGTCTCTTGGTTTGGGAAAAGGGGGTAGCGGGACAGTCTGATTACCAATCTGGTAGCTGAGATGGTATGGGGGGTAGCTCACAATCCTCGAGCTCGGTGTTCTAGCTTGGACGGGCCGCGGCAGCGCCAGCAGGTCCCGGTGAAGGTGGTCGTTACACGGTCCGCGGCAGCGCCAGCAGGTCCCGATGAAGGTGGTCGTTACACGGTCCGCGGCAGCGCCAGCAGGTCCCGATGAAGGTGGTCGTTACAACGGTCCGCGGAAGCGCCAGCAGGTCCCGACGAGGATGGATGATGCAGAAGGCCGCGGCAGCGCCAGCAGGCAGGACGATAATTCACAAGGCAGGGCTACGGCAGCGCCAGTAGTCCGTCAAGGCTGAGTTCTTCTCGGTGTCTCTCGACTCCAGGATACAACTGCCTTCCTGCTCTGGAGCTGCCCTAGTTATAGGTCTGGCGCCCTTTGATGTCCGGACCCTCGCACTTGGAGGTCGGGGGGTCCGGGATGAGGGAGTCCAGACACCCAGCAGGGGGTGGAGCCAGCGCCCGGGGGAGCTGGAGGGCGATCGGCACCTGGCGGGGGAGAGCCATCGACACTTCTTTCTCCCATTGACCTGCCAAGTGGTCCGTTCACCTCCTGGGTGGATGGTGGGGCCGGGCCAGGCCCAGGGTTAGGGTCGAGCTGAGGCCACGCGGCCTCGTGGCGCAGTGTCCAAGATGGCGGCTGATCCGGCCGGGGGAGCCGGTAGTGGTTCGGCCCCATGATACATGGATGTCCGGGGGCAGGAGTTCCGTTGGGAGACGGGGTGCGGGTTGCCCTTGTGGGTAACACCTGGGAGTCTGGGGCTTGGGCCTTGTCATGCGGGGAGGGAGCAAGCCCTTCATGTGGCCTGTCCAACAGGGCTGGATGCCCAGCACTACTACCATCCCCACTCATAGGGGGCTGGATGCCCATCAATAGCAGTACCCTCTACTCAGGGCCCTGGATGCCCATTACTACCAGTACCCCCATTCATAGGGGGCTGGTTGCCCAGCACTACTACCATCCCTACTCATAGGGGGCTGGATGTGCATCAACACCAGTACCCCCTACTCATAGGGGGGTGGATGCCCATCACTACCAGTACCCCCTACTCATAGGGGGCTGGATGCCCAGCACTACTATCATCCCCACTCATAGGGGGCTGGATGCTCATCAATACCATTGCCCTCTACTCAGGGCACTGGGTGCTCATCAATACCAGTACCCCCACTCATAGGGGGCTGGATGCTCAGCACTACTACCAACCCAACTCACAGGGGGCTGGATGCCCAGCACTACTACCATCCCCATTCATAGGGGGCTGGATGCCCATCACTACCAGTACCCCCACTCATAGGGGGCTGGATGCCCAGTACTACTACCATCCCCACTCATAGGGGGCTGGATGCCCATCAATACCAGTACCCCCTACTCATAGGGAGCTGGATGCCCATCACCACCAGTACCCCCACTCATAGTGGGCTGGATGCCCAGCACTACCACCATCCCCACTCATAGGGGGCTGGATGCCCATCAATACCAGTACCCCCTACTCATAGGGGGCTGGATGCCCATCACTACCAGTACCCCCACTCATAGGGGGCTGGATGCCCAGCACTACTACCATCCCCACTCATAGGGGGCTGGATGCCCATCACTACCAGTACCCCCACTCATAGGGGGCTGGATGCCCAGCACTACTACCATCCCCACTCATAGGGGGCTGGATGCCCATCAATACCAGTACCCCCTACTCATAGGGGGCTGAATGCCCATCACTACCAGTACCCCCACTCATAGGGGGCTGGATGCCCAGTACTACTACCATCCCCACTCATAGGGGGCTGGATGCCCATCAATACCAGTACCCCCTACTCATAGGGAGCTGGATGCCCATCACCACCAGTACCCCCACTCATAGTGGGCTGGATGCCCAGCACTACCACCATCCCCACTCATAGGGGGCTGGATGCCCATCAATACCAGTACCCCCTACTCATAGGGGGCTGGATGCCCATCACTACCAGTATCCCCACTCATAGGGGGCTGGATGCCCAGCACTACTACCATCCCCACTCATAGGGGGCTGGATGCCCAGCACTACCAGTAGCCCCACTCATATGGGGCTGGATGCCCAGCACTACTACCTTCCTCACTCATAGGATGCTGGATGCCCAGCACCACCAGCACTCACACACATAGGGTGACTAAGCAAACCCACCCCCTACCATCTTGGCAAGATTGTGTGTTTGTGTGTGCAAAATACCTACAACGCAGATTCTGACAGTAAACATACAATGTGACCCCATCACATTTGTGCCCAAAAGGTGATTGTGGTGTCCAAAAATCCAGCATTTTAGGATCATTGTGGTAATGGGGTCTAAACCCCACTTCACTACAGTGACCAGAAGGTGAGTGTGAACATAATAATAGCAGCATCACCAGACCAGCATGTGTGATTACTGGTCCCAACACCACAAGCAATGTAGTGGCAATGTGGTGGTTGTGTCACATACAAACATAGATTTGGGAGGCAAAGATCGCTGTGGCCATGAGCCCTGACAATGCCTTCAGTGTCCAATTAGACTATGTGAAAATTGAGCATCGTGATGCATACACACATATCTTTACGAACAGACACACAAACTAAGGAATCCTGTGGAGACTGTTGATGTTAGGTGACCAAGTCCCATATCATGGCAGCAATGGGACATACCAAACATGATCAATGTGCAGGATGATGAGCTAGGAGACGCAGGGACACTAGGGAGATACCTCCAAACAACATCCAGCCAATGGAACGCAAAAGCCATACCAATGCAGAGGTGCAGATGCACAAACACAGACAGGCAGTCTCACACTGCATATCATACACAACACGTGTGTGTGTCTCAGTCTCTCCAGGCTAGTACACAACACATGATGGTGGGCTGAACTCCAATGACACAGATGTGTACACAGTGCCATACAAAAGTAACTCATGAACTGTGCACCCCTTTGTGGGCAAACAGGCATTGTCAGATGAGTGGGATCCCAACAGATTGACACAAGCTGGGTGGAACAGCAACCAACACAGCAAGAGACAGACCCACTACAGCACTACCCTCTGGGACCCTAATTTGGGGTGACAGTAGCCTGTACACCAATCCCACTGTGATGACAAAGGTAGGTTTTGCCCATACTGTGGAACACAGTCAGCTGTGTGTACTGGGTCATGTGTCCTGAACAACAAACTTCCATCACACCTCCATAGCACAAATCACTGGCCATGGCCTGCAATCAATGGGCAAAATGTAGGTAGGGGCCTAGACATGAAACAACTCACATTTGGCCACCCTCAACACCACACACCTTGATCTGCACCAATGTGCATCAGCTAGGCACACATGGACTGGTGACATTTCTCATGCACCCATGACAATCCCAGGTTGTGTCGAAAAAAGAGAAGGGAACACACACAGACATGCTCACAAAACACACACCATGTGCCCAGGCAATGTCACAGAATGACACAATGCCATGAGGAGTCCCCACTCCTGGGGAAGGTCAGCTGTGCAAAATGTAGTCTGTGCGGGGTTCTGTCATGCCAGCACAACACTTGCCCAGTGAGCCAACAATTACAACACAATGAAAGCTCAGTTCACAGCAGCCTGTGTACGGGAGTGTCCCTTCAGTTATCAGCACATATGCAATACACATGTAGAGCTAGTTGCACTGATGACACAGATGACTTGTGTACTACTGATGCACAAACCTGCCTGTCCAGTGGAGATGGGCCCAGTCAGGGAATCTTACTATGTGCCCAAATGTAAGCACAACATATGTGCAACAGTGTATGCCAAAGAAGTGAAGTAGCACACCCAACTAGAAAATCCTGGTCCCAACATTTCGCTATCATTACACCCTGAAATTGCAGCAAAGGATGTCATGGATACCTAGCAGATAAGTACACATATCCCATGGACCGCATGGAGTCCATCACATCAACAAATCATTCTGTTGTACCTTTAAAACACCAGTACAACAGCAAGTCCATGACACTCATCATCAACATGTACATTAGATGCAACAACACTGGATGACAACAAGTGGCTTTATTAAACACATAAATCCATGTAACTGGTAAGTTAAGTCCACAATGGCAAAGGGCCATTGGCCAGTCCATGTCAACATTCAACCAGGGTGACATGTGACAAGTTGTCACCCGTCGTTTGCCTGCACTGCTACGGCCAGGGGACATCTCCCCTTGGAGGGGCATACATAGGGGCAGGATCTGGGGACAGTAGAATGGGGAAGGGCAGGGGGGTGGGTGCAGGAGTGTCACTGGCAACTGCAGTGGAGGTGTCTGACACAGTGGGCGACGCCACCACTGCAGGGACCAAGTCAGATGTGGTGGGTGCCGTCACCACTGCAGGGCTCAAGTCAGACAGGGTTTTTACCGGCATCACTGCAGTGGGCAGGTCAGATGGTGTGGACGGGGTCTCCAGTGCTGTGCCCAAGTCAGACGGGGTGGATGTGCTCTCTACTGCAGTGCCAATCTCCAAAGGAGTGTAATGGGGTTCAGGCGAGGTGGGCAGGACAGAGGGGGGGGACATGGTCTCTGCAAAAGTGGCAGGAACAGGCTGAGTGTGTGAGGTGGGGGTGGAAGTGCATATGGTAGGGGGGAGGGTCTAAGCATTTTGGGGATGCGGTATGGTGTGCGGGGGAACCAGCGGCAGGGTGTAGCGGGAGGACCTGTGGAGTGGTGGCCTGGGGGCTGCAGGACGGCGACTGTGTGGTGGAGCTGCGGGATTGTGGTGGGGTCTTGCACTTCCTGGTCCGGGGGACTTGTGGATGGGGGCTATGCATGTTTCTGGGGACTGCAGGTGGTTTGGGCCACTCTCTCTAAGCGCTAAGAGACCTGCTGGTGAGTCTGCGCTATAGAAATAGCAGTTAACATAACATAACATACATTAAGCACAATTGGAGAAGCATAAACTTAGAGACGAGAATTATTGGAATTACTGCCTCCGTACTCACATTAATGGCTTCCCTAAGGGAATTGAGTAGCCTAAAGTGGCCGCAAATTTGATGACTTGACACAGACCTCTAGATCCTGACTCTCCTGTAAAATAATAACAACAATGGTACTCCATTTTGAGGTTTTCCACCTTTCTAAGCACTTTAGATAAGGACTTTACTATTAGCCATTTTCAAAGTGCCATCTTCAAGAAACTGGAAGGTTGAGTTGACAGACTAGGGATACACCTCATATAACTAATGCAATCATATATATGTATATTATCAACACATATCACGTTTCATTGTCAATCTGCAACAATTTGCTGTAGTTCTTCAAGTTTTAAGCCCAAAAAAACTAAATATTGAGGACAATTTACAAAGCATTTGAGCCACTCGAACTAGCATCTGACCATTCTGATAATTTGAGCAGTAGCCCCAAACACTGCAGAAAGGAGGAGTGAAAATGGTAATATCTCATCAAAGCAATGCTTTACCCTCATCACCATATCCATACAAACAACCTCTAGGACAACAATTGAAACTGGACCCAGACATCTACCTCTTAGTTCTAACTATACTCAGTCCTCCCTTCGGTGATGTGTCAAACCGCCATCTTAAATGGGTCAGGTTTCACAATCATTGCAAATTATTTCCCGATATCTAATCTCACTGTACTTGCTGAAATTGCATAAAAGTGACCAGGCACCAGCTACAAACTAACCATGAAGAATGTTCAGTTTGAGAATCAATTAATGCACAGCAGTAAATCAGTGAGATACCCCCCAAAGCAATGGAACAAGTCCTTTACACCCCAGTCTCAATTGTATGTCCTGCACAGTGTTTCTGAGTCATACTGCAGCCCGCATGGCGTTGGTCCAGTGGCGGCTGCTCCTGGGAAGCAGCAGTGGGTGTGGAGGGAGGAAGAGGGGGAGGACTAAAGAAAAAAAACCTGTAGCCCCCCTGGATTTCCACCCCCAGTTCCTGCACGATATGGCATGTATGCCACACAGTGCAGGGAGGTGCGCTGACAGCAGCAGTCTGCACGTTAGGCTCTTCTATAAGCCTAAAAGGCTGCCACCGTCACACCGCTGCAAACCAGCCGCCAGACCAGGATTGAAATCCTAATCTGGCAGGCAAGCGCATCACAGCTTTAGCGGTCCTAGAGCGGACGGCACGTTGGCGGCCCCACTGTAGGACCACTAAAGTCATAATAAGGCCCAAAGATTTTTTTATCCTTATAGTTTTTTCTGGTACTACCATCATTCAACTAATACAAACCTCCTTAATAATAGCCTTATTGCCTTATTGCTTTTAAAGCAAGTTTTAACAAAGAACAACTATTCGCCACTGTATGGCATGCTTGATCATTTTGTTGTCAGTAAACAAACTATGCATCCAGGCTAAGCAGTATTATGTCAATAAAGATCACTTTATTCTCATATTTGCCCTCATATTCAGTGCCTTTTTATAATAAAAAGCAGCTCTGGCTGCCATTCAGTTTACGTTACTTGCGGCCGATGGACATAATCTGATTTGAAAACAATGTGTAAATTACAATATCCAACGATTAATTTGGCATCAGCACAAGTAGATGGTGAAATTTAGAACATTTACTACTATGGGGTCAATTCCGATCTCGCTCGGACAGCCCTCCAAGAGCTGTCCGTAGCCTTACCTTGCGACCGACTCGTATCGGGAGCCGGTCCATCTGGGCGAAGCAGCACGATGCGCAAAAGTGTAACAATCCCAACCAACACTTTGACTGTGTTTCCAGCAGCATTTCCCGTACGAGCCAGATCACCAAACGCCTATTCGAGTCACCCCGGAAGCAGTTTCCACAGCATTTTCCGGCCGGACAAGTATGATGCGCACTTCCTACGCGCCAATCTGGTCACCACTAGCAGCACGTCACAGCATCTGGTAGAGCTGTATAGCAGGTCCGATTTGCGCAACAACACGATCCACGGCTATGAGACGGACCAACTCCCAATGTGTACGAGATGGAGCAACAATCAGCAAGTACGTGACGAACCAATGATGAATCCCATCGTGCAGGTCATCCCAGTACTGTATATCTATGACCGGATCACGAACAGACGCGTACATCGCAGACGGTAAGTCAGACACCCACACAAACAAACATCACGAACATGTGAAATGCTACACACACATGGGGGGAGGACATCCCTTCCACCAGCAACAGCAAAACCACAGGGATTGCATGGTGCTCTCCACCAGCAGTCCCCACACCTAGGGGGGTGCCCATCACCACTACCATCCCCACACATAGAGAGCTGGATGCCCATCACTTCCAGTACCCCCTACTCATAGGGGCCAGGATGCCCAGCACCACCTGTACCCCCTACACATAGGGGGCTGGATGCCCAGCACTACCAGTACCCCCTACTCATAGGGGGCTGGATGCCCATCACTACCAGTACCCCCATTCATAGGGGGCTGGATGCCCAGAACTACTACCATCCCTACTCATAGGGGGCTGGATGTACATCAACACCAGTACCCCCTACTCATAGGGGGCTGGATGCCCATCACTACCAGTAGCCCCACTCATAGGGGGCTGGATGCCCAGCACTACTACCATCCCCACTCATAGGGGGCTGGATGCCCATCAATAGCAGTACCCTCTACTCAGGGCGCTGGATGCCCATTACTACCAGTACCCCCATTCATAGGGGGCTGGTTGCCCAGCACTACTACCATCCCTACTCATAGGGGGCTGGATGTGCATCAACACCAGTACCCCCTACTCATAGGGGGGTGGATGCCCATCACTACCAGTACCCCCTACTCATAGGGGGCTGGATGCCCAGCACTACTATCATCCCCACTCATAGGGGGCTGGATGCTCATCAATACCAGTGCCCTCTACTCAGGGCACTGGGTGCTCATCAATACCAGTACCCCCACTCATAGGGGGCTGGATGCCCAGCACTACTACCAACCCAACTCACAGGGGGCTGGATGCCCAGCACTACTACCATCCCCATTCATAGGGGGCTGGATGCCCATCAATACCAGTACCCCCTACTCATAGGGGGCTGAATGCCCATCACTACCAGTACCCCCACTCATAGGGGGCTGGATGCCCAGTACTACTACCATCCCCACTCATAGGGGGCTGAATGCCCATCAATACCAGTACCCCCTACTCATAGGGAGCTGGATGCCCATCACCACCAGTACCCCCACTCATAGTGGGCTGGATGCCCAGCACTACCACCATCCCCACTCATAGGGGGCTGGATGCCCATCAATACCAGTACCCCCTACTCATAGGGGGCTGGATGCCCATCACTACCAGTACCCCCACTCATAGGGGGCTGGATGCCCAGCACTACTACCATCCCAACTCATAGGGGGCTGGATGCCCAGCACTACCAGTAGCCCCACTCATATGGGGCTGGATGCCCAGCACTACTACCTTCCTCACTCATAGGATGCTGGATGCCCAGCACCACCAGCACTCACACACATAGGGTGACTAAGCAAACCCACCCCCTACCATCTTGGCAAGATTGTATGTTTGTGTGTGCAAAATACCTACAACACAGATTCTGACAGTAAACATACAATGTGACCCCCATCACATTTGTGCCCAAAAGGTGATTGTGGTGTCCAAAAATCTAGCATTTTAGGATCATTGTGGTAATGGGGTCTAAACCCCCCATCACTACAGTGACGAAAAGGTGATTGTGGTGTCCAAAAATCCAGCATTTTATGATCATTGTGGTAGTGGGGTCTAAACCCCACTTCACTACAGTGACCAGAAGGTGAGTGTGGACATAATAATAGCAGCATCACCAGACCAGCATGTGTGATTACTGGTCCCAACACCACAAGCAATGTAGTGGCAATGTGGTGGTTGTGTCACATACAAACATAGATTTGGGAGGCAAAGATCGCTGTGGCCATGAGCCCTGACAATGCCTTCAGTGTCCAATTAGACTATGTGAAAATTGAGCATCGTGATGCATACACACATATCTTTACGAACAGACACACAAACTAAGGAATCCTGTGGAGACTGTTGATGTTAGGTGACCAAGTCCCATATCATGGCAGCAATGGGACATACCAAACATGATCAATGTGCAGGATGATGAGCTAGGAGACGCAGGGACACTAGGGAGATACCTCCAAACAACATCCAGCCAATGGAACGCAAAAGCCATACCAATGCAGAGGTGCAGATGCACAAACACAGACAGGCAGTCTCACACTGCATATCATACACAACACGTGTGTGTGTCTCAGTCTCTCCAGGCTAGTACACAACACATGATGGTGGGCTGAACTCCAATGACACAGATGTGTACACAGTGCCATACAAAAGTAACTCATGAACTGTGCACCCCTTTGTGGGCAAACAGGCATTGTCAGATGAGTGGGATCCCAACAGATTGACACAAGCTGCGTGGAACAGCAACCAACACAGCAAGAGACAGACCCACTACAGCACTACCCTCTGGGACCCTAATTTGGGGTGACAGTAGCCTGTACACCAATCCCACTGTGATGACAAAGGTAGGTTTTGCCCATACTGTGGAACACAGTCAGCTGTGTGTACTGGGTCATGTGTCCTGAACAACAAACTTCCATCACACCTCCATAGCACAAATCACTGGCCATGGCCTGCAATCAATGGGCAAAATGTAGGTAGGGGCCTAGACATGAAACAACTCACATTTGGCCACCCTCAACACCACACACCTTGATCTGCACCAATGTGCATCAGCTAGGCACACATGGACTGGTGACATTTCTCATGCACCCATGACAATCCCAGGTTGTGTCGAAAAAAGAGAAGGGAACACACACAGACATGCTCACAAAACACACACCATGTGCCCAGGCAATGTCACAGAATGACACAATGCCATGAGGAGTCCCCACTCCTGGGGAAGGTCAGCTGTGCAAAATGTAGTCTGTGCGGGGTTCTGTCATGCCAGCACAACACTTGCCCAGTGAGCCAACAATTACAACACAATGAAAGCTCAGGTCACAGCAGCCTGTGTACGGGAGTGTCCCTTCAGTTATCAGCACATATGCAATACACATGTAGAGCTAGTTGCACTGATGACACAGATGACTTGTGTACTACTGATGCACAAACCTGCCTGTCCAGTGGAGATGGGCCCAGTCAGGGAATCTTACTATGTGCCCAAATGTAAGCACAACATATGTGCAACAGTGTATGCCAAAGAAGTGAAGTAGCACACCCAACTAGAAAATCCTGGTCCCAACATTTCGCTATCATTACACCCTGAAATTGCAGCAAAGGATGTCATGGATACCTAGCAGATAAGTACACATATCCCATGGACCGCATGGAGTCCATCACATCAACAAATCATTCTGTTGTACCTTTAAAACACCAGTACAACAGCAAGTCCATGACACTCATCATCAACATGTACATTAGATGCAACAACACTGGATGACAACAAGTGGCTTTATTAAACACATAAATCCATGTAACTGGTAAGTTAAGTCCACAATGGCAAAGGGCCATTGGCCAGTCCATGTCAACATTCAACCAGGGTGACATGTGACAAGTTGTCACCCGTCGTTTGCCTGCACTGCTACGGCCAGGGGACATCTCCCCTTGGAGGGGCATACATAGGGGCAGGATCTGGGGACAGTAGAATGGGGAAGGGCAGGGGGGTGGGTGCAGGAGTGTCACTGGCAACTGCAGTGGAGGTGTCTGACACAGTGGGCGACGCCACCACTGCAGGGACCAAGTCAGATGTGGTGGGTGCCGTCACCACTGCAGGACTCAAGTCAGAGAGGGTTTTTACCGGCATCACTGCAGTGGGCAGGTCAGATGGTGTGGACGGGGTCTCCAGTGCTGTGCCCAAGTCAGACGGGGTGGATGTGCTCTCTACTGCAGTGCCAATCTCCAAAGGAGTGTAATGGGGTTCAGGCGAGGTGGGCAGGACAGAGGGGGGGGACATGGTCTCTGCAAAAGTGGCAGGAACAGGCTGAGTGTGTGAGGTGGGGGTGGAAGTGCATATGGTAGGGGGGAGGGTCTAAGCATTTTGGGGATGCGGTATGGTGTGCGGGGGAACCAGCGGCAGGGTGTAGCGGGAGGACCTGTGGAGTGGTGGCCTGGGGGCTGCAGGACGGCGACTGTGTGGTGGAGCTGCGGGATTGTGGTGGGGTCTTGCACTTCCTGGTCCGGGGGACTTGTGGATGGGGGCTATGCATGTTTCTGGGGACTGCAGGTGGTTTGGGCCACTCTCTCTAAGCGCTAAGAGACCTGCTGGTGAGTCTGCGCTATAGAAATAGCAGTTAACATAACATAACATACATTAAGCACAATTGGAGAAGCATAAACTTAGAGACGAGAATTATTGGAATTACTGCCTCCGTACTCACATTAATGGCTTCCCTAAGGAAATTGAGTAGCCTAAAGTGGCCGCAAATTTGATGACTTGACACAGACCTCTAGATCCTGACTCTCCTGTAAAATAATAACAACAATGGTACTCCATTTTGAGGTTTTCCACCTTTCTAAGCACTTTAGATAAGGACTTTACTATTAGCCATTTTCAAAGTGCCATCTTCAAGAAACTGGAAGGTTGAGTTGACAGACTAGGGATACACCTCATATAACTAATGCAATCATATATATGTATATTATCAACACATATCACGTTTCATTGTCAATCTGCAACAATTTGCTGTAGTTCTTCAAGTTTTAAGCCCAAAAAAACTAAATATTGAGGACAATTTACAAAGCATTTGAGCCACTCGAACTAGCATCTGACCATTCTGATAATTTGAGCAGTAGCCCCAAACACTGCAGAAAGGAGGAGTGAAAATGGTAATATCTCATCAAAGCAATGCTTTACCCTCATCACCATATCCATACAAACAACCTCTAGGACAACAATTGAAACTGGACCCAGACATCTACCTCTTAGTTCTAACTATACTCAGTCCTCCCTTCGGTGATGTGTCAAACCGCCATCTTAAATGGGTCAGGTTTCACAATCATTGCAAATTATTTCCCGATATCTAATCTCACTGTACTTGCTGAAATTGCATAAAAGTGACCAGGCACCAGCTACAAACTAACCATGAAGAATGTTCAGTTTGAGAATCAATTAATGCACAGCAGTAAATCAGTGAGATACCCCCCAAAGCAATGGAACAAGTCCTTTACACCCCAGTCTCAATTGTATGTCCTGCACAGTGTTTCTGAGTCATACTGCAGCCCACATGGCGTTGGTCCAGTGGCGGCTGCTCCTGGGAAGCAGCAGTGGGTGTGGAGGGAGGAAGAGGGGGAGGACTAAAGAAAAAAAACCTGTAGCCCCCCTGGATTTCCACCCCCAGTTCCTGCACGATATGGCATGTATGCCACACAGTGCAGGGAGGTGCGCTGACAGCAGCAGTCTGCACGTTAGGCTCTTCTATAAGCCTAAAAGGCTGCCACCGTCACACCGCTGCAAACCAGCCGCCAGACCAGGATTGAAATCCTAATCTGGCAGGCAAGCGCATCACAGCTTTAGCGGTCCTTGAGCGGACGGCACGTTGGCGGCCCCACTGTAGGACCACTAAAGTCATAATAAGGCCCAAAGATTTTTTTATCCTTATAGTTTTTTCTGGTACTTCCATCATTCAACTAGTACAAACCTCCTTAATAATAGCCTTATTGCCTTATTGCTTTTAAAGCAAGTTTTAACAAAGAACAACTATTCGCCACTGTATGGCATGCTTGATCATTTTGTTGTCAGTAAACAAACTATGCATCCAGACTAAGCAGTATTATGTCAATAAAGATCACTTTATTCTCATATTTGCCCTCATATTCAGTGCCTTTTTATAATAAAAAGCAGCTCTGGCTGTCATTCAGTTTACGTTGCTTGCGGCCGATGGACATAATCTGATTTGAAAACAATGTGTAAATTACAATATCCAACGATTAATTTGGCATCAGCACAAGTAGATGGTGAAATTTAGAACATTTACTACTATGGGGTCAATTCCGATCTCGCTCGGACAGCCCTCCAAGAGCTGTCCGTAGCCTTACCTTGCGACCGACTCGTATCGGGAGCCGGTCCATCTGGGCGAAGCAGCACGATGTGCAAAAGTGTAACAATCCCAACCAACACTTTGACTGTGTTTCCAGCAGCATTTCCCGTACGAGCCAGATCACCAAACGCCTATTCGAGTCACCCCGGAAGCAGTTTCCACAGCATTTTCCGGCCGGACAAGTATGATGCGCACTTCCTACGCGCCAATCTGGTCACCACTAGCAGCACGTCACAGCATCTGGTAGAGCTGTATAGCAGGTCCGATTTGCGCCACAACACGATCCACGGCTATGAGACGGACCAACTCCCAATGTGTACGAGATGGAGCAACAATCAGCAAGTACGTGACGAACCAATGATGAATCCCATCGTGCAGGTCATCCCAGTACTGTATATCTATGACCGGATCACGAACAGACGCGTACATCGCAGATGGTAAGTCAGACACCCACACAAACAAACATCACGAACATGTGAAATGCTACACACACATGGGGGGAGGACATCCCTTCCACCAGCAACAGCAAAACCACAGGGATTGTATGGTGCTCTCCACCAGCAGTCCCCACACCTAGGGGGGTGCCCATCACCACTACCATCCCCACACATAGAGAGCTGGATGCCCATCACTTCCAGTACCCCCTACTCATAGGGGCCAGGATGCCCAGCACCACCTGTACCCCCTACACATAGGGGGCTGGATGCCCAGCACTACCAGTACCCCCTACTCATAGGGGGCTGGATGCCCATCACTACCAGTACCCCCATTCATAGGGGGCTGGATGCCCAGAACTACTACCATCCCTACTCATAGGGGGCTGGATGTGCATCAACACCAGTACCCCCTACTCATAGGGGGCTGGATGCCCATCACTACCAGTAGCCCCACTCATAGGGGGCTGGATGCCCAGCACTACTACCATCCCCACTCATAGGGGGCTGGACGCCCATCAATAGCAGTACCCTCTACTCAGGGCGCTGGATGCCCATTACTACCAGTACCCCCATTCATAGGGGGCTGGTTGCCCAGCACTACTACCATCCCTACTCATAGGGGGCTGGATGTGCATCAACACCAGTACCCCCTACTCATAGGGGGGTGGATGCCCATCACTACCAGTACCCCCTACTCATAGGGGGCTGGATGCCCAGCACTACTATCATCCCCACTCATAGGGGGCTGGATGCTCATCAATACCAGTGCCCTCTACTCAGGGCACTGGGTGCTCATCAATACCAGTACCCCCACTCATAGGGGGCTGGATGCCCAGCACTACTACCAACCCAACTCACAGGGGGCTGGATGCCCAGCACTACTACCATCCCCATTCATAGGGGGCTGGATGCCCATCGATACCAGTACCCCCTACTCATAGGGGGCTGAATGCCCATCACTACCAGTACCCCCACTCATAGGGGGCTGGATGCCCAGTACTACTACCATCCCCACTCATAGGGGGCTGGATGCCCATCAATACCAGTACCCCCTACTCATAGGGAGCTGGATGCCCATCACCACCAGTACCCCCACTCATAGTGGGCTGGATGCCCAGCACTACCACCATCCCCACTCATAGGGGGCTGGATGCCCATCAATACCAGTACCCCCTACTCATAGGGGGCTGGATGCCCATCACTACCAGTACCCCCACTCATAGGGGGCTGGATGCCCAGCACTACTACCATCCCAACTCATAGGGGGCTGGATGCCCAGCACTACCAGTAGCCCCACTCATATGGGGCTGGATGCCCAGCACTACTACCTTCCTCACTCATAGGATGCTGGATGCCCAGCACCACCAGCACTCACACACATAGGGTGACTAAGCAAACCCACCCCCTACCATCTTGGCAAGATTGTATGTTTGTGTGTGCAAAATACCTACAACACAGATTCTGACAGTAAACATACAATGTGACCCCCATCACATTTGTGCCCAAAAGGTGATTGTGGTGTCCAAAAATCTAGCATTTTAGGATCATTGTGGTAATGGGGTCTAAACCCCCCATCACTACAGTGACGAAAAGGTGATTGTGGTGTCCAAAAATCCAGCATTTTATGATCATTGTGGTAGTGGGGTCTAAACCCCACTTCACTACAGTGACCAGAAGGTGAGTGTGGACATAATAATAGCAGCATCACCAGACCAGCATGTGTGATTACTGGTCCCAACACCACAAGCAATGTAGTGGCAATGTGGTGGTTGTGTCACATACAAACATAGATTTGGGAGGCAAAGATCGCTGTGGCCATGAGCCCTGACCATGCCTTCAGTGTCCAATTAGACTATGTGAAAATTGAGCATCGTGATGCATACACACATATCTTTACGAACAGACACACAAACTAAGGAATCCTGTGAAGACTGTTGATGTTAGGTGACCAAGTCCCATATCATGGCAGCAATGGGACATACCAAACATGATCAATGTGCAGGATGATGAGCTAGGAGACGCAGGGACACTAGGGAGATACCTCCAAACAACATCCAGCCAATGGAACGCAAAAGCCATACCAATGCAGAGGTGCAGATGCACAAACACAGACAGGCAGTCTCACACTGCATATCATACACAACACGTGTGTGTGTCTCAGTCTCTCCAGGCTAGTACACAACACATGATGGTGGGCTGAACTCCAATGACACAGATGTGTACACAGTGCCATACAAAAGTAACTCATGAACTGTGCACCCCTTTGTGGGCAAACAGGCATTGTCAGATGAGTGGGATCCCAACAGATTGACACAAGCTGGGTGGAACAGCAACCAACACAGCAAGAGACAGACCCACTACAGCACTACCCTCTGGGACCCTAATTTGGGGTGACAGTAGCCTGTACACCAATCCCACTGTGATGACAAAGGTAGGTTTTGCCCATACTGTGGAACACAGTCAGCTGTGTGTACTGGGTCATGTGTCCTGAACAACAAACTTCAATCACACCTCCATAGCACAAATCACTGGCCATGGCCTGCAATCAATGGGCAAAATGTAGGTAGGGGCCTAGACATGAAACAACTCACATTTGGCCACCCTCAACACCACACACCTTGATCTGCACCAATGTGCATCAGCTAGGCACACATGGACTGGTGACATTTCTCATGCACCCATGACAATCCCAGGTTGTGTCGAAAAAAGAGAAGGGAACACACACAGACATGCTCACAAAACACACACCATGTGCCCAGGCAATGTCACAGAATGACACAATGCCATGAGGAGTCCCCACTCCTGGGGAAGGTCAGCTGTGCAAAATGTAGTCTGTGCGGGGTTCTGTCATGCCAGCACAACACTTGCCCAGTGAGCCAACAATTACAACACAATGAAAGCTCAGGTCACAGCAGCCTGTGTACGGGAGTGTCCCTTCAGTTATCAGCACATATGCAATACACATGTAGAGCTAGTTGCACTGATGACACAGATGAATTGTGTACTACTGATGCACAAACCTGCCTGTCCAGTGGAGATGGGCCCAGTCAGGGAATCTTACTATGTGCCCAAATGTAAGCACAACATATGTGCAACAGTGTATGCCAAAGAAGTGAAGTAGCACACCCAACTAGAAAATCCTGGTCCCAACATTTCGCTATCATTACACCCTGAAATTGCAGCAAAGGATGTCATGGATACCTAGCAGATAAGTACACATATCCCATGGACCGCATGGAGTCCATCACATCAACAAATCATTCTGTTGTACCTTTAAAACACCAGTACAACAGCAAGTCCATGACACTCATCATCAACATGTACATTAGATGCAACAACACTGGATGACAACAAGTGGCTTTATTAAACACATAAATCCATGTAACTGGTAAGTTAAGTCCACAATGGCAAAGGGCCATTGGCCAGTCCATGTCAACATTCAACCAGGGTGACATGTGACAAGTTGTCAGCCATCGTTTGCCTGCACTGCTACGGCCAGGGGACATCTCCCCTTGGAGGGGCATACATAGGGGCAGGATCTGGGGACAGTAGAATGGGGAAGGGCAGGGGGGTGGGTGCAGGAGTGTCACTGGCAACTGCAGTGGAGGTGTCTGACACAGTGGGCGACGCCACCACTGCAGGGACCAAGTCAGATGTGGTGGGTGCCGTCACCACTGCAGGGCTCAAGTCAGACAGGGTTTTTACCGGCATCACTGCAGTGGGCAGGTCAGATGGTGTGGACGGGGTCTCCAGTGCTGTGCCCAAGTCAGACGGGGTGGATGTGCTCTCTACTGCAGTGCCAATCTCCAAAGGAGTGTAATGGGGTTCAGGCGAGGTGGGCAGGACAGAGGGGGGGACATGGTCTCTGCAAAAGTGGCAGGAACAGGCTGAGTGTGTGAGGTGGGGGTGGAAGTGCATATGGTAGGGGGAGGGTCTAAGCATTTTGGGGATGCGGTATGGTGTGCGGGGGAACCAGCGGCAGGGTGTAGCGGGAGGACCTGTGGAGTGGTGGCCTGGGGGCTGCAGGACGGCGACTGTGTGGTGGAGCTGCGGGATTGTGGTGGGGTCTTGCACTTCCTGGTCCGGGGGACTTGTGGATGGGGGCCTCAGTGTCTGTGCGCCTGGGGGAGGGTGTCCGTGTGGCAGGGGAACTCCCCACTGTGCGTGGTGACTTTCTCTTCCCCTTGTGAGCTGGAGCAAATGGATCAGTGGTGAAGAGGATATGGTCACAGAGGAAGAGCTGCTGGGAAGGGGGGTTGCAGGTGAGGCAAGGGAAGGGGCTTTGGAGGGAGAGGCATCTGAGGACTGCAGAGTCCTCGTGGATGTCTGCTTGTGCGTCTGTGACCCAACCCCTCTGTGTGTGTGTGCCATCGGTTCCCGGAGTGTGCGTGCCTGTGGCTCTGGATTTTGTCTTGCATAGCTGTGTGCTGCTTTTGTCTGTTGTGGTGTGTGCCAGTGCCGGTGTGTGTATGCGTTGGAAAGGTAGGTTAGTGGGGATTGTGGATGGGGCAGAGGTAGGAAGGGTGAGGGACTGTTGGAGGAGGGACACTGCTGAGGTCTGTGTGGAGGCCATGGCCTGAATGGCCCAATGTAGGGCAGACATGTTTGATGAGATGCCCTCCATGAAGGACACCAGTTGTGTCAACAGAGTGGTGTGGGAATGGAGGAGACTCAGCATCGCTGTCTGCTCTACATGGAACTGCTTCAGTAAGTCCCCAGACTCCACACTCAGGGCAGCAAGGGAGACAGGGGCAGAGGGTGCGGTGCCTGGCATGAAGGAGACATGCTCCCTTACACGGGGGCCTTCACGGACATCTGGGATGGGAGCAGATGGGAGGGTGGAGATGGTGGTGGTGGCAGGGACAGACTCGCTAGGTGTAGTCTGGGGTCTGCTGACACCCACCTCCACAAGGGAGTCCTCATGCGAGATGCTGTATTCCTCAGCCGAGGTGGTCGTAGCTGAGGTCTCCTCAGTGTGGCTCCCCTCACCCTCTGTGCCACTGGGTCCCTCCAACTCCTCTGCAGCGGACCCAGTCTGGCTCTGTGGCTCATCTTGGTCTGTGGAGCTGTCTCCTCCAGTAGCCGTAGATGTATCTGCAAACAATCAGGATAAACAGATCCACATCAGCCACCTGTTTCACCTGACACATCACAGTCAGTACAGCACATTACAGAGCACGCCTTTGCATCATTTTCAACATTTTGCAAAAAGTGCTGACACATTTAGAAGAAGACACCTGTCAGTCTGCCAGTCAACCATGCCCCTCATATCCTTACCCTCCGTGGACCCATCTGTCTGCTGCATGTAGTAGGACACTACTTACATGTGCACACATGCACCACATAGACATATCTCAGAACTGCAGGAATTGTGATTGAAATGTGTCAGTACACACATATCCCATCACCTGCCACTGACTCAGTACATGTGTTAGGATAAGAGATGGCGAAAGTAATTGTCAGTAAAATGGATATGCTTCCTTCACCAGACACCATGATGTGCCCATGTATTGATGGTCAATGCCACAATTGTGTGTATGCTGGACAACTGACATTACTGCAGGATAAACATTAGCAAGTGGTATACCATGCTACAGGCCAGTCCGGCTAATCAGTCATCACTGGCTTCAGTCACAGGGGCAGTGCATCCAAAAACAAACAGTCTGCACTGTGTCACAAACATTGTTATTTTAGGGAATGTAAGCCCTGCAGCTGTCAAGTGCACATGTCCCCCCACTGATACCCACATCTTAAGGCATCTGATGATCCCACGTAATACAAATGCGACAGTTGAGTGACTGCAAACACCAATCTGTAAACATGATCACATCACAGTGTAATGCGAACTAATTGAGGCTGCCTGCACTTTAATGTAGAATACACCATTAGGCACCGTCAAGTGATTACACACCTATATTTTTTACCCCGTTTTGATGATCCAACAGCCACATCTCAGCTAGCTGCCCAACCCAAAATGCTCAACACTCCAGGAGTCTAAAAAGCTTGGCCACTCCACAATGACACCAAGGCAGACACCAGATTGCATATTTCACAATGCACTAAATGTAGGCTGACACACAGGAGTAGAAGAACAGAGTGTACTTCATGTCCGGAGTAGGCATACCCGTCCAGGTCCATGTGCAACATGGGATTACCCTGAACACCAGGCATGTGTTCATGCATGTGTGACACACATGATGTACATTCTTCTGAGGCCCCAACATTGTCTCGCCTGCTGCATGGCTGTGTGGTAAATACCCCAGACACATATGGTGAGCCAAAGCATCAATTGGAACACATATCAATTGCCCACCGAGAGTACATGTCTGATTTCTGGCAATGTGCAGACATATGGCAATCAATTGCCTCACTCATGAAGACAAAACAATGCACCGGTAGCAGATGCTGTTTACAACCTTAAGCTTGGACAACAGCAGGTACACACTTCCCAATTGACACAAGTCACAGACTTAAAGGGCCAAACCTGTGTATCAGATGAGGATGGGCCATGACATAATTTAGGGCCACGCCTCTTGTTCAAGCAGACAGGAGATCTGTGGGAGTGTAACCAGGATGAAGGAGTGCAAAGAGCATGTGAGACATAGTTCACAGAAAAGGCATGCACTTACCCCCTCCTTGCTGCTGTCTGGCCTTTAACTGCCCATCCAGGTCAGGGAAGACAATCACCAAAATCCGGAGCATGTGGGGATCAGTGTCCGTCATCCGCCCTTTCTGCGAGGAGGCGACAGCTTCAGCTGGACTCTTGCGATCCTCCTGCTCCAGCCACGAAGGTCCTGCCACCTCTTCTGGCAGTTGCGGATACGGCGTCTGTAGACCCCCACAGATCGAACAGCCCGGGCAATGGTCAGCCAAATCTCATGTTTCGAATGGGCATCAATCTGTGAGGATGACAAGGCTAAAAGTCCATTACGTCACATGCAACATGTTTGGGCATCACACAGTTGGATATACATGTCTTTATCACAAGGGCATATGATGTACACAGGTGGTGCAACTATGTTGATTGACAGTTGTCATGCATTAACAACATGGAAACATTGCCTGAGTATTATAACCATGTAAAATGCACTTTTCCTACACAGTACCTGTCCACTACAGGTACCTACACACTTTGGGGGTAACAACTACTCAGTGAGCATGCTAGCCACTGTTGTACACAATGCCATTAGTGCCAGTCAGACAACATGCACAATGAAAAAGTGTGTGGACTGCACACTTACCTGCTCCCCTGGTTTCCCATAAAGCTTGCTGTACTGTGGAAGGAGGCTGTCCAGCAGGGCCTTGTTCTCCTCCTCTGTGAAGGCTGGGGCCCTCTACACAGTACGTGCCAATCTTGGAGCCAGAGGATGCAGAGACAGCAGCAGTGGTAGCAGTGAATGCAATCTGGGGCATATAGTGCAGGCAAGTGAGCTCTCAGGGGAACTGACAGCCTTAAATCTGTGCTGCAGAGGCAGATTCTGTCCCATGCTTCCAAAGTGATAGGTCCGACACGTTTGCATCCTATGAATCTAGCAAATGCATCGCATTGCATGCCTCGTACACACCTTCCGCATCATTCAAAAAATTAAAATCCATGACACCAAAGACTTTGATACATTGTTGTAGGGAGTCAATGGATTTTTCAGCACACAAATCGTACAAGGGTCAAATCCACGTCAGTCCCCATTTTAGTCAATGTGCAAGGCGTGCGCATGCCTCGTTCCCTAGGTGTACGGCGCGTCTTTTGAATTGGTCACCCGCATCTGTCCCCATTGCAGTCAATGTGCAAAGGATGCCACCCACCATAGCTTGCCAGGGACCCATGAGCACACCAACAATACCGCCTGTGACACAGTATATCAAAGGGCATGTCAGGCTGCATTACCTGTGTGTGTATGTGGGTCAAAATGTGATTTGGTATGTGGCACTTAGTGGCACCCACTCCCAGGCAGGGCAAGGTGTCATGGGGACAGATACCTTTGTGTGTTGTACACATAACCACTGTGATTGACTACTGTACAGTTAAGAGAACGAGGTATGTACACAGTTCCTGGGGTACATTGTGTATGACATGTGACATACACCCTGACTCTTAGGTGGAATGGTATGTGTGTCACAGGGTGTCCCAGTGGCACAAATGTGATCTTCATCCACAGTATGTGTGCATTTTGCTACGCAGATGACTCTGATTTCTTGTGCTCAATGTCAAACGGTCACCACATCCATGTGTTTTGTCAAAGTGAGTTGATGATGCGTCTGTGTGTCACAGACATCCATGTATGACCTGCAAACAAATCAGGTGGCCCTTCATGTGGGTGTCATGTGTGCGTTGTGGTGTGTACATGAGATGCTACATCATGATGGTGTCCTTGTGGCAATACAAGATCCCTGTGTGTGTGTCTGTAAAAAACCTGTGATGTGGGGTAGACATCTGTCCTCACTAGTCACTGTGGTGTGTGTCTGGTATGTGACACCAGTACTGATGTACTGTGACAGAGACCATAGATTTGTCACAGCACAACATGGACCTTGTTGTGTGGACCTGTAGAGCTGAGATGTCAGATGAAGGGCATTTATCTGACATGGGTGCCCCTACCCAACAACACACACATCATGTCCTTGTGTCCTGTCATGTTGTTACATGTGCTATTTAGCATGGACACTAACACATAGATAGGGGTACTGACAAACTGTCTTTACTCAACTATGTTCTGCAGGAGACCAGCTGTCCACAGACATTTCCCTGACCTCGCAACCATGGTTGAACGTGACTGCATGCGACGGTACCGCTTCACTGGGCCACTGATTGAAGAATTGGCGGAGCAGTTGGCCCCACACTTGCAACCTGGCCGAACATACCCTACAGCGCTGCCCCCCAAGGTGAAGGTGATGGCAACCCTACACTTCTTTGCCACCGGTACTTTCCAACACACTGTCGCTACTGCTGGTGGGATGTCACGGACCATGTTCAACCGTGTGCTTCGAAATGTGTTGGAGGCGATTCTGCATTTCCTCAACCACTACATCCATTTCCCAACACCACAACAACTCGCTGACATCAAGGGTGACTTCTATGCACTGGGAAGGACGCCACATGTCATTGGCTCCATTGATGGTACACATGTGAATTTGGTACCACCACAGGCACATGAGCAGACATACTGAAACAGGAAACATTCCCACTCAATCAATGCTCTGGTGGTATGTCTTGCAGAAATTACCATTTCACATGTATGTGCACATTTCCCAGGTTCAGCGCACAACGCTTACATCATGAGGAGTAGTCGCATCAACAATGATGTCACAGATGCAGTACCAGCGTGCCTGGCTTGTCGGTATGTACTGACTGTTTACCATTCTGTGTGTTTGCTAAAGTTGATTTACACCCTCTGTTCAGACTCATCTAATGTGCAATTGTCTTTATGTAGGTGACTCCAGATACCCCAACATGCCGTGGTTGCTGACACCCCTCAGAAACCCTGTGACACTGGCGGAGATGAGCTACAATGAGGCACACAGTCGGACCAGGAGAGTGATCGAGCGGACATTTGGACTCCTGAAAAGCAGATTCCGCTGCCTGGACAAGACAGGAGGGGCACTCCCATATGCACCTGCTAAGTTGCCTCTCATCTAAGATGACGATGACCAACCTCCGCCAGCCAACCTCCGCCTGCCCTGGGGCATGATGCCAGTGATGATGGGGGTGACAGTGATGTTCGGAGCCCACTGATCCACAACTTCTTCACATGAATGTAAGTATACAGTGATGTGTTGTCAAAGTATTGAGTTTGCCTGATATATGTTGGTGGTGCACTGGTGCTGCTTGAGTGTGGCTGTGTGCTACTTGTCAAGATGCTTGCTGTGATGTGTCCTTTCAGGTAGTCTGTACTCCCAAACAGTGTTTACCTGATTGATAGGTTGAGTGTACGCAGTTTGGGTTTTGTTTTGGGCATGTGTATTGTAGTTGTATTCTGTAAATTTGTGTTTTTGATTGTGTTTTCTGTCTTTCCTTCACAGAGTACTTTGGCTGCTGTATGGTGAGGTCTGAACCCCAAAACCCAGATCCTTGTTCCAGAGTGCAAGTAGTCGTTGTCCCAACCAATGATGCGCCACACACCCCTGGACTTTCATTGTTTACCACTTGGTTAATATTTGATCACTGTCACATGAGGTTACCTTGCATCAGTTGTGGAATTTGCTGCTTGCCACTGACCCAGGATGGGTGTGGTGTATGTGCATTCCACTGTACTTCTTGTCAACATCAGTGTAGGCAATGAGTTAGATGGATATGGTGAGTATGTGTTGTGTTGCCCTAGTGGTATGTCTCCCTCATATGTGTCACATTACCATGACTCACATAAAGGTGTTCACATTGCTGTAGTAGTTTGCAGGCACAGTGTTCTTTAGCAGATCAGCATCGCATGACACAAACCAAGTATAAATCACGACAGAGGCAAGTATTGTGTGATTGTGATTTTATTTACAGACATGTGTAAGGATAGTGAACGTAATTGGAAGTTCTGTACAGTGTGATGGTAATCCAAAGTTCACAGGTGAGTTGGTAGTGTTGCTAGATGAAATGTCCAGTGTAGAATCCACAGTAATTTGAGGCATTGTCAAAACTTTGACCCTCCATGTCAAGTGGGTTGGGTGTCAGTCAACAAGGTTAAATGGTTTGCACACAAAGGACGATATCATGTACAGGTGTAGAGTTCCTGGGGGATATGCATGGCCATCAGCGTCTCACTTGCCCTTCTTTGGACGACCCTTCTTCTTTCTCGGGGGACCCTCATGTGCAGGCTGCTGCGGTGCCGAGGACTCTCCGCCAGAGTCCTCCTCCCTCCCTGTGGCAGTGGCGGATGTAGTGGCAACAGATATCATGGGCGCAAAGGGAGGTGCGGTCATGTTGGCGCTGATCTGGCGGAGGCATGTCAGTATGTCCCTATGCACCGCTGTTAGATCATCCAATTTGTCCCACTTGGACTCCATGCGGGACATGTGTGTCTCCATCTGGGACATGTGGGAGTCCAAGCAGGCATGATGGGCAGCCTGCTGTTCTTCGAGGTCCTTGAGGATCTCCACTACCTGGCCAAAACCTCTGATGCTTTCATGGTACGCATCAATAATGCGTCTCAGGTGTGTATCATCATGCAGTCCATCCCCCTCTGCAGGCCGTGTCCTCTGCCTGCCCCCCTCCCACCGCCCCTACCCACACGAGCAGGACCTGCCGTGACAGGCACAGGTGACACTGGGCCCCCTTGATTGTTGGCGCTGGTGGTGTTGTCCGTTGCTTTCAGGGTGCCCTGTGTACCTGTTACGTTGTTGGTGTGTGGCCTCGGCCTGTCCGTGTCGGCAGGGGGACTCTCTCTGTTGTCAGATGTGGCAGGAGTGGTTGCAGGGGGTGCTGATGTTCCTACTGCTGGGGCTGCATGAGACTTGCACCGGAGGTGCCAGGTCGTTTGTGGTCGTCGTCCAAAGAGGACAGAGACTGATCCACACCGGGGAGCGCAGGGTCCGCCAGAGTCTGGGACTGGGACTCTTCTTCAGGTCCTGCTGTGTCCCCAGCATCCCCTATGGTTGGAGGAGACACACAATGTATGTTGTGGTTCTACCGACATCAACGTTTCACACACATGACAGTTTCCACTGGACATCATTATGAGAGTCTGTACATTGCATTGTACTAAGTTGTGACAGACAGAGGTTGATATTGTTGAAGCACTTTGTCATGGCAACCAGAAAGCATTTCGATGTGCTCATCAAGCTGTGTGCATGACCAGCTCATGTATTGATCAATTGTCTGTACATGGCCATTGCTACTCAAGTTCCATCACATGCCTTACACAGCTGTATCATCCCTGTCCACATTACTGATTTAACGATGACATACGTGCAATTACACTTAGGGTAAGTAGCAAGCTTGGGGCACATGTGGTGGCAGATTTTCCTTCGCCCTGTGCGTCACATTGGTGTGTCTGTGCAACATGGTCACAGTCCGCTATGCCTGAGATCTAATGTGCGATACTATTTGGTTGTCTGTGTTCCTAGTTCACATCTCATTTCATAAAAGTCATGGTGTTACCAAAGCTAATAATGTTGGTGCTGAGTTTTGTCAGTGATAACATCTTTTATCTTGTCTATTTCCTCCATGGTGAGAGGGATTGGGCACAGCAACTCTCTTGCTTTTCCATGCTCATGACAGTGATGGCCAGAGGTGTGCGTGTTGCAGTTCTGCTGCTGTGAGTTGCATGCCTCTTCCAATGCAGTCCAGGTTAGTCATTGTGTTTGGAGTGTCTATGACAGTGAGTGATGTGTTGTGTGAATGATGCGTACAATGATGTGGGATTGAAATGCAGCTCACAACTGCACCTTTTGGGAATGACACCATGCTACAGTGTCAGCTATATGGGTGTGTCCATTCTAGTCACTGTCAGGTGTCCACTGCCAATAGTGTATAGGTGACATTATGTGTGCTTGGTGCTATGTACTATGTCTGCATCTCCCCAATTGTCATCTACAAGACACACCTTCACAGCCAGGTCAGGGGACACCCCAGGGACACTGCATCTCCAGACAGTGAGAGAATACCTACAGTTCCAATGGCTGTGAGTTTAAATGTGTTTGAGTTGGCCAGTGCGTAGGTGTAACTTGCAGCCAATTCATACATCAGGACGATGTGTCAGCCATCTAGACAAGGCATTTACTTTCGGAGTGACTGGTCCCAAGGGTGCTATTTGTTCTGGCTGCGAAGGTGTGTTTTGAGGCGGCCTTGATGGCATTTGGAGTCATTGCAGGACCTCCTTCACCCACAGAGGCCAGGTAATCCCCCATGTGGCATGCTTTCATTGCAGGGAGTCACAATTTGCGTTCAGGCTGTCAGGCAGTAGTGTCCTGTTGTTAGTTTGAGCCCAAGTCCAAGCAGGGCCTTGTGCTCACCACAGCAGGGCCTAGTGTCAGCCATCTTGGCAGTACTTTTCTACTACCTGTTAGCTGAGAATGGTGCAGGGGGGTATTCCTGGGCCATGTGGGATGAGGGCTGTTGGCTGTGACTACGACTCCCATCATGCTTTTGGCTACACCCACCTGCCCAGCATACCCAACCTTCCTTCCTGGGACTTTGCTTCCCTGTGAGTGATTGAGACAGCAATGGCAAGATGACTGACAGTGGTGTCCCCTTGTTTGTTTGAGCACAATACCCAGCAGGGCATTGTGCTCCACACAGCAGAGCCCATTGTCAGAGATCTTGGAAGGGACTTTTCACTCACTCTCTTGTGGAGCATAATCCGAGGTGTGTGTTTTGGTGTTGGTGGGAGGGGTGTGTGTGACAGGGGCTGCTGGTAGATGTAGTCAGAGCTGGCAGTCCTCTTCTTCCCAGTCCAGGTATCCCACCATGCAGCATGCTTCCATTGCAGGGAGTGTATGTTACCTTTCAGGCTGTCAGGCATTGGTGTCCTGTTGTTTGTTTGAGCCCAATCTCAGCAGGGCCTTGTGCTCCCCACAGCAGGGCCTAGTGTCAGCCATCTTGGCAGTACTTTTGCTCTCCCTGTGAGCTGAGCATGGTTCAGTGTGAGCTTGCTGGGACATGTGTGTGGGGGACTGTTAGCTGTGACTACAACTCCGATTATGCTTGTGGCTACACCCACCTTCCCACAATACCTGACCTTCCTTCCTGTGATTCCTTTTCCCTATGTGGTGGTGTGCCTGTGCTGACAAGTTGGCAGACAGTGGTGTCCTGGTGTTTGTTTGCACACAAGTCCCAACAAGCCCATGTGCTTCATAGTGCAGAACCCAGTGTGGTATATCTTTGTGAGATATTTTAATTGAGTCTGAGGGAATGCATTATACCAGGTGGGTTGTGTGGAGTTTGTGTTAAGGGGTGTGTGTGTGCAAGTACCTGCTGGTAGATTTAGTCAGAGCTGGCAGTACTCCTTCCCACTAGGCCAGATATCCCACCATGCAGCATGCTTCCATTGCAGGGAGTGTAAGTTACCTTGCAGGCTATCAGGCATTGGTGTCCTGTTGTTTGTTTAAGCCCAAGTCCCAGCAGGGCCTTGTGCTCCCCACAGCAGGGCCTAGTGTTATCCATCTTGGCAGTACTGTTGCACTCCCTGTGAGGTGGGCATGGTTTAGTGTGAGCTTGTTGGGACATGTGGGTGGGGGACTGTTGGCTGTGACTGCGACTCCCATCATGCTTTTGGCTACACCCACCTTCCCACAAAACCTGACCTAGCTTCCTTTTGACTCTGCTTCCCTGTGAGTGGGTGAGGCAGCAATGGCAAGATGACTGACAGTGGTGTCCTCTTGTTTGTTTGGGCCCAAGACCCAGCAGGGCCTTGTGCTCCCCACAGCAGAGCCCACTCTCAGCCATCTTGTCAGTTTTTTCAACTCCCTGTGAGATGTGCATGGTTTGGGGTGGAGCTTGTGGGACCATGTGTGAGGGGGGCTGTTGGCTGTGACTGCAACTCCCATCATGCTTTCTGCTACATGCACATTCCCAGCAGCCCAACCTTCCTTCATTTTGATTCAGCTTTCCTGTGAGGTAGTGTGACAGTGGTGGCAAAATGGATGACAGTATTTCGTCAATCATGACTTCCAACTCACTATCTGTGAACTTTGGATTCTTCTTGGCGGGCATGGTGCTGGGGGGTTGTGGGGACTAATGTGTGTGTGAGGGTGTAAGTGAGTGTGGTGGGTGTGAGTTTGTCAGTGGATATGTGATTTAGTTTCTGAGTGGTGAAAATGGTGTAGTTGTGTGGTGCATGAGTTGTGGTGTGTCTCTGCAGTGTGGTGGTGTTGTCTGCTGTCCTATGTCTGTAGTTTGCAAAGGATCATGGTAGGGATTTCTGGACTTTATGTAGATGGAGTTGTGGGTGTGTCTTTGTTCCTTTATGTATTTATGTTTTATTTATTGGCTTTGTCATTGCTTTTTTGGTCCTTTGTTATCTTATTTCCTTTGGTTTTGTTGGGCATGATGGAGACGTTCGTTTGACCGGGTCGGACGCTGCCAGTGGCTCCCACGGGGTAACCCGAATCTGTCACACTGACATTCTGCTGTGTTTCTACGTTGATGTACGCGTCAGACGCAAAGGGGTCTATTGTTTGCTAGTCACTGTTTTCAGTAAGTCTCGGTCTTCTGGATCGTGCTCCGTGCGAGTCGCTCTCATTTCACACGTATTGCATTGTACTATGCGGGTCGTGCAGCGCGGGCACATTTCGGTAAGGTCCATTCCTGATGCATGTCCGTCGGTACGATTCCCGGTCAGTTTACGGGCGAATCAATGATTTCCGAACGGTTCGGTCGTGCGGCTTGTGTTCCGTACGGGTGGGTTGTAATTCACATACGTTGCATCATACTGCGCGGGTCGTACAGCGCTGGTCCGTGGTCGGTCGGTACGTTTTGCGACCAGAATCGTAATCGGCCCCTCTGTGTTGCTTGCTGATCTGTTTACAAATGACCAATTAGTATAAATACATACCTACTTTGCCAAGTACATAGACAAAAAAGCATCCCTTGTTTATGCAACTGGGTAAATCCTCTAATTTACAGTACAGTCATTGCTGCAATGTAGTTTTAGTTTCCCATTTATCATTCATGAACACATAGACATTAAGATACCCCATCAAAGTTATCTGCCACTATACTTTAATATCTACTGCTTTATCTAACACCTTTTCAATAGTCCCATTTTTTTAAAATGTCCAGATGTTTTGAGGACACATCAAGATCTAGAGGATATATTGTTTTATAAGCCATTTAAAGCTTAATATAAAATGCCATAAAATGACTAGAAGACAAGCAATTTAACAGATTGGTAATTCCCATGGTGGTATTTATTTTGGAGAAAATACATTAACTGCAATCCTTAAGTATGTTAATTGAAGGCTGTGTTGTTCGATAAGTGAACCAAGGCGTAAGTAAATATTGCAAGCCCACCGAAGTCAATCGCACTGCAAGACACAAACATCAACCTAAAAACCAGGACACCAAGAAACTTGTCAAAACAACAAACGCCAGATGTAAAGAAACAAAATTTGAAAATAGCATCTGTTTAACAGTCTGAGAAGCTAGGAATGAATTAGACATGAATCCCGAAGGCGAGAAGCCATTCAGAACCGCCCAAAAAATATTGTGTTGCAACAACAATATTTTACACAAATTTAAATGAATAGTGCGTCTGTGGGTCATATTCGAAGAAATGGTGGGTGGCTTAATGAATATAGAGAGAAGACATACACTGAATATTTTATAGTGCCACATATGCACACAGTGCTTGAAATTATATTATAGACGTTTCACAATCGCAAATACATTCCACCACAAAATCAGCACTATGGCTTCTACAGAACAAATCTGAAAAAGGCTCTGAACATTTCCACCATTTTTTCTTGTGAATCCTCACCAGGTATTATATTATGTGTAGGGCCACTGGAATTATGCATCAGGGGAGGACCAAAATATGATGAAGGTTTGACCAAATTATGTGGCAAGAAAAGACAATTTATGTAGCATAATGCGACCATTTTGTACTAGCATTACTTCACTGTTTTATTACACTTACTGACACTATCTGGGCATAGATTCCACCTCATTCGCACCAGTTTAACACCCAAATATATCACTAATCATCGAAAAGGTGATCAGTTAACTTTGCAAAGAGTCTTTCACTGGGCAGCAACAAGTGGCTGTGTTTTTAGTAACTTTTGATCTGTTTGAGTTAAAACAATTTTTTTTGTTAAAATTGCCAGATTATGGCCCTTATTTATGAAGGACTTGCGCGGCCATTGCGCCACTTTTTTGTGACTCAGTGGTGGCGTAATCAATGTGCCACACTGCATCCTATTTACAAGTGATGCATCTAGCCAGATGCGTTACTTTGTAAAGGCCTGCGCTCATTATACCTGCATCAGGTATAATGTATGCAGGGTTGGCGTTCCCCTGTAAATAAGCCTCGTAGAAGTGGCACAGTGAAATTTATGAGATTTCACTACGCCACTTCTACGACTTGACTGTGTCAAAATCCTTACACCAGGCATAAGGATTGATGCAGGTCTTTTCACATGGGACTCACCCATGGGTCATGGCACACATTGCTGGAGTTGATTCAGCTTTCCGACACACTCCAACAGTGCCTCATTATTGCACCACCAGATACATCAGAATTCCTGATGTATCCGTAATCCTTGTGCCATGGAGCCATAAGGATGATGCTATGAAAAGTGATGCATCAATGTTTTTGTGCAGAGAGAGGCATTGATATTTTTGTGCAGCGAAGTGTCACTTTTCATAAATAAGGCCTGTGTAGCCAGACCAACCACATTCCCTACACAAGCCAGAAAAGAATGCTAAATGTTGGGTCCACAGAGCACCCAGCACATCAGATGTAAATTTGACCAGCCATTAACCAATGGTACAGGACCATTTCTCCAACAGCATTGGTAGTGTGGCAAAGTGGTGCCTTTTGGCAAGGGAGGAGAGGCAATGTGAAGAAATGGTGTGCCTGAAAATAGCTTCTGACGGCAGTGCTGCAGACAGAGGATGTGAGGGGTCAGGGTACACAGAAGGACCTCCAGGAAGCCAGAAAGCAGCAGAAGCAAAATAAGGGAAATAGAAATTGCTGCTCCCCAATTTCACTGGCACCTAACACACACTGTGTTGTTTCTAGGTAGCCTGGTCATCATCCACTTACTTTTCTTCTCCTTGCAGCAGGGTAAGCAGTGGGACATGAGAGCTGCTGGGGGGGCACTATGTCCACTGTCAGGGCCATTTAGAAGCAATAAGTGATTATTAATTCACCTCTCATCTCACTGTCATACTTCCTAAGGCAATTACCCCCTTAATTCATGAGAAGGAAATATACCTTGGCCTGTGCAATGGTATACACTCAATATTGGTTCATGACGTGGATTTGACGCTGTAATAGAACATTCCTAAAGGTTTTTCAGAATCTAGTAGGTATGGGAGGAGAAGGCAGGCGTATGCCTACCCCTGGAAGCAAAGGCTATCAAGATTAAAGAAGGTTTCAGGCTGACTCAAAATGTGTTGAGGCTGAAAAACCCAAGATATTGCCTGAACTATGTCCCCAATGACTGGCGGCCAACTTTTCCATCAACTTTTATGGCTATTATTCTGTGACAAATGCAGCAGACTCTTGCTCAGAGGCAGTTACTTCCGAATGCAAAATATGTATGGCCTGTGCCAAAGAATCTCTAGCCTTCTCCATAGTCGATCAAGAAGTCAAATAAAGTCTCAACAATCTGTCCAGGTCTGAAAGCTGAAGACAGATGTGCACTGAGGAGCAGATCAGAAGGGGCACCTCCCTGTGTCCTTAAGGTACCACTGCTCACCACTGTATCAGACTGGACACAAAAGGCTCCACCACAGGTCTAGGGAAACAGATAACACTGAAACCAAGAGAGCTAAAACAAGAGAAGTACAGTAATCAGTAAGATGTCCACATTGTACAATTTGAGTCTATGTTCTCAATAATTCCCCCTTCACAGCCAACCTTCACAAGGGAACCATCAGATTGAAAATGCATTGCTGCTGATAATCTGAATTCCCAGCAGCAACCTTATAGAAATAGGGATAAATTCATCTGAAGATTAATATTTCTACACTTACATAAGCACACATTAATGGATGCAGAAGAACCCCCCATAAGGATAGCTTCTTTGGATCAGGAGTAAATAAGTCAATTAAATACAAAAGAGCTTTATTCGGTATGTACAACAACCATAAAAGCAAAAACAAAACTTAAAACACATGTATAAGACATCCAAAGCATACGACAGACCAATTAGTTATCAAGTATAATACATTTCCTAGCAGCAATTATTTTTGAATAAACTATCCAGTGCATAAAACAGTCCAATTAATTATCAAGTATGATAGATTTCCTAGCAGCAATTATTTGTTTGAATACAAATATCCCTTGCGTAAATCAGTCCAGTTAATTATCAAGTATGATAGATTTCCTAGCTGCAATTGTTTTTAGAATAAAAGAAGCAACATAAAACATATTCCAGGATCATTACGTGTAGCCAATAAGTTCACTGCAGCATGGGTTGTTCTCACATTGAATTTTAGAAAAGAGAGTTCCTGGGAAAGCAACTAGGTGATGTACTATACCTAATGTCAAGCGGGTCAAAACAAAGCGATGTGATGGCCTTGTCACTACTGTCAAGTAATATTGAAATCCTCCTCTGACCTCAAGCTGTTGATAAAATACGAGAGTAGGTTGCTTCCCTATCACTCTCCTGTGAGTCTCTATTTGGTGGGCTAAGAAGTTATCCTTAAAATCCTTTTTGAATATGGTTGTCACACAGCCTGGGTCTCCATGATTCGGGAGAATCAATAAAATACTAACCAATCACAAATATGTTTGAGCCAGGGGATACTGTAACTGTTATTCAAAAGTAAGCAGTCTTTCATCATGGTTTGAGTAAATTTAGTCTCCTCTTTGGCCCAAATGAATCTCCATAGCAATAATGACCGCAAAGCGATGATATCCGTTTGGAAATTAATACCTACTTCACGGTGTGTAATTTCGGTAGATGCTGATGGGGGTAGGCACAAGAGGCGTTTTAAAAAAGAGTTTTCTTCGAGCTGTAGTGTCTGGCTATGATTTTGGCCCCAAACCCCTGCACAGTAAAGGGCAATGGCAACACATCTAGCCTTGTTAATGTCTACCATATCCTTAATGCGATGGTTGCTTAGCTTGGCTGCAAATCTAAAAATACCATGGGCACTCTTGACCATCTTAGAGCGTACATTACACAAGTTCGTTCGTCCATTTCCCATTTCCTGGGTAAGTTACACCCAGATAGCAAAAGGTATTGACCGATTTGATTCCACAGAGGAATTTCCTATGTAAAAGGTTTTACATTTCTTGGTTTTCTGACCACAGGCCATGACAAAAGTTTTGGTCTTTCTAATTAATAATTTCCTATTCTTGATAAAAAGGCTAAAATTATTCATTAATTGCTGTAGGCCAACTGGGGTTCTGGAGAGCAGCACCGCATCTTTTGCATAAAGTAAGACGGGTACGGGGTTGCCAGCTATTTGTGGTGCATCTGCCTGTATGGACCTGAGGGCTTTGTCAACTTTATTTATAAATAGAAAAAAAAGTAGCGGTGCCAAAACACAGCCCTGGCGGATGCCTCTTTTAACCTCAAAGTGTGGTGTACACTCACCCCGCTGACCATATCGCACATTGCACAACGTTTCTCATACAGCCTTGCAAGGAAGAACATTATTTCCTTGGGGTCACCTAGATTGAGCAAGGTTGGCCACAAGATAGAGTGGTGAACAAGGTCAAATGCACTGCTAAGTTCTGCAAAACACAGGTATAGTCTTCCCTGTTTAGAGTGTGTATATTTGCCTATCAGGAGTTCTAAGTTAATGCATTGCTCAAGGGTTCCCAGCCGTTTTCTGAAACCATGCTGAACTGGTGAGAGTATCTCATTTTCTGTACCCAGTTTTCAAGTCTCACAGATAGTATTCTACTCATCACTATAAATGATGAATCTAGAAGCGAAATGGGGGGGTAATTTTTAGCTTCGGTTCGGATACCTTTTTTAACAAGCATTTACAATACAATGGTCTCGGCTTTGTTAAAGTTAGAGCTATTGGCACTGCTCATGACATTATTTTTTTGTTTTTATTTTTAAAACATTTAAAGAAACGCCATTGTTATTTACAATGTCAATAGCTTAATCTCTCTCAAATGCGAGACCTATTGCATTTGCACCCACACACAGAGCCACACACACAAAGCCACCTCCACAGAGCTATTCACATAGAGCAACCCACACACAAATAGAGCCACCCACACAGAGCCACCCACACACAGACAGAGCCACCCACGCATAGAGCCACATACAAAAAAAGCCACCCACACAGAGCAACACACACAAAGGCACACACATACACACACACACATAGAGCCTCCCACACACACACAGAGCCACCCACACTTACACAGAGCCACACACACAAAGCCACACACACAGAGCCACACATACATACACAGAGCCGCATACACATACACACACAGCCACAGGCACACACATACAGAACCACACACACACACATAGATCTAGACACATACACATTGATCTTGGGAGCCAAAGCAGAAGTGGCACCGTTGTTTCTAGATCTTTGCATTTATCACTAAAAATTAAGCATTTAAAAAATAAATGACTAATAAAAATTGACAGATTATCTGAAAGGTTTCTGAGGTGGCCATAGTGGGGGCGATTGGTCAGCGAACACTTCTGCCGTAGTCATTACTCTCTGCCTCGCAAAAGAACGGAAAGTTAAGGAAGCTGTTGAGGTTTTCTCTAGGTTTGCCATGATGATTACTCATTGGTCTCAGGATTTTGTATGGTTAGGTCTGAAACATCAGGAAGCTGCTGAGACGTGTCCTGCCCTCTGCCAGAGCAAATTCCATGTGGGAGACACAAACATTATCTGTTGTTCCGTCCCCTGGCCTCACATAACCCCACATTTCCTTTGATTCTCTCTCCCGACTGAAATATTACATTTATTCAAATTACAGGCGCTAGGGGCGCCAAGTAATTTAGAGCAGTTTTCCCAAACTGACTTTTTTCCCGCTCTGTCCCTAATTCCTCCCAGTGCTGCCCCTCCCCCCGCCCCCACAGGAACCCTTATCCTGCCCTTTGTATTGCTGCTCGTTCTTCTGCTTCTCGGGAGGTGTAGGGGGAGTACACAATGCAACTGGACGGGCTCACGGGTTGGACGCGTGCCATTTGGGCACGGGGACATTGTCAGGCTGGCTGTCCCGTCTTTAAGAAGCAAGAACTGGCACCATGTAGCATAATCTTATATAGTCTGGAATGAGTGGAAGAAAGAATACTTTATCAAAAACCTCCAGTACCCATTGAATCATATGGTATAACACCATCCAGTGTGCTGCGAACTTAAAATTTCAAAGACAACAGAAAAGATGGAAACAAGAAAGTGTAAAGTCAGTCCACAGGTTAATTAAACAGCTTTGCTCACTCTACACACACCCTCAATCATGGAAAGAAGTAGGTGAAAAAATGTGTAAAGGAAGAGAAAGTATCTCACATGCGCACCACCAGAGGAGCTACTGGTTGGTTCTCACCAGCTTGCCCACATCTATTTCATCATTGATAGCTTTCTCTTAAGAAAAGAGTGAAGTTTCCAGTGCAAGGAAATACAAACACACAACAGAAGAAATGTGTTTTGTGAAAACAAGAACACAAAAGATGTGCCAACAAAGACAAAAAAGGGGTTAGACTCACAAATATACTTTTTATTCTTATTATGAGTCTATCCCACTGTTTAAAAACACAGCATGTTGAATACCTTGTTAATGACGGCCGACATGTTTCATTGCCAATAAGTTTGTGGCAAATTCATCAGGGCAAATAGAGGTCAAAGATCACCTCCCTGGATACATAACAATAAAAAGGACTGACAAACACAAAGAAACAACAAACAGCTTAGTTAGTTCAACGGGATGTCCTCAATGAAATCTCATAAGTATATTCACAAATAATCACGGAATTCCATGATTCTGAACTCAAGTCTATTACCTAGTTGGAGCTATGGGCCCGCATACCAGCCACCAACCAGTCACAGGGGCGTATAACCTGTTTGCTTTCGCCTCCCTGTTAAAAAAAGCACGACCGTTGCTAGTGCCTGCATCTGTGAAAAGAATGTAAAAACAATATAAAACTAGCGGGGATTGGTCCCCGGTGTCCACGCCTTTGCCATTCATGTGAAACAAAGATGTTCCAACTGTTCCACAACCGAAATACAAACAGTGTCGCGCCGATGTAAGTCACAGAAACCCAGCGCATCAGTAGCCCTTGTGATAATCCACTTGTCTCACATAATCACTCCTGGTTCTCCTCATATATAGGCCACCATACTGTTGCCCATGTATCTGCCTGCACGTTTGAATACTGTGAACGTTGTTATCACATTCTTCCCAAAGTCAAGCATCTACGCACTTCAAGCGTGCCCACCTAAAGAATTCAACTAGAAGGAGGGCAAGTAATACTCGCAATGGTGACGAGTAACGACAACTCACGCACCGCGAGCGTTGCGTGAGTTGTAAACATTGGGTTGAGGCTGGCTCAGGTTGTAAGAGCACCTGCAGACCTGCAGGTCATTGACAGTTAAAGTACTTCTGCGTTACTCATCACCATTGCGAGTATTACTTGCCCTCCTTCTAGTTGAATTCTTTAGGTGGGCACGCTTGAAGTGCGTAGATGCTTGACTTTGGGAAGAATGTGATAACAACGTTCACAGTATTCAAACGTGCAGGCAGATACATGGGCTACAGTATGGTGGCCTATATACGAGGAGAACCAGGAGTGATTATGTGAGACAAGTGGCTAATCACAAGGGCTACTGATGCGCTGGGTTTCTGTGACTTACATCGGCGCGACCCTGTTTGTATTTCGGTTGTGGAACAGTTGGAACATCTTTGTTTCACATGAATGGCGAAGGCGTGGACACCGGGGACCAATCCCCGCTAGTTTTATATTGTTTTTACATTCTTTTCACAGATGCAGGCACTAGCAACGGTCGTGCTTTTTTGAACAGGGAGGCGAAAGCAAACAGGTTATACGCCCCTGTGACTGGTTGGTGGCTGGTATGTGGGCCCATAGCTCCAACTAGGTAATAGACCTGAGTTCAGAATCATGGAATTCCGTGATTATTTGTGAATATATTTATAAGATTTCATTGAGGACATCCCGTTGAACTAACTAAGCTGTTTGTTGTTTCTTTGTGTTTGTCAGTCCTTTTTATTGTTATGTGTCCAGGGAGGTGATCTTTGACCTCTATTTGCCCTGATGAATTTGCCACAAACTTTTTGGCAATGAAACATGTTGGCCGTCATTAACAAGGTATTCAACATGCTGTGTTTTTAAACAGTGGGATAGACTCCTAATAAGAATAAAAATATATTTGTGAGTCTAACCCCTTTTTTGTCTTTGTTGGCACATCTTTTGTGTTCTTGTTTTCACAATACACATTTCTTCTGTTGTGTGTTTGTATTTCCTTGCACTGGACACTTCACTTTTTTCTTAAGAGAAAGCTATCAATGATGAAATAGACGTGGGCAAGCTGGTGAGAACCAACCAGTAGCTTCTCTGGTGGTGCGCACGTGAGATACTTTCTCTTCCTTTACACTTTTTTTCACCTACTTCTTTCCATGATTGAGGGTGTGTGTAGAGTGAGCAAAGCTGTTTAATTAACCTGTGGACTGACTTTACACTTTCTTGTTTCCATCTTTTCTGTTGTCTTTGAAATTTTAAGTTCGTAGCACACTGGATGGGGTTATACCATATGATTCAATGGGTACTGGAGGTTTTTGATAAAGTATTCTTTCTTCCACTCATTCCAGACTATATAAGATTATGCTACATGGTGCCAGTTCTTGCTTGTTGAAACTGTATTTGATTGGAGGGTGTTCTGGCACGTCTTCCCTCTGTAGCTCCTCTTTTTGATTCAATACGTAGAACGGCGGCTCAGCCGTGAGAGCTTACACTTTAAGTGGTTTTTAAGAAGTTTCCGCAACAACAGCTTGTTTGTTTTGGGATTGTCCCACCCTCCGTGGGTATTTGTCTTTTTAGACTTTAGTGTATATTCATTGACTACTTGTGGCGGTGCCTCCGTCTGTGAAAACCGTTGCTTGGGGCCCCCCCTTTTTTTCAGACTGTGTTTCTTGCGGTAGGGGAGTGATTGGACAAAATGGACCGGAATTGCCTAGCATTTACAGACGATCAGATTGCGGCCATTCTGTCAGATCCATCACTCTTTCCTGATTCATCTTTGTCCAGTACACTTTCTGCTAGAGAAGAATGGGGGAAGTTGAGTGGCTTAAAGAAACGTCAGGTAAGGGTGGCACTACACGGGGCTCTCATGACCGAATATTATCGGGCAGGGGCTGCTCCTGCGAGTTTATTGGTCAGGATTGAACCTAGAATCTTCCTGGAAGATAAGCAATTCCGGGTTGATTGGAGCTTCATCGCAAATAAATGCACCCGGGATTGGCTTATCTTAATTATTCAAACGGCTAAAAGGCTGAGTGATGCCTTACTGAAGGAAATTGTTGATTTAGAAGAAGTGATAAAAAATGACACAACCCTCACTGACACTAAAGAACATCTACAGAGAATACAAGATGATTTGACTGAATATAAAAACTATATGGTCAATCAAAAAATTAAGGGACTCAAAAGGAACTTGGAGAGATACACACATGAATGGGCATTCCCTTATGTTGATGATCAGTATTACCAAGCTAGCAGTGAACAGATTCCTTTGGCAAGATATCAGAGAGGGGGGCGTCAACAGTCTAGGAGAACACCTGGTAACTGGACTTTCGACAACACCTCCAGTGAGGAGGACGAAGCCTCTTTACCTACAGCCCAGGGGAAGGTCAGGTTCAATCTTGAACCACAGCCCAACCAAGAACTTGGGTCTTTGATCCGTTCTTTTTTGGGCCAGGCCCAACAAGGCAACAGAGGGGGAGGTTACAGGGGACGTGGCAGAGCCAGACAGAACCAATCTCAGAACTGGCAATTGTTTTCCCCACGCCAAACTCACAGTCGAGGCAGAACCCCGTTGTAAATAACATCGTTGTAAATCTTTCTGATTATGAGTTAACCACAGGCCAGTTGAAAGTCTTGAATCGAGGGCTTGGTTATGTTCCCACTCCCAACCATGATTCTTTTAAATGTTGGACTGAAGTCCATGAAGTGATGAGGAAGATTAAGATCAAAAAATTATTTTCTAACAAAGAACCGATCTCCTCTTCTGTTTTTTCAACTGATCTACGCCACCCTTCTCATTTTTGTCCACCACTATCTACGGTAGGCCCAGAGGTCGCAGTTTTTGAAAGCAAGGTATTGAGTGAGATCAGTCTTCTCGAGGAATCCCAGCATACTAATGCCTTTAATAACATGGGCAAATCTGATTGGGATGCAGTGAAATCTTTACAGGATAACGCTGCTTTGACTATTAAATCTGCTGACAAGGGGGGCGCTGTGGTCCTTATGAATACCTGCGACTATGAGGCTGAGGTTCTGAGGTTGCTGAGTGACAGAAGGAACTATCGACCTCTTGTACGTGATCCCACGGCCGAATTGCTACAAATGATTACTACTATTGTGGCACAGGCACGTGAGAAGAAGTGGATCACTGTCAAAGAGGCGGATTTTCTTGTTAATGCTAACCCCAGGATACCGGCATTCTATATTCTGCCGAAGATTCATAAGGCCCAGTGTCCTCCCCCTGGACGTCCAATAGTATCCGGGATTTCTTCGGTACTCGAGCCCCTTTCACAATTTGCTGATTTCTTCTTGAGGGAATCTGTAATCAACCAGCGGTCCTATGTTCAGGATACGACTGATATCCTTAACATTATAAATGATATGGATTTTGACCCTTCCCAGCAGTTACTCGTGACTATCGACATCGAGTCCTTGTACACTAGCATATCCCAGGACGCGACGCTGGTGGCAGCAGCTTGCGCTCTTGGTGCCCAGGAGTGGTTCTACGATACTCCCCAGTCTTTTGTCATGCAATGTGTGGAGCTGGCCCTGACTCGTAACTATTTCCGCTACAAAGATGACCTATATTTACAAACTTCGGGGACATCTATGGGCGCTACCTTTACGCCGAGCCTGGCATGCATCTATGTCGGCCAATTTGAGGAACATCATCTGGACCAGCTCTCCAATCCCTTCCAGGGGCATATCTGCCTCTGGAGGAGATATATAGATGATGTTCTATGTATCTGGTCCGGCACGCAGCAACTACTTGATGAATATTTGGAGTGGTTAAATTCGCTTGACACCTGTCTGAAATTTACCTGGCAGATAAGTAGGGAGACGGCCACGTACCTTGATCTTGACATCACTGTGGTTAATGACAAACTTAGCACTAGTGTCCACCATAAGCCCACTGATAAAAATTCCTTGTTGCACTATCAGTCTTTCCATCCAAGGGCTCTGAGGGATAATCTTCCGGTGGGCCAATTTCTGAGATACCGCAGGAATTGCTCCTCCACATCTGACTACCTGCGGCAATCGGAGGTTTTGAGTGAGAAATTGGCTCAACGTGCCTATCCAAAGAGAATCATCACCAGAGCACGTAAGAGGGCCCATAATACACCTAGGGAAGCTCTGCTTGAGAGAAGTCAAAAGGAATCAAAAGGAATCAAAAGAGAGTCTGCCTGTAGTCTTGACGTTTGACCCCCTGTCCAGCAAGATCAGGCAGATAATAAAGAGACACTGGTCACTGCTGTCGACCAGTAACTTTCAGATGACACAGCCCAGATTTGCGTTTAAAAGGACGCAGAACTTGAGGGACAGACTAGTGCATACGAGACCTGTTCATGACAAAAAGAGTGTGACTCTTCCCCCAGGACACCATCCCTGTGGCGGATGTTCGGTGTGTCAGCTGACGGAGAAAACAACTGAAATTACACTAGGTAGTGGGAGAACCTGGTTCCTTCTTCAGTTTCTAACTGTAACACATGTCATGTAATATACAGACTTACATGCCCGTGTGGGTTACACTATATTGGTTTAACATCTAGAAAGGTCAAGGTGCGCGTACAAGAACATCTAAGCACGATTAGGGCAGGCAAACTCACTACACGTCTGGTACAACATTACCATGATCAGCAACACCACTTTAAATCATTAAAATGGGTTGTTTTGGAGAAGGTTTTTGGTGATGCTGGCGATGTGGAGAAGAGATTGGCAGTGAAGGAGGCTTGCTGGATCTATACAGAGAAGGGGGACACTGTTGGTCTGAATGACCAAATTGAGTGGAATAAAGTAAGTAGATAGGCTGTCCACTTTAGTTCCAGTATAACATCAAGAGAAAATCATCATACCCCTGTCTTTGCACGTTTTGTTGACTTGTATTTCCATATACCACGCAGTATGTCCCAGACTTGAATTAAATGAAGCAGGTTTAATTGAATAAGTATATGATAGTAGCCTTGGGATGATAGACTATCTGCTACATAAGGGGCGCCCCCGTGCCTTTGGTTATTGTGAAAGTGGTGATATCCATCCTGAAGCAGCTCATTGTCTTATAACACGCCCAGATATCGCTATAGTTTTTGCCAAGTAGTTGATTCTGATCTAGAATGGCAAGACGGGCTGATTTATGGACTTCGAGTGTCCAAAACAGGGTCCATTTGTATTATTCATTGGGATTAGACATAGTGCTAAGATGGCCGCCACACTCCCCATAATGCTCACACTCGATATTGGAACTTTTGAAGTCTCGTGAGGCGTGAGTTTGGAGTGTTTGTAAGCGGACGCGGGTAGGCGGCAACCCGATGCTGGGTTGAGTTACCGCCCGTGTGTAAAGGTATACGGTAAGCAGAGGGGCTCTAGAGACGCTGGGAGGCTCTCGCTTGAGCATCGAACGCTGCACAGCTTCTATATTTCGTAAAGTCGTGGGTCCTCGCGAGCGTTGCGTGAGTTGTAAACATTGGGTTGAGGCTGGCTCAGGTTGTAAGAGCACCGGCAGACCTGCAGGTCATTGGCAGTTAAAGTACTTCTGCGTTACTCATCACCATTGCGAGTATTACTTGCCCTCCTTCTAGTTGAATTCTTTAGGTGGGCACGCTTGAAGTGCGTAGATGCTTGACTTTGGGAAGAATGCGATAACAACGTTCACAGTATTCAAACGTGCAGGCAGATACATGGGCTACAGTATGGTGGCCTATATATGAGGAGAACCAGGAGTGATTATGTGAGACAAGTGGCTAATCACAAGGGCTACTGATGCGCTGGGTTTCTGTGACTTACATCGGCGTGACCCTGTTTGTATTTCGGTTGTGGAACAGTTGGAACATCTTTGTTTCACATGAATGGCGAAGGCATGGACACCGGGGACCAATCCCCGCTAGTTTTATATTGTTTTTACATTCTTTTCACAGATGCAGGCACTAGCAACGGTCGTGCTTTTTTGAACAGGGAGGCGAAAGCAAACAGGTTATACGCCCCTGTGACTGGTTGGTGGCTGGTATGTGGGCCCATAGCTCCAACTAGGTAATAGACCTGAGTTCAGAATCATGGAATTCCGTGATTATTTGTGAATATACTTATGAGATTTCATTGAGGACATCCCGTTGAACTAACTAAGCTGTTTGTTGTTTCTTTGTGTTTGTCAGTCCTTTTTATTGTTATGTGTCCAGGGAGGTGGTCTTTGACCTCTATTTGCCCTGATGAATTTGCCACAAACTTATTGGCAATGAAACATGTTGGCCGTCATTAACAAGGTATTCAACATGCTGTGTTTTTAAACAGTGGGATAGACTCCTAATAAGAATAAAAAGTATATTTGTGAGTCTAACCCCTTTTTTGTCTTTGTTGGCACATCTTTTGTGTTCTTGTTTTCACAATACACATTTCTTCTGTTGTGTGTTTGTATTTCCTTGCCCTGGACACTTCACTTTTTTCTTAAGAGAAAGCTATCAATGATGAAATAGACGTGGGCAAGCTGGTGAGAACCAACCAGTAGCTCCTCTGGTGGTGCGCACGTGAGATACTTTCTCTTCCTTTACACATTTCTTCACCTACTTCTTTCCATGATTGAGGGTGTGTGTAGAGTGAGCAAAGCTGTTTAATTAACCTGTGGACTGACTTTACACTTTCTTGTTTCCATCTTTTCTGTTGTCTTTGAAATTTTAAGTTTGTAGCACACTGGATGGGGTTATACCATATGATTCAATGGGTACTGGAGGTTTTTGATAAAGTATTCTTTCTTCCACTCATTCCAGACTATATAAGATTATGCTACATGGTGCCAGTTCTTGCTTGTTGAAACTGTATTTGATTGGAGGGTGTTCTGGCACGTCTTCCCTCTGTAGCTCCTCTTTTTGATTCAATTACTGTCCCGTCTTGCCAGTGCTGTGAAGGACACTTAAACGAACTGCATCGAGAAATTCAACAAAATGGGTGACAAACCCGGGATAGAAACATTATCAAATAAAGGGCCCACCTAAAATGAAGATGCCATTTCACTTCCAAATCCAAAAGTCTACTGGAGAATACACATCAGCAGCATGTTACCCCCACTGAGGACCAGTCAGCTGCATGACTTCGTAATGCTGTTAAAAGTGTCCCAGATAACTAGATAATGTGTTTTCTCTAGCAGCAGCACAGATAGAAGGAAGGGCAGTCATGAACCTACAAAGATGTTTTGGTCTGGCTTGAAAGTCCAACTGTCACCTGACATTTTAACCTAGACCAATATTATTCTACAGTTATTTGCTCAAACATAAATATATATCCATTCTCATGCTGTTTTCTTGCAATGTTTTCACATTACCATACAATATTCCTCTAAAGCCAGACCTATTGACATTGCTCTGTCTTGTGGTCCACCTCCTCTGAATTAGGTCTCAAGTCTCGTGGGTGAAACCATGCTCATGCTAAAGTTGTGCTGTAGTCCTGTGATCATTTAGAGGTCGTGCTCTTTGGCCTGTGCTGTGACGTCCATCTGTAGAGAGTTTAAATGCTTGTAATCCGAGACTAAATATATTCTGGATTCGCTGTTCTACATTTTAAAGGGCAGAAATGTTTTAGGATATTGGACTCAAACACTCTAAATTAAATAGAAACATAAGTGCATCTATCCCTATTGGCCAAAGGGGGGCATACTTCAACATGAATACGGAACCATCTGGCAGCCTAATCTCTAGAATGCGCGAGACGGTGAGCAGTCTAAATATCAAAAATGTAATTTCGACCTACAATAATATCGAGTCTAGAATATCGAAGGGACAGAATATCGATGTCAAGAATATCGATGGACAGAATATCGACCCTAAGGTAAGTAATATCGATTTTTTTCATATCGATGTTAGTAATATCGAAGTTAGTAATATCGATATGAAATATATCGATGTTACTAATATCGATGTCACTAATATCAATATGTATAATATTGCTATGTATTTTATTATGTATTTAATATGTATGTGTTAATTATTTTTTGTTAAGTGTTGAACTGGTTTTAAAATATATGTATACAATTTTTATATGTTAATAATGTTTTTTTTTAAGTTAATTTTGTGTTTTAGTACCGTAGCGGGTTGTGGGTTTATAGGGATATAGGGTGGGAAGTAATTTAATTCTATGAATTTAATTATACATTTTTGGGAATTAGAAATTAATTTTAAATAATTTTTGCGTTTAAATTCTGTAGCGGGTTGTGGGTTTATAGGGGATTAGGGTGGGAAGTAATTTAATTATGTGAAATTAATTATACATTTTTAGGAATTATAAATTAATTTTAAATATTTTTTGCGTTTAAATTCTGTAGCGGGTTGTGGGTTTATAGGGGAATAGGGTGGGAAGTAATTTAATTGTAATTAAGTAATATTTTTATTTATTTATTGGTATTGATAATTATATTTGTGTTAATTAAGTATTAATTGGTAATGAATTTTTATTAATTGGTAATTAGTTTTTATTAATTGATTAATTGATAATTATGTTAACTGTATTATTTTATTATTTGAGTGTTTCGTGCGTTTATAGGGGAATAGTGTTGGAAGTAATTGAAATTTAATTAATTAATTATTAAATTTGTTGCTGGGTATTGATAATTAATTAATTGGAGATTAATTATTAATTGGTAAATATTTTAAATTATAATATTTTGGTTATGAAAATTGGGTTATTGTTGATTAATAATCAATTGGTAATTAGATATACTTAAATATTATTTATTGATATTTCTAATTAATATATTGATAAGTAATTATTAATTGGTAATTAATGTATAATAATTATTATTTTTGGTATAAAAAATATGCAATTGTTTAATATTTTTAAATTGGTAATTAAAGTTTGATAATTATTTTTTGGTATAAAAATGTAATTGTTCAATATTTTTTAATTGGTAATTAATATTAATTAATTATTATTTATTGGTATTTATTAATAATTTATTGCTAATTAATTATTTATTGGTAGTTATGTTTTTAATAAATATCTATTGGTATTTGTAAGTAATTTTGAGTTATTTAATAATTACATTATTAATTATTTTAAAGAATTATTGTATTTATAGGTATGGTATTTTTAACTTCTAAGCCATCCAACACTTTCCCTACTGTTGCACTCTCTGGAGTTAGAATAGTAATTTTTACCCCTACGTAATCCAACACTTTCCCTACTGTTGAACTCTCTGGAGTTGGAGTAGTAATTTTTACCCCTACGCTATCCAACACTTTCCCTACTGTTGCACTCTCTGGAGTTGGAATAGTAATTTTTACCCCTACGCTATCCAACACTTTCCCTACTGTTGCACTCTCTGGAGTTGGAATAGCAATTTTTATCCCTACGCTATCCAACACTTTCCCTACTGTTGCACTCTCTGGAGTTGGAATAGTAATTTTTACCCCTACTCTATCCAACACTTTCCCTACTGTTGCACTCTCTGGAGTTGGAGTAGTAATTTTTACCCCTATGCTATCCAACACTTTCCCCACTGTTGCACTCTCTGGAGTTGGAATAGCAATTTTTACCCCTACGCTATCCAACACTTTCCCTACTCTTGCACTCTCTGGAGTTGGAATAGCAATTTTTACTCCTACGCTATCCAACACTTTCCCTACTGTTGCACTCTCTGGAGTTGGAATAGTCATTTTTACCCCTACGCTATCCAACACTTTCCCTACTGTTGCACTCTCTGGAGTTGGAATAGTAATTTTTTCCCCTACGCTATCCAACACTGTCCCTACTGTTGCACTCTCTGGAGTTGGAATAGTAATTTTTACCCCTACACTATCCAACACTTTCCCTACTCTTGCACTCTCTGGAGTTGGAATAGCAATTTTTACACCTATGCTATCCAACACTTTCCCTACTGTTGCACTCTCTGGAGTTGGAATAGTAATTTTTACCCCTACGCTATCCAACACTTTCCCTACTGTTGCACTCTCTGGAGTTGGAATAGTAATTTTTACTTCTACGCTGTCCAACACTTTCCCTACTGTTGCACTCTCTGGAGTTGGAATAGTAATTTTTAGCCCTACGCTATCCAACACTTTCCCTACTGTTGCAGTGTCTGGAGTGGGAATAGTAATTTTTATCCCTACGCAATCCAACACTTTCTCTACTGTTGCACTCCTTGGAGTTGGAATAGTAATTTTTACCCTTACGTTATCCAACACTTTCCCTACTGTTGCACTGTATGGAGTGGGAATTGTAATTTTTACCCCTACGCCATCCAACATTTTCCCTACGGTTGCACTGTCTGGAGTGGGAATACTAATTTTTACCCCTACGCCATCCAACACTTTCCCTACTGTTGCACTCTTTGGAGTTGGAATAGTTATTTTTACCCCTACGCTATCCAACACTTTCCTTACTGTTGCACTGCCTGGAGTCGGAATAATAATTTATACCTCTACGTTATCCAACACTTTCCCTACTGTTACACTATCTGGAGTGGATATAGTAATTTTTAGCCCTCCGCTATCCAAAATTTTCCTTTCTGTTGTTTTTTGGAGCTGGAGTAGTAGTTTTATTGTCTCTGCTATTTAATATTTTTTTTAATATTTTAGCTAATGTAGTATATAATTAATTTTAACAACATTTATATTAAATGTAATTGTTTTAATTTGTTATATATAATTATTTTCTTTTTATTTATGTTATTGTTTTATGTGTGTAATGTTTTTGCAATTTTTAATATTTTTAAATAATTTATAATTAATTAAAATAATTATAAAAACATTATTAAGTAAGTATATATATTATATATTATATGTATATGTTTAATTATTTTGTTATTAAATTATATTGATTAATTATTAATTTTTAACATTAGGAAATATATTTAATTATGTTTATTTTATTTATAAGTATTATTATGTTTATTTTACATATTTTTTGTAACCAAAAAAAACCCGATATTTTTAAAAACGATATTTTTGACATCGATATTTTATTTTCGATATTTTTGTACTTACCATGTTGTAGATAGGATGTCGATATTCTTGACAACGATATTTTTGTTGCGATATTTTTGTAGGTCGAATTTCTGACCTTCGAAATTTTGTCAGAGATCCGCGCGAGACACGTCAACAACATATCTCAAATGCATTACGTTAATCACATCGTGATAGTTCATTATGCGTTTTCATTAAAACCGCTATACCAACAGAACCAGACTTCGACCAAGATGTAAAACTACACTCCTTTATGAGGTTGCGCCGCAACTTTTGGTGCCACTCGCCACTATCGTGTCCAGGTTCGACAGTTTGTATTAATAGTGATTGGTGTGCTGCAAATAGTGAGGCGGAGCCCTTGTTAGCAGTTATTCTTACTTGAACACTAATGTTATTCTGTTACAGTTTATTGCGCATTAAATTTGGCCTTTAGAGTAAACTTTTAAAACTTTAAAAACTTGAAATATTCTCTAAAAAGAATAAAACAACAGTTTTCCTTCGCACGTTTGAAATAGAACACGCAATATGCATGCCTCTGAAACTTTTAAGCCTTCGTGACGAAGATAAAATGGACTAGGCCGATGAGTATTAAAATTAAAAAAGAGAAAGCATGTTTGTAGGGTTCCGAAAGGTTGTATTGAAAAACCTACAATGCATTGATAAAGCTGCTATTATTTACTTCCGGGACAGTTTAGACAGCAAAGGATTATCCGAACATGCAAATTTCTAACGCTTGCGCAGTTTGTGAAAGACTGTGTACGATAGGTGACGTCGAAATAGAAGACCGACACTTTAATTCATGGCTAGTGTTGCTGGGCGCAGTAATGACACCGATTACTTTCGCCTTTTTAGGCATTTTATTATTCACAAAACGAAAAGCACAGTAATTAGTTGTAAAGCTGTATTAATTGCATTATGTTCAACTGTGTTGTTTATTTGCATGTTGAGACACAATTTTTTAAAATGCAAAGCGTATTTATTTGTAATATAAGTTACACTATCATACTCATCTTTAAATCGATTGGAAAATGCTGCGTTTTAAGATGGCGACCCATTTAGAGCCCTTACTAGCGCGTATTGCCGTCACACCTCTTTCTAGCTCTACTTTTTACTTTCACGTGTAAGATCACCGGGCATTTCCAATCCGATACTCTCTTTAGGAATACTCACAGAAAAGCCCTTTGTGTACAGAGTAATACCCCGGCATGGCTGAAGTAGTGCAGCAGCAAATCGAGGACAGAATTCCCTAGCTAGAGCAGCTGGAGAGAGTCGGTCTTTTTACGAACAAGGAGATCAGGTGAGGGAGCAACTCTGCAGTGCGGTAGGATGAGTAAATGTTGATTACAACAGTTTCACGTAAACAAATGGTAACTCTCTATTGGACCTTTGTCCTAAAAACTGAGACAAGTATTGGAAATTAACAAATGAGTCCGGATGCCGGGACACCACCGCCTTTCTCCGATGATCTCAGTATTTCTAGGTTTAATACCCAATGCTTGTTTAAGTTGGCTAAGGGCATGTGTACAGGTATGATAAAACCAGCCTCTATTTTGTCTGCTTTTTTCCCTGAAGTGTGAAGTCAATATCCCCTCGATTACGACATTAATTTTTCCGAAGTTGTCTAGCAGCAGGGAGGGATTAACATCCTCATCGAGGCAATAAGAAATCTCTATATCACATTTAGTAACAATTTCTTTTAAAACTTTTGCAGGGTCCACACCAACCCATTTAAAACGTGTCCCATTAGGCCTGATAGGAGTAATACTAGTAATGCAATCTTGGTTTACTGCCGTTTTTAATCCCCAAACTAAAGTTGACATAGAAATACAATTATGGTCACTCAATACTTGCTCAGTGATCCATGGAGTAGAACACAAATAGCTGCTGCTAGCTGAAATAAGCATATGATCAATAATAGAAGCAGCATTTCTGCCAGTAAATGTTGGTATAGAGCCACCATTGGTATCCCATGCACACTGTAACAATTCAAGGTCATATTTGGCCATCAATAAATTAAGAGCTCCACCATAGTCGTTGTGTGTAAAGTGCATACTTTCGTCATCCTCCCCATGAGTGTTCCTGCAGACCTTAGTCATCGACAATGGACAAGGTTGAATATTAAAACCCCCACCCAGATTATAACAATATTAGTCTTGACAGTGCTTAGCAATTTGTCAAGCCCATTGTCTAATTCGAATACAATATTACTACGGGTTGAATCAAACACGTTATTTTAGTAATTGGCCATGACCACATCCCTACCATCTTTGCAGTGTAACCATAGTAAATAAGTCAAAATAGAAGGAGAATAGAAAACAAAGTAACACTCCAAATTGAAGAAGGAGAGCAAGACAGGGACTCGAACAAGGTCAAGGCAAAATCTATATTCCAAAACAGTCAAGGTAGGATAACAGGAGCAGATCTGGTTAAAGAGGAGCAGTATGAGCAGGTTCTCTGTCATACTGAGGAAGCTGCTGCCCTACTGTGATGGAGCCTTTCTATCGGCTTTTCCATGAATGATAAATAGAATCAGTGGTGAACGTGCTGGTGCTGGTGTTGTGTCTGTACTTGTGCTTGTTTTGGGAGCTGGGAGCAACAGATTCCTGTGTGGCAAGAGTAGTGAGTGTCCTAGCATCCCAGCAGTGCCTGTGCTCAGTGGCGTCTCCTCCACTAAGGTGGGAGAGCATTGCCACACTGCTTTGAGAGCAGTGAAGAGGAAAAATAAAATGATAATAACTGAACATTATTATAATGTTTTTTCCCCGTTCCTATGTGCGGGAGGTGCGGGGCTGGCCAGAGCAGGGGCCAGGAAGAGGAGTGGTTTTCACTCTCATAGTGTGCACGACTGTTTGGCTGGCCCTCTTGGGCCGGCCAAACAGTCATGCACACTTTGCATGTTCCCCACCAAGCTGTGATGCACAGCCTGGTGTGGAACATGCACAGGCGCCCTTTCTCCATCTGAGCACCGAACCACATCACTCAGACCAATCACAACCCTGCATTGCATCATTGTGATTGGCTTAGGGGCCCCAATCACAATGCTGCATTGCAGCGTTGGGATTGGCTTTGGGGAATCAATCACAATGCTGCATTGCAGCATTGGGATTGGCTTGGGAGAGCTAGGGTGCTTCCTGAAACAGAGGAGAGGTAGCGGCTGCGACTGCGACCGCAGATAAGTTTTCTTTCTTTTTTTTAAATGTTCTACCCCACTCTACAACTATCCGCCCACCACTGTTCCCTACCAGCCGCCACTGCTTGTGCTACTACTAGTCTTCATTTTTTTAGGCATCCCATCCGGCCCTTTCGACCCCTCCACGGACATATACGATGCTGCCTGCTGCCAGCCTCAGACTTTCTCCGGGTTGGAGACTTCCCATACATGCATTTGGTGCAGGCTCTTGCTCTTATCCAGTGGAGCAGGGGCGGCTGCTACTGATGATTGAATTGTTGCTGCTGCTGGCCCCCATTGACTTTGTGATGGATGGACCATTTAAGGACACCATCACTGCAAGGATGCTGTGGTTCCAGAAAGTGCAGCGAGCTGAGCTGCAGCAGGGAGCGGCTTGGTCAGGGAAGAAGGTTGTGTAGGGTGGTGGGTAGAGCCCAGTGGTGGCAAGGTAGCCTCCCTATGTTACTACTCCTAACCTGGTATCTTCACTGATTCCAGTTTAGGTACGGCTGGTTAGATGGTTGGCTCCTTTCCCCCGCGCTCCTTCTCTTCTATAGACGACCAGGGGCAGCTTTTCCACTAAGGCAGAGGAGCACCACCCCACAGCTCATTGAGCAGTACAAAAATGAAAAATAACATGATGATAACACAATGTTCTGATTGCCCCAGCAACCACTCTGCTCCTACCCTTGAGTCAAACAACTTACTGCTCTTAACTGCACCCCTCATGTTGTTGACTCTACTAAATCTTTAGGTGTAGGCTTGGACAAATACCTAAATATGCAAGATCACATCAGTACAACCATTAGGGGAGCCAATCATCAGCTCAACACCGTCAAAAACATCAAGCCATTCCTTCTGCACCAGGACATCCAGCCAGCAGTTCAATCCCTAGTCATCTCACGCTTGGAATATGGGTTGGTGACCATTGCTGGGCTACCTAAAGCTAGTTCGGCTCCACTTAGATCCCCTCTGAACTCTTTGGCCTGACTCATCACAGGCTCCAGAAAACATGACCACATTTGACCGGACCTATTTCAACTAAACTGGCTGACCATTGAAGCTAGGATCTGGTTCAAGATAGCTTGCCTGACTCACAAAACTATTAATTACAACACCCCTATTTACCTGGCAAAAAAACTTAAGCTATCTGGCTCGAGTCAGAACTTGAGAAGCTCTAACACCCTACTATTGAAACCTTCCAGGCTACTCCTGAATGACCATCAACAGCATTGGCCCTGATGCCATCTCAATTTTCTTTTGTTTCCTGTTTTGATACTCTTGTATACCGTTTGTTCAATTTGTATTATATTTTTCTCACATGTCCTTTTGATTCTATTGCTCGGCAGAAACTTTACAGGTCCCACTAGATTGGCTGACTCCCTGTGCCCCCCTTTGACATTGTATGTGCCCCCCTTGGCCCTTGTGGTTGTTAAGTTACTTAATTTGTTCCTTTTTACGCCACTTTGTGCAGCGCTCTGATACCCCTATTGGTCATGTTCGCACTTTATAACACTTTTCAAATAAATTAAATTTTTCCTTACTGAGTCAGTTTTACGGTGCAGGTGACCTAGGCTGTCATCACAACCAGCAGGGGGAGCATTGGTTGGTGCACTTAAGTGCGCATGACGGTTTGGCCGGCTGTTTTGGGTTGGAAAACTGTCATGAGCACTCAGCATGTTCTCCATCTGTCTCTATTGCACAGCCTTGGTGGAGAATATGCACAGGCTCCCACTGACTGTCTGAGCACCGAACCAGGGCACTCAGATTAATCACAATGCCACTGTCATTGGCTTAGGGCAGTTTTGGAGCCTGTATGTGTCAACAGAAGAACAGAAGAGGACGGAGAAGAGGTGGTGGCCGGCAGCCAGTTAAGTGAAATACCTTTTTTCTACCAGCCCAACCTGTACCATTCAGTGGTAGCCACCACAGCATAAAACATAGCCACATCCTACTCCCCCAAGAACTGCTTTCAGCTCGGCAACTGGAAATCTCACCCGTAATTGCTTCTAACATCTTGAACCACTAATCAAGAAATACCCATAGTGTAATTGTACTTTATGGGACTCTGCAAAATTTTCACCATTGAAATCTAGATCCCCAAAGATAATGCTAGAGACATGAAATTAGAATCAACCAACCCCTTGCATTAGAAGCCCTTGGGGTGGCCTCCTCGTCTCCAAGAAGAAATGTGACTACTAATATAAATACAGTAACATCAGATGAGGCAGTGGATAGTCTACCTCTCGAAACTCCTAAAACGAATGCAAGATCACTTTTGCTCAAAGCAACAAAGCATACCTGCATCCAAAGCTGTTTTCAACATGGCTACAGATCTAAAGAAAAGGAAACTGTAAAATCTCTACAGATACATTAATCAATTTAAATTTGACCAATCACGATGTGTCTATAGCCATGTCTCTCCCAATTTCCCACCCTTCAACTACTTATATTATGACTGCTCCACGAACCACAATGGTTTTGATCAGTTCTATTTCTGGCGATGCTCATTCAATAAACACAAATTATGAATGCAATTCCATGTATGGGTTCAACCCTTCACCTGATGACCAAGGGCTGGATCCATTCATTGGCAGAGAATTTTCTCACTGGCTTGATGTATAATCTGGAAGATTTTGAATGAGTTACCTTGTCTAAGAAGTCTAACGCATATCGTTTGACCATCATATCCACAATTTTTCAGCTCGCACAAAACTATTCCAACTTCAAAAGATTCTAATTAAATAAATACACCTCCAGTACATCCTGTGCTCCAAGATATGGGGGCAGTAACCACTACCTTATCAACAATCATTGCAAAAGCCAATAGGTCTCGAGACCTACTGGCTTTGTCAATATTTTTAATGATGCACAGCAGTGTGAGCTGCAACATGGCTTAAAGTCAAGAAAAAAAGTTCTATGATGCACCCAGCATTGACTGCTTCATATTACTTTTTTTGAAAAAGCCATGTTGGACAGCAGCATGCGCTGCTATATTTTTAAAAAAGGTTGGAGGCAAGAGGAACACAAGGTGGAAGGGGAGAAGGAGCAGCAATAACAGACAGCGGGAGGAGGGTGTATAAGGAAAACAAAATAAAATGGATGGTGCTTTGGATGGAGGGAGGGAGGGAGTACCAGACGAGGGGAAAGGGAATGTAAGGGGGAAGAAGAAATAGTACCTCAATCACGTCGAGAGCAGCGGAAGGGTACTGATTAAATTGAATCTATTGGTACTTGGTCCATGATCCACAGAAAGGAACGGAAGTGATGCTTGGTCTGTGCTGGCCAATTAGGTGGCTGTAAAGAAGGGAGTAGAGTGACACTGATGTGAACAAATGGTAGGCAATGGGCAAACTCCAGGCCCTTCATTGTAAACAATAGTGTGCCTCAAGTGAGAGCGTATGCAGTGCATGCACTGTTGCATGCTAGGCCTAAAAGTGGCAGAAACAGTGGGAGATTTGTGGAACAAATGGTATTATTAAAGACACAATGAATCTTCTTTCAAAAATCTAGCAATCACTTAATATGGCATGCAAGCAGGTAATCTGCCTCGTCTGAAAGACCTTGTACATTTGCTCCAATTTTTGCCAGGAAGAAAAAAACAAAAAGCAATGTTTGTTTTGATATCAGTGAAATCTACAGTGAAAGCCGGCACAGCAGACCATAAAACCGGCTCACAAACAACCAAAAAAGGGCCCACACACTGACCTGTCAGACTAGCCTGTCGGGAGCTGCCTGACTGCCTATATGCCAGTCCGACCCTGCAGATTGGCACAGATGGACGTAGCCTGAAGGCATACACTAAGCTAAAACAATCACATCGGGCTTTGCCTCCCTAGCTAAAGCTCTCTCTAACAATGTAAGCCCACCTTTCACTTTAACAAAGATAGAACTTGCTCCAACAGTTCAATCAACTTCCCATAAGGGCCTAATTAGAATAAACTTTAACTCTAATCTATAAACAATCGGTTGATCCTCCAAATATTAATTTAAAAAACATGGTTTCCATAAGAGATTATGACCATTCAAACGTCCAGGAATCACTGACCTTGATAATCTCATTCTTGATCTTAGTTCAAATACATAACTCGGAAGGCCAACATGATATTTTAAACCGTCATAATATTTTGGGGTTATTGTTGCAATTTCAAGAAGCAAAGCATATATTCTTGTGTGATCTCTTGAATGTAACGTTTGTTCATGGCCCAGTGATCAATATTGAAGCAATTTTAACAACCTGGTCTCCGGAGGCATCTGATACAGGAAATCAGACTTAGCTGATAAGGGTATCACTCTTAAAAACCCCCTCCCTCAAGATATTCTCAGTTACAAAGACAATCTTTACACTAGCATAATCCCCTTGATCATTTGCTGATAAAAATCAATCAGCCATTCGAAGGCAAAAATGCATCCAAATAAAAAACCTTATACATCAACATCAGTAAGATTCTACACTAAGATCAACAGATTAGGTTGACGAGTCCACATGTTTATCAGCATTCAAGGGACCTGTCCTCATCCCTGCATACTTAGCCATAAGGAATTTGGTAGCATAACAAATATTATATTGCCATTATGTTCATAAAATGTCACCGGGGTAGACAGCCACATTCAATCCAGTGGCAATACCATTGGAAAATTCCTATCTAACCACCACGTAATGTGCGTACAAGACTCTTGGAAGCTCAAATTCTTCAAACTTGCAAATAACTATACATATGAAATTTTGGCTATCCAAGTGCAGGCCTTTTTTTACACCATTTCATAACCATATCAAATTACATACACTCAGAATAAAAGTGTAAACAAAATACAATCTAGGAGTACTAATTGGCTGTAAAACATCAAACCATTTATTAATATTTAGAATGTACTTTCCATTGGGGCTTCTGACTAAGAAGTTACTGTCTTTGTGTTGCTAGAAGAATTTGAAGACATCCTAGAGTAGCATGCCTCTTATCCAGTCGCCATCACATGGGACTTTAATGATAACCTCCTTTTTCCACACAGAAAAGTTATCTTCCCTGATGACCTCCCGGACACAGATTTCAATGTGGCAGCCACATTAATATCTTGATGAGTCTAAAAGAGCCAACAAAAACGCAATCATATGTCAAAATTATTTTTCAAACTAGAACTCTGCACAATGAATGGTACATTCCCTGCTGATAAACTGGTACAAACTGCATTAATCTCCCTCAGCTCAAAAAACACAATTGACTATACACTTCATCAGTTTTTTTATTTTTTGTTATGGAAGGAATTTAAGATTATACCTAGGAATGAAAGTGACCACAATCCATCTCACCTACTCTCTGCCCCATCAAGGGGTACTCAGATATACACTGTTCCTCTGAGTTTCTTCGATAAGCCATCGAACATGGAAAGATATAATACCCGAGGCCACATTAAGAAGGGATCTCTTGAAGGAATTGGCCATTTATGAGGGAGAAACGAGATATCCCCAAATCAAATAGATTTTCGGCCTTAAAAAATATGGATAGCTGTGACTTACTGAGGTTACATAGTCAGTCAGCCGACAGCTCAAATCTGAGCATGCTTAGAGGAATTGTTCCTAGAAATACAAACTCTTCGTTAGCGGGCTCCCAAACAGAAATGCCAGAAAATAATCTTAAAACATCCTCATCCTCTGTTGATGATAGAGATAACCGAGGGGCTATGACTATACTTAAGTATACTCTTCTATCATGGAATATATCGGGTATAATAATAAAAAAACATAACGATGAGTGGCTGAAAGAATTTTTAAATTATCAGATTATATGTCTCCAAGAAACATGGAGGGTGGACCCCATTTATATAAATGGGTATCGTTCTTTTCAGACCCCTGCACTTGCATCAAGTTAAGGGAGAGCTAAAGGAGGATTATTGACCTGTATAGCGAATACATCCACGTTTAAATTGTTGACTTTTATAAATAATTCGCCCTATTTCTGCATTTTGATGGTAAAACGCAAGGCTAGTTCTGATTTAATAATAATACACTTTTATAGCAATCATTTTGATAGTCCTATTTTAGTGGTGACAGACTTAGAAAGAATTTTGGAGGAATTTATTTTTCACCACCCTAAACCTGTGTATCTTATCTGGGTGGGCGATTTTAATATCAATAGTTGTCGGAAAATTGATTCCCAGACATGTGGGGTAACTGATAATAACGATGTAGCAGCTGATCACTCACTCAACATATGGAAATGCATTGAACAATCTTCTAATAATCTGGCAGTAAGAAATTAGGAGCTAGTGAGAGGTAAATGGTAGACAACGGATACCCACCTTTTATAGAGAGGGGCTTACCTCATCAATTGATTATTTAATAACTTCTGCCAACTTTGGGCCTATTTCCAATGAGGTAAAGATCAAGATGACAGAGTTCAGTTATAATGTGATGATATCAACAATGCTACCATGGAAAGATTCTACAATAAAAACGAGTGGTACAATGATCCCAAACCCTATCTTGGCAAAAATAAATGGTTTTTCATTAAGATGGGACAAAATTGATGAGAATACCTTTTTCCCAAATATTATATCTATTAATTACAATGAGGTAATGTTGTGTTTAGAGCTGTCAACAACTAGTTATCAGGTAACCTAAGCATTTGGTAATATTTTAGAATGTATAAAGCTACAATTATCACACACAAAACCAGCAAGAAATCAGCACCGAACCCAATGGTTTTATAAAAATTGTCTGAAGCTTCGGCTAATCTTCGCAAAGCTTTAAAAACGTAGCCTAGGAATAATTAGCAAATTAAAACTCCTAGGGCCATAAATAAAACATCTAGAGAAAATAGGAACAACAATTTAAGAGATGAAACGTTAGACAAACTCAGGCTAGCCTCTCATAACAATGACAGCAAAGCCTTTTGGAAGGTGATTAACACCCCCTTTCTGCAAGTTGAGGGTGGTCCCTCATTGGACACACATATAGATGAGGACACTTGGATTATTCACTTTCAGAAAATCTTTCAAAAGAAAGATAATGAGCTTTGTGGCGAGCAGTACACAGATCCAGTGGGTTTCTCCCAATGAGTTTTAAAATGGAAGAGATAGATCTTGCCATGTCGCAATCATCTAGGCTAAAGGCAGCCGGCACAGATGGGGTTTCTGTGGATATTTTTCTTGCCAACAAATCCATTTGGACTCCTCTACTCACTTTAGTTTCTAACGTAACAAGCATATCAGGGCTCCTTCCTTCATGGAAGAAATCTCTAATCATTCTGGAATTTAAAAAAGGAGAAGGATCAAATCCAGCGAACTACTGTCCTATTTTTTTATTAGCTAGCACAGCAAAACTAATGGGATGGTTATTATTAAACAGACTGGAAGAATGGGTGTCTGAAAATAAGACACTTGCAGAAGTCCAGTATGGATTTAGGAAGGGAAGGGCACGGTGGATCAATGCTTTCATCTAGCCTTAATAGGGGCAAAATACTCTATAGCGAAACAAGGCCACCTTTATATGGCCTTTATTGATCTATCTGCGGCATTTGACTGCATGGCCCACAATAAATTGTGGGCCATCATGGAGGAGATGGGTGTGGATGTCGCAATAATCTCCTTTATTAGGCATATATATTCAGGAGCTATGGCTATGGTCCGTTCTGGGAAAAAGGGGGAATGTAATAAACCATTTAAAATTGAAAAAAGGAGTAAGACAGGGTTGCATTCTTGCTCTTTTTTTATTCTCACTGAATACCAATAGATGAAATGAGGCCCTGATTGATCAGAGCAAAGATATTCCCTACGCAGACTCTACTCCTATTCGGATCCTACTGTACGCAGACGATGCGGTTCTGCTGGCTAGAACACCCCTATCTTTACAAAATTGTATTAGGAATTATGTGACTTACACTGAATTTGGATCTATATGTGAATAAATAAAAGTCTTTTGTTACGACGGTAGGAGGCCCGAATAGGAAGAAGCCAAGATATCATATAGAAGGCAGGCAAATTCAAAACGTAGATAATTTTTCATGCTTGGGTATCCTTTTTGACCCAAAACTAAGCAGGAAAGAGATGGTGACATCTGGAGCTAGCCACATGACTAATAACATAGCAGCAATTTTTAGATTTGTGAAATAGTTTGGCAACAAGCCCGTACAAGAGATTGTGAAACTTTAGTTGCCATAGTACAAGCTGAGGTCTTACAAACGATAGAGGACAGATTTGTTAAAAGATTATTGTCGGTCCCAAGCACTTGTGCTAATCTTATTCCTCACAAAGAAATAGAATTACCTTTTATTAGTGATACCATTAAAATGGCGCCATTATTATTATGGATGTCAAATTTGAAAAGAAATACGGTGCAATTAAATCAGCTTATTCTAAAAGACACTATGAAGTTGGATCATGCCCTTAAAATTCCATGGTAGATTTATGTTAGGCATTCACTTATTTCTTTGGGACTGGTGGATCTTTATGAAAAGCCAACTCATTGTGAAATTTTTATTAAAGCAAGATTAAAAAACTGTTTACGGCCAAAAGCTCACTAGACAGATGGGATAGAAATAGAGGAAAAAGCGCAATATTCACATATTTCTCGATCCCCTCCATAGTCTGTGGATTTTCTTCTTATCTTGCTTTTGTTGAAAATCCACTCCGTTGTCATATTTTGGCACGTTTTCATTTAAATTATATTCCTTTAATGTTGGGTTATCCCGGAAATTCTCATTCTTTGAATCAGTCAGTCAATAACTTTTGAATAAGCTCTCAGCTTGTCCATGTGATGCTAAATCAAAACAATTGATTGTACACATTTTATTTTACTGTCCGTTTTATGCGAGCGAGAGGAACATTTTTATTATCCCATTATTGAGAAAATTTAGTTTGCATAATTATAAGGCAGCTCTTCTAGTATTACAACAATGAGAAACTCCTTATGTGTGTACTCTAACCGCCGTCTTCTTGCTAGCAGCCATTAAAATGAGTGGGTTCTCTTTATCCCCAGTGGTCTAAGGTGATATAAAAATAGCTGATGAAGAGTCAAACTGCTAAACTACAGTCATGCTTCTTAAGCATAGTGGAACTCTTTTTTTGGCTGACTATTATTAGTGTTGATGAGTGTCCAGTGATAGATTCAGTGGTTATGGCAGTAGTCTAGGATTATAGATCATCTGGAGAGAAACACAAAAGATAATTCAGTTTACTTATGATGTATTGTGTTTTATGAATAATTTGCTGTGGGATAGCTGGTGTAAATTAGGCTTGGTAGTGTTTTAAGATATTTTACCCCTGTAACTGCACTAATTTATATTTTATGTCCTTTTATTAAAATGCTAAATGTTTTATGCCCTTTTATGCAAAATAAAGTATTGAAATGATTGACCACAATCCACAACAAATCTATCTATATTGGAAGTGTGAACCGTGGGCAACAAACAAATACTGTAACAATGCCTCTTTGATACAGATCATTCAAAAAGTAATAAAGATGGACAATGTTTTTAAACTCAAAAATGTCCTTGTTAAAACACCATACATTTTTTACCTCATAAATGAATATTAAAAGTTTGCAGATCCATCCATCACTTGACTGGTGGAATGATTGGAAACAACTTTAAAGCTCAGTCTTCAACCATTTTGTTCCGACACCTATGACACACCTTGACCATATCTGCATACATGCATTTCAAAGACATGCTGCTAAATGCTAAGAAAAGATAAGACTGCAGACATTTTTAAATCCTCTCATCTCTGAAAGAGACACACTGGTCTTGGAGGAAAAAAGTGCTACAAAAGAAAAATAAAGAAATTATGGATAAGGCAACAAGAAACAGCTTGGTCTCAAGTGTTCACAGCAGCAAGGTCAAACAATACAAACATTTCTGGGAAGTTAGAAGGCCATGTTATCAGATTGCACAGAATTGCCTCAGATTTTCATATACCATTGAAAAGTAGAACACCTATATAAATGATCACCATCAAGATCCCAAGGAAACAAAATGGTGCTTTCATCAAAAGCTCCAAATCAGCTAGGGCGGCTGTGCCAATAGGATATCCATTGCTATTAATAAATCAAGAGGAGACCATAGGAGCCAACTGCTTCTGAACTTATTTTCAAAGATTCTACAATCAGGCCGAATTCCTTCCTTGATTGGCTGCATAGAAAAGGATGAGCCCAGACATTACTGTCTTATAGCCCTCCTAGATACTGCAGAAGAGCTTTTCAGAAACGTTTTGTTGAATAACATATTTGACTGGGCCAATTTTCCAACTTGCTACCTTTCAATCAAACCAGATTTAGGCCACACTGCTTTACATTGCATAATATTGTCACACTGAAATCCTTAAAAGAATTCAACTTTGAGAAAACATCTCCCATTGTTTGTCTGTTATATCGATTACTGGTCAGCATTCAATATAGTCAATCGCAGAAAATTCTGGGAAGAAATATTGAAATTGGGAATTAGCCATTCATTACTGCATTTTTTGGTGTCTTTGCTGATTAAAACCTGACTCAAAGTAAATATTGCCATGAGAACTCTTTCACCTAAGATAAGAACCTTTAATGGTTGAATATTACACACTTAGCGATCATGCATACCCATGCATACCCCACATTTACATTAAACAACATTACAATTGAGCAAAATCTCATCTATGATTTCAGCAACATTTTCAAAGATCCAAATTTGGGATTCAAAGTAACTAGGAAAAGTGATTATGATACCATACATAGTTGTTGGCATGAACATATTTATAGTTCACACTAGTTGACAATAGACCTCACTAATTTTTTTCTATGATTAATAATAAGTAAATTGCTATCCTCTTTCTTACAGTAGAGTGTTCTCTGCTTGTCAAATGTGATTCATTGAGATGGTTGTAATAGTGTTCTCTGTTACTTTAAATACTTGCTACAGTATAATGCTTTTGGTTGGGGGCAACTTCTGTTAAAATTATACTAGAAATTGTCAATAGTGTTCTCTGTTACTTTACTTTAAATACTTGCTACAGTATAATGCTTTTGGTTGGGGGCAACTTCTGTTAAAATTATACTAGAAATTGTCAATAGTGTTCTCTGTTACTTTAAATATTTGCTACAGTATAATGCTTTTGGTTGGGTGCAACTTCTGTTAAAGTTATACTTGAAATTGTCTACTTATCCCCTCATTCTCTCCTATCAAAAGATTGGAAAATGGCACTCTGATGTAAGTTGGATGATCAGCAGTTTTTAGGAAGGCACTCAGGCTTTGAAGAATCACAGGAAATATTAACGGAGCCTCCTCACTAACTGTGACCAGGGGTGAGCCTACTCCTGTCATTTTGTCAATGTAAAATAATTGTAGTTTTAGGTAAAAAAAACATGTAAAACACTCGCAGTGCAGTATGAGGTATGCCTCCTGGATAAAGAAAATTAATTACAAGCATTTTTATCTGACTTATCTTTGTGTTGAGTCTCTTGCAAAGAACAGCTGATAAAATGCTTGTGAATTTCTGTCTCCGACAAATACTCACAAGACTTAAACTACACAAGTGCATAGGTATAGGAAAAAAAGGATATGTCTCCTCTTTTTATATATATATATATATTACCTACTGGCAGTCGCCAGTAGGTAGTTTTAGTTAGGACCTATTATCCATAGGAAAATCGTAACATTCTATTCCCTATAACTTTGGTGCCGGTTGACGAATCTTTGCAAACTTTTCAAAACTAATGGCCCGTTCCGGTCAGCTCCTATCCTGAAAGTTTGGGGGTGATTTGTCAAGCGGAGGCCGAGAAAAAAAGGGGGGTCCCAAAACACGTTTTCTCCATGTTATTTCCTATAGGAAAATGTAGACACGGCTACAGCCCGAACTGCTCAATGGAAGTACACCAAATTTTGCAAAAAGGTAGCCCTTGGTTCAGAAAGTGCCCTTTTTTAAAAATGGTGTAAATCAATTCAGTAGTTCCTGAGAACTTCAAAAAATAGTGATGAAAAAATCATTTTCCCATAGGAAACTTTAGACACTGTTATAGCAAAAACTGCTGAACGGAATTACACCAAATTTGGCAAAAAGGTACCGGTTGGCTCAGAAAGCGACCTTTTTAAAAATGGTGTAAATCCTTTCAGTAGTTTTTGAGACATTAAAGAAATAAAGATAGTGATATCTAGAGGCACGGAGGATCCGCGCACCCTCCCGATCACGAGCTTCATGCTAATTGGCTGTCAACACTCCAAACCAGGAAGTGTCGGCAGCCGAACCGAGGCACAAGAAAAGTGAAAAACAAATGTTTAAAACATGAAAAGGGGGCAGGGTAGAAACACCCTGACCCCCAAGGCCTGCTCAGGGGGTCCCACAAGGACCCCCAGGGCCAAAAAAAGCATTTTTGTTTTTAAAACCCCGTGGGATGCGCAGAGGCTCAGCGGATCCGGCTGCGAAAATGAAAAAAACCGATGTGCGGGCTCCTCCGGGTGGGCCAAGTCCCGGGGGCAATGTTTAGATCATAATGGGGGGCCCAAAGGGGCCCCCGCAGCCCCGGGGACCGCCACCTCCTGGGGCTTGAACAGTAAATGGGTGTGGGGGCTCAAAAGCCCCCACAAGCCCCGGGGACCGCCACCCCCTGGGGCTTTCATAAAATATTGATGGGGGCACATGGCCCCCCCACAGCTCCGGGGACTTCCAACCCAGAGGCTTGTTTTAAAAAAAAATTAACTACCTGTGTGGGGGGGTGCTCGAACCACCACCACATGCCCTGGGGACCGCCACCTCCCCGGGGATCTGATTATTAAAATTTGGGGGTCCGTTACGGACCCCCGAGCCCAGGGGACCACCACCTCCCTGGGGCTTTGCACATGTAGGGAGGGGGACCGCGCGGCCCCCCTCCTGGAGCCCTGTGCTGCCCCTGTGGACCGCCGCACCCCAGGGCCGGCTCCTGCAGTGTCCCAGGGTGCCCACCCCCGGTACACTGCTGTTTGCTATGGCAGGGCGGAAGCCTTGCGGCTCCCGCCCTACCATAGCAAACTGCTTTGGTTTTTGGAAGAGCGAGCAGGAAATCTGCTCTCTCTTCCAAAAACCAAAGCTGGTTCCTTTTCCACACGGGGAACTGCATCTTAGCAGCTCCCCGTGTGGAAAAGCAATGCCGGCTCCAGCAGGACGCGGGGAGCCGGAGAGACAGTGGGGGGATTGAGGATCCCCCCACGGTCCCCAACGGCTAGGGCTGGCCCTGGGGGATGGGATCTCCGGGGCCATAAATGGCCTGAGTAGGGGGGCCACGCGGCCCCCTTCCAATTTAAAAAAAATAAAAAAAAATAGGGGTCAGGCCCTGGGGGATGGGGTCCACAGGGCCAATAAAATAGGAAAAGAAGGGGGGGGGCCACACAGCCACTCTTCTTAAAAATAAAGATAAAAAAAAACACCGGCATTGCGCAGGAGGCCCCACCCCCTCCCTGCAGCACTCTGCAAACGCACCAGGGAGCGCGTTTGCAGATGGGGAACTAATTCCCCTTGAATACTGGGGGTCCCGGGGGCCAACTGGCCCACCAGGAACCTCCAGTATGCGCCAGGGAGCTGCGTTGCAGAGAGGTGTTCAGAGGCCACGTCCCTTTTTACACCTCTCTGCAATGCAGCTCAGTGGTGCTTAATGGAGGTACCTGGTGGGCTAGTTGCACCCCAGGGACCCTCAGGACTCAAGGGGACTTAATCCCCCAACTTAAAACGAGCCACGGGCGCGTTTGTACAATGGTGAAGGGAGGGGGCGGGGCCTGAGGTGACGTGAGCAAACACGCCCTGTGGCGCATTTTAAGTTGGGGAAATAATTCCCCTTCAATCCTGAGGGCTCCTGTGGGCTATAACTAGCCCACCAGGTGCTACCAGTAAGCTCCACTGCGCTGCGTTGCAGAGAGGTGGTCTACGCCGTGCCCCTTTTTACACCTCTCTGCAACACAGCTCTGTGGCGCTTACTGGAGGTACCTAGTGGGCTAGTTGGACCCCAGGGACCCTCAGGATTCAAGGGGACTTTATACCCCAACTTAAAACGCCCACAGGGAGTATTTGCACACATGTGACCTCAGGCTTCCCCCTCCCTTCGCGAGTGTGCAAACGCACCCCGTGGCACGTTTTAAGAGGTAGTTTTAATCCCCCATGCCCTAATATGTACTAGGGGCTTACAGAGGAGGTCATGCTAATCACAGGGGTATCCCAATGCATAGTGATCCCTAGTGTATGTAGATGTTTTCACTGTATTCTAAGTGTCTTTTAGCATACCACTGGCTCTAGGCCTGGTTAGTCAGAATCAGTTAACACCAGTACCCGTCTGAAAAAGTTATGGGCACAGGGTGATTTTGTAACAAGGACTCTTTCTGCTCCTCTGTTGGTTCTTTCTGCACATGTCTTGCGTCTTCCTGCACTTTTCTTTGTCTTTGAGGACTTCTGTTGCTTCTTTCTGCATTTCTTTTGCTTCTTTCGGTGCGTTCTTTCTTCTTTCTTCGCATGTCCTACCTCTGTAGGCATAGTTGGAAACTAGCATTTAAAAAACCTTAGAAATTCACTGAAAAAAACATAGGTTTCAAGCACGTTATAGTTAGTTGGACATTTCACTTGAACAAAACCATAGAAATTCCCCCGTTATAGTTAGTTCAGCTAACTATTACTCGTGCACCCGCAATGCACTGTTGATGACGTCACATATTATATCACTCATGACATGGTCAGTGACATCACTCATGACATCACTGATGACATCTCAAATGACATCGCCAAGGACATCACTGATTACATCATCCTTGTGATAGTTGCAGACCTCCTCTCACCCTAATATAACCTTTGATACACACACTCAAAAATAGAAACTGGCATTTTTAAAAAAGTGGACACACCACTACCAGTTACAACACACCTATTCAGTAATTCCAAGATCTACACACACATCCACTCATTCAGCAATAGTACTATACAGTCACTCATACATGTAGTCACTCATTATATGTACTCATACTCTTATACATCCTATTACACATCGACACTCATCATAGAGTTACTCACATACATAGTCACACATGCAAATAAAGTATCAAACATCCATTTGCCTGCATATACAGTTATACATACATCACCACACTTATTTCTACAGAAACTTACACATACTTACTCTCTTAAGCAATCACTTATATAAACACATACTAATTTATACAGGAACTCTTCCAATCTCTCACTTTCACATATACTCACTTATATACAACAATACTCACATATACTAGTTATAAAACATATGCAGTTACTCATAAAAACACTATTGAGACAGTCATTCACCTCACTAACACACCCATACACACACTCATCCACCCATAGAGTCCTGCACACATGCTGTCTTCAACACATACAAACAGAGAGTCAGTCATATATGCATCTATGTGCTACGTAATACCCCCCACAGAACCATACAGACACTCAGACACTCATACTGATACTCAAAAAACAACTAATAACCTATATAGACACTCATGTAGCTACTCACCAACCCATGCAGCCACTTATACACACAGTGAGAGACTGATACAGATATTTACATATTTAAACATTACTTACCCGTTCAATGAGACAAAATCGATGCACACAATATTGATATAAACATATTGGGAATTACATTTGTTAACAAAAATATTGCCTTCCATTAATTAGATCAACTAATAAAACCACAATAATCGCGGTTAAAAATATAGTTTTTTACTTATATTAAAAAATATATCAGAACCAAAAATATTGTTACCTTAAAATAAACATATGATTAGTAGGCCTGGGCGGTGAATCCGCTCCGTTTGCCTAGTTTGCAGAGATTTCTGCACTCCGCGGAGCACACAGAGTGCAGAAATCTCCAGTCCACGTAGTGCAGCGGAGTTTTTTCCCTGCTCGTGCTCACGAACAGTAAGTTCGAGAATGCAAGCTGCAGCTTGGGTAACATTTCTACCTGAGCGGCAGAAAAAACAGTGCAAACAGAATTTCGCACTGTACTCCGCCACTTGCAGAACTTCGCGGAGTTTTGTTGTCACTTCGCGGAGTTCTGCGTAGCAAAACTCCGCGAACTACACCCAGGCCCCACTCCCTTTTAAAAAAAAAAAATGGCGGGGGAGGGGTGCCCCAGGGCCAAAATCGGCCTGGAGAGAGGGGCCCTTTCCCTTAAAATAAGTTACATTGAAAAAAATGGCATGGCCCCAGGGGCTGAAAATGGCCAGGGAGGGGGCTCTCGGCCCCCCTCCCTTGAAAAACATTAAAACAAAACGGCCAGGCTCTGGGGGATGGGGTCCCTGGGGCCAAAATCGGCCTTGGAAGGGGAGCCACGCACCCCTCCCTTTTGTTTTTTTAAATGGCTCAGGCCTTGAGGGATGGGGTCCCCGGGGCTCAAAAGGGTCACCTTCCAAAAAGAAAAAAATAAATGGAAGCTGGCAACTCGCCAGAGGCCCCACTCCCTTTCTCCTCTACTCTGTAAACGTGCCTCCTAGTATGCTGTTGGTTGGGGGATGAAGTCAACGTCCCTTACCTACAGTAAGTTACACGCAGTGGGATTGCTTAGCCTTAGATGTCTTCAGAATCCACGCCCCCCTTTCTCCACCACTGACATCTCAAATGACATCAATGATGACATCACTGATGACATCATCCACATGAAATCACCTCCTCACACTCTAATATAACCTTTGATACACCCACTGCAAAATACAGACTACCATTTTCTAAATCATTAACACACCAATACCAGTTGCTACATACGCACTCATTGATTCCTAGGTCTACACACACATCCACTGATTCATCCATACAATCACTCATACATGGAGTCACTCACATTAGAGTGTGAGGAGGTGCATCAGATTTTCATGTGGATGATGTCATCAGTGATGTCATCATTGATGTAAATTGAGATGACATCAGTGATGTCATCAGTGATGTCACTGACCATGTCATGAATGATGTAATATGTGACGTCATGAGCAGTGCATTGCGGGTGCGTGAGTTATAGTTAGCTGAACTAACTATAACGGTGGAATTTCTATGGTTTTGTAAGAGTGAAATGTCCAGCTAACTATAACGTCCCTGAAACCTATGGTTTTTTCCAGTGAATTTCTAAGGTTTTTTAAATGCTAATTTCTAACTATAATGTGCCTGAAACCTATGGCTTTTTCAGTGAATTTCAATGGTTTTTTAAATACTAATTTCTAACCATGACATCCCTATTAAGTCCCCTTGAATCCTGAAGGTCCCTGGTGGCCAACTAGCCAACCAGGTACATCCAGTAAGCGCCACAGACCTGCGTTTCAGAGAGGTGTTCTGAGGCCACGCCCCTTTTTACACCATGCTAAAACGCGGCTTCTGGCGCACTGCTGCTCAGAGGATGAAGTCCACTTGTGTCTTGAGGTCCTCAGGACACAAGAGGACCTCATCGCCCCACCAGCAGTGCACCAGAAGCCGCTTTTGCAGAGTGGTGTAAAAGGGGCGTGGCCTCAGAGCACCTCTCTGCAACGCAGCCCTGTGGCATTTACAAGAGGTACCTGGTGGACTGGTTGGCCCCCAGGGACCCTCAGGATTGAAGGGGAATTAATCCCCCAACTTAAATCGCGCCACAGGGTGTGTTTGCACTGTGGTGCAGGGTGGAGGGCAGGGCCTGATGTGACAAGTGTGCAAATGCGCCCTGTGGCGTGTTTTAAGTTGGGTGATTAAGTCTCCTTGAATCCTGAGGGTCCCTGAGGGCCAACTAGCCCACCAGCTACCTCCAGTAAGCGCCACAGAGCTACGTTGTAGAGTGGTGTAAAAAGGGGGCGTGGCCTCAGTCCACCACTCTGAAACGCAGCCCTGTGGCGTTTACAAGAGGTACCTGGTGGACTAGTTGGCCCCCAGGGACCCTCAGGATTGAAGGGGAATTAATCCCCCAACTTAAAAAACGCCACAGGGCGCGTTTGCACTGTGGTGCAGAGAGGGGGTGGGGCCTGATGTGACAAGTGTGCAAACGATTAGGTCTCTTTGAATCCTGAGGGTCCCTGAGGGCCAACTAGCCCACCAGAGACCTCCTGTAAGCACCACAGAGCTGTGTTGCGGAGTGGTATAAAAAGGGGGCATGGCCTTGGACCACCACTCCGCAACGCAGCTTCCAGGCGCTTACTGGAGGTACCTGGTGGGCTTATTGGCCCCCAAGGACCCTTAGGATTGAAGGGAATTTAATTCTCCAACTTAAAACGCGCTACAGGGCGCGTATGCACACTTGTCAAATCAGGCCACGCCCCCTCCCTGCACCACTGTGCAAATGTGCCCCCGGTGCATTGTAAATTGGGGGATTAAATCCCCATGAATCCTGATGGTCCCTGGGTTCCAACTAGCCCACCAGGTACCTCCAGTAAGTGCCACAGAGCTGCATTGCAGAGATGTGTAAAAAGGGGCATGTCCTCGGACCAACTAGCCCACCGCCTGTATTGAAAGGGATTGAATTCCCCAACTTAAAACTGCCACAGGGCGCGTTTGCAGAGTGTTGCTGGGAGGGGGCGGGGCCTCCGGATGCCGGTCTATTTTTTAACAATTTTTTTTAGAAGGGGGGCTGTGTGGCCCCCCTTCTTTTTCCTTTTTTTGGGATGCCATCCCCAGGGCCTAACCCCTTTTTACAAAAAAAAATCTAAATCGGAAGGGGACTGCGTGGGCCCCCCTCTCGTGGCCAATTCTGGCCCCAGGGACCGATCCCCCAGGGCATGGCCACATATATTAATTTTTTTAAGGAGGGTTCTGCGTTGTCCCCCTCCTGAGGCCACTTCTAGCCCTGGGGACCCTATCCCCCGGGGCCGGCCCTATCCGTTGGGGACCGTGAGGGGAGCCCCAATGCCCCCACAGTCCAGCCGGCTTCCCGCCTCCTGCAGGAGCGGCATTGCTTTTCCACATGGGGAGCTGCTGACATGCAGCTCCCCATGTGGTAAACCAATCTGCTTTGGATTTTGGAAGCAAACCAGAGTTTGCAATGACAGGATGGGAGCCACATGGCTCCTGCCCTGTCATTGCAAACAGCAGTGTGTTAGGGGTGGGCACCCAGGGACACTGCAGTATCTGGCCCTGGGGGTGGCGGTCCCCAGGGCCATCGAGGGCTCCAGGAGGGGAGCTGCAACAGACCCCCGAATTTACAATATTAGTGCCCCGGGGAGGTGGCGGCCCCCAGGGCAAGTGGGAGGGGCTTGAGCACCCCCCACAATTTAATTTTAATTAAAAAAAGAAGCCCCGGGGGTGCAGTCCCCAGGGCTGTGGGGGGCCGTGTGCCCCCACGAATATTTAAGAAAAGCCCGGGGGGTGGTGTTCCCTGGGGCAGCGGGAGGGCCACGTGCCCTCCTGCATATTATAAACATAGCCCCGGAAAGGTGGCTACATTTATAACCTCCGCTAAAAAATTTTGCAATGCCCCCGGGACCTGGCCCAGTCAGGGACCTCAATTAAATGAAGCGCGGGAGCCCGCAATTCATTTTATTTTTTAATTTCGGCGGGATTCGCGACCCCTATGCGAATTTTGATGATTATTTTAAAAAAATGCTTGGACCCCCTGAGCAGGCCTAGGGGCTCAGGGTATTTCTACCCTGCCCCCTTTTCTTGATTTTCAACTTTGTTTTACTGTTTTCACCGAGTCACAAGATGGCTGCCAACACTTCCTGGTTTGGAGTGTTGGCCGCCAATCACAGTAAAGCTCGTGCTCGGGAGGGTTCGCGAACCCACCGCTGCCCTAGATATCGAAACTTTTTATTTTTCTAATTTCTCAGGAACAACTGAACGGATTTACACCATTTAACAACAAGCATTGGAAATGCAATAGGTATTGCCTTTGATTAAGTTAAAGCCATTTGCTTTGCTAATGGTATTGTATAACAAAGCAAATGGCTTTAACTTAATGAAAGGCGAGACCTATTGCATTTTTAATGCTTGTTTTCTCTAGGAACCGGGAGATTAAGTGATTTGCCCAGAATCACAGGATGTTGAGCCAATGTAAACCCCCAATGTCAAAATACCAGTTTAACTAAACCTGACGCCACTGAGAGGGAGGGGGGAGCCGACCCCGTCGAGGAGACACTGGCCGTGAGCCAGGCAGGGTCACTTTTAGTATCCATTTTGAGAATTTTTTCTGTGAGCCCATTCGGGGCTTAAATCCATCCAGGGCCCCTAAGGCAGGAGCCGGGAAGAGTGCACGGCGAAACCCTACGGCTGGACTCTGGTACCTCCTGCCACGGCGCACCTCGCAAGCGGATGCAGGTGAACAGAGATGGCGACTCCTGCGCCCCAACCCTGAGAGGTGTCACTACAGCCCCCACGAGAGTAGGAACGTGCACTGGACGACCCTACAGCTGCCCACCCCCCAGACCGGCAAAGGAAACTGCACCAGAGAAAGCTCGTGGAACCAAGCTGCAGTTTCTCCCTTCATCACTAGAGGGCTGAGCCGGAGCCGGGAATCATCAGTGAGGTGAGTTTGCATCCCCGTTTTCGATCGAGATGGCAGCTAGCAGCAGACGCCATAGAGCCAAGGATTCCCCTTTTCAATCACAGGGCAGGCAGCCTTTATTTCACTTTCACTGCAAAACTACCTGCGCAACTCGGTGGGAACCTTCACAAACCCCCTAGTGCAGCGCTGTGAAGGGAAAGGTGCCAACAGAGAGATACAACATTTTTTCCCTTTTTCCCGTCATTCCTTTGCTGAGACCTTTGTCACCGCGGTCTCCAACCCCACATAACTTTTACAAACTCTCCTCGACGGAGCTTCGGTTCGCTCCTGACTTAAAAACGAGTGGCAGGGAAGGGGTCACCTCATCCTCCAGAGGCGCTTTTATTGAACAGTAAAAAGTGATCTTCTGTGGGCACATTTTGGGCTCAGCCATAGAGGGCTTACTTTCGGAGCCAAAATGTAAGCATACACAGAAGCAACACTGAGATGGTTGTGCTGCCTGCTGCTTACATGCGAGGTAAACTGACTACATGCAAGGTAAACTTTCCTCGTCTGTAGCAGTAAAAACAAGCAGGGTGGCAGCTACAGGCTGCACACAGCTGTGCAGACTAGCCCGCGATCTGGATCTGACCAGCCTGGCTGCTATCTTCAACTGCCTCGCTTCAAGTTGATAATAATAGAGGGTACTATGTAACTGCAACTAACACTGTCACATCTCCCATTGTAGGTTTACATTTTAAAAACAGCTTGTCAAAATACACTAGATTTTAAAAATATGTACGCTGTCATATTTCTTCTTTTGTTTCCACGCTCAAGAAGCATTCTCTAAAGCAGGGATACTCAGAGTCCGGCCCTACTGACTTTTTCAAGTACACCTCCATGAAACCAAGACAGTTACATTACGACGTTAATGAAGTCATCTCGTGAGTCCACCATCTTATTTTAGGGCAATAGTCTTTAAAAACACAACTAGCAATTAAACTGTGAGGGACAATGGCCGATTGGAATAAGCGACCGGGCGGCTTTCTTTCATGAACACAGCGGCCGCTTCACGAAACATGCTGCTGTCCCGACGGCAAGCCAGTTAACTAAAATAAAGAAAAATACAAGGGCAATAGCTATTAAAACAAGCAGGGGGAAGGAGCATTCAGGTGGAGCCTGAGGAGAGGGTGTGAAAGGCAATACCAGGAGAGCCCAAGAGCAGGGGGAGGAGAAGAGACCCGGCTTCTGTGAAGCGGCAGGGTCCACACTGAGCCAGGGAAACTCTCATACTAACGCCGAAGCGGGATATAAGTGTGCGGCCCCCATGAATACAAAGCTTGGCGTGCTGCACTTTATAAAAGCATATACATTTGAAAAAAAAAGCATGTTTGTGGTGCACACGATAATAAAGTTGCGCGGCCGCCGTATGCACTTTATAAAACATCCACCATCTTAAATTAGGACAATAGTCGTTAAAAATCGTAACTAGCAATTCATTGGCAGCACGTGAATGTAAATACTGTGAGGGACAATGGCCGATTGGAATAAGCGACCGGGCGGCTTTCTTTCATGAATACAGCGGCGGTTCCTCGAAACATACTGCTGTCCCGATGACAAGCGAGTTAAATAAAATAAATAACAAGCTCTCGGCATTGCGCAAAGGCAGCCGATTGTTTATAATTGCATCGCGCTTTCACTTTAAGTGAAAGCGCGATGCAAAAATAAACATGCGGCTACCTTTACCAAAGCCTAATGAGAACAAAAAAGTGCGTAGCGGCTAATTAGGAGACATTGTCTCCCGCCGCCAGTAAAAGATGCAATCCCGGTGGGCGGGGTCAAAAGCAGACAGGGTGGTAACCAGGAGGGACTAGAAAGCCTCCTGGACTATTGTAACACCCGATTTTGCATAACTGGTTACGCAAAATGACACGCACCAATGCAAAACATGGGCGAAGCAGAAAGCGAGCTTCTGGAATCGTATCGATTCCAAGCAGCCCTCGCATGGCGAGTGCAGCGCATGCGCGCTGCTGACACCAGGCGAGACCTAAAAAAGACTCTTTTTGAACCAAGACCTACCTTTTTGCCAAATTTGGTGTAATTCCGTTCAGCAGTTCGGCTGTAGCTTTGTCTAAAGTTCCCTACGGAAAATAACATAGGGAAATCGTGTTTTGGGACCCCCTTTTTTCTCAGCCCCCGCTTGACGAATCACCCCAAAACGTTCAAGACAGGAGCTGACCGGAGCAGGCCACTAGTTTAGAACATTTCGTGAAGATTCGTCAAACGGTGCCAAAGTTACTGGCTAATCCAAAAACGTTTTTCCTAAGGAAACTAGGTCCTAACTATAACTACCTACTGGCAACTGCCAGTAGGTAATATATATATATATGTATTCACTGAAAAAGCCATAGGTTTCAGGGCCATATAGTTAGGAATTAGCAATTAAAAAACCCTTAGAACTTCAGTGAAAAAACCATAGGTTTCAGGGACGTTATAGTTAGTTGACATTTGACTCATATAAAACCAGAGAAATTCGCCTGTTATAGTTAGTTGAGCTAACTATAACTCACCCCCCCGCAATGCACTGCTGATGAGGTCACATATTACATCACTCATGACATGGTCAGTGACATCACTGATGATATCTCAAATGACATCACTGATGCTTTAATATCTGATTTGACATCAAATGGTAATTGTATTGTGAGGAATGCTGACAAGGGATGTAACGTTGTTCTCTGGGATAGAACCAGTTAGCTCAATGAAGCTTATAAGCAACTATATAATCGAAACAATTATGCAAAAATCACTGAGGCAATGATGCACAATAGTTTCAGGTTGTATAATGAGCAATTACAGGAGTGGTATATCCAATGCCTAATCACACACGAGGAACTTCAATTCTTGAAGGTGAACTACCCAGTAACACCGGTATTTTACCTAATTCCAAAAGTGCATAAAAATGCTGAGAACCCGCCAGGTCGCCCGATTATCTCCGCAATTGGCAGAGCTTTAGAGAATACCTCTAAATACATTGATTCTTTTTTATATCCTCTTGTCAAACTACTTCCCTCTTATATCCAAGATTCAGGAGATTTCTTAAAGAAAATCTACGATTTGCCTTGGGAAAAAGACCTGCTGCTGGTAACTATAGATGTTATCACCTTATATACCAGCATCAGGCATGAGAACGGTCTCAATACTATTAAGCACTACCTGGGTAACTGACCCATAAAGTTGTAGTCTCACACACAGATGCTGCTTTCTATGATTTCTGTCTGCCTGAAGTGTAACTTTTTCCTCTTCAATGTCGCGCTGTTCCACCAGATCTGTGGGAAAGCGATGGGCACCTGCTTTCGCCCCCAGCTATGCGAATTTGCATATGGGCTGGTGGGAGGAGCAGGTGGTCTGGGTTTTATATCAGACCGAATGGGAAGAAAACGTGTTACATTGGAGTCGATTCATTGACGACCTCTTTGTCGTATGGAAAGAGTAATCAGCAAAACTTTTTATTAAAAAACTGCAAGTGAATAGTTTAAATCTAAAATTCACAAGCACTATTAGCGACAGCTCCGTCAATCTCCTTGACCTTACAAGCTATGTTAAAGACTCCAACTTACACTCAAAACTCTACAGGAAACCCACAGCGGGAAACACGTTGTTGCATGCAACGAGTTTTCACCCTCAAAATCTGATTAGAAGTATACCCTACGGGGAATGTCTAAGGACAATCCGCTATTGTAGTGAACAAGGTGTACTAGACAATGAACTAAAAGATTTAAGATCTTGGTTCCAAGCTAGAGGTTCCACAGAAGAGATTTTGCAAGCATCCACTAAAAAAGCAAAAAAGAGAACGAGAGAAGATATCCTGTTCAATAAAAGCCAAAGCAAGAATAAACGAGAAAATATACAAGAAAATCAAGCTAGAATTATCACCTCTTTCAATCGCCAGAATGGGAAAATCAGGAACATATTAAATAAGCATTGGCACCTAATACGCAAAAATCCGCTATTAGGGAAACTAGTTCAGAAAAAAACAGCAATAACATTTAGAAGAGCACGGTCTTTTAAACAAATGTTAGTTAGTAATATGATCCCAAAAAAACAACAAGGCACCCATGCTTCCACTTGACTGAAGTGTAAAGAAGGCTTTATAAAATGTACGAAGTGCAAAGCATGTAGTCACAGGAAAAATACAAAGACATACACATTGGGTCTCTCTAAAAGAGAAAAAAAGATTAAAGGTTTTTATTTTGTGGAAAACGGAATATGCAGTCTACGTCCTTCAATGCCCTTGTGGCTTGAGGTACGTGGGCAGTACAATTCATCCTGCCCATCAAAGGATGCTGCAACGTCTTAGAGCCATCCGGAATGGAGACAGGTCCTATCCAGTAGCACGCCACTTTGAATCCCAGCATGAGAAAAATACGCAAGGTTTTACCTACTTTGTAATCGATTGTATCCCTCCAAGTACCCGTGGGGGAAATCGTGAAAAGAAACTCAGGAGGCTTGAGTCTTGTTATATCCTGGAACTAAACACACGAATCCCGATGGGATTAAACATGGAAGAAGATTTGATCACACATTTATTAATTCCTTCCTGATGTGGTGGTGATAAAAGTGTCTTTTATAGAGTTAATAATGTCCAAACCTCTGAGAAACGCATTTTAAACTGTTTAATTGTGTCACAGTGTTTTAACACTTTTATTTTAAACAGGCAGGGACTGCACACATATGATTGTTTGCCCACTGGGGCGCTAATGTAGTAAACGCAATAATTCCGGAATTGGAGTGAAAACATTCGAACTGAAGCTGTAAAATACCCACTTGGGTTTCAACTAATGGCACCATGAACATCCGTTTATTGTAAATAAAAATATATGGATAATAAGTAACACTGCATGATATAAATTAGCCCCATAAACAATGAAACTCATTAATAGAGGATTGTAGGGCGGGCAGTGTACACCAGAAGGGTTGTTGAACCGAAGATTTACTTAGAAATCGGGTATTGTAATAATGAGTTCACCTTGCATGCAATATAGTTGCTAACCGGTGCAATACAATTCTTAAAATATACAGTGAAAAATGAATTTGAAATTGAAATGCGTTTTTTTCAAAGAGCAGAATGTAAAAACTACCAGTCTGTTGTTTGAGGAGTCATGTAACGTGACACGCTAAGTAACACTTTGTTTAAAATGGGCGATTTGAAACGGTAAAGTTGTAGGTGAACAAGCCTGCTGGACAGGCGAAACGCGTCCTACCAGCTGACTGAATAAACTATTTCTGGCCAGTACATGGCAGTGTCAGTCCTTGTTTTACGAGGAAAATTGCTGTTATTAATGGACCTTGCCTGGGTGGTCCATTCAAGATGAGGCACCCGCTGTTTTGGGGCCACGGTGGCTTTACCCAAGCTTGGAGGAAAGAGATATATATGTATATATGTATATTCACTGAAAAAACCATAGGTTTCACACATGTTATAGTTAGCTGGACATTTTACTGATAAAAAACCAATGAAATTCCCCCGTTATAGTTACTGCAGGCAACTATAACTCACGCGACCGCAATCCTCTGCTGATGCTAATACTGTATTTAGACACTTATTTGCCCATGTCTTCTTCCATTAAATTTTAGCTTTACATATATTACAAATATTTTTTTTTCATAAAGACACATATGTCATCAGCAGAAGATTGCGGTCGCGTGAGTTATAGTTGCCTGCAGTAACTATAACGGGGGAATTTCATTGGTTTTTTATCAGTAAAATGTCCAGCTAACTATAACATGTGTGAAACCTATGGTTTTTTCAGTGAATTTGCAAGGTTTTTTAAATGCTAAGTTACTTTACGCCATTCGTGGCGTGCGCGCCCAGTTAACGCAGTTCGTTTTTTGTAATAATTTTTTACCGTGCGCGTACGGTAAGCGTAATCGGCGATTTTCCGAAAAAAAAAATTTTTTTTTTTTTGGGCTTGGGGGTGGTTTGGGGACCCCTGTATCAATGCTGGGTGGTTAGGATCTCATGAAACTGCCTCTTTACATATATTTGGGGTACGTTTTTGCTGCCCAACTCAGGAAGCAAGAGAGAAAATGGCGGCCGCCGCTTCCTGGTTTCGACCGACTCGAATGTTTACTAAGATCTAAGAGCCAATCAGAATCGCGCTCGCGCACGCCACCGTACGCGTACGGTAAGCTTACGGTAAGCTTACGGTAAGCGCACCGTAAGCTGCCACAGATATATATATTGATTTAAAGGCTATTTTCTCAGAATCTACTGAACAGATTTACACCAAACCTACAAAAGGCACTTCCTTGACCTGGGGACTACCTCTCTGCCAAATTTCATTAAATTCTGTTCAGCCGTTCGGGCTGTAGCCCTGTCTAAAGGTCCTATGGAAAAATGCATGGGAAAAACGCGTTTTGGGACCCCCCTTTTATCTCAGCCCCGCTTGACGAATCCCCCCGAGACTTTCAGGGTAGGAGCGGAGCGTAGCGCCCCACCTATTTTGAAAAATTCGCGAGGATTCGTCGACCGGCGCCAAAGTTATTCAAAATAGAATGTTGCGGATTTCCTATGGAAACGTGGTCCTAACTATAACTACCTACTGGCGACCGCCAGTAGGTAATATATTTCTCATATGCAGTTACTCACCCATATACCACTGACACATCCATTCACTCACCAACACAGCCATACACACACTCAGTCACCCAAACAGCCCCCCTAAGGATGCATTCACTAACCAATGCAGCCACTGACTTACCCACTCACTCATCCATGCAGGAATCACTCACCCTTTCACCCACCCACCCAGACACTCATACACCCATATAGGTACTTAGACAACCAGTCATCCATACAGTCACTCACATACCCACTCACCAACCCATACAGCCACTTAGACACAAACTGATAGACTAATACAGACATTCACACAACCTAGTCACTCATCCATACATTCGCTGAGACACTGAAACACTCACTTATGCAGTCAGTCACACACCCACTGAAGCATCCATACAGGCACTTATTCACTAACTCATTCACCAATATTCCTTTGTATATATCTTCAACACTCATAAACTTTTTAAAAACTCAGTCACTGGATGATGTCATGAGTGATGTCATTAGGGATGTCATCAGTCATCTCACTGACCATGTCATGAGTGATGTAATATGTGAAGGCATAAGCAGTGGATTGTGGATGCGCGAGTTATAGTTAGTTCAGCTAATTATAACTGCTGAATTTCTCTGGTTTTGTAGGAGTGAAACCTGAGACTAACTATAACGTCTTTGTAAACTTTGTTTTTTTTCCATAAAAAAAATAATTACATATATATGTAATTAACTATAACTCGCGCATCCACAATACACTGCTTATGGCCTTTTCTGGACCATTTTGGGCACCGTAGACCCCATCACCCAGGGCCTGCCACTTTAAAAAAATATATATTTGAAATAGAAAGGGGGCACACGTTCCCCCTCCCCATCCCTCCCATCACACAAGGCCCGGTCATTTTGTTTATAAATATATAATTGAAAGGGAGGGGGGCCGAGTGGCCCTCCTACAGGGACATTTTTAGCCCCAAGACCCCCATCCACGGGGCCTGACATTTTTATTTTTTCTTAAAAAGGTAGGGGGACCACACAGCCCCACTCCTTGGCAATTTTCAGATCCAGGCACCCCATCCCCCGGGACATGCCCCTTTTTAAAAAAATGTTTTTTAAATACAAGGGAGGGGGGACTTGCGGCTCCCCTCTCAGACTGATTTTGGCCCCAGAGACCTCATCTCCCAGGGTCTTGCCTTCAGTGTGGGTGCCCCGGTCCCTCCCATGGCACCCACATTTTCAACATTGGGGAACACAGGGGGGAGCCTGAAGGCCCCCGCGGTCCCTGCCAGCTCCCCATCTCCTGCGGGATCCGGCATTGCTCTGAGACCCAGGGAGCTGCTACCATGCAGCTCTCTGGATCTCAAGCCTATTTGTTTGTTTCTCTGCTTGCTTGACAGTGGGCAGGGAAACAGACATGCTCTGCTTTCAGCAAGCAAGAGCATTTTCTGCTCTTGCTTCGTGAAAGCCCCCGCGGTTCCTCCCAGCTCTCCATCTCCTGCGGGTGCCAGCATTCCTCTGAGACCCAGGGAGCTGCTAACATGCAGCCCCCTGGATCTCAAAGAAATGTGTTTGTTTCCCTGCTCGCTTGGAAGCGTGCAGGGAAAGAGACATGCTCCGCTTTCAGCAAGCGAGAGCATTTTCTGTTCTTGCTTCGTGAAAGCAGAGCACTGTTTGCTATGGATTGGAGGGAGCGGTGCTCCTGCCAAGCCACAGCAAACTGCAATGTCCCGGGGTTGGGCACCCTGGGAAATTGCTGGAGACGGCCCTGGGGGGTGGCGGTCCCAGGGTCATGCATGGCTCCATGAGGGGGGTCGCCTGCTGCGTCACATTTTTTCTTTTAGGGCCTGTGGGGAAGACTGCACTTGTTTTTTTCTTATTTTTTTGCCGTGAATATCGCAATTTCACTGCAATTTTTTTCTTTTTAAAAATGCTTTCATGCTTTTGACTGGGTCCAAGGGGGACCTCAAGATCATGGCTAGTTGGTCAGGGGATTCCTACCCTGCCCCCTTTTCTTTATTTTCATTTTTTGGGGGACTTGGTGAAGCCGAGCCCCAAGATGACTGGCAACACTTCATGGTCTGAAGTGTAGGCAGTCAATCAGATCCGGAAGGGTTAAGGATCCACTGCGTCCCTATATATACAAATGGAAATTTCTTTACATTTCTCAGCAAATACTGAACATATTTACACCAAACCTGTTCAGCAGTTCGGGCTGTAGCTGTGTCTAAAGGTCCTATGGGAATTAACATAAGGAAAATGTGCATTTCCCTGCACGTGCCTGTCTTTTTTCACAAAGACTTCACGCCTAGGGATATCACTATAATTTTCAACTTAAATTTCTGAAAAACTACAGAATGGATTTGCTCCGAATAAAAACACAATCTGTGTAACAACATCTACCTTCCTGCCAAATCTGGTCCAATTCGGACTATAGGTTCAACAATGCATTCCTATGGGAATTAACATGGGAAAACACACCTTTTTTTAACCTCATTTTTTCTCAGCCCCCATTTAGCAGATCACCCCGAAACTTCCTATGCACAACAGAACTTACTTTGGCACTTAGTTTGGAACGTTTTGTGAAGATCTGTCAAACGACGCCAAAGATATAGGCAAGTCAAAAAACACATTTCCTAGGGAAACCAGGTCCTAACTATAACTACCTACTGGCGACCTCCCACACACATATTTATATAAAAAAGTATTAAACTACATATTAAACATTATAAATCAAATATGAATTCATAAATTAGTATTTATCATAGAAGGACAATTAGTGTTTACCATAGAAGGACATAACTGATAAAATAATTCAAAACAATACAAAACTAACCAATAAAATTAAACCAAAAACAAACTTAACCAACACAATCACAATGAATAATATAAATGGCACACAAATGTTATAAACGTAATACTTTAAAAATGACAAAAGCTGCAAGAAGAGGAAACTCTGCCAGATTATCTGACCAGAACCTGAAAACAGAAATATATATATTTCGACAACTACCTTGTACAGTAAGTAAAACTTATATGTAAACTAAATTTACTTTTAACTAAAATTAAAATTGTAAAATAACAAATAATTAATAAAACAGCATACAACTTCTATTTCTTTTCACGTACTTACTAAAAGTAAGTACTAATACATCGAGAAAGTGTTATCTTAGTATAAAAAAACAATAGGGATCACATACCAGAAAAAATGTATTAAAAAGTAAGTATATGTAAAGTGTTGTAAAACAGAAATTCACCCTGAAACTGAAAAAATTATATTTAATTACATCAACCTCTACAGCCTATGAACTGAAATTGATGGGCTTTTTTTCTACCAACAGAAAAGAAAGCACCTGCTTCACATTACACCATTCCTAATGGGAAAGTGTGAAACATCTAAGAAGAACATCCATGTTAAGAATAAGAAAACTAGTTGCATAGTTTTATATGTAAATAACAAACGCATAAAAGTTTTATCATTGATACAATTACACTATTCTCAGACATATTGACAGAAATAGCAAGTCATATAACATCACATAAAGGAAAGCAATTATTATGTCACGTGGGCTACATTTAAAACCAAGAAAGTACATCTTTGAAAACTGTGAACTAGAAACATACTAAATATTACCCTAACACATGCTATAGGTGGGCCACTAGAGATGATGATGTTGTAATTAATGTAAGGGAACACAAGCAACCCCAAATGTGACAGAAACAGAAGTAAGGGATGTATTGCAGGATATATGAGAGACAGGAACTAGCTCACAGGACCCCACAACAAAACTCCTAAAATAGATATATACTACTTAAAGTACCCAAACACATCACAGGCCAACTACCAACTATATCCTCTTTAAACGTTTAATTGCACAAACTACAATGCCACCAGGGACACCTCTCATGCCTCTAGAGAATACAAAGATATAGAAATACCTGAACACTTAACAAGCATTGACCAAGCAAACATAAAATGCAGTGAAAAGATAGCACAATGCCTTCCAATCCATGCTAGATCAAACCCAATTTACAATCTATAGATTTATTGAAGCACTACAAAAAGAGCAAAGCTACCAACAACTATGAATAGAGCTGTAACCTAAATTGTACCTAAAACCAAAATAATGTACGACATGCTATAATTTAAAGTAAAACTCCTCATAAACAACAAAGGGAGGAGATTATGTGGAAATAATAGCCAAATGCCTATTATAAAATAAATACTAGCCTGCAAATAAACCAGATGTAGTATAGCATAATCTTAATCAACATTACAAATTGTTTTTTATATAAATAAAAAGATATTTTATTGTATCAGTTAAAACATTCAATTTTAAATAAGGCTGATGTAATAAAATGATGTATATATTATTTATATAAAAATATAATCAATCACAAGAAAGAGGGGACCAAGAGTGCATGAAGGTCCACCATACGTGCCCCGAGATAAATATTATCAACTAAGGGTATGACGTTCCTGGGAAGGAGGGTATCAGGTCAGATACATAGGAACCAGAGGTAGGAGGACGGCTCTTTTTGGAAATAGAGCCCTCACAACCATATGGGTGTCAAACTTCATCACATTGCTTGATCCTCATCAGGTCGGTGCTGCAATGCCTGAGCCTCAAAGGTTTTTTTTATCCGAGATCTTTTGTCGCATTGCCTTATGTGAGGTGCAAGTATAGCGCCCAAGGTGCAGATTGGTGAAAATAGGTGTCAGAGTATAAAAGGGGTGATTTAACATACACTAACTGTTAGATCTGGGGGTCTATAGTTGGCAGAGGTAGGTACCACTGTCCAAATAGGGAGCCTTACTGCTAGTCAGGGTAAGGGGGATACACTCTTTAGATAACCCCTGCTCACCCCTTGGTAGCTTGGCACGAGCAGACAGGCTTATCAGAGGCAATATGTAAAGTATTTGTACCAACACTCACAGTAACACAGTGAAAACACCACAAATGGACTCCACACCAGTGTAGATAAATAAAGTACTTTTATATAAACTACACAAGACCAAAACAACAAAAATCCAACATACACAGTTCAAGAATATGGTTTCAAAAAGAGTTCTTAGTTTAGCGACAAAATCATTCACCTTAGCGTCAATTTTAGCCAACAGTACCTGGTGATGCGATAAAAGTTCTTAGCGGCGCTCAGGCGTCGAAAAACAAGCAACAGCGTCAGTCCTGAGACCCTGGGGAGGCGATGCGACAACCCCGCTGCATGCAGCGAGCGTGTGTGACGAATCCGGTCTGTATGGGGAGTGAGGCGATACTTGTATGGATTCCAAGGCGTAGCTTTTCCGGTAGAAATTTACTCACAAAGGCACGGGGCGACGATTTCACCAGCGATGATCTGGGTTGGCTCTGCGACGATATTCGCAGCGACAAAATTCGGCCCGCTAACGAGCGGTGCGATGATTTTGGCTGGCTCTGCGACGATGTTCGCAGTGATAAAATTCTGCACGCTAACGAGCGGTGCGATGATTTTGGCTGGCTCTGCGATGATCTCACCCAGCAGCGGCAGGCTCTGCGACGAAGTTCGCAGCGATAAAATTCTGCCTGCTAAGGAGCGGAGCAGGGATCTTGGCTAGCTCTGCGACGATGTTCACAGCGATAAAATTTGGCCCGCTAACGAGCGGGGCCACAGTTTCACCAGCGATGATCTTGCTCAGCGGCAGCAGGCTCTGCGACGCTGTTCGCAGCGAGAAAAATTTGGCCCGCTAACGAGCGGAGCAACGGAAATGTTCTCGCTAAGCCGGTTGTGCGTGAAAAAATGTAGATCCTTTGCTTCTTTCTTCTGGGTCAGCTTCCCAACAGCAGGCACAACTTCCAGAGGCCCCACAATTGGATCAAGCACTCTAGGAAGGGCAGAACTCACACAGCAGAGTTCAGGGGGAAGCTGGGGGTGAAGTCCTTTTGTTCCTGGGACTTCTTAACAGGAGGCCAGCTCTACTCAGGCTCTTGGAGATTCCTTCAAGCCAGGGGACACAGCATACAGCAAAGTCCTTCCCCTCTCCTTGGCAGCAAAGCAACTGCAGGTCAGCCTTACAGCAGGTCAGTCCTTCTTCTTTAGTCTCCCAGCTTTCTCCTTGGCAGAGGTTCCTTCTTGATTCCAGGATGATCTAATTTCTTGGGATCAGGGTCCCACTATTTATACCCCAAAATCCTTTGTCCTCTGAGGGCAGAGGGGCCTTTGCCCAGTCCAAACCAGTTCTTGAGCACTCTGTTTACATGACTCCTTCTTTCCTTTCACAGTGCAGGGCAGAAACATCAGAAGCCCCACAGGAGGTGGAGCCAGCATTGTGGAGGGAAAGCACAGCCCTGGAGCACTTTGTTGACATGATTTCTCTCTCCTTTCACAGTTCCGGGTTAGAGACATCAGACGCACCACAGGGGGTGGAGCCGGCACTGTGGGGGGCAGGCACTATCCTATTCAGGTCCCAGGTCCGACTCCTCCCTCCCATCTAGATGCAGATCTCTCTATTCAGCCCTGTGCTGACTCACCCTGTCTCCGGGAATTCCCCAGACCCTGTCACTCAAAACTCCAGACAAGGAATACACAGCTTAGCAAAGGCAGGTTTGGATGGTTAGACAAGAAAATACCTACTTTCTAAAAGTGGTATTTTCAAACACAGAATGTTAAAACCAACTTCGCTAAAAGATGTATTTTATCATTCTGAGTTCAGGCATACTAAACCCGAATTTCTACCATGTTCCCTGAGTCAGTTTAGGATTATAAGATGTAATAATCAAACTGCCCATTCTGGCCTATGAAAAACAGGCAGCCTTGCAATAGTGAAAAACTAAAATGGCTGTAATTCACTATTAGGACATACCACACACATCAGGGCTTGTCCTACCTTATACTTACAATGCACCCTGCCCTTGGGCCTACCATAGGGGTGACAAATATGCAGAAAAGGGAAGGTTTAGGGACTGGTAAGTGGGTGCACTTGCCCAGTCAGCATGGCAGTTAGCAACTGCACACAGGCACTGTGGTGGCAGGCCTGAGACACCATTTTAGGGCTACTCATGTGGGTGGCACAATCAGTGCTGCAGGCCCACTAGTAGCATTTGAATCACCAGCCCTGGCACACTCAGTGCACTTTACTAGGGACCTACTGATGAACCAAATCTGCCAATCATGGATAACTAATCATAGTAACAATTTATACAGAGAGCATATGCACTTTAGCACTGATCAGCAGTGGTAAAGTGCCCAGAGTCCTATAGCCAACAACCACGGGTCAGAAAAAATAAAGGAGGAAGAAGCAAAAAGTTTGGGGATAACCCTGCAAAAAGGGGCCGTTTCCAACACTAACAAATCTCTTAAAAGAATTTTAATCACTGAGTATGCTTGTGCAGTTAGAAAGGCAGTCGCCACCAGATGAATCAATGATCTCTAGTGGTCAAATATGTTTAAACGGTCAACATGTTTCTTGCCATCATGGGGTCAATAATAAACAAAGGGGCAATTCATCAGGACCGGTGGAATCTATTCTACACAGCATTTGGAACCTAGGGAGAAATGTACGGTAATCCAAACACTGAGTACCCTATATTGGTGTACCTTACAATAGTTACCTAAAGGCTACCCTGAAAATCAAAAAGAACATGGGTATAACAAGGGTGAATCATCCAATCAGATTAAACATATTATAATAATGGTGTAGTTGGATGATTCAGGCTTGTTACACCTATGTTTGTTTAGATTTTCAGGTCAGCCTTTAGGCAGTAATTGTAAGGTACACCTAAAGTGTTAGGCACTAAAGTGGTGACGTTTACTATTCCCACTCCATTCTTAAACCTTTAGGGGGAAGGTGGTGGGACACTGAAGCGGTGACATTTAGTAATCCCACTCCAAGCTAAACCATTTTGAGGAAGGTGTTGAACACTAAAGGGGTGATATTTACTAGTCCCACACTAAACTAAACCAATTTGGGGAAGGTGTTGGACACTAAAGAGGTGACAATTATTTTCACTCCAATCTGTGCAATGTTGTGGAAGGTGTTGACACTAAAAGGGTGCCATTTACTATTCCCACTCCAATCTAAACCATTTTGGAGAATGTGTTGGTCACTAAAGGGGTGATATTTACTATTCCCACTACAATTTAAATCAATTTGGTGACGGTTTTGGACATTAGATGGGCGACAATTATTATTCCCACTCCTAACTAAACTATTTAGGGGAAGATGTTGGACAAGAAAGGGGTGACATTAACTATTCCTCCTCCAATCTAAACCCTTTTGGGGAAGGTTTGGTCACTAAAGGGGTGACAATTACAATTGCAACTCCAATCTAAATCAATTTGGAGCAGGTGTTGGACACTAAAAGGGAGCAATTTACTATCCCCACTCCAATCTAAATCAATTTGGGGAAGGTGTTGGGCACTGAAGGGGGGACAGCTACTACTTCCACTTCAATCAAACCAATTTGGGGAAGGTGTTGGACACTATACTGGCAACATTTCCTATTCCAACACCAATCTAAACCAATTTAGGGAAGATGTTGGACACTAAAGGGGTGACATTTACTATTTCCACTCCAATCTAACCCATTTTGTGGAAGGTGTTGTATACTAAAGGGGTGACATCTACTATTCCAACTCCAATCTAAAACATTCTACTGAAGATGGTGGACACTAAAAGGTTTATCAACTATTCCATACTCACACATAATTGTTTTATGTAAAGAGGTAAATACATATTATGTAGAAGACACAATAACCTAAACTAAAAACCTTTGTATTTAAAATTAAACATTAACATATAAAATAATATTCAACCACTATTTATAATGAATATATTTTTATTAATATTTATTAATATTCCTAAATGTTGAAACATAACATAAAAAACATAATCCAAATTTAAAAATCATTGAAATTTCAGAACAAAAGTATAAAACAAATGTTCTAATTATACAATACATATAGATTATATTACAATAAAATTAATACATTTTAGAATATATATTCTCAACAGAACTTATTCCAATAATATGAATGATATATATGTAATTATTGTTTTCATCAATGTAAATAAATCAACTATTAACATATACATATACACATAAAGCTTACTTTGTACATCATAAATAATACATATTTAATCTATTTTCATAATTTAACTATACATACGTTCAAATATTTTCAAATAAATCCAGAAATAAAACAAATTCAACAAATACCAATGACATCATCATTTCCAAAATTGTTAAAAATATATAAAATTTCCAATAAAAATGTAATTTAAAAAGTGTGAAATTAAAAATATGTAATAAAACTGAATTTACAAAATTGTCACATTATTAAATGTAAATGTAATCAATGTTTATGTTTTCCAAAAACATCTATAATTAAAATATTTAAATATTTACAATAACATACTTTTTTTAGTTTAATATAATTATCAATACATTATGGAATAATGTATATAAAAATAATAATTTAACAAAATAGATGTATTGAATTTTCAATATTAATTTGAATATCATAAAAAATGACATTACATTTAAATTAAAATATTCACTTTTTATACATCTACCTATCCTAATCCCCTAAAAACCCCAAATCCCACTACTAAAACAAATTATGTATACGTTATTTCTAAACACTAATAAAACTAAAAATAAACATTTCAAAAATGTAATAATTAATAAACTATTTCACTAAACACACAGATGAAAATAATTAATAAACACAGACTAAAAAAACACTACAATAAAATACATATCAAATAACTCTTACAAACACTATTACATACAATAATATTTTCCCAAACTATATTTTTTACATTAACAACAATATTAAAAACAACCCTTAAAACTATATTCTTACTATCGATATTCCTGCCCCGATATTTTTGACTTCTTGATGTGCTTGACACAATATTTTTGTATCACAATATTTTTTATTCAATATTTTGTCCAAACACTGCGGACCCAGTATTAAGATTACTGGCAGTCATTTCCTATCTGTTTCAAACTTCCCCCCAAGTTGTGGGGAACAACCACCAGAGACTACAAATTAGCTGGTAGCAAAAGACCACTGGAAACACAAGAGATCTGTCTAGAATGTAATGGAAGGTATGTGTAATTACTATGACTTTTCCAGAAAAAAAGGAACTTCAGGTCCTGGTAAGTACCGAACATGTAGGCAATGATGCAGAGGTGAAAAAGTGTTTGGTAGCCCAAATACCAGATATTCATTCACTTCTGTACCATTACAGTTATTTTTCAGACTATGGGATCTTTGAACATACCCACTGACAGTCCAGAGGTGAAGTTTTCAGCGTGTTAATAACGTCAAGAATCCAAACTTGCATTTGAAATAGAAAATATCAGATCATTCATTAATGGTGCCAGGCAGATCCACACCCAGGTTCCAAGGGCAGCAGTGAATGAGTACTGTTCCTAAAATGGGTGGCAAATTTTCAAAACTCCAGACACCCAATCAGTTTGTCATGTATAATTCACATATCACCCCTGCAGTTTTATCTCTAACACCACTGCGAAAGGCAAGGAGTGATTAGGGCAATGCATTGTTGGAGTAATCTGCCACAATGCCTTCAGAATGTACACACTTCTGTAAAGTTGTATAAGACATTCTAAAGAAGTTCATTGTGTTTCAAGCATATTAATCACTGAATGTTTTTGAATTTTGGTCAATCTCTCTCACTTTTGATTGTTATTTTGGGAGTAAGTCGTTTTTTGTATTCTGGTTTGTATTTGCTGTATCTGGTGCTGACTGTGAAGGATCAATAGGTGGCATTTAGTGAATAATTTGAAATATAAATTATCAATCGATACATTTTTTCAATTGAAAATATACATCACCAACAATAAGACAATATAATTAGTAAAGGTGTGAACTTGTTTTCAGTGGACATTGATTCTTATAAATAAGTCATTTAAAATCATAAGAGCGAAAACAGTTATTTTGCTCAGACTATGTCTGTTCTGTAACTCCCCTGCTCGAATGACGCCAATGCTCATTCTGAGCCAGGAGGCTAACAGAGGAAATGCAAACCCATATGTATTCTAAATGTGTTTCTGTCATACAGCACTATTTGTATTCTGTAAATTCTAGCCTTTGCAGTAAACATGTGAATGACATGCTTTCCTGGTAGGAACTTCAAAAGGTTTTCATCTGTTCCTGAGTGATGTACATTAACAATATTTCAGTTCTCAGAACCCTCTCTTCTCCACGGTATGCTGGCCTGGTTCTACTGGTGCAATATGATTCAAGGTTTACCAAACTTAGTACAGACAAAATATTCTAAGCACTTCCACCTGAATGAAAGTAATCATGGCATGGCACAAAGAACCTACACTTTGGTATGCATCTTTCTCTCATGGGGGCCATGCAACAAAACTGCTACTCAGAACAAACAAGGACAGTGCCAACCTTAACTTTTGGGGGCTATTTTGTATTCCTGATTCTGATGTGACAAGTAGGATCCTCTTTGACAACTCTCCAGAGCATGTCCAAATCATCCTCTATTTTCCTTTCACACAAGTCTGCCTTCTGTCTTATATACCTGAGAGATAAAACTTGTATTACGTTTAGCTGAGGTGAATTTCCCTAGCCTCATAAAATCAACAAATAGGACTGTAGCTACAAATGTATGCACAGTGTAGACAGCTAGGATACATTAGATCAAGCTTGCTATTTTATCATCATTAATGTGTTCTGTTAAATGTCCCTTCAAAGAAGGTCCCACTCAAGCAATATTCAAACTAAAGGTATGCCAGTCATACAGGTAGGACAGAGGTTCAGGGTGCCATGGTGCTTCTTTATGGAACATATATACATATTTCATTGACTTGTGGGGTTTTTAAATCTGTTTGTAACATGGTGATTCATTGACTGAAAAAGGCTGAGTGCAGCCGAAACGCGTCTCTGTGATTTTACTGCCTGGTCCCGAGTGACCACACTTCATTAAATTAGCCAAATTTGTATCCTCATGTGCATGCTCCCATTTTCGTGGGTGAAGTTGGGACGCTGGTCGGATATCATTGGTGGCTGCAGCGGCACACATGCACGCAAAACCAGCGAGAATTGGGCTTGCCTTGTTGACCGCAAAAAAAGGAGTTTAACAGGGTACCATATTTGGCGAGCCCCCAGGGACAAACCGGGATGAGCAATATGAGGTGGAGAATCAATTGGAGGTCATGACCGAGCGCGAGGAAATCTAGGAGATTTTCAGTATGGCATTCCTGCCTTCTGCCATGAGCTGTCTACCTCACTCAAAATGCCGAGGAGAACCTGGTGCTGGGCACCACGCAATATTTGTTGCACTGCATTGAGGATTTGTGGCTTCATTTTACTTGGTGAGGAAGTCTCCATGCCCGGCGTATTAAAGGATTTAAATGCTCTTCTTTCTGGCTTACAACACGCCACACAAGACTGCCTGTTAATTATCTGTGACTGGCACTTTGTTTTTTCCGAGTTTTTAACATCGCCATGTGAAGAGTAGTTTACAAAGCGGGACTTACGCATAGTGTTTGCACTAAATAGAGGGGTGTTGAGCAGCCACAATTAGAGTATACGTGAAACGCTGCACGTGATAGCAATACCCATTTGAAGAGGGGCGATCCCCTGAACTAAACTTTTTAACAATGTTTAATGCCCCAAACATAATTATTGTGAAATTGTATTTCTCCGTTTTTATATCAACATACCAATTGGACATTGAGTGTTTGTTGGTTTGAAGTTTTGATTCCATTTAGCGCGGACAGTACACATAATATGCTCAAGGGTCATTTTGGCCTGTGATTGGTATAAATATTTGTACAGTGCCTAACAGGTTCAGCGCGCACGGTTAAAATGTGTATGTTTATTTATTCCTGCTTGTAAATGTTTGGTTAATCAGAGACACTACTATTTCTGATTCCATGACTTATGGGGTTTTTAAAGCTGTTTGTAACATGGCGATTCATTGATTGAGAAAGGCTGTGCGCAGTGATTTTACTGCTTGGTCCCGAGTGACCACACATCATTAAATCAGCCAAGTTTGGATCCTCGTGTGCGTGCTCCCTTTTTCGTGGGTGAAGTTGGGACGTTGGTTGGATATATAGATATATATATATATATTTCTTTTACTTCATTTTTTTTTTTTACATTTTAGGGGGGCATTCATAAGCGCTCAACCTTTTTTTTATACACAGACTGCAGCGCAGCAAACCATCTTGGAAAGGTGGCTTTCACCATGAACAGACTTTAGGGCTCATTACAATGTAGGACAGAAATTTGCCCAACACCGACTTGGAATCGGGACCGAATGACTTGCGGTCAGCGGTTTTACGCCCCCGATTACAATGACGAACACTGCTCAGTCAGATTTCAATTGTTTCCTATGGGAGCTTGTGTTATGCCTGACAATGGGCCAGAACACAGGCTCCTATGGGGAAATGTGGGGTGTGTGGAAAAGCCTGCACCCTGTCACAGGCACTCCACTGTGCCTGCCACACAGTGCAGTGTTTTACAGGGGAGGGTCCCTTAGGTAACCCTTCGGACCCCAACCGGATGCCTCAGGATGAAGGGGGTCCTTTTATTTTATTTTTTGTAGAGGGCCCTTATATATATATTTTTTTATCAGGGGCCTTCATAAGCTCGCAACCTATTTTTTTATATACAGGCTGCAGTGAAGTAAACCATCTTGGAAAGGTGGCTTTCAACATTAACAGACTTTGAGGCTCATTAAGATGTAGGGCAGAAAATGTCGGCCCGACTCAGAATCGGGACCGACTGACTTGCGGTCGGCAGTTCCGCCCACTCGATTACGATGCGACTGAACACTGTTCAGTCAGATTCCCATTGTTTCCTATGAGAGCTTGTGTTACACCCGACAACCGGCCGTAACACAGGCTTCTAAGGGGAAATGGGGGGGGCGAAAAACCCTTCACCCTGTCGCAGGCACCCCACTGTACCTGCCACAAAGTGCAGGATTTTACAAGGGTCCTTAAGTTAACCCTTCGGATCCCAACCGGAGGCCTCAGGATAAAGGGGGCCTTGCCAGGGGCCCCCAAAGTCACTTCCGACAGCCTTTTTGTGTCGGACAGGCTGACTCGGAAAGGTTGTTGGGAATCGACATCGTAATCCGGTTGGATCCGATTCAGAATGACAGCGTGGTTTACTTTCTGACCGTGAACAATATAATTAGTCGGGTGCATTGTAATCCGACCGAGCCGGTCGGAAGGGTTCCGACACGGTCGAGGAGAATCCAACTGTTGGTCGGAGCCTTTCTGACCGTCATCGTAATTGGCAACAAAGGCTTTAAAATATGGAACAAATTCTTACATAAAATAGGATAAAAAAACAGGATGCAATACACTGAAATAGTTGGGAACTCTCATTTTCAATACAATAATCTGTCATGTACTTTTGATAAACCCTTTTTAACACACAGACAAATTCTGGACCTATAACACCTGACAAATATTACAGTGCATTTACATACTTTTTATTACATACTTTATCACAATTAATGTGTTTCTTTTAGTGGGGTAAACGTTATTTTCAAGATGGCTTCTTTGTTCTGCACATAGTCCCTCTCAGATGCTGAAAACAATGCCCCATAAGCATTGCAATGGAACCATTCCCTGGAAACCTAAATAATACACCCGGTAGAAATAGACATGCTGGTGAGATAAAAATATTCCTCTGGGCTGATCCAAGAGAAGAGTGCCAAAGTCATAAAGCTATAGCTAAAGAAGAATGTCCCAAACAAGCCAATGGCTTATATTTCTGAGCTAAGGCCCACAAACACAATCACAGGTAAAAATTTACAATCTGCTACTAGCAAGTGCATATCTATAGCTGTTTACGTTTTATTGAGAAGTATATTCTTATTTTCAATGACAATTGCTGTCAATATGCATTATGTCAATATGACTAACAGCATTCAGGGACACTCAAAGTAAGGCTTAACTTTGTCTGTTCAGTTTTAAAAATATAGAGAATAAATTGATTTTGCCCAGCATTTATATGTAAAAGCTGTAAAAGCAGTGGCTAATTTGTCAAATAAAAGTGAGGGGCTCCTGTCAGGAGGCAGCTTGCACTAGCCCATTTCTCCTGTTAGCGCCACCTAGAACATAACCAAGTACTAATCTTGAAAGTGGGGAGAGAATGTGGGGTAATGGCCTAAGCTGTCGACTTCGTAGCTGTGTAACCAGGTTCGAGTCTCGACATCAGCTCAACATCCTGAAAAAGGGACCACAATGGGACCGCACTACAAGGCTCCTGCCCGGCATGGACTCGAAAGTCCATGCTGTGAAAGAACCCATGTGCGTGCACACAGGGGCACACATGTTATGCCCCCTGTCTGCATCCACATTCAGACATACCTGCAGTGTCCCCTTTGTTACCTCTCCACCAGGGTTTACATGGAGTAGGAACCTCAATGTAAACCCTGGCAGAGAGGAAACTCATAATATGCTTGGCGAGACCACGGCAGTCTTGCCAAGCATATTGTGGCCTTCGGACCGCCACGCCACCTCCAGGGAACGGTGGTTCCCTGGCGGTGGCGGTGATCCCAGGGCAGTCTGACTGCCCAACTCATAATGCGGCGGTCGGACCACCGTTACGGCAGTGGCTGGACCGCTACCACCACACAACCCGCTCCAGACTCGTAATTACAGCCTTTGTGTCCGCTAAAACAACTTTATTGCAAAAGTTGCAGATGACTTTATTGACACATGACTCTTTCTAAATGCACTGCACTTTTTTCCTTACTCATACAACGCACGCTGCAATTTGTCATGCATCACTACATTCCGAGAGCAATAGTAATTCTAGGCCCAGTTGTTTAAAGGTATAGTTCTCCATGTATATGTGATCTCTTGCATCATCCACAATTTACCAAAACACTATGGCCCTAATTACGAGTCTGGTGGTCCACTGGCCACCAGATTCTCTGGGGAGTGGCCGAGGCAGTCTCCCGACCACCCTAGTATGAGTTGGACAGTGGGACTGCTACAGACCTGCCGCGTCCGTCAGGGAACCGCTTGGTAAGACGGCCGCAGTCCAGACGAGCATATTACAAGGAAAGGAAAGGGGGCACCAACAGGGCCCCCTGGTGCCTCACGCCCTGTGGATGTGCATACACACCAGTTCCTGCACGGCGTGGACTTTACAGACTATGCTGTGCAGAAATAGTTTTTGGCCTTTCACTTGTGGTGTCCATTTTCAGGGCACCACCGTGGGAATGTCAAAAACAAAGCCCACCAGACAGGAGGAAACTCCTAATCTGGCAGGCGGTCTGATCACGGCTTCGGTAGTGTGGTGGCGGGGCAGACCCGGCGCTGCACCGCCAAAGTCTTAATTGGGCCCTATGAGTTTCAGAAACCACCAAAAAGACACTCCATTTACATTTTTCAAAAAACGTTAGGTTGTGGTTCTCCATAGATGACCTGTATTTGCTGTGCATGAGAAGTTCAGGAAATAAAAAAGTGGATACGAAAATGCTCCCCGTGCAAATGAAAGGACAGCTAAGGTCGCCCATTGCTACAGAACAGCCCTGCAGCGGCCTACTTTGCTTTTTCATTTCCATGCTGGTTGCTAATTTGTCTCCCCTGTACTATATATACAGCCCGAGGCTTTCATCATATCATCTATCTGGAGGCCGAGGAAAGCTCGTGAACCTATTTCTAGAGACGTGTTTACTTTCCACTGCACCGCATTTCTATTCATACACATGGCCTTGCGTTACTGTGCACTTCCTGAACCAGAACGGTGCAGACATTCCCATATTGTGAGTTCTTACAGCTCAAAGAGTGCATCTACTTAACTTTGAATTGTTGCTGCCCTCATTTCTTTCTTTTATAATTTACAAACACCTTGCATTAATACAGCACAGACAGCCATAACCACAACAAAATGTTAAAAGTGCCACATTAACACTGAAGAAGTGTCTAACACCATACAAGACTGACTGACTGTGGTCTCAAAAGTCCATGTCATCTAAGTGCCGAAATCCATTTATTTACATATCTGTTTATTTCAGCATGTATCCCTACAGTAGGCACGTAAATTGTGAGGAATATGAAAACGGAGGTAAGGTAAACGTAGTGCTTTGCCCAACATCACACAGCTTAGAGAAGGGAGGAAGCTGGGTTTACAAACCTGGAGCGATTGAATTTGGGCTTTTGTCTCGTACAGATCCGCTGCTAATGCTTATGCTACAGCAAATGATAATGGCTTTGTTTTGTTCCATCACGCCACTTTCGGCTGTCATCATGTGTCGCACACCACCCCCGTTCTGCCCAGCATATCTTTGGTAGAAAGTCCCTATTATGATTTTTTCTCAATTTCCAAATTTTCCTATTCTGAATTTCTTGGGACTCATTCTCATCCCTGCGTTATGTAGGTGTTGAACTCAATGTTCACAGGAATACCAAAAGCTAGCTTTTCGTGTGATTACCCAAAGGCCTTTGGGTGTCTGCCATCGGACAAAGCATATTGGCATACAGTTAGCGTCTCTTTGCGTCAGGGCTGATATCACACCCAGTAGCATCTTTGTCACCTTCTACGTGTCTTTCCATTTCTTTTTTTTTTTTGTGCATATTTATATAGCGCGAACTCTACCCAAAGGTATTGGAGCGCTTTACATGAGCACCGGTTACGTTACACAAGGACACATTCACGGGGAGGTTAATTGATTTGCCCAGAATCATTGAATTCCATTGAGGGCCCAGTCCAAATTTGGCCCTTCCCAGCTTCCACCGACTCCTGGTCTTAGAGCCAATAGACTGCCTATCAACAGCTTATGTCTTAAGATTTGCATGTATAGATTCCGTACCACGTATACCTTACTTTATCAAAAGATATGATCAAGAATATCAATATAACTGCTTCAACTAATGCCACAAGCTTTTTTATTGATTGTATATAATGATAAAATGCAGCGCTGGGCTGCAGATTTCTATTACAGATGGCACCACAGGGCCCTCTGTCAGTTATAATGACTACATCTAAGCAACATTAAGAATGTGGCCCACTGAAATTTGCATATGTAGATATGAATGAACCACCCTAGTGTGGACGATGGGAAGGGGCAAGGAGGGACCCCAAGAATACTGTGTCCTACCCTCCTATCTTCTTGGGGTTCTGCTTGCCTATCAAAGCTGAACTACGTATGTCTTGCAAAGAGTCAGGTACCAATGATGCATATATATCTGCCAAGCGATGTACATGCCTTTTGATGCAGCCCTACAGATTCCAGAGTCTGGATGACAATGGGAACTTCAGAATCGATGAGAAAGTCATGCCCAGGCTATCAAAAGGCTGAACTGCCTGTCCCATAGCGGGCCGAGACTAAGCATTATACAAAGGCCTTTAACAAGAACTGTAACACCCAGGGATGGAAGCCTACCTCTGTGCCCGCAGACTTTGCACCGGCCTTTTCCGTAGGGACCTAAGGAGCCCCTAAACTTAGAGTAGATATGGTCAGCTACTGGCACAAGAGGGAATACAGCATATTATTACAGCAAAACAAGGATCCAGGAATACGGAATCTTAATAGAGCAGTTCTGATGTCTAGAGAGATTTAGAACGTTTTCCAAGCAGGAATATGACTAGAGAAGCTATAAGCACCTGGGCATGTTTGAAAGGGACTCATTGTACAAGTTGCTTTATGTCTAATTTGACACTCTGATCATATCAGACGAAAGGTTCTTAAATCATTTGTTGGGATGGCCATTTAAGACATTAAATCTACACCATTACACACAACAATATTCTGTTATCTAACATTTTCAGAGATATTTTTGCCCTGAAGGACTGTCAAAATGCAATGTTTCTTAACACGTAACATGTTATGTATCAATTTCTAGTTTTGAAAGGTTCATTTTTTTGTGTGTAAAAATCACAATTAGGTGAGCTACTGTAATAAGTATAACATGTATTCATTTGTTCTATTGTGATTATGCAAAGAAACAAATAACCATTTATGTATGCTTAAAACGAAATTTGACTTCTGTGAATTCAATTAAGGTAGTGTTCTACCCAGCCTCACAAACGGGAGATCACATAAACTAAAATGTCCATTTGTTGGTACTGGCGTCCACCTATTAGTGGGTATTTGATGAGGCCGAGTCTGTAAGGGTTCTGCACACACAGGAAAACAAGACAGACCTTCCAAGCAGGTCATTTGTTTATGTCATTTATTCTCCCGTCTATACATTGTAAATATTGTAAATGTACCTTCCTCCTCTGGTGCAGTCACCGAGTGCACCTCCTATCCCTGTGGTAAGCCTGAGATACGCCCACTCAAGGGTAGGGGCATTCAAGAAAAGCATAAAAGCTGAGCGGAGGAGCCAACAGCTTTTTATGGAGTGTTGAATACTCTACAGCACAGCCACAAAAAGGCAGTCCATTGTTGATGACCCTCGGCGCCTAGAACAACATGTCTACCTCAGTTTCTTGTGAAGAAATGGTTTAATAAATCTGTCCCAGGATTCACGGCAGCAACAGAGCCACTAGAACTCTGCCTCCTTCATTTATGGAAGGCACTCCCAAATTTGAATCAACTTTTTCCTTTTTATAACCAAAATGTAGGCGTTTTGAATTTTCGCCTGCTAGAATATATGTGATAGGGTGGTGAAGATACAGAGCCATACGGGGTGTTGAGAATCTACAAAGAAAGTGGGTAACAGAGGTATGGGTAAGAGTCAAGGAACTCGAATGTATTTAGCATGGGTTGGAGGACAACTGAACCTCACACTGGCTGGTGCTGAAGATGGACCCAGGCTCATCTGTAATAACTGCAAGTGCTGGAGAATCGAGGTACAATGTGTGTACAAGGCTGTGTGAGAGAAACAAAGCAAGACTCTATTGGAGGGAGCACATTACCACAAGAACCACAATGCTGGAGGAGAATGTTTGTTAACCCCCTGTACTTTGCATACCTGAGGTTAGCCAGCTCTGTGAATCCTCTGTTGTCATGGCATAACAAAGAGGGAACACCTTAGAAAAACTATTTGGCGGCTGTGGTAAATATTTCATTACCGGTACTATTTTTTATGCGGTAAAGTCTATTAAGAATAACTCAGTAAATATAAGAGGCAGAATCCATGGTATTAGAGGTTTTAAAAGGCTTTATTCCTATACAAAGGAATACAATTCGAATTGTAGGCATTCTATTCCATCACCACGAAAGTTCAGGAAGGAAGGGGCATACATTATTGACAGATAGGCAGTTTTATAGAAAATACATTACAGTGAAACAGATGCAAGAGGCGTAACAGCTGATAATACAGATAAACTGTGCATACGTAACTAATAGAGGCGGTCTTATGGGCGTAATTTAATAAACGTCATCATACATGATGTCACAAGTGGGTGGATCCATAAGAGAATCCTGCAATGTCAGCAGAAATAGTTGGCAGAGATGCGCGCGCAGCCGCATGACGTGTGATTGACGTGCAACTAGAGGGTGAAGGGGACTTGACATTTAGCTCTACATGTGGAGACAGAAGTCTGGGGGTCGTGTCAACCTAATCCCAAATCATATCTAATATCCTATGTTTAAAGAACTGTGTTATCCAAAAGGAGAGGTCTCTAGGATAGAATCTATTCTATACTGACTGTTAGTGCGTGTACAAGCGTCTAAGTGTCTACGCTAGATGCGAGGGGGTAGGAATATTCCATGGTAACGGGGCTATGAATTACTTGCATGAGGACAGCGAGGCCTGGCCCTGTGCACGGTAGCTGGAGGAATGTTTAACTAAACTACTAGACAGGAATGCATCGGATGAGGAGCGGAGGAGATAATCTTGAAGGTGAAATACAGTTTTTGGCAGGCGACAGGCTGGATCAGGCACCGTTAGCCGCGCAGGGAGTAGGACAAAGTTCATGGTTACAGATGCAGGCTCAGACTGGAGCTTTCAGAGGCAGAAGGCAGGAAAAGGCTTGATGACAGAATTCGGGCCTACTCGCCTGAATCTGTAAAATGTGGAAAGTGAATCAAATAAAGTCGGTGGCCTTTCATACTTAGGAATGGAATATCTGACCCATTCATGGTGGTTCTGAAAGAGGACATGTTGACGGTGGACGCACATATATTTGCGTCTTCAAAACTGGAGCAGGAGGGAACATACATGTACTTATAGCATGCACATGGAGCCGTTGGGGTCTACGATAGGGGACATAACTGATCACAAAATTCATATTTCCTCATTCCCTCCTTGTCCCCTACGGACCCTCAGGAGATATCGATCTTCATCAATCCATCGATCTGTTCATATAGCATCATTTGTTCTTCTTTCTTCTTCCGGGATCTCGAACGAAAACTTGGATGTGGGATACACGAGGTGGCACACAGACCACAAATCGCTGGCCCACATTGTAGACATAAGCAGCAACTGAATAGTATGAGAAAGCCAATACCTAGGAAGGATAGGATTCTCCATCCCCAGGCTGACAACACGCCCCAGAACCAACCGGACCAAGTCCAGGTGCCTGGACTCTGGTGTATCTGGCTTACAATCTTATGAAGGCGAGTTATGGCTTTATATACTGACGGTGAATTTTCTGGTATGAAAATGCAGCAACTTGATCCGATGACCCTACAAGCTCCGCCCCTATCGGCCAGGATGACGTCAAGGACAAGACGATTTTGAAGCACAACAATCCGCATAGCAGACTGCTCTTCTGTTAAATTGCCTAAGGCGGAAATAGTTTCGTTCACTACTGCTTCAAGGGTTCTGGTTAATCTACGTATCAGCTTACTATTAGTGACTGTACCTATATAGGGAAAGAAACCTTTATTGAAATCTGTGTATTTTTCCCATGCTGTTTCAGTGTAATCGACAATTGGGAGATCTCTCTGCTGTCTATTGTGTACTAAATGGGTATTTCTATGATAATCAGGAGGAGCTAGGAAAACAGGTGGCAGAAGGAATGCTATGTAACAGGTACCATCCCAATCTAGAGGTAGACGTATATATGCGGTCTGGCCACATATAAAGTAGGAATGGCGAGAAGCTCTGAATGTAGACTTGCCTTGATCACTGAATTTTATTACAGTGGTGCATTTACTATGGCCCATGTGTATGGAACCATTCTTTCTTACACATAATTCCCCTTTTACTGGGAATACTGACATGGCGGGCAAGATTGGTGTAGCTTCAGATTCAACGTTCAGGATCATGAGGTTAAGTGTAAAATTACCTAATCCATATACTTCATTTTCTAGATCAGTTCCTGTTCTTTTGGGAAGTCCCTCCTTGTTAGGGTAGCAGACTTTAAGCAAAACTAAGTTCAGGTTTCCCCATACCCAGTTGTCTTGATAAACTGCGGAATTTGAATCTAGGGAATTAATCAAACTAAACCATGCTCCACAGGAGCCATTGTGTGTGAACGGATAGGGAAAGAGGGGCAAAACTCCCTTATAGTTCTGATAGGGAGGGAGTCGGCCACATATCCAACAATTTGTGGCATTGCTGGTTTGATGGGAATGATGTAACATACTAATGAATGTGTTGTTGCGCAGCGCAAATCTATAGGACAACTCATGCGGAGGTAATTCACTAAAAGAATGTTCTGCAGTTATATTGTAAGCACGCTTAGGAATAGGGCAATACATGTGCAATAGTATGCTGACAATGATGATCAGAAGACTTAGAAAAAACAAAATTAATAATGTTACTGTGCAGTGACTACGAAATGATTTACAATACGCATGCTTCTTGAGCTGCATCTGATGATTTCTTTCTCTATTCCGGTCTAGAGGATACATGTCAGAGACAAATTCAACCGATTCACCTTGGAGAGGACTTAAACAATCAAATTGTCTGACTTACTAGACCTCAATTTTAGTTTGTAAAGTTCTGGTTTTGTTAATTCAGCCAAGGGGAGCTTTGAGTCTGTCTGTGAGGGAATACAGGGTTGAGTATTTACACTGGATGGTAGTCCATAAAATTTCTTGATATGACTCGAGTGCAACCACCCTTTCCGTCCCTCGATTTTCACGGCTGTCCTTGTGGTGAGTAGAACTAACTTCGGTGACTTCCACCTAGGATCCAGTTGGGTCTTCCGGTCAAAATTCCTGACCAGCACCAGGTCCCCAGGAACCACGTCATGGGGCTTCACCTCAGTATTGTCGGGAAAAGCTGCGGATACCTGTGAACGACAAGATTGTAGTGCAGACATCAAGGAAGCCAGGTAATCTGTCAGCATATTACAGTCAACATCAGTGATTTTGCGAGGTATAGGCGTCCCCCACATATTTGGTGGTCTACCGAAGATCACCTCGTACGGGGATAGCCCTGTTCGAGAATGTGCTACCATTCTCATGTAAAAGAGCGCAACTGGTAAGGCTACTATCCAATCGACTCCTTTTTCTCTACATATTTTGGACAATCTAATTTTCAGAGTTTGATTATGACGTTCCACGAGACCTGCCGCCTCGGGATGTCGGACACAGTGGAATTTCCATTGGTAGCCTAATAAAAGGGAAACGTGTTTCATTAGTTCGGATGAGAACGGCTGGCCGTTATCTGAGTAGACAACACGTGGTAAACCGTACCGTGGGAAGAATTCTCGAACTAACTGTTTGGCAGTAGTCGGGGCAGTGTAATCTGAAACCGGGTATGCTTCTGTCCAACGGGAAAGAGCACAGACAACTACGAGAACATATTTGAATCCTCGACATCGTTCCATCTGGATATAATCCATCTGGAGGACTTCAAAAGCATGATCGGGAGTTTGAAATCCACCCTGCTCTACGGGGATGCTTTTACCTGGATTAAACTGACAACATATCATACAGGTACGAACTTTTTGTTTAGCTGCTGCTCGTAAATGTTTGTTGAACCAAATGTGCTGAATGCTGTCTAGCATAGCTTTTTCTCCTAGGTGCGCTGGACTATGTATAGTGTTAATGATGACTTGAACCATTGAGTCGGGAAGAAACCATATAGATTTTTCCTTCGTCATCCATCCTTGATCTGTTTGGATCCCTCCTAATTCAGTCCATTTCTTTATTTCTTCTGGTGTAGCATGTGTCTGTATGTCAATTACATCAAGGGCGGGATCCTTAACTGTCATGCAATGTGTTGGTGTCGGAACTATTGTCTTTGTCGTGTCAGTTGTGTGAGTCTGATTCTGAGCAGTCTGTTTAGCTGTTCTGTCAGCTAGGTCATTACCCTGAGAAATAATATCGGTAACTTTTGTATGGGCTTTGCATTTCATAATCGATATTGCAGTAGGTAGATGAATCGCGTCTAATAGGGCTTGAATGAGGGGTCCGTGTTGGATGTGGGCACCGTGAGAAGTTAAGTAACCTCTCTCTCGCCACAGTACGCCGAAGTCATGGACGACTCCGAATGCATAACGGGAATCTGTGTATATATTGACTTTCTTATTTTTGGCTTGAATACAGGCTTGTGTTAGAGCGATGAGCTCTGCTGCTTGAGCTGACAAAGTATTAATACAATTTGTTTCAATGACTTCAGTGTCTGTTGTGACTGCGTAAGCGGCCACTAACTCTCCTGTACTTGTTCTCATACATGACCCATCTACATACAATGTCAAGTCTGGATCTGACAAAGGGATATCTGTCAAGTCTTGTCTGGGTTTCGTCGTGATAGTAATGACTTCGACACAATCATGTGCCAATGGATCTGTTCCGCCTACTGGTAACAGTGTGGCAGGATTTAACGTATTACAACGTCTGATTTCTATGTGTGGCTGAAACAATGTCAATTCGTAACCGGTGAGTCTCGCTATAGTCAAGTGTTGTGTTTGTGTGCGGTTCAAGAGAACCTCTACTGCGTGTGGTACTTGTACTGTCAATTGATGTCCTAGCACTATGGCATCGCTTTGTCTGATTGCTAAAGCTGTTGCTGCCACCGATTTCAGGCACGCTGGAAGTGCCTGAGCTACTGGATCTAATGTACTAGAGAAATAAGCACATGGTTTATGTGATCCTGCTTGTTCCTGAGTGAGTACTGACAAGGCCGTACCTTCGCGTTCTGTAACAAAGAGTGTAAACTGTTTACTGTAACATGGTGTTGCTAGGACAGGTGCTTGGCATAAAGCTTTCTTTAAGCTTTCAAAAGCGTGTGTATGTTCTGAAGTCCAAGGGAGGACAGTCGATGTGGCTGCCTCCTGTGTTGTCAACTGGATGAGTGGTTTTGCTAGAAATGCATATTGAGGGATCCACTGCCTACAGTATGAAGTGAGGCCTATAAAAGCCCGCACCTCCTTTTGTGTCTTGGGTGCTGGCATGTTAGCAATTAACTGGATGCGGTCGGGTGTAAGCTGCCTTCCCTCCTTGGACAGCGAGTGCCCAAGGTAAACAACTCGCTGGACACAGAATTGCAGCTTAGAAGGGGACACCTTGTGCCCCTTGTCAGCCAGAAATTTCAAAACCGTCAGTGACGCTGTCTCACATTCATGTTCGCTTCGGGCGGTGATCAGCAGATCATCGACATATTGAAGCAAGGCAGTGTTAGTTGGCATGTGGATACTGTCAAGTTCTCGTTTCAGTGCTTGGCTATAGATGCTGGGGCTTTCTGTAAATCCTTGAGGTGCGCGTGTGAATTTAAAACTTCGTCCATTTAAACTAAAACCGAACAGATATTGACTTTCCGGATCGATTGGGACACTAAAGAAAGCATTCTTGAGATCAATTACAGTGAAAAACGTTGCTTCTGAGTCAATAGCTGTGAGTAATGAAGAGATATCTGGGACCACAGGGTATTGTGGTACAATACATTTATTTAATTCGCGCAGATCAATAACTAATCGATATACTGGTGGTGCTTTTGGATCCGTTCTTTTAAGAATCGGAATTATCGGGGAATTACATACATTGGAGTCGGTTTCGACAACCACTCCTTGTGCAATGAGCTCGTCAATGATTTGCAGTAAAGCCACTACAGCATCTGGTGGTAACTTATATTGTCGCATTCGTGGTAGTACTATTCCTGTTTTCAGTGTAACTCGATATGGTGTAATGTTCATGCAACCAACATCAGTGGGGCCTTGTGCCCATAAATGTGTAGGTAAATTCTGCAGTCGGTGATCCATGTCTCTGGACACGTAGTGACCTTTAAAGTCACGTAAAAATAGTCGTACTCCTTCCGGAGAACAACATATTATGGCTCCTAGAGCTTTCAATGTTTTTATGCCTAACAAGTTTTCTGGACATGATTTAGTAAGCAATAAATCTGTAGTACGTGTCAATGGACCGACTGTAAGTGGAAGAGGTTGTGTTACGTCATTGATTATAGGTTTTCCTGAGAATCCAAGGGAAATATTCTGTGAGCCTGAGAGGGGTGCCCCTGGAACTTCACTGCGTCTTATAGTTGTTCTGCTTGCCCCTGTATCAAGTAAAAACTTTCTGTCTTCCCCTAATAGTTCACTATGTACATAAGGTCCCTCTTGGTCTACAGGAACCTCAATAAGGGGTAAGCCAACTTCCCTCTCTAGGCTATCTCATGAGTATCGCTGATAATCGGGATAATCTGTTTGTGCATACTGATACATCTGTTGTGTTGTTGCTTGTGTTGCAGCAATAGGCTGCGCTTGTGGTGGTGCTACGATCTGTTGTGGAGCTGCCTGTTGCGGAGCTAGTTGTGCGGAGCTAACCTAGGTTGTGCATTCTGAGGGATTTGTTGTTGATTCTGATCCTGTCTAGGTGGACGTGGTCTCTCCTGGGTTCTACCTGTGGCAATATTATGTTTCAGGACTGGACAATCGTGTATATAATGACCTGGTTGTTTACAATAGTTGCATGTCCCTTTCGCAGGACCTGCGGAATCACCCTTTTGATGACTATCGGCTGGAACTGACTGCGCAACAAGCATTTTCATTTTTGTATCTTTCATACGTCTTTGTTCGTGTTCTTGTTCTTCTCTAATTCTATTGTGGTGATATTGTAACATCTGTAGCATCTGTGATGGGGTATTAGCTTGCCAGGTACTTTCGAACTTCAATACTCTATTCTTGACTTGTAGCAGAGAATTTTCAACTAATTTTGTCACAAACAGATGTGGATATGACTCACTACTGGCTTTTATGCCACTATTTATACTAAAACATTTTTCAAATCGGGAATAGAAATCACTAGTGTCTTCATCTGGTTTTTGTTTACAGGCTGAGATTGCACCCCAGTCTTCCTTTTTCGTAGTTAATAAACGTGGCAGTACCTGTATTAGTAATCCTGCTAGTGCTGTAGTCTTTTCCCCAAGCCCTGCTCCTGCAGCTCGGGCCTTTTCTTCGTTTTCTAACGCTGTCCAATCTATCTTTTGGTCTCCCACCTCCCATTCTTTTTCTTTGAGTTTCTCGTAAACACCGGCGGGTAATAGGACTTTTAATATTTTCATAATGTCGGGGTAGGTATACTCTCCCATGAGTAACATGTCTTTTATCTCACGGTGGAAACCTGCTGGATCCTTGTCATGGCTGGGTACTACTTTCTTCATTTCTAATAATTCCAGTTTAGTTATAGGCGTGTACACAAACACGCGTGTAAAATTATCACCGGCACCTCTGATTGGGTGCACTTCGCGTAACGGGTTCTGTCTATCTATGTGATACATTTTTCTTCCCATAATGGGAACTGGAACGTGTTCTGGGCATACGAAATTTAAATATTGGTTTCGGGATTCTAGAATTTCCTTAATCAAATCAGTACCTGACCCTCTCCATATATTCGTGAGTAGTTCTGTCAATATGTCAGGCAAGGGTCCTGGATCGGAGTGTTGGCTCTTATATAATATAAGGAGGTGTTGAATCATGTATATACTAGCTAAACGCTGTTCATAGGGGTCAAGATTCAGAAACGTGTGTGCAAGTACATCATCATTGTATTCGCCGGGACTGTCAGCCCATTGTACTGCTGACCTGGCTAATTCTTGTTCGTCCATGGAATCGAGCATGTGGTACCCCCTTCGATCTCGGAGTAATTTATCAGCGGCTTGGAATAGGTGTTCAGGGGATTTCGTATTTAGCATAGGGTTTGGAAAATGTCTATTATATTCTGGACGTATTGGACGTATCGGGTCGTTAAAACCTCTGGTATTATTTTGGGATCTTCCTCTACCTACATAAGCTATCGTTTCTAATTGTTCTGATTCTTGCTCCTCCTCTTCTTCTGATTCCACTCTGTCTGTTTCTCGTCTTTCTTTATGTATTCGTTCTACTTCCTTGCGGATCTTTCGACACATGGCGATTATACATGCCTGTTTGTCATGTTTCTCTTCTGATATGTTCTGACCCCATTTGGCAAGTCTTTGCATGGTTTCGTGATCTGCCCCAGGCCTGTCTTGATTCCTAATTACACAATTTATGAAAAAACGTAGTAGTTGTCTTTGGACATCCACTTTCTGGTATTCCATAGCTTCGTTAATACTTTCTGGACCTTGCCCTGTTTGGACAAAGCGATATATTTCGTCTAGGTGTTCACCCATTCCTGGTATTGTCATTAAATATAATGTAGCTCGTCTTATACGTAGTGATGATATGAGCAATTTATCCTGTCTACCTGGTACTGGGTCGTATCTACAATCCACAAGCTGTTCTTTAAACATGTCGGATGTCGCTAGCTGGGGTGTACGTTGGAGTGCTAAATCTCTAAGGGTCTGTTTATTTCGCGGCGGTGTGGCAAACATGTCTGTCGTACCTCCTGTAGCACCATCTGAGGTGCTAGGCACGAAAGGATTCGTTGGGCGTAGGATAGAGATTGTAGATGCGGGAAAAACTGTAGAAACGGACGGGCCTGTTGGAACTTGTGTAGGAGTTTGTAGTTGCGGGGATACAGACGGATGCTCTTGGTGTTGCACACCATCGGCAAGCGGTGTGGGTGGTATGGCATTAGCATACTCGGGAGCTGCGTCATCTAAATAGGAGGAAAGGAAAACGTCCTTTGCTGTTTTGGGATGTGTTTTGGGATGTGCTTTTATCGGGAGCAATGGAGGAGTTAAGTCTTTTGGTATTTCCGGAGTGGCCTTAGGTAACCCTTCGGCCAGAAGAGGATACATACCATTCATAAGAGCGTTACTTTGTCTATCTACTTGTTCTGATTTTACTCGGGTACCTTCCTCAAGTAATAGATTTTCTCGGGTTTTATTTGAATTCTCTCTACCTTTCTCTTCCTGTCTGAATGCTTTTTCTGTACGTCTATATGATTCTTTACGCCATAATTCAATGGCATCTTTCTGTGACTGTCTGGCTTTCTTTTTCCATAATTCTTCTTCTACTCTCATGATGCAATCTGCATCCCAGGTCCCCGCTGCGGGCCATCTCTGACTCTCTGGTAATTCTTTGGTGTAGTCCACCCATAAATCAAGAAATAATACGGCATCTAGGCCATGCTTATGATACATAAAGTACCCTGGAGTGTGCCTAGGTGGGATGGGAACAGCTTCTTCGAGTACACCTTTTCTAGTTTTGATCTGTCTTAGTTTCGAAAAGAGCGGCATTTTTAGACCTTATTACTAGAACACACTTTATACAAAAAAACACAATAATGAACTGTCATTCACACCACAGTATATAGAACGTATTTTAAAACATTTAACACTTAACAGTTTTACGAACAATGATAACTAATAGAAAACTAGTTACTGACATAATACTGACACTAGATAGTACTTATTTATATGCAAGACATACCATATATACTGCTAAACAGTACAGATACACTGCTAAAACAGTGCAGACCGGATTTGTGTACCCAAACCCGTCTTGACCGGCACAGACTATGTGCACGTTAAATGCCTCCCCGGTAATGGTACTCACCGGGTAGCTCGGAACGGAAGGCCTCGGAACGGAACTGAAACTGGACCGGACTGGACTCGACTCGACTGGACTCGGAACTTCGGAACCTGGTGGGCCTCTGTATACCTCGGATCTTGCTCTCTCAGCTAGGCTCTGGTCGGGATACTTCGCACTTCTCACCGCCTCGTCTGGGTGTTGATCGCAGCCTCAGTCGTCCCCGCTTGGCCGGAGGGAGATACAGGAAATCCTGCAGGTACGCGTTTTTGTCCGTTCAGCTGTGGCAGGAGACCGGGCCTGCAACGCACCGCCGGCGCGTGAGATGAGAAAGTGTCCCTGTTCGGGCGCCAATTTATGTGGTAAATATTTCATTACCGGTACTATTTTTTATGCGGTAAAGTCTATTAAGAATAACTCAGTAAATATAAGAGGCAGAATCCGTGGTATTAGAGGTTTTAAAAGGCTTTATTCCTATACAAAGGAATACAATTCGAATTGTAGGCATTCTATTCCATCACCACGAAAGTTCAGGAAGGAAGGGGCATACATTATTGACAGATAGGCAGTTTTATAGAAAATACATTACAGTGAAACAGATGCAAGAGGCGTAACAGCTGATAATACAGATAAACTGTGCATACGTAACTAATAGAGGCGGTCTTATGGGCGTAATTTAATAAACGTCATCATACATGATGTCACAAGTGGGTGGATCCATAAGAGAATCCTGCAATGTCAGCAGAAATAGTTGGCAGAGATGCGCGCGCAGCCGCATGACGTGTGATTGACGTGCAACTAGAGGGTGAAGGGGACTTGACATTTAGCTCTACATGTGGAGACAGAAGTCTGGGGTTCGTGTCAACCTAATCCCAAATCATATCTAATATCCTATGTTTAAAGAACTGTGTTATCCAAAAGGAGAGGTCTCTAGGATAGAATCTATTCTATACTGACTGTTAGTGCGTGTACAAGCGTCTAAGTGTCTACGCTAGATGCGAGGGGGTAGGAATATTCCATGGTAACGGGGCTATGAATTACTTGCATGAGGACAGCGAGGCCTGGCCCTGTGCACGGTAGCTGGAGGAATGTTTACCTAAACTACTAGACAGGAATGCATCGGATGAGGAGCGGAGGAGATAATCTTGAAGGTGAAATACAGTTTTTGGCAGGCGACAGGCTGGATCAGGCACCGTTAGCCGCGCAGGGAGTAGGACAAAGTTCATGGTTACAGATGCAGGCTCAGACTGGAGCTTTCAGAGGCAGAAGGCAGGAAAAGGCTTGATGACAGAATTCGGGCCTACTCGCCTGAATCTGTAAAATGTGGAAAGTGAATCACATAAAGTCGGTGGCCTTTCATACTTAGGAATGGAATATCTGACCCATTCATGGTGGTTCTGAAAGAGGACATGTTGACGGTGGACGCACATATATTTGCGTCTTCAAAACTGGAGCAGGAGGGAACATACATGTACTTATAGCATGCACATGGAGCCGTTGGGGTCTACGATAGGGGACATAACTGATCACAAAATTCATATTTCCTCACGGCGAGCAAGTGAATTGTGAAATATCTGAACATTCAGGAAGTGTGGAATCTGTTGCCTGCCACCTGTTGTGGCAAGTTGAGAGAAATCTTTGTGGATGCATATGGAAGCGGTGTTCAAACTGGAAGGTGTTGCACGGATCCCTGAGGATGATTTGGTTGGTAAAAGATGTCTTTGTCTATTGGCACACGTAAACAATGAGTGGGAAGTGCATCCCTGATTGGCCTGTTGCAGCACTAATAAAAGAATACAGGATGCCTGTGATGATGATGTGGCACAAATTCCTGGTGAGGCCGTTATACAAGTCGAGTATCATTCTAGTGTACTTCCTGTATGGAAGAATTTATGAGAAGAGATCTCTGCTACAAAGAACATGCCATGCTACAGCTCCCATTAGGGAGATGGTCTACTGAAATAATCAGCAGCATGAGGAGGAGTTGAAGGGGTTCTTGAAACATTGTGGAGGGCCAGAAACGTTTGCTCATTTCCATCACAAGGGCGACTCAATCCTTCAGTCTAAGGGACTGTATCCTCCAGAGCTGAGGTGGGAGGCCACTGCTTCAGGCATTCGATATATAGACCAAGTCAGACCTGATTTATTTAATTAATTTTCTTTTCCATAACATCCATGTATCATATATACTGCAGTAAACACAATGTACAAACTATAACCAAGTCAAATTAATCATCTTTCTTTTAGGTCAATAATAATAAGTTTACACTACAGATAGCACAGGGACTACATCCCAACCAAGCACACTTTCAATTAATCTAACCCCTCCAGTGTGTGGAGATTGTGTATTTTGCATTGAGCAGCAGGCCACTGATGCATTGTTGTGCGACCTTGTTTGCCATTAGTTTGGCACAAATTATTTTGCAATAGTCCACCTCGCTCACTATTTGTGGATGCATGCCCATGACATCGCCCTTCTTTCTAACAGCTTTATTCCCTTCCATAGCCCCATGAATTTCTACCAGTTATGCCATAAGTCTCCACTCTCATAATTCATGAAAAGCGAATGTGGTGGTCATCTCTAAAGTAAGAGGTAGATCTCCCTGATCTGATCTGGCCACTAGTCCCTTAATTAAGTCTCTGGACTCCATATAGGCTTGTCAGGTTTGCTCATGTTCAGAGAAAACCAAAACAGCTCCCAAGTTTTTAGTGCATCTTCCTAATCCTAAAACCGAATATGACTCGTTACTACGTGAGTCATTACATCGCGTGGCATTACAATGCGGTTGTTACCATGACCGCGTTGTTACCACGCAATGCCATTACTACGCAAATTATTACATCGACTTGCAGTAGATGGCACGCTGACATTAGCAATGTATAATTTACAATTCCAACTCCAGCCTACGCAACAGTAGGGAAGGTGTTGAAATAGTAAACTGTACTATTCCTAATGTTAGCGCGCCATCTACTGCAAGTCGATGTAATGACTTCCGTAGTAAGGGCATTGAGTGGTAACAACGCAGTTGTTGTAATGACCGCGTTGTAATAGCATCACGTTGTAATCACCGTGACGTAAAGGTTGTTTCCCCCCAAAAATGCGTGTACAAGTGAGTATTACACCATAATATCAAGTTTGAAATATCGCCTTGCCTACATATTGTATCTAAAATTTCAACAACCACAATACTATGAATTTAAGTATCCAGACCCCTTCTAAACACCTTGACAACGTATTTATCTTCAAGTACATGATGAGGGGTTACAAAAATAATCAGTCTCTACTTATCTATAAATATATACATGCTGTCACGATATTGTGGTAGTATACATTATGAATACAAAATAACAGGACGATATTTTGTCACTCAATATTGTGACATACATTTGGAGAAGTGGCAAACTTGGATGGCAGCACAACTAAAACAGCATGCATAGGAATCTTTTGCTCCAGGTATGTACATTTTATAAAAGAGGACAGAGAAGGCTTGCACAATTAGCTTTACTACTCTGCTAAAACGGTGACACCAAAGAATACTAGGCCTTTACTAGGCCTGGGCAGAATTTTCAATTCTGCATGCAGAATCGGAGGAATTTGGGCAATTTTGTGTTACTCTTGTAATGCGGAATAACAGATAAATTAAAATTCTGTCACTCCGCCGGCAGAATTAAAAATTATGCCGTGGTTTCTAAAGTTAGACACAGCTGCATATACCACTTGACGCCCTTGCATACTCTGCAGTCAAAAAAAGTTTTAATCACTCAAGAGTATGCAAGGACGCTATTGCACTATTTTCTTAGCGCAAAATGCATCCTTGCTTTACTTTTTGTTGGATTTTGGATGCAGGATGCATTTTACCCTGAGAAAATTACACCAAATGCCAAGTGGGTGACTTTGCAGATTTCCGCCAAGCCCCGCTCTTTATGTTCATACAGGAACATTTCAAGTAGGGTCAAAAGTCATTTCTGTTTACGTATGTAATCTTACATAATTTTGCAAATGCCACATTGCGCTTGTTGCGCAAAATGATAATATTAAACCACGTGGCTCAATCCGTGTTCATAGCACATTTTGTGCCTTGCAGCAAGGGAACAAGTTGAACAGCTAGAACTATTGTTTGCAGTAGTTTTCTTTTTTCACCGTTTTAGAAAAAAAATACGCCCTCATGCCATTTGCATTCCATGCTCGAATATAGCACTTAATGCAGGTTTTGCATTTTGTGTAATTTTGCGTAATTTCACATAATTTTGTGTAATTTCGCATATTTGTGCACATTTCGCACACCCCCGTTCCAACACTGACATTGGTAAATCTGCCTTAACTTCATTTCAAGAACTCAATAAGGAATTGGTTTTCAATTTCTTTACCGAAGTAGAGCTCACCAGACAGGCTTTTTGGAATGTGCATTGTCATGGTTTAATAAATACATCTCTTGTTTCTTGTGTCTGGGCCAGGTCTTCTTTTGACTCTGAAATGTCTTTACCCTGGCTTGCTGTTGGATCCTTGCCTTATACACGTTTTCAGAAAGCTGGCTCCGATTCTGGTTGCTCCTTTTTGCAAAACTTTAAAACGCTACCATGAAAAGAATCAAACAGATGATTTTGCCATGTGCTGATCATGTATGCTCACCATCATCAGTGAATTAAAGACTTACCTAATGCTTAGGCTAGGAGTCAATAAAACCAAGATGCACCTTTGAGTGTACCAAAGTATCCTGCTGAATGTGTGGCTTCGTTTTCCTGTCCCACACAGCGCATTCATAATTGGATCCTATTGGTGGTTGGGATGGTTAACCAATGAGCACATCAGCTTCACTTCTGCACCTCCTTGCATCCTCGACCAGCAGAAGCACACCTGATGCTCCAGTATGCATTTGTCCCTATGAAACACGTGGGTGGCTGAGTGAGGACCTGCTGATGGCAGAATGTGCCCACTCTACACCCACATGGGTCATGGGAGAATGTTTCCCTGGATACACCATAAAGAGCCAGTGCAGGGAAACTAATGGAAATTCTGTCACATAATCTCTTACCCTTGTCTTTCCTTACACTTTTTGTACAGGGGAATGCGATGCTGGCCGAGGATATTGTGTCACTATTCAGCATAGCAGAATAACACATTCTCAGTGACAGCCATGATGTAGGCAGGGTTTCCACAGTCCAACTGGATAGCTGCAAATCTCACCAGATGTATGATGGCACCATGCATGCCATTACCACGCATGCCTTACAATGCCGTCATTACAATGAATGTATCTTTACCATTGCTTGATTTTACCACAGAAATGTAAGTATTTTACAGGTAAGTATAAACTTTTTTATGCATATATAAAGGGTTACCTGTAAAATACATAACTTTTCGAGGTAAGAGCATGCATGGGAAAGGCATATGTTTGGTGAAAATGTTACAAGTACGTACAAACCCTATATATATGTACACACACACATATATATGTATACAGGTGTAAAAGTATGTTTGTGTGTTTGTATATATATATATATATCTTTCCTTAATAACCCACAACTGCTAAACCCAACCTAAACCCCAAAATTACTCTTGCCACCCAAAAAACCAAACCTACCCTAAACCCTAAAATTATCCTTGCCATCCAAAAACCCATACACACCTTAAACCATATAATAACCCTTCTTACCCAAAAACCCATATGCACCCTAAACCCTAAAATTACCCTTGCCACCCACAAACCCTAACCAACCCTAAGCGCTAAAAATCTACTTTCCAGAAAAAAAAAAAAAAAAAGATATATATATATATATTTTTTCACTTAAAAAACCATAGGTTTCACACGTTATAGTTAGGTGGATATTTCACTTGTAAAAAACCAATGAAATTCCCCCGTTATAGTTAGTTCAGATAACTATAACTCGCACGCCCGCAATCCACTACTCATGACGTCACATATTACATCACTCATGACATGGTCAGTGGCATCACTCATGACATCACTGATGACATCATCCTTGTGATAGAGTGGCGGTCGCGCGAGTTATAGTTATCTGAACTAACTATAACGGGGGAATTTCATTGGTTTTTTACGAGTGAAATATCGACCTAACAATAACCTGTGTGAAACCTATGGTTTTTTAAGTGAATTTGCAAGGTTTTTTAAATGCTAATTCCTAACTATAACGTGTGTGAAACCTATGCTTTTTTAAGTGAATTTGTACGGTTTTTTAAATGCTAAGTTATGTATTTATAAAAAAAAATTTTTTCAAGGTTTTTCACCGTGCGCGCACCGTGCGCTTTGCACACCGTGCGTGCGCTTTGGGCGCACGGTGCGCGCGTCCCCGTGAATTTTTTCGAAAAAAATAAAATGTTTTTTTTCCCCTTGGGGGTCCTTCTGTGACCCCCTGACAAAGGCTAGGGGGTCAGGAAATCTCTTCCCTGCCCCCTTTTCACGTTTTCCACCTTTTTTCCCCCTTTACTTTTCAGTGCGAGAGACAAAATGGCGGCCAACACTTCCTGATTTCGACCGATTCCAATGTTTACCGACATCTAACAACCAATCAGAATTTCGCTCGCGCACGGCACCGTGCGCGCACGTGCGCGCGCAGTGCGCGCACGGTGCGCGCGTATAGATATGTATATGCTTTTAAATGCTATTTTCTCAGGAAATACTGAACAGATTGACACCAGACCTGCAAAAGGCACTTCCCTGACCTGAGGACTACCTCTCTGCCAAATTTCAAGTAATTCTGTTCAGCTGTTCGGGCTGTACCTTCGACTAAAGGTACTATGGAAAAATGCATGGGGAAAACGCGTTTTGGGACCCCCCTTTTTTCTCGGCCCCCGCTTGACGAATCACCCCGAGACTTTCAGGGTAGAAGCTGAGCGGAGCGCCCCATTTGTTTTGAAAATTTCGCGAGGATTCGTCAACCGGCGCCAAAGTTATTCAAAATAGAATTTTGAGATTTCCTATTGAAACACGATCCTAACTATAACTATCTACTGGCGACCGCCAGTAGATAGTATATATATATATATCCCAAGAATAGCTTCAAGCGTCCTTCCACCGAAGGTGATAATGCAGAGGAACGGCAGTTCCTCTGCTTTATCACCATCGGTGGAAGGATGCTTGAAGCTATTCTTGGGATATTTTTTGTTTGCTGTAACCGCTGAATCGGCACCAACATCGTGGGACTGGTGAGCCGCTAAGCACAGCAGTTTTGGACATATATATATATATATATATATATTCACTGAAACAACCATAGGTTTCAGGCCTGATATAGTTGATATTAATTTCTAAGGTTTTTTAAATGCTAATTCTTAACTATATCAGGCCTGAAACCTATGGTTTTTCCAGTGAATTTCAAAGGTTTTGTAAATGACAATTTTTAATGTATTAATTGTTATACTGATTTTTTTTATACTAATTTCCTACATTTTTTAAACTGTTTATTTTTAGATATTTTATTTTTTTAATTACATTATACATTACAATACATAATATACTTTCTCAGAATGAATTACTTTAGTTTCAATATTTTGCAAATAGGCAATATACTTTTAAGTACAGTAGTTACAGTTGTTGCAATGGGCAACACAATTTCAAACACAAAGCAACATTGAGCTCAATGTGAATTTCTAGTCAAATGTAATTAGTTACTTTATGGATTACTTTTCTAACCACAGGACTGGATCCTAGATTCAGTCCTTGGACATCTCCTGTAAACAGTTGAGTAAAAGTGTTTTGGTTACAGTAGTGATTTTCTAGCAATATTACTGTATTTTAAAAGTTGACACTTAGAAAAATTTTCACATAGAATCACCAATGTTATCCTATGGCAGAAAATTCACTTAGCAGGTAAGTAGTGTTATCGTTACTTTTTCTTACTCAGTGTTGGATCCTGGATCCAGCACTGGCCAATCTCCTGTAAACAGTTGAAAGAATGTGTTTAAGTCATACAGATGATTTTTTAGGAATATTTTTAGTTTGTGAAAATGGACATTTAGAAATGTTCTGGTGAAAACCACACAATGGATTCCTATGGAAGGTAATACAAGTTACTGGTAAGTACGCTTAGAATGACTTTTCAGGGTCAGTGCTGGGCTAAAAGATGCAGCACTGGGTTCTCTCATGATAACAGGTGAGTACATCGGAATTCGTAGTTTGGCTGATTTTAGAGGAATATTTGTACGTTTCAAAAATGGACACAGAAACTTTTCTGGTGAAAATCACACAATGGATTCCTATGGAAGGAAATACAAGTTACTAGTAAGTACGCTTAGAATTACTTTTCAGGGTCAGTGCTGGGCTAAAAGATGCAGCCCTGGGTTCTCTCCTAATAACAGGTGAGTAAATCGGAATTCGTAGTTCAACTGATTTTAGAGGAATATTTGTAAGTTTCAAAAATGGACAATTAGAAACTTTTCTGGTGAAAACCACACAATGGATTCCTATGGAAGGAAATACAAGTTACTAGTAAGTACGCTTAGAATTACTTTTCAGGGTCAGTGCTGGGCTAAAAGATGCAGCACTGGGTTCTCTCCTGATAACAGGTGAGTAAATCGGAATTCGTAGTTCGGCTGATTTTAGAGGGATATTTGTACGTTTCAAAAATAAACACAGAAACTTTTCTGGTGAAAACCACACAATGGATTCCTATGGAAGGAAATACAAGTTACTGGTAAGTATGCTTAGAATTACTTTTTAGGGTCAGTGCTGGGCTAAAGGATGCAGCACTGGTTTCTCTCCTGATAACAGGTGAGTAAATCGGAATTCGTAGTTCGGCTGATTTTAGAGGAATATTTGTACCATGGTGAAGGAAGGGGGCGGGGTCTGAGGTGACGTGTGCAAACACGCCCTGTGGCACGTTTTAAGTTGGGGAATTAATTCCTCTTCAATCCAGAGGTCCCCTGGGGGCCAACTAGCCCACCAGGTACCTCCAGTATGCGCCAGGGAGCTGCGTTGCAGAGAGGTGTTCAGAAGCCGCGCCCCTTTTTACAACACTCTGCAACGCAGCTCCGTGGCGCTTACTGGAGGTACCTGGTGGGCTAGTTGGCCCCTAGGGGACCTCTGGATTGAAGAGGACTTAATTCCCCAACTTAAAACGCGCCACACGGCGTGTTTGCACACTTATCACCGCAGGCCCCGCCCCCTACCTTCACCACTGTGCAAATGCGAACCGTGGTGTGTTTTAAGTTGGGGGATTAAGTCCCCTTGAATCCTGAGGTCCCCTGGCGGCCAACTAGCCCACCAGGTACCTCCAGTATGTGCCAGGGAGCTGCATTGCAGAGAGGTGTTCAGAGGTCATACCCCTTTTACAACACTCTGCAAAGCAGCTCCGTGGCGCTTACTGGAGGTACCTGGTGGGCTAGTTGGTCCCTAGGGGACCTCTGGATTGAAGAGGGATGAATTTTTATATTTTTTTGGCACTGGGGACCCCATCCCCCAGGACCTGCCCCCAATTTTCATTTATAAAAAAAAGAAAATCGGGAAGGGGGCCACATGGCCCCCATCACGAGGCCATAATTTGCCCCGGGGACCCCATCCCCTGGGGCATGGCCCTTTTTTCTTTTAATTTTAGATTTTTTATGGAGGGGGGCTGCGTAGACCCCCTCCTCTTGCCACTTTAAGGCCCCGGGGACCCCATCCCCGGGGCCGGCCATTGTTTTTTTATATATTTTTTTTAATTGTTTAATGGCGGAGGGGGGCCGCGTGGCTCTCCTCTCAGGCCACTTATGGCTCGGGGACCCCTCCCCCGGGGCCTAGCCTTCGTTGGGGGCTGTGGGGTGTCCCCAATCCCCCCACGGTCCCAGCCGGCTCCCCGCGTCCTGCAGGAGCCGGCATTGCTTTTCCACATGGGGAGCATGGCGGTCCCCAGGGCCTATTCAAGGCTCCAGGAGGGTGGTCGGGTGGCCCCCCTCCCACATTGACAAGTTGCCCCAGGGGTGGCGGTCCCCGGGCTGGGGGGCCTGAGACCCCCCATCCCAAATTATTTCAAGCCCCGGGGAGTGGTGGTCCCTGGGGCTGGGGGGGCTGGGAGCCCCCCCACCCATTTATAAAAAGCCCCAGGGGGTGGCGGTCCCTGGGGCAGTGTGGGGGGATTGGGACCCCCCCACACTTTTTTTTTTATTCTGCCCCGGGATTTGGCCCCCGGGGGCAAATTACCATATTCAGCGCGGGAGTCCGCGCTGAATTTTTTTTTCTATCGGGAGGATCCGCGCATCCAGCGCTCATCCTCCCGTTCCTTGTGGGACCCCCTGAGCAGGCCTAGGGGATCAGGGTGTTTCTACCCTGCCCCCTTGTCGCGTTTTGCGCCTTTTTTTTGTTGGTAGAACCGAGGCACAAGATGGCTGCCAACACTTCGTGATTCAGAGTGTTGGCAGCCAATTAGCATACAGCTCGTGCTCGGGAGGGTGTGGGGAGGGTGCACGGATCCTCAGAGGCCACAGATAAATATGTAATTTTACCTCTAATTTTCTCAGGAACTACTGAACGGATTTACACCATTTAAGCAAAAGGCACGAGTCTGAACTAAGGACTACCTGTTTCCCAAATTTGGTGTAAATCCGTTCAGCAGTTCGGGCTGTAGCTGCGTCAAAAGGTCCTATGGGAAAATGCATGGGGAAAACGCGTTTTGGGGCCCCCCTTTCTTCTCTGCTCCCGCTTGACGAATCACCGTGAAATTTTCAGGATAGGAGCAGACCGGAGCTGGCCAAAAGTTTGGAAAATTTCGCGAAGATTCGTCAATCGCTGCCAACGTTATTTCAAATAGAATGTTGCGGATTTCCTATGGAAAATAGGTCCTAACTATATCTACCTACTGGCGACCGCCAGTAGGTAATATATATATATTTATCTTTGTGTAGGCATGGATGATAAAGGTATATCCATGGTAAAAAGAATGTGTGGTAAAGACATGCATGGTAAAGGCATTCGTATTGTAACGGCTGCGTTGTAAAAGTAGTGCATGGTAATGACCGTGTTGTTATTGCTGTTTCCCGGTCTCACCATATTTCTATAATGGGGATGCAGTGACACCTGTGTCTGCCATACTGCAGGCCTGACTGTCGGGTAGCACACTTTATTTTGGGGTATTTGAATGTGCAAACATGTAACTATTCAAAATGTATCTTAACCCAGAAAAACAGGATCATTGCGAATCTGCCCCTAACTGCGTAGAAAATTAGCACAATGAAAGCCATATTGTTATATGTTATTGGATTTCTTTTTTTTAAACACTCAAATGTCCTGAAGATACTGTGTGGCATTGTATTCCTCCTGAGGCCCATGCATACACACTACCTATGGCTTGAGGGGTCTTCTAACCTTTTAACTCACTTGTGTGCTTGTTGCTCACATCTTTGCTGGCACATAGTACCTCAGAACAACCAAGTTGTTCCAGCGTGTAATGAACCTTTAGATCAACCAAGCTTGCTAAATGTTATAACTAGAAATCAAGTAACAAGCACATAGTTAACACAAAGTCAGGAGTGTATGAGAAAACTCCGGTGCAGAGCACCAGAAAAGCAGAAGAAATACTGTTTGTGGATTGTTTTTTCCACCTATGTCTTCTCCCCCGGAAGGAAGGAAGTGCTGAGGGGTCAGAACCTTGCACTACTTCCTACATGGGTATACCCCTTACATATTCCTCATAAAAAATAATGTAATTAGAGAAAGCAATGGAAATCATTCAGGGAAGCAAAACAAAGTAGGCCCTCCTTTAATGTTTCAGGCCAGCTTCCAAATGTTGCTGTCCTTTACCTTTCTGTCCAGCTATGTGAACCAAAGATATGTTCTCTTAGCCGATAAATTAAGTCAGTTCTCTTTATTTGGAAAGCTACATGTTGTGAAAATATTTCAATAGTGTGACTTATAAGTGATCTATAGGTAGTCAGGAAGTTGAGATGGCATCCATCCTAGCAGAATGTCACTGACCAGCTCTGCAGTTGACACGGTCATGAACACATATCGCTCATCCTATAAGTCAAATATATCTTTGTTCAGCCACTATGTATGACCATAAAAGCACAAAGTAAAATCCATTGTACATTTATGATTAAAACAATAAAAACATATAAAATAAACAAATCATGTCAAAAATGTCTTCGGAAGAAAAAACATCACATAAGCTCATCCAATGTGATATAAGTGCATACATTCTTCTTAATAAAAAAAAACAGCAATAATTAAGCTAAGGACAGCAGTACAAAATTGAGTAGCAATCATCCAACAAGCTGTGAAAGTGCATATATTCTTCATAAATTGAATGCAGCAATGATATAGCTAAGGCCAACAGTGAAAATTTCAGCAGAAGATACATTTTGCAGGTTGATTATACCCTCTTTATAAGATGTAAAATGCTTGTTTAAAAGGATTGGACGCAGAAAACGCAATCTAAGGGAATCATACAGTGTACAAAAGAGCATAAAGTGCGGGGTAGATTGGGTAGTGACCGCGTCACAAGCACAACATGGAAGAGATGCGTGCCAAGTGCCTTCTATTGGAAAGGCCACAAGAAAATGGACTGTATTGAGTCTCAGACTAGTGAGATAGAATTTATGCTCCGGGTTGGTTATCCAGTTTAAGTGATCCTCCACGGCTGCAGGTGTAAAAAAAAGTGCCTATACTTACGGACAGACGCCATAACAAGAGATCTCTCGAGTCTGGTTTCCTCTTTTTATGATCCGTAAGCCTGTTTGACTATCTCTTTGGATTTGTGGCCAATATTTTCAGGATTATCAAAGAGATGACTGAAAGCCAGGCTGTAGAAAATGTTTTTTATATAAGCCTGCCATGGGATAGCAGTCATGTTGTCTAGGTTTAAGCAATCCGCTAACACCTGTCTTGAAAATTGTTGCTTACGGATGTTCAATATCTTTTACCACAAAATGAGCGGTGCCATACTGACTTGATTGTCAATGAAACCTAATCCCAGTTCCGTGTGTGCAATGCAACTTGTAGTAGTTTTAGGGACAGCTAAAGGTCTGCACAAAAAAAACTATTTTCAGCTACCTGAAGTTTTCCTGTGTCAGCATAGCCCCATACTCTAAGCCCATTACGTGCCTAATGATTGGCATTTGCTTTTATAGAGCTGGACCATTTCAAGTTTGTATTTTAGCCCAACCTTTTAGCAAACTTAAATATAGCGTCGCCAGTCGCCAGCTTCCCACATATTACCGCAAGGTAAGTATGAGGTTAAGGGTCTGCTCTATCATCCCTAATCCTAGTTGAAATCCATATTGGACTGGATACAAGAATGATTTAGTCTCTGCTCAGGTCCCCAGTTTGCCCAATCTGACATGACTTAAAAACTTCACTGTCAAGTCTATTAGTGATATTAGGCAGCAAAATGTAGGTGAGTTCCGATAACCTTTTTTAAAGATAAGTACTATTATATAGTCTTTCCATGAGTCAATCAAGCCTCCCTCCACTGTTGACTCAGCACATCAGTAACCAATGGGCCCCAAAACTCAACATTTAGTTTAAACAAATCAGGTAGTACCCCATTGTGGCCAGGAGTCTTCCCATTTGCGGCACTCATAATGGCTTCAGTCACAGTGGGTAGATCTACAAGGTCAGCTATACAGTTCTCATTCATGGAGTGGAGACCAAACCCATTTACCTTGGCATCAAGTTCCCCCCATTTTATCTGGGTTAAAGACAATAGAGTAATGGTCGACCCAGTTCTATTCAACCCATTGTTGTTCACGCATATAGCAGTCTATCTCTGTAGAAAGGTGTAGAAGAAGAAGGACTGCAGGAGACAGCAGTTAAGTTCAGGAGTCCTTTATTTCAAGTGCAGGAGGAGAGACAAGAGCGGACTCCTCTAGGCAGAGGCTACAAGTAACTGCCTTAGGACAGAACACCTAGTTGAGCACAAACATGGAACAGAAGTGGAAGTGCATTCTGGTAGAACACATGGCATGCGAGTAACATTCTGTAAAGACTAGAACAATAACTTGAGTGACATATATACTACACATCTTCTTCCTTTCCAATGACAAAAGAATGAAGAAAACAAAACAGGAGAGAAAAAAGGGAGAAAAAAACCAGGAGTGATTTAGCAAACAAGGTCTTGGAGATACACTGGTGGTCTGCGGCACCTTAGCCAACGAGAGGGACCAGACCTGTCAGAATTAGGGTCTGATGCAACCACAGAGAGACTCACGGATATGAGAGAGTTACCACCACCGAAACCACACATGGTGAGGCCGAGGGAGGTGCCTCCTCGGGAACCTGAGCTAGAACATAGCCGCTACTGTTCAGGGGACTGGTGGGCTTACATTGTTGTGGGTTTGCAATGCCTTTTTGGTATGAAGCAACACGCCTGAAATTCCAACACTCGCTGTTGTTCAGGATGACACAATGGTCCAGAACCTTTTTAACAGTAAAGAGGTCCTTCAATTTTGACAAACCTCTCCACACCCTACCACTCTTGATCTTGACCTGGTCTCCCACCTTGAAACGACAGGGAGAGTCTCAGCGGACCGGAAGGGAAAGACGTCCCCCTTGCAACGTGACTAATTGCTTCATCCAAGGAGGAACAAGTTTCGAGCCTGAAGCCCGTCCCCTCATTAGCTCGAAAGGGGAAGATTGGCCGTCAACAAGGGGAGTGGTCCGGTAGGCCCAAAGCATTTCGTTGACATTTTGCGTACCACTGACCCATTGGTGGAGGCCATTTGGGTGATTCCTTTGACTACTTTGTTGACACTTTTACAAAGGCCATTCTCTTGGGGGTTATAGATTGAAGTGCGATGGTGAGAGACCCCACAATCCTTCAAGAAGGCTTGCATCTCCTTGGAAACTGGCTGAGTGCCGTTGTCCGTGATGATGACAGAGGGGATGCCCTCATCCCTGAATAGTATGCACAAAAACGTAATGGTACTCTCAGTAGTGACATCCTTAGAGAATTCGACCACCAGCCACTTAGAGAATACATCAACTACGACAATGGTAAACCTGTCCTTCTCATGCAGCTCCCCCATAGGGTCAATGAAGTTGAGGCAGATGCTATGCCAGGGCAAGCTTGGGTTCTGAATGTGTGCAGCATTGGACTTGGAACCTACTTTAAGTCATTTTTCGCCTTCTTTACATACTGTGCAACTTTCTACCCACTCTACTACTTGAGCATCTATGCCCGGCCACCAGAAGTGAATCTTGAGGCGGCGTTGTGTGAGGGTCTGACCGAGATGGCCTTGGTGGGCTAATGTCAAGAGCTTTCTTCTGATACCAAAGGCGGGAATTAATTTCTCTCCTTTGACCAAGACATTGTTGTAGTCACGGGAAAGTTTATCAAGAACCTTAACGTAGGGTCGGACTGGGACTGGGAGACAACTCTGCCTCCTGGGACCAGACTTCAAAAGTTGTAGGGTGTGGTCATCCCTCATTTCATGGCTCCCAATCGCTGGCATCAAAGACACCCTTTCCTACAAATACGGAATCCTCAATGGAAGCCACGGCAATGTCATTGTCGCATCCAGAGGTGCAAGGATCAATTACGGTCCGCCACTCGAGAGACATTCTAGAGAGGCAGTTGGCCTGAACATTCTTCCACACCTGAATGTATTCAACCTGGTATTGAAACTCTTGGAGTTTGGATGCTAGTTTGGCAAGCCTGGCAGACCCTTTCCCAGTGCTACCAGGGGAAAGAACTTTGACTGGGAAATTGTGGTCCATTCTCAGGAGAAATGTCATGCCCCACAGATACGTTCGAAAATATTACACAGCCCAGGATGCAGCCAATGCCTCCCTCTCAATGATCGAGTAGTTTTTCTCGACATCGGTCAGTGTTTCAGAGGCAAAGGCCACAGTATGCTCAGACCCACATTTGGACTGTGACAACATAGCCCCCAAACCTGTGGCGCTGGCAACAACTGTTAAAATAGACTTATTATTAACATCAAAGGGGGCTAGGAGGGACATTGGCATCGCAAATATCTTTTTTGATACAATTGAAACATTCTTGTTGCTGAGTACCCCACAAGAAGCTTACTCCCCACATGAGTAAAGAACGCATACAGGATGTTTTGTCTGAGAAGTTCTTAACAAATTTTGAGTAGTTCTCAATTAGTCCCATGAAAGAACGTAACTGGTCTTTGTCAGTGGGGCGAGGAGCCAGATTGATGGCATTGCATAAGTCTCTCTTGGGTTTCATGCCGGAAGCATTGATTGTGTACTACTATGGTCACACGCCTAACTTTGTGCTGAATGGGAACGGAGCCCTTCTTAATTAAGATACAATGAGAATAGCCTTTGACTTGGCCAAGCTCCTCTCTAAATACACTGCTGGCTTCTGTGAGAATTTTATCTAGGCCCTCATCCTCAATGATCATGACGTGTGTGGGTGCACAGGGGTTGACAATGATCCGAAGATCGTACTGATGCGCCCACCCAAGTATGGCTGCCACATAGATCTTTCCTTGAATGTGTCTATGAGAAAAAGTAATGTGTGCCTCAAAGTACCCAAGTATGTCAATGGACTCTCCTTGGTACCCACCGGGGAAATATCCTTAGGAAGGAGTTGTCTTGCATCCCATTTTTCTTCAAAAAGATCTTTAGGTACTATGATGAATTTTGAGCCAGTGTCAACCATCAGACATACGTCTTGCCCATCGATAATAAACATGGCTCTAGGTCTATTCTTTCGCCTGTCCTCTACTTGGGAGGTAGGGTTCGACTCAACTACCAATATTTTGTCGTTTTCGCCATCCTCTGCTGCAGCGTTGTGCACACTGGCTATACTCAAGCGGAAATCTGCTCCTACAAACTCTGGCACAATGTCCCAAGCGACCACACTTCAGGCACTCTTGTTTAGCGGCAGAGCAAAACTTGAAGTACAAGGTGTGTACTGTACTTCCACACCTATTACACATTCTGGCATTTGCAGGCTTAGAGTTACTTGTAGCTCTGGGATCAAAGGGTTTCTTTAGTAACTTCTTATTCTTGACAGCGGCGATGGCACTGGGGTTATCGTCGCTTTGTTCAGAACCTCGCTGCTCCTGAGTAGACACTTCATTTACATCATTTGTTGGAGTCCTCTTCTCCAGTTCCTTCATTCAGCCTTCTGACTGCTCTATGACTTTCACTAAATCTATTGATGTTTTAAGGTTGGGATTCTTCGCCGCCCAGAGACGTTCCTGGATCACCTTGTTAATTGCATTGAACTATGAGCTGATCTCTAATCAGCTCGTCGGTCATGTTTCCAAATTTACATTTAATGGACATTTCTCTAAGTCTAGAGATGAACTCATCAATGGACTCGCCAGTTTTCTGATGTTGGGTGTAGAATTTAAATCTATTCATTATTAAATTTTCTTCTTTTGCGTACCTCACTTTGAGTCGACAGGTGGCCTCTTTGTATTCATCAGGTAATGCCTGGCCATTGGCTTGGAGAGCTTGAGGGAGATAATGAAAAACCCGCTGGCCTTCTTTACCTAGAGTGCTTAAGAGAAGGGCTTTCTTTCTCTTTGCTGAGAACTCTTGGCCATCTAGAGTGTCAAGGTAGTTCTCAAACATGAGGATCCAATCGTCCCAGGGCATGCTTGGTTGGCCAGGTTGGGCTAAGAAATTGGGTGGCGGGACAACAGATATGTGTGGAGAGGCCATGCTGAGATGAATGAAGTGACAGAGTAAACTGGTATTTATTTATTTATTTGAAAAGTTTTATATAGCGCTGGCTAGACCCGGAGGTATCAGAGCGCTTTACATGAGATAGGATATTGTTTCAGAAACATTGTTACATAGTTACATCAGGTACAGTTACCGTTGCCAGTAAATGCTTAGGAGAAAAACGTGAGCTTACACAATAATATAAGATATTAGCGGGTAGCATTTCCAAGACAAACGTCATATCAGGAATGGATAGTAGTGGGGGAAAAGTAAACAGGGGAGAGGAAAGCAGACAGAGTTAGGTAGATCTGAAGGGGGAAAATACTCTAGGGGGAACAAGGCAGTCAAAGCAGTCGAGGAGAGAGACAGATACAACCGTGAAGACCCGTGAGAAACAATGTCTGATGTCCGGCTGGGTAGGTGATGGCCGAGGGGGTGACCCAGAGCCAGACTCTGCTATAGCTGCACAGGACAGCTCCACCGGGCAGTGGCCAAGGGTACTCAGGCTCCGTGGAAAGTACAAACAGGTATAGTTTCAGCCCGTGGGGCATCACCATAGTTCCATAAAAGGCATCAGTCCCGGTGTTCCTGGGAAGCGCCGTCCGCCTCATCCTCCATCTCATATAGAGATGTTGGGTACTTCCTTGGCTCATAGAGTTCTACTCTATCTCCTTGTTGGGGCTACCAGTTTTGAATAATCTTCAAAACCTAATATCTTGGAAGCAACAATTGTGATCGAGCAATTGTTTGCCCCGGTGAGCTGCTTTTATGAAGCACCTTGCAGATAGTAACTTCTTGAAACTAGAAAAGTAGTATGTCTTCAGACTGACGGTTTCACAAGCAGACTGCATCTGTTTTGGTGTACCTGCAGCCCAAGTTGAGTGGCTCTGCCGAACCTTTCTATACTTCAGCCTCCACTTTCTCTTCACCAAGAAGATCCAGAGGGGCTACACAACATGAATGCTGCCGATACTGTATAAGGTTATAGAGCAAAGAACACTGTGAGTTGCCTGGGAAGAGAGACTGTGAGAGAACAATATACACGGCGTGTATATCGCCAAAGAGAGGGCGATGTTGGGGTGTGTGTATCGCTGTGGAAAATGACCAAGGAAACAACTAGGCAGAGCAATATACGGGAGTGTATATCGCTGAGACAAACTGAGAGGAATGTGCACCAGAAATGTGGGCGGGAGGCAGATACACAGTGGGCATGTGTATCACCATAAAGATTAGTTGTTTGTGAGCATCCCAATCTCCAAGGAAAGGATTGAATGAGCAGAACGATATACGGGCGTGTATATCACCGTGAGAAACTGCAAGAAAATGTTTAAAAGTACCTGGAATGTGTGTAGAAGACGGATACATGGTAGGCGTATGTATCGCCATAAAGATCAGCTGTTTGGCGAGTCTCTAAGCCTCAGTGAGACAGTTCCGTAGTGTTGGGTTACTGTGGCAACCAAGTGAGGCCATTCAAAATGGCCACCGACGAGGGGACGCTGGCATCGTACGTGGTGACATACAAGCAAAGGGTATGTGTGAAGCGGCGTCCTCACGTTGCCTGGAGTCGGGAAAATGTGGAGTGCTGTCGTTTCACGTGGAAGTGAAGTGTGTCAGTGATGTGGCGTCTAGGCGTTGCTGGACCACGGGCTATTGGCGTTGTTGGATGCGTACGTCACCTGAAGCAGCTGGGCGTGACGTCACTGATGGGCCGATGTGCTCAAAGTCAGCCCTTATTCAAAAATGGAGCAGGAGGCTGGAAACGGAAACGGAAACTGTCCGCTCTTGTCACGGAGGGAAAACAGTGACTGAGTTCTTTCTCCGAGTCTCTGCACAAAGTCGCTTCCGTGGCGAAGGGAAGGTCGCCAAAAAGAACAGAAAGGAGCTGCACTGCACACGGGGTTCTTCACAAGTCATTGCCAAGTTGTAGTAGAAGAAGGACTGCAGGAGACAGCAGGTAAGTTCAGGAGTCCTTTATTTCAAGTGAAGGAGAAGAGACAAGAGCGGACTCCTCTAGGCAGAGGCTACAAGTAACTGCCTTAGAACAGAACGCCTAGTTGAGCACAACCATGGAACAGAAGTGGAAGGGCATTCTGGTGGAATATATGGCATGCGAGTAACATTCTGTAAAGACTAGAACAAAAGGCTACCCAGAAAGAAAGGATGGTTGACTATCTACCAAAAGAGTCTGAAATCTTTAAACTGAGCTGCTCGATTTAAGTCTTCCCATGCATTCATCCTAATGTCTTTTTTTCTTTACAAGAGTGCTTGCTTATATTTAAACCTTGCTTCTCAGAATTCCATAGTATTACCTGGGGTAGTATTTGTGACCACCTAAAGGGCTTTAAGTGCTGCGGAACACTCAGGGCTAAACCATGAGTGACTGCTTCGCTCTTTTAGTGGGTTCTTTAAGGTTAGCTCACTTGAAAATAGATCAACAAATCCCCATAAAGCTATCCAAGATTTTTGCAGGATCATCCGCGATAGAAAGCCAGCCCAAGATCTCATTTGGGTTTGTAATAACCAAATCCTTAAAAAACAGCTTTGGGTAAATAGAACCCCACTTTAAACTGACCCCCTTATTCACTGGATAGCTAACTGAGCTTATGGTCTTATAAGGCGCACTTTGCTGGAAAAAGTGTTGAGATTTTAAAGTGACAGGATTATAGTCACTCTGTTGAAGTGAGCACACCTCATAACCCGTAAGATACTATACCAAGTCCCTAGATAACAGGACAAAATCTACTATGCTATCTTTTCCGCTTCTTGTGAATGTGGGTACATTTTCCTTGCCATTTCGCTGGAAATCAGATGAAAAGGTTAAATTGTGGGATAAGGTCAACTGGTTTAGGGCTTCACCATAGTTCGAATGTGCAAAATGGCCAATATCGTCGCCTTAAGCATTAGCAAATCCACAAGTACAGTCCCCATCATACAGACATTTGGAGATATTAAAGTCACCCGCCCATATAATTGATGTGTAAGTCTTTCTCTTATCTACGAACTTTGAGACTAATTCCCCCAGCTCATCAATAATACCTATTGGGTGTGCAGAGAAAAGGGTAAAGTAAAAGTTAATTAAAATAATATTTAACTGCTTTGGCACATAAAGATTTAACATTTGGTAGCATGGTCCTGATGGTAAATGTTAACTTTCAAATGTCTAGTGGTACATGCCACAAAAGTGCCAGACTCCCCTTTACCTCTCCCGGCAGCAGATGGGGTTGCACCAGTACAGTAAGACTTAAAACCATTGATGGATCCTACAAGTCACTACAGGCTCTGAAAACCTAACTTTCGCCAATGTGTTTAGAATGAGGGTGAAATAGCCGCCTAACTGAAATGTAATTTTCCCATCCTACTTCTGTCTTCAGTTTGGTTTGTAGCATTAGAAGATCTTTCCATTCAGTATCAGGCAGATACTCCTCGTTCTTAATGCACTACATTATAAAGATGAAAAAATCTGTTTATTGGGAATCATATAGTTCATATAATAGGCAAGTGTTCACACACATAAAAATATGATTTACATGGATAAAAATGCGGTTCCTTCTCAGGTAGATCGCTTGGGTTGCACCTTCTTTCAAGCTCTTTTGCTCCAAACTGTGCTAAGGCAATTGCCTCCAATATTTGTTACTTGTCAAACCACATCACCTACTAGGTCTGTCAATGTGCCTTTCCAGCGACTGGAGAATCTCACAGCAACTGTCTCAAAATCTAGTTATCAAGTGACCAGTTCTAATGAAAAACGAATAAGGTGCAGTAGATCTTTAGTCTTCATCAGGCTAAATGTATCATTAACACATTCATTTTCATCTCAACTATGTTAACCATCCCTTGAGGCAGCGAATTGATAGCAAATACAAGGAAAACGATTGGATCTGCTTAACTGCCCCAATATGCAAGGTAACTTTAAAATAATTAAATAACATTGCTTCTCAGGGGTTAAATAATCCGTTGATTTCCAGTCAGAAACGTCCACTCTTGTTAAATAAAATGATGTCTTTTTTTCTTCTAAAATATGATAATTACTTGGACTACAGTGGACTTTTATCCCTTTTTTTTCCGAAGTGATTTAACCTTTCTCACTACAAGGTTTTGCCAAAGCGAAATTAAATAATGAGTATGATTTGGCAAGCATGCCTGTTATTTAAACACAAACACACACACGCACACGCACACGTGTCACTATACATACATTCACGCAAAATGCTTTCCAAAACAGGAAATAAGCAAGATGTACGGAGCACATTCGTTAAGTACCATAAGATGTGGATTTGGCTGGGATGACGTCATCTGCTCTGTACACAAATCTGACAAAATGAATGGAAAACTCATTTGCGACTTGCATTACTACAATCAGTCTGTTACTCTCCAGGAAAGTCAGTCCTCATTGACCTTCCCCGGCCCTAGGTCATAACCGGATATCAAAAGGAAAACTGAAAGAAGTGAAGCATAGTCCATTAGTCAAAGCACACAACAGCAGCCGGAATGCACAAACCAGAAAGAGAGAGCTTGTTTCCAAGTATTCAAACGAATTTATCGAGCCTGAATGAGCAAGGTAATCCGAGCTTCTTTTGTTAACCGGGATATATGCTTGTGTCAACAAAGGCCCTAAATACATTAGTCCTAACAGGGTAGCTTTTAAGCAGATCAGTCTTGCGAAATAGACTGTGTGGCCTGGACATCTGCTAAGCCCATGCAAGGTCTCTGGTGAGGGGGCACTTGGGGAGAAAAAAAACCCCCAAAAAACAAGCATTGGCAAAGCCAATTTGTTGTAACTTTGAGATATACTGGCTTTGTCAATGGTTTTTAGAAATGCTGCAAAGCATCTCAGAAGCTGAATGGCATGGCTAAATTTTTTTTTTTAAAAAGTCGATTGCGTCATTTTGTATGTGTGAGCACCATACATGTGCACACCTAGAAAATACTGTGACTGCTTTTATTTTTTTTTAAACGCATGAATGTGTTTATTTGGGAAAGCAACACAAGCAGGGTGATGCAGAAACATCAGTGCGGCAAATTGGGTGTGGGAAACAACACAGGCGAGGGGGTGTGGAAGCAACACACGGGGCCAGCTGGGGCTGAAGCAACAGGGGGGTACGGATGAAACCGAGAGAGCGCGGTTGGAATCCTCGGGAGGCATAAATAGATAAGAACAGTAGCGGTCCGTGGAGGGAGTTCGGTGGGGCAGTGAGGCGGGGCGGGGGAGGGGCAGAGTGGGGAAATGTAAACACCAGAATATGGATGAACGGAGGTAAGTACACATTTAAATGAATAAAACGAATTTCATTGCGCGCGCTGCATCGCATTTTGCAATGCAGCGTGCGCAAAGGAATTCGTTTTATTTATTTAAATGTGTACTTACCTCCGTTCCTCCATATTCCGGTGTTTACATTTCCCCACCCTGCCCCTCCCCGCCCCGCCTCACTGCCCCACCGAACTCCCTCCACGGACCGTTACTGGATAAGAAGGAAAGCAACGTGGAGAGCGAAGAAAAAGCAATCGTGCAAGAGAAACCATTTTCAGCTCGGAGGGGGTAGTAGTACAAAGGTGACAAGGTACTGGAAAAAACATGCACTTGCATAGAATGCTTAAGCAAAAAGTAAAAAGTAGCACCTGCAAAAAAACGAGCAGTATAAGGCTGCAGTAATGCATCCATGCTCCAGGGGAGGGACAAACAGAAGAAACAGAAGGACAACCTACACACACTAACAAATAAGAACCAATCAAATGTGACTGAGAATGAAACCAACCAATGATAAGCAATAGGTGGACTCCAAGCCCACTGTAAGCAAACAATATGTCATATCTGACAAAGCATGTGCTGTCTAGGTGAGACCTAACACGCTAATAGTTCTGGCTTGCATTTTGACTTCCTGCAAAAATATTGAAAACAAAAAGCTGTCTGCAGTGAGAAAACAAAACAAAAGATAATTACTTTCAATTAGATGCATCTATGAACTAAAGTATTTGATGTGTGATTATTCAGTGACTGTGTAGTTTTAAGATATAAACTAGTTCCTCATGCATTGCAATTAAAACACTACATGGAGCGCAGAATGATACACCAAAGAGTCAAAAGCATGAGGTGAGAGGTTTACTCCTCTGGACTGATCCAAAATCCCACTATAAGGATATTTTAAAGAAGTGGAAACAACCAGCCATTCAAACTGGTGTGCTGCCAAGCTGTCTCTAAAAAGATACCCCACCTGCATAATGGGATGGGTGCATTTACTTCTGCTGAAACTGTCTCCCTATGCACTGCTGCTTTAAATTGCCAATGCCTTTTTCCATTATTTATCTTTATTATTTTTTTGTCTTCCTTCTGTTTTTATACCATGTCTTCCCACTACAGTAATTCAAAGCCTAGAGTGGATTTTCTTAGCACCAAAAAAACATAATGTTTCCTTTGATGTGCTAAACAAAGTAAGGTGTCTGTATCTGTGCTAAGTGCACTTGCCTCCTAGAAACTCATATTGTATTGTATTGTATTGTATTGTATTGTAATTGAATTTATATAGCGCATACTACCCTTGACAAGGCGTCTTTTCGGCGAGTAGCACACTTCTATGGAACCAAAAAACGATTACTGGTGAATTAGTGTACTGAAAGTAATTTGAGTGGTGGATATGTTACTATCATTCTATAGAAATTATACAACTGGTTATTTTTTTAAATGTAACATTGTTACTCTAAGCATATGTTTTCTTGTTTTTCTTTTCTTTTTTGTGAAACATGTTTGCAATAAAAAACAAGCAGTGGCAATGCCAATAGGTCAGGCTTTAAAGGAATGTGAAGTATTACAAGAAAATAGCCTAGAAAAAAAAGATGTATATATGCACAAGAGGACCTCATCGCCCCACCAGCAGTGCACCAGAAGCCGCGTTTGCAGAGAGGTGTAAAAAGGAGCGTGTTCTCAGACAACCTCTCTGCAAACCAGCTCTGTGGCGCTTATTGAAGGTACCTGGTGGGCTAGTTGGCCCCCAGGGACCGTCAGTATTCATTGGGACTTAATTTCCCAACTTACAACGTGCCAGGGGGCCCGTTTGCACAGTGGTGCAGGGAGGGGGCAAGGCCACCGGCATGATGCAAGCTTTTTTTTTTTAAATTAATTTTTTTAGAAGCTGTGTGGCCCCCCTTCTTTTACTATTTTTGGGGCCCTGGGGACCCCATCCCCCAGGGCCTTACCCCTTTTTAAAAAAAGAAAAAGAAATGGGAAGGGAGCCGCGTGGCCCCCTTTCAGGAGGCCAATTTCGGCCCCGGGGAGCCCCATCCCCCGGAGCATGGCCTCTTTTTTTTATATATTTATAGGGAAAGGGGGCCGCGTGGCCCCCCTTCCCTGGGCCACTATTGGCTGCGGGGACCCCATCCCCCAGGGCCCGGCTTTTCTTTTTTTTAAATGAAAGAGGAGGGGGACCGTGTGGCCCACCTCCCGGGCCACTCCTGGCCCCGGGGACCCCATCCCCCGGGGCCGGCCCTTTGTGTTGGGGACCGTGGGGGGAGCCCAAATGCCCCCACGGTCCCGCCGGCTCCCCGCTTCCTGCGGGAGCCGGCAGTTCTCTTAAGCAAGGGGAGCTGCTGACATGCAGCTCCCCTTGCTCAAAAGCAATCTGCTTTGCTTCATTGAAGCGAGAGCAGGTTTTCCTGCTCTCGCTTCAATGAAGCAAAGCAGAGTTTGCTATGGCAAGACGGGAACGGCACAGCTCCCGCCCTGCCATAGCAAACAGCAATGTCCCGGGTGTGGGCACACCGGGACATTGCAGGGCCATCAAGGGCTCCAGGAGGGGGGCCGCACAGCCCCCCCTCCCAACAATTTCAAAGCCCCAGGGAGGTGCTGGTCCCTGAGGCCCGGGGGTCCGCTATGGACCCCCGCATGCAAATGAGTATGTGCCCCGGGGAGGTGGTGGTTCCCGGGGCGTATGAGGGGCTCTTGTCTCCCCACACATTTTCTTTTTTTTTAAAAACAGAGCCCCCGGGAGGTGACAGTCCCCGGGGCTGCGGGGGGCCGCGTGCCCCCACATACAACTAAGTAAGCCCCGGGAAGGTGGCAGGCCCCGGGGCTGTGGCGGGCCCCACGGGCCCCTGCAAATTAATTGGTGAGTGCCCCCAGGACCTAGCCCACCCGGGGGCTTATAGGAAGCGAAGTGCGGGAGCCCGCGATTAATTTTTTTTTTAATTACTTGGCAGGATTCGGGGACCCAGCGCAAATTCTGCCAATTTTGATTTTGTTAAATGCTTTTTTTGGCCCTGGGGGTCCCACAGACTCCCTCAGCAGGCCTAGGGGGTCAGGTTGTTTCTACCCTGCCCCCTTTTCTTGTTTTTTAATGTTTTTTTCACTGTTTTCTTGTGACTCGGTTACCGAGTCGCAAGATGGCTGCCAAAACTTCCTGGTTTGGAGTGTTGGCAGCCAATCAGAGTGAAGCTCGTGCACGTGAGGGTTTGCGAACCCTTCTCGGTGCTCAGCTATCAAAACTTTTCTTTTTCTAATTTATCAGGAACTACTGAACGGATTTACACCATTTAAAAACAAGCATTGGCATAGCCAATAGGTCTCACCTTTGGGACCTTATAAGTGTTTAGTTATCCAGCACAATATCCTTGGTGCAACAACATCAACTGTTGCATGGCTAAACACTTATAAGGTCCCAAAGGTGAGACCTATTGGCTATGCCAATGCTTGTTCTGTATACTTCAGTTCAACCCCTTAAGTGGGACGGGTATTCCCAGACGTGGGTCCCTTACACACTGTGCCACTGCAGCCAAGTTATACCCAAATGATAAGCTCTAACATGGGCAAAACAGGACTTGCGTTGCTTGTGTTCCGGTTCAGGCAGAACATGGCATGGCAGTTCGAGATGGGCTGTTCCCACTGGAGTAGGGTCCAGAATGTTCTGCAAATATCTGGGTCCAAGCTGAGGTGGCATGGGGTGCAAAATAACAGGGATGTGGCCCCAAGTAATTTACCAGTAGCTGAGATTAATTCAAGCATTCCATCCATCACTTTTTTCTATTCTTCGGATCTTGTTCAGCGTCATGTAGCCTATACCATCTTCCGTGTGCCACCTATTGTACACAAGTATTTATAGTATCTCATTACAGCGCCATGGACAACACCTCTGACAGACGAGTCATGACAGTGCTGATCCAATATAGCTCCTTTCTTTGAATTCTGGGACCTGTAATCTTGTTTATGCCATTATAATACAGGCCTACAAGTCGCAGAATTGGAAGAAAAAGGTTTGGCCTAGACCAGCATTTCACGGTGGACCTGGGAAAATTGGCAGCTACGCCCTTACAACTGATGTAAGTTGCGCAAACATCTGAGAATATGGGAGAGGGCTAGGAGAGAAATGCACTAGAAGTGGGAAAAAGTAGTATTAGGAATGAGGGAGGTCAGAGTAAGGCCCACAAGAGGTGGGTCACAAGGGCCCAGAACGCTCTTCTCAGAGCAGTGTGGGGGGGGGGTGGAGGGGGTAGGGGAGAGGTTGAGGACTGTATCCAGGGTGAACCAAGGAGGGAGGGTCGGTGAGGAGAGGGGGAGTGAGGAGGTTACATTCCTCCTGACAAGTAGGAAAAGGGGGCCTCGGCACCTGCAGGAGTGAGAGAGAGTGCAAAGTGTGAGTCAGAGTGAGGAGCGAGGGGGAGCTCAAGCTGGGCCGACACTCATGGAAACTATAACGTATCATTGAAAATCAACTAATAAAAAGCAGCAGAAGGCAAAAATCTGGGGGTAAACCTTGGAATAGATGGTAGTTTCCAACTGCTTTCTTGACAAGTACAGTTGTGATAATGTATCATGCTTCAGGCCATTGTTTAGTTTCTATTAATGACTAACAGTTTGAACAAACAACAAATGATGGCATTCAATAAATTATGCACTGAAAAAAAATCATACAATCTCAAAGGTCCAAAGAAGTGTCATGGTAGTTGTCAATTAAAATGTTGTGAACACACACCAACTTGCATTTACAAACATTTGCATTGCCTCTCACCCCTCACCACCCTCCACTAACCTCGCCACATGGAATATACAACAATGGACATTGGAGGCGCCATTTTCGGATATAATGTCGAACAAAACACTAGAGAAGTTCAGAGAGGCCGACTGGGATAACGGAGGTGCTGACCTGGTCACACTAGCTGTGTGGCGTCCTGTCTGTTAAAATGGATAGCAGTTCTCCTTCATTGATCTCCTCGGCACCCCCACCCCTACCCCTCAGCATCAGGCACAAAGGCTGGTGAAGGGCAGGAAGTGACCCCTGGAACATGCACCCTGGAACGGGATTAGAGAGCGCGCGCCTTTAACTGACAAACCTATTTCCTTGGGGAAGCGATAAATAGGAAAGAGCACGTGACCTCTCCAATACCCTGCAGACCGGCACCAGTGCACCACGTGAACAGGTTTGAAACAGGGCCCTTAAAACATAGCCTGCCGTGCACGTCCGTGTCACAGCCGCATGTTCCAGAGCGCCCTGTAGGAGAGGGCAGACAGCAATTATGTGGAAAATCGTTCATAATGAATCGGCCTGCTTTCACTGTGGTCACAAGGACATAGAAAGACTATCTATAGACAGGTTTTGCAGGAGCCAATTACACGAGTGGTGTGCGCACGCTCGTGTGAAATCTGACACATAACAGATGGCACACTGCGCGCCGCTGCTCATAACCGCAAGCCGTAGGCCGTGGGCGGATACATTTCCTGGAAAAGGTGGGACATGCACCCACCTTTGCCCAATTGCGTTCTGTCTTTTTACAAAGACGCACGCAAAGCCCAATAGAAAAAATGCTCAAAAAACAAAAACACACGCACGAGCGTGTGAATAGTCCAGAGTGATTCCAGGAGGTCGTTTTCCTGGCACAACGCATGCACGCTGCGCTAGGCTCGACCTAAAAGGGGCTCTTTGTGAACCAAGACCTACCTTTTTTGGTAAATTTGGTGTAATTCCATTCAGCAGTCGGGGCTGTAGCTTTGTCTAAAGTCCCTATGGAAATTAACATGGGGAAAACGCGTTTTGGGACCCCCCTTTTTTCTCGGCACCCACTTGATGAATCACAGGAGCTGACCGGAGCGCCTCATTAGTGTTTAAAATCTTGCGAAGATTCGTCAACCGGCGCCTAAGATATTGGCAAAAGATAAAGCGCTTTTTGAATAGAAACAAGGTCCTAACTATAACTACCTACTGGCAATATATATATATATATATATATATATATATATATATATATATATATATATATATATATATATATATATATATATATATAACTCTTCGCGAAATTTTCCAAACTTTTGTCCAGCTCCGGTGCGCTCCTATCCTGAAAGTTTCACGGTGATTCGTCAAGCAGGGGCCGAGAAAAAAGGGGGGTAGCAAAAACGCGTTTACCCAATGCATTTTCCCATAGGACCTTTAGCCGCAGCTACAGCCCAAACTGCTGAACGGAATTACACCAAATTTGGCAAAGAGGTAGCCCTCAGTACAGACTCGTGTCTTTTGCTTAAATGGTGTAAATCCGTTCAGTACTTCCTGAGAAAATTAGAGTTAAAAGTACATATATATCTATGGCCTCGGAGGATCCGCGCACCCTCGCGATCACGAGCTGAATTTTAATTGACTGCCAACACTCTGAATCAGGAAGTGTTGGCAGCCATCTTGTGCCTCGGTAGAACCGAGGCACAAGAAACCCCCCCAAAAAAGGTGCAAAACGCAAAAAGGGAGCAGGGTAGAAACACCCTGACCCCCTAGGTCTGCTCAGGGGGTCCCACAAGGACCCCCGAGGCCCAAAATAATTTTTTTTTTCTAAAAACCGGAGGACGCACGCTGGATGCGTGTATTCCAGATAGAAAAAAAAATTCAGCGCGGCTCCCGCGTAACATATGCTAATTTGCCCCCGGGGGGGGCCAAATCCCAGGGGCATATTGTAAAATTAGGTGTGGGGGGTCCCAATCCCCCCCCCACACTGCCCCGGGGACCACCACCACCCGGAACACTAACATGAAATAAGCGCGGGGCTCACGGCCCAACCCCCCGGGGCTTCTTTAAAATGGGTGGGGGGGCTCTCTTAGGCCTCCCCAGCCCCGAGGACCACTACCCCCGGGGCTTCTTTAAAATGGGTGGGGGCTCTCAGGCCCCCCCAGCCCTGGGGACCGCCACCCCCCGGGACAACTTTAAAATAGGTGGGGGGCTCTCAGGCCCCCTCAGCCCTGGGGACTGCCACCCCCCAGGGCTTCTTTAAAAGGGGTGGGGGGCTCTCAGGCCCCCCAGCCCCGGGGACCGCCACCCCCTGGGGCAACTTTAAAATGTGGGAGCGGGCTGCACGGACCCCTCCTGAAGCCTTGTACAGGCCCTGGGGACCGTCATCGCCCAGGGCCGGCTCCTGCAGTGTCCCGGGGTGCCCACCCCCGGGACACTGCTGTTTGTCCACCAGGCACCTCCATTAAGCGCCACAGAGCTGCGTTGCAGAGAGGTGTAAAAAGGGGCGTGGCCTGGACCACCTCTCTGCAACGCAGACCTGTGGCGCTTACTGGAGGTACCTGGTGGGCTAGTTGGCCCCCAGGGGCCCTCAGGATGGAAGGGGAATTAATTCCCAACTTAAAACGCGCCACAGGGCGTGTTTGCACACGTTACCTTAGGCCCCGCCCCCTCCCTTCACTGTGCAAACGTGCCCTGTGGTGCGTTTTAAGTTGGGGGATAAAGTCCCCTTGAATCCTGAGGGTCCCTGGGGTCCAACTAGCCCACAAGGTACCTCCAGTAAACGCCACAGGGCTGCGTTGCAGAGAGGTGTATAAAGGGGCGTAGCTTGGACCACCTCTCTGCAACGCAGCCCTGTGGTGCTTACTGGAGGTACCTGGTGGACTAGTTGGCCCCCATGGACCCCAAGTATTGAAGGAGAATTAATTCCCCAATTTAAAACGCGCCACAGGGTGCGTTTGCAGAGTGTTGCTCGGAGGGGTCGGGGCCTCTGGCACGATCGCGGTCCTTTTTTTTTTTTTTAGAAGGGGGACTGTGTCGCCCTCTTCTTTTCCATTTTTGTGGGCCCTGGGGACCCCATCCCCCAGGGCTTGACCCCTTTTAAAAAACAATGAACGGGAAGGGGGCCGCATGGGCCTCCCTCCCATGACCAATTTTGGCCCCGGGGACCCCATCCCCCAGGGCATAGTCACATTTTTTTATTTTTGTTATGTGGAGGGGGCTTCGTGGCCCCCTCCTGAGGCCTTTTTTTAATTTAATTTTTATTTTGTGGAAGGGGGCCGCATGGCCCCCCTCCCTGGCCACTTCTGGCCCCGGGAACCCCATCCCCGAGGCCTGGCCACTCGTTGGGGACCGTGGGGTGAGCCCCAATGCCCCCACGGTCCCTGCTTTTCCACATGGAGAGCTGCTAACATGCAGCTCCCCATGTGGAAAAGCAATCTGGTTTGGATTTTGGAAGAGAGAGCAGGTTCCCTGCTCTCTCTTCCAAAATCCAAACCTGTGTTTGTTATGACAGGGCGGGAGCCACAAGGCTCCCGCCTTGTCATAGCAAACTGCAGTGTCCCTGGGATGGACACCCTGGGACACTGCAGGAGCCGGCCCTGGGGGGTGGCAGTCCCCAGGGCCATCACAGGTTCCAGGAGGGGGGCCCTGTGGCCCCCCTCTCAATCTGTACACAGCCCCGGGGAACAGGTGGTCCCTGGGGCACGGGGGTCCTTAAAGGACACCCCCAATTTACATATTAGTGCCCCAGGGAGGTGGCGGTCCCCGGGGCGTGTAGGAGGGCTCGAGCCCCCCACACAGGTATTGTTTTTTTAAAAAGAAGCCCCTGGCAGGTGGCGGTCCCCGGGACTGCGGGGTGTACCAAAGTCCCGGGGGTAGCGGTCCCCGGGGCTTCCATACATTAAAAAAAGAAGCCCCGGGGTGGCGATCACCGAGGCTGCGGGGGTCCCCCTGGGCCCCCGCAATTCTTTTTTTTGCAGTGCCCCCGGGACTTGGCTCACCCGGTGGCTAATTAATAACGAAGCGCGGAAGCCCGCGCTTCGATTTTTAAAATGTTTCAGCCGGATCCGCGGATCCTCCGCGCATCCCGCGATTTAAAAAAAAAACAACTTTTGGGCCCTGTGGGTCCTTCTGGGACCCCCTGAGCAGGCCTAGGGTGTCAGGGTGTTTCTACCCTGCCCCCTTTTCCTGTTTTGCACATTTGTTTTTCTGTTTTCTTGTGCCTCGGTTCACAAAAACTACTGAATGGATTTACACAATTTTTAAAAAAGTCGCTTTCTGAGCCAAGCAGTACCATTTTGCCAAATTTGGTGTAATTCCGTTCAGCAGTTTTTGCTATAACCGTATAATAAAAAAATATCTAGTTATCTAAGACATCTTAATGTCATTCCAGTGCCATGTGTATGCCCCTGAAAGTTCAAGCTTAGGTATCTGGAAACATAAAAAAAATGATCACAGCTGTGAGGAGGGCAAGCACTTTTTCTGAGAAAGCATTTACACATGCAAGAGTACCTTCTTTCAGGCTATTGTGTATTCCTTACAAATAGAGAACGTTCCTAAATTCTTAAAATCAAAAATCACTGTTCAAGCTGCCAACGTATGGGATTCTCTCCCTGCCAAGGTTAGGGCTACTGAAAATCACCTGAACATCAGGAGAAAGGTCAAAAGTTGGCTATTCCCATTGTGATTGCATAGAGCACAACCTATCATCTCGCCTCTTCTATTCAAAGTACACATGAAATCAATACCATAGCTAATCAAGAGCTCAGACCTTACAAGCTACAACTATGCAGATGGCACAGAAATATTATTCATTCTATAAAAAGCTAAAAACAAGGAAACTAAAACCTCAACAACTGTCTTAAAGCTATAGCCCAACCGTTGACATAAAACCACCACAAACTAAAAGCATCAAACTCTGAAGTGAAGAAGGGAAAAGTTACAATCCTGTAACCCTTCTGGCTGGACAAGCTAGGACCACCACCAAAATTATGCATTATTTACATTTTGCTATTACACGTAGTGAATGCTGATATATAGTATACAGCCAGAATGAGCCACCCTTACAATGGTTATCAGAGAGTACAAGAATTCAAGTCGATATCCATGACAAACCAAGAGAGTGAGGCATGTCACTCCTGTTATTACACTCACAGTGCTATATCCTTGTGCATGCAAAGGCCAATGGGAAAAGCTATTCTAGAAAGGATTTAGACATATACAGCCCTAGTAGGTGTATCGTACAGAGTCTACCCGGTTCATTTTAAAGTTGTTAATGGATTGGAGTGCAGGTTTGGTCAGTAACAGAAATGCGTGGAAATCAAGCAACATACAAAGAGCTCAAGCCTCAGTCAAAGGAAGAAAATGGGTAAAGACATGCAACATATCTGGAAGTAGCCACGAGGGCAAATGGATTCCCTACACTAGGGGAAAATATGGCAGCTCTGGAAACTCTTCCTAGTTCAGCTCTACTCCCTTCACAAGGTAAACACAGTTAAATACATCAGGGCAAGTAGGAGGATAGTTTAGGTGGACATACATTAAGAGAGGAATGCAAATGACAACATGAAGAGGTAAGCAGTTCTGCAAAACCTATAATTTCCTATACAGAGAAGTAAAGGTGATACTCAACGATGTAGGTAGCGGTGAGTTACAACATAAGTACTTTACACCAATTAATTTATCACAGATGAAATTAATTGAAAACCACACCTAGTGTACCGCATAAATAGGTGGCACGTGTTCTAATGTATTCTTATGTAACTTTCAAAAGTAAAAAAACATAACTGTCCAGCTGCTGAACACGATTTGACATGTAGTGGATGTCAAATTATGAAACAACGCATTACAGAAAAATCTATCCCAAACTGCGCTATCCTCTGCAACAAAAATAAACAAAACTGTTGCTACATGAATTTGGAGATACAGGCACTCGTGTTGATTTGCAGCAGTAATTTTTATAAACAGTAAAGTGAAGAAACACCAAAGTACAAATATTTCTATCACTGCCAGGAGCAAAGGGAGACATTTGGGTCCCTATGGACACTATAGTTCTGTGGCCTAATAGCTAGCATGCCTAATGCCGTGCCATAAAGTAACATCACATGACTTAAGCCTCAGTTTGTCTCACACGAAGTGACATAACATAAGGTACAAAATAAATCTAAAAATGCTCACAAGAGGTGGAAAGTTTAAATACATATTAACCTAAAAGAAATGAATGAATACTATCCTTGAACAACAGACCAGAAGTATTAACTGAAATTCAAACTCGAGAGATTATAATGATACAGAGTAAATATAATTGTATCCCAGAAACATAGAAACATTGTTGCTCAGTTTCTAAATCAATTTGCACCAATTGGAATGTTATTCCAAAAAGAGATGGTATATTGAACTGAATTTAAATTGGATTTTTAGTGATTACTACTTGTGACAAGGCTCTGAAGACCTTTACGACAAGTAGCACGCTGTTTCAGAACCCAAAGTTATTGGATATCCCAGTGGATATCGTGATTGGTCTTGAGTTCGCAAAGAAACCATTCCATGCATGTACTGCAGTTACTTTGTGGTACATTAAAGAGTTAGGCGTGGTCAATAGTGGGGGATTTGTGGGATGCAAATGATAGATGCCATCAATAGATATGAACAGATTGCTTACCTATAAACTTCAATACTCTGAATCATTATCTTCCTTGTCTTTCACCCTGTGAGCATCAATCTCTCCTCCACAGATTTTCCCCTATACTAATCCTATACCAACAATAAAAATATTCACCTCTCCTAATATGACAGGCACAGTCTTTTCCTGTGTCAGTGTACAAAGGCGGGGTGAACCTAATTGCACTTAATACCAAAGTTTTGACAATAAAACAAAAAGGCTATTTTTTTCCAACTCAACCTAAATAAGACTATAAGGGGAAAGATAATGACTTGGAGTAATGAAGCTTACCAGTGTTAAAGTTTTTGCGTATTTTTTTATCTTTTTAACATTATTAGCAACATGCTGAATGTGGAATTATCTTCGAATTTACATGTACATGTTGACATGGTACTATTGCATTTGAAACAAATTTGCTACTTCTTGTTAAAGCGTGTTTTTCTGTTTTATGTTAACTAGGCCTCAGTTAGGCCTCAACGCCATCTTGTTGAAAATGGATGTCTCCTTCTGCATGCTCCCCGTTCATCATTTCTGAAGCACACAGTCAAGTAGATTTAGGCTTGTTCTTGCTATTTCTCTAAGAAAATCTTTCCAACCTGAACATAGTAATGTTACATCTTCCAAGGCCCTTCTGCTAGCTCACTGTGCTGCATTCATTCACAATACCTTGCTGTTGTTCTTGTAACAAGTTGATCTATGAATGACATTAGCATAGAGTGGACAAAATCAATATTCATGTAGTAGGATAGTGGTTATATGGTAAGACAATATGATGTTTTATAGAATGCATTCTGATTTGGTAAAGAATAATTATTTTGATCACACCATGATATGTTTGCAGAAATAATGATTTCCTATGCAACAGAACTGTATTTATAAACCCTTGATTTTGGGGGTGAACCAGAAGACTTTGCAATGCTACTAGGAACGCTCTTCAGTTTCTTTATTGATTTTGCTGTTCACTTTGGGCTAGCAATTTCTTCTAATTTTGAACATTATTCTATATTGTTCTATTTCCTGAGAGCCTTCATGGTAACAGCCTTAAGCATTTGCATTTACAATGCCTGTACCGTGCCTTTCGAATTGTGTAACAAATATCTACAATTTATATTCCTTACATAGAACTTTAATTATTGAGTATGTCCTTACTTAATTGATTGTATTTTGACATGCTGTAAGGTGCCTTATTTTATGGACACATTCTCATGAAATTAGGGTTTAAGACCATTTCTGATTCATCCACCCACGAGGGTGCTGTTGAGGTAATATTCTCGGGTGTACAATTGTAGGGTTTTCCTGCGCCCATACCAGTAAGTAATCTGAGCATTACCTCCTCCTCAGTCTTCATCTCAGACTTTCACTCTATGAGTGTATACCGAAGCTGAAAAAAATTGCCTTGGCCCGACAAAAGACATGTAAAAACAATTTACTGCAACACCCAGTGCCATTTATCAAGATAAAGAAATAAATTGTGTGACTGAGGACATCCCTGCTTCATCAAAGACGAGGAGAAAAATTCCTCTATTCGAAGTCAATGATGGGAAATTTCAGCTGTACAAATATCAAAGAATCACCCTTGAAAGCTGCCCAGGTGGATCTGCCTAGCACCCACGAAAATGGAGGAACACGTGCCCTAGCATAGGTAAGTGAGATTGTGTTTTTACCAACCTACTAAATGACAAGGTTCAGGGCTTGCGCCCGTTACCTGAGGGACCAAAAGAAACAAGAAGTTTTGCTTAGGTAACTAGAAAGAGTCCTATGTATATCAAGTGAGTGCCACAAATTATCTTGCTTTGAGGATGGTAATGGATATGGTCCGTACTGAGAACCAACTTATCTTCAAAGAGTTTACAATAGGCTCATGAGATAGCAAGTCTCCAATCTCTCCAAACCTCCATCCGGTGATGACAGTCATTAAAAAAAAAAAATTAGAAACCAGGAAATTCAAAGGCAATGACTCTGATGGTTCAAAAGCACTTCCCATATAGATTAGGCACCAGGGGTAAATATCAGTTTTCTCAACAGGCTCTTAGCCAAATAATCAAACGAAACCAGAGGCCTCATTTACAAGGCCATTGCGCCACTGGTGCGCCACTGTTTTTTGACGCACCAGCGGGACATTGTGCCTGCCCATATTTACAAGGCCACGTAAAGCCACTCAGCATGACTTTTATGGCCTGTAACTATGGGCTCCTTTCACGTATTACTATGTGAAAAGGGGCATTCCGTGGGTGTTGCTGTGGGTGCTCCCATTCAACATCCATGGACCCTGACATTCCCAGATTTGTAAAATTTTGTAAAGCTGGGAATATATCAGAATCCGACGCTTCCCCAAGGGAGGCATAGGAGTGGTGCAACGAGGAGAAATACTTTTATTTCTCTACGTGTTTTTCCACCATTCCATCAAATATTGTTTTTGTGCAGGAAGGGACACCTTCCTGTACAAAAACAATCATCTCTGCAACACTGGTACACTTGCAACCTAACACATAGGTGCCGGCGCTGGCACATGGCAGCCAATTGTGCGCCAGCGCAGGGGTAAACACACAGATGTGTCGTACTGTTGTTAATATGACGCATCCTTTTGCTTTTAAAATGACGCAGCACGGCACAGCAGAATGGCTTGCAGTGCCGAGCTGTGTCATTTTTTTGTAAATGAAGCCCCAGATTTGGATCTCTGATGCACTAGCATCTGACCTCTGGCTACAGACAGTAGAGAAGGCTGACCCAATTAATGAATCAGGTCTCAGGAACTCCAACACTGAGTTTGCTTTACATTTTGATAAACAAAAACTCCTTGAAAGAAGCCAGGATATAAAGTTTCTCCAGTGTCTTTCATAGACCTATAGTGTGCTCTGCCTTCTTGAGAACTAAATGGAAACTGAAATATTGGCAGAGCAGCCCAGTGTCATTAGCCTATGAGTTTCAGTTTCCAAGTCTCAAGAGCTAGACGCTGACAGCATCTAATCGAAAGAAGGGGAAACCTCAAGCGAGAGGGGGAGATTGGAAAACAAGAGGATGGAGAATGGCTAACTGGAGACAAATATGATACCACGACTAGTGAGTCCATCCTGAGGCTACCAGAATCACAGCTGCTTGATCTAAAAAAATCTTTTGACAGACAGTGAAAAGGCATAAACAACACCCGAACCAGATTATGCTCATGACATCTATCGCATTAACTCCAGAGAGGCGAACCAATGTAACCACGGAACCCCGAACCTGGCCTGGAAGGTTTCAAAACTCTTGAGAGATAAAGACATCTCCATCAAGGTGGGACATATGCGACTCAGACTGTCTGCAAGTCCATTCTCCATAGACAGATTGCTGACAGAGAGAGGAGATGCTCCTCTGTAGACTTTCACAATTCCTCTGCTAGTAGTGCTAACGATGGGACTCTTAAACCTCCTAGGTGGTTGACATATGCCCCGGTCACCTGATTGTCCGTGCACACTCCGTGGTCTGACTGGTTAGGTAAGTGTGAGGCAAACACCATTTTGGCTTTTAGCACAGTGGTTAGCTCCTTACAATTGGTGGAAGCCTTCATTTTTGGCCATACTCCCTGAAATGAGAGATTCTACAGTGTTCCCTACCCTTCCCCCAACCCTGGCCGCTGATATCAGTAGTCAAATTAAGAGGAGAACAAGCACTGGCATAGCCAATAGGTCTCGCCTTTGGGACCTTATAAGTGTTTAGCCATGCAACAGTTGCATAACTAAATACTTATAAGGTCCCAAAAGCGAGACCTATTGGCTATGCAAAGCGGCCGCGAAAGTGAAAGTGATCCCGAACAAACATCAAAGCGGCCGTGAAACCGAAAGTAATTGCGGTAAAGCGCGGCGCGCGCGCCCGCGCACATGCACTGTGGCTCTAGGCTGGCCTGGTAGCACTTTTTGGAGCCCTCTCAATAAGTCTCGCCAGACCAGCGCATGCGCTGGGTCAGGCGAGACCTAAAAAGCACATAGGGTGAATCCTCTGGACAAGTTGTCTGGATTCAACCACTACTGAAGATTCCGGCATATGGCATTCCGGCATACGGCATGATTCACTGGTACCTGAACCTCGTAGGTTTTCGAGAACTGGTCCTAGTGTGACAAGAGATGGATTACTTATGTATACAAGCATTTACAATGCAATGGTCTCGGCAATATTATAGGTAGAGCTATTGGTATTGCTCATTATTTTTGTATCATTTTTGTATCCCTAAATAAATGGCATTGTCATTTCTATTGGCATTAGCTTTTTTTTTGCACATGTGATACCTATTGAATTAGCAGAGAGAGAGTGAGGTAGTGAGATAGAGAGAGAGTGAGGTATTGAAAGAGAGTGAGGTAGTGAGAGAGAGTGAGGTAGATAGAGAGTGAGGTAGTGAGATAGAGAGTGAGGTAGATAGAGAGTGAGGTAGTGAGATAGAGAGAGTGAGGTAGTGAAAGAGTGAGGTAGTGAGGGAGAGGGATGTTGTGAGGTAGTGATATATAAGCATAGAGTGATGTTGTGACCCCCTCACCGTGGACGTGAAAAAAAGATCTTCACTTGTGGGCACTACCTTTGGAGGGACTCCTTTGTGGTGCATACAGCCTCGAAGTAGCTGATCATAAGATACATTAATGATTCATCACCTGCTCGTTGCCTGAAAGTGCGGGCAGTGGGGCTCCGCCGCCGGGCAGGAGGGGTGATGGGCAGAGCTCAGGCTCTAAATGTAGCAGGTCTGCAGTGATAAAACTGCTGCACGGGCAGCTGCCGCCAAGTATTACCAGCTGCGAGACATTTTTTCAAGCGTCAATAAATACAAGTATATTACAAATAATTTGATATAACGTTTCTAATCACGTGGTATAGTTATTTCACAGTTTCATAAATACAGAACTGAAGCACGTTCACAATAAGTTACCACAAAGTCATTGTTGTTGCTCAGTCATCTTCTGCAGCTAACAACCATTGATAAAGCCAACAGTCTGGGCTTGTTTTAATATGTGCAGGCCGGTTCAAGTGCACGCCTATTCTATTATACATCTGGATGCAATTACAGAAAGAGGCACTGTGACATATGGCCCTATTTTGCGTACCAGTGCATTCCACTCTTAGCACGCACCGCACGCTTATTAAATCATACGTGACTAGGGCGGCATTCTCTGTGGTTTTTACTGATCTGTTTAAAATATTGTATATCATACATGCACGTAACGTTTATTAAATATTTAACGACCGGCATGTGGCACTTTAGAAAGCCTCTCCCTTCGAGGAGCGGTACGGTACAGTATGGCCAACGGTCTCTTGCATATAGCGCACATAGCCCTAACGCGCTTAGCAACACCATAGGTGAGCAGGCAGGCTGACTCACTTTAGGTTTTAAATGTCCGGTTTTAATATGTTATATGCAAATTTATCTCAATGCTTTTCATGCTGCAACCTCGACGCATGTTTGTAATGATTGTAAGTAATTATGCAGTAAAGAGTTACACAAAAAGAGGCAGCGAAATTCTTGTCAGGCAGCTGAGATTTTTAGCTTACATGTTTAAACCGCGCACTTTATCACATAGGCTACACCCCTTTGAGACTCACCATACCCCCCGTTTTTTCAACCCACTAAGAGCTCCGAGTATAGGTAGGCAGACCTCCCCTCCCCCCAGGTGAGTGTGAAGAGGGTTCATTACTTGTCCCGTTCCCCGCGCCGAGCAGCGCTTCGCCACCTGCCCAGGTGCTGCACCTTTCATGGCGCTGCCTCTGTCACAGAGTTGTAATCTGTGTTGCTTTAATATGATTACATTATCAGACGATGGTTGAAATTGGCTGATCCTATATTCTTAATTCTAGACTACATAAAATAATTTGCAACACTTCAAATGCAAGTGAGCCCATGACTTGTTTGACTAAAACACCTTCAGTTAGTTTTCAGCTTTCTATCCCAGAGTAAATTGCATTCTTGACTGTTTGTAAACGTGTCATTTATAAAAAATGAATAAATTTGCGAGGGTTCTCTCTATTTTGGGGAACAAATGTTTAACTTGAAATAAACCCCGTACTGCATTCCGCTACGTTGTGGCTAGGTTCACGCTACATAACTACTACATACAATAAAGTGTTACTCAAAGTGTAACACATATTGCATTGAAATGCCACACATATGCAGACTAACAACATGGAAATGTCACACGTAAGGACAGAAAGCTTGGTAGTCAAGAAATGTTCTGATTGTGATAAAAGTCTCACTCAAAGCGTCAATATGGGTCAGTCAAACGTAACACATAGGCGCACACACAGCAAAACAAAAAATGCCACACAAATGCATACAGAAAGATTGAAAGTTATGACGGTTGATAGAATCAAGCGAACCCAGGATGAGCAGTTAAGTCTCGCATTGGTCTCTCTCCAGTTTCAGTCATCTTTCCTTCTCGCAGTTCCCAATCAAATGACTTCGCTGCTCTACTCGCCACCTGCCAGCCAGCTTCAAACATAATCGTGCAATCTGGTCTCAGCATCAACCTTACCATTACTTGCCGCCACTAGTCTAGTCTTTAGGTTTACTAAACTCCCTTCTGCTTTCAATGTTCTCGGCCCTAACCCGTTTCTCCTCTATCTCTCCTTCCACACTCACCTCTGGTTCTGAGTATAAAAGCGGGCCTGGAGTTGTGCCATGCTTGCGCATGAAACTGAAGGTAGGAGGCTACGGGGAAAGGTAACAGGGACAACCAGAGGCGCAACTAGAGCCAAATTTCGGGGGGGGGGCTAAGCAAAAATTTCGGGGGGGGCTGAACTTTAAGCAATAGGCAGAGTTTAGCTGCAGGGGCTCTTAGAAGGGGTGAAACAACAGCGAGGCCTCATTAACACGCAAATGGTCTTTTAAAGACCTGTGATGTGCTCGGGTGCGGCTGTGTGGTGCTCGGGAAGCGGTCTCATCCCGGGCTGCCACACGCGACGGGGGGGGGGGGGCTGAAGCCCTTTGAGTCCAATGGGTGTTGCGTGCCTGGGGACAACTCTCAGACCCTGACAGACACCACGTGGCTGTAGCAGTCCGACCAATCGACCGGCAGATGCGTTTTCACTAGCAAGAACCAAATTAATCTATCGGTCGTCGATTACCTCAGCCTGTCGGAGAAAATATGGTTTAAGGAGATTAGATAGAAACCTCGAACAGTTAGTGGGACTATCGTTAAACTCAATGTGTTGTGAGTCAATAGTCGCAGTAGCGAGAAAAACAAGCACACCACTGCCTTTCTCCGAGGCGAAGCAGAAATGCCTCGGAGAAACGCAGCGGCGGTTTTCAGATTCGGGGGTGTGGCTAAAAAGTGGAAAGAAGAGCAGGGAACACGCCCCCGAATCTGAAAAAGACGGAGCCTATTTGGATGGACGGCTCTCTCCTCCAATGGCTGGCCTCCGTTTAGGAAGCCAGCCAATGGAGGAGAAGCAAAAAGAGAGGCGGGCTAAATAGCCACTCTAAGAATCATTAAATCTCCGGACTTCCGGTTCTGCCTTCGGCAGACCGGATGGTCCCGAGACCTAATAAATGAAGAGGCGTCCAAAAGACCAGATAAATTGCTGCGGCCATGTCACCTCAAAGTCAACTATTCTCTTACAGTTGCTGATTTCAGCTGGAGAAGGTAATGCAGCCAGACCATCAGTTTCTGCTGATGGTAGAGGATGATGAAACACTGTCACAATCATTGCATTGAACAGGACACCTATGAACTGAAATCTATGGGTAGGAGGAAGGTGGGTCTTTTCTTTGTTTAATAGAAAGGCATGGTCCTTTAGTATTCTGCATACTTGATTACCTGACTCTGAGCCCTTTCAAAGCGAAGCACAAATTAGCCAAATATCCAAGTATGAAAAAAACAAGACTGTGCCAAAGTCTTTGAAAATATCCCTGGGGTTGAAGATAGTCTGAATGGAAGAACACAGAGTAGGAAATATTCCTCTGCAATGTAAAACCTTAGGAACCTTTGGAAGTCTGCATGCATAGGATTGTTTAGCTAGGTGCCCAATAAGTACAGAGAGTCTAGTCACACACCCCGAAGAATCAGAGGAATGATGGCCTGAATGGTCACCATCTTGAATCTTTGATAAGGCGAAAACATATTTGCTTTCTTTAGGTCTAAAACAGGATGAAAGTCCCCCGAAGGTTTGTGGACCTAAACCATACGAGAATAGCCGACCTGGCCTCTCTCTTCTTCCAGGACAGGCATGATTGTCCCTTTTGCAAGGAGATCCAACACCTCTTGGGACAAAGCTTTGCGACTACATGTATTACATGGAATTGGCACTGGTCAGAAAACATTCCCTGGAGTAGAGTTGTAGTCTATGTTATACCTGTGGGTAACAATCTAAAGAACCAGGGAATCCTTGACCGTTGATCTCCAGACCAGTGAGAAGTGAAGAAGACTTCCTCCAACTTCCCATGATAGCTATGATTTCTGAGAGGAAGAGGTGGTGTAGTTGGCCGTGGGTTGGGCCCAGGATTTGTAAAAATAGGAGCCCATCCGGCCACGACACCTGCACAAAAGGGCTGATTGATGCATCTGAAAGCCCCAAAAGCTAGATGAAAGCCAAACCCCCTCCCTTTTGAGGGAGGACGGATGGCTGCCAGATGTTTCCTGTCCTCTGCTGACTTCATGACTAGGTTCTCCAGTTGCTGCCCAAACAGTTGGCAGCCTTTAACCAAAGGTGTGTCACCATTGACTTCTGAGATATGTCAACTCTCCATTTTCTTAGTAAGAGGTGTCTTCTTGCAGAAATTGCTGACCCAGATTCTGCAGCCACAGCACACAGTCCATCAAAGGAAATATGAAAAAGAAACCTGACTTTCTTCTACATCATGGAAAGTCTGGAGATACAATCATCCCTTTGCTGAAGGTCTTCTGCATCCCTGTGAGGTTATCCTCACAGTCATGCAGCAGAGACTGAACAGTGCAAGTGGTGTAAGCCCCATTTCTAGGAGCGTAACTGGAAGCTTCTACGCCCTTATGTATGCCCTGTCTACCTCCTTAACCGATGCATCGGTCCACTGTTATTTTGTCCTGATGAGGTCAGAAAGCGACGTGACAAAATGCATCTACCTTTTTTCTTTCCAGGTGTTCATTTGAAGTTCACAAAACAGAGGAAAGACTGGTTCAAATAACTAAATGAATTTCGAGCCTAAGAATGAATGAGACCCATGAACTCACTTTAATTGAAGTACCTCAGGTTGTATTCATGACACTAAAGAAATGTGCTAACCATCCTGCTAAACAGTTATAATATACAATGTTTTGCTTAAATGATATATAATTCACTGACTTTATGCACCTGCACTTTTTTTTAATAACTTGAAATGCAAATTGAATCTGCAAAAAATTAAACAATATTTGCTAAAAGAAGAATAGATTGTATCTGCCTTACATGTTGTTCAGTGATAGTAAAAATCAAGGTACAGTATGGACACGCAGAAAGCAGTATAAATGATCAAGATAAAGAAATGTGCTTTTTGTTCTTGCAAATATTGATGTATGCTTTATTGAGCCAAATTGCAGACTGGTTTAATCAATCCAAAAGGGAATCATTTTCATATATAGATTTGTAAGCCCTGGTTCAAGAGGGTTTTCGGGCCACCCTACACTTTCTCCATCTTAGAGTCAGGCAAAGCACAAAGAAGACACCAGGACTCAAATCCTTATCTTTTCGAGTGAGAGTTAAAGATTTTAACCATTAGGCCAAGAGTGACCTTAATTATTTGTTTTAACATTAAAGGTAGTATTATCCGTATGCGTTCCCTCAATCGGCCTGGTGAAGGTAAGCATCGTTTGAAAGCCAGACCACGCATAACACAAACTCGTGGGCAGCAGCAGAGAAGGCCACTAGAGCAGGTCTATCTGCACTGAGCACAGCTTTATAAATGAAAAAATAAAAACAATAAAAAAAAGAGTACTGAAAACTATACTTACCAGCAAGGAGTATGCTATGTGTAGGAAATAACAACAGGAAGTGCAATAGATTCACCTAACCTTCGTGGCCTCATGCAGGAAGTGACTGTGCCGGTAATATTAGGAGGGGTGAATTTGTTTTAAATTTTATAAGGTACTTCTGTGGAGGAGAGACTGATGCTTGTGGGGTGAAATACTGGGACGAGAAAGACTGAGGAGGAGGTAATTGCTAGCTTGAAGGGATATTGTTTTCGGAAAAAGAGATGAAGGCAGACATGCATGCCATTTCCATATACTCAAGAGTCATGCAGAAAGTGGAAGGGAAGAAGAAGGTCATTCCAAATAAATGAGGGAAATTTTCAAATTTTTCATGCTGGCTTTTATATATACAGCAGGTAGAGGGGTTTTAAAGTAGTACTCTGTGGATGGAAACCTCTAGAAAAAGATGGATGAAGTTAGCATAAAGTGGAAACATAACAATGCAGTTCCTTGTGTAGCGAAGGATGCTGTGGGTGTACACAGAAAGAGGTCCATGCTAAGGGCATTGCAGATGATGGGTGAAGGCTACCAGATGAATAACACAGGTACGAAAAAACAACAGCCCTCTTCAGCCAGGATAACTTGTTTCCAGTGGCATGGAGAGCACGGGACCCACGTCTGGGCATGCCCTTCCCACTCGGGGTGACAAATGCAAAAACAACAGTTGATGGACAGAATGTAGAACAATGTCATATATTCACCCCAGTACAGAGATCTTGGCCTAAATCCATCGATGTTTTGCTCACCATGCCGTTCCAGTTTGAACTCAGCCATATGCAAATCAGTCTTGACCCTGTGCCTCATGGGAACAGTCCAGCCCGAACTGCCAAGCCAGGCCCTCCCTGGACTGGAAACAAGCATCCTAGGACCGGTTTCGGGGTTTCACTCCTCTTCAGCCAGGATAGCTTGTTTCCAGTGTCATGGAGAGCACAGGAACACCCTAGGGCCAGATGTGCAAAGCATTTTTCTGGTCGCAAATGGCCTGGTTTGCAACCAGAAAAATGCTTTTTCAAATGTACAAAATGCAAAATAAGAGTAAGGAAGCAATTTTTATTTGCATGGTTAATTAAAACCGTTGCAACAGTATTTCCATTTTAAAAGTGAGATAGCAATTAATGTGCAAAATAGGCAACAGTGCTTAAAACATGATTTCCGTTCTGCCTTATATGCAAATATTAAAATCGCACATAGAAACAAAATAATGCAGTGAAACACATGAAAAAACATATATTTCTATAGGGGAAAACAAATTAGTCCCTACCAATGAGTATTAATTCTCTGAACTTTTTTTCTTTTTTTGCGACTCAAATACCAACTCCAAGTGTAATATCAAAAATTACTTTATCTGTTTAACTATGTAAAAAAAACACAGAAAACATATACACATGTATATGCACACATATAAATTTACAAATCCTTCCTACCCATTCTTACTTAACACTGTTGCTAAACAAAGAAAATTCATTCAGAAAGCAATCCGGAAAAAGGTGGTAGTCAAGTACACACTAGAGGGGATAGATCAACCCTCCACATAATATAATAAGTGTGTAATTAATGTTCTTAAATATACATTGTGGTCTGTGGGACTCCTACGTGCTGTAGGGTTGACGCGTTTCGGCCCATTGATTTCAGGTCTCATCAGGGCAAGGGCAAAAGCAAGGGCAAAAGCAATGCAACGCCGCTTTACTCAGGAAGATTCAAAACTCCATGTAAATATTATGGGAGAATATTCCTCTATAGTGTCTCACTAATGGCGCTAAGCCTGTGCTACGGAACATAACAACGCTGGTCTCCAAATGACGGGGACCGCAAATGGAAACGTCTATGCCGTAGAAGAAATCCGAACAACTGGGGCAAATATATTTACAGCCGCTCTCCCTAAGCTGCTGCAGTGGATCAGCGTACACGAAGCAAAGTAACGGCCAGATGACTAAAAATTCCTGTGGGGGTCCTAGGTGCCGGGAAACCAGTCTCATGATGCCTATATATATTTAATATTAAGATGGTGTCATATCCTCTGAAATAAAATGTATGGTTAAATCAGTGGGATATGATTCAATAATCAATGACACCAACATTAGAAGATTAGCAGTGTTTAAAACGTAAATCCCATTCTTCCGTATATGCCAGTATTAAGTCCTAATTTTATATATATATATAGAGGTATAGTTTTGTAAACAATAACAGCAACATTAAAGGCTAGCAGCTTAAATAGCTCTTGGCAGGTCCGTACCAGTCCACAATTATCAGAAAAAAACAGCAATCAGTGTGCAAAATAAGCAACATTGCTTACAATATGAATGACATTCTACCAAGTCTGTAATCACATCATGTCTTCTAGAAAGTTAAACTTATTTTAAAAAGATGAGTTATGATTGCATGAACAAATTAACTGACATTAAATAACTAGCCATTTTGATGGTTCTCAACTGATTCGTAGCGGTCTCTGATAATTAGGGAGCAGAAGTGTTTTCCTGCCATATATCTAATAGAGTGCATAGTATACAGTTGCGCCTTAAGCTCTTTGTGTACAGATAGACCCCAGACGGGGTAGATAGTACAAAGCTCTCTGGTAGGCCTGTTATTAAACTGAGACCCCGGACTCCCCCTATTGTCTGGTGTGTACTTCAACTATATTCTTCCTATTTAGTCCCTTTTCAGCTGCAGGCGGGACTCTTACCAGACAGCAGTTTGACTGTACATCCTCGCCGGCAAAGCACACCATTACCACGAGCCTGCCTACAGGTTCAGATTCCTTTGTGATTGAAGAGAGGCCGCAACAGTGCTCTGCGTTTGCTCATTAGTTCCTTGCATATATATATCAGATGGATTATATCTTCTCTCTCCTCCCCACGCAAACAGGTGCAAGATCTTCTCGAGGTGCGTTTCCAAGGTGAGAGGTGGAACACAGAGGGAAGGAGGCCAAGTCGATACCATAGATACTTCTCCTATTTGGTTTTAGTAAACCCCATCCCTAGGTAATGCTGTTGTGCCGCCTTAGTGTAGCTGTCCAGGGTAAACCTTCCATGCGTCCTACCAGATGGTGCTGCTTTGTCCTCATGCTTCCCAAAGACCCTCCAGGCCAAATTGATCTCGTGAATCTTGTAGATAGGCCCTTGCTGGGCTTTTTTCCTTAGTCGACAGTTTGGCCCATAAGTGAGCATTTAGGGCTCTGCTCCCTTGATCTTGTGCCAACAATTAATATATGCGCCTCTACATGCCAGCCCTTGCCTCTGCATGCCAAACTTTAGTCATATTTGGGCTGGCGATGTATATTTAGGTAGGCTGAAAATCATTTGTGATGAACTGTTACTATTCCATCCAATGTGGTCGTATCTCTGCTCCTCATTGACTCACTTCCATGGGTGATTGTTGGTACGAGTTTTGCCTGTATCCCTTGGAGCAGTGCAGAGAAGCTTGATCCGGCGACTTTGTACCTTAGGTTTTTCAATGCCACTGCTGTCCTGTTACCTCTCCTTCTCAGCGCTTCCTTTTGAGCAGAAATTGAAACTTTGCTATTAATTATAACACCTAGGTATTTGTATTCTTGAAAGGATTACAGCTGTTGTATTGTCAGGTACTAGCGGTGTGTCCCTTTTGCTTTTCTTCAATTCAATTGCATGACGGTGGTCTTGTCCATATTAATGCTCAAGCCATCTCTTTACTGCCAGGGATCAGTAAGATTGCTGGGAAGCATGTTAACTCAGCTCTCTCTGTATTCTTTGAATGCCATAGCTACCTTCATCCTTCACAGACTGGATTCAGACCCCAACAAGGTACCGAAACCACCCTCTTAGCAGTGGTGGAAGAATCCAGGAATATTTCAGATGGCCGACGCTGCACTGCTATTATTCTCCTGGATCTCAGTGCAGCATTTGACACTGTTAATCACCATATGCTGATTCAGCGACTTGGTGATGTGGGAGTGTCCGGGGGGCCTTAAAGTAGTTGCAATCCTTTCTGGAGGGTAGGTCTTTCCAAGTTTTTAAAGAAGACACTACCTCAGAACATACGTCCCTCAAATGTGGTGTCCCACAGGTGTCTTCCCTGAGCTCCACTTTATTTAATGTCTCTATGAGCCTTTTGGCGGAGATAGTGAAGCCTTTTGGAGTACAGATTGTTACCTACGCTGATGATACACAGCTTGTTGTTTCTCTTAACCATCTCGACAACGCGTCGCCTGGCCTAATCCTGTGCTTGGAGAAGGTGGCAATCTGGATAGAACACTCATGTCTGAAATTGAATGGGGCTAAGACTACGCTAATGCCCTCTACTTAGGTGCACCACGTGATACCATTACCAAATTATAGATTGTTCAAAACTGTGAAGCACGTATGCTCCTGAGGATTCCCAACCACCAATCGGCAAAGCCTGCCCTCGCTACTCTCCGCTGGCTTCCCATACAGAAGAGAGTCGAGTTTAAGGTTCTGTGTATCATAAACAAGACATTAGCAGGGAAGGGACCATCCATTAATTGATCTATCATTCTGCCTTATTGTTCAAACAGGGGCCTGCGCTCGGACAATCATCATCTGGCCGCAGTCCCTAAAATTAGAAAGTCAAGAAGTGGAGGCCATCTTTTTTTCTATAATGCCTCCAGGTTATGGAATTCTCTCCCCCTCCATGTTCATCTTGAAGCTAACCACCTGACCGTCTGGAAATTGCTTAAAACTTTACTTTTCCCTAATGCCGCTCGGAGTTCTTTGAATGTACTGTTATCAACGCTGGGATGCCTTCGGGTAGCTACGCGCTTAAGAAATGTTTATTCATTCATTCATTCATTCGTTTTCAGCTGAATAGCTTTGTGTGGTATCTAAGATGCTGAAGGCTTACCAGGGTTCGGCTGACAAGTACTAGGTCATCAGCATACAGTAGATTTGAGAGGGCAGGACCACTCATCTTTGGGGCAGGAGAGTACAAAATGCAAAATATGATTTGATAACTTGTTACCAAAGCGCATTTTGCATTTGCGATTTGGTATCTGGAAGCAGCGTGCTCAGGGCGTCCCTTCCAAATACCTAATAGATATGGTATGTATTACTGTTTTGCAGCTGAATTCCGGTTGCAAAACAGTAATACTTTACCACCAGTTTAAAACTGGTGGTAACCCATGCGCTAAGGGGAAGGGGGTCTTAAAAATTTTTTAGAGCAGGAAGTGGTCCCACGGACCACTGCCTACACTTAAAAAATGAAACTTCAAGGTTTAATTTTTTTCCTTTTCAAACACATACCATTATCCTTTAAGTAAAAGGGGCTGCATTAAAAAAAAAACTACTTTATTAAAAAGCAATCAGACAAGGTGGTCAGCAGAACTCGGCAGGCCACCATCCATGTGAGGGCTTTGATTCCTGTAACTTTAAAGAGACACACACAGGAGAATGTCCCTCCTCCCTGCAACTCATAAAGTGACCAATTTTGTTGCTGGACACTAATGTTAACATATCATCATAAATATTTGTATTGAGCTACTGGTTCCCTAAAAACACTCTACCAGGAGTATCTAACATTTGCTTAATTTTTTTTTATGACTCCATGTTTCACAAATATTTGGGTTTGTCTGTTAGCAAGATATGAGTTTTGTCTTTTATCAAGGCATGGTGCAGGTTTCTGCACCTGTTCCCTGGACCCACTATCTCCTCTGCTTTGGATTCAGAGGCAAACATCTTCCTCCTGCCAATTCTATATTTTATTTATTTTAACCATTATTTCCTTTCAAGGGTGATCCCCCTCTTGGTATCTGCCCTGTAGTGTAACAAGACGGGGCCATGTGCTGTCAACAGCATCTGTATCTATCCATCTGTATCAATGCTCTATAATCTCTTTGTATCCTCAGCTCAACTCCCCTCTGAGTAGAAGTGTGTCCCAGTGTCTCCCATTCTTAACAAGCATCGGCATAGCCAATAGGTCTCGCTTTTGTGACCTTATACATATTTAGTTATGCAGCACAATATCCTTGGTGCAACAACATCAACTGTACTGAAGCGTGTTCCGCGGCAGAAGATGCTTCACAAAACTTAAATGGGACATAAATACCAAAGGAGATGTGGGAAGCAATGCTTAGCATACATTTCAAACTTATTTAAAAAAATCTTCTTTAACAGTCCTACGTGGCCTTGCTGATTAGTCTATTTTCTTGCAACAAATAAACAGCAGCTTGTGGAAAGGGAGATAGGTGGACCTCACTGGTTTGGGAGCAACGATCTCACCCACACAAGGAATAATAATTGGCATTTTTTGTTGGAAAAATTGAGTAGAACAAGAAAAATGTTTAGATAACCTACATTAGTGTGAACAAATATGAACATTGAGGGACTCATTTAAGGCTGAGAAAATTAATGATTCGGGGGAGACTAAAGTCCTGGGAGTCACAAGAAAATTAAAAAGAAAATGCACAGATTTCCATGAGTTACGCGTCTACAGCAAAATAAATGATAATGGGGCGACAGACTGTTCCAGACTCTTCATGACAGTCAGAAATCAGAAGGAGAAGCACAGTCACCATCTCAAAAGGTACTTATTATCTGCGCCTGGAAGTCCCAATGTTGAAAAAGCAATAGGCACTTGCATTCCACAAATGTTCAGCTAAAATCTGAGACTCACTGGCAAGCTGCTGGAACTACCCCAACATCTCTGCCATTTCAGAAGAAAACTCAAAATATTATCTTCAGAAAACATCGCACCAAATGAGACTGAAAAGCCTAACTTTTCGAGAAGGGCTGCTCTTCAGTATTTACCTCTCTTACCATAGGCTATTATAATCCTGGGAATAATGGCATTACATGCTTGTCGAGATAGGGTTTTGCAATTCATGAATTATGTTTTACTGAATATGCTGCCATATACTGGCGGCACCTCACTAATATCTCAACAGAGGTTGGCACATCCTTGTGAGTGTTCTGTGAAACCATGTCTCTAACCACTAGTAAAAATTGTTTGTTTTAGGAAAAAAAAGATCAGAGATATCTGTATGTGTATGTGTATATTTGCTTACGATCTGGGTCTTGCACTATACCTGAAAGAAGCTAAACACAAAATACTGTGCATTTGTAACACTTGCTTGCTCTTATGTTTGGGCACTTAATGGTTATAAGTGAAGTGTTTTTATGTGAAACGCTCTAGGTACCTGCACCTCATAATTACTCATTCATGCCTAAACTGTGTAACGAGTTAGCACGCAATGATCAGGAATAATAAACAACACTTTGTAAAACCTATAAAATTTGAATTCCTTTCCTTATAGCAATTCTTTTTAGACTGGGTAAGAAGAGTACATTTATTTACTGGCATCTAGCTACAATGTCTGAGAAAACGATACAATTTTTCTTATTTATACCTATATGTAAGGGCTGTCAATGAAAATGATCACGCCCCCTACAGTGCATTCCCATATCTTATTGTTAAAATCGGTGTTCTACACATTGTTACTCGACAATGCTCTCAGTTATGAACTGAAGTATGTTGTGGGCTCAACGATAAACTCGTGTTTATGTGAGGAGACCATACCATAGAAGAGGAATGCGTCAGAGGCGAGTTAAACATCACAGTTATTCCACACTAGCGCAAACACAAAACAAAGAGCATACAATTAGTCCATTATAGCATACTCAATCTAGCCTCCAGTTTAACGTCATGTGGGACTTGTCTTTGCATCTTTCCTTTCCAATTCCCATCAAGGTCAACCTTGCTATTGCAACCAGCACTCATTATTGTGTACTTTTTGCCTCAAAGTGACCTGGGAAATTTGAGAACAATGTTTATCATTCTTTAGGGTTCAAACCCTTAACACATTTACTGGATTAAATGCTGATTTAAATGTAGAGTACACTTCTGTGCACAATGAGCACAAATAGACAGTGTAAATGCTTTCAAACAGAGGCAACAACGTGATTGGCCAGTAGAAGTGGATGGCAGGTAGCAAGATATTCTTTAAAGCCTTAGATAAGCAACATGGTGAAATTACAAATGTGCAAGGTGTCACAAAATACTATTTCTAAAATGAAAAGATTAACAAAATGATCAATGTAACAGAAGAAGTAACACAGCAAATGACTAGTGAATGTGCCAAACTGTGGGAAATGTGTAAAACCTACACATGTGGGAACCTGGCTTGTCCTTTTCAAATCTAAACACATAAAAATGTAGAGCTGCGGGATGCAAGAGCACTGAAGAGCTAGCCCGCGAGTGCGAGTGGTGTGCGCGCGTTATAAGGGAAAAAACAGCAAAAGTGAAAGTGCGGCGCCTTGTGACAATGTAGTAACCTGATCCACAACAGATGGCGCCAATGCTCACTCCCAACAGCTGTAGGCCATGGGAGTGAACATTTACTGAGAAGGTGGGACATGCACCCGCCTTTGGCCAATTGCGTGCAGAAAGCCACACGCAATAGAAAGTGTGGGAAATAAAAAGCCACACGCACGAGTTTAGTGAAAGTCTGGAGAAGTCTGTACTGATTCCAAGAAGCCGTCGGCTTAGAGCAGAGCATGCGCTCTGCGCTAGGTGAGACCTAAAAAGCCCTCGGCCAACCCGGGGATCCTCTCCAACTATCGGCTGATCTCTCTGCTCCCTCTGCTAGGAAAAATTCTAGAAAGCTTCATTAATAAACAGCTGGTAACCTTCCTAGAAGAACATAAAATCTCATACCCTTCCCAATCGGGCTTCAGAGCACTACACAGTAAAGAGACTGCACCAGTGGCAGTAACTGATGCCATCAGACTATCACTAGATGCAGGTATCCAGGTCATGTTGGAACTACTGGACTTTTGATATGGTCTCACATTCACACCTCATCCACAGACTATATGAGGCAGGAAAACATGTCAATGCACTACACTGGCTCATGGACTTCCTTGACAGTTGAACCCAAACTATTTGTCTGAACTTTTTTAACTCAAGAACAATGCATATCAATAAAGGAGTCCCACAGGGTTCCTGTCTGAGCCCAACACTCTATAACATCTATATAGCATCTCTAGCACATATAGTGAGATCATGCGGATTTGAGGTCATATCTAATACTGACGATACCCAACTTCTCAACTCTTTTGGGTAAGATCCTGAAAAGGTGAGATCTCACCTTGTAAACTGCATGAGGGAAATTGCCGAGTGGATGGCCAATAACTGTCTTCAATTAAACGATGCAAAAACAGAGATAATATTATTTTGCAAAGCACAGGAGCTGTGGTCGCCAGACTTGTGGCCTTCAGAATTTGGCCTTAACCCTTCTCCGAAACAGGTGGTGAAAACTCTTGGTCCTGAGAACAACCACACTCTATCTATGAAAGACCACGTAAACACCACCTGTGGCACCTGCTATGCCACAATGCTGCTTTTACAGAAAGTTTTTATGTGGCTTCCATCTGACTCCAGAAAGACCTTCGTCCAGGCACTAACCACCAGTCACCTGGACTACGGAAACACATTGTTAGTGGCAGCAAATGAATCCTTCCTATCCAAACGGCAAGTCGAGCAGAATACAGTGGTTCTGCTAATTTGTAACCTGTCCTCCCGCTCCTCAGCCTCCGCTACTCTAAATCTCTTACATTGGTTCCATATCAGAAAACTAGAAATCTTCAAGCTATGTTGCCTGACCCATAAGACACTAAAAAAGACCCTTCGTGCATATCTGCACTCCAGACTTCACCACTATCAACCCACCAGACTGCTTAGGCCTACAAATAAAGCCCTTATTAAAATTTCACTAATTCTGACCATTTGATATGGGGCCAGATCCTTTTCTTACTTGGCCTTATTCCACTGGAATAACCTGCCTCTGCACATACGGTCCTGTTCCAAAATAAAGTTGTTCAATAAGCTGCTAAAGACATGGATATTCAAATAAGTGCACTCCTACCCTGAACAGCAAAGCACCGAGATACTCCTTTGGGACTGAGTCATGTTCTATACTAAATGCATGTAACATAACATAACACAACAGTGCTGTATCATCAGGGCATCAGGGCAGCTTCGAATTATTGACTTCCCAAAATATTCCTTATCTATTCTTGCCTTGACAATTTGATGGTAGTCTAGTGGTGGCTACTTCGCTAAGGAGGAGGAGCGTCACCCCACAAGAAAAATAAAATAATAATAATGCCAGGTTATTATCATTTTACTTTTCCCTAGCGGATCTCCAGGTGCAGGATTGAGCTGGGCTGCCCAAAGAGCAGGGGAAGAATGGTAGGCACTCCTCAAGTGCGCATGAAGGTTCGGCTGGCCGTCTCGGGCCAACCAAAGAGTCATGTGCACTGTTGTTGTGTGTTCCTCATTAGGCTGCAATGCACAGCCTGATGGGGAACATAGCCAGGCTCCCATTCCTTATCTGAGCGCCGAGCTATAGCGCTCAGACCAGTCAAGAAGTTGGGTGATATCTGTTCCTGCATCCTGGAAAGTCGGAGGAGAGGCAGCCAACGGTAAGGTAAGTTTATTTTCTTTTGAATTTTTTCTTTTTTTCCTTTCTTTTTTACCCCCCATTTCTTTTTTAAACCCCCACCCCCCACCCCCTTGTTGCCCCGCCCCGCCCCGCCTCACCACTGATGCCCGGTAGCAGCCGCTACTGTGGTAGTCAATATTGTGGAGTCATTATATGTGCTGGTCCATGTTCTTGGCTTCGATATTGTGACATACAATTTTCACAAGTCTGGTGAACAACTGACTGCATCTACTGCTCAAGAGTGTGTACAGGGTAGTAGCATCAGAGCTACATATGTAAAAGAGAATTCTTGCTGTTCACATTTATCATATCTTCCTTTTCTCCAATATTCTGTTGAATTTCGCCCGTTTTAACTCTGAAAAGATATAAAGGTGGTTATAGAGGTTGTTGTTATCTTGACAGGTTAGAGCTACTACTTTAAAGACAAATGTCAAACGAAATAGGGACATGATCTGAAATATGGATAAGAACATCCAAGACACCCTTATTTCCCATGATGAGATGACCCTTAGCTTGGTTATTCCTGATGTTACAGCAGACCCGGCAGCAACAAAATCTCAGACCGGCACAAATGAACTTATTGATAGTTTCCAGATTTAAGCATAAAAGAATGGGTGGTTCACGCTTTTCTAAGTTGGGCCCCCAACTTTGTAACTCCATGCTGATCAATATCAGACAGACAGCTGATTATATGAGTTTTAGCATAAAATTGAAAACCTAGCTATTTATTCGAGCCTATTGCTAGACACATCTTCTGTGGTGGTTTTTAACATAGCGCCAAGAGACCTATTGGTGTACGTGTGCTCTACAAATACCCCATAGCATAACATAACATAACATGGCAAGCCGGTCTCCACTCCAGGTGAGTCAGACATAATGTGATTACAAGGAATGGCTTTGTGAAGCTTACAGTTGAAAAACCTGTTGTCTGCGGTTTCTAAGATCCTGCGATGGTTATCAACTTGTACAACTGAGGGTCTGTTATTACCTTGAACGGGACACGCCCGAGAGCCAAAGTAGGCATTCCACAGGGGACAAGAGACAGGGTGGCAGAAACAGGAGCTTACATGAGATGGAGCATGAAAGCTGAACATTAGAGGTAATATGGATGCAGCCCAAGCAATTCACATGTTGAGCACTGTAGGACTCCTAATTTATTGGATAGCGAGCAGATTCACACATAAAGGTCCTCATTTACGAGACTTTGTCATGCATTCCTGTCCTTTTCCCCAGCGGCGGCACAGAATGCGCTGCCCTGAGCCAACGCAGGCACCTTTGCACCATGGTGCAAGGATGCCTGTGTTGCGGGATGATTATTTTTGTACAGGAAGGCAAAGATTCCTGTACAAAAATAATCACAAGAGGCTTTTTCTTCTTTCTATGTGTGCTGCAGAGTACAGCACACATAGAAAATGGAAAAAAACGAGGAGAAATAAAGATATTTCTCCTCGTTGTGCCTCCCTACGCCTCCCCCTGGGGTAAGATTTTGGCACTCAAAAAGCCATGGATGTTGCTGTGAACGCCCCCAGCAACACCCATTGCACGCCCCTTTAACGCAGAAAACTGCGTTAAAGGGACTGATATTTTTCAGGCAGCAATAAGCCAAAAAAAGTGGTTTCGTGCTGCCTGATAAATATCACGCAGGCTTCTGCCCCAGGGAACGTCACAAAAAGTGACTTTCCGCAGGCGCAAGGCGCCCCATAAATGAGGCCCAAAATGTTTATTTCATGTGTACTCCTCTGGGTGCCATCTGGGGGTAGCTAAAACTTTAAATAACGACCTTTGTCTTTTTGTTTGTAATTCATTCGGAGTGTTTACCGAATAAAGTCGTTTCAACATGTACACTCAACAGCGCACCGCCCTTTTTGTATTCTTTTTCAAACCCTCCAGCGAGATAAAACTGTGTGATTCAATTGCGAAAGCTACAATGTTTCCCTAATGTGTGAAAAAAGCTCTTCATAATTTTGGTAAGTCAACCTGACAAGACAAAAGTAATTATTTCAATTAAATTTATTTCTATTTATTTGGAGGCATAGGGTTGGCTGGCACATAATGTGTCAATATGTTTCATTAATTCAAATGCAGCTTGCAATCGTACTTTATTATCATTGAATGTGTTCAGGCTAGCTGAAGCTTCCTGATTAAACATGTCTCTAAAAACAACAAAATCATTTTTATGTGTAACTCCTCATAAACGTTTTGGATGAAATACTCGAATTTGCCAATAGTCACTACTTTGGGTCACACTCCTGTCCATGGTTATTTGTGCAAAATACTATGGCGTGCAAGGACAAATCAGGTGCAACTCAGTCTTGGTCCTATCCGAAAGGTAGAAAAGCAACCTCGTATTTTTTTGGCCTTTTTCGGCTTATCAGTGAGGAGCAGCGGGATGAGCAATAAGCAGGAGTCCCAAGACTCACTGACAGAAACGACAAGCATTGGCATAGCCAAATGGTCTCGCCTTTGGGACCTTATAAGTGTTTAGCCTGAGCTATTAGCTTTGCCAATGTGTTTAAGCTGTGTTGTAGACTAGAGAGTGTGGCTGCTGTGCAGAATGGTGAAAAGTTATAATAAAAGCGTGATATAAGCTTTTTTTTTTTTTTAACTTATATATACCAAGAAGACATTATGTACAACTGAACGACCCTATTAAAAAAATAATTAACATAGAAAATATCTTCCCGTTTTTTCGTCCTTGCAACGCTGGCATCTTCTTGCTGCTTATTCTAATACTGATTTGTTATAGTTTTTTGTTTTTGGCAGGCCTAAACAATGAGAGGGTGGTGGTTGTGAAATAGTACCTGAATTACAACACTAGCAGCGGATGGAGACTGGGGGCGAAACAACAGATGCCAGATTCTGAAGGGAAACTAAGGTGGTGCTGAGTGATGCTGAGGTGGTGGTGTGCTGGTACGGAGGTGATGTTGCGTGACACTAAGGTGATACTGCGGTGGTGCTGAGTCAAGCTGAGGAGGTGCTCGTTGGTGCTCAGCTGGTAATCAGGAGGTGCTGAGTGAGGTGCTGAGTGATGCTGAGGTTGTTCTGCGTTGAGGCTGAAGTGGTGCTGCATTGGTTCTGTAGTGCTGCTGGGGTGGGGTTGCGTTGGTGCTGAGGTGGGGCTGCTGTGGTGATGTTGCACTAATGCAGAGATGGTGCTGTGTCAATGCCAAGATGGTACTGTACTGATGCTAAGGTGGTGCTGCATTGGTGCTCAGGTGATGCAGATCTGGTGCTCAGGTGGTGCTGATGCTGAAGTGATGCTGTGTTGCGTTGTGCAGAGTTGCTGGTGAGGTGATGCTGCGCTGGTGCTCAGGTGTTGCTGTGCTGGTACTCAGGTGGTGCTGAGCTGGTGCTCAGGTGGTACTGCGTTGTGCTTTTGCTGATTAGGTGGAGCTGGGCTGGTGGTGAAGTGGGGCTGCGCTGGTAGTGGTGTGGTGATGAGGAGGTGGTGCTGTGCTGATGCTGAGATGGTGCTGTGCTGATGTTGAGGGTGTGCTGGGATGATGCTGAGATGGTGCTACACTAGTGCTGCACTGGTGCTGAGTTGGTGCTGAGGTGGTGCAGTTCTGATGGTGAGCTGGTGCTGATTGATTCTGAGGTAGTGCTGATTGATGCCGAGGTGGTGGTGCTGCGATGGTGCTTAGTCAGTGTTGAGTGATGCTGAGTTGGTGCTGTGCTGAGGTGGTGCGCTGATGCAGAGGTGGTGCTGCACTGATGCAGAAGTGGTACTGCTTTTGTGCGGAGGTGAGGCTGTGCTAGTAACGGTGCACAGAGGTGGTGCTCTGCTGATGCTGAGATTGTGCTGTGCTGATGTTGGGATTGTGCTGTGCTGATTCTGAAGTGGTGCTGCACTAGTGGTGGTTCACTGATGAGGAGGTGGTGCTGTGCTTATGCTGAGATGGCAGTGTGCTGACACTGAGATGGTGCTGTGCTGATGTTGAGGTGGTGCTGCGCTGGTGCTGATCTTGTGCTACTCTGGTGCTGCGCTGGTTTTCCACTAGTGCTGAGGTGGGGCACTGCTGAGGAGGTGGTACTGTGCTGATGCTGAAGGCAGTGCTGAGAGATGCTGAGGAGGCGCTGAGCTATGCAGAGGTGGTGGTGCTGCGCTGGTGCTCAGTTGGTGCTAAGTGATGCTGAGTTGGTGCTGTTCTGAGGTGATGCGCTGATGCAGAAGTGGTGCTGCACTGGTGCTGAGGTGGTGCGGCAGTAGTAGTGTCGCACTGTTAAGGAGGTGGTGCTGTCCTGATGCTGAAGTGATGCTGTTCAGCTGATGCTAAGTGATACTGAGGTGTTACTGAGTGATACTGAGGTAATGCCAAGGTAGTGCTGAGTGATGCTGGCGCTCAGGTGGTGCTGAGTTGGTGCTGTATTGAGGTGATGCTGCATTACTGCTAAATTTCTGCTGCGGTGGAGCTGCGCTGGTGCTGAGGTTGGACTGCACTTGTGGTGGTGCACTGATGCGGAGGTGGTGCTATGCTGATGCAGAGGTGGTGCTGTACTGATGCTGAGATGGTGCAGTGGTACACTGATGAGGAGGATGTGCACTTATGGTGAGATAGTGCTGTGCTGGTGCTGAGTGATACTGAGGTGGTGGCATGCTTGTAAGTCGGTGCTGCTCATGTGGTGCTGCATGATGTTGAGGTGGTGCTGACTGATACTGAGGTGGTGCTCAGCTGGTGGTGTGGTGGTGCTCAGGTGGGGATGAGTGATGTCAAATTGGTGCTGCGCTGGTGCTGAGGTGGTGCTGTACTAATGCTGAATTGGTGCTTAGTTGGTACTGCGCTGATAGTGGTGCATTGGTGAGGAGGTGGTACTGTGCTGAAGCTGAGATGTGCTGTGCTGATGCTAAGGTGGTGCTGAGTTGGTGTTGTGGTGATGCGCTGAAGCTGAGGTGGTGTTGCACTAGTAGTGGTGCACTGATGCAGAGGTGGTGCTTTTCCTTCTTTCTCTTCCTCCCTCTTTCTGTTTTGGGTGTATTTCCTTCTGTCGCTCTCGGGAAAAGTCTGATGAGAAGAATTAAGTACCGGTGCCCCCCACGGTTCAAATTAAACACTGGAAGCATGTAGTAGTAGTAGTGCTTGAAGCTGCATGGACACTTTAGGAAGCATCCACTAGTGACCAGCGTAAAGAGCGGCACTAGTGGACAGTGCACAAAAAATGGCATTAGTGAGCAGTGTGAAATACAAATAGTGTGGGAATTGGCACTAGCTGACAAATTAATTGGTACTGGAGGGCAGGCCTGAAGCGTACATGTTCAGAGTTCTAAATAAGGGACTCATGGGCATATTAGGTATACCCCTAATCTGTCATAGCGCCTAATGGCGACTTTGTTACTGAGGGGCGCTACAGAAGGACACCAGATTTTCACAGGGATCGAGCCAGGCATCAGCCCTTCCCTTGAGCACCCATAGATCACTGCTGAGCACCATGGGTGTGAGAAGTTGGCCTGGTATATGCTGTCCACTAATTAAAGTGGGTACCTTGTACCAGTCCAAACAAACCTTATTGATGATTAGGTTAAAGACAACCTTTATTGAAAGCTATCCTAGTGGTAGCTATGGAGAGCAGCCTTCAGGCTAAGTCTCGAAGGAATGTAAAGCAGCTTGTTTTACCAGATTAGAACCCCCTGAATGACTAAATGAAAGAAGAACCACACAAGGAATATATAAAATATATGTATTTATTACTAAACACACTCTACTAACCTCTTTATGAGATTAGAGAACAAAGCACACAATATGAAATCACTAGAACGACAGTAAATAGCACAATACACAGGGGGCTCCAGGAGGAGACCGAACCATATACTAAGAAAGTTGTATAACAACCATGACTTGACTAGAAACAGTGCCTAAAGCACGAAGTAGTGACACAGGGGACCCACGGAGGACGGGTGCAGTGTGTGAACACAGGCACGAGCTCCGTACAATCCTATGGGAAAGTCGCGGTTGGAATTTTAAAGATTAAGGACACTTAGGAGAGGACTTTAACCAAACCCAGTTAAACATAGAAGGTTCTAAGGCCAGCACCCTTGAGAGTACCGAGATACCCGTGTTACCTATCCCAGCGGAGCCGGGTGCATAGGGGTCAAGTGATGTCGGGAACCTTCCTCGTTTTCAATGGCGTGATGCGGAAAAGTGCTGCTGCCGGGAAGATGAAGAGTGTCCGGTGGGATCCAAACCTATATCCGAGGTGAGAAGAACCTGAAAGCAGAGGGGACAGAGTCTGGGTCACTTCAGAGTGACAAGGGGCACGATAGACAAATGCCCACCGATGTTGGGTGTTTCAGGTGAGAAGAGGTGAAGCTTGACTCTGCAGCCAAAGGGACCAGGAGACGTCGACGATGACCAAAGTCCGGAGGTGAGCTGTCCCATGAAGAATGTCGAGTGCTGGGGGGGTCAGTGTCCGGATTGAACACCAACAAGCCTTGGCAACTGCAACCGATGCGGTCAGAGGAAAGAAGCTTTGATGAAGACCAGCAAGGTCCTGGGGACTCTCCCGCTATGGGGAGTCTGGGCACGTCTGGTGCAACCAGGAAAGCCCACGGAAAGGCAAAGTTACCTTCACAGGGACCCACAGGCCAACGGACCAGGGATCGCGAAGAGACCTCAAACTGAATCACGAAATACCAGCCCACGGAAAACTCGTTGAGTGTAGACCAGAAATCTTTGGTGGCAATACTGTTTGGGGTCAGATCTACAAGTAGCCCAAAGCACAGCCTCAGGTATCGCCAAAAAGCATATGCTGCTGCAAAACTACGCGGTGCACAGGGGTTCCGGTTGCACGGTCACCACAAGGGATAAAGGCCTCAGAAATGCTGAGAGCGCAGATCAACCTCAGAGACCTCGGGAACCCACCTCCTGTGTTGCAGAAATCTTCAGAGTCCTCAGGAGCTCGGGAGATGCAAACCGGTCAGACGCATTTTAGGTGCCTGCCGTGCAGGGGAGTAACTCCTTTACTCCAAGGGAGATTCTTCGGTCATCCAGGGTTGTGCAGATTGTTGAAGTACTTGGTTTCTGTAGCAGAGTTTAGTCCAGGTAAAATCTAAAGTCCTGTATTCAGGGGTTCCTATTTTATACCCAAGGAAGGCATGGGACAAACTCTGGGGACCCACCTATGCGCTAGAGCTGGAGCAAATGGCTCCTGCAACCAGTTTGAGCTGGACTACTCACAGGGACACCAAATGTGCCCACAGTGCAGACTTCAAAGCCCTCTCAGAGTGCACCCACCCAGGCCCAATACACTAAAGCCTGTCTGGGAGGTGGTGATAGGAAACCTATTGTCAGGCCTTCCTCTGCTCGAGTTTCGTCCAGCAGCAGGAGGACAGACTCATGTCTGTGGCTGGCAGCATCCATTTTGTGATGCCCAGGTTCGAGAAAGCTGATACCGGGTGTACTGGTGTTCACATAAGTCCCTCTAGTAGGGTGGAATCATACCTCCCCCGCTGTAACTGGCGGGGAGGTATGATTCCAAGGTGTTTGACACCAAACATGATATGTTTCTAAGCAGCCATTTTAAAGTTAGCATTTACCGCGAGGTTATAATGCACTTAAATATACATGGTTGGCTGCATCACAAATAGGGCTCCCGGTTTTATGGTATTTATTTTTTTGCCATTTCCATCTGTATGTATCCATATTTATTTTTGGGGCATTTTTTCTGTATTTATCCATATTTATTTTTGTCACAAGCAAAAGACGAAGCTACAGCTAGTATTGTTCCACATTTATTTAAATTGACAATGCATACATGCGCTCACTTAAACTAGCGATTTGCTGTAGCTTTAGCAGTGCTTTAAATGGTCCAGTACTGAGCAATTTGAAAAGGAGAGGACCTGTGCTTCTCACTTCTGCTATAAAACACTTTAGAATAGAGTACAAGCACTTATCAGGAGAAAACATGTGCCAGCGCTTCTGTATTTCCATCTAAAGCCCTGGGGTGGAGGTTGGTTGAGATGCATGGAATCCAGGGCGCCTGCCGTGAGCTCGAGCTGCCGGGATCTGCAGGCTGTGGGATTACACGTCATTATGTTATGAACATGCGGAGTGGTAACACAGAAAGGTGGGGGGGTGAGCAACCAAGGGCGCCAGGTGGGAGTGGGCGATAGTGATGGACACTCGAGGCAGAGACAACACATCTGTCTGGGGGGTGGGTGGGCTAAAGGCATCAGTGGGCAGAGCTGGGCAACTGTATGGGGCCTGGGACAGGAGGAGTCAGGGGCGTTGGGGGAGGTTACGGCATGATGTTGGCACACCTAGGTGGAGATGGGGTAGGTGAGAGCCCGGACAGCACAGATGTGGGAGTGCGAATTTTTGGGACTAGTTACCGTAATAGGGTAGTACTGGAGAGGAAGTACCGATCTGCCGGGCCCCGATGAGTGGGTGGTGGTGTGCCCTGGTTTTTTTGGAGTCTCAGATATTTACTTTTAACATAAGGGAAATACACGTACCTTTCGAGTTGAAATGGCGGAGGGCTGGCGCAGAGGTCACTTGAGAGGCAGAGCCTTGGAGATGGTGAATTCTCCGAAGGGCCGGGGCAGCAACAAATGCTCCTACCTGTACACAGATTCCAAATGTGTTTCAGAATATGTGGGGAACTGAAGCTGTCTTTGTTCAATAACGTCGTACTTACTGGAAATATGGTTCTCCTAAATGGAATGGGATGCCTTCCAATCAATGTGTACACGTTAGGTAATTCTTCAGGTTTAAAAAACAGGAGCGTTAGCCAAGATTGTATGAGAAGGCCCTATGTGTACATATGTACAGTATGATACGGGTACTTCATGCAGTTAACATGGCGAGTTATTTACGGTAACAATGTTTCTGCTCATTTATTTTATTCCTCATGTTAGCATTCTCCTCTGCTTCTCTGCCACCAGCCTTGTGCTATCAGTTGGCAAAGACTGGAATTAGCCATACTGTGCGTATGTAAAGATTCTAGAGTGTGCATTGAAATATGGGAGTGTACATTTAAATGTTGTTAAGAATCGCTGCATTTTTTTCTATGCGTTCCAGAGCCCAAATATTGTTCTCTTCATATAGAGAATAGAACAAGACAGTACTGACTTCTGAGCAGCTGAAGCCCTTTGAGCCCAATGGGCTTTGCGCGCATGGTATTAACCATTGTGCAAGATACAGGTCCCACGTTCAATCTCTGTGCGGTCTCGGTTTTAACCCTTCCAAAGCTCGGCACATTATCCCATTTGCAGTGCTATGAATCCGTAAGAATCTGGCAGCAAGCACTACACAAAAAACTGTAGTTTGCTCTTTTAACTTCCTTTTATTGTTCCAATGTCCAGATCAAAGGAGTTAGCTGAAAATCAGTTTGGTTCCCGAGTAGCGCTATAGGGCATATGGGTGGAATCCATGCGCTATGTATTTATTTATTATTTGCACCACTGTTGCCCTTAATCAGATATTCAGCAGAGGTGTGTGTGAGTATGTGTGCATCTGTGTGTGTCGCCACAAGTCTGCGCTTGTCCTGAAAAGCTGGTGATTTCTGTTGCCTTTCACTCTAAATTCAAGACTAGAAAGCTCAGTAAAAACCTGGTCAGAGCGACGCGTTTCCTTTTTTTATTAAATAAAATGATTTTATCTGGGACCTTCTGTTGATAAGGAGTTTGTGTGAAGAACATGTCACAAATCCTTGTAATAAAATGTTCAGCCCAGAGGCTCAACTAGAGCCAAATTTCGGGGAGGGGGGGGCTAAGAAAAAAATTTGGTGGGGGGCTGAATCTTTAAGAAATAGTCAGAATGGAGCTGTAGGGGCTCTTAGAAGGGGTGAAACAACAAAGTCTCATTAACATGCAAATGGTCTTTTAAAGACCTGTGAAGTGTTCGGTGTGGCTGTGTGTGTGCCGAGGAAGCGGTCTCATCCAGGGCTCCCACACACGACGTGGGGGGCTGGTTCAGCCATATAGGGTTGTTTAATATGGGGGTCCAAGCCGCAGGGCAGCGACTCAGTGCTGCTCAGAGCCCACTCAGTGACGCTTCAATCTGACCAGGATTGGTTCAAGGGCACAGCAGAAGGTCACTAAAAGATCCTGGCTGGAAGGATTAGAAGGAATTTCCAGCAGCAGGAAGGGGGTGTGGCGAGATAGCTCTGGATTCGAGCACGGCAGCGCCGCAATTTTGTAGTATTTTGCCATTTTTACATATAAATACAGAGAAAGGAAAAATTGTTTTCCGTCTGTATTTATATGTAAAAATCAGTTTAGACGGAAAACCGGGAGCCCTAATCACAAACAACCCCGGAAAATAGGTTCCGAAGGCTGCAGAGGGGCTCTGCTCATGCAGGTGCATCCTCTCACATAAAACCCAGCACCCTGCCTTCAGGATTGATAAGGCCTGCCATAGGGGTGACTGATAGGTTTATATGTGCAGTGAGGGCTGGACCAGGTCCCTTAATCCTTGTGGCCAGGACATTGTTTCACCAGGATACGGCTCAGTGGACTAAAGCCCGCAAGGTATCTGCATGACCTTTACTTATTGTGGTGACTGTGTCCTTCTAGCTACAATTTTACTACCTAACTTTTAGAGTTTTGTACGACCGGGCTCTAAGTTTAAGAAGTTCCTCTTGTCGTCCCTATTCTGAAGAGGAAGTGTTCAGATTTGGTACTGTGGGCTATATCAAGTCAAAGTGATTAGCTGAAAATGGGTAAAAAGAAACTAGCTGTTGGGGTACCCTCAGGGACAAATGCTGCTGGCCCAGTCGGAATGATAGACTCCTTCTTCACCAGGGCGGCTAATACCATAACAAAGGAGATAGCCCTAACTGAGAAAAGACTCTCCCTGGAGACTGAGAAAATAGCACTGGGCAATGCTGGGCGCGGTTTAGTTCAGGAGGAAAACAGTGTCCCAACAGAAGAAATATGTTCTACCATACCCCCAATCATATTGTCCGAAGGCCAAATGGATGACCAGGTCTCACTTACCGGTATTCCTGTAGCCACTCTAACAGTAGGTATGCCCTGGATTGCCCCCCGACCAAGAGAAAACAAACTGGTGGAAGCAAAGCTCTAAGAAAGTCTCTGCGGACAAAAACAACTCCGCCATCGGCTGAATTAAATCTGGAATTGCTGCTGGACAGCCTTTTCTTAAGGCTAGAGACCATGACCAAAGGCTTGTTAGTACCTGTAATTTCCAAGTTAGAAGGCATTAAGTCAAAATTTAATTATTTTGTTTCTATACACAATAACTGTTCTTCTGGGTATGACACAGTAGCCGGAGAGAGGGGGTGGGGCGCCTGTCAAGTTCCTATTGGTTCGGCACATATACCCCAGGTTGGAAGCACCCAAGTACATCAGGCAACCAGTACTCAAGCCCAATCGGGTATGTCTCATCATAGTAATACAATTACTGACTGTGCTCCAGGGGGGGTGGTCACTGCATCCCAGGCAGTCCATCAGGAAGTGCAGGAAAGTGTCAACGAGGACCCGCTATCTACACACTCTTTAGTTCACCACAAACCGTTAACGACTGCAAACAAATCCATACTTGATCTCCCACCCCAATCAGTGCCCTTAGTAGCTGTGCTTTTGGGGGTTCCTCCACTTACATCTGGAATTAAGGAAACCTCATTGGATCTCATACACAAGACTATTCATTGGTGTAACAATAATGTGACAAATGGCTTAAATATTTCTCCAGACATCATTATGGCCAGAAGGGTTGTTTGGATCGGTCATGGGACTAGGAAAAATATTGAGGGGGATTGCATAATTGTCAATTTCAGGCATCCCATACAAGCCAAAGCATTAGTAGATTGTCAACATAAGAATGGTATCAAATCTAAAATTAAAATAGTCTCATTGCAAACTTTTTATCCCCCTAAACATTCGATAGTAAACCGCGATTGGCAGATGCCTGGTTGGCAGAGGCTGTTTAAGCTGGTTACACGCCCCCAACAAAGAAGTTCAAACACTACACTGCCACTAACAAATCAGTATCTACCATTAGCTAATCCTCAGGGACTTGATGCAAATAATTGACTGGTTATGGTAGCGAGGACAACACAGGTCAAGAATTCACAACCAAAAGCTCATATTGAACCCATAATAATTGCCCCCACACCCCAACGCTTATTGGATAATCCCCCTACCTCTACCCCTATTATTTCCAATGATGTTTCAACAAAGGTATTGTCCTGTAATATAGCTGGGCTTAGGTCAAAGAAGGGTGATATTTCTTTGACACACTTTCTTGCCAAACACCATATTATTGATCTACAAGAGACCTGGGAGCCCAATGATTGTTTTTATCTTGATGGCTTCACCTCGTTTTGCAAACATGCAATCCCGTCTAATATGGGCAGAGCCAAGGGAGGTCTTCTTTTAATGTTCAGTCTTAAACTTTGTTATATGGCCACACTGATTGATTCTCCATCACCCCACGTGTTAGCAGTGGAACTGTCAGGAAAGAACCTTACTACCTTGTTAGTGGTGATTTTTTATAATTCCTTTTCCAGGATTCATGAGACCGAACACCTTTTGACCTTAGAAGACGTAGTAAAAAATTACGGGGAAGGCAGTCAAGTTTATTATGACACGCTAATTTTGGGGTATTTTAATCCTCGAAAATGTTGTCTTAACTGTCCCTCAATGTTGGAGAAGGAAGACGATTTACAGGTGTCAAACCACTTTCAGCACACACCATCAGGCATTTTCTTAGAAGGTTTGCTCTCTACGTACAATCTGCATTGTTTACAGCAACCAGATAAGACTACCCTGCTTCCCACCTATGTAGGTAACGGTAGCTCAAGTATAATTGATTTTATTTTTCTATCTGCCTTATTAATTTCGGCTGTACAGATTACTGTTTTAGTGACCATAACCCTTTAATATTGGTTCTCCTCCTCTCGTCTGTCTTAAAAGGGGGGCTGTGAACCAAATTACTAATACAAATATCAGTAATAAAGACCAAGCATGAAGGTTGAGGTGGGAAAAGATGACTCCAGAGAGTTTTTTGGAGAATTTGTATACCACCTGTGCATCGGAGCTTCAAGTATGTATGGACCCGGTATTACAGGACAGAGCTACTTTAGATGCCTTTGATACCATCATTAAACAGGCTGGTTCTACTAACTAGGAGCTGCAGGAAGGTGTATAAATTAGCAGTTCATGAGAGGAAAAAACAACTAAGAGAGCATGCCTGGAAGGAGCTTATTCAAGCCAGCGTCCTGTCTGATAATTCTAGATTTTAGTCTATAGTTAACAGTCCCCTTTTTTCTGATGTGTCAGATTCTAGCAAGGATTGCATAATACCTGCAGAGAAATGGGTCAAGCATTTTGGCAATCTAGCAGAAGCCGTGGGACATACAGTTCCCGGACTAGCTAGTTCCCCTCTCCATTTCAGAACAGATGAGGTGTATAAAGCCAATATTTCAACATCAGGCGGAAAGGCTCCAGGTCCTGATGGGGTACCAGCTGACCTTTATAAGGCTGACCCCAAAGTCTGGGCCAAGGTTTTAACACATGTTTTTAATGCTGCATGTGCCTACGGCTTCCCCTCGTCATGGGCAAAAGCAGTAATTGTCCCCATCTTTAAAAAGGGTCCCCGTGACGACCTGGCATGTTATAGACCAATTTCGCTTTTAGATTCTGCGTCCAAAATTATGGGTAAGGTAGTTCTGGATCGCCTCACAGCCTTGCTTGATCATGCCAATGTTATCTCCGATCTCCAATATGGATTCAGGCAAGGGAAAGGGACACTAGATCAATGCTTGAATCTCCATTTAGTGATCGGGAAGTACACCGTTGGCAAGGGAGGGGTCCTGCATCTGGCCTTTATGGATCTAACCTCAGCTTTTGACCTTGTCAATAGGTCTAAGCTGTGGTTGATCCTTCGTGATATAGGGCTAGAGGCAGAACTGATCTCCTTCCTGCATACTGCTCATGCTAACACCACGGCCACGGTACGGTGTAATGAAGACGGCAGCCTGACAGATTCCTGGCCATTAGGAAGTGGGGTCCAGCAGGGGTGCATTTTGGCTTCCCTGCTATTTACGCTATACATTAATAAATTGGGGGACACTTTAATATCATGCTGCAGGGACATACCTAGGGCAGGCACTAAAGTGATCCCCGAAATCCTGTACGCCGACAACGTGGTTTTATTGTCTAGAACTGCAAGGGGCCTGCAACAACTCCTAAACTGTTTTATAGATTTTATGAATTCATTAGACTTAATCACAAATTTTAAGAAATCTCATACCATGTTGATAGGCTCTTAAAAGGCGGCCAAGGTCAACTTTTACTGTAATGGGGACGAATTACCTAAGGTATCCACGTTCCCATACCTAGGGGTACTCTTTGATGACCAAGGTGCATGGTGTGCGCAACGAACACTTAAGAAGAATGTCCAAGCTAGAGCGGCTGGGGCCACTCTGGACTTTGCAAATAGACTAGGGTCAAAACCCCTCCATGCACTACTGAAGGTCTATAACGCAAAATGTATTCCCATAGTTATGTTCGTATGTCATATTTGGGGCTATAAGGACGTGAAGGGTATACAAGTGGTGGAGAATAATTTTATGCGCAAACTTCTTGGGGTCCCTATTGATACTCACGTCTACAGTCTGTATGAAGAATTGGGGGTGGGGTATATTTCGGACCAGATTGCAATTGCCCCGTTGTTACGTTGGCTCAGAATCTGGGCTCAACCTTCCCCAAATTTAAACCAACTCATAATCTCGGATTGCATTGCGCTAGAGAGAGCCCTACACATCCCTTGGCTGAAATACATAAAGGAAGAGACAAGATCTCTTGGTTGTCCAGATTTTTTTTTTACCCCGAGGCCCTTCGGAAAGACCGCGATTATAGATTTTAAACGGCAGTTTATGGATAGGCGGAAATGCCTCAGGGAGGAGGTTGAGTTAGCTAAACCCTCAGGTGAGAAGGTCTGTTACATTGATCTTAGGTCCGCAGCTGCAACCATATTTATCTTTTGTCAACAAACCATACCATCGTTTTGTCTTGACAAGATTTCATTTAAATATGGTTCCCTGGCTGCTGGCATTTCCGAGAGGATATTCAAAACCGGAATCACTAAAACCCTGCCCCTGTGATAACTTCTCGGAACAGGATAACTTGCACCTAATGTTCTTCTGTGCTTATGATTCTTTGAGCAGGCAGCACATTCTTCCTTTACTTAGAGATTGTCAGTTTGCCCAAGTGATGCCAGCTCTGCTCTATCTACAAATGCTAGCCTCACCTATGGCCTGTTTTGGGGTAGCAAGCTTTTTAGTCGGGCCAATAGACGTAGGACTAGACTATCATTGCAATGGCAATCCTGTGTTACTAGCTGGTTCAAATATGTTTTCTTAACTAATACCTTGCATTTTTTAAATGTGATATTACCTACGGACTTGGTTTACTATTCTAGCACAGTTGCACTTTATATGATATAGCTTTAAAATGTTTAACATGAATACTGTAATTGTAATGCAGGATGATTTTATTATAATGTATTTTGATGGAATGTGTATTTCTATAATATTGTATGCTTTTATGACTCTTGGCTGTCGAATAAATTACTTTTGATTGATTGATGTGCAGTGATTTAGAATAGATTTAGTGAACCTATATCTAAGTAAGGGGTGCATGCACCACCTTACACAGGCTGCAGTAGCTGACCTGTGGTGTCATTTTGAATGGTCTCCCAGGGGTAGTATAATACATGCTGCAGCCCCTGGGAGGCCTCTGGGGTACCTATGCCCTGGGTACATAGTATACCATATACTAGGGACTGATAAGAGTACCCCGGCATCCAATCTGGAGTGTACCTAAAGTACATGCAATCAATTTAGAGGGTAAAGCAGCTAGACTGGGGTCCTAGATAGCAGGAACCCAGTCAGACTAAGTCGAAAAAAGTGATACATCAGCAAAAAGTGGGGGTAACTATAAGAAGCAGATCCTACTCTCCTACAATGGGCTTGGCTATCAGGAGAGTTTAGAGAGCTCGGCAACGAATGGGGAGCTTCTCAGCTTCTGTTTATAGAGCACGGAGGACAATGGGTGAGCCATGGGCAGGCCTCAGAGATGAATTACAGCTGCAACCCCTGCATGCCCTGTATCCCAAACCCCTCTTCGCAGGAAGACACAAGAGCTGCCAACACCTTGCAGGGATGGCTTCTCCAGATGAGGCACCCTGGGGGTGGGGGTATGTGGGCACCCCCTGCTTTCCATACCCCCTCGGAGAACCCACTATCGGAAAAATAATTCGCAGTGAGAAGAATTCTTTAAGCTGAACTACATTTTTTTATGTCCCAATCGTCCGTGTTCCCTTCCACTCCAGGAGGAAATTAGGAGAACAGGCAGAGGATGTGGCGCAATGGCCAGCACTGCTGACTCGGAAGCTAGGGAACTAGGCTCCAGTCTCGGCACGGATGTTCAACATCCTGTGACTCTGGGAAAATCATTCAATCTCCCTGTGCCTACCAAACATAAATGTGTTTTCCTGTGATGTAACTGGTGCTCATGCACAGCGCCCCAACATCTTCGGGTCTAATCCTCGCTATCTGAATGTGGGGAAAAAACGTCTTGGTCATTTAAAGGAAATTTGAGATGTTGATGTGGGAAGTTCTTGATGCAATTCTTCTGAACACCAAAGTATTTCCTGCCAGGGGACACCATTTGTTTAGGTTTTTTGGCAGGCAGTAGTCCTCTCCCCCAAGCGATTAGATTGCCATTAGTGCATCCCCAGCCCTCACTCCAACACACATGTGCGCATACAGTACTGCCACACTCGTTTAAATCCATGGGATCATGTATAAGGGAAGGGCTGGAGGAAAGAGTGGCTTGTACTCCAAAGGTGCGCCTTACATAGTTTTCCCATGGAGAGGAACATGGTCTTGATCTCTATGATATTGCTCATTGGACCCCAAATCCACGCCTCAGCGCTTGCCTGAACCCGTTTGCTGCAGAGCGCACACCCCACAAACCTGAGGACAGGCTTAAGAGGACATCAACACAATGAAGGGAACTCATTTATCCGTCCCTTTCCAGAAGCATGTTTGCTGTACGCTATTAACGTTATTTCCTTCTACATTCAAACACTAAATCAATTTAACGTGCCTCTGCAATTGCAAGCTGTACTTCTATTCTGACAATTAGAAGGAACACTATGTTCAGGGCTTCAAATGGAATCAAAAAACTGGGGGGTCTCTCAAAGGGGCGTGACCAATGTAATTAAGGGCGTGGCTTAAAAACCTTTTAGCTAAAAATCTGTGCTTAGCATAGTGTGCCGCCCGTCTGGTATTTTGCTGTTTCTGTCTTTTTTTTGTTTGATCTGTTTATTAAAGATTTTCATTTTGTATACATGGTTATGGAACAGTACAATATCTGTAACAACACCATACAGAGCCAACAGGTAGTCATAAAGTCCAGATATTGAGTCAACAACATAGCAGCGTGGTTACATCAATGCGCATACATAAGATTGGTGATAACTTTTAGCATATCCCGTCATCCATATCATCACCACCCTCCATCAGAAAAGCTGTACAATCACATTATTGTGCATCGTTACTGCAACTATGCAACTTACCACAAAGTACATAATCACTTTTCGTATGGCTTCACTCTGCCACATCACATACGAGTCATAGATGGAGTCAAAAAAATTTATGGAAACACCAAACATTGGAAAAACAATCAGAGAAGGGCTTAGGGAGGGAAGTAAGAGCCACTGTAAAGGAGGGAGGGGAACTATAGTCTCCAGTATCATAAACACAAACCTATCGACTACCCTATGAATGCTGGAAGGAATGATCCTCAAATGGGAGGAACAGAGGTCCCAGTCTACACAGTAATGTACACTAAAAGGGTATGGGTCTCCTCAGTCCGACCCCGTTAGCCATCAAGAGAGGAAACATCCAATGGATCATCCAGCATTAACAACCCTGCAACGCACATAGCATAGTATTCCATTAAGTGGAGATGGGGAATTTGTGCAAACCCAGCGAATCCTCGCGTATCAGAGCGACCGCTTCAGCTTTCACCCAATTCAACATGGAGAGAAACCAGGCTTTCATCGGAGGGGGTTACTCCGACTTCCACCTACGAGCAATCAATCGCTTGGCTACAATAAAACCCAGATCAAGAAACCTGGTGGATGCTCTGTATTTTTTATTCCTAGGAACCACACCGGTGATGCACGTCTCCCATGTTCTCAGCACCTCCCTATCTGTACAGGTGGCTAAGGCTTCCAGCACCTTTTTCCAATAAACCTGCAGGGCAAGACCAAAACATTGGTAAAATATCTGCATTCACCATCTTACAATGTGGGCAGCACTCATCCTGTCTATGAAAGTATCGATTTATCTTGTCCAGTGAGAGATAAGCCCTATGAACAATATAAATTTGAATTACCAGGAAACAGGCATTTCTGGGAACTTGTTTGGGGCTTTCCAGGACCATGGACCACTCCTTCTCCGAATATAGTCTACCAGCGTATGCTCCCTTATTGATTCCGCGAACCACTTCACCAAATGGCAACCTGTGTCCATAACATGCACGTATTGCACTAGGAGATGCGTCGGAGCTTCTTGCGCTACATCACCACAATAACGTCTCATCGCAGCTGTCCAGGAGGCATGGTTCAGAAATTGGCCTCGGGACACACCATCTTCGTTCGTAATATCAAGAAACTGAGGCAATGTTCCCTCTCCATATAAGTCTCCTAGGGTGGTTATACCAGCTTCCACCCAAAGGGCAAGATCTGTACTCCGAACTCGTACCCGCGCAATCTGCATACCTAATATGGGCACACCAGGTGCATACGGTACAACATGTCTGGTGAGACGGAGTGCCCTAAGGAAACATTTCCGTGCTATTGACACCAGTAAATGGAGAGACTCATTCAGTTTGTTGCAAGGATGGAAGAGATAGAGGATCCTGTCTAGAGAGTACGGAGGGTCACGCTCCACCGAGTCTGATAAGAGTATTTCCTCCACCTATTTTGCCACCTATAGGATTTGAGCTGCTAGGAAATAGTGTTCCAAGTTGGGCAAAGCCAGCCCCCTTGAGTGAGGAAGGTACAACTTCGACAATGCCTCCCGACACTGCAAATTATACCAGATAAATTCACAAACAATCTTTTCCAAAGATCAGAAGGACAAGGTTAGGTAAAGCGGCAGTGTGGCAAAATAATAAAAGAGGCGTGGCAACATAACCATTTTAATTAGTTCCACCCTCCCTATTACCAAGAGGTTCAACGTCTTCCAGAATTCAATTTGAGACTTAAGGGCTGTGACCGCCCTCATGATATTGTCATCCATAAGGTCTTGTGTGTTGTGGTAGATATGGACACCCAGATATCTGAGCACCACCGGTTGCCACTGCACCACCGTCCCGTTCACTGTCCATCCCGGGTCCTCCATAGTAGGATTAAAAAAGTATAAACAAGATTTGCCCCAGTGCACCCCCAACCCTGACAATGATGCAAAGGATTTCAGCATATCTGGAATGACTTGTGGAATCGCTGTGATATCCTGTACATACAACAAGAGTTCATCCGCATAAAGCGAAATGGCATGTATGCCATCTCTAAGGCGTATCCACCAGCCTGGAGCAGAAGCACGCAGTGCCATTGCTAATAGCTCAATCACCAGAGCGAAGATCAAGGGAGAGAGGGGGCACCCCTGGCGAGTCCCACTTTCTTTCAAAATAGACTCAGAGAAAAGAGACCCCAACCAAACCGTAGGAGCCCCGTACAACAGCTGAATGAGACTTAAAATATAGGGTCCAAATCCATACCAGTGAAGCACAGCAAACATGAAAGACCACTTGACAGTGTTGAAGGCCTTCTCCAGGTCCAACAATACACAACCGGCCACCGGCCAATCCGTGGTAGCACAGCTCTTCACCCTGAACAATTGCCGTATATTAAGTGATGTATTATGAGCCCGCACAAATCCATTCTGGTCTTGGTGGACCAGTTGGGGAACTAACGGCACCAATCTGGCAGCCACAATACCAGCCAGTATCTTAAAGTCCCCATTTAAAAGCGCCAAAGGGCGATACGCCCCCACCGAAGTAGGATCTCTGCCCAGTTTGGGGCGTGTAATCAGTGTAGCCTCCGTCATCAAGACAGGGAGAGCAAGAGATTTGAGCACCTCCGTATATACCCGGAGTAACTGGGGGCTCAGGGGGTCCGCATACGTTTTATATAATTCGTGGGGAAGACCATAGGGCCAGGACTTTTTCCAGATGGCAAGGCCTTCATCGTACCTCGTACTTCATCAAGTGTTAGTGGGCTATCCATATCCATTCGCTGCTTTGGTGACATGCCTGGAAATGGGAGATGCCTCAGGAATTGTTGAATCGTCGCCTCTGAAGTCTGTAAGCCTGCTTTATACAGCTTTGTGAAATGTGTTGACAGCTCACCATGAATTTCTAACTAAGTGAACCGAAGCTCTCCATCTGAGGAACAAAGAGACGTAATCAGCCTACCAGGTTGCTCCTGTTTAATCAGCCAAGTAAGAAGGGGCCCAGAAAGATCTGCTTAGGCATGTACTGACGCAGAATGCGCTGCAAAGGTAAGGCACCACTGTCATTCATGGAGCTCCGCGTGTTTCTTCTGTACTTTCATTAAGTTGACCAGTCCCGTAGCATTCACCGCAGCCCTAGATTCCAATGACAACAAGCTTCCTTCCACCTCAAGCAGATCCGAGGCTACTTTGTGTCTCAACCCACAGCCCAGTTCCAAGCATTTCCCTCTCAGGGTAATCTTCATAGCCGCCCATTACACCAGCGCATAGGAGGCAGTCCCCTCATTAAGTTCAAAATATTCCCCTATTGCCTACCGAAATACCGGATCTTCAAGCATGGTTGGCTGCAGCCTCCACGTGGGGATACTTGGAACCCCGATTTCCCAGGCTAACACAACACCGTGAGGATTATGGTCGGAGTGTGTGCACTCCCAATAGTCTGAGTTCAAGACATAAGGGAGGAGGCAGGGGGACACAAAAAATCTATCCAACCTAACGTGTAAGTTGTGAGGCGCCAAGAAAAAGGAGGGGGATGCGGTCTTCAAACGTCAAAGAGACCCCATCCCTGTGTCGAGTCAGTCAATGCCACAGAATAGGTTGTGGTGGCCATGGACCTGAGTGGAGCAAAAGATCTGTCAACCCCAACATCTAAGAAACTATTAAAATCCCCACCCAACAACCAAGGAATCTCACACCATCTCCCCAAAGCAAGAGACAGCTGACTAAAAAACTGGCCCTGATCCACATTCGGAGCATACACATTTCCCAACAGTACAGAACGTCTATCCAGTTTTTCCTGCACCAATACATATCTACCCTCCTTATCTAAAAGGACCTCATCTACAACAAAGGGCGTCCCAGGGCGTATCCAGATAAGAGTTCCCCATGGCAAACAAAGAGTAATCTGTGGCATATATTTTACCTCTCCACCTACGCTGTAAACGGGTAACCTCCAGTGCATTCAAGTGTGTCTCTTGCAGTAGTGCTATATGTACATTGTGGCGTTTTAAATAAGAGTACCCTGCATACCTATGGGAAGGCGTGCAGAGAACCCGGACATTCCAGGTAAGTATCATGTGACCCATGGCAGGACTAAGAAGAGCACCGAACAATGGATATCAAACCCTCTGTCCCAGAACTCACCGCGTACCATTCTGATATGAAGATCAACATTTTTATTATCCCCCCACGGGCTCCTGTAGCAAAAGGGAAATGGGAAATACCAACTAGAGAAGGAAAATAACGTATAGGGGCAACCCCCAGAACATCAGGGGGTTGTGTACCTTGCTGGCTCTGATGCCAATCTTAACACACGTGGGCACAACTCCGCCCTCTGTGAAGGTACCGCTTCAATTGGCGCTTGAAGGCAGCACCCACTTCCAGGCTGCGAATCCTGACTCAATTACACTGCCGGTTTCTTCCATTTTTTCCCAATTAAGAGCACTATAAAAACCATATACCTCCCCACACGCAGTAATCGTCGGGGTGGAGAGGAACACACACATAGCTGCACAGGCGGGAGACGCACCTGGATGTAGTAAGTTGATAAGTGATAAAAATGTTATGGAAAGGAGTTTTTACTCTTTTCAAACTATGTGGTAACCTTTTAATCTATGCAAAAAACTGTTTGTTTTTAATTTTCTCCTACCTCTAGAGTTTGACCAAAGGGGTCTTCCCTCCTTCCGCCCATGGGGCATTTAGATCTCTATTATAGGGTAAGAGGTTCCTAGGCTCAGGTACTATGTCTTCAGAAATGTGCACTAAAGTTTGTCACGTGTTGCACACTTAGCCACTCACCATTAATTAATTGTGCATGTGGTCGTCAATTTTGGCATAAGTAACCATACGGTGTTCTAACTGTTTTTCCCTCTTTCTACTTACTTTTCAGACTTCGCTATGAGTCCTTATCAACGTGGAGTGTGACATAGGTCACCCCACCTAGTGGCATCTTATCACCGCATGGCTGGTAAGACTTGAGCCCATTATCTTTTTTAGGTCCTAATGAATGCCACGGACCCAACCGGGCCACACGGCAGAAACATGTTGACCGCGACCACACCAATGACGGTGGGGGGACAATAATTTTCCCACTCCACCTTTCACCTGCTTTTAACCCCATATAGCTGCCAGTCACATTAAATTGAATTTAGTAACTATAACGGTTTTTAAATTTCACTCACTTAACATGGGCCCCCACTTAGCTTAAACATGCATCCCTGTCATCAGGTGTATGCCCGCCCTCCACCAAACGAGTTTTTAGAGGGCGAGGATTAGTCAATGATGAAGCATGACACCAGGTGGTGTGTGAGACCAGTTCATCACATTTTGTGAGATGTCCACACTCACAAATTGATCCTCACCAAGGTCACTTAGCTGGGAGCTGCCCCATTTTGTGTTGAACATTGTATGTTGGAGGCTGGCCTGCTCCTGGTGCCCCGTGCCTCTAGTTCCCTCCCCCAGGAGACCCTGGGGATAGTGTGGTTATAGGTTGTCCAAACAAAACAGACAGCAACCCAGCCACCTGCCCTACCGGCTCCGAAAAGTTATGAAGTACAGTGGGTTGTAGAGCCATGTAGGCTACACTCTCGGAGTCCCCCCCGTGAACGACTGAAAGGTATTACCATAGCGCAGAAAAAAAAACAAGAAAGAAAATCGAAAGTATCAACACCCCCAGGACCCATCCGACCAACCCAATTCTTTTACATAATAACACATCAGGAGCCTCAAGAGACATCCATGTTAATACAAACAACAACACCCAGCATTGTGTTTTCAGGACGACCAGTTTAATATAATACCATCCGCTGTTTGGGGCGTAATGTCTGGCATTTTCATGGACACTTTGCCAGATGAGTCCTCCACTGAGGAGCCCCCATTCCCTGATGAATGATCGGAAGTGTCCACTCTGTCTTCTTGTGGCACTGCTTCTGCCATCTTCTCCACGATGCGCACCAACCCCTGCTGCTCCTTACAGATCTGATCCAGGCTTGGCACCGCCACCGAGCCTGGGAACTGCCGTCCTGACTGTCGTCTCCGAACTCCTTTACCACCAGCCTCCCCAGACCATGCCTTATCGGTTGTGCCCACAGGTCTAGGGCCAGAGTACCGACCCATTGTCTCCAGCCAGTCCCAAACATCCTGAGGCATGTCAAAGAATCTTGACTTGTCGTCTGCAACAAGACAGAGTCTGGCCTGGAACATCAATGAATAGGAAATATTAAGTTGCCGGAGCTGACGTTTCACCAATAAGACTGATCCAACTGACGTTGGACCTTCATAGTGTAGTCCGGGAAGAACAGCACCTTGGCGTTTTCTAATTGAATATCATCCAGTTTCCTGGCCTCTCTGAGAATCGCATCCCGGTCTTTGAAATGCAGGAGCCTGAAGATTGGACACCGGGGGCCGGTTTTCTACCTGGAACGCAATGCACCCGCTCCATGGTAAAGAATGGAGAGAATTCCGTGATAGCCAAGATGGTTTTAAGCCAGGTTTCCAGGAAAGTGACCGCGTCTCTGTCCTCCGCGCCTTCAGGCAGTCCAATCAACCGGACCTTGTTCCGCCGTCAGCTGCCTTCTGCATCCTCAATGCGGTCCTTGTGGTACCGAAGCCGGACTTCGTGAGTGTTCTGCTGCTTATCTTGGAACTCAGTGGTGGGTTTCAATTCAGAAATCTCTTGCTCCACAGCAACAACCTGATCCACCAATTTACGGTGGTCTGCATGTAGTAAATTGAGGTCCAAAGCAACTTTGTTTAGTTTGGCTTCCATGGAAGCACTAGTGCATTCAATGGCCTGCAATATGGCATCTAGACGATCATCGGGAGCCATCCACTCCCCCGACGGTTGAGGTGGGTCTGCGTCACAGGTCCCCACCGCTATTGAGGAGATCCTCGACCCGGCCCCCCTGATACGTCCCATTGTTCAAGATATTCCAGGACTCGTTCACCACAATGGCATAGTTCCACACAAAGTACTCAACAGTGCCACCAACTCGACATCAATCCACACTGCCAGTAACTGTAGGCCGCAAATATTCGTCAGATTTTCACCACATGGTGCTTCCAAGCAGTGCCAGGGAGGTTCCCCTCCGCTCACCCCAATGTTACCAGAGCCTTGGGGTTTCACACCGCTTTACCATGCAATAGTGTAGGGCCACCGTTCCTGTTCGTTAAGTGAGCCTGGTTAACTGCACCACACCAGGGCCCCTATCGGCAGCAGACTCCCTCGCTATATCGCTGCTACAGGACGTGGGTCAATCAACACAAGTAGTCGGGGTATCCCATATCTTTTATCCCATGCCACACAGGCTGCCCAATGGTAGGCCGCACAGTCAATAGGACAACGCAGTAGAGGCCTCCTCCTACCATAAAGTTCGATGGGGGCCCGCCAGCCCCTTCCTCCATTTTGTGGGCACTGGCTTCAGTCCCCCGCCGCAGGGAGGCTCACACACTTATTACTCTCACTGATTGCCTCCTCGCAGCACCTCCAAGGCTCAGGAAGCTGCTTAAGTATCGCCCAAATCGCTGCCGAAATGCGCACCCCTCACGATCACACCTGGGACAGGCTCCTCATTGCTTCTCCGGTCCTGGGACCGTACACCTCGCACGTTGTCCCAGTCTGTTCTCCTGTGGGAGATAATGTAGATTCAAATAGGCAGATGTCTAAAAGCAAGTGCAGTCAGCCCGTGAAACTGAGTGCGGTCGTGGCCCATCCGCCATTTTCCACCAATTAGTTTGACGTCACAATTGGCCCCAACTAAAATGGCCAGTCCGACAAAAGCACCAGGTGACTCGGGCCCCTGCGCTGTTCTGTACCTCTCCACCGCGGGGCACGATAGTTGCCGCTGGCCAGACCGAGAATGCAAATGCCCCACTCGGATCGTTCCGTTCACCCACTCAAGGCTGAGGATCCAACTCTGCATGCCCGCACTGCGTACAATAGCAATCAGCTTACTCTGCAGGAACTTTTACAGGCTCCCGGGGGTGTTCTTAGAACATCACCTGTTGCGTTTGTTTTCTTCTCTCGCTGTCAGCCGTGCGGGAGAAAAATATCAATTTATGAGGACATACAACGGAGCGCTACAGAAACGCGTCCGCCTTACTGCCCCTGCTGGCCACACCCTTGCTGTTTCTGTCATTGCATCCAGATAGATTATACAAAAAGTAACATCATACCTACAACAAGTCAGGACTATTGGCTTTGTCAACAGTTGTTAGTTGCATAAGATAAATAAGCAGCAACTATGGCTTGTTGTATATAATATTGAAAAAGCTTTCACTTAAAGCCCTGATGACACCACGATGATGTTGCTGCTCCTGAGTTTCAAAAAGAGAAGGGAAATCCGGAGGGAAAATAACTCTCTTTAAAGGATTTCTCTTTCCCTACAATGCTCACCTGGCATGACGTCATGCCGTAACTTCTCCACTAGTGAGAAGTGAGCAGTGTGAGCACGCGCACATCGATGCGCCTGCTGTCACTGTAGTCCGGAAAAAAGGGACCTCCTGTGCCAGGGCACAAAACAGAGCCCGATAGAGACCTGTTTCGAAGCCTCCTTTAAAAAACTGCCGGTGCTCATCACCGGTGAGACCCGACCCACTTAAAGCCCTGACTATGTTCCAATTTAATAGACTCATTATAGTTTTGAGGAAGTAATGGAGCCCCGACCCTAGCTTCTTTTGTTGGCCTGTGCCCCGTAAGTAAAAGCAGCTTGCTAACATAATAAATCAGAAATCTTGTTACAGAAATGTAGTAGTCACTGACACCCGGACAGGTAGCTTAAAGATTATGTGATTATTCAGTTTGTATCAAAATTAGGTTTCCTGTTTTAAACCAGTGCCACTTCCTGCCCACGGCTGTTGCTTTAAATCAAGCTAGTTTACATTAATCTGAATAAACTCTTTCATCCGTTGACATCGTTCAACTGAAAATAAGAGGCAGCCATGGGCGGGGACGGGATGGCATGGGATATAGACAACAGGTGCTGAAGTAGTTAAAATAACAGGCAGTGACAAGGCGGAGCGACATAGGGAAAGGATCTCTGACATATTATCGACAGACACATTATCGAACTACACAAATATCGCATCAAATATATCGACATCAAAAATATCGACATTGTATACTTATTTAAAAAACGACACTAATATCGACACTACAATATCGAAATACAATTATATCGATCACACAAAAATCGCACACATAAATATCGCAATACTAAATATCGACATGAGTAAATAAATATGACACATGTCACAAATATCGATAACCAAAATATAGACATCAATAATATCGTTTTTTTTAAATATATCGACAATTCTAACACTAATAAAACCAATATTTTAAACAACATAAAGACAATATTTTCCCAAAACATACTTTTTTCAAATGAGATTCTACTTAAACATAAACATAACATTTATAGCGATCTCAATATTTAACAACATAATAAAAAAACACTGAAATAATTATCACATTGGCATTTCGAACACATTTAAAAAACATTCACTACACATTATAAACAATCTTTTTATATATAATGATTTAAAACTCTCCTCCTTTAAAACTAAATATACTCTTACTTAGCATTTTCCATAAAAGGAAACCAATTAACTAAAAAAAATTCAAACCATCAAATAGAAAGGCCACATACAGAAAACAACCAATAACATTCAAGAAACAATTTAAAACCACTATATAAACCAATTAAAACAAGTCTTCTACTGTGCCTTAAACCAAAGCATTGAACGAAGAAGAAACTCTGCTAAACAGAAGAAACCTACATCCTACTACTATTCTAAAAACGTAAGTAAATATTATTTTCTAACTAAACTGCCAAATTAAACTAAAACACTAATTTATCTTTACTCAAATAAATAACTAACGTATATATTCCATCTCTTTATGTTTCCACTACAGATTTTACTCCAAACACCGAAAGAAAATATTGTACCTAATGTATTTCGTGTTTCTATGGGTGATATGGTTAAGCAAAACATACGTTCTAATGATTGGGATGTTCACGCCATTGAAGCACTATTTTCAGATTTGAAATATTATGCCGCTTTTGATGCTGAAGATTTATATGAAAATGCGGCTAATTATGCGGAACAATATTGTTTTCAACATTATGGCAATCACTTTCTGTATAAAGCAAACACTTTTCGTAATTTTGTAAATTTTACCCAATGGGAACACTGTCCCACTCCCTCTTTCGGCAGTTCACCTACATTAGTTGATAAGTATACTTATTTTACTGATTTCATTGTTTCCAACCCGGCTTCCTTTTATTTTAAGGTTATGCCTGAGTCTGCCACAAAGGTTAGACTCACACACACCAAGTTACTTTATTCTAAGTCCTTTATGGACGAGTTGTCAATCAAAGGTTATGATCTATGGAAGGCGACTATTGATCTTAAATCGGTTTGGGGTTCCAAACCATGGCAGGTTCAGGGAACTGAAGCTTTGCATCGTGCCTATCTTGTACCAAATCATATGTGGTTTTTAAATTCAACCATCTTCCGAACCACCTGTTTCGGATTGGACACTTCTAAACAACTAAAGTCACCTTCTGTGCCGGATCTGGGTGCTTACCCCAATTGGGATAACCACACAGATCTGTCCCTTCCTGCTTTGCAGTCATTGATTTCTAATACATCTTTCAATATTTCGAAATTTAGTAGTGATGGATGGTTAGTTTGGCAAAGCAGTTCAGATACATGTCAACGTCGTTTTCTAGGTCTGAAACCGGGGTATACTCAGCAACGAGTGGACCCTCGGTTTGAGTCGTCACATACCGTAACTACATACTCTGTAGGAAAGTTATGTCAATCCTGGCTGCGACATTCCACCTTGGCATCTGTCAAAGTTCATTTATCAAGATTACATGACAAAATAGATTTGAATGATTTTGTTAAAGGTCCTGTGGGTGGCAGATCCAAAAGGTGGGCATATGCTATTTACAACGAAGTATGGAAACTGTCACAAATAGAGACAGCGTCACGATTGAGAGCTATTGATCAGGCTAATATGGAAAAGGTATTAGCAGTTATTGATAACAGCATTATCACTCTTTCTTCCCGTATTTATACATTGGACAATATTGTTTCTTCAATTGTTGATATTGTGCATGATGATGTGTCTGTATTGTATCATGGTCAAAACCAGTTGCGTTCTGTTATGCAGTTTGCATGGACATTACAAACGTTAAAGGCAGGGAAGGTCCCCTGGGAGTATTTGAATACAACATCTTTATTTCTTCCCTTTAACCTTACTGAAAAACAGCAGTTCATGTCCATGAAAGATGCTACATATTCATTGTTACATATTGAAAAATTAGAACCTTTACCTTTCTCTGTAGCGGAATTGGATACAGGCGTGTGGTTATTACATTGGTTGATCACTCTCCCGTTCGCGCTTTTCAAGTTTACGTCCTGTATGAAACACTATGCTCTGGGTAGATATGAACAGCTGGGCACCGCTTTCATACATGAGGTTTGGTCCCTCCCTTTTATGTATAGATGTACAAGGGACGGTACTGAGGTTTATCTGACGGGTGAGGAATGTACAACGACACCTGATCACTCTGTAGTATGTAGGCACATTCAGTTACACGGTGCATGCAATGTACAATCTCCAAATTTGGCCTGCGTCCTGAAAGGTATCCCAGTGCCAGTGATTACGCCATCTTTAACGCTGCTTGCAAACGGTAGTTATTTATTTTTGAACAATGAAGCTTGCTGCGGGATGTTAGTGGGAATCCCTTACATAGTGACTGTATCGCAGAGAGTTGTCTGCTGCAATAATGTTCTATTTCCACCCCCGCATGGACGGCTGGATGTTTCCATCTGGCCTTCGATTCCGACCTTGAAGGCAGAGTTCAACAAGATGAGCAGAATAAGGGCGCTATTGTCCCAAAAGGAGGTGCCATTGACTTCCTCCCGTGAAACATTTGTCCTTCACGTTCCAAATACGCGTACTGAGGTACAGACACTTTAGAATACTGACCTCCCCCTACATTTCGGTGCTTTGATCCAAACAATTTTCAATGCCTCGTCCACGACCGGCCTGGCTAATTTTTTTAAGCTTGTGGGCTCGGGCCTCGTGACCTCTTTCCAAACTATTTTTGGTGTGATTCCGGCATTTTTTCATTCTATTTTCTCGAGCATCTTTGGAGGTGTCCCGCTGATTCTGGCGCTTGTGGCAGGAATGCTGCTTTTACTTTTCATACTGCGAAATGGCTGCTCTTTCTGTGCCACACGACAACCTGTCCCGTCTGCATCTTCTCCTTGACAGGATGCTTGAATATTATGGTACGCTGCCATTGGCGACTTTGAGCCTGGCGTATGGATTATCCTTCCGGTATTCCTACTTCACCTGCGTACAGCCAGTCTTTCACTGCCTAGATTGTCCCTTTGAATGGCCTTTGGATTTCTGCTTAACCAACACGGTGTCTCCGGTGCCGGATTATGATCGACTGATGAGGCCCTTAGTGTCTCACGAGTTTGCCTGTTCTGGTGTTCGGATTATGGCCTGTGGTGCGGCGCATGGTATCCTGGGTAATTGGGACATCGCAAGAGCAGCCTATGATTTCTTGAATATGAGCTATCTGGAGGAACAATTCGGTTGCCCTCTGATTGTGCTAGAGGCTCCGCTCATTGAAGAACATGTATGTTCCTTTTCTTTGATTAATTGGATGGCTGAAACTTTTCGTGACTCTGCAAACGATTTCTTGTTGGAAGCAGTGGCCACGTATGCTGCATATACGTTCATGGATTGAGTGAACTGTGGTCCTCTAGGTTTTTTCTCCCGTGCCTTTGGACTGCTGTCCACAGCAACATTTTTTAATTTTTCCCATCACACGTTTGTGGTTTTTTGGTTTTTTCTCCCCTTTTCGGTTTTCATGTTTTCGGCTTTTGCCTGAACTATAAATTGTTTATTAATTGAATACGCCTTGTTCTGCTGTGTCGAAACTGAACTTTGCATTCTCTTTTTTCTTGCCTACTGTTTAGTGCTTCGATCAAGGGGGCATGTAGTGAGGACTCCCTTAATACGTACATACATTGTTAAGTTAGCATAACCGCGTTAGATGTTAGAAAGCCATCTTGCCGCTTTTGCGCACGACACTGCGTTTACATGTTATTGCTTAAACAAACAGCTGACTCGAGCTTTGCCTCACACGGAAGCAATCTGTTGTTACCATCCCGAGCTCAGCGCAGGGACCTTGGTCTGTACATGGCGTGACAAAACAGTCTGGTTTGTTAGACAATGCATGTTTTCTACTCTAGGTTGATCGACCCACTATTTAGACATAACACACAGGCAGCTGTAAATACCTGAAAGTTGGTGCTTTTAATAACACAGACATCATGTTTATTATTCAGACCGAAGACGAGCCTTCCTGCGAGAAGACTCCTGATGCTCCTGTGATGTGATTTCACTAAGCTGATCTTTGAGGTATGGGGTCCCCTATTCAAGCCTAAGAGACCTTCTATTAGCATAATAATAATATTAGCTTCTTAGTAAAGGGAAGGTGGTATTATCCACTGTCATTATAATATGATCACCCCTTTTATATTCTCTGGTATTGTAACGATGCTGATGGTTTTGATTTTAATCATTTGTCTGCTTGTATTAGCCAAAGTACTGCATCTTAGGACACGTGGTCTATAAAAATAAACTATTTTTATTTTCACCGTGTCTCTGTTGATTCTTGTTGTGGACTGATATGAGAATAATATACGAACAGGTATTTCCGATTCCCACCATTCCTGAGAGTATACTGAGTCACTTGTTCTGGGTTGTCTTTTCATTGGGATCTCTGAGCCTAATCTCGGATAACGAATGGGACACTAATACTAGCCGAATACTGGGTTCTGGGTTCTGAGGTGAGTTTCTGGTACACCACAATTCACTGAGTTGGCAGTATGTGCTGGACACAGAACTTAATTAATTTACTATTCCCACTCCAATCTATATTTAATTAAGATAAATGCTGGACACTGAACTTAATTAATTTACTATTCTCACTCCAACCTATATTTTCTTAGAGTATGTGCTGGACACAGAACCTAATTAATTTACTATTCCCACTCCAATCTATATTTAATTAAGATAAGTGCTGGACACTGAACTTAATTAATTTACTATTCTCACTCCAATCTATATTTAATTAGGGTAGATGCTGGACACTGAACTTAATTAATTTACTATTCCCACTCTAGTCTATATTTAATTAAGATAAGTGCTGGACACTTAACATAATTAATTTACTATTCTCACTCCAACCTATATTAAATTAGAGTAGGTGCTGGACACTGAACTTAATTAATTTACTATTCCCACTCCAGTCTATATTAAATGAAGATAAGTGCTGGACACTGAACTTAATAAATTTACTATTCTCACTCCAACCTATATTTAATTACAGTATGTGCTGGACACTGAACTGAATTAATTTACTATTCCCACTCCAATCTATATTTAATTAAGATAAATGCTGTACACAGAACTTAATTTATTTACTATTCCCACTCCAATCTATATTAAATGAAGATAAGTGCTGGACACTGAACTTAATAAATTTACTATTCTCACTCCAACCTATATTTAATTAGAGTATGTGCTGGACACTGAACTGAATTAATTTACTATTCCCACTCCAGTCTATATTTAATTAAAATAAGTGCTGGACACTCAACTTAATTAATTTACTATTCTCACTCCAACCTATATTACATTAGAGTAGGTGCTGGACACTGAACGTAACTATTCCCACTCCAGTCTATATTACATTAGAGTAGGTGCTGGACACTGAACTTAATTAATTAACTATTCCCACTCCAGTCTATATTTAATTAAGATAAGTGCTGGACACTGAACTTAATTAATTTACTATTCTCACTCCAACCTATATTTTCTTAGAGTATGTGCTGGACACAGAACTTAATTAATTTACTATTCCCACTCCAATCTATATTTAATTAAGATAAGTGCTGGACACTGAACTTAATTAATTTACTATTCTCACTCCAATCTATATTTAATTAGGGTAGATGCTGGACACTGAACTTAATTAATTTACTATTCACACTCTAGTCTATATTTAATTAAGATAAGTGCTGGACACTGAACATAATTAATTTACTATTCTCACTCCAACCTATATTAAATTAGAGTAGGTGCTGGACACTGAACTTAATTAATTTACTATTCCCACTCCAGTCTATATTAAATGAAGATAAGTGCTGGACACTGAACTTAATAAATTTACTATTCTCACTCCAACCTATATTTAATTACAGTATGTGCTGGACACTGAACTGAATTAATTTACTATTCCCACTCCAGTCTATATTTAATTAAGATAAATGCTGGACACTGAACTTAATTAATTTACTATTCTCACTCCAACCTATATTACATTAGAGTAGGTGCTGGACACTGAACTTAATTAATTAACTGTTCCCACTCCAGTCTATATTTAATTAAGATAAGTGCTGGACACTGAACTTAATTAATTTACTATTCTCACTGCAACCTATATTTTATTAGAGTATGTGCTGGACACAGAACTTAATTAATTTACTATTCCCACTCCAATCTATATTTAATTAAGATAAGTGCTGGACACTGAACTTAATTAATTTACTATTCTCACTCCAATCTATATTTAATTAGGGTAGATGCTGGACACTGAAGTTAATTAATTAACTATTCCCACTCCAGTCTATATTAAATGAAGATAAGTGCTGGACACTGAACTTAATAAATTTACTATTCTCACTCCAACCTATATTAAATTAGAGTAGGTGCTGGACACTGAACTTAATTAATTTACTATTCCCACTCCAGTCTATATTAAATGAAGATAAGTGCTGGACACTGAACTTAATAAATTTACTATTCTCACTCCAACCTATATTTAATTACAGTATGTGCTGGACACTGAACTGAATTAATTTACTATTCCCACTCCAGTCTATATTTAATTAAGATAAGTGCTGGACACTGAACTTAATTAATTTACTATTCTCACTCCAACCTATATTACATTAGAGTAGGTGCTGGACACTGAACTTAATTAATTAACTATTCCCACTCCAGTCTATATTTAATTAAGATAAGTGCTGGACACTGAACTTAATTAATTTACTATTCTCACTGCAACCTATATTTTATTAGAGTATGTGCTGGACACAGAACTTAATTAATTTACTATTCCCACTCCAATCTATATTTAATTAAGATAAGTGCTGGACACTGAACTTAATTAATTTACTATTCTCACTCCAATCTATATTTAATTAGGGTAGATGCTGGACACTGAAGTTAATTAATTTACTATTCTCACTCCAACCTATATTAAATTAGAGTAGGTGCTGGACACTGAACTTAATGAATTTACTATTCCCACTCCACTCTATATTTAATTAAGATAAGTGCTGGACACTGAACTTAATTAATTTACTATTCTGACTGAAATCTATATTTAATTATGGGATTAGTAAAATTCTAAATTATATTTAAATTTTCTAAATAATGTTATTTTAAAATTTAAAAATATATAAACATTTTAAATTACCTTCCCAACCTTATCCCCTATAACCCAACATTCCGCTCCTAAAATAATTTGTAAAATTCTAAATGTAATTTACAATTTCAAAATAACTTTTATTAAAAATTAACAAATATATAATAATTTTTTAAACACTTCCCACCCTTATCCCCTATCAACCAACATCCAGCTCCTAAAATTATTTGTAATTTTAGAAATTTAATTTCAATTTCTAAATATTTTTTTTTAAAAATTAAACATTATATAAACTCTTTTAAAACACTTCCCACCCTTATCCCTTATAAACCAACATCCCGCTCCTAATAATATTTGTAAAATTCGAAATATAATTTACAATTTCTAAATAAATTTATAAAAAAATTAAATATATAAACATTTTTAAAACACTTCCCACCCTTATCCCCTATAAACCAACATCCCGCTCCTAAAAATATTTGTAAAATTCGCAATTTAATTTTCAATTTCTAAATTATTTTAATACAAAATTAACAAATATATAAACATTTTTAAAACACTTCCCACCCTTATCCCCTCTAAACCAACATACCGCTCCTAAAATTTTTTGTAAAATTCGAAATTTAATTTACAATTTATAAATAAATTTATTAAATAATTAAACAATATATAAACATTTTTAAAACACTTCCCACCCTTATCCCCTATAAACCAACATCCCGCTCCTAAAATTCTAAATTTCATTTCCAATTTCTAAAAATCTTTTTTACATTTTTAAAAATATATAAACATTTTTAAAACACTTCCCACCCTTATCCCCTATGAACCAACATCCCGCTCCTAAAAAATGTTTTACAATTCTAAATTTAATTTACAATTTCTAAATATTTTTTTTTTAAATTAACAAATATATAAAAAAAATTAAAACACTTCCCACCCTTATCCCCTATAAACCAACATCCCGCTCCTAAAATTATTTTTAAAATTCTAAATTTAATTTACAATTTCTAAATTATTTTTATTTTAAATTAAACAATATATAAACATTTTTAAAACACTTCCCACCCTTATCCCCTATAAACCAACATCCCGCTCCTAAAATTAAATATACATTTCACATTTTAAATAAAATTTTCGAATTAAATTTTACAATATTTTAAAAAAAATAATTAACTTTTTTAAAACACTCCCCACCCTCATCCCCTATAACAACATCCCGCCCCTAAAACAATATAAATATTTCTCATATTATATACATTTTAACTATTTATACAAACAACTTCAAAATATTTACTAAACATACAATGACGATATTTTCACATGTCGATATTATTACTAACGATATTACTTACATCGACAAATAAGTAAAAAAAAAAACGATATTTTTCACATCGATATTATCTATTACGATATTTTGTACATTCGATATTTTTGACTCGATATTTCTGTCCCTCGATATTAAAAAGGTGATATATAGACTGCTCACCATAGGGAAAATCCTATAAAGAAAGATTTACAGGCATGTCTTCAAGCCGGTTTGCGCACAGTCAGTTTTAAATTTTAATTGCAATTAGAGACGAAACATGAAGCACGTGTCCACTTGAACAGGGTTCCCTGCGGATACACGACCGGAGTCAAACAAGTAAAAAAGCAGTGTGCACAAAGGAACGTAAATTTGAAAAAAACGTAAGAACATATGTAGCAAGGGCAGTCGCCTGGGAGGGTAAGAAACACCAAAATGCTGGACTAATTAAGCATACTAACCAAACGTAAGCAGACGTTTATGAAGAGCAGGAACTGAAACCAATGAAAAACATTGGAGGTCCTTCCACTCCCTAGTCTAAATACAGCATGCCTGGCAGAGCAGAACATGAGCTGCCTTGGCTCGACCCAAAAAGGTGGTTAAGTTGAATGTGTGGATTAATATTAGTCATTGATATGTGTTCTGAGTCACTTGTCACTCCGTTGTTTTGTTGCTCACTGTGCCACTGCAGACAGGCATCAACCATATGCAAAGTAGCCTTGCCACAACCACATAGTCACAGTCCTCCTTGAACATGCTAACTTGTTTTAATCACAGCAAGGGCAAGACCCGCGTCTGGGTACATCTGTTACACGTCTCACTGAGAAAAAGATTGTTGGAATACTTGAATCAATCTCACCCCATACAGTGACACAGTGATCAAAGATATGAAGGATTGGAGTGTGGCCAATACTGTTTATAAGGGGCTGAGAGCCAAGCATTTCATTCATCACCTGTTTGTTTCCTCAACAGGAGGCCCCAAGTGCACCAGATATGCACTGGTGTGGGTCCTGTAGCTCACTTAGCCGTAGGAGTGCTGCTGTCTGATTTTCTTTGGTGATTGCTTTTGGTTTAGAGCATGATGCAACTGACTTATGACAATGATGAAGGTATGATTATAGCCATCTTGAACTCAAGTCCTTCAAAATCAATGTCTTCATCTCTGTAAAATGGAACAAAAACCAACCTACAGCAATATGGCATAAATAACTTAAGTTTCCACCAGCAACATCAAAGGAGGTAAGAAAACTCGAAGTTATCATACACTCAAATCAAACTTTACCCCACAGTGTAATGAAGTCAACAAGAAGCACACTCTAAACTATGTGGACAATAAGACACATGTTCTCTCACCTATGGTACCCATAGAAAGTACAGGCCATTCTAACACTCATAATGTTGTAGTGTATGATGCAATGGTGTGTACCTAGTCACACTATTTTCTAATGCAAAAACTTCAAACGATTTAAAACACCACAGCAGGACTGCTACTACACATGCACCCAAGTGAACACAAGACAGATGCTGAAAGTTCTACACTGGCTCACAGCCCTTGGACACTCTGCCCTAAAAGCAGGTTGCATCTTTAACTAAACCATCTAACGGAGAAGCCTGCAGTTTCTAGAAGCGAAATTACACCAATTTTCACAGAAAAGGACTCTGCATTGAAAACCAGCAGCTTGACTCATTGTGCCTTCTTATCGGACAAGGTCCATTACTGGGAATGTGTTCTTAGTACAACTGTCAAAACTTTGGAACTCCCTATCAGCCTAGATATGAAATATATTACATCACAAGAAATTTAGGGAGTTTGTGAAAACATCGATTACTTTGATATAAAGAAGAATTCCAGTGTAGTAACAATTATGTTATGTTTTGCAGATCTGTAGTGCGCACTATCACTACGGAGGGTATCCTGGCACTGAGCAAGTGTGAGTCTAGCCAAAAAAGGGTCTAGTCGGAATACTCAAAAAGCCAGGTTTTCAGCTTCTTGTGGAATTCCAGAAGGAATGAATAGACTATTATGTCTAGTGGTAGGTTGTTCCATGCTTTAGGAGTGATATAGAAGGCTTGAGTCCCCTAGTAGGAGACCAGGCAAACAAAGGTTTGTGAAAGCATATCCAATTGTTGAGGTATGCTGGGCCAGTGCTATGTAATGCCTTGAAAGTGTGGGGGAGGAGTTTAAATTGTGCTCATTTGTGTATGGGGAGCAAGTAGAGCTCCTTCCGATGTGGTGTGATTTGAGTTCAGCGGGCCGATTGAGAATGATTCTGACCACCGATTTATGAATGGTTTGCAGCCTAGTGGAGAGTTTTTGCTGATCCCTGCATACAGGATATTCAGGTAGTCCAGCTTGCTTGTGATGAGGGCATGTGTGACAATTTTCCAGGTGCTGATCTGGAGCCATTTGAAAATCTTTCTCAGCATCTTCAGGGAATTGAAGCATGAGAAGGCCACAGCATTGACTCGGGTGGGCATGTCGAGATTATTGTCTATGATGATCTTGATGTTCTTCCCTTGGGGGTGGGTGTCAGTACTAGCTCTGTTGGCCGCCACACGGAGTCCCACAGTGAAGTGCTCTTCTTAAAGATCACGATTTCAGATCAATCGGAGAGCATTTCCGTGGATTCTGATGTTGTGTGGCCTTGGATGGGAAACTATTTCAAAAACTGCTGAGTGGTCCAGGAGGATGAGGCTGTCGTGTTTCCTCTGCCCAGAGTCATGCAGATGTCAATCGCAGCAGCAATGTGGAAATGCTGTGGTAGGGTCGGAAACCAGACTGAGTGGTGTTGAGGAATCCGTACACTGATGTTCCCAAAACTTAGCTACCTGTCCCATCTCTCATTACCTGTACCCTTGCCTTTGAACCTGTATAGCACTCTCTCTAGAGTTATGCTATATAAATACCAAATACATACATACAAGCATATAGGGTCAACATTGTGCATTGGCTGAGAAAACCCATCCCACAATGAAGGAGAAATTAGAACACTTTGCCAAAAAGTCACAAGAACAGAACAATTTATTTAACCGTGGTCAGCTGTAACCAGTGCATGCTGGACAACATTCTCATCCTCTCGGGGTCATGGTAAAATATTTCTATTCAGATTTGCTACTACCAGAACAGACCCAGCTCTTGCTCCATAAACCAGGCTGGGATCTGTAGAGCAATCATAACAGGCAACACACAACCCAAACCCATAGGGCACACCAGTGCTTTCAGATAACCACCACCAAGCCACTCAAACCAAGCCACACGATACTAAAGAACACAGACACTTAATGAATTAGGATATCTGCCACATTTGACTGGTATCTTGGAGGAATTTCATTTAGAATGACCTTGAAGGTCCCGCTCCTTTTCTCCCCCAAATTCAAAATTGGACACCCTAAACTTTACAGACTCTTTGAGTACACACAATTCATATAAGGGTTTACTGTAATGGAGACCATACAATCAGGTAGTAGTCCTCTTTTTCCTCTCTAGACCAACAAGCTGTACCAAATTGATATGTTGCACCAGCGTCCTCCCAATGGCAGCATACAAGTTGATCTCAGGTGAGTGGGACATGCACCTTCAAAAGAGCATTTTAGACCAGGTGCTACCTGTGGCCCACCGCACATGGCTGTTAGACTTACCTCACAGCAGTCTGCCCACCAGTGTAATTTCCTTCACTCTCGCTCTTCTCCTTGAGGGGGTCTTGATGGAAGATGCCTTCACTATCTCCATACTGTTTACCTGCTCTTTCCCACAATCTGCTAGCATGGTTTTCTGGAATATATCCTGCCCTTTCCACGATGACCACCTTACCATTAGTTGCTATAAAGTGATCCCAATCCAATATGACTGAAGCTCTCTTCGTGTGATGTATTTCCTATCCTTAGGGCATAAAGGTCATCTGATCTGATTCTCCTTTTGTTGCAATGCGTGTTTGTGTGTTTCCTCGCTCCTCATCAGTTTTAGGACTTCCTGTTCATTCAGCCATATTATTATGTATCCAGCACAGGAGTGATTGAAAGTATCGACTATCACCAAAAACTCAATTTGGGACCTACAGAGTAATTTATTGCATCCAGCTAATATAATCCGAGTGCACCCTACTTCTCATTCATCTTTCCTCCATCACACTGCTATCCGAGACACGACAAGAGAACCTCTCTTGTCTCCCATGTACAACACCAAAATGCTACCCACATAGGCACACAGCAAGTACAACTCCCTTGCAACCAAACACTCCACCAAGGTGTAATATGCTGCTGACCAATAATGTCCTTTGTTGTTTCACAATTGGGTAGGATTCACTATACACATGCAATTATAATATAACACAATATGACACAAGCTGTACCTCACTGTTGAGGCCCTTAAGAAGCAGAAATGTGTTTGTGGTGGCTCATGTTCCTCCTATTCGTACAGGATGTGGCCTTTCAGTTTGGGTAGGACTGTCCCTATTGTGGTGACGTCTAGTCGGTTTTGCAAACTGGTGGTTTCTGAGTTTAGGGGCATGGTGGACAACAAAATTATGGATTTTAATGTAGCCTTCAGGAATTATCAGCGGTTCAGATGAGTTCAAGAATTCCATCCATCATCTTTTTGTTCTACATATGGAAACCTATGTGGCTTTGCGTGTTAGGACAGTTTAAGTAGTGATCTGGTGAAGGTGCATAAATGAGCTTAAAGTCTGAGGTTCTTTTGGTATGAATTTCTAAGCCACACAAGTTAAAATGCTACACAGCATTGATGTCTCTTACGTTTGATACAACAGAGGTATCATCCACAACCCAAACCTTATGGTAGAGCTTTGGTTTAAATGCATATATGTAATATGTTTTATCACTGTTCCCTGAAGGCTTTGGTTCTTTGTTTCTCCTATACTTCTTTTCTGTCTCTGATTATCTCCTTTTTCCAGATGCCCTCTGTCTATGTCTAACTTATCTAGACTGATGGTTACAAATGTAATGCTTGCCTTAAGGAAAACATTTTCTAGTGTACTCAAGGCCATATGCTGGCCCACTGGTGACTAGTCCGTTGTGGTAATTCCAGTTGACCAGCTCTCGCTGGGATCTTGCCTATGTTTATATTTTTCAGACATTTAAAATACACTTCTGATGCAGAATAAAATCAAGGCAAGTTCTATTACGGGATCTAGCATAAATTATTTGTAACTGGTCAAATGCAATATTCAACAAGAGTGTCGTAAATGTTTCCAAGAGCTTTAAAGAGTGGAAGTAAGGACACCAAGTTGAAAGCGCTGGATATGAAAGTCCTCTGGCACGCAAGTCTAATTGGGGAAAGTTGTAGGGTAAGGTTAGGCTGACCTTTCCAACAATAGCTTATGTCTTTGATTGTATTTTATTTTGTCTATTAGCTGTACAGTTATCAGATAAGTCCAAGTTGTCAGAGATATCATCTTCCAGATATAAATTTCCTTTTTGCTCATTTAAAATGAACCAAGATTACATTTCCAGAATGCGTTAGCTTATAAAAGAAAAGGTCATTGCTACAAAATGGAGTCCCTGATAACATAAGACTCATTTGGAAATCTAAGTTCCATGATGTCTGCAGAGGGGTGAGTTGACAGAATGGAACTAATGATATTTTAAATGTGAAGCTTGCTGTTTGTCATTTGGACTCTGTGAATCATTGGTATACTCTGTCAGACCTTCAAAGGTTTGCTATGGTAGATCTAAATTCAGACCTTCAGTTAAGTTTTTGGAAGAGGAAGGCATGGCATTTAACTGCTGTTAGAAATGGGGGTCTCTAGTTAACAGTGGTTTGCACCGTGTCAAAGTAGGAACCCTTCCTTCTAGTCAGGATAAGGGAGTTACACACCTAGATAGCCCTTGCTCAGCCCCCCTTGGCAGCTTGGCATGAGCAGTAAGACCTATCTCAGAGGCAATGTGTAAAGTATTTGTACCCTAACACACAATAACACTGTGAAAACACTACAAAAGGTCACCACAACAGGTTAAAAAAATAAAGTATTTTTATCTAAACTAAACAAAAGCAAAACGACAAGAATCCAACATACATATATCAAAATATCACTTTTAGAAGGTTTTAGTAATTCTGTTGATGAAAAACTTTGGATGTGGGTGCTTTTCACAAAATACCTGAGGATGCGCCAAAATCCACCAAACAAAATAGCCGCAGATGAGCAAGGCGCGGGAAAACACGAGGATGCATCAATTCTAGAGTCCACAGGCAGGTGATACATTAGTTCTGCTGTAGGCAGGAGAAGTGTTGCATTGAATCCGGATTGTAAGGGATAGCGATGTATCGATTTCTGGACAGCTAGGGTCTGCTGGTGTCGAACTTGCCACACCAGTTCTAATCGTGGGAAAATCAAAGCGCCGCAACAATTTCTGCAGCTGCAGACAGGTGATGCGTTGATTGTTCCAGGCGCACGCAGGGCTTGCGTGGGAGTCGGAGTGGGAGTCTTGGATTTCAGAAATTCGGCACCCGGGACTCGGCTGTGGCAACTTTTCGGGCCGCACACAAGCACTGCATCAATCTTTTCGGGCGCACCTCGGCTATGAGTGTGATTTTATCGGCCGCATGGCACTTTGAGGCAGGAAAAACAGCACTGGAAGGGCGATGCATGGATTTTCACCAGGAAAGACAGCAAAACAAACTTCATGTGCCCAGAAACTGGAATAGGCATCACAAGGCAGGTCAGAACTCCCAGCAGTGGAGTTCAAGATGTCTGTAGGTGAAGTCTTTGTGTTCCTGAGACATTTTAACAGGAGGCAAGTTCTACATCAAGCCCTTGGAGAATCTTCTTAAGCAGGCTACACAGCAAAGTCCAGCCTTTGTCCTCTCCAGCAGAAGCAGCAACTGCAGCCCAATCCAGCAAAGCCACACACAGCAAAGGGGCAGTACTCCTCCTAACAGTTCTTCAGTCCTTGGCAAAGGTTCCTTTTCATCAAGAAGGGTTCTAAAGCCCTGGGGTCAGAGCCCCAATATTTATACTATTTTTCTCTTTGAAGTCAGTACAAAGCAAAGTCTCTCTTGCGCACAAGAACCAGTTCTATCCTCTCTGGTCCAGTTACATCACAGGAGGTGGAGACAGCATTGTGAAAGGCAGCTACAGCCTATTCAGGTGCTCAGTGACAACTCCTCACACCACTCTCACACTGGAAGACTCATCGGGATATGCAGGACACACCTCAGCTCCCTCTGTGTGACTGTCTAGAGTGAATACACACACCAGTCTCCGTCAGATAAAAACCAGACATTGATTCCACAGACAGGCAGATGCACAGGATGGTTAAACAAGAAAATGCCCACTTTCTAAAAGTGGCATTTTCAAACACATAATTTAAATACCAAGTTCACTAAAAGATGTATTTTTAAATTCTGAGTCTAGGCAACCTAAACTCTAAATCTCTATCATGTCCCAATTGAAAGCTACACTTGTAATATGTTACATGGCGGCCCCGATGTTAACCTATGGGAGAGATAGTCGTTCAATAGAGAAAAACTAAATTGCAATATTTCACTATCAGGACATGTAACTCACACCAGCACATGCCCTACCTTTCACATACACTGCACCCTACCCATGGGGGTACCTTGGGCCTACCTTAGGGGTGACTTACATGTAAGATAATGGAAGGTAAAGGCCTGGTAAGTGGGTGCACTTTCCAGGTCGACATGGCAGTTAAAAAATGCACGTGCAGACATTGCAGTGGCAGGTCTGAGACACATTTTAAAGGCTACTTGTATGGGTGGCACAATCAGTTCTGCAGGCACACTCATAGCATTTGATTTACAGGCCCTGGGTGCACACAGTACACTTTACTAGGGACTAACCAGTAAATCAAACATGCCAATCATGGATAACCAATCATAGTCAACATTTACACAGGGAATACTTCCACTTTGGAAATGATCAGCAGTGTCAAAATACCCAAAGCATCTAAACCAACAAAAACGAAATCCGGAATAGTAAAAAAAACAGGAGGTTGTGGCAAAATGTCAGGGGAGACCAAGCCAAGTAGGCCAGGTCTAACAATTGGACATCATTCCAATTGTTTGACGTGTGAACACTACAAAACTTAGGGCCAGATGTGCGACCCTATTTTGCATGCGCAAACGGGTTTGCGATCCGTTTGCGCATGAAAAATCGAATAGGGCCATGTACAATCCTTATTTAGCGAGTCGCAATTTTTTTGCGACTCGCTAAATAGGAATTGCGAGTCGCTATTAGGAAGGGGCATTCCAAGGGCGTCCCTTCCTAATAGCAAGTCAGAGGCCTATGTAAGAATGTTTTACGACTGCAATTGCGGTCGCAAAACACTCACAATTTACTGCCCTGTTCTAGAGGCTGGTAAAGCAACCGCAAATGGGAAGGGGTCCCCAGGGGACCCCTTCCCCTTTGCAAATGCAGGGGAAAATATTTTTATTGGCAGGCAGTGGTCCCAGGGACCACTACCTGCCCTTAAAAAAACAAAACAAAAACGTTTCATTTTTCTTTTTTTAAATGCATCCCGTTTTCCTTTAAGGAAACAGCTGCATTTTTTTTTAACTGCTTTATTTAAATGCTGTCCAAGACATAGAGGTCTGCTGAGCCCAGCAGGCCACCATACCTGGGAGGGCAAGCCATTCCTAATGGGGTCGCAAATTGCGAGTATCTCATTAATATGCATGAGGCAGCCAATTTGTGACCCCATTAGGAATTGTTAACAGTGTCTAAGACACTATTGTACATGTCATTTAGCGATTGAGTGCAATTTGCGAGTCGCTAAATGACATGGTCGTACATCTGGCCCTATATGTTTTAAGACGAAATGAGCCTATGACAAAAAGTAATAATTTTTAGGTGACGTACTTGTTGGAATGCCTCTGCCTTTCATGTTTAAATCTGAGAACATAACAGCAGAAACACCACTAAATCACGTTAGTCAGGTGCCAATCGTTCGCGACGCAAGAAGCTCAGAGTGAGGTTAAAGGTAAAACAAGCCTTGGCAGATTCAACAGATTTGGCCTTGGCAGTGTGCAATTTTATTTATTTATTTGGCAAACATATGGAATAATTTAAAAAGGCAAACACATAAAAAAAATATAAAATTAGAGTGTCCCAGTACCCCAGGAACACGACCCCTGGCACTGAAGAGCACCCATTTGCAGGTAGCAGTGTATAAGTGATCAGGTAAAATGCTGTCATTCACAGTGCAGGACAGCCTGCGTACGAAGTGCACTGACCCACTGCCCCATAGTCAGTACTTTAAATGGGCCGGTACTCACCGGTACTGAGTACCGGCACTTCCGAATTTTTTTCCCGTCAGTACCGGCACTTCTCTGTAGCCAGGGAGAGTACCGGTACCCTGATACACGGCAGGGCAGTCTCAGTTTCTCTGCTCCAGTGCAGGGCAGAGGCCGCTCTGCCTCCGAGGAGCTTGTGATTAACTTGGCTGAAGTATCCTTTTACAGAGTTGCTGGTGAAGATTCCAGCACCACCCATTTAATTGTCCCCAAGCTGTAGGGGGGGGTGAGAGGGTTTGTGTCACGCTGTGATTAACAGGGCAGGGTCTTTAGACAGACCCTGCACTGTCAATCAGGTGCGCAGCGACCATTCGGGAGAAAGTGCCATCATGACTTTCATTTTGTGTTATGAGTTAATCTGGGTTTTTTGACATAAACACATTTCTCATGTGTTTTAATATGTGGTGCAACTAGTACAGAAGTCTCTATGTATGTTATTTTGCCCTTAGCCCCGCCCCTAGCCCCGCCCACTTGCCACACCTCTATTGTAATGAGTACCTGCACTTATTTTTCCCCATTTAAAGCACTGCCCATAATGTATTCAATGGAGGGCGGAAACAAAATGTGACTGACATCTGAACAAACCAGTGGGTGAAGAGGACTGACCGAAAGCCAGTCTATGTGTGTATGTATTTATATTATGATTTTCGGGAAAACGAGGCTGGTGAGACAAGCTAAAAACGCCTCTAGGACAGACCTAAAGAATCATCTGTTTCTCGGCCACTTTGTAAACAAGCCTGAAGCATGAGCAAACACTGCATCTGATGACACAGGCTTGAACCTGGCCTCAGGGTGTTTCCTAGCCTTCCATCACAAGCAGCGCCCTTGTGAGTATTTCTTTGTGACAACTGCCCAGGGGGGGGGGGGGCTGGGAGTTATCTCTGAATCCCTTGCCAGCTCAACATTTACCCTTCCATTGCTCAAGGAGGAGTGAATATGGGGGCCTGCCTTTGTGCTTTGAAGCAGGTTAAAGAACTCCAGCAGGAAACAGCCATATTTCAGATGATCAGAAACCTCAAGCACCAAGTCACACTTCTTTAAGGAAACACAAAACAATCGCCTTTAGCTCCATACATCATCCACTAACTTCATTACTTCCAAAGATTGATGACATATTTAAAAACCGCAGCTGCTTAATCAATATCTGCATTCGATCATATATCTTTGTTCACCAAGCATATACCTCGGTCTATTATTTCATACTATGCAACTCGTGTACTGTGTCAAACGTTCACCGTTTTGCGTTCACAGACAGCAAATAGACGTACAAGTATGTGTGATTTGCACACATATATTTACGTTCTTATTTTGTCTATAATAAATACGGTATTCTCCGGTTTGAATTGTAACATAGGCCTTGTCCCTTTTAAGTCAGGGGTGTTACAATAATGTGTGTGACGTCACTTCCTGTGTGGTCACTACTTGTGTGATATCATCACTTGACACCACTGAGAGCTGTAGATGATAGGTCGACACTGTGTTTTTGGGACCTGTGCTCTGAGACTTGGCATCCGAGTTAGGGTGTGAAGCTCTCAAGTGCATTTTCCAGATCTGAAGTTGTGTGTAACAATTTTGTTTTTGGAAGGACTTTTTCCTTTTTGGCTGATACGTGTGCTAAGTTGAACTTTTCCCTTCTCTGCCCTTCCTTTGTTAAAAGTGGAATGACCTAATAAATGACCTAGTGGTTTAAAAGGGGAGCCCCCAAAGCTCCAGGTTTTGCGTGAACCGCTGTAATAACTACAGGAAACATCTAGTAGACCGTTATATTCATGTCTTTTTACATTTTACCTGCCCAGGCTCTCCAATAACATCCTCTGCCAGTCAAAATACGCGTTTTTACGGAAACAACTGGCACTCAATAAAGTGCCTGATCTGCAAACGTCCATCAAATTGTGAATTCAGTATAACATTTGCCTGTGCCTTTCAAGGCATCCCTGGTTGCGAAGTACATCATACGTTGTATACTAAACATATCTTCCAGAGAATAATGTGCTTCTACAGTGTGCCTGAAACTCATTAGTAGAATACAAAAGAAGGGAATCTAAGTTGTACTTTGTGCGTCCATGTGCAAAATCACCAGAAATGTTCTCTGAGGAAACTACAGCATATATCTCTGACGCAGTACCCTGGCCCCACCCTTCGCATACCCCATGCACTCCCCTCCTGGGTCAGAGGGAGGCAGGAGAAGCGGGGGAGGGGGGGTCTGACAGGATTGGGACCTCTGAAAAATAAATTGGGTCACCTCATCCTGTAGCTGCCCCAGGGACCGCAGTGGTGATTAAATGCTAGGGGGACTTTCTGTAAACATTGCTTATTTTCAAACCAGGTTTTACGCAGGTCTGCTATTTAGCTGGAAATTGTGGGTTACCGGACTCATGGATCTATGGATGAGATTTAAGTTTGACCTCATGGTCACTCGTTCAAATCCCAGCAGGCCTGGTCACATCCTTTTCTCCTTCAGGGGGTGATACAATGAGTACCACTGAGCTGTGTTATTTTAGCGTCAAAATGCCCTTCTGAGGGGACGTGTTCTTTAGAAATTAACATGGTATGTTCTTTGTAAAGAGGGGGCGGTTTCTGACAAACCTGTGTCCGAGATAATTAAAGTCGTGCATTTTCAACATATGGGAACAGGAAGCTCGTATCATGTAATGATCACTCTGTTACCCTGTTTCAAAACAACTATTCTACAAAACAGACAACATGATCCAAGTTAGGCCCCTGAAGAGCAGAACATACCCCTTTCTACACTACAAAGCACGCTCTCTTTCAGACGTGAACATCCGCGTTACATAACATACCAAATAAAAAAAACATGTAAGGGAAACACTGCCAGGGGCACTGTCTGCAGCCTTAAACAACCCTGAAATAAACACCGCAGCCAGAGAGGCCACGATTCCGAAATCAAGTCAAAGAGCACTTTAAGAGTGCAATATAAAACTGCTTAACGAATGGAGCTGCCACAATTTGGGGAACGACCCCTGGGACTTCCGCCACAGTCTCATAACTACCCTGCTCCCAGCAGTGACAGCACTTAATAACAAGCATTTGCAATGCAATAGGTCTCGCATTTATACGAGTTTGAGTTATTGGCATTGTAAATGACAATGCTTTTTATTTAAGTTTGGCAACATAAATAAAAGGCACTGTCATTTACAATGCCAATAGCACAAACTCGTATAAAAGCGAGATCTATTGCTTTGCAAATGCTTGTTTAAGTGTTACCACTTGATCACCCTATAGCTAAAACCCGGTGAAAGTGTGGTGTTAGACTGAATGACGAACTAATGGTATATCAACCCGTGTGTGTAAAACCTTGGTAAGGTTAGACCAGGAAGTACCTCCAATGCGGTTAAAGCACTGTAATTCTGCAAGTAAAACACTCTGCGTAAATTTGCAGTCTAACTCGGATTACCAAGTGATTAGTAACGTAAACAACAAAAACAGCATCTCTCTAATGCCGAAGTCTTGCCACTATATCAGTAAAGAGCACGATCTACGGAAGGTAAAAGATGGGAATGAGTATCATGAGAGCGCATGTATACGTGGCCCCGAACACCAGGAATTAAACGAGCGTCTGCTTACCAGAAGATCGTCATTTAACGTCCCGATTCTATGAAAGAGAAAGTCTATGTAAATAATCTGTGTAACTCTAGGCCGTAACGGAGGAACTGAAATGCAGTGCTTAATTCCTAAACAACTCCCCGCTCTTGCCTTCAAACGTTCCGTGCGCGAGAAAACCACGTGACCGCTGGAAGGCGTGTGCACGTCAAGACGTGTGGGAATTTTCTTTTATAAGGAAGGAAAGTGATCATACAAGCCTATGCAACTTTATTGAAAGGTGACAACCACTTTATTTTACACAAAACAAAGAAGCCAATCAACCATGATACGAAATCGGGGTGTCAATCTAGTACCCCTTCAAAGTAACACGTGCTTAAAACGTGAAAAATATACTCGTGCATCTTTGTAGATAAACATGCTTACTAAGTGAAAAAACGCAACCATGAAACAGAGAATCAAAACTAAGAAATAAAAAAAATAAGTCGAAATCCAAAGTTTGCGGCATGAGACAGCTTGATAATGGCTGTGCCAGGGACTGGGAGCAAGGAGAAGGTAGGGATTGAAAATTGAGTGGGCTTTAGAGAGAAGGAGGGAGGGAAGAAGAAAGCAGAAGGTGCGAATTTGAACATAACAGCTGCCCACTTTGGAAGTGGAGTACTAGGATTGGCTCCAAATCCAGTGGTTCTGAAAAAAATCGCTTTACCTCCCCACCCCGTGCCTAAACAGGAATGTGACCATGAGTCATGTAAAACAGCAGAAAAATAGACGTGGTAATTTTATGTACGAGAATGCGGCAATACTGAACGTTTTACCTTGCATGTAGTATATTCTTGGAAATGGCATACTTAAGTAAATGTCTGTACTGTGTTAAAGTTAACCAGACTCTAGTAGACTGGCTAACCATTGAGTTCAGAATGTGGAAAAACGTGGAAGCTCTGTGCTTGTTAGTTGGACGAAGTCCCTCTCAAATATGGCCGCCATGTAAAGGAGGCTTCCTTAGTCCTCTTTCCATTATGAACATCCCGCCCTCGCTCTGCGTCCTCGGCAGCAGCAACGATCGTCCAACACTGGTTGTTGCTGTGGCGTTTGCAGGTGAGAGAAGAGGCGGCAATATTATAAAACCAGTAGGCGATGTGCGATTACGGGGTATGAGCAAATAATGATGAAAAGTGCAATATATAATAAAAGAAAACGAGGCCTGATGGGCACAGAAAACATGTATTGCGCACACGGCAGCAGCAACGATCGTCCAACACTGGTTGTTGCTGTGGCGTTTGCAGGTGAGAGAAGAGGCGGCAATATTATAAAACCAGTAGGCGATGTGCGATTACCGGGTATGAGCAAATAATGATGAAAAGTGCAATATATAATAAAAGAAAACGAGGCCTGATGGGCACAGAAAACATGTATTGCGCAAGAGACAGAAAGTAAATAACAGCGGCATGTGATAAAAGCAAAAGGATGGGACGGTGTATAATTAAAACAAGAAGGGCTGGGCGAGAAGGGAGGGGGGAATGCCAGCAACAGAGGAGCCCGCGAAAGTGAAAGTGATCGTGATTACGATCGCTACAGAGGAAAGACACATGGCGCTGCGCGCGTGCACGTTCACGTGCACTGTAGCTTTAGGCCACGGCAGCACTTTGAAAAGCCCAGTTATAAAATGTCTCTTCGAGCCATTGGCTCGCGAGACCTAAAGAGCGCCACCCAGATATGCAAAGACCTTGGGGATGGGTAACACACGGTCCCTGGCTTCTGACGCCTCTTGCACCGTGGGTTCCAACCCTGCACCTCTGCATTTTACCCACACATGGGTCTACAGCACGCCACTGGTATACAAAGTATTTGAGGGAGCAGGGCACATAGAGGCCCTCTTGCACCGCAGCACTTTACCTGTTTAGGGGTCTACGTCCACCTTCCGGATATATACACCTCTTTGAGGGAGCAGGGCGCCTGGATGCATAGGGGGCGCTTTTGCAGCCCTCCACTTCACCTGCTTGGCAGTTTAAGGCCACCTTCCGTATATACAAAGTCCTGGGGGTTGGTAGCCTTTACATGCCCAGGGCCCCTCTGCACCGCAGGGTCCCCTCGTGCGCATCTGCACTTTACCCGCAACCGTGTGCCAGCGCCTGTCCCGGCTCAGTCCAAATCCCGCGGCCGGCAGCCGCTATCCCCGCCGGTGTAACCTGCCCGCCTGCCTCCTTCTGGACTCAAAAGTGACAGGGGGGGGAGGGGGGTGGGGGCTGGGAGTTATCTCTGAATCCCTTGCCAGCTCAACATTTACCCTTCCATTGCTCAAGGAGGAGTGAATATGGGGGCCTTCCTTTGTGCTTTGAAGCAGGTTAAAGAACTCCAGCAGGAAACAGCCATATTTCAGATGATCAGAAACCTCAATCACCAAGTCACACTTCTTTAAGGAAACACAAAACAATCGCCTTTAACTCCATACATCATCCACTAACTTCATTACTTCCAAAGATTGATGACATATTTAAAAACCGCAGCTGCTTAATCAATATCTGCATTCGATCATATATCTTTGTTCACCAAGCATATACCTCGGTCTATTATTTCATACTATGCAACTCGTGTACTGTGTCAAACGTTCACCGCTTTGCGTTCACAGACAGCAAATAGACGTACAAGTACGTGTGATTTGCACACATATATTTACGTTCTTATTTTGTCTATAATAAATACGGTATTCTCCGGTTTGAATTGTAACATAGGCCTTGTCCCTTTTAAGTCAGGGGTGTTACAATAATGTGTGTGACGTCACTTCCTGTGGTGTCACTACTTGTGTGATATCATCACTTGACACCACTGAGAGCTGTAGACGATAGGTCGACACTGTGTTTTTTGGGACCTGTGCCCTGAGACTTGGCATCCGAGTTAGGGTGTGAAGCTCTCAAGTGCATTTTCCAGATCTGAAGTTGTGTGTAACTATTTTGTTTTTGGAAGGACTTTTTCCTTTTTGGCTGATACGTGTGCTAAGTTGAACTTTTCCCTTCTCTGCCCTTCCTTTGTTAAAAGTGGAATGACCTAATAAATGACCTAGTGGTTTAAAAGGGGAGCCCCCAAAGCTCCAGGTTTTGCGTGAACCGCTGTAATAACTACAGGAAACATCTAGTAGACCGTTATATTCATGTCTTTTTACATTTTACCTGCCCAGGCTCTCCAAAACCATCCTCTGCCAGTCAAAATACGCGTTTTTACGGAAACAACTGGCACTCAATAAAGTGCCTGATCTGCAAACGTCCATCAAATTGTGAATTCAGTATAACATTTGCCTGTGCCTTTCAAGGCATCCCTGGTTGCGAAGTACATCATACGTTGTATACTAAACATATCTTCCAGAGAATAATGTGCTTCTACAGTGTGCCTGAAACTCATTAGTAGAATACAAAAGAAGGGAATCTAAGTTGTACTTTGTGCGTCCATGTGCAAAATCACCAGAAATGTTCTCTGAGGAAACTACAGCATATATCTCTGACGCAGTACCCTGGCCCCACCCTTCGCATACCCCATGCACTCCCCTCCTGGGTCAGAGGGAGGCAGGAGAAGCGGGGGAGGGGGGGTCTGACAGGATTGGGACCTCTGAAAAATAAATTGGGTCACCTCATCCTGTAGCTGCCCCAGGGACCGCAGTGGTGATTAAATGCTAGGGGGACTTTCTGTAAACATTGCTTATTTTCAAACCAGGTTTTACGCAGGTCTGCTATTTAGCTGGAAATTGTGGGTTACCGGACTCATGGATCTATGGATGAGATTTAAGTTTGACCTCATGGTCACTCGTTCAAATCCCAGCAGGCCTGGTCACATCCTTTTTTCCTTCAGGGGGTGATACAATGAGTACCACTGAGCTGTGTTATTTTAGCGTCAAAATTCCCTTCTGAGGGGACATGTTCTTTAGAAATTAACATGGTATGTTCTTTGTAAAGAGGGGGCGGTTTCTGACAAACCTGTGTCCGAGATAATTAAAGTCGTGCATTTTCAACATATGGGAACAGGAAGCTCGTATCATGTAATGATCACTCTGTTACCCTGTTTCAAAACAACTATTCTACAAAACAGACAACATGATCCAAGTTAGGCCCCTGAAGAGCAGAACATACCCCTTTCTACACTACAAAGCACGCTCTCTTTCAGACGTGAACATCCGCGTTACATAACATACCAAATAAAAAAAACATGTAAGGGAAACACTGCCAGGGGCACTGTCTGCAGCCTTAAACAACCCTGAAATAAACACCGCAGCCAGAGAGGCCACGATTCCGAAAGCAAGTCAAAGAGCACTTTAAGAGTGCAATATAAAACTGCTTAACGAATGGAGCTGCCACAATTTGGGGAACGACCCCTGGGACTTCCGCCACAGTCTCATAACTACCCTGCTCCCAGCAGTGACAGCACTTAATTACGAGCGCCACCCAGATATTCAAAGACCTGGGGGATGGGTAATATAGGGTCCCTGGCTTCTGACGCCTCTTGCACCGTGGGTTCCAACCCTGCACCTCTGCATTTTACCCACACATGGGTCTCCAGCACACCACTGGTATACAAAGTATTTGAGGGAGCAGGGCACATAGAGGCCCTCTTGCACCGCAGCACTTTACCTGTTTAGGGGTCTACGTCCACCTTCCGGATATATACACCTCTTTGAGGGAGCAGGGCGCCTGGATGCATAGGGGGCGCTTTTGCAGCCCTCCACTTCACCTGCTTGGCAGTTTAAGGCCACCTTCCGTATATACAAAGTCCTGGGGGTTGGTAGCCTTTACATGCCCAGGGCCCCTCTGCACCGCAGGGTCCCCTCGTGCGCATCTGCACTTTACCCGCAACCGTGTGCCAGCGCCTGTACCGGCTCACTCCAAATCCCGCGGCCGGCAGCCGCTATCCCCGCCGGTGTAACCTGCCCGCCTGCCTCCTCCTTGACTCAAAAGTGACAGGATCCTTATCGCACAGTCCGGCCTCGCGCTTCAGATGGTGCCTTATCGGCACGATTTCGAGCGTGGCTTAAATAAGAAGCGCTGACTCATCACAGGAGAGCTGCAGGCTGGGGTTGTTGTTCAGTCCCAGCTGTTTGCACGCACGCACAAAAACACACCTCCCAGTACTTTATAACAAAATACACACTCAGTCCATTCCCTCGCGGCTGGTGCCCTGCACATTCGTTAAATGTACACCGCGACCAGTTAGGCTTTAACTACCACGTTCAAAACTGCAAACGTCAGGGGCCTGCTGCTGCACTAATGCCGACTCATACTTTTTGACGCGCTTCTGGGAAGTTTCGTGATTCGGTCATTGCGATTCAAATTAAAGTGCCTTGAAGCCTCTGCTGCTGAGCCAACGTTCTAACCTTGCCGCAACTGCCGCCTGTTTCCACTATTGAATTGTGTACGCAAGTTTATATTCTGCAGTCATAAATTCTGGAGGAACGCTCTCCAGTCAACAACCCAGTGGCCCTAGAAGTGCTTATGTCCATTCGAGTGCACACGAGGCACATGCCGGAGCTGTTCGCGCGCAGATCCCCTTACCGTGCTCTCCAACTCCTCCTGCAGACAGCCGAGGTGCGCTCGCGCCGGCCGCTACTGCAACCAGACGTGCACCCAGGCTGCGCGCCCATCCAGGAGGGCGCGTCTCTCTCACACTTAAGGTGCCCGGAGGGCTGTGTCCCCGCCAGCGTCTGGGGCCTCCCAACAACAACCCGTCCTCCTGTCTGAGCTCCCGCGAAAGCAGGCATAGCAACATTGCAGGCCTCCCCGGGCAGTAATTCTCGGGAATCGGATTACAAGAAACTCATTGGCCATTAGCGCCGTTTTCCTTTGTTTTTGCGTCCGCGTGTTCAGTAATAAGCCAATTAAAAAAAATGCTAACGTTTTGGTGTTCAGGAATTACTTTAGTGTGCCCACTTTTATTTATACGTGCAGACAGTCACATGGAGGTGGGGGGCACATGTGTACGTTTTTTTGGGATCATATGATTGTGTGTAATTCTAGTTCAAACACACCCTGTCACAACTCGCCGATTTGTATTCTCCCTTTATCTCAACCCCCATCCCTCCATTAATTGAAACCAATTCCTACGTTTATTAAGGTGTTACTTTAGTTGTTAACTTTTTTTACCTCCCCGCTTCTGTCAGTCTCAAGGTTGTTATTAGCGGATAAAACAATTCATAATACAAACACAATACATGTAAAATTCGACACAGTATAATCAAATATCCAAATTCCGCCACATCGACACACTAACATTAAAAACAAGCATTTGCAATGCAATAGGTCTCGCATTTATGCGAGTTTGAGCTATTGACATTGCAAATAACAATGCTTTCATTTTTGTTTTCCTTTTTAAAACATAAATAAAAGGCATTGTCATTTACAATGCCAATAGCTTACACTCGTGTAAATGCGAGACCTATTGCATTGCAAATGCTTGTTTAGAATCTCGAGGGCCACAGACAGACCAATTCAAGTGTCCCAGTCTAGCGCAGAGGAACCCAAAGAGCCCCTCCCTGCTCCATGGAAGAGTTTGATGGCCTGAACCACACACATAACTAGAATTAGGACACAGAACTAGGCTTAAATAGCTTGTCATGGTAGTCGGAGAAGAGTGCCATGACGCGGTGGAACAACTATCAGCATGGTTTGCAAATGTCTGAGGCAACCCACAAACTATAGGCTACACACATGCCACATATACATGCACGCACACGTGCAAGGAAAACAATCTTTTTTTACTAACACCAAGGGTGTCCCACCACCACATTTATTTAAAAGCATCCTACACACCTATTTGCAGACTTTGGAGTGAAAGGGGATTCCAGTCATGACAAACATGCATGGATGTACAAGGAATGGTCAGTAGAAAGTCAAACAATGTAGAGCTGTCGATAGGCCAATATCCAACCATCTGTCACTTGCCGGGCCCGGGTGGAGTACCATGCTAGTGAACACTTGAAACTGGGGCTCCTAACACAATTCTCCAATACAGGAAACACACTTGGTTTGTTGGGAATTTTGAAATCAGGAGCAGGATTCAGGGTAGCACCATTGCAGGCTTTCAAACCTGCAGTATTATTGTTCAATTAAACAAAATAATATGGAGGGCTTTAAGTTTACAATCTCTGTCAAATCTGGTGCAAATCAGACTGTCTTAGCCAAGACCTTTTAATTTTACTAACATTACATATAAATATAATATACTTACTTAAAGGGGCTTTCAGCCCACCCTCTTCATTCATTTTATTTCCACCCACTACAGGGTCAGTAGCGGCACATGGTGGGAGTGCTGCCGGGCGCTGACATGGGGCGGGGGAGGGGCAGGGTGGGGGTAGTAAACTGCAGAATACGGCCACACAGAGGTAAGTACACAAACAAATAAATAAAACGAATTTCGTTGCTCGCACTGCATCGCCAAAGGCAGCGAGTCAGTCCACTTCAGCCACTGGATAACTTCAGTGTGAGTGAAGTCAATCTTCTCTTTCAAAAGGAGCACATCCACACACAAAGTAGTTCCATCCAGTGTCAGGCATTAAAATGGCAATGTGTGCTTTGGAAGCTAAAAAATGGTAGTGCTCTTAGCCAATGTTTTTATTTTATATTAATGAGGCCCCAGCAGCAGCACCAACAATAACGTTTACAAAAACAATAACAAAGCAAATCAATCTATGACAAAGACAAAAATCTGCCAGCTAACGCCAGGCATGTAGGTTTTGCCACAGTGTATTATTATTTTACTGCAGTGTCACATTTGTGCCACTAGGGTGAAATTTGCAATTTGAGTGGAAAATCAGGAGAGGTCTGAAACTTAAGCATGGGATGAATCACATTTGCCAGTGGGTGCAAACAAATTAATTAGTCAACCTAAAATGATGCCTTTCCTTAATTTCTGCATGTGAAGTCACGGAAAGTACAACAGTTTTGCAAGCAAACTGGCAGGTAATCTGGGTTTTTGGGGCGAACTTTCAAGACCTCTTCTGTATTCTTTAGTATTAGGTCGAGATTTTGAGACCTGTTGTATATTCATTAGTTTATTCTTCTTTGTGGGCTTACAGCTTTTCATTTTTAATTTCAGTGTCCTTAAAAATTCCTTGCTTGCTAGTGGTCAATCCTTTCTCTTTGTCCCACCTTTTTGGCTTTTGTTTCCTCCCACGGAGCAAGGACCAAGTACCTTATCTTTATGCTTTGGTTGTTTATCTTTTGTTTCACGGACTATTGTTATATTTCTTTCCTTCTCGTGTTAAACTGTGGTTGTGTTTTCAGCTTTGGTGCCCGTTTTTTTATTGCATCTTCCCTCCCGCCCCCTCCTTCCCCTGTTGTTGCTGCCATCTTCCTGCACCTCTCGCTCCGTTGCCTGTTTGACACAGTGATAGGAAGATATATCCCAAAAGAAAGAAAAGAGTACAGGTTTTGGCATTCCTTCCCTGCCCTTGAAAAAGCTGGTTTGCGCTGAGCAGTGATCTCATATCTCACAACCTAAGCGCAGCTCATCATGTGACTATTTCTGTCTGGCTGAGACGCTGCTCTCCGAGACGGTGCGGAGCTAAGTGAGAGCTATCCATGATGAGCGTATTCTGCATGAAGAGGGAGGAGGCCCAAAGAGAGCAGATGAGCAGTGGCTGCATACAATTCTGTGGGATTCCAGTCTCCAGCCTGCTTCTTTTTTGCCCATGTTATATTTAAGGTCTCGCCTGACCCAGCGCATGCGCTTGTCTGGCAAGACTTATTGAGAGGGCTCCAAAAAGTGCTACCAGGCCAGCCTAGAGCTACAATGCATGTGCGCGGGCTCGCGCGCCACGCTTGACCGCGATTACTTTCACTTTCGCGGCCGCTTTGATGTTTGATCGCAATCGCGATCACCTTCGCGGCCGCATGACCGCTTGGCATAACCAATAGGTCTCGCTTTTGGGACCTTATAAGTATTTACTTATGCAGCTGTTGCATGGCTAAACACTTATAAGGTCCCAAAGGCGAGACCTATTGGCTATGCCAATGCTTGTTTTAACTGTCTTCCCTGCTGTTACTGTGCCGAGGTACAGCATTTCTTCTTCCACCTGTCCCCTTCTTGCTCCTCTGGGTCTCTGTTTCTCTTCTCCCTCTGTCTCCCACAGTACTCGTTTCCAAATGGGAGGTTGTAGAGATGGGAGCTGAATGCACTGGGCACCGTGAACTACAAGGCGAGATGAGGTTTGACTCAACGGCTAAGTCCAATAAGGTTTTAAATGCTAACGGTTGATAGCTGCATTGGTGTGTTAGTGCCACCAACACGCGTTTGGGGGGCTGTTGTTAACCAGTAGCGGATTTGGGCCGCATACCTGCGTCTAGCTCCATACGTGTGTGGCCAGAAGGAGAATAGAATTCCAGAGATGCATTATTGTTCCAGACACCCCAGTGTGTGGTTTTATTTAACCAGCAGGTAGGAGAGCTTGCAGCATATCCCTGCCACGCACCTGCACCCAATTCCATGTGACTGGCTGCTGGCACCATTGCATTGATGCATTATTGCCACGGAAACCCCAGTGGGTGGCTCTCCTTTACCGTGCTGAGTATTAGCAATGATGATTCCAAAACGGCATAGGAAATAAACTGCTACTTAAAGCGTTCTTCAAGCCCTTACTTAATGGTTAATGACATCTGGCACCAGGGTGCTTCAATCGTTTCATGCAGTAAGAACGTAGCAAACAATTACACATGATTATATTTTAACACTGAACAGGTTATAGATAAAATATTTCTAATTTGATTAAAAATTAAAGGCTACAAATCAGCATGTTTTGGACATCCTTAATGGGTGCAAGAGCACAATGGGATGCTCTGAGCTGCCCTGGCAGCAGAGCTCTAAGTGGGCCGGGTCTCACCGGGTCTGAGCACGGGCAGTTTTTAGGTCTCGTCTGAGCCAGCGCTTTAGCGCTGCTCTCGCGAGAGCTTTTGTTAATGGGAGATTTGGAAGTGCAAGCTAGTGCTTTCAGGCCTCCAAATACAGTGCATGTGCGCCGGGCGCGCGCACCTTTGGCAGCCTGCATGATCACTTTCGGCCGCTTTGATGTTCTCAGTGAGCAGCGCGGCCACTGAGAACATCAAAGCGGCCGAAAGTGATCATGCAGGCTGCCAAATGGTGCGCGCCCCCGGCGCACATGCCAGCCTGCGTGCCTCTCTCCCCTACCCCCTCCTTATCCCACTTCCTGCTTGTTTTCTTTCCTTTATTAATACATTTAGCAAATGTATAGTGTTGTCCGTATTGCTGGTGCTTGTGGTGTCCTTCAGGCTGCACCGTGATTCAGGGCGCCTCCTTGTGCAGCAAGACTGCCAACAAGCTTTGCAATTGCAGCTGCTCGTACAATATCCATCCCCCCCTCTTGCAACTCGTTTGTTTGGAACCAACCTCCCCACTACCGCCATACCTAACCCCCATTGTGTTGCACAAGCAAACGGAGGATATTAGCGGCTCTTTGTGAACGAGGTCAGGAAGACGCGCTAGCGTCCAACACCTGTCTAGCTGGCACCTGGCTCCATGCCGTGTTAATTAGTTTCTTGCTTTCCTGCTTTGTTATTCACTGTTTACGGTTTATACAACTTTTTCACAGAGGACCTGCGCGGCCGTCTTACTGCCTCCATGTGTACTTGGTTTATTAACAAACACTATTTCTTTACTAATACATTTTGCGGGCTTACAGTCTTGCTTTTGGTATTTCTATAAGTATAAATGTAGCGCATATAGCATCATGTATACTGCGCTGCATTGGGAATTGCTGTTACATTACTACGAGCCGCTGCTCACAAAGCGGCTTTCCCCATTTTACAAGGCCCATTTCTGTTACTGATACTCAGCTGAAATTGCAAGAAGTGCCGTATAGGCCGCTGCTAACAAACCTACCTGACAATGGTGTGTGCCATATAAAAACTGCACAGGCTTCCAGTGGGATTGTGTGAACGTTTACAAGTTAGTTCCGTATTATGTGCGTTGCCTGCTGTAAATATATTGTTACCGCTTCGTTTGCCTCTATTACTACCATTAGTGCTCTCGCAGTACTACACTGTACCCCTCTTCTCTATTCCCGTCATTTCTACTATTACATTGCAGCATGGTGCCCCTTTGCTGTATTCCGTCATCACTGCTATCACACTAGGCCTTCGTGCCCCTCTGCTGTATCTCGTTATTCCTGCTATTACGCTGCCCCACTGTGCCCCTTTGCTCCTTTTCGCTCACGCCTGTCATCACTACACCACCAGCACCAGAACATTGTGCTTCTCCCACTATTACTGTTATGACAAACTGCACCATGTCTCTTCGCCGCATCCTCGTTATGACTGTTACTATACTACTACACCGTGCTTCTCCTCTCTACTGTCGTCATTACTACTATTGCATTACACCACTCTGTCCCTCTGCTGTCTCCTACAGCATTGGTCCCTCCGCTGTATCCTTGCCACAACTCCTATCACACACCTACGCTGTGCCGCTCCTGTCTGCTGCCCTCGTTATTATTATTACACTGCGACACCGTGACCTTCCGTTGTATTACCGCTATCGCTGCTACACCCTCACCGTGCCCGTTTTTTCTAAAACCCATTATTATTGCTATTACACCACAGCACCGTGTCACTGTGCTATATTCCCGCCATCGCTACTATTACATTACAGCACGGTGCCGCTTCGCTATGCCCCCGCCATCCCTGCTGATACACTACAACACTGTACCCGTCCACTGTACCTTCGCCATCACTACTATTCTACCAGTCCGCCTGCTCCCAGAAGGCTCTGCACACCCTGCAATGCTGACCTCATTATCGCCCCATCCCTTAACCCACCCTTGCATTCCCCATGCTTGCTTGTTCTGTTTGCAGGTACATGTAGGCTGTGATTATATAATTCATAGAAGCAGTTCAGGGAAGAGATAGCGAGGGAAGGGCACACCCCGCAGCCCCTCCTTTGTCTCTTCATAAAATGAGCAAAGCCAGGTCTCCCACTGCTCTGCTTTGGACCTGCAGGTCCACTGTACACACATTGTGCTTGTACCCCAACATATCCCTCGACTCCCTACCCACACAGCTAACCCAGTACACCTTGCTCTTGATATACACTTGAACACTATACAGACAGCGCTCTACCAATGCTCCTCAACATGATCTCTTTTCATGGGTACGCATAGTGCTATGTTGTCACTGAATGACATGCCTTTTATGTCCTAGCATCTTTAGAGTAAAAGTATGCAATGATGCAAAAAGCTGAGAAAGTTTATTGCAGAGGATAACATGTCATATGACGTCTCTGTCCGCGACGGCACGACTTTTGCTAATTAATACTCAGTAATTCTAGGATTGCTAAAATGTGACTGCCCAGTTAATGGCCATTATCTTAACATTACATGGGGTCTGGTTTTTTTACGCTTCACTGAATCCAGTGTTAACTGTACAAAAACCCAAACTATGTGTCAATACTTATGAATGTGATCATCAACAAAGCACACCGCATTGGATGTACATACACTGGGAGTAATGGGCTATTTCTGTTAAGGCTGCGACGCATGCCACGTATTCTGTGTAATGCTCCTGCTTGCCCCTTGTGACACACCAGGAAGTGTCTCAGCCGCGGAGAACAATCAGCTGTCTACGGGGCAGCAGGGGCCCCTGTAGGAATCCGGGGCTGTCACTCCCACCAGCATCAACTGGGCCTGGTAAGTCTACCTCAACCGCCCCTGGGTGTGTCCGACTGACAACAGACTTCCATGACTCAGTGCAGCAACAGGCCCAGCGAGGCACAACCTACCTCTGCCCTCCCCCCACGTATAATAGCACATTCTGTGTGGTGCTTGCTTCAATTACTACTTTGAAAGTGAAAGAAAGAGTTCTGAGCGCTTCTCACTGGGGAATAGAGAATCTACCATGTGAAGGCAGAGTATGCAGCCTTTCAGCCTTCTAACAAGTGTCTCACACCCCTGGCTCAACTACATAGACCTCCATGGAGCTGGATAAGTAAGGACCCCCATGTGACTCCGTTATCTCTGGTATACCCTTATTCAAGTTGTGGTTTTAAGCTAAACAAAGCAATGCATTATGGGAGCTATAGTCTTGTGTCAATTAAATTAAAGCCTATTGTAAGGCACCACAGCAGTGACAGACAAAAGGAAAGGCTATGGTTAGAATAATCAAACTCCACTTCATACCACTCCACAACACAAAATACAATTCCATATATTTACACTCCATAACACACTGTCCCACACCACATAATTCCAATACACTAAGTTCCACATAATTAATAGCCACATAGTTCCACAGCACTCCATGCCACATAATTCCACTCCATATATCAACTCCACACCACACAATTACACAACTAGCTAATCCAATACATCCCATATAATTCCACTACACACAACATGCATACACTTCATAACACATAGGTAAAAGACATTGCTATGTACAATCCCAATTGTTCTAACTCAAACAAATGCGAGACCGGTTGCATTTCCAATGCTTGGTTAACATGCTGCTGCTGAAATTATGATCTTTTTGTGTCTGTTCGGATCCCCAAGTGGCAGCAAGTGAGTGGCACTTTCTTAAAAGTGAAATTAATGTTAATAATGTTAATAATTCGTTGAATGAGGTCGTTTACGGGGTTCTGTCGCCACGACTATGGACCAAGTATAGTCCCCTTTTTTATTTTTTAAAGTGTTTTTCACCTTCACTGTTACGCAGCTTAATCCATTGCTTCCTTGCTTTGGTGCGCGCAGCTGCCGCAGCTCCACGCGCTAGACATCCTTTGCTACTGGTGAACTGGAACTTTAATGCTTAATACTGCAAGTCCCACAATGCAACTGGCGTGAGCTATTCACGCCTGATGTGGAGTGTCTCAGTATCTCTGGCAATGTAATTCCGGCTTTAAAAAAAGCAACAGAGAAGTATTCAGGAGCTTGTGAAGGAAACCACTTTCAACTTAGCTTAAGTAAAACTCTCTTCACTACATCTATATACATTTGCATTTTAATTTTTATTCACAGAGCCTCACAATTTTGGGTACAGAGAAGCTGTAATTTATGGCACCGCTAGGGCTGCCCTGCCAGGATCCGAGATTCGCGTCCTTAAAGTTGTCGATTTATTTCCAAATTTTCAGCATCATTGCTGTGAAATGGTTTTCCAGCATAATTCCTATTCCCCCTCGCCTTAAAACAAATTCTGAACCATGTTGGATTCCATGCATGTTTGTTTGTGGTGGGCATGCCTCTGCACTACATACTTGCACAATGCGGTGAGTTATTTATCTATGCACACTGCAAAAGTCTCTGAGCACGCACTCGGGTGTAGAGGAAACATGTGGACGTGGTGGCGGGTCAGGTGGCAGAGTAAAAGAGGTTGTATGCAGTTTTACTGTGAGGTACCTGGTGAGACAGGGAATCTTGGAGTTGATGGGGTGACTAGAGAGGAAGGCAGCCCATGGAGCAAGTTCTTGCAGGCATTTCTGTAGGGCAGTGGTGTTCACACTTTTTAATGCCGTGCCCCCTTACTCCTCCCAGCATTAAAAACAAAACTACAAATCATTGGGGGGGCCCCAGAATTTTTCACAGTTAATCTATTACATTTACAATTTTTAAATGTCTAGTCTTATTTAAACAGTACAGTTTTGTTACACCTTTAAATTAACTAGCATTTGCAATGCAATAGGTCTCGCATGTATACGAGTTTGAGCTATTGGCATTGTAAATGACAATGCCTTTTATTTAAGTTTAAAAAAACAAAGCTTAAATAAAAGGCATTGTCATTTACAATGCCAATAGCTCAAACTCGTATAAATGCGAGACCTATTGCATTGCAAATGCTTGTTTAAAGGGGGCCTCGAAACGGGTCTCTATCGGGCTCTGTTTTGAGTCTTGGCAGAGGCGGTCCATTTTTTCCGGACTGCAGTGACAGCAGCCTGCTGTCACTGCAGTCCGGAAAAAAGTGCCAGGGCACAAAACAGAGGCCAATAGAGGCCTGTTACCAGACAGCAGGCACATCGATGTGCGCAGCTCACACTGCTCTTCTCATTAGTGGAGAAGTTACGGCATGACCTCATGCCAGGTGAGCGTTGTAGGGGAAGGGAAATCCTTTAAAGAGAGTAATTTTCTCTTTGGATTTCCCTTCCCTTCTTGAAACTCAGGAGCAGCAACATTGTCGTGGTCTCACCAAGGCTTTAAGTGGAAGCTTTTTAAATACTATATACAAGCCATAGTTCAACACATCCAATTGGCCGCACACTGCTCGTCTTACCAGCAAGTTGCCCCAAGGAACTATGGTCCATGTAGTGGCGACGGCGAGTACGCCTGTGCCACAGTGTTGAAAGGAAGTAGGTGTAGCATTAGCCATCCCTGGACACGTGTTTCGAGGTAGTTGCCTCTCGTCAGCAGGGAGTAGGTGAGTGTAATGGGGTGCCGCGTAGACTGCCAAAGACGTATTAACAGGTAACGTACCACTCATGGCGTGCAGGTGCTGGTCCAGGGCCCGTCGGCCCAATAGCTCAAGGGAGCCTCAGTACAACACATCCAATTGGCCGCACACTGCTCGTCTTACCAGCAAGTTGCCCCAAGGAACTATGGTCCATGTAGTGGCGACGGTGAGTACGCCTGTGCCACAGTGTTGAAAGGAAGTAAGTGTAGCATTAGCCATCCCTGGACACGTGTTTCGAGGTAGTTGCCTCTCGTCAGCAGGGAGTAGGTGAGTGTAATGGGGTGCCGCGTAGACTGCCAAAGACGTATTAACAGGTAACGTACCACTCATGGCGCGCAGGTGCTGGTCCAGGGCCCGTCGGCCCAATAGCTCAAGGGAGCCTCAGTACAACACATCCAATTGGCCGCACACTGCTCGTCTTACCAGCAAGTTGCCCCACAGAACTATGGTCCATGTAGTGGTGACGGCGAGTACGCCAGTGCCACAGTGTTGAAAGGAAGTAAGTGTAGCATTAGCCATCCCTGGACACGTGTTTCGAGGTAGTTGCCTCTCGTCAGCAGGGAGTAGGTGAGTGTAATGGGGTGCCGCGTAGACTGCCAAAGACGTATTAACAGGTAACGTACCACTCATGGCGCGCAGGTGCTGGTCCAGGGCCCGTCAGCCCAATAGCTCAAGGGAGCTCCCTTCTCTTTTTGAAACTCAGGAGCAGCAACATTGTCGTGGTCTCACCAAGGCTTTAAGTGGAAGCTTTTTAAATACTATATACAAGCCATAGTTGCTGCTTATTTAGCTTATGCAAGTAACAACCATCGACAAAGCCAATAGTCCTGAATTTTTGTAGGTATTATGTTACTTATGTTACTTGTTATATCATATATCTGAATGCGATGACCGAAACAGCAAAATACAGGTCGGGCGGCACACTATGCTAAGCACAGATTTTGAGCTTGTGTGTTTTAATCCACACCTTTAAATAAATTGGCCACTCCCCTTTGAGAGATCCCCCAGTTTTTTCGTCCCACTTAAAGCCCTGCCTGGCAGGATGTCCCTCTTTGCAGCCTTGCACGCCATGAAGATGAGCTGTGTAAGAGTGCTGCATGTTTTTTAAACCTTTCACCTTTTTCTCTTCCTGTTGCATTTTCTTCCTTTTAATATTTGCGCATCTGTAAGGACCCTCCCATTATTTACATATACTGAATATGCTGTTTGTGCTGTACCATTGTTTTAGTACTTTCCCTTTGAATAACTCAAATTTCTGCAGTGCATGACTAACCTCTTTGTCCACAACCTTGCGGCCCACTATAACCACTCAATGCTTAATGTACTAGACTCAGTTGCACCACTACAGCTTAAAACAATGTTCTCTAAACTCTCCAAACCATGGTTTAATGATCGTCTTAATTACGAAAGAAGAACTTTAAGACTTGCGGAATGTTTGTGGAGATCCTATCCCTCCCCTGAACATCTCTACCATTTGAGATCCCTGCGAAGCATATACAATAAACGCATCAGATGCTCGGAGGCCACCTTTTTCAGAACTCAACTAGAGCAAGCAAAAAAAGTCCCAAAAAACAGTTTGAACTCATCAAGTCCCTAGCTAGCAGCCATCCTAATCTCTCGTCACTGGATCAAGGGACATTTCCAAACTGTGAAACTGAATTACGCTCTGCCCTTGATCACCTGTCGATCAGTCCACTGGAAACCCTCCATCTCCCAGGGTTGGATATCACTGACCCAGCGCAGCCCTACCTCCCCAAAAACAATGCATACTGGAGTCTGTTCCAAACCTTGAATGAATGCACTATGCGCCAAATGCTGTTGACTTTGAAACCTTCTTATCACTAATGACCTTCTGCCATGAAACCTTTTCCCGGAAATTAAATCCTCCTTACTAACACTTTGAACTACGATTGTCAATGCATCACTTCGACAAGGTACTATTCCGGATTGCCTAAAATCGGGTCAAGTAACCCTGATTCTAAAGAAACCATCTGTTGGTCCCACGGACCTTCATAACTTTCGCCCAATCTCTAACATTCCCACCTTGGCAAAGCTCCTGGAGAAATGTGTGCTTGCCCAACTCTGTAACCACAGCGACCATTTCCAACTCCTGCACCAATGCCAATCTGGTTTCTGCCCGGGCCATAGTACAGAGTCTGCACATATGCACATTGTCTATGATGCGCTAAGAATGTTGGACCATAATGAGTCTTGCTTATTGATCCTTCTTGACCTCTCGTCAGCATTTAATACTGTCAAACACGATAACCTAATTGACCTCCTGGAACACAGGATGGGGCTGTCTGGGCCTGTATTAAACTAGCTCTCTTCATTCCTTCATAACTGATCCCAAAGCATTGAGGTGAACCAATCCCTGTCCCAGCCAGCTCCGGTCACTCTGGGGTTTCCCCAGGTTCAGCGCTTTTTCCCACGCTTTTTAACCTGTTCATGGAGCCTCTGGCAGAAATTCTGAAATCATCTAGCATTCCCTATCATATGTATGCAGATGATACCCAACTATACCTGAAGATCACCTCCCCGAGGACATTCAGTCCCTCAACTCAGTCCTGCGGGAAACACAAAGCTGGCTGACACGTAACCACCTGAAGTTAAATGCTCAAAAAACGGAATTCCTTCTAATCTCACCCCTCAAACAATCTCAGGTCATGGAACAATAGTTGAATCAGCTTACTGCTCTTAACTGTAGACCTCACCTCGTGGATTTGGCGACCTCTCTGGGTATTATATTAGGCAAAAGTCTGAACATGCAGAAGCACATCAGTTCCCTCACCAAAGGAGTGAACTTCCAACTCAGTATCCTAAGGAAACTCAAACCCTATCTCCCTGCTCATGACCTAAAGGTTGCAGTGTAAGCATTAGTGATATCAAAGCTGGACTATGGTAGCACCACGCTTTGCGGCTTGCCCAGAGTGAAGACGGCTCCTATTAGGGTTGCCCTCAATTCTGCTGCTAGGCTCATAACTGGCACTAAAAAATACAACCATATTTCTTCTGATTTGCCGGCCCTGAATTGGCTTCCATATGAAACTCGGATACAGATAAAAATTGCATGCATGGCACACAAAGCCATCCACTTCAAGACCCCGCTTTACCTCGCTCAGAAACTGGAGCTCTCATGTGGTTCGAGAGCCTCCAGAAGCACCAGCTTCCTATTGCTCAAACCACAAAAATTCAAGAAAAAAAGACCTACAATCAAGCCTTCTGAGGTATGGTTCCGAGGATCTGGAAGTCCCTTCCCCCGAAGTCAGGGTGAACCCTTCCACTGTCCTCTTCAAAAAAGATGTCAAAGAGCTCTTGATGAAGACATTTCTGCCTCAGTCTGGCTTCTCCATTTGACACTGGGGCCATAGCCGTTGATTTGTGATCCAGCTCCCTGGCTCACGAGAATGTCAGACATGATAAAACTGTGAATTTTTTGCTTTGTTGATTCTGTTTTGTTTGCTTGTACCCTTCTTGATGCATAATCTGTAAAGCGCTCTGATACCCTCGGTGGTTATGTTCGCGCTATATAAAAATTTCAAAATAAAATAAACCTCTGTGATTTTCACAGCACACACCTGGGTTGCACGTTCCCAAAATGGTGACAATCTTTAACTGATACTTGCATGCCAAGCCCCGCTTCTAAGAGGTGATTGCAGTATTTCTTTGAATAAGCTTCAATTTGGAGTGTAGCTGTCACAGCATGCCCTGCAGTCTTAGGCCCAGTCCCAATGTGGACAGTGGGCTTTGTACGCAAAAGCTCCACAAAAGACTGCAGCCTGCCCCAAGGAACCCCTTCAGGAGCTGGCCAAAGCACATATAGTAGAGGTGTGCATTATTGCTTCTCACTTGACTGTGGCTCCTAGTGTTTGCTATGTGCCCTGCAATAAGCCGCATACGTAGAGAGTGACTTGTTTCCTGTAGCCCCATCATTGAGCAATCTGCTGGGCTCTCACAGACTGCTCCATTGCTCCTTGTCCTACCTGAAACACACTAACCTTCCCCAGACACCGACTCACCAGTCACGGTGCCATCTCCTGGCACCTCCCATGATGGTGACCCCAGCTGTATCCCAGGCCTTAAGTCGACACAGAGAGGGTGGCATGTTACCCTTGACACTGATCAGCCAGCCTCATTGGGGACCCTCCTGGCAGCTTAGAGGTCCCATACAGGTCCCTCCTGCCCCATGCTTTAAATCTAACACCAACTTGATGCTATCACAGTGCCTTGCTTCCCATCTGCCCTCCCCGCTTGCTGTCCCCAACCCCTATGAGCAGGTGCCATCCAACACTGTAATGTGTGCTCTCCACCCTCTTAAAGCTGGCGCTCCCTAAGCATCTGCATGAGGAGCTCTCCACCCCTTCCCACCCTAGTATCCCCAACGCTCCACATCTTGTGCACCCCTCCCTCCTTGAACATGGTATTAGTTTGTGCCTTAGTGCAGTGGAAAGATGTTCCCAAAAAACCATTAATATACAATCCAGGCACAGAGTGGGCAGCACCAATGGGAGCTTCCAGAACGCAAGGGCAGCAGCAGTGACAGCCTCCTCGCGCTCACAGAAGAGGAATGATGTCAGCAGCAGAAGTACAAAGCTTTCCCGTGTGTGCAGAATAGGGGTTGCTGTTGCAACCTCTACTGAGAATTAGTCAAGTTTGAACATATGATAAATTCAAAATACGATTGGTCACACACCTGGCATAATTAAAGCTGCTTTTGATTCTGCTTGCTGGCAATAACTAAGCTACTGTCTTTAGAACGAAAATCCTTTTTGCTTGTTTTTCTAATCAAAAGTTACTGAAAAACTGTTAGCAAATGAGGTAAATTCATGGTATTACCCAACTTTTAAGCCTCAATCAACATTTTATATAAATGAGTCTATTCTCGAGAAGCCATCACTAACTGAAAATGAGTATACACACGAAGGAGACGATTTCTATAAACAAGCATTTGCAATGCAATAGGTCTCGCATTTATAGGAGTTTGAGCTATTGGCATTGTAAATGACAATGCCTTTTATTTAAGTTTGGTTTTTTTAAAACATAAATAAAAGGCACTGTAATTTATAATGCCAATAGCTCAAACTCGTATAACTGCGAGACCTATTGCATTGCAAATGCTTGTTAAAGAAGTAATGTTTGGCGCGGATCCCAAAATCATCTAACAGGAAGGCATGTAAGATGTCTGAACGCCTCAGCAGTTCCACCCATGATGTAGTGCGCTGTGCACAGCAGCTCTCAGTGCCATCTCTCCCATATCTGAAAGCCATTAAGGCAAGCAGCAACACTTCCGCCTCCCCTAGTTCCTGCCTGGCTTCACCGAGCGAAGTAAGTAGTTTCACTTCTTGTGTTTTCTGAAACATTTTGAGATGTCTAGAAGGGATAACGAACCCCGTGATGTTAGTTCCGCAGTGACACCAGGCACTGCTCCGGGAGTGAATCAAAACACGTGAAGCTGCGACTCCCTGCAGACCGTGCCTCGAGCACCGGCGTGTGCGCTCCTGCCTGATGAGAGGCGGCTCGGGCTTGAAATGTCCCGAGCCAGCCTCCGTTAGGAATCGGATGTTCGCGTGCCTGCAGTGGGCTGGCATTCCGCTGAACAGTTTCACGAAGAGACCTCTTCAGATCCTCTGAGTGTGTGTTTTAGGTTTCCTTAACGCTCACTGAGACCTCTGCCGAGGGAGAGACTCGTGCGTGCATATCTGCCGTGTAATGTTTAAAGAATGAACAGCTCACTTGCAGCCTCCAGCATAAAGTTTGCATTAGTGGCTTCGAGTGAGAGTGAGGAAAGGAAAAGAAAAGATTCTTCTAAATCTAGAACTGGAAGAGGAGGTTTGTGTTCAGCGTACAAGCGAGAGACTGCGTTCCTGCAATAAAGCGTTTTGCTTCTGAAGTTGCCTGGTTAGGATGTCTCTGAGTGTGATTGGCTCACCGTGGGAACATGACTATCGATTTTCTGGCATTCATGGAGGGAGGAAGGGAGGCGGCCGTGCGGCCGCGAATGTGAAAGTTATCGCGATCGCGATCAAACATCAAAGCGGCCGCGAAAGTGAAAGAAAACGAGTGCTTTCAGGCTGCCAAATGGTGCGCGCGCCCGGCGCACATGCACTGTAGTTGGCGGCCTGAAATGCACTCGTTTCCACTTCCAAAAGTCGCTTACTATAAGTCTCGCCAGAGCAGCGCTAAAGCGCTGTCTCAGGCGAGACCTAAAAAACAAGCTGGGACCATTGCGTGAATGAAAAAAAAAAGTGCTTAGAGACAGTGTAATGCCGCAAGTAAAAGATCCAGTCCTGATGGGAAGTTGCAAAAGGAGACAGGGTGGTCACAAGGCGGGACTAAGAAGCCTCATTATCAATCGGAAGCCAGCATTCACCATGGGGGATGAAGCCAGGCAATGAAAAATATGGGCGGAGCTTCCACGGCACTTCCACATCTGTCCCTACTACAATATGCCTCGTAGAGCGAGTAGTGCATGCACTTTAACGCTAGGCTCGACCTAAAAACTAATGGCAGATACAGTTAAAAGAAAGAAAAGGTAATTAAATGCAAAATCATTTTGCTCGTTCTCAAAATGTACAATTTGAGTGCCAATGCTCTACAAAAGCGTCAATGTCAGTCTCAGAATGGGTTCATCACATGAGCCATATGTTTTGTTTGCTTTTTCACAACTCTGTCTTTGGGCTGGATTCATGAACTTATTTGCATGTGTAAGCATAGCCGTCGAGCAAGTGCAAAACGTCTTTTGTAATTTAAAGAAGTCAGTTTTGTGTTTGTAAAATGATCTACTAACACAGCGGTTTCCATGTCAGTAAATCTCTTGTGTGTGGAGTCTGGACTTTCCAGGACAGGAATGCCCTTTTGGACATTCACATACTTCAACATTTTTAGATAGTCAAGTTTCACTTAATACACTTTCGCAATTCAAGAGCCATTTAATTACATTAATATTTTCTTAGGTGGACTCTCAAATATATCGGCGTACCATTGTTCGATTGGGAAATTTGTAGATCTTATTGCCATGGCTTTGCAGGTTACCTTCAACTGGAAATATACAAGCAATATTTCCTTTCTTGAAAGGATGAATATTATGTATTATAAACATAGATTACACACAGCTAAATTGATCTCTATGCAATTGTTTGCTAAAAGAGACAGGTTATGGAGACCTTTGACTTCCTTTTTATCCAAGAGCTTTGTTAATAAGAATATTCCATGTTTCCAACTGGAGTGTTAAAATCTCCTTGAGTGATTTCTTGATTCATACTAACATTCCTTGCAAATATTCATATGTATTCAATTCCTTACATAGTATGTATTACATTTAATTAAACAAATATATGTTTCGATCAATTTTGTTATAATTTATGTAAAAAGTTTTTCTTCCTTTACACCTTACACTGTAATGCACTTGTTGGAAGTGGGGGTCCTTATCGCTTACTGCCGCCACCAAATGCTGGAGATGGGAGTCCCCGACCCCTCGCTTCAACGTTAGGCTAAGTAAGGACAACGTCTGAGATAGCCCTGCTCACCCCCTTAGTAGCTTGGCACGAGCAGCCAGGCTTATCTCCAAGGCACGAGTGTTCAGTATGTGCAACCATGCTCACAGTAACCCCATGATGTCACCACAAATAGACTCCCACGAGTTTTGATTAAATGAGTATAATCTTTATATAAGCAATTATATGATACGACCACACGATACAAAATCAACATAAAAGAATTGGTAGTATTCTTTGCGGTGGGTTAGTAGGTTCTAATCCCAACCACTGCTTCTAGCCAACAGTTAAGTTCACTTCTAACTGTTTCAAAAAGGTTAGGCCAGTCGTATTGCTAGAATCACACTCGTTGAAAAAGGATACAAATATTGCAATGCCTAACGATATTCTCTTATACTGTGCAACAGAGAAATAATGCCATACGTAGCGCCACAGTCACGTATTTTGCAACTGAACGAATAATGCAATGCGTATCACCACCAGCATGCCCTATACCAGGAAGAAACAAAGCAGTGCATCACGCTACAATCCTGTACGGTGCAATGAAGAAATAATACACTGCGCTACGTTATACCAAGTTACTATGCACTGAAGAAATAATGCAATGCGCCACATTACAATTAGGTAATATGACCTTTGAATGGCTTGGTGTGCGTGTGTATTAAATGTGCCAGTCAATAGCTACCCATGTTTGTATAAATAAACGACAAGGGTGTCTACTTGGAGAGTACCCACCGGCGGGGGCGCCGGGATTAGGCACGGTAGGGCGTCAGACATGTCAGAGCTTCACTAGCGGTGTAATTACATTCCACGTGGATTCATTGTATGCATAGTCGCCTTTTAATGAATATCACTCAAATCGTCATGGTGATAGGTACATACGGATTGTCCAGCATGTCCTAAGTGTTTCTATAAATATATATTTTTTTAAAATAATAAAAAACAAAGGCCGGCCCCGGGGGATGGGGTCCCCGGGGCCATAAGTGGCCTGAGGAGGGGGGCAACGCAGCCCCCTCCTAAAGAATAAATAAAATAAAAAGGCCATGACCCGGGGGTTGGGGTCCCCGGGGCCGATTAAGGCATTGGGAGGGCCAAATTAATTTTTTCAAAACAAAAAAAATTAGGGTGCAGGCCCTGGGGGATGGGGTCCCCAGGGCCAATAAATTAGAAAAAGAAGGGGGGCCACACAGCCCTCCTTCTTAAAAAAATAAAATAAATAAAAGATCGGCATCGCACTGGAGGCCACGCCCCCTCCTTGCAGCACTCTGCAAAAAGGCCCCCTGGCCAGTTGTAAGTTGGGGAATTAATTCCCCTTCAATACTGAGGGTACCTGAGGGCCAACTAGCCCAACAGGTATCTCCAGTATGCGCCAGGGAGCTGCATTGCAGACAGGTGTTCTGAGGCCATGCCCCTTTTTACACCTCTATGCAACGCAGCTCTGAGGCGCTTACTGGAGGTACCTAGTGGGCTAGTTTGACCCTAGGGACCCTTAGGATTCAAGGGGACTTAATCTCTCAACTTAGAACGGCCACAGAGCGCGTTTACACAGTGGTGAAGGGAGGGGACGGGTCCTGAGGTGACGTGTGCAAACACGCCCTGTGGCGTGTTTTAAGTTGGGGAAATAATTCCCTTTCAATCCTGAGGGACCCTGGGGGCCAACTAGCCCACCAGGTGCTTCCAGTAAGCGCCACTGCTCTGCGTTGCAGAGAGGTGGTGCAGGCCGTGCCCCTTTTTACACCTCTCTGCAATGGCGCTTACTGGATGTATCTAGTGGGCTATTTTGCCCCTAGGGACCCACAGGATTCAAGGGGACTTAATCTCCCAACTTAAAAAACGGCCACAGGGCGTGTTTACACAGTGGAGAAGGGAGGGGACGGGGCCTGCGGTGACGTGTGCAAACATGCCCTACGGCGCGTTTTAAGTTGGGAAAATAATTCCCCTTCAATCCTGAGGGCCCCTGGGGGCTAACTAGCCCACCAGGTGCTTCCAGTAAGTGCCACTGAGCTGCGTTGCAGAGAGGTGGTGCAGGCCGGGCCCCTTTTTACACCTCTCTGCAATGGCGCTTACTGGACGTACCTAGTGGGCTATTTTGCCCCTAGGGACCCTCAGGATTCAAGGGGACTTAATCTCCCAACTTAAAAAACAGCCACAGGGTATGTTTACACAGTGGGGAAGGGAGGGGACGGGGCCTGAGGTGACGTGTGTAAACAAGCCCTATGGCACGTTTTAAGTTGGGGAAATAATTCCCTTTCAATCCTGACAAACCCTGGGGGCCAACAAGCCCACCAGGTGCTTCCAGTAAGCGCCACTGCTCTGCGTTGCAGAGAGGTGGTGCAGGCCGTGCCCCTTTTTACAGCTCTCTGCAACGCAGCTCTGTGGTGCTTACTGGAGGTACCTAGTGGTCTAGTTGGACCCTAGGGACCCTCAGGATTCAAGGGGACTTAATCTCCCAACTTAAAAGAGCCACAGGGCATGTTTACACAGTGGGGGATGGAGGGGACGGGGCCTGAGGTGACGTGTGCAAACACGCCCTGTGGCGCGTTTTAAGAGGTAGTCTTAATCCCCTGCCCTATTATATACTAGGGGCTTACAGAGGAGGTCATGCTAATCACAGGGGGACCCAAACGCATAGTGTTCCCTAGTGTATGTAGGTGTTTTCACTGTATTCTGAGTGTCTTTTAACATAGCACTGGCTCTAGGACTGGTTAGTCAGACTCAGTTACCACCAGTATCTGTCTGAAAAAGTTGACGGTACAGGATGATTTTGCAACAAGGCTGCTTTCTGCTCTTCTGTTTGTTCTTTCTGCACGTTATCCTTCTTCCTGCACTTTTCTTCGTCTTTGACGACTTCTGTTGCTTCTTTCTGCGTTTCTTTTTTTTCTTTCTGTGCGTTTTTTCTTCTTTCTTCACATGTCCTATCTCTGTAGGCAAAATTAGAAATTAGCATTTAAATTTTTTTTTAAATTCACTGAAAAAACCATAGGTTTCAGGCACGTTATAGTTAGGAATTAGCATTTATAAAACCTTAAAAATTTGCTGAAAAAACCATAGGTTTCAGGGGCCTTATAGGTAGCTGGACATTTCACTCGTACAAAACCATAGAAATTACCCCGTTATAGTTAGTTCAGCTAACTATAACTCGCGCGCCCGCAATCCACTGCTGATGACGTCACATATTACTTCACTCATGACATGGTCAGTGACATCACTCATGGCATCACTGATGACATCTCAAATTACATCACTGATGACATCATCCTTGTGATAGAGTGGCAGACCTCCTCTCACCCTAATATAACCTTTGCTACACACATTCAAAAATAGAAACTAAAATTTTCAAAAAAATGGACATACCAATACCAGTTACAACAACCTATTCAGTAATTCCAAGATCTACATACACATTCAGTCATTCACCAACAGTCCTATATAGTCACTCATACATATACTCACTCAACATATATACTCATACACCTATACATCCTGTTACACAACGCCACTCATCCATAGAGTTACTCACACACATAGTCACTCATGCTAAGAAAGAATCAAACATCCATTTACTTGCATATACAGTTATACACACACCACCACACTTACTTCTACAGAAACGTACACATACTTAGTCTTTTAAACAATCACTTATAGAAACACATACTTATTCATACAGGAACTCTTTCAATCTCTCACTCTCACATATACTCACGTATATACACCAATAGTCACATATACTAGTTTAAAACATATGTAGTTACTCATAAAGACACTATTGAGACAGTCATTCACTCACTAACACACCCATGCACACACTCATCCACCCATACAGTCCTGCACACATGCTGTCTTCAACACATACAAACAGTGAGTCACTCATTCATGCACCTATGCACTACGTAATAACCCCCACCGAACCATACAAACACTCATACTGATACTCAAAAAAACAACTAATAACCTATATAGACACTCATGTAGCTACTCAACAACCATGCAGCCACTTATACACAAAGTGAGAGACTGATACAGATATTTACATATTTAAACATTACTCACTAAGCCATGTATTCACTAAGATACACTTAATCAGTCAGTTATACAATCAATTTTTCAAAAACAAATCATCCATTTAGACACTTATATACCCATTTACTCTTCCATCGACCTTGAGATATACATATATAAAACATATGTAATTTTCAGAAAAACACACATTCACTGGATGATGTCATCAGCGATGTCATCAGTGATGTCATTTGAGATGTCATCAGTGATGTCATCAGTGATATCACTGACCATGTCATGAGTGATGTAATATGTGACGTCATCAGCAGTGCATTGCGGGCGCACGAGTTATAGTTAGCTGAGCTAACTATAAGGGGGGAATTTCAATGGTTTTGTGACACAGATGGTTCAGGTGTGGCGCCCCTTCCTCTACTCATATCCATCATATCTACTGCGCACAAACTCGGGAACCTATAGATAGCAGATGCTACATCAGGAATTAAGAAGCGAGTCTGTTATAGTAATAACGCGTAGATGTCGTTCCTGGTGCAGAAACGGCAAAATTCCCTCCCTATTGTTATTTTTCCTTTCTCATACTCCGGAATGTGAATCTAGATCAGTATCTTAGGATTCCACCTGTCTACTCATGGAGTGCGAGTGAGAGGCCATAGTGGGAGGGCGCGTTCTGCTCTGAGATGTGCGCATACTGGATTAGAGGGTGAGATGAAGAGTGAGGACATTGTCATACCGCAGGGACTGTCCTGCCCAAGTGGGCTTGTGGTGCCAATTAGAAGTCTATGGTAGGGAAACCAAACTGACTCTAACAAAACTAAGACCTACCCGGGCTTAAGAGTGTGTTGTAGTGTTTATAGGAAATCAATTGTATCAAATTAAAAAGATAATAAACTAAAGGTAGGTGGTATTTGGGATAATGATGCAATAGAGGATCTGAATAAAGTGTAAGAACTTTTATGCTTAGAGGAATGGATAGCAGAGGAGAGGCATGAGTCCCTGGCTAACGGGTCACAGGTAAACATTCAGCACTTCATCGGCATTCATCCCTTGTGGGACTTTGGAGTTGAAGAGAATTATATATCTCAATTCCAATCTCCGTAATGCCAGTTGTCGGTTTCCTCCCCTTGGATTTTTTGGGACATAGTCAATGACAAAGTAGGAGAGGTCCTGGGACTTACCTCCATGGCACAAATTTATGTGGCATGCCACAGGATATGTCTGGTCATCATTCGCAATAGCCCTTAGATGCTGTAGGATGCGAACGTGAACCTGATGAATAGTACTGCCTACATAGATCTTAGGACACGTGCAGTGCAAAACATATACAGCAAAATCTGTTTTGCAATTAAAGCTACCACGAATTAAGTATGGTGTATGTCTAAAAGGCATGATGACAGATTTCCTGTTAGTACCATGTCTACAGGCCTTGCATCTACTGCACTTAGTAAAGCCTTTGGGTGATTGTAGCCAATTCTGGCTATTTACTACTGAGGGTGAGTTGCATACCAGTTCCTGGTGCATAGATTTTGCTCTTCTAAAACTAATAGCTGGGACTTTGGGGCAGGTGGGTCCCAAAACCGGGTCACTACGAACAGTGTTCCAATGTCTGTATAGAATTTTTCTAACTGTAGTGTGGTATGCATTGAACCCTGTGATGAGTCTGAGTGTACCTGCTTCATTAGTTTTAGTTTGTTCTTTGTCTTTAAACAATAGATTTTCTCTTGTTTTTCGCTCACTTCTATTTTTAGCTTTGTCTAGGGTTTCGGTTTTATACCCTCTCCTCTGTAGTCTGCCAAAGAGCTCTTTTGTAGATTTCCTCAAACCTTCTTCTGTGCTACAGTTACGTCTCATTCTGAGACACTCTGCGTAGGCGATACCTTCCTTGACACTGTTATGGTGGAAACTATGAGCGTGTAATATTGCATTTACTGCTGTGTCTTTTCTATATGTTCTGGTCTGTACACAACTATTTTCTATATATACTTCTATATCTAGAAACTGAATACTGGTTTTACTGATGTGGCTAATGAATGACAAATTGAGGTTGTTGTTGTTAAGTTCTTCGGCAAATTTTTCAGCACTTTCCGTATTTCCATGCCATAAGATAAATATATCATCTATGTAACGGACATAGATGTCCACATTTTTTGTCATAGCCGTTTTTTGTCCCCTCATGAGTACCTGCTCCTCCCACCAGCCCATATGCAAATTTGCATAGCTGGGGGCAAAGCAAGTACCCATGGCTGTGCCCTGTAGCTGTTTGTAAAACAATTTGTCAAAAATAAACTCATTGTTCTCAAGGTACCATTCTGCCATATGCAACAACATTTGAGAGTGTTCTTTCAAGTTGATTGGTCTCTTATTCAAGTAATGTTGTAGGGCATTGAGACCATCCCTGTGTCTAATACTCGTATATAGCGAGTTCACATCAAGGGTCATCAAAACATAGCCATCATTCCAATTAACATATAAATCTTAGTCAGAAAATCGCCAGTATCCTTAATGTGAGATGGAGGTTCACAGACTAGTGGCTGTAGAAAAAAGTAAATAAATTGGGATGTACTTTCAAATAGGCCCCCAATAGCTGCTATAATAGGCCTCCCTGGTGGATTTGTAGTGTTTTTGTGAATCTTTGTGATTAGGTACAGCTGCGGTGTCACTGGGTAATCCGTTTTTAAATATCCAAATTCTGATATGGTGATCAAGTTGGCACTTCTCCAATCATAAAGTGATTTATAATATTTCTCCTTTATGCCTACAATGACGGTTGGAGCTCTACGGCAATAGCAGTCTTTGTCGCTAAGTTGTTTCATTGCCTCCGCATTGTAGTCATCCAGAGGCCACAGGACCACATTGCCCTCTTTGTCCGACCATCTGACTACAACATCCTGGTGTTCTTTAATTTTACTCATAACGTTGTTGTATTTTGTCCTGTTAATGTTGTGTGTCTTGGTAAATTCTTTGTCGCTTTTGAGGGCTAGGTTTTTAAGATCTCTGACCACATTTTCGGCGAAAATGTCCCGTCCATCTTTGGGCATCATCGGAGTGAACACTGACTTAGGCTTGAAAGGAGTGTGTATAAGGCCTCATGCCTTCTGCCTTGTATTTGACAACCAAACTTCAGAGGTGTCTTGATTCTCATGTTGCATTTGTAATAGATCCTGTAATTGAGTTTCATCTGCGACTGTCAATCCATTATTTGTGTCTTCGCATGTGGACTGAATAGTATCTCTATTCGTACTGTTAGAAAAATATTTTTGCAATTTCATTTCCTCACAAATTGAAAGAGATCTATTCGTGTTTGTGAGTATTCAAAGTTTGTTTTTTCACAAAAGGAAAGGTCTAAGGTGAGTATTTTGCGTTCACTTTCCGTTAATTCCATTTTTGTTAGATTGATTACTGTGTTTTCAATTTCTGTTTTCTTTTATCTGCGCTTGTTTCTCCTGTATTGTTGTTTGTTTGTTTTTTGTTGTTGTATTTGTGCACTGCTTGCCCCAGCGTCTGTCTTTTCTCTTTCGTCCCTTTGTTGTGCCCGGTTTATACCTTTTTGTTGGTCTTGGCGTGGTGGCCGCGGGCGTAGGCTCGTAAGTCTTTCCAAGCGTAAAAAACCCAATTCTTGGATCACTGTCGGTGGTTTACGTCTTTGCGCCGTATTGCTTGTTAACTCTGTTTCAGATTCAACTTCTGAACTAAATTCCGAAGCGCTTGGGTCTGTTTCCTTTGGTGGCATTACAGCAGTGGCTGAAAATTGCTGCCTTCGGATATTTTCAAATTTCTTTGAAAACGTATATACTCTTCCTTGCATGTCATCATTCCTATCACGTTGGAATTTCGTGGCCTTTCTTTCTTTGATTGAGTCTTCGTGTTTTGTCAGTCTGGTAGTCATTTCTCCCATTTTCTTTTTAATTTCTTCTTGATTTTCACATTTTTCAAGGTCTTTTAGTAATGCCTCTATTTTCATTAGCATTGTTTTTCGATCACTCTCGGCATACTTAATCAAGATCTGGAGCATCCTTCTCGAGGACTCGGCGCTGTTGTCAGCCCAGTCCTTAAGCATTTCAGGATCGGGATTTTTATATGTAGGCACCACAAGAATCCGGAGGCCTCTGGGGAATATACCCACGTCCATATATCTCTGTAGAGACTTACATTCCAACCATTTAGCTATTTCATTTTTACAGAGTTTTTCTAACTCGTGGAGCATTTTGGCACTATTGTTTATTGCCATCGGCTCTGTGTCTTTGTTGGCAGACTGCGCTTGCTCTGTGTCATTGTCCACATCATTGAAGACATCGAGAGCTGCCTCTTCATGTTCTTTAATCCATTCCTCGGCCATTGTTTTGAATAAGCGATTACCTTCTGTGTCACTCACTGCCCGTTTACTTTGCTATACGGGACTACCTCTCCCAGCAGACACCACTCTATTCTCACTCGGCACCAAATTCCAAAACCACTACCGCTCAGAGGAGCTTACCTGATAATGTGAATGCCCTCCAGCTCCCACACCGATCAGTCACTCTCCCCTTCTGTGGCGCTTCGGGTGTCTAAATCATGAATACGATCTCTTCCTGTTTGGTGCTGGGGGGCGCTGAGTTTTCCTTTCGCTAGGAACTGTTACAAATGGATCCGTGTACTCAGTGCTCCAGATCGAGGAGGGTCGGTGTCCAGGTCCCGGCGAAACTCTTCAATATATTGCCATCCTGACAGTCTTTCAACAAACAGGCACCGACCCCGTGAATAATTCTGGCACAGAAGGCGATTTATTCAAACAAGGTCAGACGCGTTTCGGCGGCAGGACCGCCTTGCTCACTGCATAAACAGTTCTGTGAATGTCAGACTTAAATAAAACAACCACCATTATCCCTTGGTTACCATGGCAACCAAAACTTTTCATAGACATAGAAGTTTCTCAGCGACCAAGAAACATGACAGTGCATAAATTAAAATACAGTGGGGAAAAGAATAAATATACACAGACACCATAATAGTGTATAGGACATATGTGCTCCCCTAACATTATAAATCGAGTTAAACTAATCACTCATGTTAAATAGAAAGAGATATGTCTATTCCATTAATTTCCTAACCTCCAAAAATGGACGTGACATCGTGTGTGATGTGGAGAAAATGCCGATCATGGACATAAAGGTGACACAGAAGGTTCAGGTGTAGCCTCCCTTCCTCTACTCATATACTTGTAAAGATATCCATCATATCTACTGCCCAAAAACTCGGGAACCTATAATAGCAGATGCTACATCAGGAATTAAGAAGCGAGTCTGTTATAGTAATAACGCGTAGATGTCGTTCCTGGTGCAAAAATGGCAAAAATCCCTCCCTATTGTTATTTTTCCTTTCTCATACGCCGGAATGTGAAGTCATGCAGGGTGGGGGCGGGGCCTACGGTGAGTTGCCGGTTACTTTTTTCTTATTTTATGGGAGGGGGCTGCGTTGCCCCCTTCTGGGCTTCATGGCCCCCTTCCCTGGTTCACTTTTAGCCCACCTCCAGAGGCCAATTATGGCCCGAGGACTTCATCCCCTGGGGCCTGGCCAGCCTTATTATTATATAGTTGTTTTGGGAGGGGGCCACTGTTTTTTGGGTTTTTTTTTATTACAGGGGGAGTGGGGCCATGTGGCCCTCCTCCCCAGGGCCATTTCTTGCCCCGGGGGCCCCATCCCCTGGGGCCTGGCTAGCCTTATTTTTATATAGTTGTTTTGGGAGGGGGCCACTGTTTTTTTGGGTTTTTTTATTACAGGGGAGTGGGGCCGCGTGGCCTCTCTCCCCTGGGCCACTTCTGGCCCCGGGGACCCCATCCCCTGGGGCCAGGCCTTAGCGTTGGGGACTGTGGGGGGAGCACCAATTCCCCCATGGTCCCGCTGACTCTCCGCCTCCTGCTCGAGCTGGCATTGCTTTCACATACGGGGAGCTGCTGACATGCACTCCCCTCACGAGATGACTGCCAACACTTTCTGGTTTGGAGTGTTGGCAGCCAATCAGAGTGAAGCTCGTGCCTGGCAGGGTTCGCGAACCCTCATCGATGCTCAGATATCGATATTTTTATTTCTTGAATTTCTCAGCAACTACTAAACGTATTTACACCATTTAAAAAAAAGGTCTCTTTCTGAACCAAGAGCTAACTTTTTGCCAAATTTGGTGTAATTCCGTTCAGCAGTTCGCTGTAGCCTGTTCCAATTCTTCCTATGGAAATTAACATGGGGAAAACGCGTTTTGGGACCCCCCTTTTTTCTCGGCCCCCCCTTGACGAATCACCCTGAAACCTTCAAGACAGGAGCTGACCAGAGCGGGCCATTAGTTTTGAAATTTACATAAAGATTCGTCAAACAGCGCCAAAGATATTGCTAAAAGAAAAAACGCTTTTTGAAGAGAAACAAGGTCCTAACTATAACTACCTACTGGAGACCGCCACCAGTAGGTTATATATATATATATATATATATATATATATATATATATATATATATATATATATATATATATATATATATATATATATATATATATATATATCCAAGCTCGGTCTCCACTTTACTGCATCCGAAGCACTCACGGGTGGGTGCGGTTAGCGGTAGTGGACGCCGCTTTAAATTAAAGCTCAAATTCTCCTTCTTCAATGAAGAATTACCGCACTCAGGGGGGCATTGAACGTTACTTCTTTATTCAATGGCCAAACTGCAGACAACAAACAAAACAAACGCGTTTCGGCGAAAGCCTTCCTCGGTGTTCATTACACATTGAAAGAGGGCATGTTTAAAAGCGTGATCATGGAGCTGCAAAATCAAGAAAGGACAATATACATTTGTCAAACATGGGGGCCATTTTGAAGTAGTGCATTAAATTCATGCATGCATATCATTGCAAATACTATTCACATGTTTAATAAACTTAAAATAGCGAAAATACTAAGATATCGCCTATTTGATCCCCTGATCGTCATGCATCTCCAAAGTCAAGAAGGGACCAATTTGCACTTATCAAAAATATCGCCGTGTATCGGCATTTAATTATTTAATTGATTCAGCCGTGTATCGGCATACGTCCGTTCTTGTCATTATTCTTATCACGCTGGAATCAATATACTTAAATCATTATATTAACACAAATATTATCTGAATTTATATGGATACAACAAGAAAATTTATGAACTAAATGTATCTACAGGACTACCTTTATCTATGAGGCTAAATGAACTGCAAGCTCCTCTCCACTGTTAAGTCCTCTAGGATACTTAGTCTGTAAGTCAATAATGTATCTTGACTCAAGTCTTCTTAAACTGCGTGTTCTATTGCCACCCCTTATATTTACAGGAACATAGTCAAGTCCAAAATACTGCAATAAATTTCTGTTGCTTTGGTGACAATCTGCAAAGTGGCGTGCCACAGGATATGCCGTATCCACTTTGTCTATGGCCCTTAAATGTTCCAAAATCCTGATTTTTAACTGATGTATTGTACTGCCTATATAGCGTAATCCACAAGGGCACACTAGGCAGAGGGGGTACTGCAGGTCAAGAATTTAGTTATCATCCTTATTCTTTTGGTATCAGGTATATTATATGATAGGACTCTTCTACTGTTCGAACAGGCTTTACACCTGTTACAAGGAAAAAATCCTTTCATATCTTTTAAAGTACCTCTCCGTTCAGGGATTATCTCAAGATGGCTTTTTACCAGCATATCTCGTAGTGACCTCGCCTTTTTAAAGGTCACTAGAGGGAAGGGCGGAATATCCTCACTGATGACAGTGTCTGTTTTGAGGATGTGCCAATTTTTTCTTAACATCCGTTTTAAATAATTGGCTTCCGAAGAATAAGGGGTAACCATCCGGAATTTACCCTTTTCTTGTGTCTCATCCTGTACAGTTTTATCCATAAGCAATGTGTTTCTTGGAATCTTTCTCACTTTTTCTAGAGTTTTTTCTAGGGTCTGTAGTTCATAACCTCTTACAATGAATCTCGCCATACATTCCGAAGCAGCTGCCTCAAAATCTATCTCCCTGGTGCTATTTCTTTTTAATCTTAAAAATTCACCATACGGGATACTCTGAATGAGTTTGGGCGGATGGTTGCTAGTCGCGAACAGTGTGGAGTTCCCTGCCGTTGTTTTGCGATATAATGCAGTCTGTATTTTGCCATCATCAATGAACACCCGTAGGTCCAGGTAGTCCGCTGCCACCGGACTAACTGTGCCAGAAAAGTGCAGATTGAGGTTATTTTTATTGAGGACTTCAATATATTTATACGCTGAATCTGTTGTCCCTTGCCACACAATGAACAGGTCATCGATATATCGATGCCATTCCACAACTCTCCCACTGTTCTGACCTTCATAGGTTTTGGGCACCTGCTCCTCCCACCAGCCTACGAACAAGTTCGCATAGCTGGGCGCAAAGCAGGTGCCCATTGCCGTGCCCGACTTCTGTCTGTAATGTTGAGCTTCAAACAAAAAGATATTATTTTCCAGACAAAATCTCAAAAACTCAATCAACATCAAATTGTGTTCCGCATAGCGGAGTTGACGTTTGTTAAGATAGAACTGTACAGCCTCTATGCCATGTCCATGTTCTATACATGTGTATAGGCTGGTTATATCTAAAACCATCAACAAGTAAGATGAGTCCCATTTCATGTTGGATATCTTGTTCAGAAAATCCTTAGTGTCCTTAACATATGAGTGAAGTTGCATTACAAAAGGAAACAGAAAATGATTAATAAACATAGATAGATGTTCTGTCAGACTGTTCACAGATGACACGATGGGTCTACCAGGAGGATCCATATTGTCCTTATGTAATTTAGGAATATGGTAAAACGTGGGTATCATAGGATTGTTACTTCGAAGAAACATATGTTCATCTGTACCCAACATAGCTTTCATGTACCACTTCTGGATTAGTCTATCATAGACCTTAGTACTTTGTATATATGCCTCCTTAGTCGTTTTTTCGTAATATTTCTCGTCTGAGAGTTGTCGTAATGCCTCTTTGCAGTACTGATCCCTGGTCTGCAGGACAACATTGCCACCTTTGTCAGAAGGTTTAATTATTATTGTTTTATCACTCATTAGATTTTGTAATGCTGATTGTTCTGAATTCGTTAAATTGCTCTTTTTCTGATGTCTGTTCTTACTTGACCTAAATTGTAAAAGATCTTTGACCATGGCATCTGAAAAGACATCGATAGCGTCAAAGGGCATTTGGGGATTAAATAGAGATGTGGGTTTGAACGGACTTTCTTCTCTTTCTTGTTCGATTCCCACTTCCCTAGCTCTTTCAGCCGTATTTAACTGGATCGTTGGGTCCATTGTGTCTTCTGATCTTAGATTTTCCAGTACTTCAATAGCTGTCAAATCCTGCCCTGTGAGTACATCTGTGGCTGTTATTCTGAGACCAATTTTGGGAGCCCGTATGTTAGATCTCAATTTAAAGTATTTATGAAGTTTCAACTTTCGTATAAAACAAAAGAGGTCAATTCGTGTCTGGGTATATTCAAGATAGTTACTAGGACAGAAAGTCAAACCCATACTTAGGACTTTCTTTTCAATACCCGTGAGAATTTTATCGGTCAGATTTACTACTGTTAGATTTGTTGCATCTATTGCCGTTTGCCCGATTTCTTGTTTCGACCTCTCCATGTTCGTGGCTTGCCTCGTCCTACCCCCCTGTGAGCGTCGCGTTCTTCTTCGCTTCCTTCCGGTGGTTTGTTTTTTCCACCGCGCAACCAGGATTGGCGGATTATTTGGAACTCGTCGTGAAAAGGGGAAGTTGTTTTTCTCCCTTCTCCTATTCCTCGTGCTTGTTCATCACTGGACTCATTTTCTGTGAGGTCCGATTCAGAGGTCTCCACCCTTAGAGAGATTGGCTGCTTAGATTGTAGATTATATTCTTTTCTTGGGCCGTCGAATTTACGGGCAAAGGTTAGAATTCTTCCTTGTAGATAATCGTTTTCGTCACGAATAAACTTCTCTTGCTTCCTTGTTTTGATTTTTTGTTCATATTTCAGCAATCTGGTCTTCATTAGTGTTCTTAGTTCTTCCACTTTATCCTTTTCATCTTCTTTTGCCAGGTCATCTTCCAATAATTTTATTTCTGCCAGAGCTTTTTCCCGATCACTCAATGCGTATTTTACCAGGAGCTCCAGGGTCCCTTGAAAATATCGCGCTGTGAGCTCAGCCCAGTCTGTGAGAAGCTGTGGATCGGGATTTTCATATGACGGAACTGTATATACCCGCAGTCCCCTCGGCACTCTGTTTTCGTCTATGTAACTCTGTAAACTTGTAGCTTCCCACCATTTGCGGGTTTCGCGTTCATAAAGTCTCTCTAGTTTCCATAATAAGTCATTCAGTTTATTACTTGGATTCACGGGGTTCGAGTTACTTGCATGTACCACCCCACCGTGTTTTTTTAAAAGATCTTTGGCCGCCTCGCGGCGTGTTGATTCACAAACCATGAATCCTTCCTGTTGTCTGTCTCTGTTGGTCGTAAGACGCGTTCAAATAGCCCCCACACACCCTGCCGCCTTGCACTGCTGCTAACACAAAATATCGTTGCACAACTCACCAGTGGTAGATTTCAATGTTCTGCATGAACCACTTGGAGATATATCTTGAGTGTTGCAGTTGCGGCGTTGCAGTCATGTTAAATCCAAGCTCGGTCTCCACTTTACTGCATCCGAAGCACTCACGGGTGGGTGCGGTTAGCGGTAGTGGACGCCGCTTTAAATTAAAGCTCAAATTCTCCTTCTTCAACGAAGAATTACCGCACTCAGGGGGGCATTGAACGTTACTTCTTTATTCAATGGCCAAACTGCAGACAACAAACAAAACAAACGCGTTTCGGCGAAAGCCTTCCTCGGTGTTCATTACACATTGAAAGAGGGCATGTTTAAAAGCGTGATCATAGAGCTGCAAAATCAAGAAAGGACAATATACATTTGTCAAACATGGGGGCCATTTTGAAGTAGTGCATTAAATTCATGCATGCATATCATTGCAAATACTATTCACATGTTTAATAAACTTAAAATAGCGAAAATACTAAGATATCGCCGTGTATCGGCATATTGATCAAATATGCCGATACACGGCGATATCTGACGTCATCAGCAGCGGATTATGGTCACGTGAGTTATAGTTGCCTGCACTAACTATAACGGGGGAATTTCATTGGTTTTTCACGAGGAAAATGCCCAGCTAACTATAACATGTGTGAAACCTATGGTTTTTTAAGTGAATTTGCAAGGTTTTTTAAATGCTAATTCCTAACTATAACGTGTGTGAAACCTATGGTTTTTTCAGTGAATATATATATATATATATATTCACAGAAAAAACCATAGGTTTCAGGTACGTTATAGTTAGGAATTAGCATTTAAAAAAAGGGGGGGTCCCAAAACACGTTTTCCCCATGGATTTTTCCATAGGGACTTTAGTCGCAGCTACAGCCCGAACGGCTGAACAGAATTACGTGAAATTTGGCAGAGAGGTAGCCATAAGGTCCGTTTGGTGCCTTTTGCAGGTTTGGTGTAAATCTGTTCAGTATTTTCTGAGAAAATAGCATTTAAATCAATATATATATCTATACGCGCGCAGCGTGCGCGCAGGGTGCGCGCACTCGGCCGTCCGCGAGCGCACTTCTGATTGGTTGTTACATCTTAGTAAACATTCGAATCGGTCGAAACCAGGAAGTGTCGGCCGCCATTTTGTCTCTCGCACTGAGAGGGGGGTGAAACACAAAGGAGATAAACATGTAAAGGGTGCACGCTGGACAGTTCCTGACCCCCTAGCAGGGGTCAAGGGTTCCCAGGAGGTCCCCCAAGGGCAATTAAAATAATGTAATTTTTTTCGTTAAATCGACTAGTGCGCGAAGCGTGCGCGCACTATAGAAATGTAAACAATTCAGCGCGGTTCGCGCAGCGTGCGCGCACGGTGTAAATGCTTAAAAAATAAATTGCAATGACAATCCCCCCGTGTGCGCACGATGCGCGTAGCGCAGTGTGCGTGCTTGACTTACATTTAATAATAACAGATTATGTCAAAACCCTTAACAACAAAGCGTATCATGTGTCCTTGTGCGGACGGTGTACATGGCCCATTAAGCGTAACGTGGGCGCGCGGTGCGCGTAGCGCACTGCGTGCCCACCGTGCGTGCACGGTGCGCAAAGTGCACCGTGCTTGCACGGCACTAACTGCGTAAAGTGGGCGCGTGGTGAACAAAGCGCACCGCGTGCTCACCGTGCGCGCACGGAATGAACTGCGTGAAGTGGGCGCGCGGTGCGCAAAGCGCACCGCGTGCCCACCGTGCGCGCACCGTGCGCGAAGGCACGCCACGAACGGCGTAAAGTAACTTAGCATTTAAAAAAACGTACAAATTCACTGAAAAAACCATAGGTTTCACACACGTTATAGTTAGGAATTAGCATTTAAAAAACCTTGCAAATTCACTTAAAAAACCATAGGTTTCACACATGTTATAGTTAGCTGGGCATTTTCCTTGTGAAAAACCAATGAAATTCCCCCGTTATAGTTAGTGCAGGCAACTATAACTCACGCGACTGTAATCCGCTGCTGATGACGTCAGATATTACATCACTGATGACATGTGTCTTTCTGAAAAAAAAAAATATATATATGTATAGCTAAAAAAAAAGGAAGAAGACATGGGTATATAAATGTGTAAATACAGTGATGTAATATCTGACGTCATCAGCAGCGGATTATGGTCACGTGAGTTATAGTTGCCTGCACTAACTATAACGGGGGAATTTCATTGGTTTTTCACGAGGAAAATGCCCAGCTAACTATAACATGTGTGAAACCTATGGTTTTTTAAGTGAATTTGCAAGGTTTTTTAAATGCTAATTCCTAACTATAACGTGTGTGAAACCTATGGTTTTTTCAGTGAATATATATATATATATATTCACAGAAAAAAACATAGGTTTCAGGTACGTTATAGTTAGGAATTAGCATTTAAAAAACCTCAGAAATTCACTGAAAAAACCATAGGTTTCAGGGGTGTTATAGTTAGCTGGACTTTTCACTTGTACAAAACCATTGAAATTCCCCCGTTATAGTTAGTTCAGCTAACTATAACTCGCGCGCCCGCAATGCACTGCTGATGACGTCACATATTACATCACTCATGACATGGTCAGTGACATCACTCATGACATCACTTATGACATCTCAAATGACATCACTGATGACATCATCCAGTGAATGTGTGTTTTTCTGAAAATTAAATATGTTTTATATATGTATATCTCAAGGTCGATGGAAGAATAAATGGGTATATAAGTGTCTAAATGGATGATTTGTTTTTGAAAAATTGATTGTGTAACTGACTGATTAAGTGTATCATAGTGAATACATGGCTTAGTGAGTAATGTTTAAATATGTAAATATCTGTATCAGTCTCTCACTTTGTGTATAAGTGGCTGCATGGGTTGGTGAGTAGCTACATGGGTGTCTATATAGGTTATTAGTTGGTTTTTTGAGTATCAGTCTGAGTGTCTGCATGGTTCGGTGGGGGGTATTACGTAGTGCATAGGTGCATGAATGAGTGACTCACTGTTTGTATGTGTTGAAGATAGCATGTGTGCAGGACTGTATGGGTGGAAGAGTGTGTGAATGGGTGTGTTAGTGAGTGAATGACTGTCTCAATAGTGTCTTTATGAGTAACTACATATGTTTTAAACTAGTATATGTGACTATTGGTGTATATAAGTGAGTATATGTGAGAGTGAGAGATTGAAAGAGTTCCTGTATGAATAAGTATGTGTTTCTATAAGTGATTGTTTAAAAGACTAAGTATGTGTAAGTTTCCGTAGAAGTAAGTGTGGTGGTGTGTGTATAACTGTATATGCAAGTAAATGTATGTTTGATTCTTTATTAGCATGAGTGACTATGTGTGTGAGTAACTCTATGGATGAGTGGCATTGTGTAACAGGATGTATAGGTGTATGAGTACATATGATGAGTGAGTACATGTATGAGTGACTGTATAGGACTGTTGGTGAATGAGTGGATGTGTATGTGGATCTTAGGATTACTGAAGAGGTTGTTGTAACTGGTATTGGTATGTCCATTGTTTTGAAAATTTTAGTCTCTATTTTTGAATGTGTGTATCAAAGGTTATATTAGGGTAAGAGGAGGTCTGCCACTCTATCACAAGGATGATGTCATCAGTGATGTCATCAGTGATGTCATTTGAGATGTCATCAGTGATGTCATGAGTGATGTCACTGACCATGTCATGAGTGATGTAATATGTGACGTCATCAGCAGTGCATTGCGGGCGCGCGAGTTATAGTTAGCTGAACTAACTATAACGGGGGAATTTCAATGGTTTTGTACAAGTGAAAAGTCCAGCTAACTATAACACCCCTGAAACCTATGGTTTTTTCAGTGAATTTCTGAGGTTTTATAAATGCTAATTCCTAACTATAACGTGCCTGAAACCTATGGTTTTTTCTGTGAATTTCAAAGGTTTTTTAAATGTTAATTTCTAACTATGCCTACAGAGATAGGACATGTGAAGAAAGAAGAAAAAATGCACAGAAAGAAAAAAAAGAAGTGCAGAAAGAAGCAACAGAAGTCCTCAAAGACGAAGAAAAGTGCAGGAAGAAGGATAACATGCAGAAAGAACAAAAAGAAGAGCAGAAAGAAGCCTTGTTGCAAAATTATCCTGTACCCTCAACTTTTTCAGACGGATACTGGTGGTAACTGAGTCTGACTAACCAGTCCTAGAGCCAGTGCTATGTTAAAAGACACTTAGAATACAGTGAAAACACCTACATACACTAGGGAACATTATGCGTTGGGGTCCCCCTGTGATTAGCATGACCTCCTCTGTAAGCCCCTAGTATATAATAGGGCAGGGGGATTAAAACTACCTCTTAAAACAGGCCACAGGGCGTTTTTGCACACGTTAACTCAGGCCCCGTCCCCTCCCTTCACCACTGTGTACACACGCCCTGTGTCCGTTTTTAGTTGGGAGATTAAGTTCATTTGAATCCTGAGGGTCCCTAGGGTCCAACTAGCCCACTAGGTACCTCCAGTAAGTGCCACAGAGCTGTGTTGCAGAGAGGTGTAAAAAGGGGCTTGGCCTCAGAACACCTGTCTGCAGCGCAGCTCCCTGGCGCATACTGGAGATGCCTGTTGGGCTAGTTGGCCCTCAGGGACCCTCAGTATTGAAGGGAAATTATATCCCCAATTTAAAACGTGCCATAGTGCATGTTTGCACATGTCACCTCAGGCCCCGTCCCCTCCCTTCACCACTGTGTAAACGCGCCCTGTGGCTGTTCTAAGTTGAGAGATTAAGTCCCCTTGAATCCTAAGGGTCCCTAGGGTCAAACTAGACCACTAGGTACCTCCAGTAAGCGCCAAAGAGCTGCGTTGCAGAGAGGTGTAAAAAGGGGCTTGGCCTCAGAACACCTGTCTGCAGCGCAGCTCCCTGGCGCATACTGGAGATGCCTGTTGGGCTAGTTGGCCCTCAGGGACCCTCAGTATTGAAGAGGAATTAATTCCCCAACTTACAATTCGCCAGGGGGCGTGTTTGCAGAGTGCTGCAAGGAGGGGGCGTGGCCTCCGGCATGATGCCAGTCTTTTATTTATTTTAATTTTTTAAGAAGGGGGGCTGTGTGGTTCCTCTTCTTATTCTAATTTATTGGACCTGATGACCCCATCCCCCAGGGCCTGTCTCCTAATTATATTTTTTTGACCCCAATCCCCAGGGCCGGCAACTGTTTTTTATTATTTTTAAAAAATATATATTTATAGACACACCTAGGACATGCTGGACAAACCGTACGTACCTATCACCATGACGATTTGCGTGATATTCATTAAAAGGCGACTATGCATACAATGAATCCACGTGGAATGTATTCACACCACTAGTGAAGCTCTGAAATGTCTGATGCCCTACCGTGCCTAATCCCGGTAGACACCCTTTTCGTTTATTTATACAAACATGGGTAGCTATTGACGGGCACATTTAATACACATGCACACCAAGCCATTCAAAGGGGATTCGACAAAAATTTGACCAAAACTATGCAAGAAACCCCCCTCACGGTTAATAAAACACACATCCACTGCCGGATGTGTAATACTTTTTATTTTACTCTCTGGAAAGGGGACTAACATCACTTGAGAGTCACAGCGCGCTCCTGGCAGAGCCCAATGCTGTGTTACACCCACCATTGCCTGCTGAGTGCCACACACCTCTGTGTTGTATTCCACTAGCTAGTGCATATGCTATGACACTCTCTAGCCCATGTGCACTGTAACACCAACCCGTGAATATGTCATGCCACACTTGTCTTCCCACGGGTTATATTGCCCCACCTAACGTGCCTTCCTCGATGCCTATGTTATAACGCACAGTCCTATGCCATACATATTACAATCTGGGATCCATATCTTTGTCACAGTGCATATGCAACGTTACACTCCCCAGCACATATTTTATATTACAACTTTAGAGACTAGTTAGTTTACACAACACTGCCCTGTGCATATTACACTCCAAGGCGCATATCGCATAGCACGCGCTAGTGCCTGTGCTATCTCGCGCTCTCCAATGAATCTGTAATTGCGCACAATGTATTGCATATTATATTTCACGCCCGATTCATCTTATATCACACTTTTTGGTGCATAGTTTATACCATACACTATATCTAGTTTTCATTTTCAATCGTGCTCTCAGGACTATGCTCTATATAACACTGTGTTCACCTACCCTTTTCACGGGCATTACATTTTGCGATAGGGGGTGGAGGGTCAGGGGGTGTTTCTGCCAAGTGAGCCCGGAGTCACAGTCACAAACGTCCTCTTCTTCCTGAATAAAAGTGAGATTATGCTGCATACTTGTTCCTATTTTAAGTAGTTCGCACAGACACACGTTTTAAAAACAATAAAGTTCCTAATACCCGCCTTCTCTGAACAGTTAGCTTGCTGCCCCATCCCCCTCCTCCCTATCCTCTGTTGTGTGAATCCATGGACTAGGCTCCTCACTCCTGCCATGCATGGTCTGATGTGCTGCCACTGCCCTCAATTTAGTATGATGTACCAGTCCACTCCTCCTGCCCTCCATTACCCAATTCTATGCCCCATCATTGACCTCCTGCTTAAACTCTGTGCTTAGCTTGCTGCCCCTATTCTCCTTCCCCCTGCCCTCCGATGTCTTTGTGCATGCCCCTGCTCCATCCTTTTTGCCCACCATGTTCCATGGACCTGCCACTCCTATCTACTCTGAGTGTTCTGTTGAGCTGCCACTCCCCTCCCACCTGCCTAGTATTGTCAGATGACTGTAACCTGTCCCTGCCACCTCCACCCTGCCTGTCCACATGCCATGCCCCTATCCTCTTCCTCCTGTCCTACATGGTCCATTGTACTGCCACACCCTTCTGCCCTCCCTGGTCTGTTGTGCTGCAACTGCTCCTCCTGCCTGCCCCGTGCGGTCTGTTGTGAGGCCCCTTCCCCTGAACTTTCTTGTCTGTGCACAGGTCCTGACCCTCCCTTCTATCCTCCATCGTCCTTTGTGCATGCCCCTGCACCCTCCTTCTTGCCCATCATAGCCATTGTGCTGCCACTAACCCTCCCACTTGCCATGCATGGTCTTCTGTGCTGCCATGGTCCCTCCCACCTTCCCTGTGTGGTCAGTTAGCTGCCCCTGACCCCCTCCCACCTTCCCTCCATGGTCTGTGTGTATGCCATCACAGTCTCAGTGTTGCTCTTCATGGTGTGTCTTGCTTCTAGTGCCCATCCTGCCTGACCTCCATGGCTATCTTGCTGCTCCTGCCCTGCCCCCTTGCCCCCAGCCCTCTGTTTACATGTGCAGACCCCTACTCCCTCCCTCCTGGCTTGTCTGTTCCATTGTAATGCCCCTGATCCGTCCCTCCTGCCCTTTATGGTCTGTTATGCTGCAGCTTTCTCTCCTGTCTGTCCATTATGGTCAGCTAGCTACCATTGCCTCTTGCCCCTCTGTTCTCTGTTGTCCATGTGCATGGTCCTGTCCCCTCCCTCTTGCTTTGTATGGATTGTTGTGCTGCACTCCCGTCCCGCATGCCCTGTGTGGTGTATTGTGCTGCTGCAAACCCTGATGCCTGCCCTGCAGGGTCAGTTTGGTGCACCTCTCCATGTCCCTCCTGTCCTCTGTTATCCAAGTCCATGTCCCTACCCCATTTCCTTCCATGATCCAATGTACCATACTTGCGAACATTTTGAACTTGGTAAGAGGGAGATTTTGAAAAACAACTGGGGTATTGATTTTCCCCTTTGAGTTACATTGAAAAAGAGGAGATTGTAGACAGGAGACAGATCAAATAAAGCCCATTTGAGCTTAAAAACATTGGACGTTTCCTGGCTGAATCGGGTCTGTTGGCATGTATGGTTGTACTACCATTGCCTCTTCCTTCTGCCCACAATGGTCTATTACATTGCCACAGCCTCTCTTGCAAGTCCTGTATTGTTGGTTTGTTGCCCCTGCCCCTTTCCACTGCCCTCCATAGTCTGTTGTGCTGCCACGGCCCTTCCTGCCTGCTCAGTGTGGTTAAATTGTTGCCTTTGCACCCTCCTACCTGCCTTCAATTTTCAGAGTCCGTGCCCCTGGCCTCTGCCTCTCAACAGTATCCTAATGAACAACTAGATTGCTAACATTCTATATTTATTACAAAAGTGTGGAACGCCTGACGTCATCTTGATGTAATCAAAACTGTAATACCTAGAGCATTTCCTTTAGAAATTACATATATGAGAGGGTCTTATTGGCATCAAAATTATGGTTAGTGCTCTAAAAGACTAAAATAAGGACATATTTTCTGAGTTTTCAAATAGCGACAAAGCACTTTTAAATTATTTGTTATCTTTATGTTTTTTTATCCAGTTGACCACTTGATTAAATGTTGCACTTAGGGGAGAGGATGTGGTGTTACTTCCAGAACTGCAGACTTTGCAACTGGGGAACCAGGTTGGAGTTTCTGCTTCAGCTCGACATTCTGTGATTCTGGTCAAATCACTTAGTCTCCCCATGTCTACAACCAAAATGAATTTGTTCTTGTGTGATGTAACCATTGCTCATGTAAAGCACTCCAATACCGGACAAATCTGCACTATATAACACTGCAAAAACACAAAATAATAAGTGTTTTGCACACTTCTGTCATTGGGCTATATTTGGGCTACATCTGGGTGATTTTGGGCTACATTTGGGCTCTTTTGTCTCCGGTGGCCATCTTGGGAGATTTATTTGTTATGAAGTTTCCTAATTTCCTCATGTACTGCAGTCTTCTCAGTAGGAAATGCTTTCAGTTTTTTACTTTGATTCCATCATGAAGGTATTCAGATATGTCACACATTTGCCATAAATTCTGAATGTTCGCACTCTAGTTGCTCATTAGATCACTGTAGTAAAATTACTGTTCACCAGGGAAAACTGCTGCTGGTATTGAAAGTGCATGTTTCAGTCTGCATGTCAGAATTTTTTAATGAAATAGAAGAGGATTTGAGAAGTCACTCAAAATGTGCCCTAATTTTTCTTTCTGCAGCACTAATCATACTTTTTATGGAAAAATGAACCCCCTCATTTTGTTCCTTTTTAAATTAAATGTTTTAAGAGTTACCACTTTAATCCAAGCAAGATGGCTTCAGGTGTGCCATACGTTTATCATAAGTAGGACTGTTAGCGCTCTAGTTGTTCTTTGGAACACTCTGGGAAGCTGCAGTAGAACACAAAGGAATCAACTGACAGTCTCTGCCCTTGTTGGATGTACATGTTTTACTGAGAATGTCAGACTTCATTCTCACATGACTGAGAAAGATAATGTGAATTTACAGAAATTAAGCTCTCAGTTTAGCTTATAGATCACCTTCCAAACCTCTGTGGGAAAAGCATGAGAAAATATTTTTCTCTCAATCATGATATCCCAGCAGAAGGCTTTTTCACATGGTGAAATCACCTTAGAACATACCACAATTCCTAAAATGAGTATGGTACCATCAACAAATGATTTATAATGTAACTAAAGTCTTAAAACCTTCTATTAACTGCAATGCTTTTTAATGAGGTGCTATCATGTATATTGGTCCCAAGATGGCTGCCAACACTTCTTGGATGAAGTGCTGACAGCCAATCAGATCTCACGATGAGATGTGTGGTTAGGCTCCACCCAGATATATATGTGATTTTACTTTTGGTTTTCTCAGGAACTACTGAACGGATTTACACCATTTAAGCAAAAGGCACTTCCCTGACCTGAGGACTACCTCTCTGCCAAATTTCAAGTAATTCTGTTCAGCTGTTCGGGCTGTACCTTGGACTAAAGGTCCCTATGGAAAATTGCATAGGGAAAACGCGTTTTGTGACCCCCCTTTTTTCTCAGCCCCCGCTTGACGAATCCCCCCGAGACTTTGAGGGTAGGAGCGGAGCGGAGCGCCCCACCTATTTTGAAAATTTTGCGAGGATTCGTCAACCGGCGCCAAAGTTATTCCAAATAGAATGTTGCGGATTTCCTATGGAAACACGGTCCTAACTATAACTATCTACTGGCGACCGCCAGTAGATTATATATATATATATATATATTACAGCTCCACACTGCCACTCGGTAGTCATACCGGAACACAGACGACAGCACTCACGGGGGGAGAGTTCCAAAATTGATTTATTAGGAACCCTTGGCGCTCAAAACAGACGCGTTTCGGCAACTCGCCTTTCTCGATGTTAAGCTCGGAACGCCAGCATTGCCACTGTTTTAAATTCATGTTTTCGCGCTCACATTCACAATCAACATGGTAGAAGGACTAACAAACTCCTGAGATCAGGATGTCAATATTCCGCCATCTTGGAACGTCCCATCAGGTATCACAATAGATACAATTCACCAACAGTAATAAAGCCCAGGATGGGCATACGTTCTTACAGCGCGATAACAGGCATAGTATCTCAGTATTCCGCTAGAACGTATCAGATAGTGACTCCAAGCATCCAAATCAATGCACTTCATCAACAGTCATAGTAATCAAGCCCTGAATGGGCATACAAACTATACGAAAACAAGCCTAATATTTCAAAGAAATAAATTAAAATAAAAATAAAACAGTGGTCAGCGACTTTCAATCTTCAACACATAATGGTTAAAGACAGTGCCTGTAGTGACAACATAGAAAAGAGGAAGATACATAGAGAGAGAGGACCCAACGAATATAAACGTCCTATACAGTAACAGACGATAGATATACAGTAAAATAATTAGATGTATCAATCTCCTAAATGCACAGCCAACTCCTCACTGCTGTTCAAACCAGACGGATTTTTACTTTGCAGATCAATAATGTACCGTGATTCAAGACGTCTAAGTCTTTGTATCCTATCACCCCCCCTAGGGTTAATGGGTACTTGATCCAAGCAAAAGTATGTTAGTAAATCACGATCTCTCTTGTGGCATTGATTAAAATGCCGAGCAACCGGATAGGACTCGTCAAAATTGGCAATAGCCCTCATGTGCTCCAAGATCCGTATCTTGGCAGGGTGGATAGTGCTGCCAATATACCGGAGTCCGCAAGGACAGGTCAAACAGTATATGGTGTAGGGAGTGGTGCATGTAAGAAATTTGGTGATTTTCTTCGGTGTTGCTAAACCTGGGACAGTATAAGATAAGGTCCTTTTACTTTTCTTGCAGGCTTTACATTTACCACAGGGGAAAAAACCATTAAGAGCCCCAAATGGAGATTTCGGATCTGTAGTTGGTTGATAGCTGTGTACCAGGGTGTCCCTGAGGGATCTGGCACTATCCACCCTGCCAAGATACGGATCTTGGAGCACATGAGGGCTATTGCCAATTTTGACGAGTCCTATCCGGTTGCTCGGCATTTTAATCAATGCCACAAGAGAGATCGTGATTTACTAACATACTTTTGCTTGGATCAAGTACCCATTAACCCTAGGGGGGGTGATAGGATACAAAGACTTAGACGTCTTGAATCACGGTACATTATTGATCTGCAAAGTAAAAATCCGTCTGGTTTGAACAGCAGTGAGGAGTTGGCTGTGCATTTAGGAGATTGATACATCTAATTATTTTACTGTATATCTATCGTCTGTTACTGTATAGGACGTTTATATTCGTTGGGTCCTCTCTCTCTATGTATCTTCCTCTTTTCTATGTTGTCACTACAGGCACTGTCTTTACCCATTATGTGTTGAAGATTGAAAGTCGCTGACCACTGTTTTATTTTTATTTTAATTTATTTCTTTGAAATATTAGGCTTGTTTTCGTATAGTTTGTATGCCCATTCAGGGCTTGATTACTATGACTGTTGATGAAGTGCATTGATTTGGATGCTTGGAGTCACTATCTGATACGTTCTAGCGGAATACTGAGATACTATGCCTGTTATCGCGCTGTAAGAACGTATGCCCATCCTGGGCTTTATTACTGTTGGTGAATTGTATCTATTGTGATACCTGATGGGACGTTCCAAGATGGCGGAATATTGACATCCTGATCTCAGGAGTTTGTTAGTCCTTCTACCATGTTGATTGTGAATGTGAGCGCGAAAACATGAATTTAAAACAGTGGCAATGCTGGCGTTCCGAGCTTAACATCGAGAAAGGCGAGTTGCCGAAACGCGTCTGTTTTGAGCGCCAAGGGTTCCTAATAAATCAATTTTGGAACTCTCCCCCCATGAGTGCTGTCGTCTGTGTTCCGGTATGACTACCGAGTGGCAGTGTGGAGCTGTAATTTGATGGCGGGAGCACCCCCGCCGTGACAAGCACCGTTCATGTGTGCGCTGGGCTGGTGCCTACTCAGGAGCGATACATATATATATATATATATATATATATTCACTTAAAAAACCATTGGTTTCACACATGTTATAGTTAGCTGGACATTTCACGCGTGAAAAACCATTGAAATTCCCCCGTCATAGTTAGTGCAGGCAACTATAACTCACGCGACCGCAATCCTCTGCTGATGACGTCAGATATTACATCACTGTATTTAGACACTTATTTACCCATGTCTTCTTCCATTAATTTGTAGCTATACATATATTACAAATATATTTTTTTCAGAAAGACACATATGTCATCAGTGATGTAATATCTGACGTCATCAGCAGAGGATTGCGGTCGCGTGAGTTATAGTTGCCTGCACTAACTATAACGGGGTTTTTCACGCGTGAAATGTCCAGCTAACTATAACATGTGTGAAACCTATGGTTTTTTAAGTGAATTTGCAAGGTTTTTTAAATGCTAATTCCTAACTATAACGTGTGTGAAACCTATGGTTTTTTCAGTGAATTTGTACGGTTTTTTAAAGTTATGTATTTATTTTATTTTTTAAGGTTTTTCACCGTGCGCGTACCGTACGCGCACGGTGCGCTTCCCGCACCGTGCGCGCATGCGGCAGTTCGCGGAATTTTTCCGTTACTACCGTATGCGCGCGCTATGCATACTCCGCGATTTTTCACAAAAAAATTAAAGGAAATTTTGGCCCTTGGGGGTCCTTCTGGGACCCCCTGACTAAGGCTAGGGGGTCAGGAACTGTCCACCCTGCCCCCTTTTCACGTTCTCCACCTTTGTTTTTCACCTCCTCAGACTGCGAGAGACAAAATGGCGGCCGACACTTCCTGGTTTCGACCGATTCGAATGTTTACTAAGATCTAACAACCAATCAGAATCGCGCTCGCGCACGGCAGCGCTTACAGATATATATTATTCAAAATAGAATGTTGCAGATTTCCTATGGAAACACGGTCCTAACTATAACTATCTACTGGCGACCGCCAGTAGATAAGATATATATATATATATAGATGGGAAAGTGAGACGCAGCGGATTGTGTGGAATATTTGGGGGTGGCTACCCCTACCGTGTGCCCGCCGTTCAAGTGGCTTGGGAACAGCCAACTAATCATTGGATATATATATATATATACATATATATATATATATATGCAAGACCGAGTACGCCGTGTATGTGCTGGAGTGTCCGTGTGGCCTGCAATATGTGGGTAGTACCAAGTTGCAGGTCCACAAACGGATACTCCAGCATATACGGGCAATTAATGGTAGTGATGCCTCTTATCCGGTGGCACGCCATTTCAAAGAACTACACAATAACAAAAGTGAACTATTAAAGTTCTTTGTCATTGATGCAGTGCTCCCTTTAAGACGTGGTGGCAACAGAGAAGCATTGCTTCGTGCCCTAGAAACGAGGTACATCCTTGAACTAGACACGAAGACACCGCAGGGCCTTAATTCTAGTGAAGACCTCTTTACTTGCCTTTAAATTGGGTTGTGTCAAATTTGACTCCCTATGTGTTAAGCTGCATTGTGTGATGGTCACACCTCCTCCACCCACTGTTGGTTTTAATAATTTTAGATGACACATCTTTAGATATACTTTGTACTTCATATGTCTTCTCTGCATCTAGGCATATTTCGACACTTGTCAGAATATTGGCTAAAACATGGATTAGAACAAGGGCTCCTATATATGCACTTTACAGTAACCTTCCATGTTACTTTAGGGCTTGTAGGTTGCACTGCGTCCTTAAGGCAAGTAGGAGTAATTGTGTAATATGTCCTGGCTGACAAATTAGTGTTCAAATTGCCAGTGTACTTCTAACTCAAGTTTGTTAGATTATACCCACTTGGGTCTGATGTAATCTGCCTAATTTTGCACATTGTTTGCTCGCTTTGTACATTTAGGAAAGCATCAATATTGAATTCTGTTACAAATAACTTTATTGCTTTCTGTTACACTTGCACGAAATCAAAAAAGAATCAAAAAACAACAAAAAATGTTGTTTCAAGTTATTTTAACATGAGTTACTTGCCAGCAATGATGAAATAATTTTATCATATAATAATTTTATCATATGAAATTTGTTTTTCAGTATTTTAACTGTTTGACGCAGATACTCTTTATATTACTGCCCTGTTCTGATGTTATCCAATGTTTAAGAAACTCTTCTATGTCTATCCATGCAAGGTTTGAATCAGCCAATTGTGTCATCTTATTAATTAGCATTTTGCACTTTAAAAAGCGGGATCACAACTCCCATGGCGTCATGTGATCAAGGCCTCTGGGAGGCTGAAACGCGTCATGCAGGCGGTGCTGTGAATTAAATAAACAATCTACTCACTCGCAATCTGGGTCGGTTTCCGTTTGTTCCCGCTCTCCTTCAAGACAGTTGGCGTGCAGGAGTGCTTCAGGCGGAATCCTCGTCATATATATATATATATATGTATATATATATATTCACAGAAAAAAACCATAGGTTTCAGGCACGTTATAGTTAGAAATTAGCATTTAAAAAACCTTACTAACTATAACGTGCCTGAAACCTATGGTTTATTCTGTGAATATATAAATATATATATATATATGTATATTTTTTTAGAGCCCCCTAATATCTAAACACTTAAATTTGTTTTTTACTTCTATTTTTTTATTTATTTTTTTCTGCCGTACGCGTACGGTAAGCTTACCGTACGCGCACCCCGCGATTTAAAAAAAAAAATTTAAATGTATTTTTCATACTTTTGGGACCTTCTTGGACCCCCTGACAAATGCTAGGGGGTCTGCAACTCTCTTCGTTGACCCCTTTTCACGTTCTCCACCTTTGTTTATCAGTGTGAGACACACAAAATGGCGGCCGACACTTCCTGATTTCGACCGGTTCGAATGTTTACAGTCATGTAACCACCAATCAGAATTAAGCTCACGCACGGGCCGTGCGCGTACGGTAAGCTTACCGTACGCGCTAGGAGCGCGCTTATAGATATATATATTGATTTAAATGCTATTTTCTCAGCAAATACTGAACACATTTACACCAGACCTACAAAAGGCACATCCCTGACCTGAGGACTACCTCTCTGCCAAAGTTCAAGTAATTCTGTTCAGCCGTTCGGGCTGTAGCTTGGACTAAAGGTCCTATGGAAAAATGCATGGAGAAAACACGTTTTGGGACCCCCCCTTTTTCTCAGCCCCCGCTTGACGAATCCCCCCAAGACTTTCAGGATAGGAGCAGAGCGCCCCACCTATTTTGAAAATTTTACCAGGATTCGTCAATCGGCGCCAAAGTTATTCAAAATAGAATGTTGCGGATTTCCTATGGAAACACGGTCCTAACTATAACTACCTACTGGCGACCACCAGTAGGTAATATATATATATATATATATATATATATATATATATATATATATATATATATATATATATATATATATATATATATATATATATATATATATATATATATATATATATATATTCTACTGGCAGTGGCCAGTAGATAGTTATAGTTAGAACCTAGTTTCCCAAAAAATTTTTGATGAGCTTATAACTTTGGCATCGTTTGACGAATCTTTATGACATTTCCCAAAAAGTTCCTCTTTTCAGATCACCTCCTATCTTGAAGGTTTGGGGGTGATTCGTCAAGGGGGGGCTAAGAAAAAAGGGGGGTCCCAAAACGTGTTTTCTCCATGCAATTTCCATAGGAAACCTTTGACAAGGCTACAGGTCAAACTGCTGAACGGAATTACGACACCTTTGGCAGGGAGAAAGGTCTTGGTCCAGAAAGCACACTTTTGTTGAAATGGTGTGAATCCGTTCAGTAGTTTTTGAGATATTAAAGGAAATATATATATATATCTGGACGGAGCCTAACTCCTGAGCATGAGCTTGCCTCTGATTGGCTTCTGACACTTCAAACCAGGAAGTGTTAGCAGCCATCTTGTGCCTCGTATCGAGTGAAAATAAAACAAAGGTGCCGGGGGCAATTTGATATACCGGATCTCTGTCTGTGCGAGATACCCCTTTCACGTTGAAATGGTGTAAATCCGTTCAGTAGTTTTTGAGATATTAAAGGAATAAAATATATATATATATCTGGGCAGAGCCTAACTCCCGAGCACAAGCATGCCTCTGATTGGCTGCTAACACTTCAAACCAGGAAGTGTTAGTAGCCATCTTGTGCCTCACATCGAGTGAAAATAAAACAAAGGTGCCGGGGGCAATTTAATATACCGGATCTCTGTCTGTGCGAGATACCCCTTTCACGTTGAAATGGTGTAAATCCATTCAGTAGTTTTTGAGATATTAAAGGAAAAAAATATATATATATCTGGGCGGAGCCTAACTCCCGAGCATGAGCGTGCCTCTGATTGGCTGCTAACATTTCAAACCAGGAAGTGTTAGCAGACATCTTGTGCCTCACATCGAGTGAAAATTAAACAAAGGTCCCGGGGGCAATTTAATATACCGGAGCTCTGTCTGTGCGAGATACCCCTTTCACACTCCCTCTCCCCACATCACCAGCTCACAGCTATGCCTTTAGAAGCCAGTGCATTGGCTCGCAGCTCTCTACCTCTATGTGCCAGTACGCTGCTGCGTCAGCTCCCAGCTCTCTACCTCAGCGTGCCAGTACGCTGCTGTGCCTTTGTGAGTGGACGGCCCATAGCTCTCCTTCTGTGAGTCAAGCCCACGGGCCGCAGCTCTCCCTCTGCGAGCCTGGGAGCGAACTGTTGAAACTAGGAACTGTTGGCAGCCATTTTGTGATTCAGTCCACATCAGCTCACATCTCTCCGCCTACAAGACATCGACTCCGTAGTTCTACCTCTGTGAGGCAATTCTGCAAACATACCGGAGCTCTGTCTATGCGAGATACCCGTTTCACGCTCCCTCTCCCTACATCACCAGCTAACAGCTATGCCTTTAGAAGCTAGTCTGTCGGCTCGCAGCTCTGCATCTGCGAGCCATCGGGCCCGCAGCTCTACCTCTGCGAGCCAGCGAATTAGCTCGTAGCTGTGTGTCTGCTAGCAGGCCCGTCAGCCCATTGCTCTCTCTGTGCGAGTTAGACCACAGCTCTCTGAAGCATAGCCCCCAACAACCTTCTCGGGCCCGCAACTCTTCCTCTGCGAACCATCAGTCGGCTCGCAGCTCTTCGTGTGCGAGCTCTCAGGCCCGCAGTTGTATCTCTGAAGCCAAGACTGGAAATATACCGCAGCTCTCTCTCTACGAGATACCCCCTTCACGCTCCCTCCCCCCACATCACTGTCCCGCAGCTATCCCTTTGCAAGCTGACGGCCCGCACCTTTCCCTATATCAGTCAGCCCGCAGCTGTTCCTCTGTGAGCTAGACCGCAGCTAGAGTCAGACCACAATTCTCTGAAGCATAGCTCCCAACAACTTTCTCACACATAAGCTCCCACAAAAAAGGAAATAGACATCACTCATACACAGCCACTCCCTTTCCACACACAAAAAGAGGTGCAAAAGAGAACACACCACAACAATACCCATAGTCAACGCGAGACAAAGACCCATGCTGTAAGAGAAGCAGGAAAGGTAGGAGAAAAACACAATAAAATGCTCAGCAGAAACGGAAAACTGGCGGTGAAGCGACATTCACCTACCAAGCACATAAAAGTGGTAAATACGAATGACTCAAAAACATAGTCAATTCTAAGCAACGCCCACAAGGGAGACAAACCTAAGTGCACCCACAACCACAAAAAACAGTGGTAGGCAGAGAGGCTACAAAACATAGGGCCCGATTCACAGAACTAACTTAAGACAAAATCCTAAACTTACTACCATTTTCGTATTCACAGAAGGCACTTACTCATTTTGGTATTCACAGAAGACACTTACTCACTTCGGCATTCACAGAAGTTAGGAGTCCTAACTTTAGGACTCCTAAATGCCTTCTGTGAATACCGAAAGTCTTAAAATTAGGATTTTTCTCAGTTTAGGAGTCCTAAAGTTAGGACTCCTAACTTTACTACTACTAAATTGAGAAAAATCCTAATTTTAAGACTTTCGGTATTCACAGAAGGCATTTAGGAGTCCTAAAGTTAGGAGTCCTAACTATACTACTACTAAACTGAGATAAATCCTAATTTTAAGGCTTTCGGTATTCACAGAAGGCATTTAGGAGTCCTAAAGTTAGGAGTCCTAACTTTACTACTACTAAATTGAGAAAAATCCTAATTTTAAGACTTTCGGTATTCACAGAAGGCATTTAGGAGTCCTAAAGTTAGGAGTCCTAACTATACTACTACTAACCTGAGAAAAATCCTAAATTTAAGACTTTCGGTATTCACAGAAGGCATTTAGGAGTCCTAAAGTTAGGACTCCTGACTTCTGTGAATACCGAAATGAGTAAGTGCCTTCTGTGAATACCAAAATGACTGAGTGCCTTCTGTGAATACCAAAATGGTAGTAAGTTTATGATTTTGTCTTAAGTTAGTTCTGTGAATCGGGCCCATAGAGTCCTCTCACATACTCACCCCCAACAGTGAGAGGTAAACACACTCCCACAACAACCACAAGGGTTCAATTACGAAACATTGCACACAAAGGTAACACACCAATGCCACTCGCAACCACAAAAATAGTGTTAGGCTAGAGAGGCTGAGAACCTAGGAGCCAACTCATACACACACCCAGAGAAATACACACAGTCTCACAACAACAACAGGGGATGAGCACGAGGGACTTGGTGTGTAAAAGTGAAATCAACAACAGATAATCAGGTGGTAACAAAGAGTGACCTAACACTAAGAATTGACTCAAACACACCACCCACAGGGTGACGTACCCACGACACCCACACAGATCTTAACCTGAAATAATGTTATCTAAAGATAGTACTTGGAGTGGACCTACTTTTGATTACAACACTCTTTCTGCGAGCTAGTATGCTGCTGTGCCCCATCTCGCCGCTCTCCCTCTGCGAGTCGAGCCCACGGGCCACAGCTTTCCCTCTGCGAGCCTGCCCGACGGCCCACAGTTCTCTCTCTGCTAGCCATACTGCAGCTGTCACTCTGCGAGGCGATATTGGGAATATAAGGCGGCTCTAAAAAGAGCCTTGTGTTTATTAGTTGGAGCTACATGTAAGTGCGGATGCAAAGCTTCAGGTTATTCAGAAAAACTCGGTTTCCCTCATCTGTCAAGTGTACTCCATCACTTCTGTAGGTATTTGCCATATCAAAACGTATGTTGTTGTTGTAGATCAACCCCATTATATGGTCTCTGAGGTATGCAGACACAGCTTTGTTGACATTCTTCCTAGATATTTCTATATTATGACAAAATTGGTTTGACCACTTCCATATTGGAATATACAAAGACAGTTTGAAGTAAAAGGAACATCAATTCTCCAAAGGAGTCCTTCATAAGCATTTCCAAACCTACCCCAGTCAATGTGCCTAGGTCGTTACCACCACAGTGCACAATCATGAGGCCAGGGTGTTGGAGATGCAAACAGGTTTTAACCAAAGGCAGCAATTGGTGCCACTTCAATCCTCTCCCTGCAAACCATTTAATGTCCACATTTTGTAAACCTAGATCTAAGTCAATACGTCTCTGTTCTGCATACCTCTTGCACCAGAAAACATAGCTATGTCCTAAGATCCACACTAGAATTTTGAAGGTATGGCTGGAAGATATGGATAGATATCTGTAGCTCATGCAGGTCATTCTTAGAATAAGAGATATGTTTAAAGATGGGTAACTACTTTTATTCCATTGAAAACGTTAACTATTGGGAGATGAAAAGCATTGTTTTGTAAAAAGTAGGGCGCATATTATTTTTGAGGAAAAGCATGTGTGTCATTGGTTAATAAAAAAGCAGTTTAAACGTGGAGTACATATTATAGGATAAAATTTGCTCAGCTCAACCGCACCTGCTAATTGCATTTGGAAAGTACAGTTTGAACTTAAAACAATGGTGAACTTTTAACCTGCACGTGCCATTAAATGTTCGAGAAAATGTTGCAAAAAATAATATAATTAGGTCTAAAGATAAACTTTTAACCTGTACGTGTTGTAGAATGTTCTAGAAAGTGTGGTGATTGAATCCGTTGAACTTTTCACCTGTATGTGTCCTTCAATGTTAAAAAAAACTGTTTATATGGAAAGTTCAAAAATAACCAATGGAGAGAAGTTTTGCAATCTTAAAAAATCAAGGAACTATTCTGATTTGTTCTTTACATGTATTTATGTGTGGAGCAACAGGGAAATTGTGCCATTAGTGGTTCCATTGCTGATGAAAGCGGTGCATTGCATGTACTGTGTGACACAGAAAGAACTGCATGCGTTTCAGACCTTTGAAATCTGCAGACCAACTACAAAGGTAAGTTAGAAATTAAGAAGGTGTGTTATGTGTTCTGTAGTAGTGGTTAAACCTTTGAGGTGATATTTTTAACTTTGAAAGTCTGGTGTTTCACATTGGTTGTAAAATATGCATAAAGTGTGACTAGTTAGTAACCAAGTACTTTATATATGTTTAGGATTTTTTTACAAAGAATTGGTGTAAGTTGTCATCTGTAAAGGACTATATGGTTTTGAAAATTAGATGTAGGGTTAATTTGGATTTGGATATCTATTCCGCCGAGATAAACAGAATATCGCACGTTTGCAATTTATGCTTAGTCTGGAAATAGTGGGGAAGGGGTAAGAGTAGAAAATTAATGAGTTATTAACTTAACAGAGGTGGAACAAAAAACAGAAACGTTATGTACACAGTTTGTGGTCTCATTTTTTACACTGAGGGGTCGATTCCGATAGCCGACAGCTGTCTGTAGCCTTACCGTGCGACCGACACGTACCTGGAGCCGATCCGTCCTGTAGAGTAAGTACGATGCGCATAACTGCCAAAAACACGACCGACACGTCAGCTGTGATTCAAGCTCCATTCTCCGTCCGAGCCGTAACTCCTAACGATGACCCGAGTTGCCCAGAAGCAGTAACCATAGAAGTTTCCGGCATGACAAGTACGATGCGTACTTCCTACGCGCCGGACGGGTCGTCACATACGGCACGTCACAGTATCTGGAAAACAAGCATATCAGCTACGATTTGCGCCACAACTCAATACACGGCTACGAGACGGACCAGCTTGCAGCGTGTACGACATGAACACATCATGAATCCCATCGCGCAGGTCATACCAGTACTCTACATCTATGACCAGATCAGGAACCGACGGCGCAGGTGGTAAGTCAGACACCTACCACATAAACAAATGACACGTACCCGCAAAATGGCACACACACACAGGGGATCCACATCCTGGCCACTAATAACAGCCCACCATAGGGGTTGCATGGCCAGCACCACTAACACCCCCACCCATAGGGCTCATGTTGACCATCACTCCTGACACCCCCACCCATAGGGACTATGTTGCCCATCACTCCTGCCACCCACACCCATAGGGCTTATGTTGCCCACCACCCCTGCCACCCCCACCCATATGGCTGATGTTGCCCATCACTACAGTCACCCCCACCCATAGGGCTGATGTTGCCCATCACTTCTGACACCCCCACCCATAGGGATTATATGTTGCCCATCACCGCTGCCACCCCTACCCATTGGGCTTATGTTGCCTATCACTACTGCCACCCCCACCCATATGGCTGATGTTGCCCATCACCCCTGCCACCCCCACACATAGGGCTGATGTTGCCCATCACTCCTGCCACCCCCACCCATAGAGACTATGTTGCCCATCACTACTGCCACCCCAGGCATGGGGCTGATGTTGGCCATCACCCCTGCCACCCCCACTCACAGGGGACCTGTTGCCCATCACTACTGCCACCCCCACACATAGTGCTGATGTTGCCCATCACTCCTGACACCCCCACCCATAGGGACTAAGTTGCCCATCCCCCCTGGCACCCCCACCCATAGGGCTTATGTTGTCCATCACCCCTGACACCCCCACCCATATGGCTGATGTTGCCCATCAACCCTGCCACCCCCACTGACAGGGGACCTGTTGCCCATCATCCCTGCCACCCCCACCCATAGGATGGGTGATGCACAACACATCCAGCATACTCCAACATCAGGTATGTCCGCAAAATACATCCCCCCTAACATCATGTCAACAGTGTGTAGTCTGTGACAAATGCTCACAACAGTGATTATGGCTACGAGCATACAATGTAAGTAACAGCACATGTGTGACCAACACATGAGTGTGACATACACAAGGCAAGCATCACCATAGCACTGTGGCAATGTAAAAAGAACACCCCCTCACTGTGTAGAACAGAAGTTAAGTGGGGACTTCCAAAATGCAGCAGATGTTGAGCATTGTGGTGATGGGGACTAAACCCCCCTCATCACAGTGACCAAAAGGTAAGTGTCATCATGGTCAAAGCTGCAAATAACAAACAGCATGTATGATCCCTGCTCCCAACACATCAAACATTTCTGGGGCAAACTAGTGGTTGTGTCCCATACACACAGAGATGTGGTGAGGCTAACATAACACACTCTCGGCCATGTGCAGACAAGCACCACACATGGGGGCTGACAATGCATACAGAGTACAATGACACAACAGCAGAAGTGACCATCCCCAAGCATGCACACATCTCGAAAATAGACACACCAATCAAAACAACATGTGTAGACTGTAGGTGTCAGATCCCAAACTCACATTCCATGCCAGCAATGGCACCTAACAACCAGGATGAATGTGCACAATGATGTGATATGACTCACAGGGACAGCATGCAAAATCACAGAAACAGCATCCAGACAAAGGCCCACAACAGCAATACCAATGCACTGGTGCAGATGCACAAACACAAACAGGCAAACTCACACTGCACATATGACACAGCATGTGTGTGTGTGTGTCACAGTATCCCCAGGCAACTACACAACACATGAGGGGGGCTGAACCATAGTGACACAGATGTGGACACAGTGCCATACAAAAGTAAACCATCATTGGGACACCCTCAGTGGGCAATCAGGCATTGGGAGATGAGAGGGAGCACAACAGACACATGTGACACAAGCTGGAATGAACACCAACTAACACAGCAAGAGACTGACACACAACACCACTACCCCAGGGAACAGACATTGGGGTGACACAAGCATGCATGACACCTCCACTGTGATGACAAAGGCAGATGTTGTACAAACTGGGAAACCCAGACATGTGTCCTGTGCCACAAACGTACATCACACATACACGAACACAAATCACTCAGCATGGCCCCTCATCCATGGACAAATGGGAGCTAGGGGACCACCCATGCAAACATTCACATCAGTCCACCCTCAGCGCCACACACCCTGAACTGCAACAATGTGTTTCTGTGAAGCTCACATGGACATGTGACATTGCACATGCACCTATGACAAACACAGCAATGTTGTGAGGAACTAAGGTGCAGAGACACATCACTCAAGGACAGTTCACAACCCTGGGGAATGACAGACATACTGCACAGTATGCGGTACATGGCCATGACCTCAAAGCTCACGTAACCTTCAGAATACCTGCCACAGTCCCAGGACAATGCAGATGCCAAGGAGAACCACAAGGCACACATGCTGACACCTGCCAGCATCGCAGCCATGAAACCGACAAGTGGGAACAGTCACACACACATACAAATGTCTCAATCACTGAAAACTACCACCAAGGGACAACTACTTGATTTAGCAAATAAACAGGTGCCTTGAGGAACCCTGACTGTGTCCCATCTGTGTCTGACAACATCATCACCACTCAGAACTGACAAATCCCAATGATGATACAACAATTAACAGTAGTGTGTCATGCTTGTTTCCGGTCCAGGGAAGACATGGCTTGGCAGTTCGGGCTGGACTGTTCCCATGAGGCACAGGGTCAGACTGATTTGCATATGGCCATGTCTGAACTGGGGTGGCAGAGTGGGCTAAAGAACAGTGATGGATTAAACCCAGATCAGTTGACTGGGGGTGAGTGTTTGCAATGTTCAACACTCCGTCCATCATTTCCTTTGGTTTTTGCTTTGTTCGCCATAAGTTGGCAGGGTATGCTCAGACGTGAGTCCCTTGCTCACTTTGTCACTGGATTCAAGCAAGCCTGGCTGAAGATGGCTGAAATGCCAGAAACCGGTCCTAGGAAGCTTGTTTCCGGTCCAGGGATGACATGGCTTGTCAGTTCGGGCTGGACTGTTCCCATGAGGCACAGGGTCAGACTGATTTGCATATGGCCATGTCTGAACTGGGGTGGCAGAGTGGGCTAAAGAACGGTGATGGATTAAACCCAGATCAGTTGACTGGGGGTGAGTGCTTGCAATGTTCAACACTCTGTCCATCATTTCCTTTGGTTTTTGCTTTGTTCGCCATAAGTTGGCAGGGTATGCTCAGACGTGAGTCCCTTGCTCACTTTGCCACTGGATTCAAGCAAGCCTGGTTGAAGATGTCTGAAATGCCAGAAACCGGTCCTAGGAAACTTGTTTCCGGTCCCGGGAAGACATGGCTTGGCAGTTCGGGCTGGACTGTTCCCATGAGGCACAGGGTCAGACTGATTTGCATAAGGCCATGTCTGAACTGGGGTGGCAGAGTGGGCTAAAGAACGGTGATGGATTAAACCCAGATCAGTTGACTGGGGGTGAGTGCTTGCAATGTTCAACACTCCGTCCATCATTTCCTTTGGTTTTGCTTTGTTCGCCATAAGTTGGCAGGGTATGCTCAGACGTGAGTCCCTTGCTCACTTTGCCACTGGATTCAAGCAAGCCTGGCTGAAGATGGCTGAAATGCCAGAAACCGGTCCTAGGAAGCTTGTTTCCGGTCCAGGGAAGACATGGCTTGGCAGTTCGGGCTGGACTGTTCCCATGAGGCACAGGGTCAGACTGATTTGCATATGGCCATGTCTGAACTGGGGTAGCAGAGTGGGCTAAAGAACGGTGATGGATTAAACCCAGATCAGTTGACTGGGGGTGAGTGCTTGCAATGTTCAACACTCCGTCCATCATTTCCTTTGGTTTTTGCTTTGTTCGCCATAAGTTGGCAGGGTATGCTCAGACGTGAGTCCCTTGCTCACTTTGCCACTGGATTCAAGCAAGCCTGGCTGAAGATGGCTGAAATGCTAGAAACCGGTCCTAGGAAGCTTGTTTCCGGTCCAGGGAAGACATGGCTTGGCCGTTCGGGCTGGACTGTTCCCATGAGGCACAGGGTCAGACTGATTTGCATATGGCCATGTCTGAACTGGGGTGGCAGAGTGGGCTAAAGAACGGTGATGGATTAAACCCAGATCAGTTGACTGGGGGGTGAGTGCTTGCAATGTTCAACACTCCGTCCATCATTTCCTTTGGTTTTTGCTTTGTTCGCCATAAGTTGGCAGGGTATGCTCAGACGTGAGTCCCTTGCTCACTTTGCCACTGGATTCAAGCAAGCCTGGCTGAAGATGGCTGAAATGCCAGAAACCGGTCCTAGGAAGCTTGTTTCCGGTCCAGGGAAGACATGGCTTGGCAGTTCGGGCTGGACTGTTCCCATGAGGCACAGGGTCAGTCTGATTTGCATATGGCCATGTCTGAACTGGGGTGGCAGAGTGGGCTAAAGAATGGTGATGGATTAAACCCAGATCAGTTGACTGGGGGTGAGTGCTTGCAATGTTCAACACTCCGTCCATCATTTCCTTTGGTTTTTGCTTTGTTCGCCATAAGTTGGCAGGGTATGCTCAGACGTGAGTCCATTGCTCACTTTGCCACTGGATTCAAATAAGCCTGGCTGAAGATGGCTGAAATGCCAGAAACCGGTCCTAGGAAGCTTGTTTCCGGTCCAGGGAAGACATGGCTTGGCAGTTCGGGCTGGGCTGTTCCCATGAGGCACAGGGTCAGACTGATTTGCAGATGGCCATGTCTGAACTGGGGTGGCAGAGTGGGCTAAAGAACGGTGATGGATTAAACCCAGATCAGTTGACTGCGGGTGAGTGCTTGCAATGTTCAACACTCCGTCCATCATTTCCTTTGGTTTTTGCTGTGTTATGCACCCACACATCTGGTAGCCCATTGGAAAATTAGTGGGATGAACCCAGTACCACTCAGCAAGCATCAACAACAGGAACACATCAAGGGAACACTGTCTGTGTATGAACATGGATGTGGACACACACACATGCCCATACAACACACACCATGGGCCCAGGCCATGTCACTAGATAACACACTTACTTGAGGGGACCCAACTCCTGTGGGAGCCCAGCTGTGCCAAACATATTCACCGCAAGTCCCACTCATGTCTGCAGAACACCTGGTCAGTCAGCCATCAGTTACCACACAATGAAGGCTCTGGTCACAACAGCCTGGGTACGTGACTCTCCCCTAAGTCATCTGCACATACCCAAAACATATGTCTAGCAAGTTGCACAGAGGACCCAGTTGCTCCTATGACAATGATGCCCACACCTGTAGGTCCAGTGTTGATGACCACAAAGTATGTGGAAGTGACAAATTGGACAATGGGAAGCACATCATATGCGCAGGGGTGCAAGCCACAGATGTGACCATGCAAATGAAATGCTCACAGAGAGATGTCCACAAATAGTTGATCCTGACACACCCAGGTAGCTGCAAAGGATGACATGGATACCCACCAGAATAGGATACATATCTCATGGACCACAGGGAGTACCTCACAGCAACACATCAGGATTCAACATTGTAAGCAAAGCATCACAGGTGCAAGGGCATGTTAAACATCATCAACATAATGTACAGCGAAATCTAGTTCCCAGGGAGAAAGAAAAAAGCTTTATTCACCATTTTAAAAGTTAAATGTCTGTGCAAACTAAAGGCCAATGGCCAGTCCATGTCCAAATGCCAAGGAGTGAAGTAGAGTGACAACTGTCACACCTTGCTTGCCTGCACTGCTAAGGACCGGGGTCATCCCCTCGGAGGGGCATACATGGGGGCAGGCCAGGCACCGCAGGGACAGGATCATGGCACAGCAGAAGGAGGCAGTAAAGAGGTGGGGGATGCAGGCGAGACACTTGCAACTGCAGTGGAGCTGACTGAAGTGGTGGGTGCTGTCCCAACTGTGGGGCACAAGTCAGATGGTGGGGGTGCCGGCACAACTCCAGTGGGCAGGTCAGATGGAGTGGATTGGCTCACCACTGCAGTGCCCAAGTCAGCTAGGGTGGTCGTGGACTCCAAAGCAGTGCCTACATCAATGGGAGCAGAATGGGGGACAGTTGAGGCCGGCAGGGCAGGGGGGGACACGGTCCCCACATCAGTGGCACTAACTGTCTGACCAGGCGTGGAGGAGCAAGTGCTAGGGGGATGGCCTTAGCATTTTGGGGATGGTGTATTTGTGGGTGGGGGAACCCGGGGCAGGGAGTGGTGGGGGAACCTCTGGAGTGGTGGCCTGGGGGATGGAGGACGGAGACTTTGCCTTAGAGCTGCGTGGTGGCGGGGGGGTCTTGCTCTTCTTGCGCCGGGGGGGTTGCGGGTGGGGGTCTTTGGCTGACTGCGCCTGGGGAACAGCCTCACTAGCTGGGGTTTGGTGGCTGCTGGCACCCGCCTCCACAAGGGAGTCATCCTCAGAGCTGCTGTGGCCCTCAGCTGGGGGTGATGGTGCTGATGACTCCTCTGTGTGGCTCCACTCGCCCTCCATGCCACTGGTTCCACCCGACTCCTCTCCTTCTGTCTCTGTAAGGCTCTGTGGCTCCTCCTGGTCCGTGGAGCTGTCCCCTCCTGTGGCCGTGGATGTATCTGGATAGGAATAGGAATTAAGAGAACAACATCAGTCACCTGCACCGACTGCACACACCACAGTGAGTACATCACATCACAGGGCAAGCCCTGGCATCATCAGCGGAACACAGCTCAAAGTGCTAACACTGTTTAGGATAAGCCAATTGTCATTCTCAACATCAACCATGGCACACATATCCCTCCTTGACTTTCACACATATGTCCGTTGCATGTTGGATGCCAACACCCCAATGTGCCAACATGCACCACCCACACATTAGTTGTACATGCAAGTGAACATGTAGGAATATGTCACTATACACAGCACATCTCTTGCTACTGAATCAGTACAGGTGTCCGGATGAAGGGATGGGCAGAGACTCATTTCTCATGCTTGGGATGCATGCCAGCAACACACACTATGATGTACTCATGTCCTGATGGGCAATGCCACAATTGGGTGCATGGTGCACACTTGAACACAATGCAGGCTCACTCATAGCAAGTTAAATGCCATGGCACTGGGATGTCCTGAAAGTCAGTTAACACTGTCTCCTGTCACAGGGGCAGGGCATCCAGACAACAACAATATGCACTGACTCACAATCCTAGCTCAGGGGTAAAGCGAACTCTGCAGATGACCGGCGCACTTACCCATCCCATGCAAACAACATATCCAGGACCCAGAAGACCCAAATCATGCGAATCATACATATGAGTCTCAGCAAACACAGATCCCTGTACATTAACACATCACAGTCTGCCATGCATGTAACCCAGCTGCATGAAGGGCACAGTTGCATACACCATTGTGCGCTGTCAGATGATCACACACCTATATGTCACACAGGTCTTGTCTCTCACAGTCACATCACAGATGTCATGCTGACCCTCTGAATCATGGACACCCCCGTTGTACGTAACAACAAGCCACACCCTAATGACACAGAGGCAGATACCTGAGGGCACATGTCACTAAGCACAACCTGCAATTTCATACACAGGAGTGGGATTACAGAGTGTTTCTAAATGCCCCTGAGGGGGCATGACTGCCCAGGACTACGTTAAACAGTGTTTGGCCATGGACAGTAGTCAGGTGGCTAAGCAAGTGCGACATACTTGATATATATACTCCTGAAGCCCGAAAATTGGAGTCCCCTGCTGCATGGGTTTGTTTGGAATATCCCAGCCACATGTTGCGAGTCAGACCAGCAATTGGTACACATCTCAAGGGCACACACAGATCACATGTCAGATCTCAGGCATTGTGTAAACAATTGACCCACCCATGAAACACACAACAGATTCACGGGAACTGATGATGACTGGTACCTGAAGCATAGCTGACTGCAGGGACACAGTGCCCTAGTGACACAAGCAACAGACTGTAGGGGCACACCTGTGGAACAGATGAGGAGGGTGCATCACACAATTGAGGGACCTGAGTTTTGGACTACAATACCTACGTAATGTGGAAGTGTGACCAGGACAAAAGACTGCTATTTGCATGTCAGACATAGTACACAGATCAGACATGGACTCACCCCCTTCCTGCTGCTGTCTGGCCTTCAGCTGCCTATCCAGGTCCAGGAAGACCACCGCCAGGATACGGAGCATGTGGGGAGTCAGGGTCCGGTGTCCACCCCTCCTACGTGGAGGTGACAGCTTCAGCTGTACTCTAGCTATCCTCCGGGTCCAGCCCCGAAGGTCCTGCCACCTCTTCTGGCAGCTGCGGATCCGGCGCTTATAGACCCCCACAGAAAGAACAGCCCGGGCGATGGTCAGCCAGATCTCCTGCTTCTGGTGGGCATCAACCTGTGAGGAGGACAAAGTGAAAAGTACATTAACATACATGCCCCAGATTTGTTCAGCACACATTTGGATATACATGTCATCATCACAAAGAGAAAAAAATTACACAGGTAGTGCAACCATGGGGAAGGAAAAATCGCCTGCATGTCTGACATGTTAACAATGCCTGGATAGTTTAAGCTTGCAATAATGCACTTTAGCAGCAGGAAAACTATTCATTACATGTACCTACACACTTTGCGGCGGAAAGTAGTCAGTGAGAATGCTTGCCACTGGTGTACACACTGCTAGTACTGCTAGTCACACAACATGCATAATTAGTAAGTCAGTGGACTGCACACTCACCTGCTCCCCTGGTTTCCCATAGAGCTTTCTGTACTCTGGAAGGAGCACATCCAGCAGGGCCTGGTTCTCCTCCTCAGTGAAGGCTGGGGCCCTCTCCAGAGTACGTGCCATAGCAGGAGCCAGAGGATGCATAGACAGCAGCAGTGGTAGCAGGGATGTGGTCCAGTAGCATGTAGTGCAGGCAAGTGAGCTCCCTGGGGTCCAGCCAGCCTTATATCTGTGCGGCAGAGGCAGACTCTGTGCCATGTGTCCCAGGTGATAGGTCCAACACGGTTGCATTCTATGAATCTGGCCAATCCATTTAAAAGTACGACTCGTACACGCCTTCCGCATCGGTTAAATCTTCACCTTCATGGAACACTTGAAATTGCAACATTGTTGTAGGCATCCAACTGAATTTCCAGTGAATAACTCGTACAAGTTTTGAATCCGCATCCGTCTCCATGACAGTCCAGAGCCAATGGGTGCGGCTGGCTCGTTCAACTGACTGTACAATGCGTATTTTGAATATACACATGCACCCGTCTCCATACGATTCAATGGCCAAGGCGTATGCCTGTCTCGGACCATGCCTGTGCGACGCGTATGCATGATAGTCACCCGCATCAGATCTCATTGCATTCAATGACAAAGTGTACCCACGGCTCGGACTTGACCCGTGCAATGCGTACGCATTGTCACCCGCGTCGGACCTCATTGCATTCAATGACAAAGCGTACGCACGGCTCGGACATGACATGTGCAATGTGTACGGATTGTCACCTGCGTCGGACCTCATTGCATTCAATGACAAAGCGTACGCACGGCTCGGACATGACCCGTGCAATGCGTACGCAGTGTCACCCACGTCGGACCTCATTAGTGTGACTATTATACGGATGCAACACACATATACTGGCCATGGACACCTGTGCACACCTGCTACACTACAGCATTGGCCACACAGTGTCCCATGGCATGTAAGGCTGCATTCCCTGGGTGTTTGGGGGGGCCACATCTGTTTTTTTAGCTGGCACTTTGTGCAGCCACACCCAGGCTGTGCACGTGTACATGGGGGCAGAATCCTTTGTGTGTTGTGCACATTACCACTGTGATGTGCAATTGGGGACAGTAATGGGCATGAGTCACGGCTACAGTGTCAGGTTGGATATGTTTAGGGCAGGTCACATACACCCTGAGTCCTGGGGGTGATGGCATGTATGTCACAGTGAGACCTGTAGCCACAATACTGATGTGCACCCACAGTCTGTGTGCATGTTGTGTCTCAGATGTGTCTGATCAAATGTTCCCAATGGGTGACAGTCTCCACATCCATGTGGTATATGCATAAACCTTAATGGGGTGTGTGTCTAAGAGACGTACATCTAGGGCCGGCAGGAACAACAGTGGCCACCACCTGTGGGACTTACGCTTGCCTTGTGGTGTGTACGTGCTACGCCATGTCCATTGCTGTATTGATGTGGCAATACAGGGAGCCTGGGTTTCTGCATGGCAAAGATCTGTGATGCCTGGGAGACATGAGGCCTCAATTGTCACTGTGGTGTGTTCTTGGAACGTTGCAGCAGCACATAGGTTGGGTGACACAGCCAGATGATTGACCATTGCACTACATGGGACTCATGTGGACATGTGGAATTGAGATGTGAGGTGGTGGTCTTGTAGGTGACATATGTGTCCATGACCAACAGCACACGCCTCAGTACATTGTGTAATGTCATGAACTAGCATGTGATAGTGATCGTGGTCATGGCCACATGGGTGGATGAACTGACAATCTTCCTTTGTGCATCTCTGTACTGCAGGGCACCAGCTGTCCATCGTCCGTTCCCAGACCTTGCAATCATGCAGGAAGACGACTGCATCAGACGGTACCACTTCACCAGGCCACTGATTGTGGAGTTGGCGGAGCAGTTGGCGCCACATCTTCTACCTGGCCGGACATACCCTACAGCACTAACCCCAGAGGTGAAGGTGATGGCAGCCCTGCACTTCTTTGCTACTGGTCCCTTCCAGTACACTGTGGCTACTGCTGGAGGGATGTCACAAACGATGTTTAGTCGTGTGCTATGCAATGTCTTGGAGGGGATGTTGCAGTTCCTCGACCTGTATATCAAGTTCCCGAGCCCAGCTGAACTCCCTGAAATAAAGGATGCCTTTTATACACTGGGGAGGATGCCGAACGTCATCGGATCTATTGATGGGACACATGTTGCCCTGATACCACCACAGGCACATGAGCAGGCATACCGGAACAGGAAGCACTACCATTCGATCAAAGCTCTGGTGGTCTGTCTTGCTGACATGTCGATCACACATGTGTGTGCACGGTTCCCTGGTTCTGCGCACAATGCCTACATTATGAGGAGTAGTCGCATTGCAACGCTGATGTCACAGATGCTAGCTCAGCATGCCTGGCTTGTCGGTGTGTACTGACTGTTTCTCATTGTGTGTGTTTGTCAATGTTGTATTCTGCACTCCAACAAAACTCAGCTACTTGTTCATTTTTGTGTGTGTAGGTGACTCTGGAAACCCCAACATGCCGTGGTTGCTGACACCCCTCAGGAACCCTGTGACACCAGCCGAGCTGCGCTAGAATGAGGCACATGGCCGGAGCAGGAGGGTGATTGAGCGGACATTCGGCCTCCTTAAAAGCCGCTTTCGCTGCCTGGACAAGACCGGAGGGGCCCTCCCATATGAGCCTGCAAAGGTATGCATAATAATCCTTGTCTGCTGCATGCTACACAACATGGCAGTGCAGAAGGAGGTGCCTCTCATCCAGGATGACGATGACGACGACCAATGTCCGACACCTGTGGAGGATCCCGGCCTGGGCCAAGATGCCAGTGATGATGAAGATGATGGTGATGTCCGCTCCCAGCTCATCAACAACTTCTTCACCTGAATGTGAGTTTCCAGGGTTGTTATGTGAATGTATGGAGGTAGCCTGGAATGTGTTGTGCCAGCTCTGTTGCTGTCTGAGTGTGTCTGTGTGCCACTTGACTGGATGCATGCTGTGATGTGTCCATTCAGGTGGTGTGCACTCCACAATAGTGTACTACTAACTAGTGTTTGTGTAGGTGTCTTGCAACATGTTTTGTGCATGTGTATTGCATTTCTCTCCTGTTCTTCTGTGCTTTTGACTGTATCTTGTCTGTCCTTCCCAGGGTACTTTGCCTGTTGTGTGGTCAACACTGACCCCCAACACCCAGAAGCCAACACCAGTGTGGAAGTTGACAATTCCCATCAGCTGATGTACCACACATCCCTGGACTTCCATTTCCAACACATTGGGAGCGTGTGTCCACTGTTACGTAGAATTACCGTGCAACTAGTGTGGAATAAACGTGTTGCTGATGTTTAATGAACCTCTGCTACACTTTGTTATGTGCGTTGTCTGTCTTCCCACATCTGAGTGGCATCTGCTTACCTCACCTGTGGACTTGTTACCACTGACTAGGCATGGTGTTGTGTCTGTGCATGCCAATGTGTTTCAGGTCAACATCATTGTGTGGGATGAGTAACATGGCCATGGTGAGTATGTTTTGTGTTGCCATAGTGGTGTGTCTCCCTCACATGTGTCACATCACCATGACTCACCTTACATTGGTCACATTGTTGCAGTATTTGGCATGCACTATGTTGTGTAGCAGATCGACATCTCCCTGTACATGACAAGTTGGAATCACAACAGAGGCAAGTATGGTGTACTGGTGAGTTTTTTTACAAATATGTGGGAGGGAAGTGCACAGGATGGTGGGTGCTGTACAGTGGTTTGGGAATCCAAAGTTCACATTGGAGTTGGAAGTGCTGGTAGATGAAATGTCCAGAGTAAAGTCCACAGTAATCTGATACATTGGCCCAACATGAACCCTCTATGTCATGTGGGCGAGTTGTGTGCGATTGGACAAGGCGAACGGGTTGCGCACAGAAGAACATTGTCCAGAACAGGTTTAGAGGCCCTGGGAGATGTGCTGGGACATCTACCTCTCACATGTCCTTCTTCGGATGACCCCTCTTCTTCTGGGGGGGGGGATCCTCATGTGCAGGCCTCTGCGGTGCAGGGGACTCTCCGCCAGAGTCCTCCTCCCTCCCTGTGACGCTGGCAGATGGTGTTGCGACAGATGTTGTGGGCACACAGGGGGGTGTGGACAGGTTGGTGTTGATCTGGCGGAGGCATTGTAGTATGTCCCGATGCACCGCAGTGATGTCATCTCACCTGGCCTCCATGCGGGCATGGTGGGCGACCTGCTCATGTTGCATGTCCTTGAGGATCCCCACTACCTGGCCAAATCCTCCGGTGCTATCCTGGTACGCATCTAAGATGCGTGCCAGGTGGGGGTCATCATGCAGTCCAGACCCCTCTGCAAGGCGCGCCCTGTGCCTCCCACCCCTCCCAGCACCCCTCTCCACATGGGCAGGACCAGCAGCGGGACACACAGGTGACACTGGCACCCCTTGGGTGGTGTTGCTGGTGGTGTTGGCTGTAGCTTCCGGGGGGTCCTGTGTCCCTGTGCTGTGGGTGTTGATTGTCCTTGGTCTGTCCGTGTTTGCGGGGGTGCCCTGTCCTTGTCCAGATGCTGGAGGCGTGGGTACAGGGGGGGCAGATGTTGATGCTGCAGGTGCTGCATGATGGCTCACACCGGAGGGGCCAGGTTGGTCGTCGTCATCCGAAGAGGACAGTGAGAGAGTCAGACCAGAGAGCTCAGTGTCCACCAGAGTCTGGGACTGGATATCCTCATCATTTGGTGCTGGGTGCCCAGCACCACCTGCATTTGGAAGAGACACACAATGTGATTTATGTTTCTACATGTATTGTTGGTTCACATACATTACATTTTCTATTTTTCAAACAGATGCCTGCCTGTACACTGCTTTTTCCCAGCTTGTCACGGACAGAGTTTGATATTGTTGTTGGCCATTTCCCAGCATGTCCTTGTGCTCGCCACAACAGAGCCCAGTGTCAGACATCTTGTCAGTCCCTTCCCACTACCTGTGAGGTGAGTATGGTTCAGTTTGATCTTTCTGGGCCATGTGGGTGGGTGTAGGTTGTCTGTGACTGCGAGTCTCATCATACTCTTGGCTACAGCCCTCTTCCCAGCATGCCCATACTTCCTGCCTCTTGACTCTGATTCCCTGTGAGGGGGTGTGACAGCAATGGCAAGATGGCTGACTGTGAAGTCCTGATGTTTGTTGTTGGTCATTTCCCAGCATGGCCTTGTGCTCCCCACAACAGAGCCCAGTGTCAGACATCTTGTCAGTCCCTTCCCACTTCCTGTGAGGTGAATATGGTTCAGTTTGATCTTTCTGGGCCATGTGGGTGGGTGTAGGTTGTCTGTGACTGCGAGTCCCATCATACTCTTGGCTACACCCCCCCTTCCCAGCATGCCCATACTTCCTCCCTCTTGACTCTGCTTCCCTGTGAGGGGGTGTGACAGCAATGGCAAGATGGCTGACTGTAAAGTCCTGATGTTTGTTGTTGCCAATTTCCCAGCATGGCCTTGTGCTCCCCACTACAGAGCCCAGTGTCAGACATCTTGTCAGTCCCTTCCCACTCCCTGTGAGGCGAGTATGGTTCAGTTTGATCTTTCTGGGCCATGTGGGTGGGTGTAGGTTGTCTGTGACTGCGAGTCCCATCATACTCTTGGCTACACCCCCCTTCCCAGCATGCCCATACTTCCTCCCTCTTGTCTCTGCTTCCCTGTGAGGGGGTGTGACAGCAATGGCAAGATTGCTGACTGTGAAGTCCTGATGTTTGTTGTTGGCCATTTCCCAGCATGGCCTTGTCCTCCCCACAACAGAACCCAGTGTCAAACATCTTGTCAGTCCCTTCCCACTCCCTGTGAGGCGAGTGTGGTTCAGTTTGATCTTTCTGGGCCATGTGGGTGGGTGTAGGTTGTCTGTGACTGCGAGTCCCATCATACTCTTGGCTACACCTCTCTTCCCAGCATGCCCATACTTCCTCCCTCTTGACTCTGCTTCCCTGTTAGGGGGTGTGACAGCAATGGCAAGATGGCTTACTGTGAAATCTTGGTGTTTGTTTGGCTACAAGTCCCAAGTGAGCCCCTGGGCTTCACACAGCAGCACCCATTATGGGGTACCTTTTGCTGATATTTCAATGTGGTGTGTGTCAATTCATTGTACCAGGTGAGTTGTGTGGAGTTTGTGTTGAAGGGGGTGTCTCCCCATGCTGATAAGTATGGTCAGTGCTGTCAGTCCTCCTTCCCATCATGAAACGTGATTCCATTGTAGGGCGTGCAAGTTGTCTTTCAGAATGTCAGTCAGTGGTGTCCTGCTTCTGATTTGCACACAAGCCCTAGCAGGGCCTTGTGCTTCCCACAGCAGGACCCAGTGTCAGCCATCTTGTCAGTAATTTTCCACTCCCAGTGATGTGGGCATGTTTCTGAGAGGTCTTGATGGACCAATGAGGAGGGGGAGCAGTATCTGTGACTACGGGCCCCATCATGCTTTTGGCTACACTCACTTCACCTGAATCCCCACTATTCCTTCCTGACAGTCAGCTACACTGTGAGGTGGTGTGTTTGTGGTGTCAACCTGTCTGGCAGGGTGTATTTGGCTTAGTACCACTGGCTTGCTCTATTTGTTTGTAGGTTGGTGCATGTCATGAAACAGTTCCCAGTCGCTATGAGATGGCAGGTATTGTGTTTGTGTGACTGGCATACACATCTTGGGCTGATTATCTATTGGTTAGTGTAGCTTTGCTTGCGGTGCATGGTTTCACTGTCCCCTTGCCACAAAATCTTGGGTATGTTGTTTGTGTACTCACCAGGCTCTGGGATGTCTGTTAGGCCATGGACACTCTCTGGTGGTAGGATGTCCTGCACCTTCTCCTCCCAGGTCCTGAAGTAGACTGGTTTGGCAGGAGGGCCACCGCCGGTGCACTGACTCAGGGCGTGATCTTTTTCGATGAGTTTATTGACCCTCCTGCGTACGTCACACCACCTGTTCTGGATGTTGTCCTTTGTGCGCCTTGCTGGTGCTTGGGCGTTCACCTTGTCCACAACCCTCGCCCACATCTTGCTTTTCTGTGAGATGGGGGTCCTTTTGACCAATGTACCAAACAAATGTGGCTCTACTCTGATGATCTCGTCTACCAGCACTTCTAACTCACTATCTGTGAACTTTGGATTCTTCTTTGGAGGCATAGTGATGGGTGGTGGTGGTGAGGGATGTGTGTGTGAGGGTGCAAGTGATGGTGGGTTGGTGTTGGTTTTGCTGGATGTATGTGTGTGTGCCTTTGTATGAGGTGCTGATGGTGTGTGAGTTGTGTGATAGGTGAGTTGAGAGTGTGTCTGTGGTTGCTGTGTACTGGTGTTTGCTGCTGGCTGTGTCTCCTGTTTGCAAGGGATGATGGAAGTGATTGTAGTCCCTTATATAGTTGGAGTGGTGGGTGTGTCTTTGTCCCAGGTTTTTTTTATTTGATATTTATTGGCTTTGTCATTGCTTGTTTGGTTCTTTTTTTTTGTCTTTTTTCCTTTGTGTTTTGTAGGCATGAAGGAGACGTTCATGTGATGGAAACGGATGATGCTGCTGTCTCGTGCGGGGTTTTCTGCCTCGTTCACGCTGCCTGTCTTCTGTGTTTGGTGCGCGTCGTTCGCGGCGGTATCTATTGCTTGTGTGCCAGGTTGTCTGTGCGTGTCGGTCGTGCGGCTTGTTCTCCGTGCGAGTTGGTCTGGTTTTGCATGCATTGCATTGTACTGCGCAAATCGTACGTCGCGGGTACGGGTCGGTCAGCTTCATTCCGTGTTTGTGTCCGTCGGTGATATTCGCGTCGGTTTTCCGGCCGGATCACTATTTTCCCTACGGCTCGGTCGTACGGCTTGTATTCCGTACGTGTCGGTTGTAATTCACACGCGTTGCATCGTACTGCACAGGTCATATGGCGCTGGTCCATGTCGGTCGGTGTTCATTCCGGATCCGTGTCGGTCGGTTCGTTTTGCAGCCGGAATCGGCCCCTGAGAGATAGATTTCAATATCAGTCAAGGCTGGTGAGGCAGTGCGAGGCTTTGGATTTGGGTGTTCTTAGGAAATATGAGTTGTTGGGGTACGTTTCTTTAGGAGACTTTTTTATAAATATGTAGGAGATAAAAAAATTAATGAAAAATGTTCTCTGTATTTTTTCTGTACGATTTTGTTCACAGTCCTAAATTAAATGTGATTATTAGTGATAGTAATTGTCAGGGTGTGTTCCTCCACTGAATATACACAGGCCTTTAAGTGGTCCGGGTCTTATCGGTACTGAGTTCCGTCACTTCTTTAAGACAGCCGCCAATTTTTTTCATCCCAATTAAAGCAGTTAATAAACGTATAGTAAAGGGGCGATACAGATATTTTATAAATGTGTGACAGATAAAAAAAGCATTAAAAGTGTACTTCGGAAATTTTCTGTAGGATTTTTTCACACTACTAAACTAACTGTGATTATAAGTGATGAAAATAGTTAGGGTGTGTCTCTGTGCTCAATATAGGCAGGCCTTTAAGTGGACCGGGTCTTACCGGTGCTGAACACTGGTACCCCTTTCAGACACCAGCCATTTTTTTCATCCCACTTAAAGCCCTCAATATACGTATATTAAAGAAACTGTACAATAAAAGTTTAGGAATTACACCTCTGTTTACTCTCCTCATGTCCCACCCCCATTTTGTGCAGCCAACAGTAGTGTTTATAAAAATAAAATGATAGAGCTTTATCTATTATGAAAATAGCACTTATACCTTTATTGACATGTACGTGGGATCTGTCATGTAAAGTGAAGTTCGTAATCAGTTTCAAAGGTACAAAAGTGACATGACATATGTTTGAAAGATTACATGGTTTAAGGAGTAAGGTATAGTGGTAACAAATAAGAAGTATAGTTTGTTATGTTTAAACAAGTATGTAGTTTTGTAAATCAGGTACAGCGTTAATTTGTGTTGAGAAATAAATTTGGCAGAGATAAAGACAATGTAGCACGTTTGGAAATTATACTTGGTCTGGAAATAGTGGTGAAGGGAGGTGGGTGGGATATTTATCTGTTATTAATTTAAGGCAGATAAAACAAAAAACAGATATATTATGTGCACAGCTCGTGGGCTCATTTTTCACAAAGAGAGGTATATTTGAATATAAGCCAAGGGAGGTGTTGTACTGCAAGCACGGTTACAATGTGCAGACATTACATGGAGAGCAAATACACAAAGTAAATATGTACCTTTCTTTGGATATGTACCCATGGTTTGAATAATTTGATGACAGTTTAAGATATAGTGTACAATGCCCGGTGATGCAGGGCAAGAGAGGGTGAAAGAGGTATTCTGGAGAGAAACAGCTGTGGTATATTCTCAGTATTAGTTTGGAGAGGGATAGTTGCGGGCTGGTGTTGAGTTGTGTTGCAGAGGTAGAGCTGCGGGCCCCACTGTTTGCAGAGGGAGAGCTGCTAGACGTTGTCTTGCATAAGCATAGCTGTGGGCTGTTGATGCGGGGTGAGCGAGGGTGAAGGGGGTATTTCGTAGAGGGAGAACTGCGGTATATTCGCAGTGTTGGCTAGTAGAGGTAGAGCTACGGACCAGACGGCTTGTACAGATAAACCTGCGGGCCCGACAGCTTGCAGACGAAGAGCTGCTAGCCGACCGGTAGTTCACAGAGGGAGAGTTGCGAGCTGGCGGGCTGGCGGGCTGGCTCATAGAGGGAGAGCTGCGGCCCGTCGGTGCATAGAGGGAGAGCTGCGGGCCAGCTCGCAGAGGAACAGCTGCGGGCCAACTGGTATAGGGAGAGGTGTGAGCCATCAACTTGCAAAGGGAGAGCTGCGGGACGGTGATGTGGGGAGAGGGAATGTGAAGGGGTATCTCGCAGAGAGAGAAAGCTGTGGTATATTTCCATTGTTGGATTGCAGAGGTACAACTGCAGGCCCGACGGCTCTCAGACAGGGCAACCTCTGTAAGCCAATACTGGAAATATATCGCAGCTCTCCCTCTGCCGGATACCCCTTCACCCTTTTTCGCCCTACATCACCAGCTAGCAGCTATGCTTTTAGAAGCTAGTCCGTCGGCTCGCAGCTCTGCGTCTGTGAGCCATAGGGACTGCAGCTCTACCTCTACAAGCTAGCCCATTAGCTTGTAGCTGTGTGTCTGCTAGCAGGCCCGTTGGCCCATTGCTCTCTCTGTGCGAGTTAGACCACAGCTCTCTGAAGCATAGCCCCTAACAACCTTCTCAGGCCTTCAACTCTCCCTCTGTGAACCACCGGTCAGCTTGCAGCTCTTTGTGTGCGAGTTCTCGGGCCCGCAGTTGTATCCCTGATGCCAAGACTGGAAATATACCACAGCTCTCTCTCTGCGAGATACCCCCTTCATGCTCCCTCTCCCCACATCACTGTCTCACAGCTGTTCCTCTGCGAGCCGGCCCACAGCTCTCCCTCTGCAAGCCGACGGGCTGCAGCTCTCTCTCTACGAGCCAGCCAGTCGGCTCGCAGCTCTTCCTCTACAAGCTAGCCCGCCGGCTTGCAAGTCTCTCTCTGCGAACAACTGGTCGGCCCGCAGTTGTTCCTCTGCAAACCAATACTGGAAATATACCGCAGCTTTCCCTCTGCCAGATACTCCCTTCACCCTACCTCGCTGCACATCACCGGTCGTATGTATCCATTTGCAAGCCGATGGTCCGCAGTTCTCCCTATGCGAGTCGGCCCGTAGCTGTCCCTCTACGAGCCAGACCTCAGCTCTACCTCTGCGAGCTGGCACGCAGCTCTTCCTCTGTGAGCCAACGGGCCGCAGCTCTCTCTCTGCGAGCCAGCCAGTCGACTCGCAGCTCTTTGTCTGCAAGTCCTCGGGCCCGCAGTTGTACCTCTGCAAGCCAGGACTGGAAATATATCGTAGCTCTCTCTCTGCGAGATACCCCATTCACGCTCCCTCTCCCCACTTTATCGTCCCGCAGCTATTCCTTTCAAAGCAGACGGCTCGCACCTTTCCCTATTCCAGTCAGCCCGCAGCTGTTCCTCTGCAAGCCGGCCCACAGCTCTCCCTCTGCAAACAGACGGGCTGCAGCTCTCTCTCTACGAGTGAGCCAGTCGGCTCGCAGCTCCTCCTCTACAAGCCAGTCCGCCGGCAGGCAAGTCTCTCTCTGCGAACCACCGGTCGGCTCACAGCTCTTCGTCGACGAGCTGTCGGGCCCGCAGTTGTACCTCTGCAAACCAATACTGGAAATGTACTGCAGCTTTCCCTCTGCCAGATACTCCCATCACCCTCCCTCGCTGCACATCACCGGTCATACGTATCCTTTTGCAAGTCGACGGCCCGCAGATCTCCCTATGCGAGTCGGCCCATAGCTGTCCCTGTACAAGGCGGCCCTCAGCTCTTCCTCTGCGAGCCTGCACACAGCTGTCCCTCTAGGAGCCGATGGCCCGCAGCTCTCCCTGTATGAGCCAGTCCGTGGGGGGGATGATTTACTCCCACTGTGTGCTATGTTTATACTAAATAAAGCTCTGTTTGTTTAGTTTTTATAAACAGTACTCTCAGGGGCACAAAGTGTTGGTTGCAGTACTAAAGGACACGTATATGTAAATTAATGTCATAACGAGGTTATGTGCTGGTGTTAAAGCTCGTTACATGACTGGGCTGACACATTACAAAAATGGGAATGACATCTTACTTAATATCTCCCCCATCTCCTTTCCCATGTCGGATGTTTTTGTTGCTCTCTAACGGTTGATCTGTTTTTGGTTATGGACATCCAGAATGAAAAGTAAGCCTGTGCCATATCTTTGTTAATATGGTGCAGTGTTGTGCTTGCTAACTTGCCGATAGAAGTGTTAAGGTAATGATGGTAATGTTTACATGTGCCATTTAGTTGAGAATATCAGTCTAATTATACAGATAACAATTTTTCAAAATAGTGTCTACAAAGCTATCTGTACTGGGTTGCAGAGGAAGTGCTCTTGGACGGTGGGGTGCATGGGATGGTGGGTTGGGGCGGGTTGGGGATGGGAAAAGTGTGAGGTAGTAGATTCACATATAAAATGGGAAGGTGAATCTAAATAATTAAATAAATACTGTTCCCTTGTTCTGCTCAACTGTCATACAGCATTCCCTCTGCAAGCCGCCAGTGGGACACATCTAATTGTATGTGATTATTTTAACATATTGAACTGATATAACAAAGAATTGAAACTTTTTTTTCTTTCTCAGAAAATTATTTTGTTTGGATTAAAAATGTAAAATGCCTAGAAGAACTGAAAAAAAGGAAAGACAAAAAGGCCATCTATTTAAAGAAAAGTAAAAAATGTGGATTAAAATTAAATGAGAGTACTACAAAAAGACTTTCTTCTGGTAAAAAAACAAGACAATTTAAAAAAAAAAGTATTACAAACATTTAATGATAATAACATCACACAAAGGAAAAAAAAGAATTTTCCAAGTATGGAGAAGCAGACTTCGACTTCAAAATGCAAGAAAAAAATCATGATAAGGAAACAGTATTTGTTCCCCGTAGACAAAAGCAATTTCAAGAAATTCGACAAAGACTTTTTCGAAATAGAGTAATTAAGAATTTATTAAAAGGATGCCGGAAATATAAAAAGAAAGTGCTGTAATTGAAACAGCATATTGAAAGCCTAGTGGATGCTTCCTTTAAATTAAAACAAAAAATATTCATTTTGATTTTGAAGAGGATGAAACTGTTGGATAAAACAATGAAAATTCTGACAAAAGTAAAAAAAAAAGACTTGTGAACAGAAGCAACTTTTGTAAAGTCTTTAGTGGAGAATGGAAACATACGTCTAATAGTGAACCTTTTTTGAATGAAGAAAGTTACTTCCAAGAAAATAGTTTACCATTTGCAGTTGATACTAGAGGTTGTTGCTACGAAGTTCAGAATGGTTGTCCTGTTCCAAAAGAGGAAATGGTTGGTATTAGTGCAGAACAGTTAATAGCTGAAGAAGTGCAAGGGAAACAAACACAGGCTCCTGTGTATAAGTGGGGTTGTAGCAGTATTTGTAGTATTCGACAGGAATCTATTAAGATAATGCGAAATTTGTTACGAGAATATACACTGAAAAGTGTTAAACAGAAGATTAGGTTGTTACAAGGACTAGATCCATGTAATGTAAGAAAATGTACTGAGAAACATGGTCATTCTCTGGCTTGTCTTTCACGAAAAGTGTGTAAAAGTGTTTTTCATCACTTGAGGATGTTAGCAGTACACCATTCAGAAATGCGGAACTTTGTAAGGAAATTGTCCATGTAAAACGTCCTGCATTATGTTTAAATGAACTGATTACAGCTCTTTTACACGGTTCTTTATCAGATGTCCAAAAAAAGTGTGATGACATTGAGTTCCGATATTTTGGTTCAGAAGAGCAGTGCATAGAAACTGAAAGCTTGACAATTACAGATGTTGAGAGTGTGCTCTGAAATCCCAAACTATGTTTGTGTTTGTTGTCGACGTACAAATTATAAAATTCAAACTAGGAATGTTGATTTGTATTTGAAATCTGAAAAGAAGAATAATGATAAATGGAAGGAATTTGCAACATACTTGTTAGTGGAAGGTCAATTTGAGTTAGGCAGTGATCAATATATTTGTAAATATTGCTATAACAAATTAGAAGAGAACAAAATGCCCGCTAGAGCAGTACATAATAAGTTAGAATTAGTACCTATTCCAGAGAAACTGGAAGATTTGAATACATATGAGGCAGTTCTAATACAATCTGTACATCCATTTCAAACTATAATTCACATGGAACCTAAAACAGATCAACTGCCACCAACAGACTTACAAAGAAGGCTGAAAGGAAGAGTGGTGTACTTACCTTTGGATTTTAAGAAAAATATTGAAATTGTTAGTGGAGACAAAGAGGAAAATCAAGCAGTAGTAATTCTAGTAAATGGAGTACCAACAAAGAGTCGGAAAATATGGCAAGAATTTGTGGATGTTAATAAACTTCAAAAGGCTAAGTTATATCTTGAGGAGAACAATATTTATTATAAAAGTGTAAATATGGAGGAACAGGTAATAAGTTTGAAAGATGAATCTGAAATTTCAAGTGGTCAAATAGAGAAAGTGGACAAGTCAAGGAGTGAAGAGACTTATGAACATTACACAATATGTCCTCTACATTCAAAAGAACATATAGGAAACAGCATTGAGTTATTTCAAATGAAAAAGCAAAGGGAACTCCAATGAGTGTATGGGAGCAAAGCTTGGAAGCTCGTTGTTTTCCACAGCTATTTCCTACTGGAGAAGGTGGGCGATATGATGGCCGACCTGTACGTATTCCAGCTTCTGAATATAGCTCAACAAGATTATACTCTGAAGATCCTAGATTCCGACAGTGTATTCCAGATATATTTCACCTTTTGTTTGAAAGTGATCTGTCTTCTCTATCCTATGCAGTGAACCACATACCTACAACTGGAGTTCATTATTTACTTCTTTCAGCAAAAGAATTTGTGGAGAAAGTTCAACAAAAAGATGTAAATTTAGAAGCACAGTTAATTAATTTGATGGCATGTCAACGAGGAACAAATGAGTATTGGTATCGTCGTCATGGATAACTGAAGTGTATGTTACAGAACTTAGGTACACCAACATGGTTTGTGACACTTAGCGGTGCAGAGTATGCATGGGAAGATGTGCTTGAACTTCTACGAGAAGCATATTCCAATATAAAGAATGTTGAAATGAAGACACCTGGAGAACTGTGTTCTTTGGATCCTGTAAATGTGTGCAGATATTTTAATCATAGGTTTCAAGGTATGATGTCCTTCATCTGCAATAAAAAGAATCCACTTCTTGGAGAAGTTACCGATTTTTTGGGGAGAAAGGAATATCAAGCGAGAGGTGCTCTTTATATGCATATGCTATTGTGGTTCAAGGATGCACCTAAATTTGGAATTGATTCAGATGAAATAGTATTGTATTTCATTGAACAGTATGTGACATGTGAGATTCCGAGAGAAGGAGGTGATAGAAGCTTGAGACAGCAAGTGATACGTTTCCAAAGTCACCGTTGTGGAAAGTACCGCAGACGAAAATACAAGTCTAAAGGAAAATTTTATACCAAGTGTTGGTTTGGATTTCCACATCCAGTAATTTCTAAAGGAAGAGTAAATTCTTTTTTTACTTCTGTAAGGCACACAATAACTCGCAAATCTCCAAAGAATACCTACAACTTGAAAAGAACATAATTGTCAAAGATATTAATGACAACAATACGGTTATTTTAAAAATGTGGAATGCAAACATGGACATTCAGTATGTTGCAGACAACTCAATTGCTGTTGCACACTACGTAACAGCATATATAACGAAATCAGAAAAAAACGAGATGAAACAATTGTGGGAAGAAATTGCACAAGAGAAGAGCCTTAGCAAAAACTTGTACAGATTTACTTTGAAAATGCTTTCACACAGAGAAATTGGATCCTATGAATAATCAGACCACTTGTCCTCTTCAAGTTTATATTCAAAATCACGATCGATCATTTGGGTAAGTTTAGGTCTTGCCTGCTCAAGAAATAGAGTGTTGAAGTCATTAGAAGAAATTGAATACTTAGGAGCAAATGAACCAGACAGTACAGAAATTAAAACTAATATGTTGGATACATACTATCCGAAAAGGAGTTGACATCTGGAACAGCTATGTCTGTATGAAGTACTTCAACATTACAGCTTCAAAAGCAATGTTAAACAGAATTTAAAAGAAGGAAAATATGCAGTAGTTGGATGTCATGGATGTTTAGTAAAACACACAAAATGTAGTCTTATCAACCACAAGAAACAAACTGCAGATAAGCGAGAATTTTACTATTTAGCACTTCTGCAACCGTTCAAACCATGGCGTAGCGAAAGTGGTTTACTTGGAGATTTTGACTGCTTCGAAGATTCTTTTAATCCATGTAAAGATTTCATTGCATGTTCAATTCTCCCTACATATTTAAAAATGTTGAATGATGAAGTTGAACAGGAAAAGACTATTACAGCTGAAGTTGCTAATGGAAGTTCCCAAGAAAGTCAAAGTTCTGGTCCATGTAGTCAAGATCCACTTGGACAACCAATACTGAAAAATGAAGCAGCGATTGCTATGCATGAAGTCGAAATTGCAATGCAACAAGTACAAGACGAGAATATTACATTGGCAAAGTTAGAAGAACAAGTAAATATTGAACAGAAAAAAATATATATACAAGTGAGAGAACAGAAAGAACATGGTTTGTTACATGAAAAGAAAGAATGTGTATGTTCATCGTTTAAACCTATTCTGATGTACATCAGTGGTCAAGCTAGAATGGGTAAAAGTTTTTTAATTAAAGTTTTGACATGTTACCTTAAAAAAACTACTGGTTCACATTTATCTTGTGTGGTAACAGCTCCAACTGGATTAGCTGCCCACAATGTTAAAGAAATTACGTTGCAAAGATTACTGATGTTACCAGTTGAGCATTATAATAAATTAGAATATCAGAAGTTATCTGGAGAAGCTTCTTATGAAGTGTCAAGAGTGCTGAAGAAGATGAAACTTTTAATTATTGATGAGGTGAGCATGGTCTCAAACTTAATGCTTGCTTTTGTGCATTTAAAATGCAACAGGTATTAAAAACAGAATACAACGTTCTCTTTGGAGGAAAACATTTAATTGTATTTGGACATCTGCTACAACTAACTCATGTAAAAAGGAGAACCAGTCTTTAAAACTCTTCTACAGGAAGACACTAGGAAATCTTTAGGAAGTATTTGAAATGTCAGGTTAAATTTTGAATATAAAGAAGTGACTCGGAATATGCGACAAGCAAGTGATGAAGATTATGGAAATATTCTGAAAGATGTAAGAATTGGTGTTCTAAGCAAACATGGTAAGCAAGCTTTACAAAGTCATCTACTATAGAACTTGTTTACAACTGAAAACACACCAGTAGCAGTACTCCACAAGAACATTGTAGAAACCAAATCTATAGTTTGCATAATGCCTACAGTGAAAGAGTGTTATACATTTAATCAAGAGCTACTGAAATTGGAAAATCAAGAAATAGTTCACATTGAAGCTATTGATAAAATCGAACATCAAGGAATAACAATTCTTCTTTCAAATAAACTACAGATTAAATTGGATTCTTTAGAAAAGTCTATATCAAAAACTGGTGACTTTGAATTTTTTTTAGATGTGTGTATAAACTGTCGGGTAATTTTGAGGTGTAATTTGAATATATAAGAAGGTTTAGTGAATGGGGAAAGTTGTTGAATTTATAAAATATCAAAACAAAAATGCAATTGAATTCTTGAAAATTAAATTTGATCAGATTACAGAGGTAAAACAGATTGGGCGTTGTGCTGTACGTTTTTTGCTGGTATAAGACTTGTATGTTCGTAGAAAACAGTTTCCTTTCTGTTTAGCATATGCAATAACCATTCATAAAGCTCAAGGTTTAAGTGTAGATAATGCCTTAGTAAATGTTGGAAGCACTGTGTTTAAAGAGGGAATGGCATATGTTGCATTATCTCGAGTTAGAACATTGTCTGGTTTGTATTTAATTGATTTCTATGAAAGCAAGGTTAGTGCTGATGTAAATTGTGTAAGAGAATATAATCGTTTAAGAAGACTTTATGCACCAACTTTAGGTGAATATCCTATTTATGAAAAATGTGTTGTGTGTTCAAAACGGAAACATGTTGATGAATCAAGTGTGGTTGAAAAGCAGAAAAAAAATCAAGAGAAAAGAAAAGATGCAAAGAAACAGAAAATAAAAGCAAGTGATGATGTTGTGGGATATCAATTAGAAAATGCTTCTGGTGTTAACTGCTATGATAATGTTATTCTAAACGTTATATTTATTTCTAGAAGATCTTTATGGTGAAATTATGGAAAGTCAGGAAAAAAGATTATGTTCTGCACTTTTTACTTTATTTGAACAATTGAGAACTGACAGAATTAAGATCCATACTGCTTCTGGTATTCGCCAACTCTTGGATACATGTACTGGATCTTTAACATTCAGCCCTAATATACAAGAAGATGCACAAGAGTTTCTGATGCTTATGCTTGGAGTATTAGAAGATGAAGGAATCCAGATTGAGAGTTTATTTGCAGTCAGTTACAAATGGAATCACAAATGTGAACAGTGTTCATTAACTTCAAACACTATAGTTGACAGAGAACGATTTGTATATTTAACAATACCTAACTGCAAATCTGTACCTTTTCCAAAATTAGTAAAAGAAGCAAATCATGATATGAAATGTTCTCGTTGTCAATCAGAAATGTTATCTACATTATGCCTACAAAGATATGGAAAATATCTAATTTTAATGCTACAACGCTGTAGACCAAACGGAAGAAATGTGGAAACGAAAATTTAAAATGTTGTTGCTACTAAGTATCTATTTCTGGAAGAACTTTCACAACACTGGCTATTGTTTTCCATGCAGGAGCTACTACCACATGTGGACATTATACTGTATATTTAAAATGCAAAAATGGTTGGAGTCACTGTAACGATACACACTTGGAAATAAAACCAGGATTGCCTTATGAATTTCCCAACTCGTATTTAATATTTCTTCAACAAAAATTTTAGATACATTATTCGGCCTAGAGGGAAAATGGGAAGATGCTTAAAGGAATTCATAATGGATGATTTCGGAAAAGAAATTGGCACATTATTAGGCCTTGAGGAAAAATGTGAACAGAAACTACAGAGTAAAGGTAAGATTTAAAAATTGGATGTGTTATTTGTGTTGATTTCGTATTGTGCTTCCAAGAATTAGTCTTTTTTTAACAATCTAGTTGATTGTTCTTTTTCCCAGCTGTTTACGATGATACTACACTGACATCACTGTGAATAGTGAAGTTAAGTAGAATCAGATAACAGCAGAAAAAGGAAGAAAAATATGTTTTTTTAAATGTTACATTATGTTGTATTATTTGATAAGTAACACTGCAATTTGTGAATTGTAATATATTACACAACAGTTTTACAGTTTATTTTCTTTTATGTAGTGAAAAAGTTAGAAAAAACAGTACTAATGACAAAAAGCAAAATAGTAATTTACTATTTAAAAAGCCTTTGAAATTCACTGAAAAAACATAGGTTTTACAGACGTTATAGTTAGAAATTATCATTTAAAAAACCTTTGAAATTTACTGAAAAAAAACATAGATTTTAGGGACGTTATAGTTAGAAATTAGCATTTAACCTCTTCAATGCCCATGACGAGCTGGTCTCGTCATGGGCCGCGGTTGCGCTGTGCCCATGACGAGACCAGCTCGTCATAAACCCCGCCCGCTAATGAAACGGCCGGCACAGGGCGGGGAAAGGGGCGGGCACTGAAGGGGTTAAAAAACCTTAGAGATTCACTGAAAAAGCATAGGTTTCAGGGACGTTATAGTTAGAAATTAGCATTCAAAAAACCTTAGAAATTCACTGAAAAGAACCAGAGGTTTCAGGGACGTTATAGTTAGTTGGACATTGCACTCGTACAAAACCAGAGAAATTTGGCTGTTATACTTAGTTCAGCTAACTATAAATCGCGCCCCCGCAATGCACTGCTGATGACGTCACATATTAAATCATTCATGACATGGTCAGTGACATCACTGATGATATCTCAAATGACATCACTGTTGACATCACTAATGACATCATCCACATGATAATCTGATACACCTCCTCATACCCGAATATAACGTTTGATACACCCACTGTAAAATACAGACTACCATTTTTGAAACCATAGACACACCGATACCAGTTACTACATAACCACTCACTGATTCCTAGGTCTACACACATGTCCACTCATTCATCCATACAGTCACTCATCAATATAACATTATTATATGCACTCATACACCTATACAGACACTCACACACTGTCACATATCCAGAGTTACTCACACACCTAGTCAGTCATGGAAAGAATCAATCATACTTCCATTTACTCACCTATACAGTTATACAGACATCACCTCACTTATTCGTACAAATACTAACACATAACTACTCTCTTATAGAATCACTGATACAAATACACACTCAACCATGCAGCCACTCTCACAATTACTGACTCTCACATATAGTTTTTTGTATACACCATGACTCACATACACTGCCTTTTACATATGTACTTACTTGCACATGTACCACTGAGATATCCATTCACTCACCAACACGCCCATACACACACTCACCCACCCATAGAGCTGTTTCCTCATGCACTCTTGAACCCATACACCCAGTGAATCAACCACTCACACATCTATGCACAGAGTCACACATCTTCCACCCACACACACAGACACTCAGACAGCCATACAAATACTCAGGCAAGCAATCAATAACTCATATAGACACTGATACTCAACTTTCACACAGTTTAGTCACTAACCCATGCATTCAGTAAGACACATTCAATCACTCATTTATACAGTCAGTCACACACCTACTAGATCCTCCATACAGACAATTATACAACCACTCATTCTTCAATACAGCTTGGCATATATAAATCAAATTTAAACATTACAGAAACACACAGTCACTGGATGAAGCCATCCGAGATGTCATTTGAGATGCCATCAGTGATGTCATCAGTGATGTCACTGACAATGTCATGAATGATGTAACATGTGATGTCATCAGCAGTGCATTGTGGGGGCGCGAGTTTTAGTTAGCTGAACTAAATATAACAGCTGAATTTCTCTGGTTTTGTACGAGTGAAATGTCCAACTAACTATAACATCCCTGAAACCTATGGTTTTTTCACTGAATATACATACATATATATGTATATATATATATTCACTGAAAAACCATAGGTTTCAGGGGCGTTATAGTTAGTTGGACATTTCACTTGTACAAAACCCTAGAAATTCCCCCGTTATGGTTATTTCAGCTAACTATAACTCGCGCGCCCGCAATGCACTGCTGACGACGTCACATATTACATCACTCATGACATGGTCAGTGACATCCCTCATGACATCACTGATGACATCTCAAATGACATCACTGATGACATCATCCTTGTGATAGAGTGGCAGACCCACTCTCACCCTAATATAACCTTTGATACACACACTCAAAAATACAAACTAACATTTTCAAAACAATGCACATACCAATACTAGTTACAACACACCAAATCAGTAATTCCAAGATCTACACACACATCCACTCATTCACCAACAGTCCCTATACGGTCACTCATACATGTACTCACTCATCATATGTACTCATACACCTATACATCCTGTTACACACCGCCACTCATCCATAGAGTTACTCACACACATAGTCACACATGCAAACAAAGTATCAAACATCCATTTACTTGCATTTACAGTTATACACACACTACCACACTTACTTCTACAGAAACTTACACATACTTACTCTCTTAAACAATCACTTATAGAAACACCTATTTATTTGTACAGGAACTCTTCCAATCTCTCACTCTCACATATACTCACTTATAAACACCAATACTCACATATACTAGTTTAAAACATATGTAGTTACTCATAAAGACACTATTGAGACAGTCATTCACTCACAAAAACACCCATTCACACACTCATCCACCTATACAGTCCTGTACACATGCTGTCTTCAACACATACAAACAGTGAGTCACTCATTCATGCATCTATGCACTAAGTAATACCCCCCACTGAACCATACAGACACTCAGACACTCATACTGATACTCAAAAAAACAATTAATAACCCATATAGACACTCATGTAGCTACTCACCAACCCATGCAGCCACATATAGACAAAGTGAGAGACTGATACAGATATTTACATATTTAAACATTACTCACTAACCCATGTATTCACTAAGATACACTTAGTCAGCTATACAATCAATTTTACAAAACAAAATCATCCATTTAGACACTTATATACCCATTTATTCTTCCATCGACCTTGAGATATGCATATATAAAACATATTTAATTTTCAGAAAAACACACATTCACTGGATGATGTCAGCAGTGATGTCATTTGAGATGTCATCAGTGATGTCATGAGTGATGTCACTGACCATGTCATGAGTGATGTAATACGTGACATCATCAGCAGTGCATTGCGGGGGCGCGAGTTATAGTTAGCTGAACTAACTATAACAGTGGAATTTCTATGGTTTTGTACGAGTGAAATGTCAAACTAACTATAACGCTCCTGAAACCTATGGTTTTTTCAGTGAATTTCTAAGGTTTTTTAAATGCTAATTTCTAAGTATAACATGCCTGAAACCTATGGTTTTTTCAGTGAATATATATATATTTATTATACTATCTATACATGTGAAAATGTCTCGGTCTGCCTGTTTGCCTAGGTGGCACAGAAAAAATGGGTGGAACTGACGTCAGCACGCCGACGAGGTCCTCCTATGGCTCTGATGACATCATACGGTGTCGCGATCGGAGCCGTGCTATTATGACGTCCTCGTCGATGTGGGAGAGCTAGGAAAAAATTTCCGTGGAATGCTGGTGCAGGGGATATTCACCTAAGTGTTCAGGCTAGTCCTTTGGGAGCAACTGTTTATGTTGCCACTCCAGAAACCAAAACCAGTGATCCGAGGGCAGAGGCCCTGCAGATGACACACAAGGTCGGGTGCCTAGTCGTGTGCACTGGCGGGGCAGCGAAGTGACAAGCACCACAACCCACAAAAAAGGTAACGAGGGCACTGAATAACACAGGATCTTCTCTTTGTATCTGGCAGGAACAACAAAGTTAAAATGCCCTAGTACCAAAATTTAGAATTAGTGCTACAACGGTCTTCAAGAGGACCTGCGATGCCGCTTCTGCTTCCCGTACCCTGGAGGCGGCACATGGGTCATGCGGTACGGTCATACTGCGGTGGGATGCACACTCGTTGACCTCTCATGGCACTGCTCCACACTTCAGGGAGGACGCTTTCCATTAGCTATGTTTTCTGATGACGAGTCGCGCCAGCCCCGTCCAACAACAGAACTCCTTTAGATCCAAACAGACTCTTCCACTTTCTCACCAGAAGTGAAAACAGGCCACGCGGACACTTTCACAATACAACAGCTGGGAATGCACTTTTCGGTAAAAAAACACATGCTTTCCTCCTAATTAATCAAATAAACGTCTCACTGAAGAACAGGGGCCAGCTTCGATCGGTAAACAGCCGTTACAGCGACTTTTTTACCTCGAGATACCATTACAATGCATGCATTACCGCGCATGCATTGTATATCGTAAAGTCATCACTACACATTTTTTTAGAACGCATGGTCATTTACCACGCATGCATTTACAACAAATGTTGTTGTAAAGGTATGTATGGTAAATGACCATGCAGTCTAAAAAACATGTAGACGATCCACGTTGTTGTAAGGAAACAGAGGCTGTTCTGTTTCCTCACAATGACGTACACCGCCCCTCAGCGACGACGTGAAGCAGGAACCACGAGGGGAGAGGAACCACGAGGAGTGAGAGCTAAGGGGGATTGGGCATGGGGTGTTTTTTTTTCTAGGGTTTAGGGTAGTGCAGTGGTGTTTGGGTAGTGTAGGGGCCGTGCTGGGGGTGGTGTTTTAGGGTTTAGGGTAGTGCAGTGGTGTTTGGGTAGTGTAGGGGGTCGTGCTGGGGTAGTGTTTTAGGGTTTAGGGTAGTGCAGTAGTGTAGGGGTCGTGCTGGGGGTAGTGTTTTAGGGTTTAGGGTAGTGCAGTGTTGAATGGGTAGTGTAGGGGGTCATGCTGGGGTAGTGTTTTAGGGTTTAGGGTAATGCAGTGGTGTTTGTGTAGTGTAGGGGGTCATGCTGGGGTTAGTGTTTTATGGATTAGGGTAGTGCAGTGGTGTTTGGGTAGTGTAGGGGGTCGTGCTGGGGATAGATTTAGGGTTTAGGGTAGTGCAGTGGTGTTTGGGTAGTGTAGGGAGTCATGCTGGGGTAGTGTTTTAGGGTTTAGGGTAGTGCAGTGGTGTTTGTGTACTGTAGGGGGTTGTGCTGGGGGTAGTGTTTTAGGGTTTAGGGTAGTGCAGTGGTGTTTGTGTAGTGTAAGGGGTAGTGCTGGGGGTAGTGTTTTAGGGTTTAGGGTAGTGCAGTGGTGTTTATGTAGTGTAGGGGGTAGTGTTTTAGGGTTTAGGATAGTGCAGTGGTGTTTGTGTACTGTAGGGGGTCGTTCTGGATTCTAGTGTTTTAGGGTTTAGGGTAGTGCAGTGGTGTGTGTGTGTGTAGTGTAGGGGGTCGTGTTTTAGGGTTTAGGGTCATGCAGTGGTGTTTGAGTAGTGAATTGGGTCATGCTGGGAATAGTGTTTTAGGGTTTAGGGTAGTGCAGTTGTGTTTAGGTAGTGAAAGGGGTCGTGCTTTGGGTAGTGTTTTAGGGTTTAGGGTAGTGCAGTGGTGTTTGTGTAGTGTAGGGGTCATGCTGGGAGTAGATTTAGTGTTTAGGGTAGTGCAGTGGTGTTTGTGTAGTGAAGGGGGTCATGCTGGGGGTAGTGTTTTAGGGTTTAGGGTAGTGCAGTGTTGTTTGTGTAGTGTAGGGGGTTGTGCTGGGGGTAGATTTAGGGTTTAGGGTAGTGCAGTGGTGTTTGGTTAGTGTAGGGAGTCGTGCTGGTGGTAGTGTTTTAGGGTTTAGGGTAGTGCAGTTATGTTTGGGTAGTGTAGGGTATTGTGCTGGGGGTAGTGTTTTAGAGTTTAGGGTACTGCAGTGGTATTTGGGTAGTGGAGGAGGTAGTGTTTTAGGGTTTAGGGTAGTACACCCAACCAGCCTCAATATCCGTGGACAAAGAGGATCCTGACTCTTTTGAATGCTCCGCCAATTGAATAATTTGTGTCAAGGGCCCTACCACATCCAAGACCTATCAATTCCTTTCTTGGGATCCCTCATATAATTGGAGAAAAAGGTACATAGTTTCTCATCAATTTCAGGTGTGTGTGCCACCTTGCCCTTCAGTGAGGGCCTGGGGCATTCTCCCCTCATCCTATTCCTGACCTCCCTTTCAAGGGGTTGATGGATTTTCCTCACTACATACTCTGCCACTTTGGTGTCAGGGGTCCACTCCGCCGACCTAGGATGGTAAATTTGGGTAGGCTCAAACATGTCCGAGTGGACCCCATCACCAACCCGGGACTGAGAGGAGTGGGACTCTGGATGCCAGGGGCGCCCCGAGTCCTTATCCTCATCAGAGGAGAAATCGTCCTCCGATAACCCTCTCCCTCTAAGGGAAACCCGCCGTCGGATCTACAATAGTGGTGACAGCATCGCAATTTTCTCCGGACTCCTCCTCCTCCTGGCAGGGTGCATGTTTTAGCGTTCACGCATTCTTGAGGACGGTCTCCGTAAGTTTATCAAATCCTTCCAAGTGCCGCGTGTTATGCTTAACGGCCCTTTTATTCCCCATCTGGGAGCTACTGGGACCCGCCACCACCAGATCTGGGTAACTGAACATCCCAGGGATGCTTTTCGCATCTTATCAACCTGATCCCTAAGAGGAGCCAGCGCCCTAGAAATAGCCAGAGAGAGGGCTTGGTCCACTGCTGGAGGGAGAAGTTGGGTGGCCATTCCTCCTCCACTTCCTGGTAGGAGGAGTAAAAATGGTCTTCTGGAGAAGACATGATAGAAGAGGGTGTGAGCACAGAACAAATGCCCTTAAAATCCTTAAGGCATTCCCCTCGCCGGTGCTCCAACAGCTGGGCTTTCCCCGAAGCTGTAATATGAATAGACTGAGGCGCAATACCAGTTACCACCACCAGGTGGCGCTGGTAACTAGCGTGGCCATGTGCGGAAATCACCGCTTAGCGGTGTCAAAATTAGGCGAGGGTTGGTCGGGAATTAAGTGGACACTAAAAGAGTAATCGGATTCCCAAACGCCCGTAAAGACCAGCGGGAGCGCTCGACGGAGCTGCCTCGCTCGGAACAGATGCGCCTGACAGGATCTCACCGCGCGCACAGTGGGAGAAACTGTGAGGGGGAGAACGCTCTCAGGCAAGAGCCGGCTGTGCAGGGAATATGAAAGAATACCAAGGCAATAATGCTAATAACGTCAACAAGATACCGCTATACAAACAGCAACAACGTCAGATTAAGCCTAGAATGTAAGGAATGCACTTAATTGACGAGCAGTGAAGAAAGTGGAAGGGACGTCACGATATTATATATGATGGACTGTGATATGATTGGACTATAGTTGCCTTGGAGACTACCCCCCTAATGGTTCATGGGTTGTGTAGTCTTTTGTTTAATGATTGTAGTGTTACGTTTTCTTTGAACTGCTATGCAAATAAACTGAGGAAAGATATGCATAATCCTCGCCTCCGTCCTGCCATAGAATTCATTAAACTTTATTCGATCTGATTTAGAAACATAGATCATAAAAGTGTACATAAAAACAGTAAATCCTCTTTCCTAATACAATACAGTGAGAATTAATTAAAACCAGTAGGTAAAAATGGGTGTTGCAAAGCCCGGTTCAGAGCAACTTCAGGTTAACAGAATCGTAAAGTTCAATGTTTCGCAAGATCAATCTCATGTACTTCGTGCAAAATACGCAATAAGGGGTCCAAGTAAGATGTAACGCTCCAATACCTGACCAGTCTGCACTATATAAAACTGCAGAAAAACTAAAAATAAAAAGTGTTTTGCACACTTCTGTCATTGGGCTATATATGGGCTACATCTGGGTGATTTTTGTGCTACATTTGGGCTCTTTTTTCTCTGGTGGCCATCTTGGGAGACTTATTTGTTATGAAGTTTCCTAATTTCCTCATTTACTGCAGTCTCCTCAGTAGGAAATGCTTTCAGTTTTTTACTTTTATTCCATCAAGAAGGCATTCAGATGTGTCACACATTTGCCATAAATTCAGAATGTTAGCACTGTAGTTGTTCATTAGATCACTGTAGTAAAGCTACTGCTCACCAGGGAGTTAACTGGAAGTCTACTGCTGGTATTGAAAGTGATTGTTTCAGTGTGCATGTCAGAATTGTCTAATGAAATAGAAGAGGATTTGAGATCTCACTTAAAACATGCCCTAAATTATCTTTCTGTAGCACTAACCATAATTTATATGGCAAAATGAACCCCCTCATTTTGTTCCTTTGTAAATTAAATGTTTTAAGTGTTACCACTTTATTCCAATCAAGATGGCTTCAGGTGTGCCATACGTTTGTCATAAGTAAGACTGTTAGCGCTCTAGTTGTTCGTTAGAACACTCTGGGAGGTTCTGTCATTGGGCTATACTTGGGCTACATCTGGGTGATATTTGTGCTACATTTGGGCTCTTTTGTCTCTGGTGGCCATTTTGGGAGACTTATTTGTTATGATGTTTCCTAATTTCCTCATTTACTACAGTCTCCTCAGTAGGAAATACTTTCAGTTTTTTACTTTGATTCCTTCAAGAAGGCATTCAGATGTGTCACACATTTGCCATAAATTCAGAATGTTAGCACTATTTTTGCTCATTAGATCACTGTAGTAAAGCTACTGCTCACCAGGGAAGTCTGCTGCTGGTATTGAAAGTGCATGTTTCAGTCTGCATGTCATAATTTTTTAATGAAATAGAAGAGGATTTGAGAAGTAACTCAAAATGTGCCCTAATTTTTCTTTCTGCAGCCCTAATCATACTTTCTATGGCAAAATGAACCCCCTCATTTTGTTCCTTTTTAAATTAAATGTTTTAAGAATTACCACTTTATTCCAACCAAGTTGGCTTCAGGTGTGCCATACGTTTGTCATAAGTAGGACTGTTAGCGCTCTAGTTGTTCTTTAGAACACTCTGGGAAGCTGCAGTAGAACACAAAGGAATCAACTGACAGTCTCTGCCCTTGTTGGATGTACATGTTTTACTGAGAATGTCAGACTTCATTCTCACATGACTGAGAAAGATAATGTGAATTTACAGAAAATATGCTCTCAGTTTAGCTTATAGATCACTTTCCAAACCTCTGTGGGAAAAGCATAAGAAAATGGTTTTCTCTCAAACATGATTCATGATATCACAGAAAAAGGCTTTTTCACATGGTAAAATCACCTTAGAACACACCACAATTCCTAAAATGAGTATGGTACCATCAACAAATGATTTATAATGTAACTAAAGTCTTAAAACCTTCTATTAACAGCAATGCTTTTTAATGAGGTGCTATCATGTATATTGGTCCCAAGATGGCCGCCAACACTTCTTGGATGAAGTGCTGACAGCCAATCAGATCTCACGATGAGATGTGAGGTTAGGCTCCGCACAGATATATATGTGATTTTGATTTTCTCAGGAACTACTGAACGGATTTACACAATTTAAGCAAAAGGCACAAGTCTGAACTGAGGACTACCCCTTTGCCAAATTTGGTGTAATTCCGTTCAGCAGTTCGGGCTGTAGCTGCGTCAACAGGTCCTATGGGAAAATGCATGGGGAAAACGCGTTTTGGGACCCTCCTTTTTTCTCAGCCCCCGCTTGACGAATCACCCTGAAATTTTCACGATAGGAGCGGACCGGAGCTGGCCAACAATTTTGAAAATTTCGTGAAGATTTGTCAATCGGCGCCAACGTTATTTCAAATAGAATGTTGCGGATTTCCTATGGAAAATAGGTCCTTACTATAACTACCTACTGGCGACTGCCAATAGGTAATATATATATATATATATATATATATATATATATATATATATATATATATATATATATATATATATATATATATATATATATATATATATTCACTGAAAAAACCATAGGTTTCACACAAGTTATAGTTAGCTGTACATTTCACTCGTAAAAAACCAATGAAATTCCACGTTATAGTTAGTGCAGGCAACTATAACTCACGCGACCGCAATCCTCTGCTAATGACATATGTGTCTTTATGAAAAAAAAATATTTGTAATATATGTATAGCTAAAATTTAATGGAAGAAGACATGGGCAAATAAGTGTCTAAATACAGTATTAGCATCAGCAGAGGATTGCGGTCGCGTGAGTTATAGTTGCCTGCACTAACTATAACGTGGAATTTCATTGGTTTTTTACGAGTGAAATGTACAGCTAACTATAACTTGTGTGGAACCTATGGTTTTTTCAGTGAATTTGCAAGGTTTTTTAAATGCTAATTCCTAACTATAACGTGTGTGAAACCTATGGTTTTTTCAGTGAATTTGTACGGTTTTTTAAATGCTAAGTTACTTTACGCCGTTCGTGCCGTGCGCGCCCACTTCACGCAGTTCGTTCCGTGCGCGCACGGTGCACTTCGCGCACCGTGCACGCACAGTGAGCACGCGGTGCGCTTCGTGCACCGCGCGCCCACTTAACGCAGTTAGTGCCGTGCACGCACAGTGGGCACGCAGTGCGCTATGCGCACCGCGTGCCCACGTTACGCTGGATGGGCCATGTACGCACGATGCCCTTCGCGCACCGTCCGCACACGGAGGACATATTATGCGCTTCGTTGTGAAAGGTTATCTATTAAATGTTCACAAAACATATATGCCATGGACAAAAGGTGTCCTGTGGGCACCTTTTGCGCACGGGGGGGGAAAATATGGATTTTGTTTTTTGTAAATTTATTTTTTTCCGTACGCGTACGGTAAGCGCATTCGGCGTTTTGGGACCCCCCTTTTTTCTCAGCCCCCGCTTGACGAATCCCCCCGAGACTTTCAGGGTAGGAGCGGAGCGTAGCGCCCGATTCGTTTTGAAAATTTCGCGAGGATTCGTCGACCGGCGCCAAAGTTATTCCAAATAGAATGTTGCGGATTTCCTATGGAAACAGGGTCCTAACTATAACTACCTACTGGCGACCGCCAGTAGGTTATATATATATATATATATATATATATATATATATATATATACACATTTTTTTTTTTTTGAAAAAGGTCGTGAAGACCGAATCCGGTTTGTCAGCATGGTGGAATAAAGCATTTTTTGAAAGTCTATCGGCTCGGAGTGCGTTACCAGCTTTGGAAGGCTAAAGGGTCTTTGTTTGGATATATATACACATATATATATATATATTATCTACTGGCGGTCACCAGTAGATAGTTATAGTTAGGACCGTGTTTCCATAGGAAATCTGAAAATTCTATTTTGGCTGATTTTACCATGTGAAAAAGCCTTCTGCTGTGATATCACGAACCATGTTTGAGAGAAAACTATTTTCTCATACTTTTCCCACAGAGGTTTGGAAGGTGATCTATAAGCTAAACTGAGAGCATATTTTCTGTAAATTCACATTATCTTTCTCAGTCATGTAAGAATGAAGTCTGACATTCTCAGTAAAACATGCATATCCAACAAGGGCAGAGACTGTCAGTTGATTCCTTTGTGTTCTACTGCAGCTTCCCAGAGTGCTCTAAAGAACAACTAGAGCGCTAACAGTCTTACTTATGACAAAAGTATGGCACACCTGAAGCCATCTTGATTGGAATAAAGTGGTAACACTTAAAACATTTAATTTACAAAGGAACAAAATGAGGGGGTTCATTTTGCCATACAAATTATGATTAGTGCTGCAGAAAGAAAAACTAGGGCACATTTTGACTTCTGAAATCCTCTTTTATTTCATAAAAACATTCTGACATGCAGACTGAAACATGCACTTTGAATACCAGCAGCAGACTTGCCTGGTGAGCAGTAGCTTTACTACAGTGATCTAATGAGCAACTAGAGTGCTAACATTCAGAATTTATGGAAAATGTGTGACACATCTGAATGCCTTCTTGATGGAATAAAAGTAAAAAACTGAAAGTATTTCCTACTGAGGAGACTGCAGTAAATGAGGAAATTAGGAAACTTCATAACAAATAAATCTCCCAAGATGGCCACCAGAGACAAAAGAGCCCAAATGTAGCCCAAATATCACCCAGATGTAGCCCAAGTATAGCCCAATGACAGAATGTCCCAGAGTGTTCTTAAGAACAACTAGAGCGCTAATATTCTTACTTATGACAAAAGTATGGCACACCTGAAGCCATCTTGATTGGAATAAAGTGGTAACACTTAAAACATTTAATTTACAAAGGAACAAAATGAGGGGGTTCATGTTGCCATATAAATTATGATTAGTGCTGCAGAAAGAAAAACTAGGGCACATTTTGACTTCTAAAATCCTCTTTTATTTCATAAAAACATTCTGACATGCAGACTGAAACATGCACTTTTAATACCAGCAGCAGACTTTTGTGGTGAGCAGTAGCTTTACTACAGTGATCTAATGAGCAACTAGAGTGCTAACATTCAGAATTTAAGGCAAATGTGTGACATATCTGAATACCTTCTTGATGGAATCAAAGTAAAAAACTGAAAGCATTTCCTACTGAGGAGACTGCAGTAAATGAGGAAATTAGGAAACTTCATAACAAATAAATCTCCTAAAATGGCCACCAGAGACAAAAGAGCCCAAATGTAGCCCAAATATCACCCAGGTGTAGCCCAAATGTAGCCCAATGACAGAAGTGTGCAAAACACTTATTTTTTGTGTATTTGCAGTTTTATATAGTGCAGACTTGTCAGGTATTGGAGTGCTTTACATGAACATTGGTTACATCACACAAGATCAAATTCATTTTGGTTGTAGACATGGGGAGATTAAGTGATTTGACCAGAATCACAGAATGTTGAGCTGAAGCAGAAACTCCAACCTGGTTCCCCAGTTGCAAAGTCTGCAGCTCTGGAAGTAACACCACACCCTCTCCCCTTGGATGCAACATTTAATCAAGTGGTCAACTGGATAAAAAAACTAAGATTACAAATAATTTAAAAGTTCTTTGTCGCTATTTGAAAACTCAGAAAATATGTCCTCATTTTAGTTTTTTAGAGCACTAACCATAATTTTGATGCAAATAAGACCCTCTCATATATGTAATTTCTAAAGGAAATGCTCTAGGCATTACAGTTTTAATTACATCAAGATGACGTCAGGCATTCCACACTTTTGTAATAAATATAGAATGTTAGCAATCTAGTTGTTCATTGGGATACTGTTGAGAGGCAGAGGCCAGGGGCACGGACTCTGAAAATAGAAGGCAGGTAGGAGAGTGCAGAGGCAACAATTTGACCACACTAGGCAGGCAGGAAGGGCAGTGGCAGCACAACAGACTATGGAGGGCAGTGGAAAGGGGGGCAGGGGCAACAGACCAACAATACAGGACTGGCAAGAGAGGCTGTGGCAATATAATAGACCATTGTGGGCAGAAGGAAGAGGCAGTGGTCATACAACCATACATGCCAACAGACCCGTTTCAGCCAGGAAACATCCAATGTATTTAAGCTCAAATGGGCTTTACTTGATCTGTTTCCTGTCTACAATCTTCTCTTTTTCAATGTAACTCAAAGGGGAAAATCAATACCCCAGTTTTATTTCAAAATCTCCCTCTTACCAAGTTCAAAATGTTCGCAAGTATGGTACATTGGATCATGGTAGGCAGGAGGAATTGGGGTAGGGACATGGACTCGGATAACAGAGGACAGGAGGGACATTGAGAGGTGCACCAAACTGACCCAACAGGGCAGGCATCAGGGTTTGCAGCAGCACAATACACCACACAGGGCATGCGGGACGGGAGTGCAGCACAACAATCCATAGAAAGCAATAGGGAGGGGACAGGACCATGCATATGGACAACAGACAACAGAGGGGAAAGAGGCAATGGTAGCTAGCTGACCATAATGGACAGACAGGAGAGAAAGCTGCAGCATAACAGACCATAAAGGGCAGGAGGGACGGATCAGGGGCATTACAATGGAACCGACAAGCCAGGAGGGAGGGAATAGGGGTCTGCACATGGAAACAGAGGGCTGGGGGCAAGGGGGCAGGGCAGGAGCAGCAAGCTGACCATGGAGGTCAGGCAGGATGGGCACTAGAAACAAGACACACCATGGAGAGCAACAGTGAGACTATGATGGCATACACACAGACCATAGAGGGAAGGTGGGAGGGGGTCAGGAGCAGCTAGCTGACCACACAGGGAAGGTGGGAGGGGCCATGGCAGCACAGAAAACCATGCATGGCAAGCGGGAGGGTTAGTGGCAGCACAATGGCTATGATGGGCAAGAAGGAGGGTGCAGGGGCATGCACAAAGGACCATGGAGGATAGAAGGGAGGGTCAGGACCTGGGCACAGACAAGAGAGTTCAGGGGAAGGGGCCTCACAACAGACAGCGCGGGGCAGGCAGGAGGAGCAGTTGCAGCACAACAGACCAGGGAGGGCAGAAGGGTGTGGCAGTAAAATGGACCATGGAGGACAGGAGGAAGGGGATAAGGGCATGGCATGTGGACAGGCAGGGTGGAGGTGGCAGGGACAGGTTACAGTCATCTGACAATGCTAGGCAGGTGGGAGGGGAGTGGCAGCTCAACAGAACACTCAGAGTAGATAGGAGTGGCAGGTCCATGGAACATGGTGGGCAAAAAGGATGGAGCAGGGGCATGCACAAACACATCGGAGGGCAGGAGGAAGGAGAATAGGGGCAGCAAGCTAAGCACAGAGGCTAAGCAGGAGGTCAATGATGGGCCATAGAATTGGGCAATGGAGGGCAGGATGAGTGTACTGGTACATCATGCTAAATGCAGCGCAGTGGCAGCACATCAGACCATGCATGGCAGGAGGGAGGAGGGAGGAGGCTAGTCCATGGATTCAGACAACAGAGGATAGGGAGGAGGTGGATGGGGCAGCAACTAACTGTTCAGAGAAGATGGGTATTAGGAACTTTATTGTTTTTAAAATGTGTGTCTGTGCGAACTACTTAAAATATGAACAAGTATGCAGCATAATCTCACTTTTATTCAGGAAGAAGAGGACGTTTGTGACTGTGACTCTGGGCTCACTTGGCAGAAACACCCCCTGACCCTCCACCCCCATCGCAAAATGTAATGCCCGTGAAAAGGGTAGGTGTATGCAGTGTTATATAGAACATAGTCCTGAGAGCACGATTGAAAATGAAAACTAGATATAGTATATGGTATAAACTATGCACCAAAAATTGTGATATAAGATAAACCAGGCGTGAAATATAATATGCAATACATTGTGCGCAATGACAGATTAATTGGAGAGCGCGAGATAACACAGGCACTAGCGCGTGCTATGCGTTATGCGCCTTGGAGTGTAATATGCACAGGGCAGTGTTGTGTAACCTAACTAGTCTCTAAAGTTGTAATATAAAATATGTCCTGGGGAGTGTAACATTGCATATGCACTGTGACAAAGATATGGATCCCAGATTGTAATATGTATGGCATAGCGCTGTGCGTTATAACAGGCATCGAGGAAGGCACGTTAGATGGGGCAATATAACCCGTGCAAAGTCAAGTGTGGCATGACATATTCACGGGGTGGTGTTACAGTGCATATGGGCTAGAGAGTGTCATAGCATACGCACTAGCTGGTGGAATACAACACAGAGGTGTGTGGCACTCTGCGGGCTTTGGTGGGTGTAACACAGCATTGGGCTCAGCCAGGAGCACGCTGTGACTCTCAAGTGAGGTTCGTCTCCTTTCCAGAGAGTAAAATAAAAAGTATTACACATTCGGCGATGGATGTGTGTTTTATTAACCGTGAGGGGAGTTTCTTGCATAGTTTGGTCGAATTTTTGTCGAATCTCCTTTGAATGGCTTGGTGTGCGTGTGTATTAAATGTGCCCGTCAATAGCTACCCATGTTTGTGTAAATAAATGACAAGGGCGTCTACTTGGAGAGTACCCACCGGCGGGGGCGCCGGGATTAGGAACGGTAGGGCGTCAGACACGTCAGAGCTTCACTAGCGGTGTAATTACATTCCACGTGGATTCATTGTATGCATAGTCGCCTTTTAATGAATATCACTCAAATCGTCATGGTGATAGGTACATACGGTTTGTCCAGCATGTCCTAGGTGTTTCTATAAATATATATTTTTTAAAAATAATAAAAAACAAAGGACGGCCCCGGGGGATGGGGTCCCCGGGGCCATAAGTGGCCTGAGGAGGGGGGCAACGCAGCCCCCCTCCTAAAGATTTTTTTTTAAAAAATGCCATGACCCGGGGGTTGGGGCCCCTCGGGCCGATTAAGGCCTTGGGAGGGCCAAATTTATTTTTTTCAACAAAAAAAATTAGGGTGCCGGCCCTGGGGGATGGGGTCCTCAGGGCCAAAAAATTAGAAAAAGAAGGGGGGTCACACAGCCCTCCTTCTTAAAAAAATAAATTAATAAAAGACCGGCATCGCACCGGAGGCCACGCCCCCTCCTTGCAGCACTCTGCAAATGCACCCCCTGGCCAGTTGTAAGTTGGGGAATTAATTCCCCTTCAATACTGAGGGTCCCTGAGGGCCAACTAGCCCAACAGGTATCTCCAGTATGCGCCAGGGAGCTGCGTTGCAGACAGGTGTTCTGAGGCCATGCCCCTTTTTACACCTCTATGCAACGCAGCTCTGTGGTGCTTACTGGAGGTACCTAGTGGGCTAGTTTGACCCTAGGGATCCTTAGGATTCAAGGGGACTTAATCTCTCAACTTAGAACGGCCACAGGGCGCGTTTACACAGTGGGGAAGGGAGCGGACGGGGCCTGAGGTGACGTGTGCAAACACGCCCTATGGCACATTTCTAGTTGGGGAAATAATTCCTCTTCAATCCTGAGGGCCCCTGGGGGCTAACTAGCCCACCAGGTGCTTCCAGTAAGCGCCACTGAGCTGCGTTGCAGAGAGGTGGTCCAGGCCGTGCCACTTTTTACACCTCTCTGCAATGCAGCTCTGTGGCGCTTACTGGAGGTACCTAGTGGTCTAGTTGGTCCCTAGGGACCCTCAGGATTCAAGGGGACTTAATCTCCCAACTTAAAACAGCCACAGGGCGTGTTTACATAGTGGGGAAGGGAGGGGACGGGGCCTGAGGTGACGTGTGCAAACACGCCCTGTGGCGCGTTTTAAGAGGTAGTTTTAAACCCCTGCCCTATTATATACTAGGGGCTTACAGAGGAGGTCATGCTAATCACAGGGGGACCCCAACGCATAGTGTTCCCTAGTGTATGTAGGTGTTTTCACTGTATTCTGAGCGTCTTTTAACATAGCACTGGCTCTAGGACTGGTTAGTCAGACATCAGTTACCACCAGTATCTGTCTGAAAATGTTGAGGGTACAGGATGATTTTGCAACAAGGCTTCTTTCTGATTTTCTGTTTGTTCTTTCTGCACGTTATCCTTCTTCCTGCACTTTTACTTCGTCTTTGAGGACTTCTGTTGCTACATTCTGAATTTCTTTTTTTTCTTTCTGTGCGTTTTTTCTTCTTTCTTCACAGGTCCTATCTCCGTAGGCATAGTTAGAAATTAGCATTTAAAAAACCTTCGAAATTCACTAAAAAAAACATAGGTTTCAGGCACGGTATAGTAAGGAATTAGCATTTAAAAAACCTTAGAAATTCACTGAAAAAACCATAGGTTTCAGGGGCGTTATAGTTAGCTGGACTTTTCACTCGTACAAAACCATTAAAATTCCCCATTATAGTTAGCTCAGCTAACTATAACTCGCGCGTCCGCAATGCACTGCTGATGACGTTACATATTACATCACTCATGACATGGTCAGTGACATCACTCATGACATCACTGATGACATCTCAAATGACATCACTGATGACATCATCCTTGTGATAGAGTGGCAGACCTCCTCTCCCCCTAATATAACCTTTGATACACACATTCAAAAATAGAAACTAAAATGTTCAAAACAATGGACATACCAATACCAGTTACAACAACCTATTCAGTAATTCTAAGATCCACATACACATCCACTCATTCACCAATATTCCTATACAGTCACTCATACATGTACTCACTCGTCATATGTACTCATACACCTATACATCCTGTTACACAACGCCACTCATCCATAGAGTTACTCACACACATAGTCACTCATGCTAATAAAGAATCAAACATCCATTTACTTGCATATACAGTTATTCACACACCACCACACTTACTTCTACAGAAACTTACAAATACTTAGTCTTTGAAACAATCACTTATAGAAACACATACTTATTCATACAGGAACTCTTTCAATCTCTCACTCTCACATATACTCACTTATATACACCAATAGTCACATATACTAGTTTAAAACATATGTAGTTACTCATAAAGACACTATTGAGACAGTCATTCACTCACTAACACACCCATGCACACACTCATCCACCCATACAGTCCTGCACACATGCTGTCTTCAACACATACAAACAGTGAGTCACTCATTCATGCACCTATGCACTACGTAATACCCCCACCGAACCATAGAGACACTCAGACACTCATACTGATACTCAAAAAACCAACTAATAACCTATATAGACACTCATGTAGCTACTCACCAACCCATGCAGCCACTTATACACAAAGTGAGAGACTGATACAGATATTTACATATTTAAACATTATTCACTAACACATGTATTCACAAAATACACTTAGTCAGTTATACAATCAATTTTACAAAAAAACATCATCCATTTAGACACTTATATACCCATTTATTCTTCCATCGACCTTGAGATATGCATATATAAAACATATTTAATTTTCAGAAAAACACACATTCACTGGATGATGTCATCAGTGATGTCATTTGAGATGTCATCAGTGATGTCATGAGTGATGTCACTGACCATGTCATGAGTGATGTAATACGTGACGACATTTGTGCAAGTGAAATGTCCAACTAACTATAAAGCCCCTGAAATCTATGGTTTTTTCAGTGAATTTCTAAGGTTTTTTAAATGCTAATTTCTAACTATAACGTGCCTGAAACCTATGTTTTTTTCAGTGAATATATTTATATTTATTATACTATGTATACATGTGAAAATGTCTCGGTCCACCTGTTTGCCTCGGTGGCACAGAAAAAATGGGTGGAACTGATGTCAGCACACCGACGAGGTCCTCTTATGGCTCCGATGACATCATACGGTGTCGCGATCGGAGCCGTGCTATTATGACGTCCTCGTCGATGTGGGAGAGCTAGGAAAAAATTTCCGTGGAATGCTGGTGCAGGGGATATTCACCTAAGTGTTCAGGCTAGTCCTTTGGGAGCAACTGTTTATGTTGCCACTCCAGAAACCAAAACCAGTGATCTGAGGGCAGAGGCCCTGCACATGGCACATGAGGTGGGGTGCCCAGTCGTGTGCACCGGTGGGGCAGCGAAGTGACAAGCACCACAACCCACAAAAAAGGTAACGAGTGCACTGAATAACACAGGATCTTCTCTTTGTATCTGGCAGGAACAACAAAGTTAAAATGCCCTTGTACCAAAATGTAGAATTAGTGCTACAACGGTCTTCAAGAGGACCTGCAATGCTGCTTCTGCCTCCCATTCCCTGGAGGCGGCACATGGGTCACGCGGTACGGTCATACTGCGGTGGGACGCACACTCGTTGACCTCTCATGGCACTGCTCCACACTTCAGGGAGGACGCTTTCCATTAGCTATGTTTTTTGATTACGTGTCGTGCCAGCCCCGTCCAACAACAGAACTCCTTTAGATCCAAACCGACTCTTCCACTTTCTCACCGGAAGTGAAACCAGGCCACGCGGACACTTTCACAATACAACAGCTGGGAATGCACTTTTCGGTAAAAAAAACACATTCCTTCCTCCTAATTAATCAAATAAACATCTCACTGAAGAACAGGGGCCAGCTTCGATCAGTGAACAGCCGTTACAACAACTTTCTTACTTTGCGATACCATTACAATGCATGCATTACCACACATGCGTTGTACATCGCGAAGTCATTACTATACAGTTTTTTTAGAACGCATGGTCATTTACCACGCATGTCTTTACAACAAATTTTGTTTTAAAGGTATGTATGGTAAATGACCATGCGTTCTAAAAAACATGTAGACGATCCACGTTGTTGTAAGGAAACAGAGGCTGTTCCGTTTCCTCAAAACGACGTGCACCGCCCCTCAGAGATGACGTGAAGCAGGAACGACGAGGAGAGAGGAGCCATGAGGAGTGAGAGGTAAGGGGGATTTGGCATGGGGTGTTTTTTTTCCTAGGGTTTAGGGTAGTGCAGTGGTGTTTGGGTAGTGTAGGGGGTCGTGCTGGGGTAGTGTTTTAGGGTTTAAGGTAGTGCAGTAGTGTAGGGGGCCATGCTGGGGGTAGTGCTTTAGGGTTTAGGGTAGTGCAGTGGTGTATGGGTAGTGTAGGGGGTCGTGCTGGGGTAGTGTTTTAGGGTTTAGGGTAGTGCAGTGGTGTTTGAGTAGTGTAGGGGGTTATGCTGGTGGTAGTGTTTTAAGGTTTAGGGTAGTGCAGTGGTGTTTGTGTAGTGTAGGGGGTCATGCAGGGGTAGTGTTTTATGGTTTAGGGTGAGAGAGGGTCGATTTTATATCATAGCGTTCCCCGGGCCCATTCTGTCCACACCTAAGGTATGAGACCCTTGTCCTTGCCCTGCCAGCCTAATTTGTAGGCCATGTTAAATTGACCAGAGGGTCCTGTGTTACTATATAACAAATACCCTGGGACATCCTTACCACTCATCCAGCATGAAACCCCTGTGTAGGCCCTTCTGTTCAATATGTAGGCCTCTTTGTTAAGTTGACCATAGTTCTGCCATTTTCCTTTACAGCAGGCTGAAGGCAGGTCTGATCCAAATCGTATCCAGCTCCTCTTTCTGTGAGGCTTCCTGCTCCAAACTAAGAGCCCCCACCCTACTCGTGTGCTAAGTTCACTATCTCAAAGTTCAACATCCCCCTGTTCTTTCGACATACAGCAGACTGCATCCTGGGCTGGTACATACTTTTAGGGAAGTTGCCACCGCAGATGTGTGAAGCTGAGGCGAGAATGTGGCACCACAAGATGTGAAGATTTATATATGTATATACAGAATCCCTCTATAATACGCATTTTTCTGCTTGCACATCCAATTTACAGCAAGCGCCTTGCCTGAGATATGACCTTTCACCTAGCTCACATCCCACAGTTACTGGAAAGGGCGTCACCATGTATGGTAAAATATTAGAACCATACCGTAAGTCACGAGGTAGACGTGGCATGTGATGACGATACCGTAGGCACTTCTGACCGCTTTAAAGAGTATAAGAAGGGAGACCACAGAGACATCTTTGGACTACCCCACCCGACTGTTAGTAGATGGCAGGCGGGTGTGGGTGGTTCCCAAAAGCTTTTGTTTTTTGTTTTTAAGATAGAATTTAACTTGCCAATATATTTGCTGTATATGCTATGTATGCTCTTTTGCTATGCTATTTTGTCCCTAAATTGGTGTTTTCTTATGGAACATTCCATACTTATATCACATTTGCAAAGTTGCTTTCTTTTAGGTTTTAGGTAGGTATGTGAGTATTCTCAGTATTTTAGATCAAGTGTGTTTTACATTCTGAGAACATTTTCCTTGATGTAACTTATGTTTCTCATAATGCATTTATAAATGTGTTGTTGAGGTTTTCTGAAGTGTCTGTCTCCAAACAAGTTCAATGCCTCCTGATTCATACAAGGTCAATATATTTGTACTTTGTATTTTTATGCCTTTGTCTTGCAGTTTTTATGAAGTTACACCTTCTCAATAAACTGCCAATATTCTTTGCTTCAAATTCCATGGCTCACATGTCTGTGTCCTTCATTTTTATAGCGAGCGTTCCCAGACACCCCGGCTCAAATTAAGGTGCCCCTTTTGTCCCTAACTCACTCCCTCAATCACTCCGTGAAGGCTCCAAGAGCTCTGTGCTCAGCCCCCTGCCCTCTTGACCCTTAAATAAAGCTCCCTCCAACAAGGGTAGTGCAGTGGTGTTTGGGTAGTGTAGGGAGTCGTGCTGGTGGTAGTGTTTTATGGTTTAGGGTAGTGCAGTTATATTTGGGTATTGTAGGGTGTCTTGCTGGGAGTAGTGTTTTAGGGTTTAGGGTAGTGCAGTGGTGTTTGGGTACTGGAGGGGGTAGTGTTTTAGGGTTTAGGGTAGTGCGCCCAACCAGCCACAATATCTGTGGACAAAGGGGATCCTGACTCTTTTGAACGCTCTGCCAATTGAATAATTTGGGTCAAGGGCCCTACCATGTCCAAGACCTATCAATTCCTTTCTTGGGATCCCTCATATACTTGGAGAAAAAGGTACATAGTTTCTCATCAAATTCAGGTGTGTGTGTGCCACCTTTACCTACGGTGTGGGCTGGAGCATTCTCCCCTCATCCTATTCCTGACCTCCCTTTCAAGGGGTTGATGGATTTTCCCCACCACATACTCTACCACTTTGGTGTCTGGGGTCCATTCCGCCGACCTTGGATGGTAAATTTGGATAGGCTCAAACATGTCCGAGTGGACCCCGTCCCCAACCCGGGACTGAGAGGAGTGGGACTCTGGATGCCAGGGACGCCCTGAGTCCTTATCCTCATCGGAAGAGAAATCGTCGTCCGATACACCCTCTCCCTCTAAGGGAAACCTGCCGTCGCGGTCTACAATAGTGGTGACAGCGTCACAATTTTCTCCGGACTCCTACTCCTCCCGGCAGGGTGCATGTTTTAGCATTTGCGCTTTCATGAGGAAGGTCACTGTAAGTTTATCAAGTCCTTCCAAGTGCCCCGCGTTATGCTTAACGGCCCCTTTATTCCCCATCTGGGAGCTACTGGGACCCGCCACCACCAGATCTGGGTCACTGAACACCCCAGGGATGCTTTTCGCCAGCTTATCAACCGGATCCATAAGAGGAGCCAGCGCCCTAGAAATAGCCAGAGAGAGGGCTTGATCCACTGCTGGAGGGAGAAGTTGGGGGGCCATTCCTCCTCCACTTCCTGGTAGGAGGAGTAAAAATGGTCTTCTGGAGAAGACATGATAGCAGAGGGTGTGAGCACAGAACAAATGCCCTTAAAGTCCTTAATGCAGCCCCCTCGCCGGTGCTCCAACAGCTGGGCTTTCCCCGAAGCTGTTATAAGGATAGACTGAGGCGCAATATCAATTACCACCACCAGGTGGTGTTGGTCACTAACATGGCCGTGTGGGGAAATCACTGCATAGCGGTGTCAAAATTAGGCGAGGGTTGGTCGGGAATCAAGCGGACACTAAAGGAGTGACCGGATTCCCAAATGAGGGAGCACTCAACGGAGCTGCCTCGTTCGGACCAGATGCGCCTGACAGGATCTCACCGCGCGCAGAGCACACAGCGGGAAAAACTGCGAGGGGAGAACGCTCTCGGGCAAGAACCTGCTGCGCAGGGAATATGAAACAATACCAAGGCAATAATGCTAATAACGTGCACAAGAAACCGCTATACAAACAGCAACAACGTCAGATTAAGCCAAGAATGTAAGGAATGCACTTAACTGACGAGCAGTGAAGAAAGAGGAAGCAGAAGGGACGTCATGATATTATGTACAATGGACTGTGATATGATTGGACTATAGTTGCCTTGGAGACTACCCCCCTAATGGTTCATGGGTTGAGTAGTCTTTTGTTTAATGATTGTTGTGTTAGGGTTTCTTTGAACTGCTATGCAAATAAAGTGGGGAAAGATATGCATAATCCTCGCCTCTGTCCTGCCATAGAATTCATTAAACTTTATTCGATCTGATTTAGAAACATAGATCATAAAAGTGTACATAAAAACAGTAAATCCTCTTTCCTAATACAATACAGTGAGAATGAATGAAAACCAGTAGGTAAAAACGGGTGTTACAAAGCCCGGTTCAGAGCAACTTCAGGTTAACAGAATCTTAAAGCTCAATGTTTCGCAAGATCAATCTCATGTACTTTGTGCAAAATATGCAATAAGGGGTCCAAGTAAGATGTAATGCTCCAATAGCTGACCAGTCTGCACTATATAAAACTGCAGAAAAACTAAAAATAAAAAGTGTTTTGCACACTTCTGTAATTGGGCTATATGTGGCCTACATCTGGGTGATATTTGTGCTACATTTGGGCTCTTTTTTCTCTGGTGGCCATCTTGGGAGACTTATTTGTTATGAAGTTTCCTAATGTCCTCATTTACTGCAGTCTCCTCAGTAGGAAATGCTTTCAGTTTTTTACTTTGATTCCATCAAGAAGGCATTCAGATGTGTCACACATTTGCCATAAATTCAGAATGTTAGCACTCCAGTTGTTCATTAGATCACTGTAGTAAAGCTACTGCTCACCAGGGAGTTAACTGGAAGTCTACTGCTGGTATTGAAAGTGATTGTTGCAATCTGCATGTCAGAATTTTCTAATGAAATAGAAGAGGAATTGAGATCTCACTTAAAACATGCCCTAAATTTTCTTTCTTCAGCACTAACCATAATTTCTATGGCAAAATGAACCCCCTCATTTTGTTCCATTTTAAAGTAAATGTTTTAAGTGTTATCAGTTTATTCCAATCAAGATGGTTTCAGGTGTGCCATAATTTTGTCATAAGTAAGACTGTTAGCTCTCTAGTTGTTCTTTAGAACACTCTGGGAAGCTGCTGTAGAACACAAAGGTATCAACTGACAGGCTGCTCCTGTTGAAATATAACAGGAAGATATTTGAGATCTCACTTAAAACATGTCCTAATTTTTCTTTCTAAAGCACTAACCATAATTTCTATGGCAAAATGAACCCCCTCAATTTGTTCCTTTTTAAATAAATGTTTTAAGTGTTACCAGTTTATTCCAATCAAGATGGCTTCAGGTGTCCCATAATTTTGTTATAAGTAAGACTGTTAGCTCTCTAGTTGTTCTTTAGAACACTCTGGGAAGCTGCAGTAGAACACAAAGGCATTAACTGACAGGCTGCTCCTGTTGAAATATAACAGGAAGATATTTGAGATCTCACTTAAAACATGTCCTAATTTTTCTTTCTACAACACTAACAATAATTTCTATGACAAAATGAGCCCCCTCATTTTGTTCCTTTTTAAATTAAATGTTTAAGAGTGTTGCGGCAATAAGATGAAAGGGGACAGAGCTGGAATGAAGTCTTTTATTAGACATTAAATACAAGGGCCCACGGGAGGCCAGAACAGTGAAGAGCCCGTTGACAGCCAAGATGGCATCTGCCCGGCACTTAACATGACGTCTCATAAATACTCTCCGAACATTCGGAGATCACAGGCAGTGACGTAGCAATGAACATAAATGATATGCTATACACAACACTTGCTGTACAGTACGTTATGGCTGAATACATTAGTACATGCTCAACATCTCACTTTCTCGATAACAAAGAAAAATAAAACAATGTCATTCGACAACATAATCATCATATCGTTTAGGCATTCTGATTTCTCTTCCTGGCCTTGTAGAAGGATAAGTTCTTCGACATACTACGGGACGCGTGGTCATAGTATTTTGACTTCTGCTACAAGTATTCTGATCTATTGCACCCTCCTGCTTGGGTCTATGTCTTGCCTGATCAATGGCGCTGAATGTCTCTTCGACTACAGCGTCATCTTCAGCACCACTGATGTTTCTTGCACCTTCGTTGGTAGAAATGCCAAACTACCATCCATGTCATTCAAACTCTGGCTACCAAACACTTCTTCTTGCCATTCTAGGATGCTACTATCACAGTCCTCATCTTGCTCTTGTTTCCCTTTCATTATTATTTCCTCTTGCCCCTTCTTCAGCTTAATTACATCATCCTTACTCCGCCATCCTTTACCCTCTAAACAAACAGCACCCTTGGTTACTTCTTGTACACGGACAGGAGTACTAAAAACAGACTCTCCCGTCGCCACTTTGTATGGCTTTTTTACAAGTACCCAATCTCCTTGTTCTATTTACTTCACCTTTGCTTTATTTGCTACGTCAGAATACCTTTTAGTTTTTTCTTGTTTGGATACAATTCTTACCCTGACTTTTACTACCTCATCCTGTATAACTTCTGTTTTTTCATTCACTTTGTACCATTTGTTGTACTTGGGTGTGAGTTCACTGTTACATTTCCTCCCTCTCATCAAATAAAATGGCCTGTAGTGTCGTTTGGGGTATTGCATATTTTCTCATGAATGAACTCCTTGACATTTAAGTTAGACGCAATGGCAAGCTGGATACCCTCTTTTATAAACTTATTTACTCTTTCCACCTGTCCATTGCTTTTAGGACTATATAATGGTGTATTTTCCTGCTTAATTCCTAATTGTTCAAAAAAATCAGTCATCTGTCTAGACACTAGCTGTGTACCATTGTCAGATACTACTATTTTTGGTTGTCCCTCTATTGCAAAAATTTTCTTTAGGACCTTTATTACTCATTCTGTGGTGACTGCACGGACAAATTTATAATGCACCCACTTAGAATAGAAATCAGATAGTACGATAAGATACCTGCAGTCCTCTTGCAACATAGTAAATGGTCCTGCAAAGTCTATTGCAATTTTTGTCCAAGGTCCTTTTGGTATCTCTACAAACTGTAGCTCTCCCTTGCTTAATTTCCAATGCTTGTCAGCTTTCAGACACTGCTCGCATTTGTCAATGTAGTTGCAAATGTCATTGTTCATTCCTAGCCACCAATAATACATCTTTAAAATGTTCTTAGTTGCGTTACTTCCTGGGTGGCCTTTGTGAGCAATTTTTATCAACTTTATTCTCAGTCTTGCAGGCGGTATGAATAGGTCATGTTGTTTCAAAAAAACATTTTCAATGGTCAGCTCCTCACTTATCTGTTGGAAACTTTTTAGTTCATTTTGAAGATTTCTAATATGGGGCCACTTGGACGTTAGATGATTTATCACTTTCAGTATTATATTGTCTTCTTTTTGACTTGTTAACCATTCCTCTTTTGTAATTGACCCATTACACATCACTGTGGCATCTACCAATGCCACCACACACTCGGTATCGTCAAGGGAATCTTCTTCATGTTCATTCACAGGCAAGCGTGACAAACAATCTGCCCTGCTGTTTTGACCTCCTTTTATGTGTCTTATGGTAAAATTGTATTCCTGTAATTTGGATAACAATCTTATTAGCCTTGAACTTGCCCTACCGTTTCCACGACCTTTCCTGTCCATCATGTACACTAATGGTTTGTGGTCTGTGACGATCTCGAACTCTTTTCCCCACAAATAGTTTTTCAGTTTTTCCACGGCCCATACACACGCAAGTGTTTCGCATTCGATGGTACTATAGCTCGTTTCTGCTTCACTCAACCTTCTAGAAATGAAGGCAATAGTATTCTCACTTCGTCCTTGAAGTTGGCAGAATATAGCCCCTATACCCTTTGCGCTTGCATCTACAGTGATCACGTTTTTTAAATCTTGGTCGTATGGTTTTAGTGCCGGAGCTACTGTAATATCCTTTTTAACGGACTCAAAAGCATTGTTTTGCTCATCAGACCACCGGTATTTTTCATTTTTGCGCAATAACTTTCTCAATGGTTTCACTTTGTTTGCATACCCTTGTATGAACTTCGAGTAATACTCACTTAGCCCCAAAAATGACTTCAAGGCTTCCTTATCTTCGGGTTTTGGGCATCTCTTATTGCTTTTACTAGGTCGTCTTTTGGTGTTATACCTTCAGAAGTTAAGACGTGACCCAAATATTCTATTTTGTTCTCCATGAATTTACATTTTTCTTTTGATACTGTCATTTCCTTATCTCCTAAGACTTCCAACACCTTGCTCAGTACTTCTAGATGCTCTTTTTTTCCTTTCGTGTGTATTAAAATGTCGTCTTGGAATGCCTCAACACCCTTTATGTCGCCAAACAGTAAGTCCATTAATTTTTGAAAAACTCCTGATGCTGAGGCCAGCCCAAATGGTAGTCTGACATACCTGTATGCTCCAAATGGCGTTATGAATGTGGTTAACTTTTTGGATTCCTCAGTTAAACACACCTGGTGGTATGCCGATTTCAAGTCTATTAAAGTAAAGTATCTTGAACCAGAAGTAGATGTCAGTATTTCTTGTATGTTAGGTAGTGGATGGCAGTTTATTAATATGTTTTTATTCAGTGACCTTAGGTCAACACACAGTCTTATGTCTCCAGTTTTCTTCTTTTTAGAAACAACAATAGCTGACACCCTTTCTGAAGCATCAGCTTCAATGACTCCTTCCCTGCTTAACTTGTCTAACACATTTTTCAACTCGACTCTAACTGACAAGGGTACGGTCCTTACCTTATGTTTCACTGGTATTGACCCTTCCTTCAACTTTATTTCATGCACAAATCCTTTCACACATCCGATTTTGCCAGATCTTTCCAGCCCACCAAATTTCTACCTCTTTCTGCCACATATATTTTGGTATTGATCATTCTCCCTTTGAAGGTGAGGGTATCACAAAATAACCCACCATATCTATTTCTTGTTCCCCAAAAGCTTTTGGATTTACGTCTGTCTCACTCAATTCTACATTTTGCCATTTTTCCTCAAATACTTTGTCAGATATTAATGTTATGGGTGAACCTGAGTCGGCTGTGAACGGTAACTCTACTGTCCCAATCATCACAGACCCTATGGGTCCCTTTACATGGCCATCTACGATATCTATTGACAATACAATGTTTGCACACATTTCTTGTTCACAATCACTTAAAGAACTTATCCTCATGCTCCCCATTGGTTTTTTCGTTTTGCACAAGGTAGACTAGTGACCCATTTTTTTACATTTTATAAATTTTTTACTTAGTGCAGGTCACGTTTTACAATCTGCCAGGTGCTCCTGCGATCCACACCTGAAACAACTCAAGGTTTTTCCTCCTACCTTTTTGTCATTCCAATTCCTTTCAAAACTCTTATGTTCACATTTTTTCTTTTCCTGTAAATAAAATACGTTAGAGTTATTACCAGTGCAAGATAGTTCTTTCGTGGATATTAGAGACCTCTCAATACCTTTTGCTATATCCACTACTTCTTGTAGTGTAGGATTCCTACACGCTAATAATCTCTCCTGCACCTTCTTTGAATGACAGTAAAACACTACTTGGTCTCTTATATACGTATCCGTCATATCATCAAATTCACAGTCTTTTGATAAAACGCGCAAGCATGCTATATACTCCTCAATTGTCTCTCCCTCTTCTTGCTTTCTCAAAGCAAACTTGTGCCTTCCTACCATTATATTACTTTCTTCAGAGAATTGTTTCTCAAGCCTTTTTATTGCCTCTTGGTACTCGGCTAGTGGTATAAACACCCCTGGCGGGCTTTCATACTCTGGAAGGCTGTCAAATATCTCCTGACCTGCTTTCCCTAGCAGTCCAAATAATAGTGCTTTTTTTCGTTCTGCATCGTATTTTTTCCCATCAATTGACACACTGTAATTTTCTAAAGCTCTCAACCAACTCTTCCACTTCATATTAGGTTTGCCAGGTTCTTCAAGGAAAAGCGGTGGTACACATATGTTATTACTTTGAGGCATGTTGTTTATTACTTCCTTATATTGTCTCCTACTGTTATCTGTTTATAGTTGACTGATACAATTCCTCTAGTTTCGCTTCCTTGTATCTGTTAGTCTTTCATTTAATCGCATACTGCTTTATCTTGCTATGTTTGGTGCAGTATACTTCTTAATTGGTTTAATTGTTCCCTTTGTTTGTATACTGTCTTCACGTTTCATTCACTCATTAGCTTCCTCACACAAGTTCTGCACGCGTTTATATCTTATAGGTTTGCGAGGGCTAGCGCCCTTATTTACCTTGCGTGTCTGCTCAAGTAGCTTGCTGCGCAATACGTTTATTTAGTTTTATGTGCCAACGTTAGCGCGTTTATTCACTTTGCCGATCTCCTCAGGTGTCTTCCAGCGCGCGTATTTCTGTCAGGCAATGCTTAGCTATTACCAAGATGGCAGCACACACACTGCGTCAGTCTGACGTGTCCGGTTCTACTCCAATAGTTATACAGAGTTGAACCATACGTCACTCCTGGCATGCAGTCCGCGTATCCTGACAAGATTCCTTTAGAGCGGCAGTAACGGTAATCTTCTTTTAATTCAAAACAAACTCACACTTACTTATTGAAGTCGATTGCAGTTCCAAAGTCCTTGACTTTATTTTTTTTTCATGTTGCTCTCCTTCCGTCACTGCCTTAATTTCTTCACCCCGCATACCTTCCTACATTGCCATATTTTCCACTCGTGGGCCCGTCACATCATCCAATTCCTCATCACCAGTGTTGCGGCAATAAGATGAAAGGGGACAGAGCTGGAACGAAGTCTTTTATTAGACATTAAATACAAGGGCCCACGGGAGGCCAGAACAGTGAAGCGTCCAGTGACAGCCAAGATGGCATCTGCCTGGCACTTAACATGACGTCACATAAATACTCTCCGAACATTCGGAGATCACAGGCAGTGACGTAGCAATGAACATAAATGATATACTATACACAACACTTGCTGTACAGTACGTTATGGCTGAATACATTAGTACATGCTCAACAAAGAGTTACCAGTTTATTCCAATCAAGATGGCTTCAGGTGTGCCATCATTTTGTCATAAGTAAGACTGTTAGCACTCTAGTTGTTCTTTAGAACACTCTGGGAAGGTGCAGTAGAACACAAAGGAATCAACTGACAGTCTCTGCCCTTGTTGGATGTACATGATTTACTGAGAATGACAGACTTCATTCTCACATGACTAAGAAAGATAATGTGAATTTACAGAAAATATGCTCTCAGTTTAGCTTCAGTTTTCTCTCAAACATGATTCATGATATCCCAACAGAAGGTTTTTCACAGGGTAAAATCTACTTAGAACACACCACAATTCCTGAAATTAGTATGGTACCATCAACAAATGAATTCTAATGTAACTAAACTCTTTATAGTTCTCCTTTTGGCAACCCTCAAAATCTTCGATTTACTGCAATGCATTTCAATGGGGTACTATCATGTATATTGGTCCCAAGATGGCTGCCAGCAATTCCAGGATGAAGTGCTGACAGCCAATCAGATCTCACGATGAGATGTCTCGTTAGGCTCCACCCAGATATTGAAACTTTTTCTTTTTCTAATTTCTCATGAACTACTGAACGGATTTACACCATTTAACAAAAAGACCATCTAGACCACAACAACTAATGCAACGTGTAAATCCAGATTTAAAAACTAAGTACATCAACAGACTACCACAAGGTGATCAAGGTTTGGGAAGGGGGATTGGGGTCCCCGAAGGGAAATATGGACATCGCCAAGCGTTTTACCTCCCAATTAGGGAGGATTATCAACTGTATAATGTGTTCCTTACTAATGTCCCGAGATTAAACCTGGGTTGCAGAGAAGATATGGATTCCCTTATGTAGGAGAGTAGGATCTGCACTTATGTTGCTCCCACATTTTTTCTGATGTAAACACTGGTTTCTGCCTATAGTCAGGCTGAGTCCCTGCTATTCAGGGCCCCAGTCTCTCTGTTCTCTCTAAACGACTTGGAGTGCATATTAGATGCACTAGTGATTGGATACAGTGGTGCCTTATGAGCCCCTAGTATATGGTACCTTAGGTACCAAGGGCATAGGTACTTTACAGGCCTTGCTTTGTTGCAGCGTGAAATTTCCTATCCTCCCTTCATCACAGACTAGGTATCATGCTAACGCTTTCACTCAATACATTCATTGGTGGGGCCCATAACACCAACACTCACACACTCATTTGGTCTGCTCTTACAGGAGAGATAAGTGTTTCAAACGCTGATGTGAAAAGAATATCTTATAATCTAAGGAATTTTATTTACATAAACATACACTAAATATCCTTAATCCAGCACATCTTGATCCTGAATCTCAAGATATTCCTTCCACTTAGCCGATGGATCATTTTAGTTGAATTTGGAAAAGTGATTCTAATCCTTTTCATTTATATTCAGATGATAATAAATAACTCAAAACATTTGCTTGTTAATCAATAATATTGTTTATCTAATTAATGCAAATTTTAGTAAAAACTTTAATCAAACCACAGAACATCATATTTACCTAATCTGGCTATTAATCGTCCTCTTAAGTCTATCAATTTGTCATGCAGCACGCTACAGTCCCAAAGATTTGGTCTGGACCATAAACGTGTCCACATCAATCAATGCCCATCAATTTTAGAGTCATCAGTTCTTCAGGAAAATGGGCTGCAATGATGTCTGTCATAGATTCAGGAAACAGCTGTCCTGCAGTGTCACCGTCCTCTCCGTCAGCATAAAGTTAGGAAAAAGAAAAAGGTCCGCTCAGCTCACTATTCTACCATCTTTTTATAATAAATGCAATGACAAAATGTAACGAAAGTCAGTTTTGGGCACTTCTGATTGGTTGGTTAAGATCATCCGTTTTGGTTTCCCAAAGACTATGATGTCACTCCGTAAAACATGATCCATCCGGTTGTCTAAAGTTGTCCATTGTTAAAGCTCTTGGCAAAAGTCCAGTCGTGACCTTGTCTGGGTACAGGCTGTGTGGGTCATCTTGAGGCCTTTCTTTCAGGAGCCTGGGGCATGCGCACTTGGTCTGAAACCTCGTGGAATGGTAGCTGTTTTGTTGTGTATGTTGGTCGGCCATTTTGTCGTAGGCCAAATTGGTCAACTTCAGCGAAACAAACACAAAGAGTAATTAAAACATGGAAATAACGAATAAAATGTTTAACCCTTGCAAATTCCCCTATGTGTGTGTAATTATCTAGCATATTGGCGACATTTAAAGCGTTTATATTCACCCAATGATGTTATCTGGTGCAACTTACAATTACGTCACAAAAGCAACATATATCACGCAATATTCTATTTTCTACAGTTGGTATGCGTACATGGGTTCAATTATTCAGCCATGCAAATGCTAATCCCACGTGTATTTTATACATTAGTAATATTGATTAGATCTCAAACAAACACATTAATGCTTATTATAATTAATTGATTATTCTCATTAGTGTAAACATGCAGAATGGGGGGGTATACAAAATGTTGTACTACCCGCTCCATCAATCCCCCCTTTAGTGATTTTATCACCACACCATTAAACATGTTGTATTCCATTTTTCATGGAGTAAAAGTGAATTCTTGCTTTTATTGTTACATCTCAGTCTCCCCAATTTCTTCAATTCTGGCTGTTTTATACATATCTTCTTTTATCTCCTCTAATTCTATTTCTTCAAAATCCCTCTTCTGTCTCTTATTCTGTCTCCTAATATTTTCTCTTTTTAACTTTTTCTGAATTTTCTTCCTATTATAACAAAGACATCCTAATCTTAATATTAATACTAAGAAAATCACACATGTTAATGGAAATAAGATTTTACCTATAAATGTACTACCTAAATTTACTAAGAAGTCTTTAATAGAAGATATTTTCTTAACAATCTTTTCCCAAAGACCTTCAACCTCCAGTGGTGCAATTTCGTCATGCAAATCAGTTATATTTTTAATATAAATTTTCAAATCTTTACTTTCGTCTGGTATGTAAGTACAACAATGTTGGATTTGCAACATTTCACAGACTCCACCCTCTTTTGCCAATAATATATGAAGGGCAAGTCGATTTTGCATTACCATGGCACGCATGGCAACCATTTCAGTATTTACCAATAAAAATCCTCCAGCGGTGCTTGTTGACAAGCGATCCACTACTGTTGACAGTTTTCTAATTTTATTTGCATTCAGAGATATTCCCACTGCTGGTATCAATGCTCCAAAGATATCACCTACAATTTCTGACCAAGATTCTCTCGTTCTATGTGCTAAATAACTACCTAAATCTTCGGGAAAAACCAGGCCTACATAACATGTGCCATACCAATGGTCTGGCAAACGATAATACGCCCTGTTCCCACAGATAAAATATAATCCTGGAAAAACGGTATCATTTCCTCCTTTAAATCCCCATCCACCCATGATTCGGTATGTATCATGGCACTCACTGTTACCTACAAAGTAATTGTCATATGAAGTCTTATTCCTCCTAATACACAAATTTCCTTTCTGAGGTCAATCTAAAGCCATAGTTGGACTAGCTTTTTCCCTCAAGTGTTTTTCCATGTCTAAATCCCAAACTGTCTTTTCTGTCTTCCCTTTAGAGGCCCCCCTTTGCATTTTCAGTCTTCTCTCTTCAACCATATCTAAAAAAGTATTTTCTTCTTTCTTTAAACTGCAAGTCAAATTATTTCTATATATATATTCTAATGTTAATTCTTTAGTCTCTAAGAAAAATTCACCTAATACCTTTGCAGGTTTTACCCTATTTAGTTTGTTAATTGACGGTACTTGTGAAAATATGTTATCTACATCTGAAAAATAATATTCTAAAATATTAATATTCTAACTTCCCTGTTTGATAAAATAAACTAGCTATTACACTACATGTTATTCCATAAGTTACAGGAAGGATAAGTCACTCCCTCCGAAACAGATGCAGGTAACTGCATACAGACGTAGCAGTCCCTTACGTCCATTGTCTTTACATATTCATACAGTAATTACATTGTTAGAGAAATCAGTAATTGACCTGTCTTTATGCACATAAATGTAATCTATTCTAGTCTGATCTATCTTTTGGATCTGCTCTATATTAGTCTTGTTTTCACTATGTCCTCCTATTGTGTCAAAGTTAACCTTAAATGTAATCATCAATGCTAATATACTCCATAGAAGCATTAGTAATCCTGTACAACAACAACACATTTTACACCACCGTTTCAAAAATATACATCTACCTTTTCTACCCTCTGCGTCGGCCATTTTCGTGAAATGAACAGTGACTTTTGACTTAGCCTCTTCTACTTCACAACTAGTTTATCTAACCCAAGGCTCTAAGCACCTACTTGGTTCTACTAGTTTTTTTTATCTTTTTCCTTATTTATTGTCTTTCCATCAGCAGCATTCTTGTCTTATTCAGTTTGGCATCTCATAATTTTTCACTTTTCCTTCTTTGTCTAAATATAGGATTTCCTGAACATCCGTCTCTTCTCCGATATCGGATAAGATAACTCTCAGGATTTTCGATTCTTCGTCTTCCTCAACCACTTCTGGTATAGTCACCTCTGGATTTTATTGGCTATCTGCCTCTTCTTTAATTTCAGGCAGGGCTACATATGTCCATTCTGGCGACTTATACTTCTGGTTAGGTTTCCTCGTTCTTTACTTTCCTCAATTACAACTGTTTCTTCTTCTTTTGATTTTTCTTGACTCTTTATTTCATTCACCTGTTCAGCTCTTGGTGATTTTACTTTTGTCAGTCGGTATCTCAATTTCTTCATCCTATGCAGCCAAACTTAATCTTTTCCTGATCTTTTCAGTTTATTTCCTTTATCATTCCTTTCAGTCCTCCAAGCTCTCTTTCTTAAGACTCTACCTTCTGGCATTTCATCTTCACTTTCTTCCGACTCTGTTTCAACTTGCTTTTTCCTTCCAACCTCTTTTCTTTCTTTTGCTTCTTTCGTTTTCCCTATTTTTGTCCCTCCTCGTGTTTCTTGCGCACAATCTTCCTGCTGGCTACTTGTCCCTTTCTCTAACTTGATGTTGGTATTCCCTTCACCTCCTCGGGGGCCTTCCGCAAGAATCTTTCCCTCTCTCTCTGTATCTAGTACCTGTCCATCTGATTTTGTTACTTCAGTTGGAATTTCTCTCAATTTTTCATCAAGAATCTCTTTATCAACAATTTCTTTAATTGTCTTTTCGCTGTCTTTTTGTTTTCTCGAATGTAAAGTTGCTTGTTCAGTTTCTGAGTCTGAGCTGGTATCAGAAATTTGTAATCTTCTTTTCAAGGAAATACTTCTTGGGACGATTGTTAGATCTATCTCCAATTCCCCCCTTTCAGGGTTTTCTTTTGTTCTTGTCTCTTCCTTGTCTGATTCAGTACTTGATTCTGTCTCATCAAAATATTATTTTTCTGTGCTATCTACTGGATTTGGGATTCTCAACGTGTGACTTGCATGAATCCAGTTTTTGATTCCAGCACACTTTACAGCTATTGTTGTAGTCAAAATCACTTGTCGTGGTTTTCCCCACCTTGGAATCAAACTGTTTCTTCTTATGTGTACTTTGATTCTTACCCAGTCCCCTGGGTTCAGGTCATGAGCTTGCTTCTTTTCAAGGGTGGTGGTATCCACTCCAACCTGATGAAACACAGAATGAACTGCGTCAGCCTGGCTTTTACAGTAATCCAACACCATGTCATCAGCTATAGGCAACAGCTTGTTGACTGATATGAACACATGGCGCATTGCTCTTTCCATGATAATTTCATGGGGGCTGAGCCCTGTGGTTCTGTCTGGAATTGAACTAATTGTCATGAGTACTAGAGGCAAGACATCAGGCCTTTCATACCCGTGGCTAAACACATTTTGCCTATCCTGTTTTTGATAGTACCATTCATTTGTTCCACCACACCAGAAGCTTCTGGGCGATAGGCACAATGTAGTTGTTGCTGTACATTTAATGCTTCACAAATCAGTTTTATGATCTCATTCTGGAAATGTCTTCCTCGATCTGATTCAATTGTTACTGGGAACCCGAATCTGGGAATAAATACCCTCAAAAGCAATTTTGCCTCTGTGATTCCATCATTTCTTCTCGTTGGGCAAGCTTCTACTCATCTCGAAAATAAACAAACCATAACTAGAACATACCTCAACCTGCTACAAGGAGGCATTTCAATGAAGTGTACTTGCATTCTGGTAAAAGGTCCTCCTTCTCGACCTATTGTTCCTAGACTCATCACTGTCTTTCTTCCTGGGTTATATTGCTGACATAAAAGACATCTCTACAACAAACAAATGATGGACGGAATGCTGACAATGCAGACATTCTCCCCCAGTCAAGAGATCTGGGTTAAATCCATCGTTCTTTTGCCCACTACGCCATCCCAGTTTAGACATGGCCATATGCAAATCAGTCTTGACCCTGTGCCTCATGGGAACAGTCCAGCCCGAACTGCCAAGCCATGTCTTCCCTGGACCGGAATCAAGCATCATAGGACCGGTTTCTGGCTATCAGCCGTCATCAGCCAGGATAGCTTGACTCCAGTAGCGTAGTGAGCATGGGTCCCACGTCTGGGAATACCCATCCCACTTAGGGCGAAAAGCGTAACAACTAACAAATGATGGACGGAATGCTGACAATGCAGACATTTTCCCCCAGTCAAGAGATCAGGGTTAAATCCATCGTTCTTTTGCCCACTACGCCACCCCAGTTTAGACATGGCCATATGCAAATCAGTCTTGACCCTGTGCCTCATGGGAACAGTCCAGCCCGAACTGCCAAGCCATGTCTTCCCTGGACCGGAATCAAGCATCATAGGACCGGTTTCTGGCTATCAGCCGTCATCAGCCAGGATAGCTTGACTCCAGTAGCGTAGTGAGCATGGGTCCCACGTCTGGGAATACCCATCCCACTTAGGGCGAAAAGCGTTACAACAAACAAATGATGGACGGAATGCTGACAATGCAGACATTCTCCCCCAGTCAAGAGATCTGGGTTAAATCCATCGTTCTTTTGCCCACTACGCCACCCCAGTTTAGACATGGCCATATGCAAATCAGTCTTGACCCTGTGCCTCATGGGAACAGTCCAGCCCGAACTGCCAAGCCATGTCTTACCTGGACCGGAATCAAGCATCATAGGACCGGTTTCTGGCTATCAGCCGTCATCAGCCAGGATAGCTTGACTCCAGTAGCGTAGTGAGCATGGGTCCCACGTCTGGGAATACCCATCCCACTTAGGGCGAAAAGCGTTACAACAAACAAATGATGGACGGAATGCTGACAATGCAGACATTCTCCCCCAGTCAAGAGATCTGGGTTAAATCCATCGTTCTTTTGCCCACTACGCCACCCCAGTTTAGAAATGGCCATATGCAAATCAGTCTTGACCCTGTGCCTCATGGGAACAGTCCAGCCCGAACTGCCAAGCCATGTCTTCCCTGGACCGGAATCAAGCATCATAGGACCGGTTTCTGGCTATCAGCCATCATCAGCCAGGATAGCTTGACTCCAGTAGCGTAGTGAGCATGGGTCCCACGTCTGGGAATACCCATCCCACTTAGGGCGAAAAGCGTTACAACAAATAAATGATGGACGTAATGCTGACAATGCAGACATTCTCCCCCAGTCAAGAGATCTGGGTTAAATCCATCGTTCTTTTACCCACTACGCCACCCCAGTTTAGACATGGCCATATGCAAATCAGTCTTGACCCTGTGCCTCATGGGAACAGTCCAGCCCGAACTGCCAAGCCATGTCTTCCCTGGACCGGAATCAAGCATCATAGGACCGGTTTCTGGCTATCAGCCGTCATCAGCCAGGATAGCTTGACTCCAGTAGCGTAGTGAGCATGGGTCCCACGTCTGGGAATACCCATCCCACTTAGGGCGAAAAGCGTTACAACAAACAAATGATGGACGGAATGCTGACAATGCAGACATTCTCCCCCAGTCAAGAGATCTGGGTTAAATCCATCGTTCTTTTGCCCACTACGCCACCCCAGTTTAGACATGGCCATATGCAAATCAGTCTTGACCCTGTGCCTCATGGGAACAGTCCAGCCCGAACTGCCAAGCCATGTCTTCCCTGGACCGGAATCAAGCATCATAGGACCGGTTTCTGGCTATCAGCCGTCATCAGCCAGGATAGCTTGACTCCAGTAGCGTAGTGAGCATGGGTCCCACGTCTGGGAATACCCATCCCACTTAGGGCGAAAAGCGTTACAACAAACAAATGATGGACGGAATGCTGACAATGCAGACATTCTCCCCCAGTCAAGAGATCTGGGTTAAATCCATCGTTCTTTTGCCCACTACGCCACCCCAGTTTAGACATGGCCATATGCAAATCAGTCTTGACCCTGTGCCTCATGGGAACAGTCCAGCCCGAACTGCCAAGCCATGTCTTCCCTGGACCGGAATCAAGCATCATAGGACCGGTTTCTGGCTATCAGCCGTCATCAGCCAGGATAGCTTGACTCCAGTAGCGTAGTGAGCATGGGTCCCACGTCTGGGAATACCCATCCCACTTAGGGCGAAAAGCGTTACAACAAACAAATGATGGACGGAATGCTGACAATGCAGACATTCTCCCCCAGTCAAGAGATCTGGGTTAAATCCATCGTTCTTTTGCCCACTACGCCACCCCAGTTTAGACATGGCCATATGCACATCAGTCTTGACCCTGTGCCTCATGGGAACAGTCCAGCCCGAACTGCCAAGCCATGTCTTCCCTGGACCGGAATCAAGCATCATAGGACCGGTTTCTGGCTATCAGCCGTCATCAGCCAGGATAACTTGACTCCAGTAGCGTAGTGAGCATGGGTCCCACGTCTGGGAATACCCATCCCACGTAGGGCGAAAAGCGTTACAACAAACAAATGATGGACGGAATGCTGACAATGCAGACATTCTCCCCCAGTGAAGAGATCTGGGTTAAATCCATCGTTCTTTTGCCCACTACGCCACCCCAGTTTAGACATGGCCATATGCAAATCAGTCTTGACCCTGTGCCTCATGGGAACAGTCCAGCCCGAACTGCCAAGCCATGTCTTCCCTGGACCGGAATCAAGCATCATAGGACCGGTTTCTGGCTATCAGCCGTCATCAGCCAGGATAGCTTGACTCCAGTAGCGTAGTGAGCATGGGTCCCACGTCTGGGAATACCCATCCCACTTAGGGCGAAAAGCGTTACAACAAACAAATGATGGACGGAATGCTGACAATGCAGACATCTCTGACATAGACTTTCTGCTACAAGTCTAAATTTTGCATTGTACCAGGTCTGTTTAAACAACCTTATCATGGCATCTCTCCCTAAGTGTCCCTGTCCATGATACATCCGTGCCATGGCAGACATCATACTATCAGGCATAACTGGTCTTCCATCCCGATAGACCCATACATGATCCTTCTCTCTTGGTGCACATCCTGCTTTTACCCACTGTTTCATTTCCTCATCTCCTGCTTCCTCCTGCACTTGTCTCACTTCCTCCCAGGTACCCACAATGTTAGTAAACAGTAAGGAGCAAGAAGTCACTTCCTTTTCCTTTCCCCTATTGATTGAATTCTGATTTCGTGCACAGCATTGAGCCATATCATTGGCATATTTGTTGCCTACGGCGATGTAATCGTCAGACTGATTATGTGCAGCACACTTCACAGCAGTCAATTGCTTAGGCAGCTGTATCGCCTCAAGCTATTTTCCAACCACTTCAGCATTCTTAATGGGCGTTCCACTTGATGTCAGAAATCCTCTCTGCAGCCATATTTGGCCAAAGTCATGCACAACACCAAAACCATACTGGCTGTCAGTGATCACAGTCACTCTCACACCTTTCACAATCTTACATGCTCTAGTCAAAGCAACAAGTTCAGCTACTTGGGCTGATTGCACTCCTTTCAGATAGGATGCTTTCATTACTGCTGCAACCGTACATACTGCATATGCTGCACTCAACATTCCATCATCTGTTCTCAAGCAAGAACCATCTACAAACATCACAAAATCACTTTCTGACAATGGTACATCTTTTATATCTGGACGTGGCTTGGTACAGAAATCGAGTACATCCAGACAATCATGATCTGCTTCATCTCTGACTTTCACTTTCTCAGCATCAGGCAATAATGTTGAAGGATTCACATTCAAACACCTCTCAAGGCTCACATTCGTTGCACCTAATATGACTTTCTCATATTTAGTCAGCCGACTATGGGTCATATATTGAGTGTGACTTCTTGTTAAAAGGATTGCCACATCATGAGGTACAAACACTTTCACAGGATATCCCATCAAAATTCCTTCACTTTGTTCCAGGCTTCGACAGGTAGCAGCTACTGCTTTCAAGCTCCCAGGTAAAGCTACAGCTACTGGGTCTAATATTGATGAAAAGTATGCAATTGGCCTTCTTAGTTTTCCATGTTTCTGAATTAATACAGAAAGTGCACATCCATTCCTCACACTGCAATACAACTCAAACTCCTTCTCATAGTCCGGCATTCCCAATGCTGGCGCTTCAAACAAACCATCTCTCAATTGTTCAAAAGCTGCCAATTCTTCTTTGCTCAAATCAATGGGATCTCTCACATCGCTTTTTGTCAAGCATACCAATGGCTTTGCGATCAGGGAAACATTGCTTATCCATTGACGACAATATCCAACCATTCCAAGAAACCTCCTTACCTCTCTTTGTGTCATAGGGGCTCTCATTCCTTTTATGATCCTGATTCTCTCTATTGTTATTTTCCTCAGACCCTTTTCGAGATTATGGCCTAAGTAATGTACTTCTTTCTTACAAAATTGTAATTTTGATGGTGACACCTTAAGTCCTTCATCAGCCAGATGATTCAACAATGTTATAGTGTCCGTTACAGTCTTCGATGCCACAAGTAGGTCGTCGATATATTGTACTAACACTGAATTCTCGGACATCTCTAAACTTTCTAAAGATTTCTTCAAGATCTGATTAAAGATTGAGGGGCTTTCTGTATACCCCTGTGGAATTCGGCACCATGCCAAAATACGCTTGCCAAAATGAAATGCAAAAATCTGCTGGCTGTCATGGTGCAATGGAATGGAAAAGAAAGCATGGCATAAATCAATTACTGTATACCATTCTGCTTCATGGGGAATTTGATAAAGAATCACAGATAGATTCGGTACCATGGGACAACATGGCACAACAATTTTGTTTATCTTTCTAAAATCCTGTACTATCCTGAACTTTCCATTAGGTTTTTTCAGTCCCATAATTGGGGAATTACATGGACTACTCATTATTTCCCTCAAAATACCTTGTTTTATCATTTTCTCAATTATAGGGGTAACTCCTTAAATTTTCTCAGGTGTCAATTTATACAGCGGAATATTTGGATAACTTATTCCTTCTTTCACTGTTATTTTTACTGGGTCAACATTTCTCATTAGTCCCACATCTTCTCCCGTGAAGTCCCAAACTTTTGCCTTTACAGTTTGTTTCAATTCTTTGGGTAGGTCATCAGGGTTAAATACAGCATAGGCTTCAGTAACCTCAGTTTCTCTGTTTGCCATAGTCATCTTATAGAACACATCTTCATCAGGGGTCTCAAATGCTATATCATCAGGAGTACAGAATATAGTGCAATTCATTTTGCGCAACAAATCCCTTCCTAACAAATTCACAGGACTTGTATCGCACACAACAAAGCTGTGCATCTCAGAAAATGTCCCTATGCTAACTTTTACAGGTCCTGTCAGATAAGTTTTAATCTGTCTGTTGAATACACCAACTACTGGGATCGTTTCAACTGAGAGAGGAAGATTTTTAAAATCAGCTGACCTAACAGTTGATCTAGTAGGACCAGTATCTACCAGGAAAGTAACATTTTCATTATTTATCTTTCCATCCACAAATGGGCCTGTCTGGTCTACTTCTAGAGTTGCGTCAAGTACCCACTCTTCTCCCTCCCTTCGGCACCGTCAATAGCCTTCTTCCGAATCGCTTGCATCACGTTGTTGCCAGTACTGCGAAACAGCGTTAGCGCACGGCAGCTTAGTTACCTGTTCTTCGTTGTAGAATCCTGTCTCATTACTGTATTTCTGTCAATTTTTGCTTTGTGGAAAAGGCGGTTTTGGCACCTGATTCTGGTGTGTTACAACCTGCTGCTGTCGCTGCGGTTGACCACTCACCTCATTCTGCACCTGTGGATTCAATGATGAATTTTCATTATTAGTATTTGGGGGAAATTTGCACTCGGATTTCCAATGCCCTATCTTACCGCAATTATGACAAGGGAATTTCTTTTTAGCTTCTTCTATGTTAAAATTTCCTTTACCTTTTCCAGCAGTGAATCTTTTGGGACCTATATTATTCGCTTGTTCCACTAACTGGGCTTCCTGTCTCTCTGTCACCTTTACTTGTGCCCACATGGCTTTTTCTTTTAAGTCACGTTGTTTGGCCTTAATCTCATCACTGAAATATTTTGCATGTCTCAATACTTCATCTATTTTCTTGTTTTGCCAATCTACGGTATGTTGTTTGATCATTTCACTAATTTCTGGACGTAGACCATATACAAACCTATATACAAAATGACTCAAGTCCTTTTCGCTCAAATTTTCATCACCAATAAATTGTTTAAAAGCCAAAATCAACCTCTCATAGTATGCATGTACTGACTCCTTACTTTCCTGATGAGTCTGTCAATCTTTACCCAATCGCTTTCTTTAGGAGGTACTTTGTTTTTCAAAAAGACAATGACCTGCTCGTATTTCTTCATTACCTCGGGGTCTGGGGCTCCTGTCTTTAGATCCCTAGGGTATTCTTGTGTGGGCCAATTTATCATAAGTTTGCACTCCTTCCATAAATCTGCTGGTACTATTATGTCAAACAGGCTGTTTAGATCAATCCATAATACTTTGGACAATTTTACAAATCTGTCCACCTGCCTATACCACTCGACGGGCTTTTCACGTAGTCGAGGGAAATCATTTGTGAATGACAAAATATCTTGTCTAGTCCATGGGACATGTACATATCCTCCTCCTGGAATTTCTCTCATAGGGCATTCTGTTACTACCTTCTCCTTTTCTCTAACAGGGAAAGCTGCAAAAGTTTTGTCTGAGGCATCATCTCGTTTTTAATACCATCTGCTTCTCCATTTGTCCACATCTCCCCATTTTCTCAGCAGGATAAATATTTCCTTAATCTGACTCATTTGTCCTGCGGTATTCAAATTTTCAATGTCCTTTTCAGTGAAATCTATTCGATATGGTTTCTGCATGGCCTTCACCTTTTCAATATCTATACCCATTTCATTTGCTACTTCTTCTAATCTTTCATGCAGATTTTTTGCTCTCGAAGTTATGCTTTTACACAGAAACAGCAACTCCTCATCCTGGTAGGTTTTTAACTTCTCCGTGGGGATAGTTCCTACTGTTAACTCTTCCAGTACCATTCGTAGTTTGGCTACATCTATTGATTGAGATTCTTTGTCTTTTCTCTGCAGACTTCTCAACCATTCGCTCAGTTCCTCTGAAGATGGGCCTACTGATTTTTCTACATTAGTTTGTTCTAAGTCCCTTTGGGTTTCAAATACTGATTGCATCTTCACATTAGGTTTTCCTGCTATATTTGGGCCTAGAAAGGGGTTATTCGAGGCATTTGGCTCGATCGTACCCATTGTCTGTCTCCATTGATTTTCATTTAAGCTCTGCTTTGGCTTTTCAATTTGTTTATTACTGTTATAAGGGACCATTAAACAATGTTCACTATCCCTCTGTTTGTCAAAAATAGGCATCACAGGGCCTATAGTCACCGGAACAGTTACAGCTTCTAAATTTTTGGTCAATTCTCTTATCTTTTTAGTTAATTCTACGGTTGTTTTTGCTAACTCTGCTGAATTTTCACTATTCGTTTTTTCATCTGATTTTCTCTCTATTTCTCCCATTGTTTTACCTTTCCCTAATTCTTGAGTTACTGGTTCTGTCTTAATGATTCGCAAAGTTTCTCTCATTGGGGCATTTGGTGTCAACATTTCAGATTCTGGTTGATACGGAGGTGGATTTTTATAAAACATGTCATCCAGAACATCATCCTCTAGTTCGTTCACTCCATGCCCTTTTGGTTCTAAATTATGTCTTTTTTCTGTACATTTTTTACCTCCAACTCCTTCAACCATTCTTACTGGAAACAAACCTTCAGTCATACTCGCATTCTGCCACCTTCTCATTCTCTCATCATGAGTATCATGCCCGTATCTGCCAAACATGTATTTATACCTTCCACCACTCCTCTGTCTTTCTCTGTCATGCATCTCATCTTCCCATTCTGTCAGTGCTTCAAACTGTGTTGGTCTAGGTCTCGGTTTTAGATTCATCATTCTTTCTCTCAAATTTCTCAAAACCGCTAGATTAAACGAACCATGCTTTGGAAATGCGAAAACTCCGTCATTCTTGGTATATTTCACCCAATTGTCTAACCAAATACAAGTGTGATATCCGTATTTCGCAACCATAAGAGATGCAGGGGTTTCGATGGGGGAAGCAACTGTCCTTCCCTTGTCACAATAGGTTTGTCCTTTTTAAACCACTTCTTGATTTTTCCAAAACAGGATTTTTTCTCCTTTTCAGGTGGATCGTAATACATCATTTTGTCTTTTCGTGTATCACTAGTCTCTCCTTTACGATTATTCTGTTATTTTAGCCAATCGTAGCGCAACTCACACTAACGCACCAATCCGGAGCATCTACGTCACCCTGTAATTCTCCACTCCTAGCGCGACTCACACTAACGCACCAATCCGGAGCGTCTACGTTTCTAGCTGACTGGCCAATCCCAGCGCGGTCTTTCTGACGTCAGCAGCCGCTGCTCTTACTTCAGCTTCTACTGACCCCTCCTTTACAAAATTTTCTCGGTAAGCTCTCTTCGCTTTTTCTAACTTACAAATCTGTTAGTAACAAGATAAAAACGTCACCATTGTCCGCTTCGCTAACCAAGAATAGTTCCTGACCTTTCTCACAAGAATTCCAACTTTCCCGAGAGCAGCGCTTACCTCTGCCCTACTACGGAATCGTTACTTCTGTTGATAAAGTAGCACATCCCTCTACCTTACCCTTCTAACAAGCATTAGCTAACCGTTTCTCCAAAATTAAGACACCTAGTTGGAGACCCAATGCTCCTGAGAAATAAAACCAGAGTTTCACGATTAGCCCGAATGCTATTTCATTCACGCACTTTCATCCGGAAAATGTAGTTCATTCACACAGAATTCTGTCTTTCCCGAGAACAGCGAACAGTCTGTCCTACTACAGAATTATGACACTCGTTAATAAAGTAGCACTTCCCTCTACTTTATCCTTCTATCAAGCTTAGGGAGCATCTATTACCTTTCTAGTGATAAGCGTTATCGGAGTGCCTTCTGGACCCCTGGTACCTAAGACCAAAATTTCACAGGTGACCTTCGCTACCATATACAGGAGATATTTTCTAATGGCAATACACGACGATGTCACCGAATCGAACCCAGACAATGCGTCATGCAACTTTAATCGTCACACGTTTTCCCCGTGTACCTACAGGGTAACAACAATTCTGTCTTTCCCGAGAGCAGCGCTTACCTCTGCTCTACTACGGAACCGTTGCAAACTTCTGACTTCCTACATCCCAGAAGCCGTGCAAACAACATAGAACTTGACGCGATTCAACATAGAGTGTTAATACATAAACCAATACCTATCCGCAATCAATAATCAATAAGCTATTTACAAGCAATAATCACCAACCAAAACAATAAAAACCCTCATCCTGCTACCAAGAAAAACTGCTGCAGCGTGGAATTTCCTATCCTCCCTTCGTCACAGACCAGATATCATACTAACGCTTTCATTCAATACATTCATTGGTGGGGCCCATAACACCAACACTCACACACTCATTTGGTCTGCTCTTACAGGAGAGATAAGTGTTCCAAACGCTGACGGGAAAAGAATATTTTATAATCTAAAGGAATTTTATTTACATAAACATACACTAAATATCCTTAATCCAGCACATCTTGATCCTGAATCTCAAGATATTCCTTCCACTTAGCCGATGGAGCAAGTTAATTGAATTTGGAAAAGTGATTCTAATCCTTTTCATTTATATTCAGATGATAATAAATAACCCAACACATTTCCTTGTTAATCAATAATATTGTTTATCTAATTAATGCAAATTTTAGTAAAAACTTTAATCAAACCACAGAACATCTGGCTATTAGTCGTCCTCTTAAGTCAATCAATTCGTCATGCAGCACACTACAGTCCCAAAGATTTGGTCTGGACCATAAACGTGTCCACATCAATCAATGCCAGAGTCATCAGTTCATCAGGAAAATGGGCTGCAATGTAGTCTGTCATGGATTCAGGAAACAGCTGTCCTGCAGTGTCACCGTCCTCTCCGTCAGCATAACGTCAGGAAAAAGAAAAACGTCCGCTCAACTCACTATTCTACCATCTTTTTATAATAAATGCAATGACAAAATGTAACGAAAGTCAGTTTTGGGCACTTCTGATTGGTCGGTTAAGATCATCCGTTTCGGTTTCCCAAAGTCTATGATATCACTCCGTAAAACATGATCCATCCGGTTGTCAAAAGTTGTCCATTGGTAAAGCTCTTGGCAAAAGTCCAGTCATGACCTTGTCTGGGTACAGGCTGTGTGGGTCATCTTGAGGCCATTCGTTCAGGAGCCTGGGGCATGCGCACTTGGTCTGAAACCTCGTGGAATGGCAGCTGTTTTGTCGTGTATGTTGATCGACCATTTTGTCGTAGGCCAAATTGGTCAATTTAAGCGAAATAAACACAAAAGTAATTAAAATATGGAAATAACAAATAAAATGTTTAACCCTTACTAATTCCCCTATGTGTGTGTACTTATCTAGCATATTGGCGACATTTAAAGCGTTTATATTCACCCAATGATGTTATCTGGTGCAACTTACAGTTACGTCACAAAAGCAACATATATCACGCAATAATCTATTTTCTACAGTTGGTATGCGTACATGGGTTAATAAATAAAATTATTCAGCCATGCAAATGCTAATCCCATGTGTATTTTATACATTAGTAATATTGATTAGATCTCAAACAAACACATTAATGCTTATTATAATTAATTGATTATTCTCATTAGTGTAAACATGCAGAATGGGGGGTATACAACATTTTGTACTACCTGCTCCATCACCTTATGAGCCCCTAGTATATGGTACCTTAGGTACCAAGGGCATAGGTACTTTACAGGCCTACCAGGGGCTGAAGCATGTATTATGCCACCCCTGGGAAGCAGACTAAATCTGACACCCCAGGCCTGCTACTGCAGCCTGGGTGAGGTAGTGTTAGCACTCCTCACAGAGGTATAGGTTCCTATATCTCACCATAAACACACATATAAACCTATCAGCTACCCCTATGGCAGGCCCTATCAATCCTGAGGGCAGGGTGCTTGGTTTACAATGTAAGGGGGGGCCTCTGCCTGAGCAGGGCCCCTCTGCAGCTGGCAGGGTCTATTCTCTGTGGCTGTTTGTGGATGCGGTTAAACCATATACTCTTAAGTGCATTATAACCTCCCGGTTAATGCTAACTTTGGAATGACTGCATCAAAACATGGTGTGTTTGGTGTCAAACAACTTGGAATCATACCCCCACACCAGTAACTGGTTTGGGAGTATGATCCCACCCTTCTAGAGGGGATGACATGTACCCACCGATGAAAAACGGTAGAAATCTGAAAGAGCATGGCATCACAAAATGGATGCCACCAGCACAGACACTGGGCTGCCCTCCTGCTGCCGACTGAAACTCGCAGTGGAGGAAGCCCAACAATAGGCATCCTGTCACAGGGAGGTGTCACCACCTTCCAGCCAGGATTTAGTGTATTGGAGCTGGTTGTGTGCACTCTTAGAGTGCTTTGAAGTCCTGCACTGGGGGAGCAGTAGGCTCCTCTGTGCATATGCCAGCTCAAACCTGTTCAGGGGCTACCAGCCCCTGCTCTGGCATGAAACTGGACAAAGGGAAGTGGGTGTAACCACCCACCCCCCTGACCCTCCTAGAGGAGTGGTCATAGAGCTAGTCGCTCCCTTTCTTTTACTATAAGATAGGTACACCTTGCCATTGAAAGTTAGATAACCCTGGACGACGCTTTACAAGAAGAATCCTGGCCCTTCGACATTCCACTACCTTTGGACGACAGAAGAATCTCCCTTGGAGTCAAGGAGGGACTCCCCTGTTTGGCAGGCACCAGAACTTTGAATCAACGGTCGCAAACTTTCCCGCTCCCGCCGGAGTCCGAAGTCCCTGCAGCCCTGGAAGTAGATTTCCTAGCTTCTTGACAGCCATTGTGAGTCCCCAGCAGAACTGAGGCAAGTGGACCCCACGAGTGATGAGGAACCGCAATACCTGGGAACCGTGCACTATTGTCAAGTGCAACCCCTTCACGATGATCTATGAACTTTTGCTTTGGATCATTTGTGGCCCAAGCCTCAAGCAGGTTTTGCAGCAAAAATCAGCAGCATACCCCGTCCCGAGTGACCGTGGGCTCCTGTGAAGCATTTCCTCAAGAGGCGTCTTTGCAATCCCTTGCCCATTAGCTTGTGGGTCCCCCGAAGACTTTCTTAACAACTCAAAGGACTCCTCTGGCTGCCTGCCCTCACTCACCCTTGCTGGGTGAGTCCTTCAGACCTTGCTGGTCTGCACCATTGACTTTCTTCACTCCACATGAGACTTGCTGTTGCCAAGGCTTGTTGGCTCCAATCCGGTTGACGACACCGCAGTCAGCTGCAAACATTGTGGGTCACTCTGAATCTAGCTGCTGGTCATTGTCGATCCTTCCTGGACCTCGTGAGCGAAGAGTCAAAATACCCTTGATCACCTGAAATTACCCGACATCCGTGGGCATCCATCTTCCTGGCCCCGGGTCACTGGCAAGTGACTGTGAACACTGTCCCTTCAATTTTCAGGTCCTCTACATCTCGAATCCAGCCTTGGATTCCACCGGACACTTCTTCAGTCGCCGCAAGCAGCAAATCTTCTTTGGTCTCCATAGAAAACAGCGACGCGACCCGACGCCAAAAGACACCTATGCACCCGGCTTCCCTGGGTGAGGTAACTTGTGCACTTCGGTGCCCTAGTGTGGGTTGGCCCTCGAATTACTTACCTAGTAAGTGGCTTGCTGGTAGACTTCCTCGAAGTACCCTAAAACTTTAAAAATCAAACCGTGACTTGCTCTATTGTAATCAATAGGGAACCCGAGGCTGTGTTCTCACACTGCATGCATCTCCCGTGGGTCTGTTACTTACCTGCTTTCACTGCAGTAGTGAAGCCCCAGCGATTCTACAAGCCCTAGGCCTTGTCATTCTGCAAGTCGACTTTCCTAAACCTCTTTTTTAGTATTTGGTCTGGTACGCCCCTAGGGCCCCAGCCATATTTGTGCTTAACTTATAGAGAAACGTTGATATTTGAATGTGTTCCTGACTTCTAATCTCATAAAGAGATTAGTAGAGTGTGTCTAGAAATAAATACATATATATTTGATATATATACCTGTGTGGTGTCCTTTCATTTGGTAATTCAAGAGAGTATAAGGTAAAACAAGCTGCTTTACATTCCTCTGAGATTTAGCCTGAAGGCTGCTCTCCACAGCTACCACTAGAATAGCTTTCTTTAAAAGGTTGTCTTAAACCTATCTACCATAAGAGTTGAATTGGACTGGTGCAAGGTGGTCACTATAACTAGTGACCAGCATATGCCAGGCCAACTTCTCACACCTTATAAATAAAGCTATATATTGGATTAGGAAGGAGCGGCAGTTTCTCTCCATAATAAGATCGGATAGAAAAAATGCAGAAAGGATTCCACAAAATGTTGGGAATTTGGATGATATAAGATTAACATTTTTCTCCAAATCCAAAGCTGAGAACTTAATAACTCTGAATTTAAGAACCCATTCCCTTTTTAATTCTAAAATCAATATCAGGCAAAATAAAACCAGTGCAGACAATTGTAGGTCGGCCACATATATGTCTGGGGGGCAAAGCGACCTCAAAGCCATAGACTAATTCATGAGCGGAATTGGGATCTCAATGGGAGGGGGATTTTGCACCCTTTGGCTCGAGCTTAATGGGTAACTGACTTTGACGATCAACCTAGTGTGGATATATATCATGAGGAATATAGCGCTAATATAGGACAAGGAAACAACACGATCCAACTAGCAGGGCCTAAATGTGTCACCAATGCTGGTTCCTCTAATAAAAACCCCACAAGTATAGTAACTGAACATGTTTGCCCCGATACTCTGCCAATAGGTTTAATAGGAAATCAAATAAGGATGGTGTCCTGGAATATAGCTGGTCTTGCAAGGAAATTGCAAGAACCAGACTGGCAGGATTATATTGAAACATTTGAACTCTGCCTCTTCCAAGAGACTTGGGCAACAGAACCATTATTTAAAGTTGGCTGTAGAACATTTAGTATCGAGGCTTATCAACCAACTAGAGGTATACCATCTGATGGCCTCTTAATTTGGATACAAAATAATATAAATGCTTCCATAGATATTGTAACCACGGCCACTGACAATATCTTGGGCCTGAGCTTTAAATTTCCAAGTAAATCCTGTTTACATTTATTTAATATTTATATAAGACCAAGAGAACCCTCAAAAGAATCGCCAATAATTCTACACCTAGAAGAAGTCATTGACTCTATTACACCTAATGGGCTTATTGTGATTGGAGGAGACTTCAATTGTTGTTATGAACCCTTGCAGGGATTAAATACAATCCTTGAAGAAGCAGACCTAGCAATGGGTATTCCTTCCCTAGGGATGGAAAAGACCATGAGATGTTCTGCCTCTGCATTACAATTATTTAACTTTACTGTAGAAAAGGGTCTAAGGTCATGCAATGGTAGAACTCCCTCTGATCTTAGATGCTCTGACACTTTTTTGAGAGCTTTTTCTTCCTCTCGGATAGATTATATTATGATAAGCGTGACTCATTGGGATTATGTGCAGGATTTTAAAGTGGATTGCAGAAGAGAAAGCAATCATGTTGCCTTGTGCTTAGATCTTATAGCTAAACATTTTCTTATTCATTCACTGATGCAACTAAGGATTGGACTTAGAAGCCACACAGCCTATAGTGAGTAATAACAGGAGGGCGGTGAGATGGCCATCTATACTAGGAAAGGTTGAACCCCTCACTTGTATCTATAATATTTTTAGTGACCTTATAATGCACTTCTTAAAAGGGTACCCTGAAAGGTTATTAATAACGCAAACTCATCAAAAGTTGGTTGAATGTGTAAAACCCCATCTGACTAAATCCGTGTCTGGGAAGACTAGATGTATAAAGAAGATTGGGTCGTCTAACCCATGGTTCGATAATGACTGTGCATTGGCTAAACAAAGTTTAATCAGGGCTTTGCATACCAAGGATATAACCCGGATTAGGCAATTAAGGAATGTGTATAACAAAGCCTTGAAAGTAGCCCGCAGAAATTGGGAAGATGCAAGCTGGGAAGAACTGATAATGGCTTCAAAGACAGGCGATGAATTCCTCTTTTGGCGGATTATTGCAAATGGTAGCAAAGCAAATATTGTGGCTCAGGACTATAATTTGGATCCCGGGACTTGGTATGGACATTTTTCTAAGCTTTACGCCCTCCCGGCCTCAATGATTAGGGACCCCCCGCATAGTATTGAGGACCTTATGTCGTCAAATGAGATAGCCCAACTACAATTTAGTGTAGAAGATACTAAATTGGCCATAGATGCTATTATGCCAGCAAAAGCTCTGGGCCCTGATAAGATCCCGGGAGACCTCTTCTAACACGCGCCTGAGGTATGGGCTCCATATATTAATGCTCTATGTAATTCAATCGCTAGAGGTGAGCCCATCCCAGAATCTTGGAAAGGTGCGGAGATCGTCCCGATATATAAGAAGGGCTGTAGGGACGATCCCGCTAATTATAGACCTATCAGTTTGATAGATATACCGCAAAAGGTTTATGCCAAACATATACTAGATAGGTTGAATGACTGGATGCTTGTAAATGATGTACTTTCCCCGTACCAGGCGGGGTTTAGAAGAAGGACAAGCACCATAGATCAAGTGTTCATGCTGCTACTCATAGCATTTAAATACACAAGGTTAAGATCCGGTCATTTATATGTGGCCTTTATAGACCTAAAGGCCGCATTTGACTCAATCACTAGAGACCTATTATGGTCAAATCTACTACAACTGGGGGTGCCCAAAAATATTATTGTCCAGCTGATTAGGCTCCATGAGAATACCTATGCAAAAGTGCGTTGGGGTAAAGGGGGGATCTCACAGAGGAGATACCTGTCAAGAGAGGTGTGCACCAGGGCTGTGTCCTGGCGCCAACAATGTTCCTCCTATACGTTAATGACATGGTTGAGTTCTGCAAAAAATCCAACCATGACTCCCCAAAATTAGAAGGGAATCATATCTGTGCACTAACTTTTGCTGACGACACAATTTTGTTATCGCAAACGCCAAAGGGCTTGCAAAACCTTTTAAACACTCTAGACCAGTATTGTAAACAAAAGGGGTTGGAAATAAATCCACTAAAAACAAAATATATGACTATTAGGCCACATAAGTGTTTTCAAAATAACATAAAGTTGGATGGAGCAATTTTTGAGCGTGTCTCTAACTTTGTTTATCTTGGGGTAACTATTGATTCCAAACTGTCATGGAACCCCCAGATCATGAAATCCAGATACATTTTAATGCAATACGCAGCACCAGTCGTAAAAAAACTCTTTGCCACCACGACAAAAGCTGTTACACCAGCCCTTGAAGTGTATAAATCCAGGGCCCAAACCGCCGCCTTATATGGCTCAGAATTGTGGGGAGGATCTCACTTTTACCTTTAATTACGGGGGAAAATAAGATCTAGAGGAGGCTTATTGCCTTACCCCAAAATACACCTGTAATCCCTCTAACACTTGATCTGGGTATCAAGCGAATTGAACAAGGGGCAGTTTGGATGATTTTATCATACTGGATAAGAATAAGGACCACCGAGGAATTGTTAAATTATAGACAAGCATTGAGTGAATTATTGGCCCTTGATACTCACGTAACTTTTCCTTGGTTGGTCCACAATCGTAAATGACTTTTGGATCTGGGTTGGAGCCGGTTTTGGGAACAACCAAATCTGTTGACTCCTGATTCAAAACAGGAAATCAAAACCGTTTATTGAAATTGTATTAGGCATAATGTAATCTTAGCTTGTAGTTCTGGTACACTCACAACCCAGTTCCTAATGTTTAAAACAAACCCCAGTTTCAAATCATTTTTAGATGAGATCGAACCATTACTTGCCAAGGTATTGTATCTGAAATTTAGGTACGGTACCCTTCAAATAAAGTTGTTTACATCGAGGTGGGGACAAAAGCAGCTAGAGGGAAATGATTGTAAATGTACCCAGTGCCACCAAGATAGTGAAGAAAATATTGCTCATGTATTATTTTTCTGCCCCGCATATGAAAATGCCAGAAAGAAATGGAAAAGATCCTTGGGTAGGAAGTTGTGCATTAGGAAAAATACTGAAATGCTGCGCTTTTTAAAAACTGACAGTTCTAGGCTAATCGTATTCGGTACTAGCAGATCCCTATCGGCTGCCAATGTTATTAGGATGAAAAAAGCCCTAACATTTTAAAATTAAAACATGTTAAACTTTATATGTTTTTATGGGAACCATATGCAATTCTAAAATGTTGATGTCGCATATAGTTAATGATATCATAAAATTCACAATGTGGAAACCCCTATTTTACTTATATGATGATACAGAAATCCTTGATCAAACTGCACTTTGCACTTTTGCCCTTTGCACTTTGCACTTTTATGCACTTTTATGAAACCAACTTTATTGATGCTGAATGAAAAGATAGCGTCCATACTTTATAGTGGAATGTTTATGCTTATGCATTGCTGATGGCTAAGTTACTGGCATTTTGTATCTTGTACTTTATGGAATTAATCGAATAGCTGCTAGTTGTGGTAAAACTTTTTTTCTGCAACTAGAAAGAGGTTACCAGAAATGTTGCACCTTGTGCGTCTATGTATATGCTGTTAACCATAGACTACATCCCTTGTACTGTATTGCAATTGAATGGAGGATTAATGAATTGTGTATATGTTTACTCTTTTTTATTTTAATGTACTTTATTTATTGTTACTTTGATGATTCTTTGAATCGAATAAAGATGCTTGAAGTTAAAAAAAGGGATCTTTTTGAACCAAGGGCTACCTTTTCGCCAAATTTGGTGTAATTCCGATCAGCAGTTCGGACGAATCTTCGCGAAATTTTCAGAACGTTGGTCCCGCTCTGGTCAGTTCCTATCCTGAAAGTTTCGCGGTGATTCACCATGCGGGGGCCGAGATAAAAGGAGGGTCCCAAAACGCGTTTTCTCCATGTTATTTCCCATAGGAAACTTTAGACACGACTACAGCCCAAACTGCTGAACGGAATTACCCCAAATTTGGCAAAAAGGTAGCCCTTGGTTCAGAAAGAGATCTTTTTAAATGGTGTAAATCTCTTCAGTAGTTCCTGAGAAATTTAAAAAATAGAGGTCACAAATTCAATGTCCCATAGGAAACTTTAGAAACGGTTACAGCTGAAACTGCTGAACGGAATTACACCAAATTTGGCAAAAAGGTAGTGCTTGGTTCATAAAGCGACCTTTTATTAAATGGTTTAAATCCGCTCAATAGTTTTCGAGATATTAAAGGAAAAAAATCTTTGTATATCTGGGCGGGACCTAACTACACAAGCACGAGCTTGGCTCTAATTGGCTGCCAACACTTCAATCCAGGAAGTGTTGGCAGCCATCTGGGTGCAATGCTTTTTAGGTCTCGCCTAGCGACGCAGCACATGCACTGCTCACTACACAAACACAACTGCACTGCCCTAAACCCTAAAACACTACCCCAGCACGAGCCCCTACACTGCACGAACACCACTGCACTGCCCTCAACCCTGAAACACCACCCCCCAGCAAGACTCCCTACACTGCCCGAAAACCACTGCACTGCCCTAAGCCCTGAAACACCATCCCCCAGCAAGACCCCATGCACTGCCTGAACACCAATGCACTGCCCTTAACCCTGAAACACCACCCCCCAGCAAGACCCCCTACACTGCCCGAACACAACTGCACTGCCCTAAACCCCGAAACACCACCCCTGCACGACCCCCTACACTGCCCAAACACCACTGCACTGCCCTAAACCCTGAAACACCACCCCCAGCAACTCCCCCTACACTGCCCGAACACCACTGCACTGCCCTAAACCCTGAAACACCATCCCCAGCAAGACCCCCTACACTGCCCGAACACCACTGCACTGCCCTAAACCCTGAAACACCACCCCCTGCACGACCCCCTGCACTGCCGACCACTGCACTGCACTGCACTGCTCTAAACCCTGAAACACCACCCCCTGCACGACCCCAAACACTGCCCAAACACCACTGCACTGCCCTAAACTCTGAAACACCACCCCCTGCACGACCCCCTTCACTGCCCGAACACCACTGCACTGTCCTAAACCCTAAAACACCACCCCAAGCATGACCCCCTACACTACCCGAACACCACTGCACTGCCCTAAACCCTAAACACCGCCCCCAGCACAACCCCCTACACTACCTGAACACCACTGCACTGTCCTAAACCCTAAAACACCACCCCCAGCACGACCCCCTACACTACCCAAACACCTCTGCACTGCCCTAAACCCTAAAACACCACCCCCAGCACAACCCCTACACTACCCAAACACCACTGCACTACCCTAAACCCTAAATCTACCCACAGCACGACCCCCAACACTACCCAAACGCCACTGCACTACCCTAAACCCTCAATCTACCCCCAGCACGACCGGCTACACTACCCAAACACCACTGTACTACCCTAAGCTCTAAATCTACCCTCAGCACAACCCCTACACTACCCAAACACCACTGCACTACCCTAAACCCTAAAGCACTACCCCAAGCACAACCCCTACACTACACCAACACCACTGCACTACCCTAAACCCTTAAGCACTACCCCAGCATGACCCCCTACACTACTCAAACACCACTGCACTATCCTAAACCCTAAAACACTACCCCCAGCATGACCCCCTACACTACCCCAACACCACAGCACTGCCCTAAACCCTAAAACACTACCCCCAGCACGATCCCCTACACTACACAAACACCACTGCACTGCCCTAAACCCTAAAACACTACCCCCAGCACAATCCCCTACACTACACCAACACCACTGCACTACCCTAAACCCTAAAACACTACCCCAGCATGACCCCCTACACTACCCAAACACCACTGCACTACCCTAAACCCTAAAATACTACCCCCAGCACGACCCCTACACTACCCAAACACCACTGCACTGCCCTAAACCCTAAAACACTAACCCCAGCACGACCCCCTACACTACACAAACACCACTGCACTACCCTAAAACACTACCCTCCGCACGACCCCCTACACTACTCAAACACCACTGCACTACCCTAAACCCCAGAAAAGAAACCACCACCCCATGACCTATCTCCCTTACCTATCACTCCTCATGGTTCCTCTCTCCTCATGGTTCTGGCTTCATGTCGTCTCTTAGGGGGGCGGTGCATGTCGTTATGAGGAAACATAACAGCCTCTGCTTCCTTACAACGACTTGGATCATCTACATTTTTTTAAAACTCATGGTCATTTACCATACATAGCTTTACAACAAAATTCGTTGTAAAGGCATGTGTGGTAAATGATCATGCGTTCCAAAAGAATGCGTAGTAATGACTTTGCGATGTAGAACGCATGCGTGGTAATGCATGCATTGTTCTGGTATCGCGAAGTAAAAAATGTGCTGTAACGGCTGTTTACCCATCGAAGCTGGCCCCTGTTCTTCAGTGAGTCGTTTTTTTGATAAATTAGGAGGAAGGAATGTGTTTTTTTAACCGAAAAGTGCATTCACGCCTATTGTATTGTGAAAGTGTCCGCATGGCCTGGTTTCACTTCCGGTGAGAGAGTGGAAGAGTCTGTTTGGATCTAAAGGGGTTCTGCTGTTGGACGGGGCTGGCGCGACACGTCATCAGAAAACACAGCTAATGGAAAGCGTTGTCCCCGAAGTGAGGAGCAGTGCCATGAGAGGTCAACAAGTGTGCGTCCCACCGCAGTATGACCGTACCGCGTGACCCATGTGCCACCTCCAGTGTACGGAAGGCAGAAGCAGCATTGCAGGGCCTCTTGAAGACCGTTGTAGCACTAATTCTACATTTTGGAACTAGGGCATTTTAAGCTTGTTGTTCCTGCCAGATACAAAGAGAAGATCCTGTGTTATTCAGTGCCCTCATTACCTTTTCTGTGGGTAGTGGTGCTTGTCACTTCACTGCCCCGCCGGTGCACACGACTGGGCTCCCCACCTTGTGTGCCATCTGCAGGGCCTCTACCCTCGGATCACTGGTTTCGGTTTCTGGAGTGGTAACATAAACAGTTGCTCCCAAAGGCCTAGCCTGAACACTTAGGTGAATATCCCCTGCACCAGCATTCCGCGGAAATTCTTTCCTAGCTCTCCCACGTCGACGACGATGTCATAATGGCACGGCTCCGCTCGCTACACCGTATGACGTCATAGGAGCCATAAGCGTAAACAGGTGGACCGACACATTTTCACATGCATATACAGTATACTAAATATATTACCTACTGGCGGTCGCCAGTAGGTAGATATCGTTAGGACCTATTTTCCATAAGAAATCTGCAACATTCTATTTGGAATAACGTTGGCGCCGATTGATGAATCTTCGTGAAATTTTCCAAACTTTTGGCCAGCTCCGGTCCGCTCCTATCCTGAAAATTTCACGGTGATTCGTCAAGCAGGGGCCAAGACAAAAGGGGGGTCCCAAAACACGTTTTCCCCATGCATTTTCCAATAGGACCTGTTGACGCAAATACAACCCGAACTGCTGAACAGAATTACACCAAATTTGGCAAAGAGGTAGTCCTCAGTTCAGACTCATGCCTTTTGCTTACATGGTGTGAATCCGTTCAGTAGTTCCTGAGAAAATCAAAAGTAAAATCATAGATATATCTATGGCCTCGGAGGATCCGTGCACCCTCCCCGCACCCTCCAGAGCACGAGCTGTATGCTAATTGGCTGCCAGCACTCTGAATCAGGAAATGTTGGAAGCCATCTTGTGCATCGGTAGAACCGAGGCACAAGAAAACGAAAAAAAAGGCGCAAAACGCAACAAGGGGGCAGGGTAGAAAAACCCTGACCCCCTAGGCCAGCTCATTTAAAAAAATCGCGGGTTGCGCTTAGGATCTGCGCATCCTGCTGCTGTAAAAAAAACGAAGCGCGGCCTACCGCGCTTCGTTTTTATTTAGCCCCCGGGGGGGGGCCAAGTCCTGGGGGCAATATTTATATTATAATGGTGGGGCCCAGAGGGGCCCCCCAGCCCCGGGGACCGCCACTCTCCGGGGCTTATCTGAATTATGGGGGGCTCTCAGTCCCCCCCAGCCCCGGGGACCGCCACCCCCGGGGCTTTATTAAACATGGGTGGGGGGGCTCAAAGGCCCCCCAAGTCCAGGGGACCGCCACCCCCTGGGGCTTTATGGCAATGTATGTGGGGGGGCTCACGGCCCCCCACAGCCACGGGGACCGCCACCTCCCTGGGCTTGTTTATTTGTTATTGTTTTTAAAAACCTGTGTGGGGGGCTCGAGCCCCCCCACATGCCCCAGGGACCACCACCTCCCCGGGGCACTAATTATTTAACATAGGGGATCCGTTACAGACTCCCAAGCCCCGGGGACTACCACCCTCCAGGCCTTTAAATTAAGTGGGAGGGGGGCCGCGCGGCCCCCCTCCTGGAGCCAATGATTGCCCTGGGGACCGCCACCCCCCAGGGCCGGCTCCTGCAGTGTCCCGGGGTGCTCTTCCCCGGGACACTGCTGTTTGCAATGGCAGGGCGGGAGCCTCGCGGTTCCCACCCTGCCATTGCAAACTGTTTTGCTTCATTGAAGCGAGAGCAGGGAAACCTGCTCTCACTTCAATGAAGCAAAGCAGATTGCTTTTCTACATGGGGAGCAGCATGTTAGCTGCTCCACATGTGGAAAAGCAATGCCGGCTCCCGCAGGAAGCGGGTAGCCGGCTGGGACCGTGGGGGGATTCCCCCCATGGTCCCCAACGAGGTGGCCAGGCCCCGGGGGATGGGGTCCCCGGGGCCAGTTGTGACCCGGGAGGGGGGTCACGCAGCCTCCCTCCTAAAAATAAAAACAAAAAAATAACGTCCCGGGGATGGGCTCCCCGGGGCCAAAAGGGGCCACAGGAGGGGGGCAAGGCAGACCCCTCCAAAATATACAAAAAAAAGGGCCATGCCCCGGGGGATGGGGTCCCCGGGGCAAATTAGGGCCTCGGGAGGGGGGCCACGCAACCCCCTTCCTGATTTGTTTTTTTAAAGAAAAATTGGGGACGGGCCCTGGGGGATGGGGTCCCCAGGGCCAATAAATAAGAAAAAGAAGGGGGGCTACACAGCCCCCTTCTAAAAAAATAAGAAAAAAAATAAGACGGGATCGGGCTGGAGTCCACGCCCCCTCCTTGCACCACTCTGCAAACACGCCCCCTGGCACGTTTGCAGAGGGGATCTAATTCCCCTTGAATACTGGGGGTCCCTGGGGGCCAACTAGCCCACCAGGAACCTCCAGTATGTGCCAGGGGGCTGTGTTGCAGAGAGGTGTAATGAGGCCACGCCCCTTTTTACACCTCTCTGCAGCGCAGCTCTGTGGCGCTTACTGGAGGTACCTAGTGGGCTAGTTGGCCACCAGGGGACCTCAGGATTCAAAGGGACTTAATCTCCCAACTTAAAACTCGCCACGGGGCACGTTTGCACAGTGGTGAAGGTAGGGGGCGGGGCCTGAGGTGATATGTGTGCAAACACGCCCAGTGGCTCGTTTTCAGTTGGGGAATTAATTCCTCTTCAATCCAGAGGTCCCCTAGGGGCCAACTAGCCCACCAGGTACCTCCAGTAAGCGCCACGGAGCTGCATTGCAGAGTGTTGTAAAAAAAGGGGCGTGACCTCTGAACACCTCTCTGCAATGCAGCTCCCTGGCGCATACTGGAGGTACCTGGTGGGCTAGTTGGTCGCCAGGGGACCTCAGGATTCAAGGGGACTTAATCCTTCAACTTAAAATCCCCCACGGGCGCGTTTGCACAGTGGTGAAGGTAGGGGGCGGGGCCTGAGGTGATATGTTTGCAAACACGCCCTGTGGCGCGTTTTTAGTTGGGGAATTAATTCCTCTTCAATCCAGTGGTCCCCTAGGGGCCAACTAGCCCACCAGGTATCTCCAGTAAGCGCTACAGAGCTGTGTTATAGAGTGTTGTAAAAAGGGGCCTGGCCTCTGAACACCTCTCTGCAACGCAGCTCCCTGGCGCATACTTTAGGTACCTGGTGGGCTAGTTTTCCCCAGGGGACCTCAGGATTGAAGAGGAATTTATTCCCCAACTTAAAGCGCGCCACAGGGCGTGTTTGCACACGTCACCTCAGGCCCCGCCCCCTTCCTTCACCATTGTACAAATATTCCTCTAAAATAAGCCGAACTACGAATTCCGATTTACTCACCTGTTATTAGGAGAGAACCCAGGGCTGCATCTTTTAGACCAGCACTGACCCTGAAAAGTAATTCTAAGCGTACTTACCAGTAACTTGTATTTCCTTCCATAGGAATCTATTGTGTGGTTTTCAGCAGAAAAGTTTCTAAGTGTCCATTTTTGAAACATACAAATATTCCTCTAAAATCATCCGAACTATGAATTCCGATTTACTCACCTGTTATCAGAAGAGAACCCAGGGCTGCATCTTTTAGACCAGCACCAACCCTGAAAAGTGATTCTAAGCGTACTTACCAGTGACTTGTATTTCCTTCCATAGGAATCCATTGTGTGGTTTTCACCAGAAAAGTATCTAAGTGTCCATTTTTGAAATGTACAAATATTCCTCTAAAATCAGCTGAACTACGAATTCCGATTTACTCATCTGTGATCAGGAGAGAACCCAGTGCTGCATCTTTTAACCCAGCACTGACCCTGAAAAGTAAGTCTAAGCGTACTTACCAGTAACTTGTATTTCCTTCCATAGGAATCCATTGTGTGGTTTTCAGCAGAAAAGTTTCTCTGTGTCCTTTTTTGAAACGTACAAATATTCCTCTAAAATCAGCCAAACTACGAATTTCGATTTACTCACCTGTTATCAGGAGAGAACCCAGGGCTGCACCTTTTAGACCAGCACTGACTCTGAAAAGTAATTTTAAGCGTACTTACCAGTAACTTGTATTTCCTTCCATAGGAATGCATTGTGTAGTTTTCACCAGAAAAGTTTCTAAGTGTCTATTTTCACAAACTAAAAATATTCCTAAAAAATCGTCTGTATGCCTTAAACACATTGTTTCAACTGTTTACAGGAGATTGGCCAGTGCTGGATCCAGGATCCACCACTGAGTAAGAAAAAGTAACAATAACACTACTTACCTGCTAAGGGAATTTTCTGCCATAGGATAACATTGGTGATTCTATGTGAAAAAATTTCTAAGTGTCAACTTTTAAAATACAATAATATTCCTTAAAAATACCTACTGTAACCAAAATGCTTTTACTCAACTGTTTACAGGAGATGTCCAACTACTGAATCTAGGATCCAGTCGTGTGGTTAGAAAAGTAATCCATAAAGTAACTAATTGCATTTGACTAGAAATTCATATTGAGCTCAATGATGCATTGTGTTTGAAATTGTGTTGCCCAGTGCAACAACTGTAACTACTGTACTGTAATTATAATGTGATTAAAAAAATATCTAAAAATTAATAGTTTAAAAAATGTAGTAAGTCAGTATCAAAAAAATCAGAATAACAATTAATACATTAAAAATTGTCATTTACAAAACCTTTGAAATTCATTGAAAAAACCACAGGTTTCAGGCCTGATATAGTTAGGAAATAACATTTTAAAAACCTTTGAAATTCACTGAAAAAACCATAGGTTTCAGGCATGATATAGTTAGGAATTAGCATTTAAAAAACCTTGGAAATTCACTGAAAAAACCATAGGTTTCAGGCCTGATATTGTTAGGAATTAGCATTTAAAAAACCTTAGAAATTCACTGAAAAAACAATAGCTTGTAGGGGTGTTATAGTTAGCTGGACATTTCACGCAAACAAAACCATTGAAATTCCTCCGATATAGTTAGTTGTACTAACTACATCTCGCGCGCCCCCAATCCACTGCTGATGATGTCACATATTACATCATTCATGACATGGTCAGTGACATCACTGATGACATCTCAAATGGGAAATTCAATACCCCAGTTTTTTTTTAAAGTCTCCCTCTTACCAAGTTCAAAATGTTCGCAAGTATGGTACATTGGATCATGGTAGGCAGGAGGAATTGGGGTAGGGACATGGACTTGGATAACAGAGGACAGGAGGGACATGGAGAGGTGCACCAAACTGACCCTACAGGGCAGGCATCAGGGTATGCAGCAGCACAATACACCACACAGGGCATGCGGGACAGGAGTGCAGCACAACAATCCATAGAAAGCAATAGGGAGGGGACAGGACCATGCACATGGACAACAGAGAACAGAGGCAATGGTAGCTAGCTGACCATAATGAACAGACAGGAGAGAAAGCTGCAGCATAACAGACCATAAAGGGCAGGAGGGACGGATCAGGGGCATTACAATGGAACAGACAAGCCAGGAGGGAGGGAATAGGGGTCTGCACATGGAAACAGAGGGCTGGGGGCAAGGGGGCAGGGCAGGAGCAGCAAGATGACCATGGTGGTCAGGCAGGATGGGCACTAGAAACAAGACTCACCATGGAGAGCAACAGTGAGACTATGATGGCATACACACAGACCATGGAGGGAAGGTGGGAGGGGGTCAGGGGCAGCTAGCTGACCACACAGGGAAGGTGGGAGGGGCCATGGCAGCACAGAAGACCATGCATGGCAAGCGGGAGGGTTAGTGACAGCACAATGGCTATGATGGGCAAGAAGGAGGGTGAAGGGGCATGCACAAAGGACCATGGAGGATAGAAGGGAGGGTCAGGACCTGGACACAGACAAGAGAGTTCAGGGGAAGGGCCCTCACAACAGACCGCGTGGGGCAGGCAGGAGGAGCAGTTGCAGCACAACAGACCAGGGAGGGCAGAAGGGTGTGGCAGTAAAATGGACCATGGAGGACAGGAGGAAGGGGATAGGGGCATGGCATGTTGACAGGCAGGGTGGAGGTGGCAGGGACAGGTTACAGTCATCTGACAATGCTAGGCAGGTGGGAGGGGAGTGGCATCTCAACAGAACATTCAGAGTAGATAGGAGTGGCAGGTCCATGGAACATCGTGGGCAAAAAGGATGGAGCAGGGGCATGCACAAAGACATCGGAGAGCAGGGGGAAGGAGAATAGGGGCAGCAAGCTAAGCACAGAGGCTAAGCAGGAGGTCAATGATGGGCCATAGAATTGGACAATGGAGGGCAGGAGGAGTGGACCGGTACATCATGCTAAATGGAAGGCAGTGGCAGCACATCAGACCATGCACAGCAGGAGGGAGGAGGCTAGTCCATGGATTCAGACAACAGAGGATAGGAAGGAGGTGGATGGGGCAGCAAGCTAACTGTTCAGAGAAGGTGGGTATTAGGAACTTTATTGTTTTTAAAATGTGTGTCTGTGCGAACTACTTAAAATATGAACAAGTATGCAGCATAATCTCACTTTTATTCAGGAAGAAGAGGACGTTTGTGACTGTGACTCCGGGCTCACTTGGCAGAAACACCCCCTGACCCTCCACCCCCATCGCAAAATGAAATGCCCGTGAAAAGGGTAGGTGGACGCAGTGCTATATAGAACATAGTCCTGAGAGCACGATTGAAAATGAAAACTAGATATAGTATATGGTATAAACTATGCACCAAAAAGTGTGATATAAGATGAACCGGGGCGTGAAATATAATATGCAAACATTGTGCGCAATGACAGATTAATTGGAGAGCGCGAGATGGCACAGGCACTAGCGCGTGCTATGTGATATGCACCTTGGAGTGTAATATGCACAAGGAAGTGTTGTGTAACCTAACTAGTCTCTAAAGTTGTAATATAAAATATGTGCTGGGGAGTGTAACGTTGCATATGCACTGTGACAAAGATATGGATCCCAGATTGTATTATGTATGGCATAGTGCTGTGCGTTATAACATAGGCATCGAGGAAGGCACGGTACATGGGGCAATATAACCCGTGCGAAGGCAAGTGTGGCATGACATATTCACGGGGTGGTGTTGCAGTGAACATGGGCTAGAGAGTGTCATAGCATACACACTAGCTGGTGGAATACAACACAGAGGTGTGTGGCACTCGGCGGGCACTGGTGGGTGTAACACAGTATTGGTCTCAGCCAGGACCACGCTGTGACTCTCAAATGAGGTTCGTCTCCATTCCAGAGAGTAAAATAAAAAGTATTACACATCCGGCGGTGGATGTGTGTTTTATTAACTGTGAGGGGGGTTTCTTGCATAGTTTGGTCGAATTTTTGTCGAATCCCCTTTGAATGGCTTGGTGTGCGTATGTATTAAATGTGCCCGTCAATAGCTACCCATGTTTGTATAAATAAACGACAAGGGTGTCTACTTGGAGAGTACCCACCAGCGGGGGCGCCGGGATTAGGCACGGTAGGGAGTCAGACACGTCAGAGCTTCACTAGTGGTGTAAATACATTCCACGTGGATTCATTGTATGCATACTCGCCTTTTAATGAATATCACGCAAATCGTCATGCTGATAGGTACATACGGTTTGTCCAGCATGTCCTAGGTGTTTCTATAAATATATATAATTTTTTATATAATACAAAAACAAAGGCTGGCCCCAGGGGATGGGGTCCCCGGGGCCATAAGTGGCCTGAGGAGGGGGGCAACGCAGTCCCCCTCCTAAAGAATTAAGAAAAAAAAAGGCCATGACCCGGGGGTTAGGGTCCCCGGGGCCGATTAAGGCCTTGGGAGGGGGGCCACACAGCCCCCTTCCAAATTTATTTTTTTCAACAAAAATATTAGGGTGCAGGCCCTGGGGGATGGGGTCCCCAGAGCCAATAAATTAGATAAAGAAGGGGGGGGCACACAGCCCTCCTTCTTAAAAAAATAAAAGACTGGCATCCCGCCAGGAGGCCACGCCCCCTCCTTGTAGCACTCTGCAAACGCGCCCCCTGGCCAGTTGTAAGTTGGGGAATTAATTCCCCTTTAATACTTAGGGTCCCTGAGGGCCAACGAGCCCAACACTTATCTTCATTATGCGCCAGGGAGCTGCATTGCAGACAGGTGTTCTGAGGCCACGTCCTTTTTACACCTCTATGCAACGCAGCTCTGTGGTACCTAGTGGGCTAGTTTGACCCTAGGGACCCTTAGGATTCAAGGGGACTTAATCACTCAACTTAGAACGGCCACAGAGCGCGTTTACACAGTGGTGAAGGCAGGGGACGGGGCCTGAGGTGACGTGTACAAACACGCCCTGTGGCGCGTTTTACGTTGGGGAAATAATTCTCTTTCAATCCTGAGGGACCCTGGGGGCCAACTAGCCCACCAGGTGCTTCCAGTAAGCGCCACTGCTCTGCGGTGCAGAGAGGTGGTGCAGGTCGTGCCCCTTTTTACACCACTCTGCAATGGCGCTTACTGGACGTACCTAGTGGGCTATCTTGCCCCTAGGGACCCTCAGGATTCAAGGGGACTTAATCTCCCAACTTAAAATGGCCACAGGGCGAGTTTACACAGTGGGGAAGGGAGGGGACGAGGCCTGAGGTGACGTGTGCAAACACGCCCTATGACGCGTTTTAAGTTGGGGAAATAATTCCCCTTCAATCCTGAGGGCCCCTCGGGGCTAACTAGCCCACCAGGTGCTTCCAGTAAGCGCCACTGAGCTGCGTTGAAGAGAGGTGGTCCAGGCCATGCCACTTTTTAAATCTCTCTGCAACGCAGCTCTGTGGTGCTTACTGGAGCTACCTAGGGCCATATGTAGGTAATATATATTTACCGATTCATAAATACCGAATTTTACCGATTCGGTATTTATGAATCGGTAAATAGAATGTAGGTAAACATTCGGTAATTATTACCGAATCGGTAATATTCGGTATTTATGAATCGGTATTTACCGCTTCGGTAATAATGCATCCCTTCCAATTCATTCCTATGGGCCTGGAGGCCCATAGGAATGAATGGGAAGCCATTCACAATTACCGATTCGGTAAATACCGAATCGGTAATAGGGGGAGCATATTCATGGGTGGCAGGGTGTCACATTGACAGCCTGTTGCACCCCTGAATCATGCATGTGTGCACATGTGGCGCACTTACATGCCCTAAGGGCATGTATGTCTGCCACATGGCACTTGTCAAAAAGCAGAACATTGCTTTTTAAAAGGTTTTCGTTATTTACCATCAACTTGTAGTTGGTGGTAAATAATGAATCCAGACATCTAAAATGCACTCACTTGAGTGCCCCCTACATTGGATTTCAGGATTCGGTAAATTACCGAATCGGTATTTTACCGATTTCTTAAAATTCCGATTCAGTAAATTACCGAATCCTGAAATCCAGCCACCTACATCTCAATTGGCTAAATACCGGTCGGTAATGGGATATTTACCGATTTTCGGCCGTTACCGACCGGTATTTAGGTACCTACATATGGCCCCTAGTGGGCTAGTTGGACCCTAGGGACCCTCAGGATTAAAATGAACTTAATCTCCCAACTAAAAACGGCCACAGGGTGTGTTTACACAGTGGTGAAGGGAGGGGACGGGGCCTGAGTTAACGTGTGCAAACACGCCCTGTGGCACATTTTAAGTTAGGGAAATAATTCCCCTTCAATCTTGAGGGACCCTGGGGGCCAACTAGCCCACCAGGTGCTTCCAGTAAGCGCCACTGCTCTGCGTTGCAGAGAGGTGGTCTAGGCCGTGCCCCTTTTTACATCTCTCTGCAACGCAGCTCTGTGGCGCTTACTGGAGGTACCTAGTGGTCTAGTTGGACCCTAGGGACCCTCAGGATTCAAGGGGACTTAATCTCCCAACTTAAAACGGCTACAGAGCGTGTTTACACAGTGGGGAAGGGAGGGGACGCGGCCTGAGGTGACGTGTGCTAACACGCCCTGTGGCGCGTTTTAAGAGGTAGTTTTAATCCCCTGCCCTATTATATACTAGGGGCTTACAGAGGAGGTCATGCTAATCACAGGGGGACCCCAACGCAGAGTGTTCCCTAGTGTTTTTTAGGTGTTTTCACTGTATTCTGAGTGTCTTTTAACATAGCTCTGGCTCTAGGACTGGTTAGTCAGACTCAGTTACCACCAGTATCCATGTGAAAAAGTTGAGGGTACAGGATGATTTTGCAACAAGGCTTCTTTCTGCTCTTCTGTTTGTTCTTTCTGCACGTTATCCTTCTTCCTGCACTTTTCTTCGTCTTTGAGGACTTCTGTGGCTTCTTTCTGCATTTCTTTTTTTTCTTTCTATGCGTTTTTTCTTCTTTCTTCACATGTCCTATCTCTGTAGGCATAGTTAGAAATTAGCATTTAAATACCCTTTGAAATTCACTGAAAAAACCATAGGTTTCTGGCACGTTATAGTTAGGAATTAGCACTTAAAAAACCTTAAAAATTCACTGAAAAAACCATAGGTTTCAGGGGCGTTATAGTTAGCTGGACTTTTCACTTGTACAAAACCATTGAAATTTCCCCGTTATAGTTAGTTCAGCTAACTATAACTTGCGCGCCCGCAATGCACTGCTGATGACATCACATATTACATCACTCATGACATGGTCAGTGACATCACTGATGACATCACTGATGACATCTCAAATGACATCACTGATGACATCATCCTTGTGAGAGAGTGGCAGACCACTTCTCCCCCAATATAACCTTTGATACACACATTCAAAAATAGAAACTAACATTTTCAAAACAATGGACATACCAATACCAGTTACAACAACCTATTCAGTAATTCTAAGATCCACATACACATCCACTCATTCACCAACAGTCCTATACAGTCACTCATACATGTACTCACTCATCATATGTACTCATACACCTATACATCCTGTTAAACAACGCCACTCATCCATAGAGTTACTCACACACATAGTCACTCATACTAATAAAGAATCAAACATCCATTTACTTGCATATACAGTTATACACACACCACCTCACTTACTTCTACAGAAACTTACACATACTTAGTCTTTTAAACAATCACTAATAGAAACACATATTTATTCATACAGGAACTCTTCCAATCTCTCACTCTCACATATACTCACTTATATACACCAATAGTCACATATACTAGTTTAAAACATATGTAGTTACTCATAAAGATACTATTGAGACAGTCATTCACTCACTAACACACCCATGCACACACTCATCCACCCATACAGTCCTGCATACTTGCTGTCTTCAACACATACAAACAGCGAGTCACTCATTCATGCACCTATGCACTACGTAATACCCCCCACCGGACCATACAGACACTCATACTGATACTCAAAAAACCAACTAATAACCTATATAGACACTCATGTAGCTACTCACCAATCCATGCAGCCACTTATACACAAAGTGAGAGACTGATACAGATATTTACATATTTAAACATTACTCACTAATCCATATATTCACTAAGATACACATAATCAGTCAGTTATACAATCAATTTTTCAAAAACAAATCATCCATTTAGACACTTATATACCCATTTATTCTTCCATCGACCTTGAGATATACATATATAAAACATATGTAATTTTCAGAAAAACACACATTCAGTGACCACAGGAGGGGGCAAGGCAGCCTCAAAATAAAAAATATATTTAAAAAAGGCCAATGCCCTGGGGGATGGGGTCCCCGGGGCAGATTATGGCCTCAGGAAGGGGGCCACGCGGTCCCCTTCCCAATGATTTATTATTAAAAAAAAATTGGGGGCAGGCCCTGGGGGATAGGGTCCCCAGGGCCAAAAAAATAGAAAAAGAATGGGGGCTACACAGCCCCCTTCTTAAAAAATTTAAAACGGGATCGCGGACGGAGGCCACGCCCCTCATTGCACCACTCTGCATACGCGCCACCTGGCGCGTTTGCAGAGGGGGAACAAATTCCCCTTGAATACTGGGGGTCCCTGGGGGCCAACTAGCCCATCAGGTACCTCCAGTATGCGCCAGGGAGCTACATTGCAGAGAGGTGTTCTGAGGCCACGCCCCTTTTTACACCTCTCTGCAACGCAGCTCTGTGGCGCTTACTGGAGGTAGCTGGTGGGCTAGTTGCACCCCAGGGACCCTCAGTATTCAAGGGGAGTTAATCCCCCAACTGAAAACGTGCCCAGTGGTGAAGGGAGGGGGCGGCGCCTGAGTTCACATGTGTGCAAACACGCCCTGTGGAGCAGTTTAAGTTGGCAAATTAATTCCTTGTCAATACTGAGGGTCCCTGGGGGCCAACTAGCCCACCAGGTACCTCCAGTAAGCGCCACGGAGCTGCGTTGCAGAGTGTTGTAAAGAGGGGCGTGGCCTCTAAACATCTCTCTGCAACGCAGCCTCCTGGCGCATACTGGAGGTACCTGGTAGGGTAGTTGGCCCCCAGGGACCCACAGGATTGAGGAGGAATTAATTCTCTAACTTAAAACGCGCCACAGGGTGTGTTTGCAGACATATCACCTCAGGCCATGCCCCCTTCCTTCACCACTGTGCAAACGCACCCTGTGTGGTTAGTTTGACCCTAGGGACCCTTAGGATTGAAGGGGACTTAATCTCTCAACTTAGAAATGTGACAGGGCGCGTTTACACTGTGGTGAAGGGAGGGGACGGGCCCTGACGTGATGTGTGCAAACACGCCCTGTGACGCGTTTTAAGTTGGGGAAAAAATTCCACTTGAAACCTGAGGGACCATGGGGGCCAAGTAGCCCACCAGATGCTTCCAGGAAGCGCCACTGCGCTGCGTTGCAGAGAGGTGGTGCAGGCCGTGCCCCTTTTTAGGTCTCGGCTCGAAGGCTGCGCTTGCTCAGTCTCGCTCCGAGATTTAATGTTTTGGAGAAGAGGGGCTTGAACCCGCCCCTCTTCTCTCCTCTTCTCCATTGGCTGGCCTCTTGAATGCTGGCCAGCCATTGGAGAAGAGGTTTGTCTCTCCGAACAGGCCCCGTCCTTTTCGGATTCGGGGGCGTGTTTTTTTGCTACTTTTCTCATTATCTCCTCCAGCCAATGACAAGAGGAGAGAAAGGAAAAACACGCCCCCGAATTCGAAACCGCCGCTGCCTTTCTCCGAGGCATTTCTGCTTCGCCTCGGAGAAAGGCGGCGGTGTGCTTGTTAGCCGTCTTGCGTGCGATCCGAGTTTAACTTTACCCCCTTATCTTTTTTTGCATATCTCACCCACTACCCCTTCTTCCACGGACCTGATGGGCAGCTGCTGTGTGCAAACCCAGAGAAAGTCCTGAAGGTACGACATCTTTATTATTCCCCCCAATCACCCCCTCTCCTCGGCAAACTTTTCGTTTTGCTTAGAATAGTTTGAAATTCTTTTTTTCGTGTCAACCTCAAGCCCCCACCCCTGTCCTAATTCGCGGGGTCTGCAGCTGGGGGGCCACAGTGCGCTGCTGTGTTTCTGCTCCCATGGTCTAGCTCACCGAAGCCCTGAAGTGCCTGTCTCGTTGTTTCCTCGCAGGGGACAGTTTTGCGGTGAACGCCTGCCTGGCTTCGCAAGGGGATCGAAGACTGGATGGTGAAGCAGAAATATTCGGGCAGTGTGGGCTCCTCGGGACCCCAGAACCAGGTCTGTCGTCATAAGGCTGGCTGCGCGTTTAAACACTCCAGGGTACGTAGGGGCAAACACATGCCCCCCAGTCTCGCCTTTCAGTCAGTATTATGTCTGTGTCTGCGCGGACCTTCAAAAGACAGCGCACGCTTACAGTGGGCTGCGGAAGCATCTTTGCTTAAAGTTTTCAGGCAAAAAAAGTATTTCCAAACTCCTTTGTAACCCATTTCATCTTAAGCAGCGCTTTACATGGTAGAGCACCACCTGGTTATCAGCATATACACTCAATGACTTTGAGAAAGAGTTTTGGAACACTCTTTAAAACTTTTCTGCAGCGATATGTATATGTAGTAATTTAGCGGACTTCAGTGCCTTTTCTACGATAGCACCGCCATTTCAGTATGAGGAGCAGAGCAGGTTGCGTGACTGAAAAAAATGCCTACGTGATGCAGTTTGAACGGGACCTCTCGTTTTTGTGGCAACTTATTTTGTATAAACATAATGTTTTCTCTCAGCAAATGTTAGTATTTCTCAGTGTGGTGCACATAAACTGGGCAATAAGATTCTTCCCTCTTGCACTCAACATCTGTCTAGAGAGTGTGTGGGAAGTTTTCTCTCTTGCGCTACTCCCGCCCCGCCTCCCAGTTTCTGTCCTGGTGCGCTGTGTGGTTCGTTGAAGTGGGGGAGGGACCGGGGGCAGCCTGGGCTCCTTTCAGGATGTTGTTGGCTCGAGCCCCCTGCGCCTCCCCACCCCTCTCTCTCTTTGCCCTCCGTGATGTGTGTGTTTTTTTCTGCACGCAAATACACTCACTCAGACAGGGCACCCATTAACTTGTAGTTTTTGCAGCACGGCGTGTGATTAGACTATTAGCAGAGTGATTAGAAAAGAAACAGTTTTAGATGGATATTGGTTTCAACAAACAGCGGCTGCCAAGGGTATGTTCCACCCACAGGAAGGGCTGCGCTTTGAAACTCTGGACTTTTTTGCCATGGCTATTTACTGTTTTTTTTCTCTTTCTGTGGGGCACCATGGACCCTAGTGCAAGCAGGAGGAAATGGGACCTCCACCTCCTTGTGCGAGAGCAAACAATAGTGTCAATTGACGTGAGATAGGCACTGTAAACCCAGAGCCCCGGTGCCACTGCACCTGCTGTACTAAGAACAACTACGTACCTATGTGCTTTGTCAGTCTCGAGGTACGGTATTAGGAGCTTTCTCAACGTTTTAACGTGGCAGTTAGTTTCGCACAGCGTGTGCCGTGTTGTCAAGCCAGACAGTGTCACCATGTTGCCAAGTCTGTTGTTGCCGTGATGTTCAGTGCAGTGTCTTTCAGTCTAGTCTCGCGCCTGCCTGTGCAGTGTGGTGCTGTTTTTCTTGACTAGTGCCACATTGTTTCATGGGGTGCAGTCTAGTGTTATGTTTTAGTGAGGTTTCTTGTTGCCTACTGTGGTTCCGTGTTACTTAGTTTTGTACCACACTATTTAGTCTGGTGCCATATTGACAAGTGTCGCGCCATCGGGGTATCCAGAGTGGTGCCATGTTGCTAAATTGGTGTCATATCATAGATTGCTGCATCGGGGTATCCAGAGTGGTACCATGTTGCTAAATTTATGTCATATCATAGATTGCTGGGCCATGGTGTTTTTTTTCTGTGGTGACGTTGTCTATTGTGGTGTCATTCTGTCTAGTGTGATGCCGTGCTGTTCATTGTGATGTCATGCTAACCAAAGTTATGCCATGTTGTTTAATATGGTGCCATCACGTTTTACACTGTGGCTTCATACCTTCTAGTGTAATGTCCATGTTGTGTTGTACGTTGTGGCACCATGTTTTATGTTGTCCAAAGCGATGGTATTATGTGGATCCCTGGTGTTGACCTTGGTGCTATGCTGCCATGTTGTCCAGTTGTGTGTTGTCTTGTGTGGTATCATGTTGTCTAGTGTGATGGCATTGTATTGGGTCATGTTCTGCTGTTGTGTAGTCCTCTGTGGAGCTGCCCTGGTGTGCACACGGTGGTACCATACTGCACAGTGTTACATCATGTTTTCTAATATTGCTTCTGTTGTTTAACGTGATGTCTTGTTGTCTGTTGTGGTGCCATGTTGTTCAGTGCAGTGCCAACATGTAGTCCGATGTGGTGTGACCACCGTGCAATGCTTGGTGATGTGGTGTTCAGTGCAGTGCCACCATGCTGTGTGGTGAGACCACAGTTCCATGCAGTATTGTATTGTAATTGCATTTATATAGCGCTTACTACCCCTGACAAGACGTCAAACCACTTTTGTGGTGTTGTGTTGTTCAGTGCAGTGCCACCATGCAGTCCAGTGTGGTGTGACCGCAGTGCCATGCTTGGTGTTGTGTTGTTCAGTGCAGTGCCACCATGCTGTCCGGTGTGGTGTGACCGCAGTGCCATGCTCTGGTGTCGTGCTGTTCAGTGCAGTGCCACCATGCAGTCAGGTAGGGTGTGACCGCAGTGCCATGCTTGGTGTTGTGTTGTTCAGGGCAGTGCCACCATGCAGTCCGGTGTGGTGTGCCCGGAGTGCCATTTAAAGAAACGGCATTGTTATTTACAATGTCAATAGCTTAATCACTCTCAAATGCGAGACCTATTGCAGTTGCACCCACACACACAGCCACCTACACACGCACTGTTTAAGCTATTGACATTGTAAATAACAATGCCGTTTCTTTACATGTTTTAACCCCTTCTGTGCCACGCCCTTTCCCCCTCCTGTGCCGGGCGTTACATTAGTGGGTGGGGTTCATGACGAGATAGTCTCGTCATGGGCACAGCGCGACCGTGCTCCATGACGAGACTATCTCGTCATGGGCACTGAAGAGGTTAAAAAAACATAAACAAAAATAATGTCATGAGCAATGCCGATAGCTCTAACTTTAACAATGCCGAGACCGTTGCATTGTAAATGCTTGTTATATCTCTCTGCTACGCAGCTCTGTGGCGCTTACTGGATGTACTACAAATTCCGATTTACTCACATGTTATCAGGAGAGACCTCAGTGCTGCATCTTTGAGCCCAGTACTGATCCTGAAAAGTAATTCTAACCATACTTACCAGTAACTTGAATTTCCGTCCATAGGCTAACATTGACTGGTTTCACTTGGAAAATTGTTCTAAGTGTGGAGTTTTGGAACTTTTAAATATTCACCTAAAATCATCCGAACAATGAATTCCGATTACTCACCTGTTATCAGGAAAGAACCCAGTGCTGCATCTTTTAGCCCAGCATTGATCCTGAAAAGTAATTCTAACCGTACTTACCAGTAACTTGTATTTCCTTCCTTAGGAATCCATTGTCTGGTTTTCACCTGAAGAGTTTCTAAGTGTCTATTTTCACAAACTAAAAATATTCCTGAAAAATCACCTGTATGACTTAAACGCATTCTTTCAACTGTTTACAGGAGATGCACCAGTGCTGGATCCAGGATCCACCACTGACTAAGAAAAAGTAACAATAACACTACTTACCTGGTAAGTGAATTGCCTTTCATAGGGTAACATTGACTGGTTTCACTTGGAAATTCTTCTAAGTGTGGAGTTTTGGAACTTTAAAATATTCCTATAAAATCAGCAGAACTATGAATTCCGATGTACTCACCTGTTATCATGAGAGACCTCAGTGCTGCATCTTTGAGCCCAGTACTGATCCTGAAAAGGAATTCTAACCATACTTACCAGTAACTTGAATTTCCTTCGATAGGCTAACATTGTCTGGTTTCACTTGGAAATTCTTCTAAGTGTGGAGTTTTGGAACTTTTAAATATTCACCTAAAATCATCCAAAAAACGAATTCCGATTTACTCACCTGTTATCAGGAGACAACCCAGTGCTGCATCTTTTAGCCCAGCACTGATCCTGAAAAGTAATTCTAACCGTACTTACCAGTAACTTGTATTTCCTTCCATAGGAATCCATTGTCTGGTTTTCACCTGAAGAGTTTCTAAGTGTCTATTTTCACAAACTAAAAATATTCCTGAAAAATTGCCTGTATGACTTAAACGCATTCATTCAACTGTTTACAGGAGATGCATCAGTGCTGGATCCAGGATCCACCACTGAGTAAGAAAAAGTAACGATCACACTACTTACCTGCTAAGTGAAGTCACTGACCATGTCATGAATGATGTATGTGACATCATCAACAGTGGATTGCGGGTGTGCGAGTTATAGTTAGTAGAACTAACTATAACAGAAGAATTTCAATGGTTTTGTACGAGTGAAATGTCCTGATAAATATAAAACCCCTGAAACCTATGGTTTTTTCAGTGAATTTCTAAGGTTTTTTAAATGCTAATTCCTAACTATAACCATGTCTGAAACCTTTGGTTTTTTCAGTGAATATATATATATATATATATATATATATATATATATATATATATATATATATATATATATATATATATATATATATATATATATATATTCACTGAAAAAATCATAGGTTTCACACACGTTATAGTTAGGAATTAGCATTTAAAAAACCTTGCAAATTCAGTGAAAAAACCATAGGTTTCACACATGTTATAGTTAGCTGGACATTTTACTGATAAAAAACCATTGAAATTCCCCCGTTATAGTTAGTGCAGGCAACTATAACTCACGCGACCGCAATCCTCTGCTGATGCTAATACTGTATTTAGACACTTATTTGCCCATGTCTTCTTCCATAAAATTTTAGCTATACATATATTACAAATATTTTTTTTCATAAAGACACATATGTCATCAGCAGAGGATTGCGGTCGCGTGAGTTATAGTTGCCTGCACTAACTATAACGGGGGAATTTCAATGGTTTTTTATCAGTAAAATGTCCAGCTAACTATAACATGTGTGAAACCTATGGTTTTTTCACTGAATTTGCAAGGTTTTTTAAATGCTAATTCCTAACTATAACGTATGTGAAACCTATGGTTTTTTCAGTGAATTTGTACGGTTTTTTAAATGCTAAGTTACTTTACGCCATTCGTGGCGTGCGCGCCCACTTAACGCAGTTCGTTCCGTCTCTAAAGGTCCTATGGAAAAATGCATGGAAAAACGCGTTTTGGGACCCCCCTTTTTTCTCAGCCCCCGCTTGACAAATCCCCCCAAGACTTTCAGGGTAGGAGCGGAGCGTAGCGCCCCACCTATTTTGAAAATTTCGAGAGGATTCGTCGACCGGCGCCAAAGTTATTCCAAATAGAATGTTGCGGTTTTCCTATGGAAACAGGGTCCTAACTATAACTACCTACTGGCGACCGCCAGTAGGTAATATATATGTATATATATATATCCAAAAAACAGCTGCTCCCAGCATTGAGGCGCCTCACACTTCGTGTTTGAATACCTTTTATTGGAGCTTTCATTGGGATAAAAACAGCGTGCAGCCAAACTTGTACCTCAGCCTTTTTCTTTTCCATACGCGTTTCGGGAGCAATCTCCCTTGATCACTGGCACAGGCAGCATTGAGGCACGGCAGCAATGTTCACAGCGCAGCTGCGCTGATTTAAATGTTTCCGCCCAGTGGGCGTGAGCAACAAGTGCATGATGGTTGTTGGAGTTCTCTCTTCGTGATGTTGCCGTGAGTCCCCATAAGTCATTAAAATTCCACAGTGGGTAGTTAGAGCTTGCACCCCATTCACACCCTGAAATTTCAAACTCCAACTGGACACAGAGTTCCAACAGCGTCTCTTCATCTTTTGCGTTGTGGACTGGCTCTTCCGCCGTGGGGCACCTCTTGGTCCGAGCAAGACCGAAATATATCCAAAAAACAGCTGCTCCCAGCATTGAGGCGCCTCACACTTCGTGTTTGAATACCTTTTATTGGAGCTTTCACAGGGATAAAAACAGCGTGCAGCCAAACTTGTACTTCAGCCTTTTTCTTTTCCATACGCGTTTCGGGAGCAATCTCCCTTGATCACTGGCACAGGCAGCATTGAGGCACGGCAGCAATGTTCACAGCGCAGCTGCGCTGACTTAAATGTTTCCGCCCAGTGGGCGTGAGCAACAAGTGCATGATGGTAGTTGGAGTTCTCTCTTCGTGATGTTGCCGTGAGTCCCCCCCCATAAGTCATTAAAATTCCACAGTGGGTAGTTAGAGCTTGCACCCCATTCACACCCTGAAATTTCAAACTCCAACTGGACACGGAGTTCCAACAGCGTCTCTTCATCTTTTGCGTTGTGGACCGGCTCTTCCGCCGTGGGGCACCTCTCGGTCCGAGCAAGACCGAAATATATCCAAAAAACAGCTGCTCCCAGCATTGAGGCGCCTCACACTTCGTGTTTGAATACCTTTTATTGGAGCTTTCACAGGGATAAAAACAGCGTGCAGCCAAACTAGTACTTCAGCCTTTTTCTTTTCCATACGCGTTTCGGGAGCAATCTCCCTTGGTCATTGGCACAGGCAGCATTGAGGCACGGCAGCAATGTTCACAGCGCAGCTGCGCTGATTTAAATGTTTCCGCCCAGTGGGCGTGAGCAACAAGTGCATGATGGTAGTTGGAGTTCTCTCTTCGTGATGTTGCCGTGAGTCCCCATAAGTCATTAAAATTCCACAGTGGGTAGTTAGAGCTTGCACCCCATTCACACCCTGAAATTTCAAACTCCAACTGGACACGGAGTTCCAACAGCGTCTCTTCATCTTTTGCGTTGTGGACCGGCTCTTCCGCCGTGGGGCACCTCTCGGTCCGAGCAAGACCGAAATATATCCAAAAAACAGCTGCTCCCAGCATTGAGGCGCCTCACACTTCGTGTTTGAATACCTTTTATTGGAGCTTTCACAGGGATAAAAACAGCGTGCAGCCAAACTTGTACTTCAGCCTTTTTCTTTTCCATACGCGTTTCGGGAGCAATCTCCCTTGATCACTGGCACAGGCAGCATTGAGGCACGGCAGCAATGTTCACAGCGCAGCTGCGCTGATTTAAATGTTTCCGCCCAGTGGGCGTGAGCAACAAGTGCATGATGGTAGTTGGAGTTCTCTCTTCGTGATGTTGCCGTGAGTCCCCATAAGTCATTAAAATTCCACAGTGGGTAGTTAGAGCTTGCACCCCATTCACACCCTGAAATTTCAAACTCCAACTGGACACGGAGTTCCAACAGCGTCTCTTCATCTTTTGCGTTGTGGACCGGCTCTTCCGCCGTGGGGCACCTCTCGGTCCGAGCAAGACCGAAATATATCCAAAAAACAGCTGCTCCCAGCATTGAGGCGCCTCACACTTCGTGTTTGAATACCTTTTATTGGAGCTTTCACAGGGATAAAAACAGCGTGCAGCCAAACTTGTACTTCAGCCTTTTTCTTTTCCATACGCGTTTCGGGAGCAATCTCCCTTGATCACTGGCACAGGCAGCATTGAGGCACGGCAGCAATGTTCACAGCGCAGCTGCGCTGATTTAAATGTTTCCGCCCAGTGGGCGTGAGCAACAAGTGCATGATGGTAGTTGGAGTTCTCTCTTCGTGATGTTGCCGTGAGTCCCCATAAGTCATTAAAATTCCACAGTGGGTAGTTAGAGCTTGCACCCCATTCACACCCTGAAATTTCAAACTCCAACTGGACACGGAGTTCCAACAGCGTCTCTTCATCTTTTGCGTTGTGGACCGGCTCTTCCGCCGTGGGGCACCTCTCGGTCCGAGCAAGACCGAAATATATCCAAAAAACAGCTGCTCCCAGCATTGAGGCGCCTCACACTTCGTGTTTGAATACCTTTTATTGGAGCTTTCACAGGGATAAAAACAGCATGCAGCCAAACTTGTACTTCAGCCTTTTTCTTTTCCATACGCGTTTCGGGAGCAATCTCCCTTGATCACTGGCACAGGCAGCATTGAGGCACGGCAGCAATGTTCACAGCGCAGCTGCGCTGATTTAAATGTTTCCGCCCAGTGGGCGTGAGCAACAAGTGCATGATGGTAGTTGGAGTTCTCTCTTCGTGATGTTGCCGTGAGTCCCCATAAGTCATTAAAATTCCACAGTGGGTAGTTAGATACAGGGTATCAGAAATATGCCCACTACCACAGATAGAGTAATATTACAGTTACACGCACATACATTCATCATACGCTAGGGCCCATTTCACTAACATACGCTCCAATACTCTACCAGCAGCAAACCTGTGGGAAGAAAACTCCTAAAGCACCCTGCATCTGTATCTAGGCGATAGGACCAGTTTAGTGGTTGCCTAACATAATATAAACAATCTATAAACAATAATCATAAGTCTTCAATAAACGACAAGGAAAGAAACAACCAACACCATGTTTAAAAGTTATATTGCTTTATCTAAAATTAGTCAGAGTAAATCAGAATAAATCATTTCTTATAGTTACCTATTCTAACTAGTGTCAGAACGGGTCAGGACCAGTCTCTCAAAAGTCTTTTCAGGATAAGATCCTCAGCATCAGTCCTCAGCAACGCAAGTTCACGCAGCAAGGCGACGAAAGAAAGTGTGGGGAGAGCCCTCCCTAAGCTAACATTTTATAATGCAAAATACAATGAAAACCCACATGAATTCAACAAGTAAAATTGTAGCACTGAGCGGAACGAGAAGGAAGGGATGTAACTTTGCAACATCTTGAAATCTCTGCTTAGGAAAAGTCATAATACGCAAGCCTCGGAACAGGAACCAAAGATTAGAAACTATTAAAGTTCATTTCCCTCGGCAAACCGGCTTTAGCACAGAGTTCTTTCTGAGGCTCTTTGTTTACCAAGGACAAATCATTTCTTTTGGAGATCCTCCAAACTTGCTGATGTCCTCCCGGAAATTTCCATATAAGGACTACGGTCAGTTGTCTGTAACCGAATTCCAGCAGGGGTCTCCCTTGTCACATCACAGATTTCGCCTGCACCACAGCTCAGCCAGGCTTCAAATTATTCTCAGTTATTTCACAAAGGCCTCCATAGGCCACAATAGACCATCTTTAATTAAAGAGACAAAATAAAGATTACTACATCATAATGATTAAACAGTGTTAACCCCACTAATACCCTTATGTGTATGCATTTATCTAGCTTTGCAACATAAAAAGCATTAATTCAGACAGCGTTTTGTGCTCAAAATAAATAGCACACAGCAACGTTTAAACATGAAAACTTGCACGTTATTGTAAATACAAAAACAGCACACGCATGCTAACCCTTGTGTAACCTTCTCTTATGTTAGGACAAACAGGTTGGTTAATAAAACACACTTGCACAAGACAAATAATTAGTTGTTAATCATTAATAAATTAATAAAACGCATAGACATGCCAGAGCTTCAAAAGCCCCAGAATTTTCTAACAGAAAACTCTGCTCCAGCAACCCCATTCACACCCTGAAATTTCAAACTCCAACTGGACACGGAGTTCCAACAGCGTCTCTTCATCTTTTGCGTTGTGGACCGGCTCTTCCGCCGTGGGGCACCTCTCGGTCCGAGCAAGACCGAAATATATCCAAAAAACAGCTGCTCCCAACATTGAGGCGCCTCACACTTCGTGTTTGAATACCTTTTATTGGAGCTTTCACAGGGATAAAAACAGCGTGCAGCCAAACTTGTACTTCAGCCTTTTTCTTTTCCATACGCGTTTCGGGAGCAATCTCCCTTGATCACTGGCACAGGCAGCATTGAGGCACGGCAGCAATGTTCACAGCGCAGCTGCGCTGATTTAAATGTTTCCGCCCAGTGGGCGTGAGCAATAAGTGCATGATGGTAGTTGGAGTTCTCTCTTCGTGATGTTGCCGTGAGTCCCCATAAGTCATTAAAATTCCACAGTGGGTAGTTAGAGCTTGCACCCCATTCACACCCTGAAATTTCAAACTCCAACTGGACACGGAGTTCCAACAGCGTCTCTTCATCTTTTGCATTGTGGACCGGCTCTTCCGCCGTGGGGCACCTCTCGGTCCGAGCAAGACCGAAATATATCCAAAAAACAGCTGCTCCCAGCATTGAGGCGCCTCACACTTCGTGTTTGAATACCTTTTATTGGAGCTTTCACAGGGATAAAAACAGCGTGCAGCCAAACTTGTACTTCAGCCTTTTTCTTTTCCATACGCGTTTCGGGAGAAATCTCCCTTGATCACTGGCACAGGCAGCATTGAGGCACGGCAGCAATGTTCACAGTGCAGCTGCGCTGATTTAAATGTTTCCGCCCAGTGGGCGTGAGCAACAAGTGCATGATGGTAGTTGGAGTTCTCTCTTCGTGATGTTGCCGTGAGTCCCCATAAGTCATTAAAATTCCACAGTGGGTAGTTAGAGCTTGCACCCCATTCACACCCTGAAATTTCAAACTCCAACTGGACACGGAGTTCCAACAGCGTCTCTTCATCTTTTGCGTTGTGGACCGGCTCTTCCGCCGTGGGGCACCTCTCGGTCCGAGCAAGACCGAAATATATCCAAAAAACAGCTGCTCCCAGCATTGAGGCGCCTCACACTTCGTGTTTGAATACCTTTTATTGGAGCTTTCACAGGGATAAAAACAGCGTGCAGCCAAACTTGTACTTCAGCCTTTTTCTTTTCCATACGCGTTTCGGGAGCAATCTCCCTTGATCACTGGCACAGGCAGCATTGAGGCACGGCAGCAATGTTCACAGCGCAGCTGCGCTGATTTAAATGTTTCCGCCCAGTGGGCGTGAGCAACAAGTGCATGATGGTAGTTGGAGTTCTCTCTTCGTGATGTTGCCGTGAGTCCCCATAAGTCATTAAAATTCCACAGTGGGTAGTTAGAGCTTGCACCCCATTCACACCCTGAAATTTCAAACTCCAACTGGACACGGAGTTCCAACAGCGTCTCTTCATCTTTTGCGTTGTGGACCGGCTCTTCCGCCGTGGGGCACCTCTCGGTCCGAGCAAGACCGAAATATATCCAAAAAACAGCTGCTCCCAGCATTGAGGCGCCTCACACTTCGTGTTTGAATACCTTTTATTGGAGCTTTCACAGGGATAAAAACAGCGTGCAGCCAAACTTGTACTTCAGCCTTTTTCTTTTCCATACGCGTTTCGGGAGCAATCTCCCTTGATCACTGGCACAGGCAGCATTGAGGCACGGCAGCAATGTTCACAGCGCAGCTGCGCTGATTTAAATGTTTCCGCCCAGTGGGCGTGAGCAACAAGTGCATGATGGTAGTTGGAGTTCTCTCTTCGTGATGTTGCCGTGAGTCCCCATAAGTCATTAAAATTCCACAGTGGGTAGTTAGAGCTTGCACCCCATTCACACCCTGAAATTTCAAACTCCAACTGGACACGGAGTTCCAACAGCGTCTCTTCATCTTTTGCGTTGTGGACCGGCTCTTCCGCCGTGGGGCACCTCTCGGTCCGAGCAAGACCGAAATATATCCAAAAAACAGCTGCTCCCAGCATTGAGGCGCCTCACACTTCGTGTTTGAATACCTTTTATTGGAGCTTTCACAGGGATAAAAACAGCGTGCAGCCAAACTTGTACTTCAGCCTTTTTCTTTTCCATACGCGTTTCGGGAGCAATCTCCCTTGATCACTGGCACAGGCAGCATTGAGGCACGGCAGCAATGTTCACAGCGCAGCTGCGCTGATTTAAATGTTTCCGCCCAGTGGGCGTGAGCAACAAGTGCATGATGGTAGTTGGAGTTCTCTCTTCGTGATGTTGCCGTGAGTCCCCATAAGTCATTAAAATTCCACAGTGGGTAGTTAGAGCTTGCACCCCATTCACACCCTGAAATTTCAAACTCCAACTGGACACGGAGTTCCAACAGCGTCTCTTCATCTTTTGCGTTGTGGACCGGCTCTTCCGCCGTGGGGCACCTCTCGGTCCGAGCAAGACCGAAATATATCCAAAAAACAGCTGCTCCCAGCATTGAGGCGCCTCACACTTCGTGTTTGAATACCTTTTATTGGAGCTTTCACAGGGATAAAAACAGCGTGCAGCCAAACTTGTACTTCAGCCTTTTTCTTTTCCATACGCGTTTCGGGAGCAATCTCCCTTGATCACTGGCACAGGCAGCATTGAGGCACGGCAGCAATGTTCACAGCGCAGCTGCGCTGATTTAAATGTTTCCGCCCAGTGGGCGTGAGCAACAAGTGCATGATGGTAGTTGGAGTTCTCTCTTCGTGATGTTGCCGTGAGTCCCCATAAGTCATTAAAATTCCACAGTGGGTAGTTAGAGCTTGCACCCCATTCACACCCTGAAATTTCAAACTCCAACTGGACACGGAGTTCCAACAGCGTCTCTTCATCTTTTGCGTTGTGGACCGGCTCTTCAGCCGTGGGGCACCTCTCGGTCCGAGCAAGACCGAAATATATCCAAAAAACAGCTGCTCCCAGCATTGAGGCGCCTCACACTTCGTGTTTGAATACCTTTTATTGGAGCTTTCACAGGGATAAAAACAGCGTGCAGCCAAACTTGTACTTCAGCCTTTTTCTTTTCCATACGCGTTTCGGGAGCAATCTCCCTTGATCACTGGCACAGGCAGCATTGAGGCACGGCAGCAATGTTCACAGCGCAGCTGCGCTGATTTAAATGTTTCCGCCCAGTGGGCGTGAGCAACAAGTGCATGATGGTAGTTGGAGTTCTCTCTTTGTGATGTTGCCGTGAGTCCCCATAAGTCATTAAAATTCCACAGTGGGTAGTTAGAGCTTGCACCCCATTCACACCCTGAAATTTCAAACTCCAACTGGACACGGAGTTCCAACAGCGTCTCTTCATCTTTTGCGTTGTGGACCGGCTCTTCCGCCGTGGGGCACCTCTCGGTCCGAGCAAGACCGAAATATATCCAAAAAACAGCTGCTCCCAGCATTGAGGCGCCTCACACTTCGTGTTTGAATACCTTTTATTGGAGCTTTCACAGGGATAAAAACAGCGTGCAGCCAAACTTGTACTTCAGCCTTTTTCTTTTCCATACGCGTTTCGGGAGCAATCTCCCTTGATCACTGGCACAGGCAGCATTGAGGCACGGCAGCAATGTTCACAGCGCAGCTGCGCTGATTTAAATGTTTCCGCCCAGTGGGCGTGAGCAACAAGTGCATGATGGTAGTTGGAGTTCTCTCTTCGTGATGTTGCCGTGAGTCCCCATAAGTCATTAAAATTCCACAGTGGGTAGTTAGAGCTTGCACCCCATTCACACCCTGAAATTTCAAACTCCAACTGGACACGGAGTTCCAACAGCGTCTCTTCATCTTTTGCGTTGTGGACCGGCTCTTCCGCCGTGGGGCACCTCTCGGTCCGAGCAAAACCGAAATATATCCAAAAAACAGCTGCTCCCAGCATTGAGGGGCCTCACACTTCGTGTTTGAATACCTTTTATTGGAGCTTTCACAGGGATAAAAACAGCGTGCAGCCAAACTTGTACTTCAGCCTTTTTCTTTTCCATACGCGTTTCGGGAGCAATCTCCCTTGATCACTGGCACAGGCAGCATTGAGGCACGACAGCAATGTTCACAGCGCAGCTGCGCTGATTTAAATGTTTCCGCCCAGTGGGCGTGAGCAACAAGTGCATGATGGTAGTTGGAGTTCTCTCTTCGTGATGTTGCCGTGAGTCCCCATCAGTCATTAAAATTCCACAGTGGGTAGTTAGAGCTTGCACCCCATTCACACCCTGAAATTTCAAACTCCAACTGGACACGGATTTCCAACAGCGTCTCTTCATCTTTTGCGTTGTGGACCGGCTCTTCCGCCGTGGGGCACCTCTCGGTCCGAGCAAGACCGAAATATATCCAAAAAACAGCTGCTCCCAGCATTGAGGCGCCTCACACTTCGTGTTTGAATACCTTTTATTGGAGCTTTCACAGGGAAGTACAAGTTTGGCTGCACGCTGTTTTTATCCCTGTGAAAGCTCCAATAAAAGGTATTCAAACACGAAGTGTGAGGCGCCTCAATGCTGGGAGCAGCTGTTTTTTGGATATATTTCGGTCTTGCTCGGACCGAGAGGTGCCCCACGGCGGAAGAGCCGGTCCACAACGCAAAAGATGAAGAGACGCTGTTGGAACTCCGTTTCCAGTTGGAGTTTGAAATTTCAGGGTGTGAATGGGGTGCAAGCTCTAACTACCCACTGTGGAATTTTAATGACTTATGGGGACTCACGGCAACATCACGAAGAGAGAACTCCAACTACCATCATGCACTTGTTGCTCACGCCCACTGGGCGGAAACATTTAAATCAGCGCAGCTGCGCTGTGAACATTGCTGCCGTGCCTCAATGCTGCCTGTGCCAGTGATCAAGGGAGATTGCTCCCGAAACGCGTATGGAAAAGAAAAAGGCTGAAGTACAAGTTTGGCTGCACGCTGTTTTTATCCCTGTGAAAGCTCCAATAAAAGGTATTCAAACACGAAGTGTGAGGCGCCTCAATGCTGGGAGCAGCTGTTTTTTGGATATATTTCGGTCTTGCTCGGACCGAGAGGTGCCCCACGGCGGAAGAGCCGGTCCACAACGCAAAAGATGAAGAGACGCTGTTGGAACTCCGTGTCCAGTTGGAGTTTGAAATTTCAGGGTGTGAATGGGGTGCAAGCTCTAACTACCCACTGTGGAATTTTAATGACTTATGGGGACTCACGGCAACATCACGAAGAGAGAACTCCAACTACCATCATGCACTTGTTGCTCACGCCCACTGGGCGGAAACATTTAAATCAGCGCAGCTGCGCTGTGAACATTGCTGCCGTGCCTCAATGCTGCCTGTGCCAGTGATCAAGGGAGATTGCTCCCGAAACGCGTATGGAAAAGAAAAAGGCTGAAGTACAAGTTTGGCTGCACGCTGTTTTTATCCCTGTGAAAGCTCCAATAAAAGGTATTCAAACACGAAGTGTGAGGCGCCTCAATGCTGGGAGCAGCTGTTTTTTGGATATATTTCAGTCTTGCTCGGACCGAGAGGTGCCCCACGGCGGAAGAGCAGGTCCACAACGTAAAAGATGAAGAGACGCTGTTGGAACTCCGTGTCCAGTTGGAGTTTGAAATTTCAGGGTGTGAATGGGGTGCAAGCTCTAACTACCCACTGTGGAATTTTAATGACTTATGGGGACTCACGGCAACATCACGAAGAGAGAACTCCAACTACCATCATGCACTTGTTGCTCACGCCCACTGGGCGGAAACATTTAAATCAGCGCAGCTGCGCTGTGAACATTGCTGCCGTGCCTCAATGCTGCCTGTGCCAGTGATCAAGGGAGATTGCTCCCGAAACGCGTATGGAAAAGAAAAAGGCTGAAGTACAAGTTTGGCTGCACGCTGTTTTTATCCCTGTGAAAGCTCCAATAAAAGGTATTCAAACACGAAGTGTGAGGCGCCTCAATGCTGGGAGCAGCTGTTTTTTGGATATATTTCGGTCTTGCTCGGACCGAGAGGTGCCCCACGGCGGAAGAGCCGGTCCACAACGCAAAAGATGAAGAGACGCTGTTGGAACTCCGTGTCCAGTTGGAGTTTGAAATTTCAGGGTGTGAATGGGGTGCAAGCTCTAACTACCCACTGTGGAATTTTAATGACTTATGGGGACTCACGGCAACATCACGAAGAGAGAACTCCAACTACCATCATGCACTTGTTGCTCACGCCCACTGGGTGGAAACATTTAAATCAGCGCAGCTGCGCTGTGAACATTGCTGCCGTGCCTCAATGCTGCCTGTGCCAGTGATCAAGGGAGATTGCTCCCGAAACGCGTATGGAAAAGAAAAAGGCTGAAGTACAAGTTTGGCTGCACGCGGTTTTTATCCCTGTGAAAGCTCCAATAAAAGGTATTCAAACACGAAGTGTGAGGCGCCTCAATGCTGGGAGCAGCTGTTTTTTGGATATATTTCGGTCTTGCTCGGACCGAGAGGTGCCCCACGGCGGAAGAGCCGGTCCACAACGCAAAAGATGAAGAGACGCTGTTGGAACTCCGTGTCCAGTTGGAGTTTGAAATTTCAGGGTGTGAATGGGGTGCAAGCTCTAACTACCCACTGTGGAATTTTAATGACTTATGGGGACTCACGGCAACATCACGAAGAGAGCACTCCAACTACCATCATGCACTTGTTGCTCACGCCCACTGGGCGGAAACATTTAAATCAGCGCAGCTGCGCTGTGAACATTGCTGCCGTGCCTCAATGCTGCCTGTGCCAGTGATCAAGGGAGATTGCTCCCGAAACGCGTATGGAAAAGAAAAAGGCTGAAGTACAAGTTTGGCTGCACGCTGTTTTTATCCCTGTGAAAGCTCCAATAAAAGGTATTCAAACACGAAGTGTGAGGCGCCTCAATGCTGGGAGCAGCTGTTTTTTGGATATATTTCGGTCTTGCTCGGACCGAGAGGTGCCCCACGGCGGAAGAGCCGGTCCACAACGCAAAAGATGAAGAGACGCTGTTGGAACTCCGTGTCCAGTTGGAGTTTGAAATTTCAGGGTGTGAATGGGGTGCAAGCTCTAACTACCCACTGTGGAATTTTAATGACTTATGGGGACTCACGGCAACATCACGAAGAGAGAACTCCAACTACCATCATGCACTTGTTGCTCACGCCCACTGGGCGGAAACATTTAAATCAGCGCAGCTGCGCTGTGAACATTGCTGCCGTGCCTCAATGCTGCCTGTGCCAGTGATCAAGGGAGATTGCTCCCGAAACGCGTATGGAAAAGAAAAAGGCTGAAGTACAAGTTTGGCTGCACGCTGTTTTTATCCCTGTGAAAGCTCCAATAAAAGGTATTCAAACACGAAGTGTGAGGCACCTCAATGCTGGGAGCAGCTGTTTTTTGGATATATTTCGGTCTTGCTCGGACCGAGAGGTGCCCCACGGCGGAAGAGCCGGTCCACAACACAAAAGATGAAGAGACGCTGTTGGAACTCCGTGTCCAGTTGGAGATTGAAATTTCAGGGTGTGAATGGGGTGCAAGCTCTAACTACCCACTGTGGAATTTTAATGACTTATGGGGACTCACGGCAACATCACGAAGAGAGAACTCCAACTACCATCATGCACTTGTTGCTCACGCCCACTGGGCGGAAACATTTAAATCAGCGCAGCTGCGCTGTGAACATTGCTGCCGTGCCTCAATGCTGCCTGTGCCAGTGATCAAGGGAGATTGCTCCCGAAACGCGTATGGAAAAGAAAAAGGCTGAAGTACAAGTTTGGCTGCACGCTGTTTTTATGCCTGTGAAAGCTCCAATAAAAGGTATTCAAACACGAAGTGTGAGGCGCCTCAATGCTGGGAGCAGCCGTTTTTTGGATATATTTCGGTCTTGCTCGGACCGAGAGGTGCCCCACGGCGGAAGAGCCGGTCCACAACGCAAAAGATGAAGAGACGCTGTTGGAACTCCGTGTCCAGTTGGAGTTTGAAATTTCAGGGTGTGAATGGGGTGCAAGCTCTAACTACCCACTGTGGAATTTTAATGACTTATGGGGACTCACGGCAACATCACGAAGAGAGAACTCCAACTACCATCATGCACTTGTTGCTCACGCCCACTGGGCGGAAACATTTAAATCAGCGCAGCTGCGCTGTGAACATTGCTGCCGTGCCTCAATGCTGCCTGTGCCAGTGATCAAGGGAGATTGCTCCCGAAACGCGTATGGAAAAGAAAAAGGCTGAAGTACAAGTTTGGCTGCACGCTGTTTTTATCCCTGTGAAAGCTCCAATAAAAGGTATTCAAACACGAAGTGTGAGGCACCTCAATGCTGGGAGCAGCTGTTTTTTGGGTATATATATATATATATATATATATATATATATATATATATATATATATATATATACATATATATATATATATATATATATATATATATAAAATGAAATAAAACTACAAGCACCGTGATGCCTTGCAAGAAGAGTGCTAATTATTTATGCAAAGCAGCCTACCTTGCAAGAGCACACCGGAAGGTGAAATTAGTGAAACAATGCAGCAACGTTAGTGGTGCAGTGAGGATGCTGGGTTTTCAAGCGCCTTTGAAAAAGGAGATATGAATCTCGGAAACGCGTCAGGCAAGGCAGTTACAGGAACAAGAACCGGACTAAAATGCTTGCTTCATTCTCGAAAATAAATGTTGTTGTGCAACTTACCTGGTTGTGAGTGCGGACTCATTTGCAGGGCAAAGTTGGATATATATATATATATATATATATATATATATATATATATATATATATATATATATATATTATCTACTGGCGGTCGCCAGTAGATAGATAGTTATAGTTAGGACCGAGTTTCCATAGTAAATCTCAAAATTCAATTTTGAATAACTTTGGCGCCGGTTGACGAATCCTCGCAAAATTTTCAAAACTAATGGGGCTCTCCGTTCAGCTCCTACCCTCAAAGTCTCGGGGTGATTCGTCAAGCGGGGGACGAGAAAAAGGGGGGTCCCAAAACGCGTTTTCCCCATGCATTTTTCCATAGGACCTTTAGTCGCAGCTACAGCCCGAACGGCTGAACAGAATTACTTGAAATTTGGCAGAGAGGTAGCCATAAGGTCAAGGAAGTGCCTTTTGCAGGTCTGGTGTAAATCTGTTCAGTATTTCCTGAGAAAATAGCATTTAAAAGCATATCACTATCTATACGCGCGCAGCGTGCGCGCACTGTGCAAGCCCTGAGCGTAATTCTGATTGGTTGTTAGATGTCAGTAAACATTTGAATCGGTCGAAATCAGGAAGTGTCGGCCACCATTTTGTCTGTCGCACTGAAAAGGAAAGGTGGAGAACGTAAATAGGGGGCAGAGTAGAGAGTTCTTGACCCCCTAGCCATTGTCAGGGGGTCACAGTAGGACCACGAAGGGCCAAAAAAAAGATTTAAATTTTTTTTAAAAACATCGCGGGGTGCGCGCACTCTGCGCGCACCCGAAAAAAAACCTTAAGAAAATAGAAATAAAAATCAAGTTTAAGTGTTCAGATATTAGGTGGCTCTAAAAAGAGCCCTTGTGTTTATTGAGTGTTTTTCGGTACCTACAAGTAAGTACCGATGCAGAGTCTAAATTTCAAGAGGAAGACTCTGTTCCCTTCATCATTGAAATGTACACCGTCTCCTCTATAAATGTCTTGCATGTTGTAACGCAAGTTGTTGTGGTATATAGAACCCATGCCATAATCTCTGAGGAAAGCAGAAACAGACTTATTGACGTGCTTTCTTGCTTTGTCAATCTGTGGACAATGTTGGTTGGACCAGTTCCACTTTTGCCTTTGGCATATATTAGAATATACAAAGGCAGTTTGTGGAAAAAGTGACATCAATTGCACAAAGGTGTCCTTAATAAGCATTTCCAGACCTACCCCAGTTAAAGTGCCTAGGTCATTTCCACCGCAGTGCACAATAATAAGGTTAGGCTGTGGGAGATGTAGAAAGGTTTTCACCAAAGGCATTAATTGCTGCCACTTTAACCCTCTCTGACCAATCCATTTAATGTCTACATTTGGCAAAGCAAGGTCTTTCACAATACCTCTCTTTTCTGCAATTTTTTCACTCCAGAAGACATAGCTATGACCTACAATCCACACTGTGAACATCTTTCAAGGAGAACAGGATGCACTCAGGAGGTGTCTTTCAGTAGAATGGCAATATGAAAAGAAAGACAGTTGAAAAATGGAGGCATACATACTTTTTTTAATAAAAAGAACTCATTGGCTGATTCAAACCATTTTACAGTTAAAACTAGGCTGTATGTTTACATTTTTAAAAGCTTGTTTTGGATTGGTACAGAAAAATGTGTTCCCACTGAACATTAATTTGGTTTTGCTGTTAGGTTTGAAAAGTCAAGCACTCTTGCTCATTGGATTTAAAACATTGTGTGCTGAACTTCTGACCTCTCTGCTCACACCAGTGTTCCATGACCTGTTGCTATGGTAGCAGGCAGAAGTCATGTTGGGGGAAGGGATGATTTGGAAAGGGGTTGAAATTTGCAACCGATAGAAATGTGTGATTCCATTTGAATGTGTGATTTTACATTAACATGTATATGTGTGAAAAAAGAGAGGGAAACATTGCCATTTACTGGTTGTGGTGAGAGGAGAGAGGTGTACAGCTCTGAGATTCTGGCTCTGATAATCTGCTGTTTGAGTGCCACATTTCTTTCTCAACTAACTAATTTTAAAGGTGAGTTATGAGTTTGAGAGGGGGTGTATGTGGTGATTTTTGATATAAATATTAGAATTGTCATTCTTCTTTTAAAGTTGTGTTTTACATTTTGTGTTTTAGGAGATATTTAACTGTCTTGAACTTGTAAGATATTATGGAGTATGTCTTCACTGTAAGTTAAGGTGTACTGGTATCACTGAGGAATACTGTTTTGTGCCTAGAATCACATCATGAGTCTGTCTGCACACAGGATTTGTTGTCAGAGATTTAATTTGTGTTGCTCTTGTTCTGTTAGCCTTGCACGCGCAGGAAAGGGGAAGTTTGTTTTCTTAAAGTGTGATGGTTAGCATTCAGCAGAAATCAGTTACTCACAAATGAGAGGCAAATGCAAACACATTTGAAAATAGCATGGTACATTTTCCTACCACTTTAAAAGTTGTGTTTTACATTTTATGTTAAGGAAGATATTTAAGTGCCTTGAACATGTTAGATATTATGGAGTATGTCTTCACTATAAGTTAAGGTGTACTGGTATCACCCAGGAATACTGTTTTCTGCCTAGAATCACACCATGAGACAGTGTGCACACAGGAATTGTTATCAGAGATTTAATTCATGTTGCTCTTTCTCTGTTACCCTTGCACTCGCAGGAAAGGGGCAGCTTGTTTTTTGTAACACATGGTCATGGTCTCAAGGAGCTGTTAGGACATGTGCTCTTTTCTGCTTGTCTAAAATATAAGAAAAATGTGTCAGGCTGTCACAGTAATTATCACTTGCTCCACCACAGTACTAAATGTGCTTTCAAATTGCCAAAGAAAATATCGCTTTGTGCCTAGAATCACACCATGAGTCTGTGTGCACACAGGAATTGTTGTCAGAGATTTAATTTGTGTTGCTGTTGTTTTGTAAAACTTGCACTTTCAAGAAAGGGCCAGCTTGTTTTCTTCAACTGTGTTGGTTAGCACTCAGCAGAAATCACTATCTCAAAAATGAGAGGCAAATGCAAACACATTTGAAAATAGCATGGTACATTTTCCTACCACTTTAAAAGTTGTGTTTTACATTTTATGTTAAGGAAGATATTTAAGTGCCTTGAACATGTTAGATATTAGGGAGTATGTCTTCAACATAAGTTAAGGTGTACTGGTATCACCCAGGAATACTGTTTTGTGCCTAGAATCACACCATGAGACAGTGTGCACACAGGAATTGTGGTCAGAGATTTAATTTGTGTTGCTGTTGTTCTGTAAAACTTGCACTCGCAGGAAAGGGGCAGCTTGTTTTCTTAAAGTGTGATGGCTAGCACTCAGCAGAAATCATGATCTCACAAATGAGAGGCAAATGCTTACACATTTGAAATCAACAGGGTAGATTTTCCTTCCAATCTTGTAATGGGTGAGGTAGTTCCTACATGTTCAAAACTCCAATTAACCCTTACCAAACATGTACTCTTACACACATATCTGCAGTCTTCATGCAGTTGTGCAAGTCTCCATGCAGATCTCTCTTGCAACTGACAATACACAGTCTCCAGTAACACACTCTTTGCACACATGCAGCAGCTTCTCCTACACTCCCATGCGTAATACTCAGCTCTGTGTTGTGTTTCAGATAGCAGTGTGTAACGCAAACACATTCAACGTCATCAAGGCTCATTTCCTTTGCTGTAGTCTAATCACTCACCCTGTAACACATGGTCATGGGCTCAAGGAGATGTTAGGACATGTGCTCTTTTTTTCTTGTCTAAAATATAAGAAAAATATGTCAGGCTGTCACAGTAATTATCACTTGCTCCTCCACAGTACTAAATGTGCTTTCAAATTGCTAAAGGAAATATCGCTTTCTGCCTAGAATCACACCATGAGTCTGTGTGCACATAGGAATTGTTGTCAGAGATTTAATTTGTGTTGCTGTTGTTCTGTAAAACTTGCACTTTCAGGAAAGGGCCTGGTATCACCCAGGAATACTGTTTTGTGCCTAGAATCACACCATGAGACAGTGTGCACACAGGAATTGTTGTCAGAGATTTAATTTGTGTTGCTGTTGTTCTGTAAAACTTGCACTCGCAGGAAAGGGGCAGCTTGTTTTCTTAAAGTGTGATGGCTAGCACTCAGCAGAAATCATGATCTCACAAATGAGAGGCAAATGCTTACACATTTGAAATCAACAGGGTAGATTTTCCTTCCAATCTTGTAATGGGTGAGGTAGTTCCTACATGTTCAAAACTCCAATTAACCCTTACCAAACATGTACTCTTACACACATATCTGCAGTCTTCATGCAGTTGTGCAAGTCTCCATGCAGATCTCTCTTGCAACTGACAATACACAGTCTCCAGTAACACACTCTTTGCACACATGCAGCAGCTTCTCCTACACTCCCATGCGTAATACTCAGCTCTGTGTTGTGTTTCAGATAGCAGTGTGTAACGCAAACACATTCAACGTCATCAAGGCTCATTTCCTTTGCTGTAGTCTAATCACTCACCCTGTAACACATGGTCATGGTCTCAAGGAGCTGTTAGGACATGTGCTCTTTTTTGCTTGTCTAAAATATAAGAAAAATGTGTCAGGCTGTCACAGTAATTATCACTTGCTCCTCCACAGTACTAAATGTGCTTTCAAATTGCTAAAGGAAATATCGCTTTCTGCCTAGAATCACACCATGAGTCTGTGTGCACACAGGAATTGATGTCAGAGATTTAATTTGTGTTGCTGTTGTTCTGTAAAACTTGCACTTTCAGGAAAGGGCCAGCTTGTTTTCTTCAACTGTGTTGGTTAGCACTCAGCAGAAATCACTATCTCAAAAATGAGAGGCAAATGCTAACCCATTTCAAATCAACAGGGTAGATTTTCCATCAAATCTTGCAATGGCTGAGGTTGTTCCTACATGTTCAAAAGTCCAATTAACCCTTACCACACATTTACTCTTACACACATGTCTGCACTCTTCATGCAGTTGTGCAAGTCTCCATGCAGATCTCTCTTGCACCTGACAATACACAGTCTCCAGAAACACACTTTTTGCACACACGCAGCAGCTTCTCCTACACTCCCGTGCGTACTACTCAGCTCTGTGTGGTGTTTCAGATAGCAGTGTGTAACACAAACACATTCAACGTCACCAAGGCTCATTTCCTTTGCTCTAGTCTAATCACTCACCCTGTAACACATGGTCATGGTCTCAAGTAGCTGTAAGGACATGTGCTCTTTTCTGCTTCTCTAAAATATAAGAAAAATATGTCAGGCTGTCACAGTAATTATCACTTGCTCCTCCACAGTACTAAATGTGCTTTCAAATTGCCAAAGAAAATATCGCTTTGTGCCTAGAATCACACCATGAGTCTGTGTGCACACAGGAATTGTTGTCAGAGATTTAATTCATGTTTCTCTTGTTTTGTAAGACTTGGACTCGTAGGAAAGGGTCAGCTCATATGATAGGATTTGAAAAGCTCAAAAAAACTATTGTAATGAATTAAAATTACATAAAGGTATTTTTTTTAGTTTCTTGCAGGTATTGCTGAGCAACAGTGAAAAAATTTAAGGATGCCTATAAAGTCAAGAAAGAGAAAAGAAAAGCAACAACAATTATATTTGAAGACAACTGGTAAAAAAAAAAATAGGAGGAGAAGCTCGTGTTGGAAAACAGAAAAAGTCTTCTGGTAAGCAGACTAAAGAATTTTTAAAAAATATCTTAAAAAAAAAAAATGATAGAAAGATATCTTCAAACAGTGTTTCAAGTACAAAACAACAACAGAGTCGACAGCAAAAACAAAATGCTAATGTAGAATCAGAAGTAAGAAAGAGTGACTTAACACGAAAAATAGATTTTAAAAACATTAGTCGAAAAATGTTTTAGAGAAGAGTGATGTTAAATTTGCTAAAGGATGTGAAAAAATATAAGAAGAAAACCAAATTTTATAAGAAAAAGAAATTTATTGAAAGTATTGTTACGAAGGCTTTAGAAATAAAAAAAAAACTATTCATTTTAATTTTGAACAGGATGCGTAGATTAGATAAATTAGTCAATGCATTGAAGTCACAAAGCAAAAGGAAAAGAGAAGTGAAAAAAAATAACTTTTGTAAAGTGTTCTTAGGAGAATGGAAGCATAGTTCAAGTACTGAACCATTTTTTAATGAAGAGAGTTATCTTCAAAGTAATAGATTGTTGCATGCAGTTGACACCAATGGTAGAGCATATGAAGTTAAAGATGGTTGTGTAATGGAAAAGGAGAAAATGGTTCCAAGAAATGAGGAAGAAGTGATGGCTGATGAGGTTATGGGGAGACGTCCTAAAGCCCCAGTGTACACTTGGAATTGTAGTAGTATTTGTACTGTGCGTCAGGAATCTATTGATAAATTACGTGACTTTCTAAGAGAATATAGTAAAAAGAGTGTTAAACAGAAGATTAAGGTGCTTCAAAGACTAGATCCATGCAGAGTGAGAGAGAATACTGGTTTGCAAGGACATTCTCTGGCTTGTCTATCTAGGAAAGTGTGTCAAAGTGTTTTTCACCATTTTAGGATGCTGGCAGTACATCATACTGAAATGAGAAAGTTTGTGAGAACATACAGCCTCATGCATCAACCCAAAATCCAGTCGGTAAAATACCGATTCGGTAATAGCTCCCGGTATTAAGTAAAAAATACCCAATCCCAATGCATCAACCCAAAAGCAGAAATCGCTATTTAAGGAATCCTTAAATAGCGATTCTTTAAATAGGGATTCCTTAAATACCGATTCCTTAAATAGCGATTGCATTTAAGGAATCCCAAAGTGAGATTCCTTAAATGCAATGCATCAAAGTTAAAAAATTAGCGATTTCGCTAATAGGGGGAGCAAATTACCATGAAGATGAACTGCATGGTAATTTGCAAAAACTTTGAAAAAAGCACTTTTGTGCATTTTACAAAGTTTCATGTTGCGCACACACATGCCCTTAGAGCATGTGTGTGTGCAACATATGTGCACATATCATTTTCAGGGGTGCAACAGGGTGTCCTTTTGACACCCTGGCACCCTTGAAAGTGCTCCCGCTATTAGCGATTCGGTAATACCGAATCGCTAATACAGACTGGCTTTACATTCATTCCTATGGGCCTCCAAGCCCATAGGAATGAATGGGTAGGTATTCCTTATTACCGATTCGGTATTACCGATTCGGTAATAAGGAATATTAAGGAATCGCTATTTGAATAGCGATTCCTACATGCATAGCCTTTTGCTATTCCTTATTAGCGATTCCTTATTTTTCGCTAATAAGGAATCGCAAATGGCATTGTTGATGCATAGGCCCCATTGTATTTTGCTAAAGTCCAGCACTAAAGTTAAATGAGTTGAATAATGCTCTGTTCCGTGGATCTGTATCAGATGTAGTGAAGGTTACTGATGAGATTCAGTTTTGTTACTTTGGTCCAGAACAAGAAAGTGCAGAAAATGACACAGTTATTGATGAAAATGTGGAAGAGAATGTAGAACTTACTGTTAGTAAAAATTTTGAAGATGAAATGACAAAATTTACTATCATCTCTAATGAAAGACCAAATATGACTTGTATTTGTTGCCGGAGAAGCCATTATAAAATTAAAACAAGGAATGTTGATCTGTATAAAAAAAGTGAAAATGAAGATAATTATAAGTGGAAAGATTTTGCAACATATATATTTCTGGAAAATTGTTTTGAATTGGGTGAAGATCAGCGTATTTGTAAATACTGTTATAACAAGTTAGAAGAAAATAGAATGCCAGCAAGAGCTGTACATAATAAATTAGAATTGGTTGATATTCCTCCAGAACTTTCTGATTTAAATACGTATGAGTCTATACTCATTCAATGTGTCCATCCGTTTCAGACCATAGTGCGTATGGAGCCGAAAACAGGTAAATTACCTCCTTCGGATTTACAAAGAGGATTAAAAGGAAGAGTTGTCTATTTGCCATTGTATTTCAAAAAAAAATATGGAAACAATTGATGCAGATACTTTGGAAACTGAACCATTAGTTATTCTGGTTAATGGTGTACCTACAAAGAATAAGAAAATTTGGCAGGAGCTGGTGGATGTACGAAAAGTACAAAGAGCAAATTTGTATTTGAAAAAAAATAATAAATGGTATGAAGCAATTTATATGGATGAAGATGAAGAAGTTTTACTAGAAGACACAGGAATACCAACTGGGCAAATTGAAAAAGTGGATAAGTCAAAAGAAGAAGAAATTTATGAACATTTCAGCATACATCCTCTTCATTCTAAAGAAGTTATGGGAAACGCTATTGATCTGTTTCAGATGAAGAAAGCAAAAGGAACTCCTGTGAGAGTATGGGAGGAGAGCTTGGAAGCTCGTTGTTTTCCCCAACTGTTTCCTACAGGAGAAGGTGGACGATATGATGAACGTCCAGTACAGATTCCTGCTTCGGAGTATCGGACTACAAGATTATATGCAGAAGATCCAAGATTTCGTCAAAGTATTCCTTATTTGTTTCATCTTTTATTTGAAAGTGACTTGTCTGCACTATCTTATGCAGTAAATCACATTTTGAAAACTGGAGTACATCTACATAATGTGTCAGCAAAGGACTTTATCAACAAAGTGCAACAGCGAGATGATCATTTGGAATCTCAATTGATCAATTTGATGGCTTGTCAGCGTGGGACTAATGAATATTGGTACCGACGCCATGGAGAATCGAAGTGTATGTTACGGAATTTAGGATCTCCGACATGGTTCCTTACCCTAAGCTGTGCTGAGTACGCTTGGGATGATCTTCTAGATTTTCTTCGAGAGGCAAATTCAAACATTAAAAACATACAATACAAGACAGCAGGAGAATTGTGCTCATTGGATCCGGTTAATGTTTGCAGATATTTTAATCATAGATTTGAGGCTATGATGTCCTTCATCTGCAATAAAAAAAATCCACCTCTTGGAGAAGTTGTGGATTTCTTTTGGAGAAAAGAGTACCAAGCAAGAGGTGCTCCTCATATTCATATGCTGTTGTGGATCAAGGATGCCCCAAAATTTGGAACAGATGCTGATGAAGCAGTTTTATCTTTCATTGAAGAATATGCAACATGTGCTATACCTAAAAGCACAGAAGAGAAAAACTTAAAAGAGAAAGTTTTACGTTTCCAAAGTCATCGGTGTGGAAAATACTGTCGACGAAAGTACAAGAGTAAAGATAAATTCTACACAAAATGTCGATTTGGATTTCCACGACCTGTTCTTTCAAAAGGAAGAGTAAACAGTTTTATGTCAGCTGTGCAACATACTATTACAAGAAAATCGCCTAAGAATACCTACAACCTAAGAAGAAAAGAAGAGTCAAAATATATAAATGACTACAACCCAGTCATTTTATCCATGTGGAATGCTAACATGGATTTACAGTATGTTGCTGACAGTTCTATTGCTGTTGCTCGGTATGTCACATCTTACATCACTAAATCTGAGAAAACGGAATTGAAGGAAATGTGGGAAGAGATTTCTCACGAGAAGTCTGTCAGTAAGAAGCTATAAAGTTTCAGTTTAAAGATGTTATCGCATCGAGAAATTGGATCCTACGAATGCTCAGATAGGTTATCATCTGCAAGTCTGTACTCGAAATCCAGAAGAATAATTTGGGTAAGTTTAGGCCTTGCAGGAATGCGAAATTGGGTACTGAAATCTATTCGAGAAATTGAATATTTAGCAGAGTTCGAACCAGAAAGTACAGACATTTTAAGAACAAACATGTTGGACACATATTACCCACAAAGAAGTCATCACCTTGAGAACATGTGTCTATATGAAGTGCTGCAGAACTTCATTTTTAAACGGAATGCCACAGAAGACATCAACAATAGAAAATATAAAGTCAGTGGTGAGGAAGGATGTTTGGTGAAGCAAACAAAAGGAAGTTTGATAAATCACCGGAAGCTGAGTTGCGACACTGCTGACAAAAAGGAATTTTACTACTTGGCACTTTTGCAGCTGTTTAAACCATGGCGTTCAGAGGACGAACTACTTGGAGAATTCCAGAGTTATGAAGATTCCTTCAATGCTAGCAAAGACAGCATAGAATGCAGTACTTTCACAACTTATGTTCAAATGTTAAATGAAGAAATTGAACAAGAAGCAGCTGAAGTAGCTAGAGACAGTTCTCAAGACAGTCAAAGTTCTGGAACGTTCAGTCAAGATCCTCTAGGACAACCAATCGTAGAAAATGAAGCAGCAATAGCCATGACTGAAGTCAAAACAGCTATGAATCAAGCTCAGGATGATTTAACCCCTTCCCTGCTCATGACGGAACCACTCCGTCATGAGCCACGGTTGCGCTGTGCTCATGACAGAGTGGTTCCGTCATGCTGCGGCCGTTGGCCGCCGCTCCGCCCACGCGGCGCTAATTCCCCGCCTGTGCGGGCGATTAGCGCAGTGGGCGGAGACGTGACGGAACCACTCCGTCATGAGCACAGCGCAACCGTGGCTCGTGACGGAGCGGTTCCGTCACGAGCACAGCGCCACCGCGCTGCCCCCAAACCTCCCCCAGCGCCGCGGCGGAATTCCTGCCGCGGCGAAGGGGTTAATAAACTTACCGAATTTGGAAGAACAACTGAATGATGAACAACAACAAATTTATGAAGAAGTCAGGAAAAAAATTGATCACGGATTACTACATGAAAATAAAGAGTGCTCATGCACATCTTCTGAACCAATGACAATGTATGTAAGTGGTCAAGGAGGAGCTGGAAAAAGTTTCTTAATTAATGTAATTAGAAGCTACCTACAGAAGAAAACGGGTTCCATTTTGTCTTGTGTTGTTACTGCTCCAACTGGGTTAGCAGCGTATAACATAAAAGGAGTTACCTTATATCGTTTGCTAATGTTACCAGTAGAGCATGAGAACAAAATACAATACCACAAACTAGCAGGAGAAGCATGCTTGGAAGTTTCAAGAGTATTGAAGAAAATGAAAGTACTCATTATTGATGAGGTAAGCATGGTATCAAACTTAATGCTTGCCTTTGTGCATTTAAGAATGCAGCAAATACTAAAGACAGACTATGACGTGTTATTTGGAGGAAAACACGTCATAGTTTTTGGGGATCTTTTGCAACTTACTGCAGTTAAAGGACAACCGGTATTCCATACACTTACACATGAAGACACGAAAAAGTCATTAGGAAGTAAAGGCATTGTAAATATTTGGACATATTTTGAGTATAAGGAACTCATTACCAATATGAGGCAAGCCAATGATGAGGATTATGCAAGTATTCTGAAAGATATAAGAATTGGACTACTCACAGAACATGGCAGAAAAGCATTACAGAGTCGATTGCTGAGTAATTTGTTTACAACAGAAGAAATAGTTCCAGAGAAAATATACAAGAAAATTGCTGAAAAAAATACTGTAATCTGCTTAATGCCAACACTACATGAATGCTCTGTATTCAATCAAGAACTTTTGAAATTGGAAAATGAAGAGATCATAAAACTGGAAGCTGTGGATAAAATTCAACATGAACGAATAACTATTATATTGACAGGCAAATTGGCTACTAAATTGGATTCTCTGGAGAAAAACATTTCAAAAACAGATGGTTTGGAAAAGAATCCTTATGTATGTATGAACTGTAGAGTAATTTTAAGACGTAATTTGGATGTAGAAAAAGGTTTAGTGAATGGAGCTATGGGTAAAGTTGTGGGTTTTGTAAAGTACCAGAAAAAAGATGGAATTGAATTTTTAAAAATAAAATTTGATCAGATTGAAGAGGTTAAAGTCATTAGTCGTTGTTCAGTTCGTTTTTTGCTAGTGAAAGACTTATATGTACGTAGGAAGCAGTTTCCGATTTCTCTAGCATATGCTGTAACTATTCACAAGTCTCAAGGATTAACTGTTGTTAGTGCTTTTGTAAACATTGGATCCACTGTGTTTAAAGAAGGTATGGCATATGTTGCTTTGTCACGCGTGAAAAAATTATCTGGTTTATTCATGATAGACTTTGATGACTCAAAAGTAAGTGCTGATGCAAACTGTGTAAAGGAGTATAATAGATTAAGAAGAAGCTATGCTCCTCATTTAGGTCAGTATCCTGTGTTTGAAAAACGTGTTGTTTGTCGGAAAAGGAGAATTGAGAATATCTGTAATGAGGATGTACAGAAGAGTAAACAAATAGACAGTGATGTGTCTGCAAGCAAAAAGAAAAAGGACAGTGTGGAAGAGGCTGTTGGTTGTCGTTTTGAAAATAGCTCTGGTGTCAACTGCTACGCAAATGTAGTGCTGAATGTTGTATTTTATCTTGAATTTTTGCAAGAGCAGATAATAGTAAATCAGGGAAAAAGATTCTGTTCTTTGCTGAGTCTCCTTTATGAGAAGCTGAGTAATGATAAAAATAAAATAGAAAGTGCTTCTGATGTTAGAAATCTTTTAGATGTATGTTCTGGATGTACACAGTTTACACAAAATGTCCAGCAAGATGCACAGGAATTCTTAATGTATATGCTGATGGTACTGGAAGATGAAGGGGTAGGAGTAGAACATTTATTTGGTGTCTCTTATAAATGGGAACATTGTTGTGAAAACTGTATGAACACATGCAGTAGTAATGCTGATTCTGAAAGGTTCATATATTTACCATTACCAGAAAGTAAAACAGTGACTTTTAGTAAATTAGTTAAAGATGCTAATCACAACATGGAATGTTCTGAATGTAAATCTGAAATGTTGTCAACGTTATTTTTAAAGAAATATGGACAGTATGTAATTTTAATGGTACAACGTTGTAGAGCTGATGGAACAAAATTGGAAAGTTTACTAAAGAAGTTGTTGGTAATCAATTATCTATATCTGGAAAACCTTTTGTTGCAGTTGCAATAATTTTTCATGACGGTCCTTCTATAATTTCTGGTCATTACACAGATTATCTTAAATGTGAAAAAGGATGGACACTGTGTAATGATTCTCAATTGATTTTCAAGCAACGTTTGCCTTATGATTTACCCAATTGTTACTTAATTTTTCTGAAACCCAAATTTTAAATACTAAATTCAGCATCTGAAGAAAGCATTATTTAAATTTTAAAGGATTAAAATTGAATATTTCACTCAAAAAGGATTTTAAACTTACCATTTGGCCTCAAGGAAAGGTAAAACAAACAATTGTGGACTTCTTTGACAGATATTATTTTGGCATATGTTCTTTTGCAACAAGGTTTACAGACGTTATTTCTTGAAAATTGTTATTGTACTTAAAAGGTATTTTTAATACATATGTGACATTTCTATTAAGGTATATTTTAGTGAGGATACATTTGGGGCTTTTTTAAACAATCTTTCAGATTGTTTTTTTTTTGCCCGCTGTTAAATGATGAATACAATTGATTTCACTATTTTCAGTGAAAATCAAAACATTCTGAAAACAGCAAAAAAAGGGCAAAAAATTGCTTTGCTAAATATGAAAAAACATGTACTGTTTAATAAAATGTATTGTTGAATATTAATACTTTTTTTTCTTTTTTTCAGAACTAGAAAGAAAATTTAGAAAATGTAATTCAGTTTCCTTGCAATTAAATAAAAACATTTATTTCTAAATAAGTTACTTTGATGGTCAGGTAAGTTTAAAATATCTGTATGTCTCACTCCTTTCGTTTCATGCTTCCTTTTCTTCACCTCTCCTTACTCTGCTTTTCTCATTTCTCTTCTCTCTCTCTCTTCCTGCTTTACTACTCATTTGTAACTCCCTCACTCCTTCTCTACTACTCCCCTACCTTTACTACCTCCATCACTAATTTTTCATCCATGTTTCTTTCTCTGTATCCATATGTCTTAGTCTTTTTAACTGCCTTACTCCTTCTCAGTTGTTTGCTTTCTGTCTCTGTATCTGTCACTCTCTGTTTGTCTGTTTTACCATTAATTTCCTTAACATCTCTGGGGCAGATTTACAAGCCACGTGCGCCACCACTACTTCACTTTTCTTGACGTACTAGTGGCGCAGGGTGCTCCTCCATATTTACAAGGAGAGGATAAGCCACTCTGTGTGTCTTTTCCTCTCCTTGTAAATACAGCCAATTCAAACGCAGCACTAAAATGAGCTATTATCTTTTATGATAGGTTTAGGGTACCTATACGTAAGTACTGATGCAGAGTTTAAAGTTTAATAGGAAGACTCTCTTCCCTTCATCTGTGAAATGTACACCATCTCTTTTTTAATTAGTTTGCCACTCCCCTCTCTTTGTCAGGGAGTCCCTGAAGGTTTACTAAAGTTGAAAAAAATGATTCTTTTTTTTAAAAAAACATCATTGGGTGCACGCAGGGTGCGCGCACCCCAAAAAAAAATTGACAAATAGATTCAAAAAACAAGTTTTTGTGTTTAGATTTTAGGTGGCTCTAAAAAGATCCCTTGAGTTAATGTAGGGACAGAGGAAGAGAAAAACGAAAAAAAAAAATAACAAAACTATGGCATGGTGCAAGAGTGCTCCTCAAATTTTCTCTGAATGAGATCAACACTGCTCTCACCCATAGTAATAAGAGTACCACAATCCATGCACCGTGTAGACATCCTCTCAAAACAAGGACGAATATCCAGAGGTGTGTAAGAAGGTGAAGGCACCATCGCAGAAGAAGTGCTCGGCTGAGCTGCCAAAGATGTGCTCGGCTGAGCTGCTGCAGATGTCGTCGGCTGAGCAGGTGGAGGGTTTGCTCCAGAAGCTTGACGAAAAGTCACAGGATGCATTTTCTCAATGTGCCTCAACATTGTGTGAATACTAAAAGAGTACTTCTTATTAGCATTCCCACGTGATAAGGTCCGCTGACAAAGTATGCAGGTGACTTTTGGTGCATTCACCTTCTTTTGTCCCTCAGGAAAAGTGAAAAACTGCCATATAAAGGAGTCTTTCTGCTTCCTCTGCCTCTGTCTCTCAAGAGTGTCCTGTTCATTCTCAGAAGATGGCTGGTGCTCTGCCATTGTCTCACAAAAACAGAGTAGCTCCTTCTCCAAGGGAATCAGAACTAACAATGAGGGGAGTGGGTGTGGTTTTGGAAGAATCTGGAACTGAAAGTACTTTGAACCAATGAAAAGTGATGTTTCTTGATCACATGACTTGCCATGAGGGGATTGGGTGTGGTGTTGAAACAATCTGAAGCTGAAAGTAATGAAAACCAATTAAAAGTGTTGTTTCATTAATCACATAACTCGAGGTGCGCGCACGGAGCAAGGTCAGAGCGCGCACGGTGCAATTACGCATGCGCGAACGTGTACGCGCACATACGCATAAGTATTATGCGCATACGTAACGCGCATACGCAGCACGCGCACATGTGCGAACGTCAGCGTGCGTACTCCGCGCGTATGCGCGAGTGTAGCGCGTGGAGCACGTACAAGGCACGCAAGCGTACGTACACATGCGTACGTAGATAATGTACGCATTCGTAGACAAAAAACGTACGCATGCGTACTAGGTGCGCGCTGCGAGCGCGCACTAAAACGTATGTATGCGTACGTAGATAACGTACGCAGGCGTACATGAAAAACGTACGCATGCGTACTAGGTGCGCGCACCCGAAAAATTTAAAGAAAAAAAAAAAGAATTAAAGTGTACATAAGTTAATATAACATATTAACTATGCTGTTCAACTTTATCCAAATTCAAAGTAAAAAAAAAAATGAGCCACACCAAATTAAAGGATACAGATAATCTATAAATGTATACATAGGGAAATTTTTGTAAAAAAAATATAGAAAAAATATATTAAAAAATTCAAAAAATTAGCATTTAAAAAACCTTTGAAATTCACTGAAAAAAACATAGGTTTCACACATGTTATAGTTAGCTGGACATTTTACTCGTAAAAAAACAATGAAATTCCACCGTTATAGTTAGTTCACCTAACTATAACTCGCGCGCCCGAAATCCACTGCTGATGACGTCACATATTACATCACTCATGACATGGTCAGTGACATCACTGATGACATCACTGATGACATCTCAAATGACATCACTGATGACATCACTGATGACGTCATATATGTGATAAAATAGTACATCTTCTCCCACCCTAAAATAAATTTAGAAACACCAACTCAAACTTTCAGACGGGCAATTTGAAAACCATAGATACTCCAATACCAATAACTACATACCTACACATTGACTCTTAGATCTACATGCACCTCAATTCACTCACCTGTACAGTCACTTATACTTACAGTCACTCCGTTGAAGACTATCATATGCATTTATAAACATATATAGACACTCACATACTACCAATCAAGCCTTAAGGTAATGACACACCTAGTCAGTTGTGCAAATAAATAAGCACAGTCAAATTAACTCACCTATACAGTTAAACACACTCAAAATTACTTACTTATAAAAATAAAAAAATATTTTGACACTCTTACACAATTTCTAGTACAAGCCCACACTCATTCATACAGCCAGTTCCGCTATGACACACTCTCAGATATAGATACTTATATACTCTTACACACATATACACTTTGTTTCATATATGTAATTACTGTCACATCTACAACTAAGATGCACATTCAATCCCTAACACACCCATACATACACTCACTCAACCATACAGTCCATCACAGTTGCACTCTTAAAACCATGCACCCATAGAATCACCCACTCACACATCTATGCACAGAGTCACACACAACTCTCCCATTCATACACTCAGGCACCCATACAGATACTCAGATAACAAATACATAACCCATATAAATACTCATATAGCTATTCAAAAAACTATGCAGCCACTTATACACCAACACAGAGACACATACAGACATTCAAACAGTTCAGTCACTACTCTGCAGTAATATACATTTAATGACTTACATATAGACTCAGTTACGCACCCAGAAAATCATCCATTCACAAACTTGTACATCCACTCATCCTTCAACATACATTTCCCTATATATATTAAACATATTAAAAATGTTCAGAAACACACAGTCAATGGATGATGTCATCAGTGATGTCATCAGTGATGTCATTTGAGATGTTATCAGTGATGTCATCAGTGATGTCACTGACCATGTCATGAGTGATGTAATAGGTGACGTCATCAGCAGTGGATTTCGGGCGCGCGAGTTATAGTTAGGTGAACTAACTATAACGGTGGAATTTCATTGTTTTTTTACGAGTAAAATGTCCAGCTAACTATAACATGTGTGAAACCTATGGTTTTTTCAGTGAATTTGCAAGGTTTTTTAAATGCTAATTCCTAACTATAACATGTGTCAAACCTATGTTTTTTCAGTGAATATATATATATATATAACATATACATATTACCTACTGGCAGTTGCCAGTAGGTAGTTATAGTTAGGACCAAGTTTCCATAGGAAGAACATTTTTTGTTTTGCTTATAACTTTGGCGTCGTTTGATGAATCTTCATGAAATGTTCCAAACTAATTCTTTGTTCACATCAGCTCCTATGTGGGAAGTTTGGGGGTGATTCGTCAAGGGGGGCAAGAAAAAAGTGGGGTCCCAAAACTTGTTTTCTCCATGTTAATTGCCATAGGAAACTTTAGACAAGGCTACAGGTCGAACGGGTGAACGGAATTACCCAAATTTGGCAGGGAGAAGGGTCTTGGTCTAAAAAGCACATGTTTGTTTTTGGGTGTAAATCCGTTCAGTAGTTTTTCAGAAATATCAAAATTTACAGATATCAATATTTGGGAATTCTGCCATCTGATTGGCTGAGGCGTTACGAGCACGAGCTTGCTGATTACTGGCTGCGAGTGCTGTGAGTGGTTGCAACTAGGAAGTGTTGTCCGCCATTTTGTGATTCAGTCGAAGGGAGTAAGGGGAAAAAAGGGTGAAAAAAGTGGGAAAGAGGAGGGTAGGAGCACTGTAACCTCTGTGGGGTGTTTAGGGTGAGCTATAGACGGGGTGTGAAGCGAAGTATTCATCCCTAGCGGTGTGAAAGTGCTGGGCTACGGAAATTACGTGAGGTATTGCTTAGAGTCTGATGCTGCTAAGGTGAGCTGGTGCGGGAGTCGGGGATTAAAGCGTGAGCCCAAATTTTGTGTCTTATGCTGTGAAGTCATGTGCCGTGGCCGCTGCACTACACCTGTGGAAGTAGTGTCAGCATGTGTTTATACCTACTAGGACGAACTACTGACCCGTACTGGTCTGAAAGTCGTGGGGTACGGGAAATATGTGAGGTATTGTATACAGTCTCATGGTGCTAGGCTGAGCTGCTGCTGGGCTTGGAGATGAAAGCGTGAGTCCAAACAGTGTGTCATATGCTTTGAAGTCATGTGCTCTGGCCGCTGTGCCACATCTGTCCAAGTAGTGTCAGTATGTAGTTATACCTACTCGGAGGAACTTTTGTTTCGAACATTGTAACTTGTGTATGGTGCTTCGGGGTGTTATACAGGGATTATGAAGGTAAATTTTCGCATATCAAATCAATTTGGTATTTGTAAAGTGCAGACTACTCACTCCTACTGTTCTGAAAGTGCTGGGTACGGAAATTAAGTGAGATATTGCCTAGAGTGTCATGCTTCTAAATTGAGCTGCTGCTGGACTCTGGTATGAAACCGTGAGCCTGTGTTTGCTATGCTGTGAAGTCATGTGCTCTGGGCGCTGTGCCACACTTGTCCAACTTGTATATGGTGCTTAGGTGGTGATGTACAGGGAGTGCGAAGGTAAATCAATACGGTATTTGTAAAGCGCAAACTACTCACCCCTATGGGGGAGTAGAGGTAGTGATCAAAGCAAAAGCTCTGTGCTGCAAAGTCAGATGGTCTGGCCGCTGCGTCACAGCTGTGTGGAGAATACATTTTGGCGAGGGTGCGGTAGTTGCCGTTACCTGGCCCTAAAATAGCGGGCCTAAGTTGTCAGTTATAGTGTGGCTCTAAAAAGAGCCCTTGTATTGATTAGTCGGAGCTACATATAAGTGCGGATGCACAGCTTCAAGTTATTCAGGAAAACTTGATTTCCATGATCTGTGAAGTGTACTCCATCACTTCTGTAGATATCAGCCACATCAAAACGTATGTTGTTGTTGTAGATGGACCCCATTTTGTGGTCTCTGAGGTATGCAGACACAGCTTTGTTGAGTTTCTTCCTAGATTTTTCAATCTAAGGACAAAATTGTTTTGACCATTTCCACTTCTGTCTTTGGCATATTTTGGGAATATTCAAAGACAGTTTGAGGGAAAAGTAACATCAATTGTCCAAAGGTGTCCTTCATAAGCATTTCCAAATCTACCCCAGTCAATGTGCCTAGGTCGTTTCCGCCACAGTGCACAATCATGAGGTCAGGGTGTTGGTGATGCAAACAGGTTTTAACCAAAGGCAACAATTGGTGCCACTTCAATCCTCTCTGTGCAAACCATTTAATGCCCACATTTTGTAAACCTAGGTCTAAGTCAATACGTCTCTGTTCTGCATACCTCTTGCATCAGAAAATATAGCTATGTCCTACGATCCACACTAGCATTTTGAAGGTATGGCTGGAAGGTATGGAAAGATGTCTGTAGCTCATGCAGTTCCTTGGTAGAATAAGAGATATGTTTAAAGATGGGGAACTACTTTTTATTGCCATACAAAACGATAAAAGTAGGGTGCACATTCGTTTTGTGGAAAAGCATCTTTGTGATTGGTTAAGAAAAAGCAGTTTCAATGTGGAGTACATATCATAGGATAAAAGTTGTCAACTCAACCACACCTGCTACTTGCATTTGGAAGGTACTGTTCAAACTTAAAACAATCATAAACTTTTAACCTGCACATGCTGTTAAATGTTTGAGAAAATGTGGCAAAAAAATATGGTTTCTTTTTTAAAAGATTGATGAACTTTTAACCTGCACGTGTTGTAAAATGTTCTAGAAAGTGTGTTGATAGAATACGTTGCACTTCTGACTTCTATGTGTTGTTGAATATTTAAAAAAAACTGTGTATTTGGAAAATTAAAAAGAAACCAAGAGAGAGAAGTTTAGAAACCTAAAAGAATCAAGGAACTATTTTAATTTGTTCTTTACATGTATTTATGTGTGGAGCAACAACATTATAGACAGAACAGCACCATGAAGAGGGAGAAGCAGGGAGTGGGGGGACGGGGTAGATGGGCAGAATGGCAGACATGCACAATTAAGTATAGACAAACAATGGCCAAAATGAAATACACCAACAAGGAGCACAAGTCACACAACTCACCAACATCACACCAGTGAACGAGCATAGAAGTGAAAACCACGCTGCATTCATAGAGGATGTGTACAAAGGCAGGTCGTTAGTGTTGTGGGATGTCTGCGACCGTGGTCATCATGGATGAGATGCCCATCACATGGCACATGGGCGAGTTCACTGTCTGGTATGTTTCAAACAGCTGCTCCTCCCTCCCACGAGCTCCCACACTTTTGTACGGTGCGGTGTTGTATCTCGTGCACTCGTACGGCACACCATTGTAATGCCTATTTGCGCATGTGCTGCTGCATTCCAACTACACCAGCACAGTGCCGTTTGGAGGGGGTGCATGCCACTTTACAACATCGACTGCTTGTGGCAGGCCACACCAGAACACAGAGACACACTTACCGCACTTCCTGTAAACGCAGATGTCCGAGACACCCCGTTCCCATTGTCGGATAGGCACACCCCTGCGCTGACCTGTGTACTCTCTACCAGCACACGCCGGTTGTGCATGCAGGAGAATGCATGCGTAGCTACATGTCCAGGCTCACTGCCAACGCTGAGGTGATAACACACTGTGATGTTGCAGGGCTGGTGTCTATCATGCTAACACAATGACCAGAGGGACACACTTGCTCAGATGCGGGTTTGGGGGGCGTTGGCGGTCCCATAGTTGTTCGGAAGAGTCTTGTGGCCCTCATGGGTATCCCTGTATCATGCTCATTTATTCTATGGCACCTGTGGGTGTTCTGGTGTGGCTCTTGGCTGTGTTCTCTTTCATGGTGCAGGTAGTCCTCCTGCTTAACACCATCAGATAGCAGGTGTAAAATCCATGGTGCTAACGTGGCTTATCGCCGGAATTTGTTTCGCATTGCAGTTGGTGTGAAAGTTGTGATGTGATTTTTTGCGTGTGCTGGACAATATACAAACTAGGCAGTGTATCTCATCATGATCCAGCACCTGAAGCCCGATTCCCAATCAATATAAATACAATGAGGTTTCGTAAATTTTGTGTGTACACTGTGAGTGCAGCCACTACGCCAGTGCAATTCAATACAGGATTTTAGTATTTAGAATAAATCGCAAAGATGCACCTCGTATCTTTTTGCACGGGAACGGCTAGTCTGCATTTCATTATCGGCACTTTAATGGAAATAAAGTTGAGATAAATCTAACACACTATTCAGAAGACATCACCAGTATTCCCGCGATAAGTCCTCCAAAATTTAAGACCATGGTGGACTTCATCAAATAACAGTAATAAGAACAAGAAACAGTTACACAGCAGTTAAGAAAACAACCAACAACGTTATTAATTTTTTTTTTCAAACTTTATTTTTTTATTAACTTATATCAACGATAAAGTAATAAACTAAATTTATCAAAAAAAATATAAAATAACAAGGTGGAACACTGCTGAGGGGACCATGGATGTGGACAACAGAGCCTGGAAAATAAAGCACAAAATAAGGACGTGTGTAATGTGCATATCAAAGGAGAGAGACATAGAGAAAAAGAGAAGGAAAAAAAAGCTTGAGGGAAGGAAAGAAAGGGAGTGAGAAAGGGAGAAGGAAGAGAGAGAGTTAGAGAGATAGAAGGAAAAGAAGGAAGAGCGAGAGAGAGCGAGAGGGAGAGAGAGGGGGAGAGAGAGCGAGAGGGAGAGAGAGAGAGAGAGAGAGAGAGAGACTGCCACCCCTACGCATCCATGAGCAAATAATTACCTGGTGCCACCGGAGTGTGCAGCAGTGGGCACTCCACGTGCCCGTCAAAACTCATCCCAGATATGTCTCTGAGTCCTGAGTAATGAATGGCAGAGACCAAACCAGGTGCTTGGCAGATCGCACAGATGTCACTGAGTCCTGAGTCATGAATGGCGGAGACCACATCATCTTCTCCACGGCCCGGCAGATCTCATACATGTCGCTGAGTTCTGAGTCATCAATGGCGGAGACCACATCAGCTTTTGGGGCCGCTAAGCCTTTGGAAGTTAAGTTCATGCCACGTGGTGGTAGGCCTCTGATGGCCATATGAGCTTCGGGTGGCACTAAACCTGTGCATCGGAAGCCCGCGCCAAAGGGGTGGTAGGCCCCTGAGGGCTATACAGATTAGGGTGCGAGTAACCTTCTGCGGAAATTTTGAAAGACTCTTTATGGTTGAGACACGTGGAGCGTCCAGCATCTAGTCAGCAATAAAGGATGTGACGTTGTCGATCTATTATATTTGCGTGGTCACATGGCCTGTGATGCATGTGCCGGACGGGTGTGGTGTGTGTGCAAACCTGCTCTCAGGGAGTGGGCAGGAGATGTGGAGAACTAGACCACTGACCTTCACACCAACAGCGAGTACGCCTGCGACAGGTAGGTATGTGGGGCCATCGTCGGAACGTAATCTCAGTGGCGTGGCATGGCATTGCGTGCAACGGAACAGGGCAGGGATAGCTACAATGGCGCGTACGGATCGTAGTATTGCGTCTGAGAGTGGAGTGGACGGGCCGCAGTTGTCCCTCTGAGGGCCTGGGTGCGAACTGTTCATAACTCACACTACATAAGTATTAAAAAATCATTTTGTGATTCAGTCTGTCAGCTGGCATTTGTCCAAGGTATTTGTGAAAACTTATCGGAGTTCTTTCTGTGATAGATATCCCTTTGACGCTGCCTCTCCCCACATCAGCAGGTAACGCACCCTCTTCCCACATTACCATCATACTACCAACAACCTTCCTGGGCCCGGAAGTGTCCCTGTGCGGTTGGAAAAGGAAGAGTCTTAGACATGTACATTACATATAAAAAAGATTATTTAAAGAAAAGAACAACAAAGAAGCCTGAAGGGAGTCTGGTGCTGTGGTCGCTGGCACAAAGTTGGGATGACTGCCATTCAGGATTCAGGACGCAGTTACACATGTGGGATTGGTTTGTGTCAAAGAGGGTTAGTGGCACGACGTGCTGTTGGCCTTGCATATGGAAATATGCCTCACTGATCAGAGGGAGTCTGGTGCTGTGGTCGCTGCCACGGACTTGGGGTGACTGCCATTCAGGACTCAGGACACAGTTACACATGTGGATCTACTTGTGTTAAAGAGGGTTAGTGGGACTAGGTGTTGCCGGCCTCGCATATCGAAATATGCCTCACAAATCAAAGGGAGTATGTTGTGTGGTTGCTGCCTCGGACTTGGGCTCACTGCCATTCCGGACTCAGGACACAGTTACTCATGTGGGATCGGCTTCTGTTAAAGAGGGTTAAAGGCACCAGAAGTATTGAGAGTGTATGAGCCTATGATGATGCTTGGTGTGGACGGGCCGAACTGGGAACAATGTATCTTGGCTATAGGACTGCGTCATGTGGAATCACAACTCTATCTGAATTGTGAGGCCTGCTGATCGTAGTGTAGGCCAGAGGTAGTGATGAGCAAGGGCCCACAGTCACGTGCATACGTTGGTGGCGTCACTGGCCTGCGTAGTGCAGGTTCAGTGGCACCACTTGTCGCCAGCCTTTAATATGAAAATACTCCTCACTAATCGAAGGGAGTGTAGTGGTGTGGTCGCTGCCATGAAGTTTTAGGTCACTGCATATGGAAATATGTCTAACTGATCAAAGAGAGTTTGCTGCTGTGGTGGCTGCCATTGACTTGGGGTCACTGTCATTCAGGACTCAGGACACAGTTACACATTTGGGATCGGCTTGTGTTAGTTGGCACCACGTGTCCAAAATTCAAATTGCGAGGTCTGCTGCCCACAGTGTAGACTGGTGAGTGTTCGTTTGTACTTGAAAATGAATTTGGTGATTGTACTAAAGGTATAACTGATATAAAAAATGTTCAAGAAGAAAGGATACTAAAAGGATATTATGTAGATTTTAGGCCTGTAATAGTTACTTGCCTAGTGACTCTGTAGTTAATGAATGAAGAAATAATTTGCATTGGGAGCCCTAGTGAGTGCAGTGTAGGCGTATGATGAAAAGATGAAATAAGTATAGAATACACTGACGAAGTGTTGTATTTTCTGAGTACAATCTTGTTGTTAGAAATTAGCACTTAGAAATGGAATTGCGAGCTTTACTGCCTGCAGTGTAGACTGCTATTCCATTTTAGTTTTCATTTGAAGATTAATTTGGTCATTGTAGTAAAGCTATAACTGATATAAAAAAAAGTTCTTGAAGCAAGTATACTAAAAGGATAGTATGTAGGGTGTAGGACTGTGATACTTACTTGCTTACTGGAGTCTGTAGTTGCATATGGAAATACCCCTTACTGATCAAAGGTAGTGTGGTGGTACGGAGTTGGGGTCACTGCCATTCTGGACTCACATGTGGGATCGGCTTTTGTTAAAGAGGGTTAGTGGGACTACGTGTCGGTGGACTTGCATATCGAAATATGCCTCAGTGATCGAAGGCAGTGTGGTGCTGTGGTCGCTGCCATGGACTTGGGGTGACTACCATTCAGGACTCAGGACACAGTTACACATGTGGGATTGACTTATGTTGAACAGGGTTAGTGGTAGTACATCTACATTCCTAGTTTGAATTTTATAATGAGTACGTTGGCAATAAATATAAACATAGTTGGGATTTTCACCAGAAACTACTTTAAACTTTGTTATTTCTTTTTCAAACTTCAGAACAGTATTATCTTCCATTTGTTTATCAACACCTAGACATATCCAACTGTTATTTTCTGTAAAGTTCTCTTGACTAGCAAAGAAACGTAAGTCTATATCATCACAAATTTGTTTTATAACATTTATATTAAAACTTGATTTCGTGCCGCAGGAAAACCTAGACTTATCCAGATGGTTCCTGTTGACTTTGAACATAAACTTGCAGGTGTCCATCGATCCAAACATTGGTAGGATCCAATTTCTCGATGTGAAAGTATCTTCAAACTGAAGCTGTACATTTTTTTCCTAAGTGTCTTCTCCTGTGAAATTTCTTCCCACATTTCTTTGAATTCTGTCTTCTCAGAGTTGGTAATATACGACGTGACATAGTGAGAAACAGCAATTGAGTTACGTGCATCATATTGTATGTTCATATTTGCATTTGACATCTTCAAAATCTCCATATTGTAATCATTATTGTACTTCGATGCTTCTGTTCTTTTTAAATTATTAGTATTTTTGGGTGATTTTCGAGTGATTGTATGTCTCATTGCTGACTTTCCACATTGATGACTTTGATATGCAAATACGCCACACTAATCAAAGGGAGTCTGGTGCTGTGGTCGCTGGCAAGAAGTTGGGGTCACTGCCATTCAGGATTCAGGACACAGTTCCACATGTGGGATCGGATTGTGTTGAAGACGGTTAGTGGTACCATTTGTCGCCGGTCACCCACAGTGTAGGGCAGAGGTAGCGGTGAGCTAGGGTCCACAGCCACATGCATACGTTGGTGACCCAAACAAACCTTTCGTAGTACCAGTTCAGTGGCACCACGTGTCGCTGGTCTTCTATGTGGAAATACCCCTAGGTGATCGAAGGGAGTGTGGTGCTGTGGTCGCTGCCATTGAGGACTCAGGACAAAGTTACACATGTGGGATCGCCTTGTGTTGAAGACAGTTAGTGGCACCATTTGTCTCTGGTCGCCCACAGTGTAGGGCAGAGGTATGGGTGAGCTAGGGTCCACAATCACGTGCATATGTTGGTGACCCAAACAAACCTTGCGTAGTACAGGTTCAGTGGCACCACGTGTCGCTGGTCTTCCATGTGGAAATACCCCTCGGTGATCGAAGGGAGTCTGGTTCTGTGGTCGCTGCTATTGAGGACTCAGGAGACAGTTACACATGTGGGATTGGCTTGTGTTAAACAGGGTTAGTTGGCACCACGTGTCGCCGGTCTTCCACAGTGTAGGCCGGAGGCAGCGGTCAGCAAAGGCCGACAGGCAGGTGACGTTGACTTGAACTGCACAGATTGGGAGCATTTGGTCTTCTTAACCCATTATAGTCTCTTATACAATTTTTGTCACTACTAATGTTGAATTGTGAACCAAGTAACTCCAGTGTAGGGCGGAGGCAGCGGTCAGGATGGGAGCACAGCCACGTGGCATTGAGTTGATCTGCACAGTTAGTGGCACCTGGAGTACTCAGCGTGTGCGCACCCTGTGATGAGACGTGGTCACGGCGGGCCGCACTGGGAGCAATGTGTTTTATCTAATGAATTCTGCATTGATAAGGCCACGTGGGGATGACTTATGGTGCAGTGAGTTAGTAGCACCTGAAGTACACAGCGTGTGCGCAGCCTGTGATCATGCGTGGTCCATGCGGGTCGCACTGGGAGCAACGTGTCTTGCAAACTGGACTGCGACATCTGCAATCGCCACTACATCTGAATTGTGAGCCGTGCTGTCCGTAGTGTAGATTGAAGGCAGTAGTCAGTACAGACATAAGTCTGTGGTGCTGTGCCGCTGGGTTCGCAGGGGCCCTGTGTCGAGGAGGCATGCAGGTATGGTGGCTGCCACGTGCCAGGGTGAGGGCTGCCGTTCTGACAGACTCGTTGGTCTTCCCACAAGTGAACCATGCCTAGGGCCTGGTCTATTTATTCATACTCCTACGCTGGAGTGGCATACGTTGGAGCAGCCCACTACGCTTCCTCTTCCAGGGGGGGACAACACAGCTACATGACCAAGATCTTCCCCACTGCCTGAGGTAACATGGTTGCGTCCACTGTGCACTACACTACAAGTATCAATAGTATATCTCCACATGGAGAGGTTTGTGCTTTGCATAGTGAGGTCTCCGCAGTACATGAGCGTTACACTTGGCATTGTGTGCTTTATCAGTGATGGGTGACTTGCCTCCTTCATATATAGTTGGTTGCTCATCTCCCAACATTCAGCTATTGTGTGGCTGAGGGGCATGGAGTTTTGGGAAGGTCCGTTGTTCTGTTTTGTGCTGCCTCGGTGGTAGTAGGGGGGTTGGTCCGGGGGAGGTTCTGGTGGTGGTGGGGCTGGGTGTTGAGGCGTTGTTGGGTGTTGGAGCTGTATGATCAGTAGCTGTATCACGTGTTGGTCTTTAGATGTGGCTGTGAGTTGGGTCAAAATAACGGAGTAGATAGTCGACCTCCTTAGTGTCATTTGAGATGTCATCAGTGATGTCATCAGTGATGTCACTGACCATGTCATGAGTGATGTAATATGTTACGTCATCAACAGTGCATTGCGGGGACGCGAGTTATAGTTCGCTCAACTAACTATAACAGGCGAATTTCCCTGGTTTTATGTGAGTCAATTGTCCAACTAACTATAACGCCCCTGAAACCTATGGTTTTTCAGTAAATTATTATCTACTGGCGGTCACCAGTAGATAGTTATAGTTAGGACTGAGTTCCCATAGGAAATCTGAAAATTCTATTTTGAATAATTTTGGCGCCGGTTGACGTATCTTCGTGAAATTTTCAAAACTAATGGGGTGCTCCGCTCAGCTCCTACCCTGAAAGTCTCGGGGTGATTCGTCAAGCGGGGGCTAAGAAAAAAGGGGGGTCCCAAAACGCGTTTTCCCCATGCATTTTCCTTTAGTCGAAGGTACAGCCCGAACGGCTGAACAGAATTACTTGAAATTTGGCAAAGAGGTAGTCCTCAGGTCAGGCATGTGCCTTTTGCATATATGGTGTAAATCCGTTCAGTAGTTCCTGAGAAAATCAAAAGTAAAATCACATATATATCTGGGCGGAGCCTAACCACACATCTCATTGTGAGATCTGATTGGCTGTCAGCACTTCATCCAAGAAGTGTTGGCAGCCATCTTGGGACCAATATACGTGATAGCACCCCATTAAAAAGCATTGCAGTTAATAGAAGGTTTTAAGACTTTAGTTACATTATAAATCATTTGTTGATGGTACCATACTCATTTTAGGAATTGTGGTATGTTCTAAGGTGATTTTACCATGTGAAAAAGCCTTCTGCTGGGTTATCATGAATCATGTTTGAGAGAAAACTATTTTCACATGCTTTACCCACAGAGGTTTGGAAGGTGATCTATAAGCTAAACTGAGAGCATATTTTCTGTAAATTCACATTATCTTTCTCAGTCATGTGAGAATGAAGTCTGACATTCTCAGTAAAACATGTACATCCAACAAGGGCAGAGACTGTCAGTTGATTCCTTTGTGTTCTACTGCAGCTTCACGGAGTGTTCCAAAGAACAACTAGAACGCTACCACTCCTACTTATGATAAACGTATGGCACACCTGAAGCCATCTTGATTGGAATAAAGTGGTAACTCTATAAACATTTAATTTAAAAAGGAACAAAATGAGAGGGTTCATTTTGCCATAGAATGTATGATTAGTGCTGCAGAAAGAAAAATTAGGGCACATTTTGAGTGACTTCTCAAATCCTCTTCTATTTCATTAAAGAATTCTGACATGCAGACTGAAACATGCACTTTCAATACCAGCAGCAGACTTCCCTGGTGAGCAGTAGCTTTACTACAGTGATCTAATGAGCAACTAGAGTGCTAACATTCTGAATTTATGGCAAATGTGTGACACATCTAAATGCCTTCTTCATTGAATCAAAGTAAAAAACTGACAGTATGCCTACTGAGGAGACTGTAGTAAATGAGGAAATTAGGAAACTTCATAACAAGTCTCCCAAGATGGCCACCTGAGACAAAAGAGCCCAAATGTAGCACAAATATCACCAAGATGTAGCCCAAGTATAGCCCAATGACAGAAATCCCAGAGTGTTTTAAAGAACAACTAGAGCGCTAACAGTCTTACTTATGACAAAAGTATGGCACACCTGAAGCCACCTTGATTGGAATAAAGTGGTAACACTTAAAACATTTAATTTGCAAAGGAACAAAATGAGGGGGGTCATTTTGCCATAGAAATTATGATTAGTGCTGCAGAAAGAAAAATTAGGGCACATTTTGACTTCTCAAATCCTCTTCTATTTCATTAAAAAGTTCTGACATGCAGACTGAAACATGCACTTTGAATACCAGCAGCAGACTTCCCTGGTGAGCAGTAGCTTTACTACAGTGATCTAACGAGGAACTAGAGTGCTACCATCCAGAATTTATGGCAAATGTGTCACATCTGAATGCCTTCTTGATGGAACCAAAGTAAACAAGCATTGAAACTGCAATAGGTCTCGCCCTCGTTTAAGTTAAAGCAATTCTGTTTGTAATTAGGTGGCTTTTTAGCTTTGCTTTTATTAGTGTTTTTCAAAATTTCATGTACATAACATGCATATATGTATATGTGTGCATGCATTTATATTTGTATTTATATAGATATGCAGATTATATATATGTTTATATATGTATGTATATATTACCTACTGGCGGTCGCCAGTAGGTAGTTATAGTTAGGACCCTGTTTCCATAGGAAAACCGCAACATTCTATTTGGAATAACTTTGGCGCCGGTCGACGAATCCTCGCGAAATTTTCAAAACTAATGGGGCGCTACGGTCCGCTCCTACCCTGAAAGTCTCGGGGGGATTCGTCAAGCGGGGGCCGAGATAAAAGGGGGGTCCCAAAACGCGTTTTTCCCATGCATTTTTCCATAGGACCTTTAGACACAGCTACAGCCCGAACGGCTGAACAGAGTTCCTTGAAATTTGGCAGAGAGGTAGTCTACAGGTCAAGGAAGTGCCTTTTGTAGGTTTGTTGTAAATCTGTTCAGTAGATTCTGAGAAAATAGCCTTTAAATCAATATATATATCTGAGCCAGCTTACGGTGCGCTTACGGTGCGCTTACCGTACGCGTACGGTGACGTGCGCGAGCGCGATTCTGATTGGCTGTTAGATCTTAGTAAACATTCGAATCGGTCGAAACCAGGAAGCGGCGGCCGCCATTTTGTGTGTTTCACTGAGAAAATAAAGGGTGATAACTTGAAAAGGGGGCAAGGAAGAGAGTTACAGACCCCCTAACATTTGAAAGGGGGTCAAAGAAGGACAGAAAAGTACAAAAAAAACATTTATTAATTTTAAAAAAAATCGCGGGGTACGTGTACGGTAAGCTCACCGTACGCGTACGGTAAAAAAAAAAAAAAAAATGAAATGAAATGCAGATTTAAGTGTTTAGATATTAGGGGGCTCTAAAAAGAGCCGTTGTGTTTATTAAGTGATTTTTTAGTGGTACCTACAAGTAAGTACCGATGCAGAGTCTAAGGTTCAAGAGGAAGACTCTGTTCCCTTCATCATTGAAGTGTACACCATCTCCTCTATAAATGTCTTGCATGTCGTAACGCAAGTTGTTGTGGTAAATGGAACCCATACCATAGTCACGGAGGAAAGCAGAAACAGATTTGTTGACGTGCTTTCTTGCTTTGTCAATCTGTGGACAAAAATGATTGGACCAGTTCCATTTTTGCCTTTGGCATATGTTAGAAAACACAAAGGCAGTTTTAGGGAAAAGAGAAAACAGTTGTGCAAAGGTCTCCTTCATAAGCATTTCCAGACCTACCCCAGTCAAAGTGCCTAGGTCATTGCCACCACAGTGCACTATTATGAGGTCAGGGTGTTGGATTTGCATGAAGGATTTCACCAATGGCATCAATTGGTGCCACTTTAACCCTCTCTGACCAATCCATTTAATGTCTACATTTGGCAAAGCAAGGTCTCTCACCATACCTGTTTTCTCTGCATACTTTTCACTCCAGAAGACATAGCTGTGCCCTACAATCCACACTGTGAACATCTTCCAAGGAGATCTGGATGCACTCAGGAGGTGTAATTCAGTAGAATGGTAAAAAGAAATGAAAGACAGTTTGGAAATGGAGGCATACATATTTTTTTAAATAAAAAGAACTGATTAGCTGTTTCATACCATTCTACACTAAAAACTAGGCTGTGTGTGTCAATTTATAGAAGCATGATTTGTATTGGTAAAGAAAAATGTGTTACCAAAGAACAGTACTATGGATTTGCTGTTAGGTTTGAAAAGTTAAGAACTCTTGCACTTTGAAAATGAAACATTGTCTGCTGAACTTCTGACCTGACTCCACACAGCAGTGTTCCATGAGCTGTTGCTATGGTAGCAGGCAGAAGTCAAGTTGGGGGAAGAGTACTAGGCAGAAGTCAAGTTGGGGGAAGGGTACTTTTTGAAAAGGGTTGGTTTTCAACCAATAGAAATGTGTGATTATATTTGAAAAAAAGGGGGAAGCACTGAGATTTGAAACTAACATGTATATGTGTGGAAAAAGAGAGGGAAACATTGCCATTATCTGGTTCTGCTGAGAGGAGAGAGGTGTACAGAACAGAGATCCTGGCTCTGATAATCTGCTGTTTGAGTGCCACATTTCTTTCACAACTAACTAATTTTAAAGGTGAGTTAAGAGTTTGAGAGGGGATGTATATGGTAAATTAAGAAATGAATAATAGCATTGGAATTCCTTTTGTTGAAGTTGTGTTTATCATTTTGTGTTTTGGGAGAAATTTAAATGTGAGGAACATGTAAAATAATATGGACTATGTTTTCACCATAAATTAAGGTGTACTGGTATAAATAAGGAATACTTTTAGGGTTTGAGGTTCCAGTCAGGAATGGAAATACATTCAGCATCACTGAGGCTGGTTGCCCTTGCTGGAGTGTAGTCAGTCACCCAGGTTACAGATGTTGCTGGTCTCAGAAAGCTGTTTGGTATTGCTCTGGTGATTTTACATTTGCATTAGATGGAAAGGGGGAGCTATTTTTTTATGCAGAAGCAGACTCTTAGCACACAGCCAGCTGCTTATCCTGTGGAATCATGCACAGTATTCACAACCGAGTGGGGTTTGAGGTTGCAGTCAGTAATGCAAATACATTCAGCATCACTAAGGCTGGTTGCCCTTGCTAGAGTGTAGTCAGTCACCCAGGTTACACATGTTGCTGGTCTGAAAAAGCTGTTTGGACATGTGCTTTTTTAAGAATATGAAAAGTGGATTGAAAAAGTGTCAGACTGTAAAAGTACTTATCACTTGCCAAAAAAAAAGAGTAGTAAGTGTGCTTTCGAATTGGCAAAGAAATTTCGTTTTCTGACTAATATGAAAACATGACTCTGTGTGCAAAGAGGAATTACAGGCAGAGATTTATTGCGTATTGCTCTGGTAATTTTACAGTTGCATTAGATGGAAAGGGGGAGCTATTTTTTTATGCAGAAGCAGACTCTTAGCACACAGCCAGCTGCTTATCCTGTGGAATCATGCACAGTATTCACAACCGAGTGGGGTTTGAGGTTGCAGTCAGTAATGCAAATACATTCAGCATCACTAAGGCTGGTTGCCCTTGCTGAAGTGTAGTCAGTCACCCAGGTTACACATGTTGCTGGTCTCAAAAAGCTGTTTGGACATGTGCTTTTTTGAGAATATGAAAAGTGGATTCAAAATGTGTCAGATTGTAAAAGTACTTATCACTTGCCAAAAAAAAGAGTAGTAAGTGTGCTTTCAAATTGGCAAAGAAATTTCGTTTTCTGACTAATATGAAAACATGACTCTGTGTGCAAAGAGGAATTACAGGCAGAGATTTATTGCGTATTGCTCTGGTAATTTTACAGTTGCATTAGTAGGAAAGGGGGAACTATTTTTTTTGTGCAGAAGCAGACTCTTAGCACACAGCCAGCTGCTTATCCTGTGGAATCATGCACAGTATTCACAACCGAGTGGGGTTTGAGGTTGCAGTCAGTAATGCAAATACATTCAGCATTAGTAAGGCTGGTTGCCCTTGCTGGAGTGTAGTCAGTCACCCAGGTTACACATGTTGCTGGTCTCAGAAAGCTGTTTGGTATTGCTCTGGTAATTTTACAGTTGCATTAGATGGAAAGGTGGAGCTATTTTTTTTATGCAGAAGCAGACTCTTAGCACACAGCCAGCTGCTTATCCTGTGGAATCATGCACAGTATTCACAACCGAGTGGGGTTTGAGGTTGCAGTCAGTAATGCAAATACATTCAGCATCACTAAGGCTGGTTGCCCTTGCTGAAGTGTAGTCAGTCACCCAGGTTACACATGTTGCTGGTCTCAAAAAGCTGTTTGGACATGTGCTTTTTTGAGAATATGAAAAGTGGATTAGAAATGTGTCAGACTGTAAAAGTACTTATCAGTTGCCAAAAAAAGAGTAGTAAGTGTGCTTTCAAATTGGCAAAGAAAGTTCGTTTTCTGACTAATATGAAAACATGACTCTGTGTGCAAAGAGGAATTACAGGCAGAGATTTATTGCGTATTGCTCTGGTAATTTTACAGTTGCATTAGATGGAAAGGGGGAGCTATTTTTTTTTATGCAGAAGCAGACTCTTAGCACACAGCCAGCTGCTTATCCTGTGGAATCATGCACAGTATTCACAACCGAGTGGGGTTTGAGGTTGCAGTCAGTAATGCAAATACATTCAGCATCACTAAGGCTGGTTGCCCTTGCTGGAGTGTAGTCAGTCACCCAGGTTACACATGTTGCTGGTCTCAAAAAGCTGTTTGGACATGTGCTTTTTTGAGAATCAGAAAAGTGGATTAGAAATGTGTCAGATTGTAAAAGTACTTATCACTTGCCAAAAAAAAGAGTAGTAAGTGTGCTTTCAAATTGGCAAAGAAATTTCGTTTTCTGACTAATATGAAAACATGACTCTGTGTGCAAAGAGGAATTACAGGCAGAGATTTATTGCGTATTGCTCTGGTAATTTTACAGTTGCATTAGTAGGAAAGGGGAAACTATTTTTTTTGTGCAGAAGCAGACTCTTAGCACACAGCCAGCTGCTTATCCTGTGGAATCATGCACAGTATTCACAACCGAGTGGGGTTTGAGGTTGCAGTCAGTAATGCAAATACATTCAGCATTAGTAAGGCTGGTTGCCCTTGCTGGAGTGTAGTCAGTCACCCAGGTTACACATGTTGCTGGTCTCAGAAAGCTGTTTGGTATTGCTCTGGTAATTTTACAGTTGCATTAGATGGAAAGGGGGAGCTATTTTTTTTATGCAGAAGCAGACTCTTAGCACACAGCCAGCTGCTTATCCTGTGGAATCATGCACAGTATTCACAACCGAGTGGGGTTTGAGGTTGCAGTCAGTAATGCAAATACATTCAGCATCACTAAGGCTGGTTGCCCTTGCTGAAGTGTAGTCAGTCACCCAGGTTACACATGTTGCTGGTCTCAAAAAGCTGTTTGGACATGTGCTTTTTTGAGAATCTGAAAAGTGGATTAGAAATGTGTCAGACTGTAAAAATACTTATCAGTTGCCAAAAAAAGAGTAGTAAGTGTGCTTTCAAATTGGCAAAGAAAGTTCGTTTTCTGACTAATATGAAAACATGACTCTGTGTGCAAAGAGGAATTACAGGCAGAGATTTATTGCGTATTGCTCTGGTAATTTTACAGTTGCATTAGATGGAAAGGGGGAGCTATTTTTTTTATGCAGAAGCAGACTCTTAGCACACAGCCAGCTGCTTATCCTGTGGAATCATGCACAGTATTGACAACCGAGTGGGGTTTGAGGTTGCAGTCAGTAATGCAAATACATTCAGCATCACTAAGGCTGGTTGCCCTTGCTGGAGTGTAGTCAGTCACCCAGGTTACACATGTTGCTGGTCTCAAAAAGCTGTTTGGACATGTGCTTTTTTGAGAATCAGAAAAGTGGATTAGAAATGTGTCAGATTGTAAAAGTACTTATCACTTGCCAAAAAAAAGAGTAGTAAGTGTGCTTTCAAATTGGCAAAGAAATTTCGTTTTCTGACTAATATGAAAACATGACTCTGTGTGCAAAGAGGAATTACAGGCAGAGATTTATTGTGTATTGCTCTGGTAATTTTACAGTTGCATTAGTAGGAAAGGGGGAACTATTTTTTTTGTGCAGAAGCAGACTCTTAGCACACAGCCAGCTGCTTATCCTGTGGAATCATGCACAGTATTCACAACCGAGTGGGGTTTGAGATTGCAGTCAGTAATGCAAATACATTCAGCATCACTAAGGCTGGTTGCCCTTGCTGGAGTGTAGTCAGTCACCCAGGTTACAGATTTTTCTGGTCTGAAAAAGCTGTTTGGACATGTGCTTTTTTAAGAATATGAAAAGTGGATTCAAAATGTGTCAGACTGTAAAAGTACTTATCACTTGCCAAAAAAAAGAGTAGTAAGTGTGCTTTCAAATTGGCAAAGAAATTTCGTTTTCTGACTAATATGAAAACATGACTCGGTGTGCAAAGAGGAATTACAGGCAGAGATTTATTGCGTATTGCTCTGGTAATTTTACAGTTGCATTAGTAGGAAAGGGGGAGCTATTTTTTTTGTGCAGAAGCAGACTCTTAGCACACAGCCAGCTGCTTATCCTGTGGAATCATGCACAGTATTCACAACCGAGTGGGGTTTGAGGTTGCAGTCAGTAATGCAAATACATTCAGCATTACTAAGGCTGGTTGCCCTTGCTGGAGTGTAGTCAGTCACCCAGGTTACACATGTTGCTGGTCTCAAAAAGCTGTTTGGACATGTGCTTTTTTGAGAATCTGAAAAGTGGATTAGAAATGTGTCAGATTGTAAAAGTACTTATCACTTGCCAAAAAAAAGAGTAGTAATGGGCTTTCAAATTGGCAAAGAAATTTCGTTTTCTGACTAATATGAAAACATGACTCTGCGTGCAAAGAGGAATTACAGGCAGAGATTTTTTGCGTATTGCTCTGGTAATTTTACAGTTGCATTAGTAGGAAAGGGGGAACTATTTTTTTTATGCAGAAGCAGACTCTTAGCACACACCCAGCTGCTTATCCTGTGGAATCATGCACAGTATTCACAACCGAGTGGGGTTTGAGGTTGCAGTTAGTAATGCAAATACAATCAGCATCACTAAGGCTGGTTGCCCTTGCTGGAGTGTAGTCAGTCACCCAGGTTACAGATTTTTCTGGTCTGAAAAAGCTGTTTGGACATGTGCTTTTTTAAGAATATGAAAAGTGGATTCAAAATGTGTCAGACTGTAAAAGTACTTATCACTTGCCAAAAAAAAGAGTAGTAAGTGTGCTTTCAAATTGGCAAAGAAATTTCGCTTTCTGACTAATATGAAAACATGACTCGGTGTGCAAAGAGGAATTACAGGCAGAGATTTATTGCGTATTGCTCTGGAAATTTTACAGTTGCATTAGTAGGAAAGGGGGAGCTATTTTTTTTGTGCAGAAGCAGACTCTTAGCACAGAGCCAGCTGCTTATCCTGTGGAATCATGCACAGTATTCACAACCGAGTGGGGTTTGAGGTTGCAGTCAGTAATGCAAATACATTCAGCATTACTAAGGCTGGTTGCCCTTGCTGGAGTGTAGTCAGTCACCCAGGTTACACATGTTGCTGGTCTCAAAAAGCTGTTTGGACATGTGCTTTTTTGAGAATCTGAAAAGTGGATTAGAAATGTGTCAGATTGTAAAAGTACTTATCACTTGCCAAAAAAGCAGTAGGAAGTGTGCTTTCCAATTGGCAAAGAAATTTCGTTTTTTGCCTAATTTCAAACCATGACTCTGTGTGCACACAGGAATTGTTTTTAGATATTTAATTTGTGAAGGTGTTATTGTGATTTTCACTTGTAGGAAAGGGGTACTTAGTATTTTAAGATTTGAAAAGATCATAAAAATGTAGTAATATATTTAAATTAAATAAAGAATTTTTTTTTTAGTTTTTTTCAGGTATTGCTGAAGAGCAGTGAACAAAATTTAAGATGCCTACAAAATCCAGACAAAGGAAAAACCACAAAAAAATCTATATTTGAAGACAACTGGAGGACCTAAGTTAGCTGGAGATGCTCATGTTGGGAAAAAGAGAAAGTCTTCTGGTAAGCAGACAAAAGATTTTTTAAAGAACATCTTCAAAAAAAGGAAAAATGTACAAAATGTCTGTACTGGAAAGAATGTTTTAAATAGAAAAGAACAGGAAAAAATTGAGCATTTAGTTAATGCACATATACCTTCAGAAACAATAAAGATTAATTTAAACAGAAAAACAGCGTTTAAAGAGATACGTAGAAAAATGTTTCAGAGAAGAGTTATGTCCAATTTGATAAAGGATGTGAAGAAATATAAGCAAAAGGCTACATTTTATAAGAGAAAAAAAGAAATTGAAGCCATTGCAGCTAAGGCATTAGAATTAAAAAGGAAACTATTCATTTTAATTTTGAATAGGATGCGTACATTAGATAAAATGGTTAATGTACTGAAATCACAAACCAAAAGGAAAAGAGAAGTGAAAAGAACAAACTTTTGCAAAGTGTTTTTAGGAGAATGGATGCATAGTTCAAGTAGTGAACCTTTTTTTAATGAAGAGAGTTATTTTCAAAGTAATACTTTGCTGCATGCAGTTGACACCAGAGGTCATGCTTACGAAGTGAAAAATGGTTGTATAATGGAGAAGGAGAAAATGGTTCCAAGAGATGAGGTACAAGTGATGGCGGATGAGGCTATGGGGAGACGTCCTAAAGCCCCAGTGTACACTTGGAATTGTAGTAGTATTTGCACTGTGCGTCAGGAATCTATTGATAAATTTCGTGAGTTTCTAAGAGAATATAGTAAAAAAAGTGTAAAACAGAAGATTAAGGTGCTTCAAAGTCTAGATCCATGCAGAGTGAGAGAGAATACTGGTTTGCAGGGTCATTCTCTGGCTTGTCTATCTAGAAAAGTGTGTAAAAGTGTTTTTCATCATTTTAGGATGCTGGCTGTTCATCATACTGAAATGAGAAAGTTTGTGAGACGGTTGTATTTTGCTAAAAGTCCAGCAATAAAGTTAGATGAATTGAATAGGGCTCTGTTCCGTGGAACGGTTTCAGATGTAGAGAAGGTTATTGATGAAATTCAGTTTTGTTACTTTGGTCCAGAACAAGAAAGTGCAGAAAAGGACACAGTAAATGAGGAACAAGTGGAAGAGAATGTAGAACCCTCTGTAAGTAAGACATTTAATGATCACATAACAAAATTTGCAATAATCTCTAATGAAAGACCAAATATTACTTGTATTTGTTGCCGCAGAACTCATTATAGAAAACAAACCAGGAATGTTGATCTCTACAGAAAAAGTGAAAATGAAGATAATTATAAGTGGAAGGATTTTGCCACATATATATTTCTTGAAAATTGTTTTCAATTGGGTGAAGATCAGCGTATTTGTAAATACTGTTACAACAAGTTAGAAGAAAATAGAATGCCGACCAGAGCTGTACATAATAATTTAGAATTGGATGTTATTCCTGCCGAACTTTCTGAATTAAATACATATGAGTCTATACTTATTCAATGTGTTCATCCGTTCCAGACCATAGTACGTATGGAGCCCAAAACTGGTAAATTACCTCCTTCTGATTTACTGAGAGGTTTAAAAGGTAGAGTGGTGTATTTGCCCTTGGATTTGAAAAAAACTATGGAAACTATTGATGCAGATACTTTGGAAACTGAACCATTAGTTATTCTGGTTAATGGTGTACCTACAAAGAATAAGAAGATTTGGCAGGAGCTGGTAGATGTACTTAAAGTTCAAAGAGCAAATTTGTATTTGAAAAGGAATAACAAATGGTATGAATCAATTTATATAGAAGAAGAAGAAGAAGATTTACAAAAAGACACAGAAACACCAACTGGACAAATTGAAAAAGTGGACAAGTCAAAGGAAGAAGAAATTTATGAACATTTTAGCATACATCCTCTTCATTCAAAAGAAGTTATGGGAGACAATATTGATCTGTTTCAGATGAGGAAAGCAAAAGGAACTCCCGTGAGTGTATGGGAGGAGAGCTTGGAAGCTCGATGTTTTCCCCAGCTGTTTCCTACAGGAAAAGGAGGACGATACGATGAACGTCCAGAACAGATTCCAGCTTCTGAGTATCGGACTACAAGACTATATGCAGAAGATCCAAGATTTCGACAAAGTATTCCTTATTTATTCCATCTTTTATTTGAAAGCAACTTGTCTGCATTATCATATGCAGTAAATCACATTTTAAAAAGTGGAGTACATTTACAAAATGTGTCTGCTAAGGATTTTATGGAGAAAGTGCAGCACCGAGATGATCATTTGGAAACACAACTCATCAATCTGATGGCTTGTCAGCGTAGGACAAATGAATATTGGTACCGACGCCATGGTGAATTAAAATGCATGTTACGAAATTTAGGAACACCAACATGGTTCCTTACCCTAAGCTGTGCTGAGTACGCTTGGGATGATTTACTGGATTTTCTACGAGAGGCAAATTCAAACATTAAAACATCGAATACAAGACAGCTGGAGAACTGTGCTCATTGGATCCGGTTAATGTTTGCAGATATTTCAATCATAGATTTGAGGCTATGATGTCCTTCATCTGCAATAAAAAAAATGCGCCTCTTGGAGAAGTAGAGGATTTCTTTTGGAGAAAAGAGTACCAGGCAAGAGGTGCTCCTCATATTCATATGCTGTTGTGGATCAAGGATGCCCCAAAGTTTGGAACAGATACTGATGAAGCAGTGTTATCTTTCATTGAAGAATATGCAACATGTGCTATACCAAAAAGCACAGAAGAGAAAAAGCTAAAGGAGCAAGTTTTACGTTTCCAAAGTCATCGGTGTGGAAAATACTGTCGACGGAAATACAAGAGCAAAGATAAATACTACACTAAATGTCGATTTGGATTTCCTAGACCTGTTCTTTCAAATGGAAGAGTAAACAGTTTTATGTCATCTGTGAGACATACTATCACAAGAAAATCACCTAAGAATACCTACAACCTTAAAAGAAAAGAAGAATCAAAAAATATAAATGACTACAACCCAGTCATTTTATCCATGTGGAATGCTAACATGGATATACAGTATGTAGCTGACAATTCCATTGCTGTTGCTCGATATGTAACGTCTTACATTACTAAATCAGAAAAAACTGAAGTGAAGGAAATGTGGGAAGAGATTTCTCACGAGAAGACTGTCAGTAAGAAGCTGTACAGTTTCAGTTTAAAGATGTTATCGCATCGAGAAATTGGATCCTACGAATGTTCAGATAGGTTATCTTCTGCAAGTCTCTACTCGAAATCAAGAAGAATAATTTGGGCAAGTTTAGGCCTTGCAGCAATGAGAAATCGGGTACTGAAATCTGTTGGAGACATTGAATATTTGGCCGAGAATGACCCAGAAAGTACAGATATTTTGAAATCAAACATGTTGGACACATATTATCCCAAGAGAAGTCATCATCTGGAGAACATGTGTCTCTATGAAGTGCTGCAGAACTACATTTATTCACGGAAAGCTGCAGAAGACATCAACAATGGAAAATATAAAGTCATTGGTGAGGAAGGATGTTTGGTGAAGCAAACAAAAGGAAGTTTGATAAATCACAGGAAGCTGAGTTGTGACACTACTGACAAAAAGGAATTTTACTACTTGGCTCTTTTACAGCTATTTAAACCATGGCGTACAGAGGATGAACTACTGGGAGAATTTCAAAGCTATGAAGATTCATTTAATGCTTGCAAAGACAGCATACAATGCAGTACATTCACAACTTATGTGCAAATGTTAAATGAAGAAATTGAACAGGAAACTACAATTGCAGCTGGAGTAGCTAGAGACAGTTCTCAAGACAGCCAAAGTTCAGGAACACTCAGTCAAGATCCCCTAGGACAACCAATCGTTGAAAATGAAGCTGCAATAGCCATGAATGAAGTGGAAACGGCTATGAATCAAGCTCAAGAAGAATTTATAGACTTACCAAATTTGGAAAGACAACTGAATGAAGAGCAGCAACAAATTTATGAAGAAATCAGAAACAAAATTGATCACGGATTACTACATGAAAAAAAAGAGTGCTCATGCACATCATTTCATCCAATCAGGATGTATGTAAGCGGACAAGCTGGAACTGGAAAAAGTTTCCTAATAAAAGTCATCAGAAGCTACCTACAGCAAAAAACGGATTCTACTTTGTCTTGTGTGGTTACTGCTCCAACTGGGTTAGCAGCATATAACATAAAAGGAATCACCTTACATCGTTTGCTAATGTTACCAGTGGAGCATGAGAACAAAATACAATACCACAAGCTAACTGGAGAAGCATGCTTGGAAGTTTCAAGAGTATTGAAGAAGATGCAAGTTCTCATTATTGATGAGGTGAGCATGGTATCAAACTTAATGCTTGCCTTTGTGCATTTAAGAATGCAGCAAACTCTAAGGACAGACTATGACGTGTTTGAAGTGAAGGTAGAGGCATAATGATGTGGAATATAATATATTTATTTAAGACAAGTAATAACAGGTGAGAGCCAGGGAAGCGACGTCCTTCTCCAACAGCTCCGTAACATCAATGTTCCACATGGAACTTATCATTACAACACTCCATATTCTATGCACGTGCATTTAAAGGAATAAGAACACAACACATCCCCCCCCATACATAAAAGGAAAAAACAGGGAAAGGTAAAATAAAAGAGGAAGGGTGGTAAGGAAAAACAAGATGAATATAAACAAGAAATACAATATTACAAAGCATAGTCTTTCAGCCATCAGGGCACAACTCTTGTTCTCTTATCAAGTAACACATTAGTCTTATTCTGTGTAACACTTGCGTCCAAACTTGTAGAAGCATTGAGATTAGTTTGAACTTCACACTCATGACTACAACCTTCACCCACTCCCCCCTCAATACACAAAGGAGTGTAGGATTGCCTGGGTTCACCAGAAATAGTCGTCAACTCCTTACCAAGTTGAGACTGAATCTGGCTATTCTCAAAATGATCTTCTACCCAATCAAAATTGTTGATACATGAATCAGGAAAAACTTCTACACAATTTTGATCAGGGTTAAAGGCAATATTTTTAAGATTCCATACTCTACCATCCTCCAGTCTTACAGAATTCCTTAAAACTTCAGCAACTTTACAAGGTGGTTCAAAACGGCTCATACCCTTAGGAACCTTAAAAGGTTTCTTCACCCTCACCCAGTCTCCAACCTTGATAGAAACATCTTTAGTATTATGGTAAGAGTCATAGAATTCTCTGCTCTTCTCGTGACTGGACGTTAATCTATTCTTGACATCTACAGGAGACCAACATGCAATTTTTCCATCAAACAACCATCCAGGGTTAAACTTACATCTAGCTGTTCTGCCCCTCATCATGGTGAACGGGGACATGCCAGTGCTGTTCTGCACAGTAACTCTATATGACCAAACCGCCTTCTGTACCTGTACCTTCCAATCAAGTCCACTGTGCACAGAGGCCTGAATGATACCCTTGATCACCCTGTTAAATCTTTCAACAGTGCCGTTGCCACTAGGGTTATATAACGCCGTAGTCTTGTGTTTGACACCACATCTGTCGAAATACTCTTTAGCTAGTCTAGAAGTAAATTGGACACCATTGTCCGATAGCACACAAGCCGGCAAACCCTCCAACATGAATATTTTATCTAAAAATTTAAGTACTGTCTGAGTGTCAACCCTTTCCACAATCTTGACAATAGGCCATTTGGAAAAAAGGTCAATTGCCACCAAACCATATTCTCTAGCGTCTCCAACAGGTCCGAAAATATCCACCGCGATGGTGTTCCAAGGAAAGTTGGGAATTAAACCATCACTCATCTTGGGCTTTAAAGTCCTAAAAGTTTTGTCAGCAGACATGCAAACTGTACACTTTTTGACAAACTCCTCCACCTCCCCGTCAACTCCAGGCCACCAGAACATACCTTTGACAATAGACTTGGTTCTCATAATCCCAAAATGCCCCTCATGGCACAATTGCAGAATTTTCTTTCTTAAAGACATAGGTGGAACGATTCTATCCCCTCTAAACAACAAATCGTTTTCAGAGGACAACTCCATACGGATTTGCCAAAAGGCATCCAAACCAGGGATATTCTTCACTTTGGGCCAGCCCTTACAAATATACTCTAAAACATTTTTCAAAACAGGATCTTTCCCCTGTTCAGTCAACCACTCCGTTTTACTTATCGCAGGCTCACCACAATCATGTACCAAAGCCACACAGTATTCGCTCCAAGGATCATCTTCACACTCCTCCAAGGGAGGTGGAAGTCTCGACAGACAATCAGCAATGCGGTTGTCCCTACCCGGCAGATAAACCATTTTATAGATATATTCCTTCATCCGCATAGATAATCTAGCTAACCTTGCGGATGCACTTGAGATACCATCACATGATAAAATGCGGATCAATGGTTTATGGTCTGTACGAATGGTCACAGGTTTGCCCCAAACGAATGCTCGGAAATGCTCTAGCGCCCATGCACACGCTAAGGCTTCCCTCTCGATGATAGGGTACCTACTTTCAGCAGGGGAAAGAGCCCTAGATGCAAATAAAATTACCTTTTCCTTACCGTGCCCATTGTACTGTGACAACACAGCGCCCAAACCCTTGTCACTTGCGTCAGTTGTGAGCAAACAGTCCACATTGGGGTCAAAACTGGCAAGAGCATTTACTTTTTGTAACTCCTTCTTGATTAAATTAAACTCTTCCTCGCACAATTCACTCCAAATGAACTTAGAGTTCTTCTTCAATAGTGCACGCATATTGTAAACTTTTGCTGCGAAATTTTTTATGAACTTGGCACAGTACTCAGCCATGCCGAGGAATGCTCTCACCTCATCTTTTGAACCAGGTGCAGAGAACTTAACAATATTCTCCACTAAGGTAGGCTTGGATTCAACACCTTTTTCGCTTATGACATGCCCCAAATATGAAACACTTCTTTGGCTGAATTTGCATTTGGATAACTCTACAGTCAGACCAGCTGACTGCAAGGTTCCCAAAACTTGTTTCAATTTGGAATCATGACTTTCTTTATCTTTAGCTGCAACAAGAATATCATCCTGAAAAAATGAAACATACTCCATATCTCCAAACAATCTATGCATCAACCGCTGAAAAACAGCAGCGGCTGAGGCCAACCCAAAGGGCATACGCCTGAATTGATAACAACCAAACGGTGTTATAAACGCCGTGAGGTTCTTAGAGTTCGGATCCAACATCACCTGGTGGTAGGCGGCAGAAAGATCCACCGTGGAAAACCATGTAGCACCTTTCAAGGAAGATACCATTTCATTTATTCTCGGAAGGGGAAACTTTTCAACCACGATGTTATTGTTCAAGTGGTGCAAATCGATGCATAGACGGATTTTTCCGTTGGGTTTCCGGGCCACCACAATCGGAGAAATCCACTCAGATGTTTCCACTTCTTCAATAATGCCTTTGGCAAGCAGACCCTGGACTTCCTTTTTCACTTCCTCCCTTATAAGAATAGGTATTGGCCTCACCTTATGAACCTTGGGTTGTGCATCAGCCTTTAAAATTATCTTATGTTCAAACCCCTTCAGAACACCCAACTCTTTATTAAATACTTTGGGAAAACTTTCAGATAGTGTTTCCTCCATTCTACTACAGTCATCCAAAATCAAAACTTTGTCCTTAGAATTAGGATCCAGGATGATGTGTAATTTCTTCTGATCGAACCATCCTAATACAGATGGCCCAACCTTTGCCACATACAACTTTGCTCTTGTGGACCTGCCTTTAAATACAAAGGTAAGCCATCTAAAACCAATCATACCTATCCTGTTACCTGTAAAACTGATTGGGCACACATCTGATGGGTATAATTGCTCACCAATCTTATTTACAAACTTCCTTTGCCAAACCTCCTCATTTATGATCGTGTATGGGGAACCAGAGTCCGCATACACACTTATGGTTACCCCACCTAGGGATATATCACAAATTGGTTTCCCTTTAAGTGAGTCATCTGAAATGTTGATCACGTAGTTCCCTCTAACACTTTTTATGCAACATTCTTCTTCAGTTTCTAACTCATCCACACTCTCACTTTCATCTTCATACACACATTTTACGTTTGTGCGTCTACGACACATCTTGCTAAAGTGACCTAACAGTCCACAAATACCACATTTCTTTTTTAACGCAGGACATAGTCTACTAAATGCCAGATGTTCTTTACTGTCACATCTGTAACACCTCCTATCCTCCATATTCTTGTTCTGGACCCTTGCAGGTTGACCAGTCCATCTCCCTTGTTGTTGCTGTTGACGAAAGTTTCTATTTGAAGCTTGAATCTTACACACAGTTCCCGAGGTTTTGGAAACATCTTTCTCTGTCTCTTTCACCACCGTTGCACACCTCCCAGACATTTCTGACTTTCTCATGATGGCAACAACGTCATCAAGAGGTGCGTCACCGTTGACCCAAAGACGATCTTGCAAGGCAGAGTTGTTATTGTGCATTACCAATTGATCGCGTATGAGATCGTCATGTAAATTGTCAAATTTACAATCTATGGCTAGTTTTTTGAGGTCATCCATCCATTCATCTACAGTTTCCTCTTTGGTTTGTTTTCTCTGAAAGAACTTGTGTCTTATGACCCCAATGCACACCTTAGGTGCAAAGTATTTATCCATATTTTTTATCGCATTTTCGAATTCATCTAGATTGGAGTTATCGGACTTACTCATCCTTGAAAATGTCTTTAATCCTATGGGACCAAGAGAATGTAACAAAAGTCTCTTCTTTTGCTCAGCTTTCATTTTTTTGGTTTCATCAACAGCTTCCAAATAATTAATAAAGTATTCCTTCCATTCTATCCACTTTATATTGGGTTGGATACCTTTAACCCAAAATGGTTCAGGAGGACTAATAGAAAAATTCTGTTGTGCCATGTCTCTGTCTCTAACTACAGTACTTACACTGGAATCTCCTTCTTCCATGCACTGTGAAGTACAATTCAATTAGTAACAACCTTCTCCCGACTTCCTCACCTGTTATAATGTTCCACACACCACAAAAAAAACAATTTCTTTTTTTCTTTTTAAATTTCCATTACACCTACTGTGCTGTACGGAATGTGTACCTTAGAGATGTAGATATCGCTTGCGCCACACAGCCTTTGACGTTTATTCCAGAGAAAACTCGATCTTGTAATTTTTTTTTTTTTTTTTCAATCGATGTAACTCCTTCCGATCGATGTAAACACGGAATACAAGATGGCCGCCACGTTAGGGTCACGCTGCGTGACCTGCGTCTGACATCAATAGATGAGGGGATTGTGGAAGACGCGCTGACAGTGACGCGCGCAGTCCCCTTGGCAGTCAGCGCACGCAGTGGAATGGCGAGCGCACTTGAAAGAATGCAGGTAGGCGATAACGATTAACGGTTGCTCCGTTAATGTCGCTAAGCATAGAGCATGTTGCCAAAAGTTAACTAAGTAAAGCGCAGTCGTAGGCAGCGATTCCCATGCGAAGGGAGAAGAAGAGAAGACAAAAAAAAAAAATTATAACTCACAAAGTTTTTGTTTTCGTGCGCTTCCCTTCTTCTCTTCTTTCTTTTAAAAGATGGAGGTTCTTCTTATACACATCCAAGAGATAGTCAGTAAGGACAAACGCCAGTTTCCCTCGTCGCCAATTGAAGTGAAGGTAGAGGCATAATGATGTGGAATATAATATATTTATTTAAGACAAGTAATAACAGGTGAGAGCCAGGGAAGCGACGTCCTTCTCCAACAGCTCCGTAACATCAATGTTCCACATGGAACTTATCATTACAACACTCCATATTCTATGCACGTGCATTTAAAGGAATAAGAACACAACAGTGTTATTTGGTGGAAAACATGTCATAGTTTTTGGGGATCTTCTACAGCTTACTCCAGTTAAAGGACAACCAGTGTTTAATACTGTGACACATGAAGATACAAAGAAGTCATTGGGAAGCATCGGTAATGCAAATATTTGGTCCTTCTTTGAGTACAAGGAACTTACTACTAATATGAGACAAGCAAACGATGAAGAATATGGAAGTATTCTGAAAGATATCAGAATTGGACTACTCACTGAAGCTGGCACAAAAGCATTACAGAGTCGGTTGCTACATAATTTATTTCCAAAGGAAGAAATAGTTGCAGAGAAGATATACAAGAACATTGCAGAAAAGAAAAGTGTCATCTGCTTAATGCCAACTCTACGTGAATGCTCAATATTCAATGAGGAGCTTTTGAAATTGGAAAAGGAAGATATCAGGAAATTGGAAGCAGTGGACAAAATTCAGGATGGAAGAATTACTATCACATTAACAGGCAAACTGAAAAATAAATTGGATTCACTAGAGAAGAACATTTCCAAAACTGCTGGATTAGAAAAAAATCTGTATGTTTGCATGAACTGTAGAGTATTTTTAAGGAGAAATTTGGATGTTGAAAAAGGTTTAGTTAATGGAGCTATGGGAAGAGTTATGGGTTTTATTAATTATCAGAAAAAAGATGGAATTTAATGTTTAAAAATAAAATTTGATCAGATAGAAGAAGTTATAGACATTTGTCGTTGTACAGTTCGTTTTATGCTTGTGAAAGACTTATATGTACAAAGGAAACAGTTTCCGTTTTCTCTAGCATATGCTGTAACTATTCACAAGTCTCAAGGATTGACTGTAGATTGTGCATTTGTAAACATTGGTTCATCTGTGTTCAAAGAAGGTATGGCTTATGTAGCTTTGTCACGAGTGAAAACATTATCTGGTTTATTCATGATAGACTTTGATGATTCAAAAGTTAGTGCTGATGCAAATTGTGTAAAGGAGTACAATAGATTAAGAAGAACCTATTCTCCTCATTTAGGTCAGTATCCTGTGTTAGAGAAACGTGTAGTTTCTCGTAAAAGGAGAAATGAGAATATCTGTAATGAGGATGTAGAGAGGAGGAAAAAAAAGAGGAGTGATGTAATTGCAAGCAAAAAGAAAAAGGAAAATGAAGAAGAGGTTGTAGGATGTCATTTTGAAAATAGCTCTGGTGTCAACTGCTACGCTAATGTAGTGCTGAATGTTGCATTTTATCTGGAAAGTTTGCAAGAGCAGATAATAGTAAATCAGAGAAAAAGATTCTGTTCTGAGTTGAGTCTCCTTTTTCAAAAGCTGAGTAATGATAAAACTCAAATAGAAAGTGCTACTGAAATTAGAAAACTTTTAGATGTATGTTCAGGATGTACACAGTTTTCTCAAAATGTACAGCAAGACGCACAGGAATTCTTGTTGTATTTTCTTCAGGTACTGGAAGAAGAAGGTGTACACATTGAAAATTTGTTTGGTCTGTCTTATAAATGGGAACTTAGTTTTGAAAACTGTTTCAATACATGTGGCTCTAATGTTGATTCTGAAAGGTTTATTTATTTAACATTGCCAGAGAGTAAAACAGTCACTTTTGCTAAATTAGTTAAAGATGCTAATCATAGCATGCAATGCGGTGAGTGTAAATCTGACATGTTTTCAACGTTAATTTTAAAGGAATACGGACAGTATGTAATTTTAATGATGCAACGATGTAGAGCTGATGGTTCAAAATTGGATACTTTAATAAAGAAGTTTACAGGACAGCAAATATCAATTTCAGGAAAAACTTTTGTAACAGTTGCAATAATTTTCCATGAAGGACCTACTGTTACGTCTGGACATTACACAGTTTATCTTAAATGTGAAAAAGGCTGGACACTGTGTAATGATTCAAAATTGATTTTCAAGCAACGTTTGCCTTTTGATTTAGCAAATTCCTATCTAATCTTTCTGAAACCTACATTTTAGAGAGACTTGGCAAGATCTGTACAAAACAATTTTACCATTTTTTTGGATTACCATTGGAATTTTCAAATTTAAAGACTTTTAAAATTATCATTTGGCCTAAAGGAAAGGTAACCAATTGTATTGTGGACTTATATAATTCTTAATTAATGTTTCAGAAAACAACATTTTACAGAGAATCGGTAACATCTGTACAATTTACATTTTTGTATTTTATTGGATTACCGTTGGAAATTTAATCAAAAAAGATTTTTAAAATTACCATTTGGCCTAAAGGAAAGGTATCCAATTGTATTGTGGACTTAATTAAATCCTAATTAATCTTTCGGAAACCAAAATTTTAGAGAGAATCGGTAACATCTGTACAATTTAAATTTTGAAATTTTATTGGATTATCGTTGGAAATTTAATCAAAAAATAATTTCAAAAATTAACATTTGGCCTAAAAGAAAGGAAACTAGATGTATTGTGGATTTATTTGAGATATATTTTTTTTGAGATTATGCTTCTGTAAGAAAATTGTCAGACGGTATTTTTTAGAAATAGTTTTTGTTATTAGATGATATTTTTAATGAATAATATTTTGCATTTCGATAATGTTATGTTTAACTGAGAAGAGATTCTGGCCTTTTTTTAAACAATCTTTGAGATTGTCATTTTTTTTTTGCCCGCTGTTAAGTGATGAATGCAATTGCTTTCACGATTTATAGTGAAATGCAATATATTCTGAAAACAGCAAAAAAAAGGCAAAACATTGTTGTTTGAAAATATGTAAATATGTGTACTGTATTATAAAATGTTTTATTAAATATTAATACTTTTTTCGTTTTTTTCAGATTGAGAAAGAAAATTTTCGAAAACTTGAACCATTTTTATAGCAATTTAAATTAAATTTTAATTAATAAATATTTTTTTGAGTGGGTATGGTAAGTCAGAAATTTCATGGTCCCTTTTTTCCACTTCTCCACAATCACATTTTCAGTTTTTCATTGTAATGTCTCAAGGACCTTGTAATGTGATAATTGATTTTTAGTGTTTTAAAAAAAAAAAAAAAAAATTACGCGTACAGTAGTAAAAAAATCAAAAAAAAGTTTAAAAAAATATATATAAAAAAGTTGAAAGGTAAGGTTGGCTCTTAAAAGAGCCGTTGTGTTCGTACAGGGACAGAGGAAAGAAAGAATGGGAATATTAGTCGGTAGGACAAATGTGCTGGTCTATTTTATTGTTAACTAGGGCAACACTGGTCTCCCTATGACAAATTAGACCATGACAAGTGGCGCACCGCATTGTAACCCTCGCAAACCGATGGTTAGTTTCCAGAGGACCAGAAAAAGGAGATGCTCCCCCCACAGATGAAGGGCTCAGCTGACCTGCCGAAGATGGACTCGGCCCTGCAGATGATGGACCAGGCTGAGCTGCTGTGGATGTGCTTGGTTGACTTACTGAAGGGTTTCCTCCAGTATGTCGAGCATATGTCCTACCGTGTACATCATGAAGGTGTCTCAACATAGTGTGATTCCCGAAGGAATACTTCTTGTTAGGATTCCCTCTTGAAAGTACACGGTCACAAAGCTTACAAGTCACTAAAGGTGCATTTACCTTTTTCTTGCCCTCTGGAAAAGAAAAATACTCCCATATGAAAGAGCTCTTTTGTTTCCTCCTTCTCTGCCTCAAGGTAGTGCTGCTAGCCTCACTCTCTGAAGAGGTCTGCTGTTCTGCCATCGTATCACAAAGACAACTCAGCTCCTTCTCCTAAGGGATCACAAGCAGAAATGAGGGGAATGGGTGTGGTGTAGGAGAGTTCTAGAACTGAAAGTAGTAAAAACCAATCGAAAGTGTTGTTTCTTGATCACATGACCCAACGTGCGCGTACGTTACGCTTACGGTGCGCTTACGGAGCGCTTACGGTAGAAGTACGCATGCGCGTAAAAAAGACACGCGCACGCGCGCATGCGCAAAACAGGCACGCCCCTTCACTTCCGCGTAACATGCGCGTGCAGCGTACGCATTACGCGCCGCATGCGCGTGACGCACGTCTACGCAAATTGCGTAACTGTACGCAAACAGCGTAGAAATCTAACGTACTAAAAGCAAGATGTGCGCGTACGGTAAGCGCACGTTAAAAAAATACTAAAAAAAAAAACTATGTTATACTACTAAATCTTACCTGTTTAGTTTAAAAAAAAAGGTAAAAATAAAAAATAAATTGTAGAATTTTTAAAATTTAACCATAGTCTTTAAAGAGGATATAAATTTAAAATAAAGATATGTAAAAAACATTGCAAAAAAAAACAACAAAAAAAGGAAAATATAAGAATTAGCATTTAAAAAACCTTGCAAATTCACTGAAAAAACCATGGGTTTCACACATGTTATAGTTAGGAATTAGCATTTAAAAAACCTTAGAAATTCAATGAAAAAACCAAAGGTTTCACACATGTTATAGTTAGCTGGACATTTCACTTGTAAAAAACCAATGAAATTCCCCCGTTATAGTTAGTGCAGGCAACTATAACTCACGCGACCGCAATCCTCTGCTGATGACGTCAGATATTACATCACTGTATTTAGACACTTATTTACCCATGTCTTCTTTCATTAATTTGTAGCTATACATATATTACAAATATATTTTTTTCAGAAAGACACATATGTCATCAGTGATGTAATATCTGACGTCATCAGCAGAGGATTGCGGTCGCGTGAGTTATAGTTGCCTGCACTAACTATAACGGGGTTTTTCACGCGTGAAATGTCCAGCTAACTATAACATGTGTGAAACCTATGGTTTTTTAAGTGAATTTGCAAGGTTTTTTAAATGCTAATTCCTAACTATAACGTGTGTGAAACCTACGGTTTTTTCAGTGAATTTGTATGGTTTTTTAAAGTTATGTATTTATTTTATTTTTTAAGGTTTTTCACCGTGCGCGTACCGTACGCGCACGGTGCGCTTCCCGCACCGTGCGCGCATGCGGCAGTTCGCAGAATTTTTCCGTTACTACCGTATGCGCACGCTATGCATACTCCGCGATTTTTCACAAAAAAATTAAAGGAAATTTTGGCCCTTGGGGGTCCTTCTGGGACCCCCTGACTAAGGCTAGGGGGTCAGGAACTGTCCACCCTGCCCCCTTTTCACGTTCTCCACCTTTGTTTTTCACCTCCTCAGACTGTGAGAGACAAAATGGCGGCCGACACTTCCTGGTTTTGACCGATTCGAATGTTTACTAAGATCTAACAACCAATCAGAATCGCGCTCGCGCACGGCAGAGCTTACAGATATATATTATTCAAAATAGAATGTTGCGGATTTCCTATGGAAACACGGTCCTAACTATAACTATCTACTGGCGACCGCCAGTAGATAATATATATATATATATATATATATATATAGATGAGACGTTATAGTTAGGAATTAGCATTTAAAAAACCTCAGAAATTCACTGAAAAAACCATAGGTTTCAGGGGTGTTATAGTTAGCTGGACTTTTCACTTGTACAAAACCATTGAAATTCCCCCGTTATAGTTAGTTCAGCTAACTATAACTCGCGCGCCCGCAATGCACTGCTGATGACGTCACATATTACATCACTCATGACATGGTCAGTGACATCACTCATGACAACACTGATGACATCTCAAATGACATCACTGATGACATCACTGATGACATCATCCTTGTGATAGAGTGGCAGACCTCCTCTCACCCTAATATAACCTTTGATACACACATTCAAAAATAGAGACTAAAATTTTCAAAACAATGGACATACCAATACCAGTTACAACAACCTCTTCAGTAATTCTAAGATCCACATACATATCCACTCATTCACCAACAGTCCTATACAGTCACTCATACATGTACTCACTCATCATATGTACTCATACACCTATACATCCTGTTACACAATGCCACTCATCCATAGAGTTACTCACACACATAGTCACTCATGCTAATAAATAATCAAACATACATTTACTTGCATATACAGTTATACACACACCACCACACTTACTTCTACGGAAACTTACACATACTTAGTCTTTTAAACAATCACTTATAGAAACCCATACTTATTCATAGAGGAACTCTTTCAATCTCTCACTCTCACATATACTCGCTTATATACACCAATAGTCACATATACTAGTTTAAAACATATGTAGTTACTCATAAAGACACTATTGAGACAGTCATTCACTCACTAACACACCCATACACTCACTCATCCACCCATAGAGTCCTGCACACATGCTGTCTTCAACACATACAAAGAGTGAGTCACTCATTCATGCACCTATGCACTACGTAATACCCCCACTGAACCATGCAGACACTCAGACTGATACTCATAAAACCAACTAATAACCTATATAGACACCCATGTAGCTACTCACCAACCCATGCAGCCACTTATACACAAAGTGAGAGACTGATACAGATATTTACATATTAAAACATTACTCACTAAGCCATGTATTCACTATGATACACTTAATCAGTCAGTTACACAATCAATTTTTCAAAAACAAATCATCCATTTAGACACTTATATACCCATTTATTCTTCCATCGACCTTGAGATATACATATATAAAACATACTTAATTGTCAGAAAAACACACATTCACTGGATGATGTCATCAGTGATGTCATCAGTGATGTCATTTGAGATGTCATCAGTGATGTCATGAGTGATGTCACTGACCATGTCATGAGTGATGTAATATGTGACGTCATCAGCAGTGCATTGCGGGCGCGCGAGTTATAGTTAGCTGAACTAACTATAACGGGGGAATTTCATTGGTTTTTTATGAGTGAAATGTCCAGCTAACTATAACATGTGTGAAACCTTTGGTTTTTTCATTGAATTTCTAAGGTTTTTTAAATGCTAATTCCTAACTATACCGTGTGTGAAACCCATGGTTTTTTCAGTGAATATATATACACATACATATATATAAATGCATATACATATATGTGCATATGTGTGCGTGTAGAGAGAGGTAGAGTAGTAGAGGTGTAGAGGTAGAGAGGTAGAGGTAGAGAGGTAGAGGTAGAGAGGTAGAGAGTAGTAGAGAGGTAGAGAGTAGTACAGAGAGAGGTAGAGAAAGGGAGAGAGGTAGAGAGTAGAGAATGAGTAATAGAGAGTAGAGAGAGAGTAGTAGAGAGTAGTAGAGAGAGTAGCAGAGAGTGAGTAGGAGAGAGTAGTAGAGTGAGTAGTAGAGAGTGAGTAGTAGAGAGTAGTAGAGAGTGAGTAGTAGAGGGAGTAGTAGAGAGTAGTAGAGAGTGAGTAGTAGAGAGTAGTAGAGAGTGAGTATTAGAGAGTGAGTAGTAGAGAGTAGTAGAGAGTGAGTAGTGAGACTGAGTAGCAGAGAGAGAGTAGTAGAGAATGAGTAGTAGAGAATGAGTAGTAGAGAATGAGTAGTAGAGTGAGTAGTAGAGAGTAGTAGAGAGAGTAGTAGAGAGTGAGTAGTAGAGAGTAGTAGAGAGTGAGTAGTAGAGAGTAGTAGAGTAGTAGAGAGAGAGTATTAGAGAGTGAGTAGTAGAGAGTGAGTAGTAGAGAGTGAGTAGTAGAGAGAGAGTAGTAGAGAGTGAGTAGTAGAGAGTGAGTAGTAGAGAGTGAGTAGTAGAGTAGTACAGAGTGAGTAGTAGAGAGTGATTAGTAGAGAGTAGTGGAGTAGTAGAGAGTGAGTAGTAGAGAGTAGTAGAGAGTGAGTAGTAGAGTGAGTAGTAGGGAGTAGTAGAGAGTGAGTAGTAGAGTGAGTAGTAGAGTGAGTAGTAGAGAGCAAGTAGTAGAGAGTGTGTGGTAGAGAGAGAGTAGTATAGAGTAGTAGAGAGTGAGTAGTAGAGAGTGAGTAGTGGAGAGAATAGTAGAGTAGTAGAGAGTAGTAGAGTAGTAGAGAGTGAGTAGTAGAGAGTGAGTAGTAGAGAGTGAGTAGCAGAGAGAGTAGTAGAGAATAGTAGAGTGAGTAGTAGAGAGTGAGTAGTAGAGAGAGAGTAGTAGAGAGTGAGTGGTAGAGAGTAGTAGAGTGAATAGTAGAGTGAGTAGTTGAAAGTGAGTAGTAGAGAGTAGTAGAGAATAGTAGAGTCATAGAGAGTGAGTAGTAGAGAGTGAGTAGTAGAGAGTAGTTGAGTGAGTAGTAGAGAGGGAGTAGTAGAGAGGGAGTAGTAGAGAGAGAGTAGTAGAGAGAGAGTAGTAGAGATTGAGTAGTAGAGTAGTAGAGAGTGAGTGGTAGAGAGTAGTAGAGGGTGAGTAGTAGAGAGTGAGTAGTAGAGAGTAGTAGTAGAGAGTAGTCGAGTAGTAGAGAGTAGTAGAAAGTGAGTAGTAGAGAGTGAGCAGTAGAAAGTAGTAGCGAGTAAGTAGTAGAGAGTGAGTAGTTTAATTTAAAAGGAACACAATGAGGAGGTTCATTTTGCCATAGAAATTATGATTAGTGAGGAAAAAAGAAAAATTAGGGCACATTTTGAGTGACTTCTCAAATCCTCTTCTAGTTCATTAAAAAATTCTGACATGCAGACTGAAACATGCACTTTCAATACCAGCAGCAGACTTCCCTGGTGAGCAGTAGCTTTACTACAGTGATCTAATGAGCAACTAGAGTGCTACCATTTAGAATTTATGTAAAATATGTGACACATCTGAATGCCTTCTTGATGGAATCAAAGTAAACAAGCATCGAAAATCAAATACCTCTCGCCCTCGTTTAAGTTAAAGCAATTCTGTTTGTAATTAGGTGGCTTTTTAGCTTTGCTTGTATTAGAGTTTTTCAAACTTTCATGTACATACCATGCATATGTATGCATATATGTATATGTATATGTTTGCATGAATTTATATTTATATAGATATGCAGATTATATTTATATGTTTATATATATATATACACATACATATATATAAATGCATATGCATATATATGCATATATGTATGTGCATATGTGTGCATGTACAGAGAGGTAGAGGTGTAGAGGTGTATAGGTAGAGGTGTAGAGGTAGAGAGGTAGAGATAGAGAGTAGTAGAGAGAGAGGTAGAGAGGTAGAGAGTAGAGAGCGAGTAATAGAGAGTAGAGAGTGAGTAGTAGAGAGTAGTAGAGAGTAGTAGAGAAAGTATGAGAGAGTGAGTAGTAGAGAGTAGTAGAGTGAGTAGTAGTGAGTAGTAGAGAGTGATTATTAGAGAGTGAGTAGTAGAGAGTAGTAGAGAGTGAGTAGTAGAGAGTAGTAGAGAGTGAGTAGTAGAGAGTGAGTAGTAGAGAGTAGTAGAGAGTGAGTAGCAGAGTGAGTAGAGAGTAGTAGAGAGAGAGTAGTAAAGAGTGCGTAGTAGAGAGTAGTAGAGAGTGAGTAGTAGAGAGTGGTAGAGAGAGTAGTAGAGAGTGAGTAGTAGAGAGTAGTAGAGAGTAGTAGAGAGTGAGTAGTAGAGAGTGAGTAGTAGAGAGAGTAGTGGAGAGTGAGAAGTAGAGAGAGTAGTAGGGTAGTAGAGAGTGAGTAGTACAGTGAGTAGTAGAGAGTAGTTGAGAGCGAGTAGTAGAGAATCAGTAGTGGAGAGTGAGCAGTAGAGAGTAGTACAGAGTGAGTAGTACAGAGTGAGTAGTAGAGAGTAGTACAGAGTGAGTAGGAGAGAGTAGTAGAGTGAGTAGTAGAGCGTGAGTAGTAGAGAGAGAGTAGTAGAGAGTGAGTAGTAGAGTAGTAGAGAGTGAGTGGTAGAGAGTAGGAGAGAGTAGTAGAGAGTGAGTAGTAGAGAGTAGTAGAGAGTGAGTAGTAGAGAGTAGTAGAGAGTGAGTAGTAGAGAGTGAGTAGTAGAGAGAGAGTAGTAGAGAGTAGTAGAGTAGTAGAGCGTGAGTAGTAGAGAGTGAGTAGTAGAGAGTAGTGGAGTAGTAGAGAGTGAGTAGTAGAGAGTAGTAGAGAGTGAGTATTATAGTGAGTTCTAGAGAGTAGTAGAGAGCGAGTAGCAGAGAGCAAGTAGTAGAGAGTGTGTAGTAGAGAGTGAGTAGTAGAGAGTGAGTAGTAGAGAGAGTAGTGGAGAGTGAGAAGTAGAGAGAGAAGTAGAGTAGTAGAGAGTGAGTTGTAGAGTGAGTAGTAGAGAGTAGTTGAGAGTGAGTAGTAGATAATCAGTAGTGGAGAGTGAGCAGTAGAGAGTAGTAGAGAGTGAGTAGTACAGAGTGAGTAGTACAGAGTAGTACAGAGTGAGTAGGAGAGAGTAGTATAGTGAGTAGTAGAGAGTGAGTAGTAGAGAGAGAGTAGTAGAGAGTGAGTAGTAGAGTAGTAGAGAGTGAGTGGTAGAGAGTAGGAGAGAGTAGTAGAGTGAGTAGTAGAGAATAGTAGAGAGTGAGTAGTAGAGCAAGTAGTAGAGAGTAGTAGAGTAGTAGAGAGTGAGTAGTAGAGAGTGAGTAGCAGAGAGAGTAGTAGAGAGTAGTAGAGAGTGAGCAGTAGAGAGTGAGTAGTAGAGAGTAGTAGAGAGCGAGTACTAGAGAGTGAGTAGTGGAGAGTGAGTAGTAGAGATCGAGTAGTAGAGAGTGAGAAGTAGAGAGTGAATAGTAGAGAGTGAGTAGTAGAGAGAGAGTAGTAGAGAGTGAGTAGTAGAGAGTAGTAGAGTGAGTAGTAGAGAGTGAGTAGTAGAGAGAGAGAGTAGTAGAGAGTGAGTAGTAGAGAGAGAGTAGTAGAGTAGTAGAGAGTGAGTGCTAGTGAGCAGCAGAGAGTAGAAGAGTGAGTAGTAGAGAGTGAGTAGTAGAGAGTGAATAGTAGAGAGTAGTAGTAGAGAGTAGAAGAGAGAGAGAGTGTAGTAGAGAGTGAGTAGTAGAGAGTAGTAGCGAGTGAGTAGTAGAGAGTAGTAGAGAGTGAGTAGTAGAGTAGTAGAGAGTGAGTGGTAGAGAGTAGTAGAAAGTAGTAGAGTGAGTAATAGAGAGTGAGTAGTAGAGAGTGAATAGTAGAGAGTAGTAGAGAGTGAGTAGTAGATAGTAGTAGAGCGTGAGTAGTAGAGAGTGAGCAGTAGAGAGTGAGTAGTAGAGAGTAGTAGCGAGTGAGTAGTAGAGAGTGAGTAGTAGAGTAGTAGAGAGTGAGTAGTTGAGAGTGAGTAGTAGAGAGTGAGTAGTAGAGAGTAGTAGAGTAGTAGAGAGTGAGTAGTAGAGAGTAGTAGAGAGTGAGTAGTAGAGAGTAGTAGAGAGTGAGTAGTAGAGAGAGAGTAGTAGATAGTAGTAAAGAGTCAGTAGTTGAGTAGTAGAGAGTAGTCAGTCAGTCTCAGTCAATGTCAGTCAGTCAGTGTCAGTCAATCTGTCAGTGTCAGTCAATCAGTGTCAGTCAGTGTCAGTCAATCAGTGTCAGTCAGTCAGTGTCAGTCAATCAATGTCAGTCAGTGTCAGTCAGTCATTGTCAGTCAGTCAGTGTCAGTCAGTCAGATTCAGCTAGAGCAGCTCTGCTGACCTGGTTCTCTGGCTCTAAAGCAGCTCTGCTGACCTGGTTCTCTCTCTCTAAAGCAGCTCTGCTGACCTGGTTTCTCTGGCTCTACAGCAGGTCTGGTAACCTGGTTCTCTGGCTCTAGAGCAGCTCTGCTGACCTAGTTCTTATGCTACAGAGCAGCTCTGCTGATCTAGTTCTCTGGCTCTACAACAGCTCTGCAGACCTGGTTCTCTGGCTCTAAAGCAGCTCAGTTGACCCAGTTCTATGGCTCTGAAGCAGTTCTGCTGACATGGTTCTCTGGCTCTATAGAAGCTCTGCTGACCTGGTTCTCTCCCTCTAAAGCAGCTCTACTGACCTGGTTTCTCTGGCTCTGCAGCAGCTCTGCTGACCTGGTTCTCTGGCTCTAGAGCAGCTCTGTTGACCTGGTTCTTAGGCTCTAGAGCAGCTCTACTGACCTGGTTCTCTGGCTCTAAAGCAGCTCTGCTGACCTGGTTCTATGGCTCTAAAGCAGCTCTGCTGATTTGGTTCTCTGGCTCTAGAGTAGCTCTGCTGACCTGGTTCTCTGGCTCTAAAGCAGCTCTGCTAACCTGGTTCCCTGGCTCTAAAGCAGCTCTGCTGGCCTGGTTCTCTGGCTCTAAAGCAGCTCTGCTGACGTGGTTCTCTCCCTCTAAAGCAGCTCTGCTGACCTGTTTTCTCTGGCTCTACAGCAGCTCTGCTGACCTGGTTCTCTGACTCTAGAGCAGCTCTGCTGACCTAGTTCTTAGGCTCTAGAGCAGCTCTGCTGACCTGGTTCTCTGGCTCTACAGCAGCTCTGCTGACCTGGTTTTCTGCACTCACGACGCACGCACCCGACTTCGCAAAAATATATTAAAAAATAATATAAGTTTCTTATAAGTACAAATATATTATTTTGATGAATATCTTACATAATCTCTTGCCTTAATATGTATATTAAAGACACATACATATAATTTTGGAACCTACATTTTTTTTGTGGGAGTCGCGCACCCAGCGCGCCCCAGCACGTATATGATGTCACGCGGGACCCGCAAGTGCGCAAACATCTCATACCGTAATGCGCATGTGACGCGAATGCGCGGGAGCAGGAGTCGCAGACTGGTCGCATACCAATCGCGCATATCACGTGATATTAAATGTATATGATGTAACTGAAAAACACGCAGCCGTCGCACACCATACGCGGATCCTTCAAGACTTTTCTAAAATGGCGGCTAGAATGTGCGCACCCACTGTGATGTGTAGACTTTGAGTGCGCGACTGCGAAAAAAATTGGAATTTTTTTTTTAAAGAAAATGATATAAATATATTAAAATAAAAAATGAAAACAAGAAAATTAATCAATATTTCAGTTTTAATTAAAAAATGTTTTTTGCAATTTTCAGAAAAATATATAATGTTATTTAATGAATAAAATATTTATAAATAAACAGTTAAAAAACTGTAGAAAATCAGTACAAAAAAATAGATATAACTGCTATCACACTTAAAAGTTAGCATTTAAAAAACCTTTGAAATTCACTGAAAAAAAACATAGGTTTCAGAGACGGTATAGTTAGAAATTAGCATTTAAAAAACCTTAGAAATTCACAGAAAAAACCATGGGTTTCAGGGGTGTTATAGTTAGCTGCCCATTTCACTCGTACAAAACCATCGAAATTCCTCCGTTATAGTCAGTTCTGCTAACTATAACTCACGCTCCCGCAATGCACTGCTGATGATGTCACAAATTGCATCGTTCATGACATGGTCAGTGACATCACTGATGACATCACTGATGACATCTCAAATGACATCACTGATGACATCATCCACTTGACAATCCGATACACCACATCATACACTAGTATAACCTTTCATCACTCACTGTAAAATACAGAGTACCATATTTGAAACCATTGACACACCAATACCAGTTACTACATACCCACTCACTGATTCCTAAGTCTACACACACAACTACCCATTCAACAACAGAATCATCTATACATGCAGTCATTAATTAATTGAACAATATCAAATGCACTTATACACATATATAGACATTGACACATCAGCAGTCATCTTAGTCGGTTATGCAGTCATCCTACTCGCTCATGAAAAAAATGTATCGCACTTAAATTTACTCACACAATTATCCAACGACACCTCATTTATTCAAACACATAGTAACTCATCGTTAATATGTTAAAAAAGCACCATTACAATTATACACTCATTCATATATTTACTCTCACAATCACTGACTCTTACACAAACTTATTTATATACACCAACTCTCACATACAATGCCTTTTATTTTTTTACTTTGTTGAAGATGTACAACTAAAACATATATTCGCTCACCAACACACAAATAAATACACTCAGTCACCCAAACAACTGTTTCCACATGCACTATTAAACCCATACACCTAGTCAATCAACCCTTCACACATCTATCCATAGAGTTACACACACCCCATCCAACCACACACAAACTCAGTGTCCCATACAAATACCCACCCAACTAATCAATAACTAATATACACACTCATGTAGTTAGTGACCAACTGAGGCAGCATGTTATACAACAACAGAGACAGTGCTGCACACATTCACATAGTTTAGTTACTAATCCATGTATTAAGAGAGACGCTTTTAATTACTCACTTAAAAAGACAGTCAGACAGCTACTAAATCTTCCATCCAGACAGTTATATATCCACTCAATCTTCAATACAGATTGGTATATATATAATACATATTTAAATTTCAAACTAAACCACATTCAGTGGATGATGTCATCAGTGATGTCATCAGTGATGTCATTTGAGATGTCATCAGTGATGTCATCAGGGATGTCACTGACCATGTCATGAATGATGCAATATGTGACATCATCAGCAGTGCATTGCGGGCGCGTGAGTTATAGTTAGCAGAACTAACTATAACGGAGGAATTTCTATGGTTTTGTACGAGTGAAATGGGCAGCTAACTATAACACCCCTGAAACCCATGGTTTTTTCTGTGAATTTCTAAGGTTTTTTAAATGCTAATTTCTAACTATAACGTCTCTGAAACCTATGTTTTTTTCAGTGAATATATATATACATATGTATACCATTACTTACCTTATATCCATATATATACCATTGCTTACCTTTACCACTTTTACCAAGTCTATGCCTTTACCACGCATGCCTTTGCGTTGTAATGGCATGCATGGTAAAGGCATATGCATGGTAAAAGTGTGCATTGTAACGGTAACATGTTGTAACAGCACTTGCGTTGTTACAACCGGCATTGTAATGGCATGCGTTGTGTTGGCATGTGATGTAACGTCATATGTTCTGGAAAAACACTCTGGAGAATAGCTATGCTTCTATCATGGGGAACCCTGAAAGGCTGGGGCTCTGGGGTACAGTACATTATGCACATGGCCGAAATGCTCAATCTGCATAGGACCTGTGAATTGAGGTATAAAAAGAACAACCAATAGCATTACCATGTCCCATGCATGTATAGGTAATGTGTAAGTGCAAGTCACGAAAGCAAATACAGCACTAACAGCATTTCTCACCCATTTAGATAAAGTAGCTGTAAGGTACACACTGGAAAATGGACATGATATTTCCATACAAAATTCCACAAAGGTATGCCAATTTAACACCTTACATGTATCGATAAACATATAGATGCCTTCAACACTTCCAACATCAACCTAAGCAGAAGTCCAACCTAAATAATGTTGACAATGGCCAGGTCAAGCTGAAATACTTACCACATACCATGTCACCCATTGCACTGTCTGCCCGTTTGTTTTTTATCCCACACAGACATCCATCCAACATTTCCCCTTGCACTGTGTAAGCCCAGCACTGGGCCCATGGGTCACATTATACTAACCACATCAACTGCATCAGCAATCAGGGATGAAACAAACACAACTGTAGTTGCACATCACTAACAATACAATAAAATCAAATTATTAGAAACGTAATAGCAGGACCAATGTCTGCAAAAATGTTTAATGAATGCAATTTTATGAACCATAATGTCCAACAAAGGCCAATGGCCAATCCATGTATAATTCATGTGCAACAGCACAGTGCTGTGTCAACAAACTTGCGCTTTCTGTCTCTTCCAGGAAACCTCCTCACAAAGGGGCATCCATGGGGCATAAGAGGCACCTCGAAGATGGTATTGGGGTGGGGGGGGGGGCTGCTGTAAAGGGAGGGGTGGGTTTAGTTTTGGGAGGGGTCTTCTAGAATTATTTAGGTTTTGGGATGGGTTCAGTGTGGTGGTGATCTCGTTTCTCTGTAGTGGAGTTGGATGTGGAAGGGGTTGGTTGGCCTTTGGAAGGATTTTTTTGCATTTGGGCTGGCTTCAGTGGAGTAGGGATTGGTTTCTCAGGGGTCTAGTGGGCTGTGGAAGGGATGTGTTGGGCTTTGAAACAGCTTTTTTAGTCTTTTTTGTTTTTGGGCATGGTTCAGTGGGGTGGGAATCCAGTTTCTCTGGGATGGAGTGGGATGTGAAAGGGATGGGTTGGGCTTTGGGAGGGATGATCTTTGAGACTTTAGGAGGGGTGGGATAAGGTGTCACCGGGCTGAGGGCAAGGGCAAACAGCACATCTTCATAGGGAAAACAGGTAGGATTTGTGGGATGGAGTTCGGTTTGGGAGGAAGGGGGAGTGGAAGTGTGAGCTGTGTGTGCAAACTGAACTGTGTGTTTCGTGGGTGTCTGTTGTGTGGGTGACTGTGAGTGATTGCATTTTTTGCCTGTGTGTGCTGTATGTGTTAAGGTGTGTAAGATCACCGTGGCCTGCTGCATGAACATTGCCCTGCGGCGGAACATCCATTACATCTCAGAGGTTGCAGCCATGAAGAGCCACTCAGTGAGAAACCTGAAATGCCAGATAATGCTGATGTTAGTGGTGAAGAGGATGGAATGGACTTGGGTCAAGATATCATCCAAAACCTCTTCTCCTGAGTGTAAGTATTGTGTGAGATGTGATGACTTTGACTAATATTGCAACTGCTGTTGTGATGTTGTGAGGATGTTAATGTTACATGCTAGGAATATCTGGCTCTGGCAAGATCTGGGGAAAGGTGTTTGTTTAGTAAGTGTAGCTTTGTTTAGCTGTACATTTTATCCAGGAGTTGACAATGTGATCTGTGTCATATGTATAGTTTCCAAGCTAATCCCTCTCTGTGTTGGTCTGTTGTAGGTTCCTTCACCATGGCATCTTCATTTGGACATTTAACAGTTGTGGTATTAGCAGGTATATGATACTGTTCGGTTATACGAAGTGGACATGGATTGGTACTGGGAATGTCTGTCACAGAGTTTGGGTGTACAAAGACGGTACCAAGACAGCTTACACAGCGATAGGTTGGAAGTTACGTGGCTTTCATTGGACTTGTTCCTTGTGGTGTGTTGGTCCTAATACAATATGCGTGCCATCATATGATCCAACACAAGGTTGTGTTGGGCCCAAATCATTCTAGTCTCCCTTCAAATTGGCTAACTCCTCATTGTCTATAAACTGTATCAAGCTGTTGATGTGGGTCCTCATTATAGGCCAAAGTGCTTGTGGCACATCACTAACATTTGTTTGTAACATTTCACCAAATGCACGCAACACTGGATTGGAATGACCCTGTGGTCAGAAACTGTTGTACTGACATGTGTCTATTTGTTTATTTGATGTGGGATTCCTTTTGTGAGGTGGGCAATATGGATCCAGCTGATGATGTAGGCCTAATTTAATGTTGTCTATTGTAGAGGATATTGTCAGATGTATCCCCCGCCATCCATTTTGAAGGTCTGCAACTGATTATGTGATCACTGACAGAAAAATGTAGTCATGTCTTATTTGCTATGTTTCTGACACTATGTCAGCCTAGGATTTGGACAATGGAAAAAAGATGCTATCAGACCAGACACTTGTATTTATGTGTTGTTGTGACAACATCATTGTGATCCAGAGTTTAACATATCCATGTTTCCAGAAGTCCCAAGTTTGGCATTGCAAAGTTCACATGGTAGTACATTTACTTTGGTATATGTGAGCGTTACAACAGGAAACAATAATTTGGTTACTTGTGTATTTAATGAATTTAACAAGGATAAGATCAAAACGTGTACTATAAATTAAACAGTGAAAACCAAAAGTGAAGTAGTCAGTCATGGAGGATGTAACCATTGTTATAGAGTCCAAATTGTCTGGAGTCCAAAGTCCAATATACTACTCCCATCAGATATGGAAAAGTGGGCCGGAACAGTCCATAAAGTGAATGTGCTGCACACACAGGACAAATCTAGGGTTGAGGTTTCTTACTGGCGGTGGTGGGTGTATTGCCATCCCCACCAGCTGGAGTTTTGCGTGGATATCCCCGTTTTTTGCCAGAGGGGTGATCTGCAGCTGCGGAAACAGGGGTGTATGTAGGCTTGTCCTCTTATGACGGGCACCTCTCTTCCTGTGGCTGCAGCAGATGTTGATTCCTTAGATGGACTTTGATTGCAGGAAGGGATAGATGTAGGTGGAAAAGCCACGCAGATGGTGGTGTGTATGCCCTGCACCACCCCAACCAGGGAGGCCATGTTGGTATTGATGCCGGCCATCCTAGTGTGGATGCCAGCAACCTCCTGGTATGTATCCTGCTGCAGCTGCTTCCTTTCCTTGTTTTGGCTAAGTACCTGGCCCATCACACCTTGGGAGTCCAGGTAAACTCCTAGGGCTTGGGTGATGGCAGGCTGGGAGTTCATGGCCCCAATGGGCTTACTCTGTGGGCCCACAGTTACCCTCCCACAACCTCTACCCTCATAGGCCTGTGTCCTTGGTACAGGCTACACCCTACTACTGGTTCCTGGTTCCTCAGTGACTGGGGTGGTGATATTCCACCTCAGAATCCAGTACTGGGGGCACAGGATGGTATTGACTGTGCTAGGTACATGGGCTGGGGGTGCAGGGGTGGGAGGTGTTGTTGTGGGCACAGTGAACCCCACTCTTGCCGTATGCCCAGGCTGAGCAGATTGGCCACGTCCGTCATCCATGTCCACATCTCGAGGAGTATTGTCATCACTGAGGGCTTCATCCTGGGGTGGAGTGGAAGTGTATTCGGTGTCCAAGCTCTGGCCAGGATACTTACCAACACTTGACAGAAGGTTAGTGTAACATACCTGTTGTCAACATGCATTTGGGATGGGCCTTACATTTACATATTAACATATTAACACATAGAATGGGTCCTGGGATGATATTTGTATAGTAATACACTTCCAACATGCAGCATGTAATGGAGATTGATACATGTGCTCTCAAAGCAACAATACACATGAACACAGATAAACAAACATCTCTGATACTTTGAGCACTGCATGTTAGAAAAGTAGATAGACAACACAGAGTTGAGAGCAAACAGGACATTGTGGTATTGTGACAATTAGTGAAGTGTAACTTACCAGACTCCACTCCCCCCAGGTATTTCTGTCAAGCCCTCAAATGCAGGATGGCCAAGACCTTCTCCTCCCAGTGAGCGAGTCATAATGGGCTGCTGGGAGGGCCACCGCCAGTCCTATCAGGCTCCTGGTGATAGTTGGAGGCTCAGGTACGCACCTTCAAACTGAGGTTGTTCTGCCTCTTCCTAATTTCCAGCTGTGTGCGCAGGGTAGTAACAACAGCATTAACTCTGTTGACTATCCTGCCTCTCAATTCTGTTTTCCTACTTAAAGGAGTATGCTGGACTTGGTAACCAAAAATGTGGGGCTCTTCTCTAATGATTTCATCCACCATGAACGCCAACTCAGCCTCAATGAACAGTGGCTTTTTGCGGACAGGCAAGACAAAAAAGAATCAGACTGAATATATGAACAAGGGATATTGATGTAAAAGTGAAAACCTACATTTAAAGGTGAGATGAAAGAAAAAAGGGGGCTGCCTTGGGTCACAATAGTGTCTCCTCTCTTCTGTGCTGTAGGTGAGAAGCAAAGGGTCCTGTTCAGGGATGGGGTGTGTTTTATAGTGTGAATTGCAGGTGTGTCCACTTGGCAAAAGCACATCAGCTGTGTAGTTGTTAAATCCATCCAATGGTCACTATTGTTGTGCTTTGCTGCAATTGTACAGCAGCAGTCTACCGCTGTTGGATAACCGCCGCTGGGAGACCACCAGTATGACTGTCTTCTTATAATAGGCTCAGCGGCAAACTACCGCCCTGACGGCGTCGGAGTATGCATCGCCAACATTGCAGACCGCCGCAGCCCCAGAGGGAACAGCGATGCACTACTCGTAATATAGTAGGCTGGAGACCGCCAGCAGTGCTGTGTCATGGAGGCCGGGGCAGCGGTGGGTAGGCAGACAGACCGCCAATCTCGTAATCAGCGCCTAAGTATAGAAGATGCAACAAATGAGGAATTTGTCTACAAGATAAAAAAAAATAATAGCCCCAATATATGTACCAGTCACTGAAGTAGCTAACCACTACAACCTCCTCATAGGAGCCCCCTACTACAAAGCACACAAACAACAAACTGAGTCCCCTGATGGACTACTTGGAAGATACTTATTTTGGCAGACTGCAGTATTAAGGCCACGAGTGAAAACAAAAGTACCACAAACCATGGTGTAACGTATAAAGCAGAACCATGGCTCAACGTGAACAGTGCCTTCCAAGCTATACTACGCCGATGTCACCCTACCCTCTATCCAGGGCTGGCCTTAAGCATGGGCAAGCTGGGCCCACACCCAGGTTCCTAATTTTCTGAGGGGAGCATGGAGCTGTGTGCATTAACCCTGTCACGGGTACTTGGGTCTTCCACACGAGTGAGGCACCATTTTTATCGGGAGACCTGGGGGAACGCTGGGTGGTGGGAAAATTGTGTGAGCCCGGTGATGCCACAACTTTCCCAGACCAAAATGTGTGAAAAAAGTGATTTTTTCAGCTAAAATTGAGGTTTACAGGGGATTCTGAGTAAGGAAAGGTTGGGGTATCCACGCAAGCCATACCTCCCTGGAAGCCCCCGGGTGTCTAGTTTTCAGAAATGTGTGGGTTTGGTAGGTTTCCCTAGATGGCCGCCGAGCACGGGGCCAAAAACCCAGGTGACCCCCATTGCAAAACCAGGTGGTTTTGAAATAGGCAATTTTGATGTCGCCTCACTACGTTTTGGGCCTTTGCCTGTTGCGGGTACTTGGGTCTCCCACACGAGCGAGTCACCATTTTTATCGGGAGATCTGGGGGAATGCTGGGTGGTGGGAAATTTGTGTGAGCCCGGTGATGCCACAACTTTCCCAGACCAAAATGTGTGAAAAAGTTATTTTTTTAAGCTAAAATTGAGGTTTGAACGGGATTCTGGGTAAGGAAACGTTGGGGGATCCACACAAGCCATACCTCCCTGGAAGCCCCCGGGTGTCTAGGTTTCAGAAATGTGTGGGTTTGGTAGATTTCTCAAGATGCCTGCCGAGTACGGGTCGAAAAAACCAGGTGACCCCTTTCACAATCAAATCGTTTTGACACAATTTGTGTTTTTTTTTCTGCAGCATGAGAGTTTTTGCACAATATTGCAAGGAAAAAGAGACAGACATTTTTAAGTTTTGAGGACATTGTGGATAAGATAACTTGTTGGAATTCACCAGAGAGACATCACCATGTACTCCCATGGGATAAAAACAATATCTACAGTTGATAGGTTATTCTTAGATGGAATGTACACCTTGGCAGAGAGGCTAAAAAGACAAAGATTCCTGCACAGCCATCTATTCCTCAAACACACACACATACTCGTTGGATTTGTCACGAGGGAGAGTGATGGTTCAGTATATAAAATTTTATTAACAAGAGATTTCACAAAAATGAAATGCACTGTCAATAATTAAATGGGCTAAAAACCGAACCAGTGACTCGCAGCTCGTGAGCTGTAAAGCCATGGCAAGGCACCAACCGTTTTACAGGCCATTCACACACCTTTCATACGTGATACACACAAGACCCTTCACACCACCAGGCACAAAACCAACACATCACAACATTCACAAAAAGGGACAAGGTACACCCTGCTTCAGAAAGACAAAAAAGACAAATATTACTACACAGCTATCTAATCCTAAAGCACACACACATACTGGTTGGATTTGGCATGAGGGTGAGTAATGGTTCAGTATATACAATTGTATTAGCAAGTGATTTCACAAAATTGAAATGTACTGTTAATAATTGAAAGGACAAGAAACGGAACCATTGACTCACAGCTCGTGAGCTGTAAAGCCACAACAAGACACCAACCTCTTTACAGGCCATTCATACACCTTTCATACGTGTGACACATACAAAACATTCACGCCGCCAGCCGCGGGCCCATCACATTACAACACTCACACCAGCAGACAGCGCCATTCAAGGGCCCATTATTTCCACGCGCCCACATTCCTGACACATCAACTACACAAACTGATGGATTGCGTGGAGTGGCGCTCAGCTAGCAGTGTGTGTAGTGACCAGCAGCAAGTCACTACTCACACACCGCCAGCCGAGCTCCAGTCCACACACACTGCCAGCCAAGCGCCAGTCCACGCACACCTCCAGCCAAGTGCCAGTCCACGCACACCTCCAGCCAAGCCCCAGTCCATGCACACCTCCAGCCAAGCACCATTCCACGCACACCACCAGCCAAGTGCCAGTCCACGCACACCTTCAGCCAAGCACCAGTTCACGCACACCGCCAGCCAAGCGCCAGTCCATGCACACCGCCAGCCAAGCACTACTCCACGCACACCGCCAGCCAAGTGCCAGTCAACGCACACCACCAGCCAAGTGCCAGAACACTCACACCGCCAGCCAAGCACCAGTCCACGCACACCAACAAGCCAAGCGCAAGTCCACGCACACCACCAGCCAAGCGCCACTCCATGCACACCACCAGCCAAGCACCACTCCACTCACACCGCCAGCCAAGCACCACTCCACGCACACCACCAGCCAAACATCAGTCAACGCACACCGCCAGCCAAGCGCCAGTCCACGCACACCACCAGCCAAGCGCCAGTCCACGCACACCGCCAGCCAAGCGCCAGTCCACGCACACCACCAGCCAAGCGCCAGTCCACGCACACCACCAGCCAAGCACCAGCCTACACACACCGCCATCACATTTAGGATTTTATATACAAAAAAACACAAACAAATTGCAAATAGATACAAATCTACTAACACAAAATCTGAAACTAAATACATTACACTAATGCCAACCTTGAAACAGAATAATTTTTTTAAACAATACAGACCAGGCAGTTCACTTTACCACTCATGGAAGACCCCAAAATATATTTTGCGTGTGGTACGCTCTAAAACAAGCAGGCACACACAGCCCAGGGTTAGAAGGACACCCGGGGCATATAAAACGAGACTCCTTCCGCAAACCTCTTCGCCAACAGACTCTACATCTCCTAGTGGGAAAATCTTTTGAAAATGTGGGAGGAATGTAATCAGGAAAGTGGCGATCTTTCAATCGACCAACATCCTCCACCACTCTAAATCTAGGAACACTTGCCTGTTCCACAACAAAAAGGCTAGCTATCACAGAGTGCTGAAACTGAAGAAATGTCAACTTTGACGCAAACACTCCTTGAACACAATAAAAGCATTGAAACTTGCTAATTCAAAGAAATGGATGGCCAACTTCTTATACCAAACATAAGCCTTCCGAATAGCAGTGTAAGGTTCCAACCTCTGATCTACTCTGTCAACACCACCCATGTGCTTATTGTAGTCTAGAATGCACACAGGTTTGCGCAATTCAGCAACCTGACCCCAAACAGCCACAGGTGAAGTACTCTCATAATGGATGGTAGTCAGCATGTACCTCCTGTCCACAAATTTTACAGCTAGTAGTTCATCACTACGCAAGAAACTGCACTGTTCCCTCTGATGTTTTTTGCAAACAAGCTCTTTCGGATAACCTTTACGGTTAGAGCGGATTGTGCCACATGCAAAAGTGTCCACTTTAAACAATTCCTTAAATAATTGCACAGCAGTGTAGAAGTTATCAAGGTACAAATGGTGGCCTCTGTTAAACAGTCTCCTAGCAAGATCCCACACAATTTTCTCTGAAACTCCAAAAGTGGACAGACAACCTGGGGGGTCAATAGTTGAATCTCTACCAGTGTACACACGAAAATTAAAAACATATCCTGTCCTACTCTCAGACAACATATACAGCTTAATTCCATAGCATGCCCTCTTGCTAGGGATGTACTGCCTAAAAACCAAACGGTCCTTGAACAAGACCAAAGACTCATCAATAGATATTTCTTTCCCTGGAGTATAGATCTCAGAGAATCGATGTACAAATTGATCAAGAACGGTCCGAATCTTAAAAAGACGGTCACAGTCAGGGTGCTCTTGTGGCAACGCCAGAGAATTATCAACAACATGCAGCATACGTAGCAAAAGTAAATACCGATTACGAGTCATAACTGCAGGAAATATGGCAGTTGCCAACAAGGGGCTAGTAGACCAATATGAAGCCAGGTTCGGCTTCCTTACCACACCCATCAATAAAGTAAAATCCAAAAACATCTTAATCTCTTCCAGATTTGTGGGAGTACACCGGGTAGCTCTAGACTGGAGCCTAAGTTTGTCACTGTTGTCCCTCAAAAACTGTTCAGCATACAAATTAGTCTGGTCAACAATCTCACCCAAAAATACATCATCCATAAACAACTGAAAAAACTGTATAGGCAAAAAATGTTCACAATCCACTCTACACCCTGCATCACCGATAAAGGCAGGCAACACCGGCTGCACCATGTTTGGATCAACCCAGAGTCCAGCACTTCCAGTAGGAAGCCTAGCAGCCTCAGACTGCAAACCAGATGCCTCTTGCACCATCGGCACAGCAGTTTCCTCCTCTAAAACAGGCACTTCATCCGCACTGAGAGTGGCTTCATCCACACCAAGAGTACCTTCATCTGCACTGAGAGTACCTTCATCATCCGATGATTCCATGTGGAGAGAAAACTCACTGCCAGAATCTTCCCCTCCCTCCTCTCCCTCAGACGCACTGTCAGTCTCATAATCATGCTCAGAGGAAGATTCAAGATGCATACCAACCACCTGTTGAGCAGTCATTCTACGGCTAGCCATAATGCTTGTCAAACAAGTCAACAACAACAAACACTTTGTAAAATAAGTAATAAACAAAAAGCACCTTTATCAAAAACACATATATACTCCAAAATGATACAATTCACTTGCCAGAGGCAGCTAAACTACTCACCACCACCTACTCTGCACAGACACAGTATGGATCAACAATATCCCACTAAAAAAGAAAGAGTAAATAAATTACACATAAGACCATGCAAAACACATTGCAAAGAATTTCATGCTCAAAACACTAACTAAATATGCTGCCATTATGACACCACTTACAAAAAAATTCATTCAAACATTACAATATTACTCATTTGGAGTAAATACAACAAAAAAAACAGTCTTACCAAAAAAATGCAACTACACAAAACTGCAGAACAACCACTGTTGAAACCGGAAACAGGAATCAAAAGGTTTAGACTAGAATAAAAAGGAGAAAAAAACATTAATATCACATATGCAAATAATGGACCAGTCCACACACAATCCACCAACAAAGATAAGGGGTAGGTGGACCTAAGAGTATAAATTAAATATTCACTCCCGTAAAAGGTGAGCAACCCTTGCTGCCACTCCCCAACACAACAATTTTAAAAACACTGGTGTCTAGTGGCTTCTGTTCCCCTTGGGGGCAGATGGGTCTAAAAACATACTGCTATCCTTCCACCCAAAGAGTGCAGAAATGGCCACAATCATCCTCCCATCTTGGGGAGCGACCCTTGTCCAAGGGGCCGCTCCCCCAAACAACAAATACAATAGTAAATTAAAAATCTGCCCCCCCCCGGGGGGCAGACACATCCACTCACGATCTCTCCATCCTAAGCTCTACTCTCGAATCCATTCAAAACTGGATGTTAACTCATCAACTGATTCTGAATCCCTCCAAAACTGAATTCCTCCTCCTCTCCTCCTCTCCTCCTCAGTTTCTCCTCCTCCGGTTCTTTCATGGATGGATCAGAAGAATCTACTTAACAAAAAACCCATCATTGTCGACAGCGCAAAATCCCTTAGTGTCATACTCGACAAAAAACTCAATCTACTCTCCCACAATTCCTGCGCCTTCTTTGGGGGATTTGTCGCTTCTTCCCGGAGCAATACCTTCAAACATTGGTCCAATCGCTGGTTCTCTCCAGATTGGACTACTGCAATTCTCTTCTTACTGGCCTGCACAAATCCCACCTGTCCCCCCTTAAATATGTTCTCCATTCAGCAGCTCGTTTCATATATGGGGCCAATAGAAGTGACCACATCACACCCATTTTATCCACCCTCCGTTGGCTTCCCATCGAGGCAAGATCTATCTACAAGAATGCCTGTATCACCCACAAAGCCTTGCACTCATCCTCTCCTCGCTACCTGGCGAATAAACTGCAACTCTCTGGAGGCTCTAGACCATCACCTAATGCACAAAATGTATTGCTTGAACCTCCCACTTTCAAGAAGGAAAGATCGATGGCCCAATCCTTTACAGGCAACGCAGTGAGAATCTGGAACTCACTTCGGCCGCAGCCCCGGACCACCCCCTCTTCCCAGTCCTTCAAAACTGACCTCAAAGTTCTCCTCCTGCAGACACTTCCAAACTTAATTCACGCCTGCTCTATTATCTGAAGAAAGTCTTTACATTATAGGAAATTCTGTTCTCCATACCTATAGAAGTGCCTTCCGAGTGTGTTCCTGTGTTTTGAGTGTCTGCCATTTATTGCAGTTTTATACCTCTACTTGTATTTTGTACTCTTTTGTAACATGCACACATGTCCCTTTTCCTCTTGTAATGTATCGTTTGCTACCTCTTGTATTTTGTTTGCTTTTGATACATGCACAATTGCCACTATTGCCTCATGTAACATAACGTTTGTTCTTGTGTTTTATGTGTCTGCCATCTATTGCAGTAGTATACCTCTATTTGTACTTTGTACGCTTTTGTAACATGCACACATGTCACTTTTTCCTCTTGTAACGTATCGTCTGCTACCTCTTGCATTTTGTTTGCTCTTGATACATGCACAATCGTCACTATTGCCACATGTAACGTAATGTTTAATTTGGGGGACTTTCAAGTTAAAAAAAATAATGTGGCCATAAGGGGAGCGAGCCTTGCGTAAGGGGCCGCTCCCCCAAACAACCCAAAACAAAAAAATCCCTGGAACTAGTGGCCATTCCTGCTGCACGATCGCACAATCGTGCAGCAGGAATGCATAAAAGAGACATGGGGCAAAAGGAAAACCCTTTTCTTTCCCTCGATGCCTCTTTTAGTGAAATCCCCCCCTCCCCAGCCCCAGAACCTACCTCTTTTATTCTCCGACGCGCAGGAAGCAAATGGCTTCCTGCACATCGGAGAACAAAGGGGAAACCTCCAATGATGTCAGCGTGGCTCGCGCACTGACGTCATTGATGACGCGGGGCGGGGGAGGCAGGGGAAGGTCTTCCCCTGCCTTCCCAGTAAAAAAAAAACGGATCGACCACTCACTGGGGGAGCGCCAGCGCTTCCCCCGTGGGTGGGTGTCATGACGAGCTGGACTCGTCATGGGCACATGGCGACTGTGCTCCATGACGAGTCCAGCTCGTCATAGGCATAGAAGGGGTTAAGGTTATGCCAACAGCAACATCCTTCTTATCTTACTCCTGCTTTGTCCTTGTTCCTGCCTGTTCATTTCTATCTGGTTTGCCAGTTTAAAGTGGTTTTAGTCCTTCATTATCATATGGCTGGCGATGGTTTTAACACCCCTTTAGCCGTCTCCTATGAACTATTCCTTTCAAGGGAAGCATTTTGTAATATTTAATGGCATCCACTGAAGCATACTGCCTCGCTATGATTAGACTCGCTGGAGTGGGCGGAGCTTGAAAACAGGGACCCCACTGATTCATGGTCAAGTCCTTGAAAAGTCAGTCTAATGCTTCTGTGGCCCAACTATCTGAAATGTTACTTTCAGAACAAGTTTTGTTTCCTACCTCCTTGCACTCACCTCAGCAGCTCCTTACATGTCAGGGTGCCTGGACTCTGTCTTTCTCTCATTGATTGAGACAACTTGGAGCTGCAGATTGTAAGTAGCCCTGATTTCAGGGTAGACTTATTAAGGCAGTCTGCTCCTGACACTGCACAGCCTGACATTCTGAACAATTCCTACCAAGAGTTTTTCTTTATCTTACCTGATGGTGGCCACTGTGCTCTTTACTGGTCCTGCCTTTCTGGACTCATTGATCCTCACCTGGATAATGACAATCCGGCCCAGGAAGTGGTTGGTCTGGTGGACACTGTGTATTCCTCATTGGTGAGCCACAGCTTCCAAAGCCAATCTGCTTTTAGTACAATCAATCAATCAGGTATTTATAAAGTGCGCTACTCACCCGTGAGGGTCTCAAGGCACTGGGGGAGAGGGGGGTGGGGGGGGAGTGCAGCTCCGGTTCAGTCCAAGAGCCAGGTCTTGAGGTTCTTCCTGAAGGTGTGCAGGGTGGGGGCGCGTCTGATGTTGATTGGGAGCTCGTTCCAGGCTTTGGCGGCGATGTAGGAGAAGGCTCTTTCGCAGGCTCTGGTTCTGCAAATGCGTGGGGTCTCTGCCAGGGTGAGGTCGGCAGAGCGGAGGTTCCTTTTGGGTACGTGGAAGGAGACTCTTACATTGAGGTATTTGGGTTGGATGTTGTGGAGGGATTTGTAGGCGTGGGTGAGTAGTTTGAAGGTTATTCTCTTCTCAACGGGGTGCCAATAGAGGTCTCGTAGGTGTTGGGTCATGTGTTTGTGCCGTGGGGTACCGAGGACGAGTCTGGCTGCGGTGTTCTGGATGGTTTGGAGCTTGTGTAGGAGAGTTCTGTTGATTCCGGCATAGAGGGCGCTGCCGTAGTCCAGTCTGCTGGTTATGAGTGCATGGGTGACAGTTTTTCTGCATTTGAGGGGTATCTATTTGAGAGTCTTGCAGAGGATGCGAAGGCAGTTGAAACTGGTGGAGGCGATGGAGTTGATCTGGCGGGTCATGCTGAGGGAGGAGTCAAGGATCATGCCGAGGTTCCATGCATGGTCTGTGGGGGTGGTAGGACTCCCGAGGGCGGAGGGCTACCAGGTGTCTTTGGGGCTCTTTGTGAGGGAGAGGATGAGCTGGGTGTCGTCGGCGTAAAATACTTGCTGAGCCCATGCTGTCTGACGATGGTGGCGAGAGGGGCCATGTAGATGTTGAAGAGTGTGGGGCTGAGAGAAGATCCTTGGGGTACTCCGCTGTTGATCTCTGTGGTTTCGGAGAGGAAGGGTGGGAGTCTGACACAATAGGAACAGGAAAGCAGCATACAAGTAGCATGTGACATGCAATACTGCTGCACCATCTGTCCATGTGAGAAGAGTAACAGTGGACACAGAAGGCTATGCATGAGGTTCTAATTATAAACAGATAATTTTAATTGAGATTTTAGCATGCTGTGCTCCTATGAAAATGATATGTACCACTGGGCAAGTAGCACAGCAAATATATATTACATCTAGAATTAGATTGTACACCTATATGATGCTTAAAGAGAACTGGGCCTCAATTATTTACTAAATGACCTGAAACATTGGGGATTCCAAAATTAATAATCATGAAAGATGGTAGAGAAGGGCGTGGGTGAAATGATCAGAGTTAGGGACCACTGTAATCCTTAAGCTTCTCTTGCCTGAGATGTCCATAGACTTGGCTGTGGTGCACAGAGAAAAGGATATCTTGAGGACCCTCATTACTGTAATAGGTACTTCCAGAGGCGGCTCCTCTGCTAAGGTGGAGGAGAGTCGCCCCATAAGAAAATAAAAAATGTAATAACGCCAAGTTATTATCATTTATTTCTCCCTAGCGGCTCTGTAGGTGTGGGGTGGAGCAGGCTGTCCTCAGAGCAGGGGAGGAGTGTTAGGCACTCTCCAAGTGCGCATAACGGTTTGGCCAGCCGTCTTCGAGCGGCCAAACAGTCATGCTCACTTTGCATGTTCTCCACCATCTGTAATGCACAGCCTGGGTGGGGAACACGCACAGGCCCCCAGTGCCCATATGAGCGCTGGTTGGCTAGAGGAGTCTGTAAGCCTGGGTGCTTCCTGTTCCTGAGTCGTGGTAAGAAGGATGGAGTAGAGTTAGGCCGGGGTTAAGGTGAGTTTAAATTTTCTTTTTCCCCCTTTTCTTCTTTTTTTTTAACTACCCCTCCCCGCCTCACCACCACTGCCCCCATAGCAGCCGCTACTGGGTGCATCTCCCTCTGGATGCAGTGGTGGGGGGATCCCCAAAGGCCTGGGAAACCCCAAGCACCTCCTGAGCCTTGTGATGGTGAAATGGGGGTTGACCAACACAGTGATGGTGTGACCCCCACTACCCATCACAATATACCTTGCCTGCCGCCTTGCCAAGCAGGTAGCTCTCCCTCATTCAGATAAACTGGGAGTTTGGCAGGCTATTGGGTGCAGGGGTGCGGAGTTAGCCATCTGATGGGTGGCATCCCTGGTTCACCTCGCCTGGTGGTCATGTGGTGGGACGTTGGCAGAGGAAGGATTCTACCTTACTCTGATGCACTCCACCAAAGTCTAGTTGGAGGCCTTTTGGCCATATGATTTTAAGATCACACATATGTAATGAGCATACGTGTGATCATCGGCTCTTCCTATGTACACAGGCACTGATTTAACAATAGGTATTGCATTTACGCGTGTTTGAGCTATTGGCAATGTAAATGACAAAGCCTTTTATTGATGTGCTGTTTTCAAAACAGTGTTGCATGCGTAGGATTAGTGATGCGACCATAGGATTACAGTGTTTTATGTCTACGTACAGTTTTACATGCTTAAGATTAGTGTGTCGAGCCTAGGATTACAGTGTTGTCTGCCTACATACAGTGTTTCATGCCTAGGATTAGTGTGGCAAGCCTAGGATTACAGTGTTGCATGCCTAGGATTAGTGTGGCAAGCCTAGGATTACAGTGTTGTATGCCTACGCACAGTGTTGCATGTCTAGGATTAGTGTTGCAAGCCTAGGATTACAGTGTTGTATGCCTACGTGCAGTGTTGCATGTCAAGGATTATTGTTGCAAGCCTAGGATTACAGTGTTGTATGCCTACGTACAGTGTTGCATGTCTAGGATTAGTGTTGCAAGCCTAGGATTACAGTGTTGTATGCCTACGTACAGTATTGCATGCCTAGAATTAGTGTGGCAAACCTAGGATTACAGTGTTGTATGCCTACGTACAGTGTTGCATGTCTAGGATTAGTGTTGCAAGACTAGGATTACAGTGTTGTATGCCTACATAAGGTGTTGCATGCCTAGGATTAGTGTTGCATGTCTAGGATTAGTGTTAGGCACTCTCCAAGTGCGCATAACGGTTTGGCCGGCCGTCTTGGGACGGCCAAACAATCATGCCCACTTTGCATGTTCTCCACAGTCTGTGATGCACAGCCTGGGTGGGGAACACGCACAGGCCCCCAGTGCCCATCTGAGTGCTGGTTGGCTAGAGGAGTCCGTAAGCCTGGGTGCTTCCTGTTTCTGAGTCATGGTAAGAAGGATGGAGTAGAGTTAGGCCGGGGTTAAGGTGAGTTTAAATTTTATTTTTCCCCCTTTTCTTCTTTTTTTTGAACTACCCCTCCTGCCTCACCACCACTGCCCCCATAGCAGCCGCTACTGGGTGCATCTTCCTCCGGATGCAGTGGTGGGAGGATTCCCAAAGGCCTGGGAAACCCCAAGCACCTCCTGAGCCTTGTGATGGTGAAATGGGGATTGACCAATGCAGTGATGGTGTGCCCCCCACTACCCATCACAATATACCTTGCCGGCCACTTTGCCAAGCAGGTAGCTCTCCCTCATTCAGATAAATTGGGAGTTTGGCAGGCTATTGGGTGCTGGGTTGCGGAGTTAGCCATCTGATGGGTGGCATCCCTGGTTCACCTCGCCTGGTGGTCATGTGCCGGGACTTTGGCAGAGGAAGGATTCTACCTTACTCTGATGCACTCCACCAAAGTCTAGTTGGAGGCCTTTTGGCAATATGATTTTAAGATCACACATATGTAATGAGCATACGTGTGATCATCGGCTCTTCCTATGTACACAGGCACTGATTTAACAAACATTTTCTAGGCAATAGGTATTGCATTTACGCGTGTTTGAGCTATTGGCAATGTAAATGACAATGCCTTTTATTGATATGCTGTTTTTAAAACAGTGTTGCATGCGTAGGATTAGTGATGCGACCATAGGATTACAGTGTTTTATGTCTACGTACAGTTTTACATGCTTAAGATTAGTGTGTTGAGCCTAGGATTACAGTGTTGTCTGCCTACATACAGTGTTTCATGCCTAGGATTAGTGTGGCAAGCCTAGGATTACAGTGTTGCATGCCTAGGATTAGTGTGGCAAGCCTAGGATTACAGTGTTGTATGCCTACGCACAGTGTTGCATGTCTAGGATTAGTGTTGCAAGCCTAGGATTACAGTGTTGTATGCCTACGTGCAGTGTTGCATGTCTAGGATTATTGTTGCAAGCCTAGGATTACAGTGTTGTATGCCTACGTACAGTGTTGCAGGCCTAGAATTAGTGTGGCAAGCCTAGGATTACAGTGTTGTATGCCTACGTACAGTGTTGCATGTCTAGGATTAGTGTTGCAAGCCTAGGATTACAGTGTTGTATGCCTACATAAAGTGTTGCATGCCTAGGATTACTGTTGCATGTCTAGGATTACAGGGTTGCATGCCTAGGATTAGTGTTGTGTGCCCAGAATTATAGTGTTGCATGCCTACTTACAGTGTTGCATGCCTAGGATTACAGTGTTGCATGCCTATTTACAGTGTTGCGTGCCTAGGATTACAGTGTTGCATGCCTATTTACAGTGTTGCGTGCCTAGGATTACAGTGTTGCATGCCTATTTACAGTGTTGCGTGCCTAGGATTACAGTTTTGCATGCCTATTTACAGTGTAACATGCCTAGGATTACAGTGTTGCATGCCAAGGATTACAGTGTTGCGTGCCTATTTATGGCTTTGCATGCCTATTTACAGTGTTGTATGCTTAGGATTACAGTGTTGCATGCCCACTCACAGTGTTGCATGCCCACTTACAGTGTTGCATGCCTAGGATTAGTGTTGCATGCCTAGGGTTACAGTGTTGCATTCCTACTTATGGTGTTGCATCCCTACTTACAGTGTTGCATGCCTAGGATTACAGTGTTGCATGCCCATTTACGGTGTTGCATGTTTAGGATTACGGTGTTGCATGCTTACTCACAGTGTGCATGCCTAGGATTAGTGTTGCATGCTAGGGTTACAGTGTTGCATGCCTACTTACAGTGCTCCATGCCCATGAATATAGTGTTGCATGCCTACTTACGGTGTTGCATGCCTAGGATTTGTGTTGCCTACCTAGGGTTAGTGTTGCATGCCTACTTACAGTATTGCGTGTCCTAGAATTACGGTGTTGAATGCCTACTTACAGTGCTGCATGCCTAGTATTAGTGTTGCACGCCTAGGGTTACAGTGTTGCATGTCTACTTACAGGGTTGCATGCCTACTTACAGTGTTGCATGCCTAGGATCACTGTTGCATGCCTAGGAGTACTGTGGTGCATGTCTACTGACGGTGTTGCATACTTACAGTGTTGCATGCCTAATTACAGTGTTGCATGCCTAGGAAAGATGGTAGAGAAGGGTGTGGGTGAAATGCACAGAGTTAGGGACCACTGTAATCCTTAAGCTTCTCTTGCCTGAGATGTGCATAGACTTGGCTGTGGTGCACAGAGAAAAGGATATCTTGAGGACCCTCATTACTGTAATAGGTACTTACAGTGGCGGCTCCTCTGCTAAGGTGGAGGAGAGTCGCCCCATAACAAAATAAAAAATGTAATAACACCAAGTTATTATCATTTATTTCTCCCTAGCGGCTCTGTAGGTGTGGGGTGGAGCAGAGCAGGGGAGGAGTGTTAGGCACGCTCCAAGTGCGCATAACGGTTTGGCCGGCCGTCTTGGGACAGACAAACAATCATGCCCGCTTTGCATGTTCTCCACAGTCTGTAATGCACAGCCTGGGTGGGGAACACGCACAGACCACCAGTGCCCATCTGAGTGCTGGTTGGCTAGAGGAGTCTGCAAGCCTGGGTGCTTCCTGTTCCTGAGTCGTGGTAAGAAGGATGGAGTAGAGTTAGGCCCGGGTTAAGGTGAGTTTAAATTTTCTTTTTCTCCCTTTTCTTCTTTTTTTTTTGAACTACCCCTCCCCGCCTCACCACCACTGCCCCCATAGCAGCCGCTACTGGGTGCATCTCCCTCTGGATGCAGTGGTGGGGGGATTCCCAAAGGCCTGGGAAACCCCAAGCACCTCCTGAGCCTTGTGATGGTGAAATGGGGATTGACCAATGCAGTGATGGTGTGACCCCCCACTACCCATCACAATATACCTTGCCAAGCCGGTAGCTCTCCCTCATTCAGATAAACTGGGAGTTTGGCAGGCTATTGGGTGCAGGGGTGCGGAGTTAGCCATCTGATGGGTGGCATCCCTGGTTCACCTCGCCTTCTAAGTGGTGGTCCTGTGGTGGTACTTTGGCAGAGGAAGGATTCTGCCTTACTCTGATGCACTCCACCAAAGTCTAGTTGGAGGCCTTTTGGCCATATGCTACATTTTAAGATCACACATATGTAATGAGCATACGTGTGATCATCGGCTCTTCCTATGTACGCAGGCACTGATTTAACAAACATTTTCTAGGCAATAGGTCTTGCATTTACGCGTGTTTGAGCAATTGGCAATATAAATGACAATGCCTTTTATTGATGTGCTGTTTTTAAAACAGAAAAATAAAAGGCATGACGAGGTTTCACTTTAATAGCGGTTGCGCACCTTTCTCTAGATGCAGCTCGTCTAAAGAAAGGGGTGCAGCCATCATTAACGTGAAAACGTGGCATGGGGTGATTGTGAACCAAAAAAAAATTGAAGAAATAGAAAAAAAACATGCGCCCAGGTTCGGCGCCGCAAATAAACCAAAAGCGTGACCGCCGCTGTATCAGCCTGGCGTGCCCTGCTATGAGAAAAAAATAAAATAAAGAGTTGCTGGAGAGCGTGTCTTACCTGCAACAGCAGGCATGTGAAAAACATTTAACAAAATAGTGCTTGGAGGCTGTAATTAAAGCCTACAGAGTAACAACAAATGTAACAGAGGGTGTCCTCATGGGAGGTTACAAAATGAGACAGGGCCGTACTAAGGAGGGACTACTAAGCCTATTGATCAATGCAAAGCCACAGTGTACAAAGGACAAGGGTTACAGTGTTGCATATCTACTTAAAGGGTTGCATGCTTACTTACAGTGTTGCATGCCTAGGATCACTGTTGCATGCCTAGGAGTACAGTGTTGTGTGTCTGCTGACGGTGTTGCATACTTACAGTGTTGCATGCCTAATTACAGTGTTGCATGCCTAGCAATATAGTGTTGTATGCCTGCTTACAGTGCCGCGTGCGTATGATTACAGTGTTGCATGCCTACTTATGGTGTTGCATGCCTAGAATTAGTGTTGCATGCCTACTTACAGTGTTGCATGCCTAGTTTTAAAGTGTTGCATGCCCAGCATTATAGTGTTGCATGCCTGCTTACACTGTTGTGTGCCTAGGAATATAGTGTTGCATGCCTGCTTACAGTGTTGCATGGCTAGGATTACAGTGTTGTATGCCTACAAATGGTGTTGCATGCCTAGGATTAGTGTTGCATGCCTATTTACAGTGTTGTATGCCTAGGATTACAGTGTTGCATGCCTAGCATTATAGTGTTGCATGCCTGCTTACAGTGTTGCGTGCCTAGGATTACAGTGTTGTATGCCTATTTACAGTGCTGCATGCCTACTTACAGTGTTGCATGTCTACATACAGTGTTGCATGCCTAGGATTAGTGTTGCATGCCTAGGAAGACAGTGTTGCATGCCGAGGATTCGTTTTGCATGCCTGCTTACAGTATTGCATGCCTGGGATTAGTTTTGCATGCCTACGTACATTGTTGCATGCCTAGGATTAGTGTCCCATGCCTACTTACAGTGTTGTATGCCTACATACAGTGTTGCATGCCTAGGATTAGTGTTGCGTGCCTAGGATTAGTGTTGTGTGCCTACTTACAGTATTGCATGCCTGGGATTAGTGTTGCATGCCTCGTACATTGTTACATGCCTTGGATTAGTGTTGCATGCCTACTTACAGTGTTGCATGCCTACTTACATTGCTGCATGCCAAGGATTAGTGTTGCATATTTAGGATTACAGTGGCATGGGAGGAGGCTAACCAATTGCCAGTGGTGGCCGACAAAGATAAAAAGTGGTGGGAGGGTGGAGGGGCGGGGGCTGTGGTGGAGCACACGGGGGAGCGCACAGTTGGGAGGTTTTAATATTAAAAATTTTAAAAAGACATACCTGGTGCTGTGGGCCGCCTTGCGCTCCTCCGCATTCAGTTCATGGTCCCAGCAGTCCCTGGGACAGCATGACAGACTCCCCATCCAATCCCCGTGCTGCTCTCAAGCATGAGAGCAGTTTGGGGATTGGCCTGAGCAGGCTGCATTAATACTCGCTCTGGCACAGGGAGTCTGAGCTGTTTTTCCAACCCTCCTATGCAATACAGCTGGGTTGAAGAAACCTAACGGCCAAACTGCCATGCACACTTAAAAGTGCACCAACCACTACTCCTCCCTCTTCCAAAGGCCCGGCCCCACCACCTCCCTGCACACTCTGGCCCAGTCCGCAGCTGAAAATAAAACGATAATAAAATATAATTTTATTTTTCAGCTGCTGGCTCTGAGCCAGTAGGACGCCGCTTCTTCGCCATTGCGGAGGAGTCGCCGCTGCCAATTGCCTCATACTGCATGCTGTGGTGAGAGGAAGACATTTTTAACAGACACAGCAACAGACCAGTGGATCAAGAGAGCAGGATGAAAGCTCCAATAAGGATATCACACATATATTTTTAGTGAAATCAAACAACCTTGACCCCAAACCTTGAAATTTCACCTTTCACCACAAGGTCCGTTGTATGATGTGTCATTGTTGTCAGTGCTTTTGGCCATCTTAAAAATGTGTTATAAAATCTCAGTCGATTCATGGGTATTCTTCATCAATATTTATCTGTTTCTGGCACCCTCATGCTACCCTTTCATTTATCTGAACCTTCAGGCAGGCTAAACGTTTACTAATTTGCTCTATTCCTCTATTTCCTTAGGGAAAATCGTGCCAATGTGGTCTAAAGTGATAGTGGTCCATGCACCAGTCAATGATATCTGAGGGTTGTAAAGCAGGGTAGGTATTTCTGAGTGCTCTATACATACACATGGCCTTATTTACAAAAAAGTGAGGCGGCGTGGCATCGCAAGCTATATTGCTGCATCACTTTCAAAGCACAGGGATGTGTCATATTTACAACAATATGTTGTATCCCTGTTCATTAGCCTGCACTGGCGCACATTTGGCTGCCATATGCCAATGCAGGCACCCTTGCGCCATGGTGCAAGGGTGTCTCCGTTCTAGAGGAGATTGTTTCTGTGCAGGAAGGGACACCTTCCTGCACAAAAACAATCATGTGAGGTGTTTTCCTCTTTTCATGTGTGCTGTGGAATACATCACGCATAGAAAGAGGATAAAATGAGAAGAAATATAAGTATTTCTCCTCATTGCGCCTCTTTATGCCTCCCCTGGGGAGGCGTAGGATTCGGGCCCCTTCCCAGGTTTGCAAAATGTTTTAAAGCTGGGAATACAGCAGAATCCATGGGTGTTGCGTGGAAACCTTCATTGCATACCCCTTTCACGCAAAGTGCTGTTTGAAAAGAGGTCTTATTTACAAGGACACGAAAAGCTATGCAGGGTGGCTTTACATGACCTTGTAAATATGGAGCACCAGATATTTGCGTCAAGAAAAGTGACATACTGGACGCACAAGGGGCTTGGAAATATGCTCCACAATAATACCCAAATCTGGAGTAGGTCTTCTTTCAATTGCGGAGGTGGGTGTTTCCAGTAGGGATGCCAAGAAAGTCTCAGAACACCCTCAAATTGGTATTTAGAGATTCCTTGACCACCATTCACACCCTTGTCATAGCCTTACTCCTGTTAAGAGCAGAAGCAAATCCTTTTCCATAGTGGGAATGGGAAGGGAATAGCTCCACAAATTCTCTGTGGAAAAGTTAAAAAAGAAAGGAAATAAAAATGTGCAGATTGATTACGGAAAGGCATTTGATTTGTATTCACAACTGAACACCGCACAATTTCACATGCAACTCTACCTCCTCAAGCACATATTTGGGATTTCACAAAACTTTTCCATGAGTGCTTCAAGAAGCTTGCGTCTGTTGCAGGGATCCATTAGCACTCTGCGAATTTGAAAAAATAGCAACTCCTCAACTATGCAAGGCAATAAACCTACAGGTGTAGAGATTTTTTAACAACAGGCACTTTGGGCTTTATCCACAAGGGAAATGTGGATGTTGTCAAACTTTTCAGGGCACCCACACCATATAACACCAGCTTACTGCCACTGTGATAACATTTACATACATGTAATACGCTATGCAGGAATAAAATTTTACATATGTGAATTCATTTAGGGGTGCAAAGCAGGAATGGTTCCTCTGCAATGGCGGAAAAGTGTCGCCCCACTGGCCCAGAGCCAGCTGTTGAAAAATAAAACGTTATTTTAATATTTTTTTACTTTTCAGGTTCTGGCTCTGAGCCAGTGCTGTAGGGAGGGGCAAGGCCGGGGCCATGGGAGGGGGTACGAGTACTGGTTCCTGCACTGTAAGTGCCATCTCAGGCCGGCCAAACACACATGCAGACTTAGGTTTCTCAAACACGGCTGTATTGAACAACCAGGCTGGAGAAATAGCAGAGACTCCCTGAGCGGATCATCAAAGCAGCCCGCTCAGGCTAATCCCTGCGCAGCTCTCATAGCATGAAAGCAGCACGGGGATTGCACAGGGTGTCTGAAGCTGTCCCAGTACCTGCTGGACAAGTAAGTAGGAAGAAGACCACCGAGGTGCGACACTGGAGACAGGCGGCAGCTTCAGGTAAGTCTCTTTTTGTTCATTTTATTTATTATGAACACCCCCCCCCCCCCCATGCCCTCCACCCGCCTCACCACTTTTCGTATGTGGCGGCCACCACTGGTGCAAAGTTGTGTTTTATATAAAAAACAAATGTGAATTTGAAATCAAAAATTGAACGATTTGCGTGTGGATAAGCCTATGACTGTGGCATTCTTCCGTCTTTGTGAATCAATGCTCTTGGTTGTGATTGTCAAATTCTTCCCAGATCACTTCACATTTCAGATAGTTGGCCAGGTCCATCCCTACCACCTTCTAGCCACAAAGAGTGTCAACCTGGACTGACAGAAGCTAGGTGATGTTTCAAAAATAATACAAGAAGACAGAATGCAGACACTGTGAGTGGCCAAGACTGCATGAGAAGAACAATGTTTCAATATGAGTCGCATGAGCACGCAAATGGGCCGAAGGGAGAATCTAGTGGGAGCAAAAAGGCACAAACAATTAAGCAGCCGCTGCCATGATGGATTTAGAAGCCTGCAATTGGTAGCTGTAATTGCTGTTTTCCCAGACTATTTGTCAATGGGTAAGTGAAGTGTCCCAAGTGCAGGCGGTAACACTGGAGACTTGGAATATTTATTTAGGAGTTTTATATAGCGCTAGCCAGACCCGAGGGTATCATAGCGCTTTACAACAAGTATCAAAATGCAAACAAACACATAAAGTGACAATAATAGAGAATTGTTTTGTGACGATTGCAGTTCAAACATCAAGAATAACAAAATAAACACATTGCTTTGTGACAAATCCAGTTCGGGGAGAGGGGAAATATTCTCTAGACAAGGGGTAGGTGAAGTAGCGGTCTTCTTATCAAAGTGATTGTATGCCGCAATGGGCAAGATTCAATGAAGAGCGCCAGCTATCCATTCGGACGAGTTAGGTTGAGAAATAGGTCTTTGAGCTGGCTTTTGAATTTTGATAAGGATGGGTTAGTCCTGATATGGACTGGGATGGAGTTCCAAATTTTGGCCGCATTTCCAGAGAAGGAGTGTGATAAGGCTTTTTGTTTGCGTGTTTTTGGAGGAGTGAGAAGTAGAGTGTTAGTACCTCCAAGGTTTCTTGTCTGACCGGCTTTGTAGAGTTTGGAGGCCAGCTATACAGGTTTACCGGTGTGCAGGGCTTTGTATGTGAAACAGGCTGTCCTGAAGCTGGCGAGCATTTCGATCGGGAGCCATTTTAGCTCTCTGAGAGCAGGAGAGATGTCTTTGAATGTTTTTTACTCCAGTGACCATCCTAGCTGCTGCATTTAAAGTTGTTCTGAGGGGAGCTAAGTGGGATTTTGCTGTGCATGTGAGGGTTGCGTTCCTGTAATCCATTCTGGACAGTACCAAGGATTGCGTAGCTTGTTTGAGGTCGTTGGGAGGGATAAATGATTTTATTTTGTTGAGAAGTTTTAAGTTGAGAAAAGCGCTTTTCGCGGTGTTCTTGATGTGTTTGACCGTGTCTAAATTTGGGTCCAGAGTGATTCCCAGTGATTTTACGGAGTCTGCTGGGGTGAGACTGCAGTTGAGAGCATAAATGGTTTTTTACCATTCTGTGATTTGGGGGGTCTGCCCTTTGATAAGGATTTCCGTCTTATCTTGGTTGAGTTTCAGCTGGTTGAGGGATAACCAGTGTTGGATTTCTTTTAGGGTGATGTTTAGTTTCTGTATGTCACCCCAGGAGTAAGTTTCTAGGTAGATCTGGGTATCGTCCGTGTATAAGTGGAAGGGGATGTTGAACTTTCTTAGCATATTGGTGAGGGGCTCCATGTAGATGCTGAACAGAGATGGGGAGAGAACTGTTCCTTGCGGAACACCCCTGCTTACGGGGAGTAGGTCGGACGTGCAGTTTTTTGGGGGTTTTTGTTTAGGTGCGGTTCTGCAGGAAGGAGGAAAACCAGTGTAAGACCACCTCATCTGCTCCGACCCTTTCTCGCAGTACATTGATGAGCAGTTTGTGGTCAACCGTGTGGAAGGCTGCCGATAGGTCCAGGAGTATGAGCAGACAGCATCGGTCAGTGTCTAGTGATTTGTGAACATCATCTATGATATTCAAGGTTGCTGTCTCAGTGCTACAACCTTTTCTGAAGCCTGATTGGTGAGGGTCTAGGATTTTGTTGCTTTTGATGTGTTGGGTTAGTTGCAGGAGGACACATCTTTCCAAGATTTTGGCTAAAAATGGGAGATTGGAGACAGGCCTGAAGTTGTTGAGATCGTTAGAGTCAGAGCCCTTTTTTTTAGTAGTGGCATGACTTGACCAATTTTGAGACAGTCTGGCAAGACTTCGGTTCTTAGGGAGCTATTTATAATCTTGGTCCAGAGCGGGGCTAGAGTGAGTTTGAGTTTCTTTGCCAGTTGGGCAGGGATAGGGTCCAAGAAGTGTGACGAGGGTTGGAACTGGTAATCAATTTAATGATCTCTGCTTCTGAGATGGGATCGAAGGATTTCCAGTTGTTGGGGGGGTGCTTGGGTGGGTTGTGGTCTTCTTTGCAGGGGGGCGGGCTTACGTTGGGCGGCTGGCAGTTGTTGTCTATGGAGAGCTCAATCTCGGTGATTTTCTCATTTAAGAAATTGGCAAAGTTGTTACATAGGTCTTTGGAGGCCTTCACTGAGGATGAGGGGGGCTTGAATGTCTGTTGTTGTGAGACCGGCCTCACGGCGTTGCCCTCCCAATCATCCAGCCAACCTGCAACCACCCTCAAGACACGACATCTCCGACTCCGCCCGCCCCAGCCACCCAGATCCGAGGGCCGGCCAGAGCCCTGACAGACTCGACACTCTACCACGCATGTCCGACCGAGGGAGCGGGAACCCTCGAGCCAGACCCAAAGGCGCCAGCCCAGTCACACCTTGGGTCGCCTTCCCCGGGAAGACTCGATCGGCCACCAGGCCCCTGGGGAGCAGGCGTCTCCCCTGCCGAGCGTCTGGGGTCCCTCCCAGACCCACCTGAAAAGACCAAAGAAGTGAGCGGCAGGATATCCCGCCGAACCCCCTCCATCACCCCAGTCCCCCCTCTGCGAGGACCCCGGACTTCAAAGAGCAAGCGGAGTATAACAAGGGGTGCCGGAGAAACGAAGGCAGAGAAGACCTGGAACCATCCGAGCCTGCTGACGCTGTCGCGGCTCCTGAACGCTGAAGTCACCTGGGCCTGCTGAGTGACTCGCGGCCTCTTGCTATCGAACCATCTGAGCCCTGCTGACGAGGTCACGGCTCCCGAGCACGGAACCACCTGGGCCTGCTGAGTGACTCGCGGCCTCTTGCTATCGAACCATCTGAGCCCTGCTGACGAGGTCGCGGCTCCCGAGCACTGAACCACCTGGGCCTGCTGAGTGACTCGCGGCCCCCAGCTATTGAACCATCTGAGCCCTGCTGACGGAATCGCGGCTCCCGAACTCCGACCACCTGTGCCTGCTGAGAGACTCGCGGCGCTCCCCTTGAGGACGACTCGGTAAGAGATCGCCCAGAGAATCGACACCCTCCAGCTCGAAGATTGTGAGCTATCCGCAGGGTATTTCGCAGAGACACTATCTTGAAAGACTGTCCCGCTACCCCCATTCCCCACGACCGATTTGTGGTACTTCGTGCCACTGCTGTACTACTTGCATCTTGGATCATAAAGATCCCTTGAAAAATCATCGATAAAAAAGACCTATCGTCCTACAAAGAATACGTGTGGTGTCACTCTGTTCGTAGTGTATATCAGGGTGTGCGTGCCTAGTTCGGCCTACGTGGGAGAGGTGGGTCAAAGGGGTGGGCAAGACGGGCATCGAACCCCCCTCCGGCGAATGCCTTTCCAACAGTTGTCTAATGAGATTAGAGTTCTTTGGGTCGATCTTTGGCATTGTTTAGTGCATCACAGATG